>NC_139405.1:104949455-106149455 GCF_905368555.1 Meleagris gallopavo | reverse complement strand
CTCAGGAGCTTTGGGTCTGGTGACCAAATTGCTGCTCCAAGGCCCGTGAAAGCATGACGAGACCCTCATTGGTACTGGTGAGTAAGTGTATTGTCAGTTCATCGTGCTTAGTGATGTTTAATGAGCCAGCTGAGGAGGGCTTGAAGAAGCCTTTATCTTTAGCCTACTACTGGACTATAGCAGAGGGCTCTTTTGGTTTGTTTTCTCCTGAAAACCCCTGAAATATAGTCCTGTCTGATGTCTGCTAGCTCCGCATCCCTGTTGCAGAGAAGTGTTATTTTAACCTCTATCGAGTTGGACAGTTGGTAGGAGGAGGAGTGATAGTGGCAGTCTATAGTGAGAGGTGTCATACAGATAAGGTATTAATAATAGCTGATGCTTTGTTGTCTTGTATGCTAATCCAACCCTTTCCACTGTGGACATGAGTAAGTCTTAATTTTTCTGGGGCCTTTCTTAAAAACAAGAACAACTGAGGACATTCATATTTTTGATAAAGAGGCAGTGATGGCTACAACATACAGTAGCTGGAATGCTCGGATAAATATCACGAACAGAGCAGAAGATCATCTACCTTTGGGAAAAACAAGAAGATATAAACAATGAGAGTCATCTGGCCAGAAGAAAACCTCTGCCATGTAGACACTTATTTCTGAACTGTTACCTAGACCTCTTTTAGTTAATGGAGGGAAACATGTAGCTAAAATAGCACAAATGCATTTTTCGCAGTTGATTACAGAGAGAACCTGGGGCAACAAACTCAAGAGTAGACACTTGCGTTTTAGACACCTAAGATTCAGTTCAGCTTATGCATAATTCATTGCCTACTGCTTATTCAGCTTCAGTATTTTGTCTAAAAACCTTTGACTAGCATCTTTTGAGGTACCCAAAGACATCAACTTGGGGATCACGAAATCACAGAGTGGTTTGGGTTGGAAGGGACCTTTAAGATCATCCAGTTCCAGCCCCGTGCAATAGGCAGGGACACCTCCTTCTAGACCAGCTTGCTCACAGCCCCATCCAGCCTGGCCCTGAATGCTTCCAGGGTGGGGGCACCCACAGCCTCACTGGTCACACTTCTTTTGATGCAACCCTGGATACGGTTGGCCTTCTGCTCTGCAAGCATACATTGCTGGCTCATGTTGAGTCTTTCATCAACCGGCATCTCTAAATCCTTCTGCCTAGGGCTGCTGTCAATCAGTTCTCCACCCAGCCTGTATCTGTGCTTGGGCTTGCTCTAACCCAGGCACAGGTCCTTGCAGGTGGCCTTGTGGAACACCACGAGTTTGGCATGGGCCCACCTCTCAAGCCTGCCCAAGTCCCTCTGGATGTCATCCCTTTCCTCTAATGTGTCAACTGCAGCACTCAGCTTGGTGTCATCTGCAGACTTGCTGAGGGTGCACTCGATCCCATAGTCCATGCCTCCTACAGAGATGTTAAACAGCACCAATCCCAGCACCAGTGCCTGAGGAATGCCACTCATCACCGATCTCCACTTGGACATTGAGCCGCTGATCTCAACTCCAGGAGTGCAACCATCCAACCATTCCCTTATGCAGCAAGTGGTCCATCCATCAAATCTATTTTTCTCCATTTTGGCAACCAGGATGTCATGAAGGACAATGTCAGACGCTTTGTACAAGTTCAGGTAGATGATCCAGTTGCTCTTCTGTTACCCACTGACTGTAACTCCATCATTAAAGGTCAACTAGTTTGTCAGACTTGACTTGCCTTTGGTGAACCCATGTTGGTTACCACCAATCACCTCATCTTCATTTTCCATGTGCCTTAGTAGGGCCTTCAGGAAGATCTGCTCCATAATCTTGCCAGGTGAGAGGTGAGACTGGCCTGTAGTTCCCTTCTTTTTTTCTCCCTTCTTGAGAATAGGGTTTGTTTTTCCTCTTTTCCAATCAGCAGGAACTTCACCAGACTGCCATGACCTTTCAAATACGATGGGTAGCAGCTTGGCAGCTTCATAAACCAGTTTCCTCAGAACCTGTGGATGGATCTTGTCAGGTCCCAGGGATTCATGCACCTTCAGATTCTTTAGATGGTCTCAAACCTCAGCTTCACTTATGAATGGATGGCAGCCTGGACAAAGAACCTGTAGGAGCATTGTGCTTAGGGACAGATTGCATTCTTTGCAGATTCACAGATGAGGAAGTGATGATAACAGGGCAGTAATGAGCTTGTAGTGTGACTGTATGTTGGGTAGGGTTTCTGGCTTGCACCCAAAGCTATGTCAAGATCGGTATTTTACTTACAGTGGTTTATGTAAGCTACAGAATGGCCAACCTGGCAATTCTTCCAGAGCCACAAGAACAGAAACAATGCCTGGATGGCCCAGGAGCAGAAGTGCATGGTGGGTGCATCCATGGATTTTTAATGGAAGGACTCTAGATTCTATCCCTGTGATGTCACATACCAAGGGAAGAAGGCTGGCACATCCTGAAAACTGAAGTTTTCCAAGAAATCTTATCCTATTAAGACTGAAAATATGGAGCATCTGAATCATTGCTCCTAGGAAAATAAACCATGACATTTCTATATCGAAATCTGGTGGAGTTTTATGTGGATCAGTCGCAAAATCTTCAGTGGTTTTAGTAGCTGAGGAGTTTACCAAGTTCAGATGGGAAAGTGTCAGTCTTGATTCTGTGATTTATTAACACTGGTGTAATCTCTCTGTCCAGAAGATCTTTGCCCAAGTGCAGGGTATTTTGCACACCTCCACGTTTCATCAGAATAGGATGGTTGTGGCATGCTCATCTCTTGCCATGGATGTCCCAGATGGGTCTGGCATCGCATTGCCTTGGCTGCTTCCTCTGTCTATGAAGCAGGGACTGAGAGTTAAGTTCAAACTGGAGGCAGGCTGGGACCTGAGGTCACTTCTGAGATGGGTCAGCAATGACACAGTGCACCCAAAGCACTAGAATAGGGAGGGCTCTCCAAAAAGTTTGCAGTGATTTATCTCCTGCAATATAAAGAACAGCTTTAGCACTGCATCTTTCATCTAAAGTTTAATTTAAAATTTCTCTTTTGTCTTCATTTTGTCCTCTGGAAAAAAAAAAAAAGAGAGAAGAAAGGAGACGGATAAAAATAAAATAGAAATGAATGTAAAATGTGCAAATGTTGATTAAAAAAATACGAACTCACTCTACTGTGAAATGCTAACAGTAGTTCCCATGGCTCCTGTCTCCCAAGTCGGAACAGCCCCAGTGGGTGAACTTCTGATTTCTAAAGACACAGCCAGTTGTTGAATGGGCACCACTGGTTGCTCACTCACAGGAAGGCAGGAACTGCTGTATGAGATAAAATCGCCCACTGAGATCCTGTGTTTGGCAAGCGCCGTCACGCAAATTCCCACTTGAAACAAAGTTTGCATCTTTCGGCAGTGTGGGTTGCTGGAAATGGGAACAAACTCCAACAGGGACTATGATTTTTTCCCATTATTTGCATGGATACACCAAGGCTGGGTTGCTTTCTGGAAGCCATAACACGGGACAGCGCTCCAATGAAGTTCTGGAGCAAGGAACTCAACCCCACACATAAGTCACTCCAGAAGCTCATTACTGCCCTGTTAACACCACCTCCCCATTTGTCTTTCTGTGAAGAAAAAAGCATCAAAAAGAACCAGGATGCCATGGGAACAAGCACACATTGCTGCTTCCAGGGTGCTCCTGAGGTCCCTTCATAGACGCAGTGCTATCAGTTTAGTAACCATTTAAGTATTTTCCTCCGTGTTTTAATATATCTGTTGTTATTTTAGATGCTTGGCAGTTGGAATATGACATCAGAAGATGATGTCCAGTTGGAAAAAAAAAGTTCTTCCCTTTGCTAGCTTTGAACCAAATCATGTCATATTATACTCCCTGCTCTTGCTAGGAGAATCGTTCACTGTGGGTCACTCATGATTTACAGCTGTTTATCTTATATCACACCAGTTGTCTCTTTCAGTATTGAAGAGTCTTGGCCTCTGTGGTGTCTTTTCGTATAGAAGCTGCTCCATTCCTGCAATCTCCTGCATCATTCTTCTCCGAGCCTTTTCTAGTTCTGCTGTGTCCTTCTAGAGATGAGTGGGGACCACAGACATACAGCATCCAGCAACCTGGACAAGGGAGCAGAAGCATAATTTCTGGTTTGCTTTCTTCTTCCTTGACTCCTCCTTTATATCTTGGGTAACTGGCGATAATACGAATGGGAATGGCCACAAGTTGCACCAGGGAGATTCAGATTGGACGTTAGGAAACATTTCTTCTCTGAAAGAGTGGTAATGCACTGGAACGGGCTGCTCGGGGAGGTGATGGAGTCACTGTCCCCGGAGGTGTTCAAGAAACTTTTAGATGTTGTACTATGGGACATGGTCTAGTGGTTGACATTGGTGGACAGTTGGATTGGGTGATCTTAGAGATCTTTTCCAGCCTTGATGATTCTATGATTCCATGATCTGATTTTACCATTCTTACCTACTCTTGGGCTGGTGGCTGCTGGGCAGGCAGCAGCACACTGCCGACGTCTGGAAGAAGTTGTGGTGCACGAGAAGGTTTCCAGCGCTCCCTGCAGCCTACAACACTTTCCTAACTGCAGTTCTCTCCCTTTTCCCACTTGTGCTGGCGCAGATGATTGGAGATTTGCTGAAGCAGAAAGCAAAGTCTGAAGGCACCGCCACCATATTCACAGTGGGAGCAGTTGGCCATCATGGCCAACAGGCGGTGGCAGCTTCCCATCCACATCTCTTCCTATTGACCTAGCATGGTTGTGTTACAAACAGGTTGGTGGATTTAATTAGGAGCAGCAAAATATTTTGATGTATGATTCCTACCCGCCTTACCTCCTCCTCTCCCTCTCCACTCTCCAGCTTCACGCTTGTCAGAGCAGATTTTATATATATATGTATTTTTATCACAAGCCACTCCTCCAGCACTACAGGCAAAGCTTTTAGCAGGGGAGAAGATGCCCAGCTTACAAGTAGCTCACCAATTACTATTGCTTGCCTTGGTGATTTTCCAGGAAAGCCAAATGCTGCTCAATCCTCATTGCAGCATCCAGGTGGAGTACCCATCCTACACCAGGTGGAGGGTGTTCCTCTCTGCCTCGGTTGGTGCACTGTCCAGTGCTGTGCTTTTCCCCCTCTCCAGACACGAAAGTTACCTCAACATTAATAAATCAGCCCCTCTGAGGAACTTCCCTGCAGATTATTGATAGCTGAACAAGGGAGGGGCAGCTGGATGGAGACTTCTCTAAGACCTCTAAGTTTGCATGTGTGCTTCCAGGTGCATGAATTTAGATTTAATTCATGAATTAGCATGAAGGAGATTCCCTTCTATACGTCGGGCTAGGGTGTGTGTGTATATATATAGAGTGAAATGAGTCATTTCCACGCTCATTTGTAGATCAAACATGAAGCCAGGTGCTCCAGAACAAAAACTGGGAGCTGGGCTTTGCCGCTAAGGATGGCATAGAGACCTCATCACTCCCTACAATTCCCTGAAGGGAGGTTGTGGTGAAGTGAGGGTCAGCCTCTTCTCTCAAGTGACAGCAGTAGGATGATGGCCTTACGTCATGCCAGGGGAGGGTCAGGATGGATTTTAAGAAAAATCTTCTCAGAAAGAGTGGTGATGCAGTGGCACAGCTGCCCAGGGAGGTGGTGGGGTCACCGTGCCTGGAAGGGTTCAAGAAAAGAATGGATGTGGCACTGAGGGATGTGGTCTAGAGCAGTCACCAGCATGGCTTGATAATTGGACTTAATGATCTTATTGGTCTTTCCAACCTTAATGATGTTGTGTTTCTAAGATTTTGTAATAGCATTCTGTCGTGATAATACGTAATAATGTGTCATCCCACCCAGCACTGGCATACGCTTACTGTGAAGTTTAAAAAGTGAAATACAAGCAGGAAGAACAATTGTGCTAGACCGTAGCATTTCATAGAATTATGAAAAGACCTTGTCCCAAATAGTTAGAAGGATATTTTGCACAAAATTTTCAAAATATTCATTTATTTGGTCCAACTTGACCTCTATGTTGGTTTGCCGTATTTACATCAAGCAATAATTCCCAGTTTTACCTACTCCACCAGCAGGAGATTGTTTTTGTAGGTGCATGAAAGAGTAAATAACAGAATCATAGAGTTATAGAATCATTTCAGTTAGAAAAGACCACTAGGATCATTTGGTCCAACCATCAACCTACATGCCCACTAACCATGTCCCTAAATATATCATGTCATCAAACAGATGACATCTTCCTATAAAAGATGTAAAAAATAGTGTTTAAATGCTATGTGTGTGTATTTATAAATATACACTGGATACATAAATACAGACACGTATATACATGGATAATTAATAAATAAGCCTTGTAAATGTACTCGTATGTGTTTGTACCTATATATGAACCTGTACCTATGTAAGGGCATTTAGATGTAATGTGACTTACTTATTCTTTGTATGCTATTCCTCGCAGTAATTTCCTTGGGATACACAGCCCTCTGTGGTGCTTATAAATTAAAGAAAAAAAAAAAAAAACTGCTTAAAAATTAATTCCAGAGCCATTGCATAAAGAGGCTTGTAAGCAAAATCCCAGGAAAGACAAAAATGGGGCAGCAGTCTAGTGTCAGAAAATGGAAACCAGTGAATATGTAGAGAATTTCTAAATAGGAGAATGGTTGGACCAGAAGGAAGAGATTTACCGCACCTGACTTGGTATCTTGGCAATGGAGATGCTTTGAAATGAGCTATATAATTTATAATTAAACTCATAATTCATCTCAGCCTAAAGCAGATCTCTGAAATGCATGACGACAAAAAAACACAACTTTTCTTCCTGATGAATATAAAGGGCACTGCACATTACCGTGTGGGTGATGGGTCCTCCTGGAAGGAGCCTCAGCCCCTGTAGCTGTAGGAAGCCCTGACAGCCACTGCTGTGCTGTGCCAGTGAGCTTTGCCCACCTCATCCTCCTGCTGCCCATCTGGGAGAGGTTCTTCTGGAGGATGACTCAGTGCAGAGCCCGGGTTCCTGAGATGAGTCATGCTCTGCCTTGCCCCTTGCTGCCATCGGATGTGTGATTTGGGGACACAGCATAACCTGATGCTCTGAGAATGTCTGCTCACCACACCCCTATATTTTGACATCACGTGTCAAGCTGCAGCATCCAAACCACTAGAAACGTGGACCAGAAGGACAAGAGAAGGACATCTGCCTGTCCCGTAGGGCTGGCTATGTCACAGCATCTCCACCATGACCCGAATTAGAACTTTCCTCATTCCAGCTCCTCAGCCAACCTCTCCTACAGCTCTTTGCACCCAACACTGGGTTTCCAGGCTGGTGGTATCATCCTCCAGCAATGCTGAGCAGAGGGAACCAGGGGTTAAGCTGCACCGGCTGCAGGTAGCACTCCTGGCATGTCTGCAGAGGTGCTGTTTCCCACAAAGTCGGTCACAAAGTCTTTCCCCCATTGAGTGGTGAGCCTGAACCTCTCTGACAGCGTCCCTTGAAGGCACTGTCAGCCATGATTGGCTTGGACGTTGTGCCCCAGGCGCAGGCAGCGTTTCGCTGATTGGGGATGATAGAGGATGGGGCAAGCACATTTTTATTTTTTTACTGTATTTCCTTCTCCATGCGACTTTGAGGTGGTGCGACGTGGCACAAGTAATGCCTCAGGGCTTACTGTACACTGGGAAGCCTGCAAGGCACCCTGCCAGCTCCCTGAAGGCATCTCAGAGCTCCGATCTCACAGCATATGTTTGAATTGTCACCAGCTGATGTGGCAGGGTTGTGGGGGTCCCTGTGTGGCAGAATACTCACATGGGCAGAAGACATTTGAGAGTGAAGCTGCTTACCTTCCCTTGAGGGAATATGTCTGTTTGCCAAAAGCAAACGTTTTAGGTGGCAACCCCTATTTTGGAAAAGCTTTTATGGGAAGGGCTATATTTGTGTCCAAGGCGGTCTTCTGGTTCCATCTCCAGAAGTAGCTGGTAAGGAGAGTGTGTTCATACAGGATGAGGTACATCTCCTGTATCTTGGCATGCATGGGGAAGAAGGGGTGACAAATAGAAGGCAGTTTTGCAGTGTAGGCATGGCCTTTTTGTCCCATCTGTCACAATTTCACCTTCATGCCTCTGTTTTACAAGCAGCAGCGCTATGAGGAAGGCAAATCAGATCTCCTATCCCTTGAGAATCTGATATTTCCATTCAGTTGAGGAGGTTGAGGATCTGGTCTAGATCCACACTACTTTGCCCATTAGCAGTTTGTGCTGTGCATCATTGGGTTAATCCCAGACTCTGGTGTAGGTCTATCCTACCTTGTCCATTAGCAGTTTGTGCTGTGCATCATTGGGTTAATCCCAAACTCTTGTATAGGTCATCCATCCTACCTTGTCCATTAGCAGTTTGTGCTGTGCATCCTTGGGTTAATCCCAAATTCTGACCTAGGTCTACTCTACCTTGTCCATTAGCAGGTTACACTGTGTGTCCTTGGGTTAATCCCTAATTCATCTTGCACTCTAAATTAACACCCCAGCAGGATGGGAAGCACCATGGAGGGAAGCAAGGGGGCAATGGGATCTGATCAGAGGTTCTTCCTGCATCCCTACAGGAGCCAGCCATCATCATCGCTCTCCATCCTTTGGCTCTGGCCACCCATGCTGGGTTTGATGCAGGTTTTCAGAGCCTGGGAGCAGAGCAGCTTTCCTGTAAAAGCCACTGTGCGGCAGGTTTAATCTCTCCCCTGAGCTGCCTCTCAAACACAGAGCTATACCATCCCCTCTGCTCATTAACGTGCAACTGGGAGAGAGGCAGGAACTTCCTAATGACTGGCGGCTCAGGAGCGAGGAGCCAGTGCTTTTATTATTTGTCATGTCGGAGCCGGTTTCGCCTTTGATTCCTCTGATGGTAGGAGGGGACTGCTGACAGCCAGGGCTGAAAGCAGGCATCGTTGAGAGAGGAGATGAAGGCCCAGCCTAATGCCTTTTTTTTGGTGCTGTGCATTTAAAGAGATGGGTTGGGTAATCCAGAGGTCTGGACAGCGTGAAACACCTTGCTTTTGAATGGCTGCAGCAATTTAAATGGAGGAACTCAGAAACAGGCAATTTCTTTTTTCTTCTCAGTGTGTATTTTTTTTAGCAAGCCTTCTTATTGAAGCAATGGTTGTGGAAGAGGCTGGAGGTAACCAATATATTTTGCAATTTCTACTCACCAGTGGGAAAATGGACAGAAAATTGTCCTAGTAAGACCAGTTTGCTTGTCATGGAAGATATAACTTTGGTTTTTCACACCAGCATTGCCAGAAGACTTGATCATCATTCCCCAAATGCATGAGGATGAAAAAGTTCTTCTGCTGTACGCTGTTGATGAAGCCAACTGATGGCCAGCAGAGGATCCAGTTCAGACCCCTTCCAACACGATATGCAGAGGGACAGTCTTAAAGGAGCTTTATTTATCACCTCCATCCATTTGCTCTCCCTCTGTGCTTTGGCCATTTTGGCTCCTCCAAAGGGTACAATCGTGCTGTCATCTTCCACCCCCATTGATGAATCCACTTGTGCGAGCTGGGCAGCATCTCATTTATGGACAACTTTGGATCCCATCTATGCTCCCATTGGAGCCATGTCAGTCTGATTTCTGAGCAGGGACATGAGCTTCAGCCCTCACATAACACAGGCTTCCCCACAGAGATCTGCTCCTACTGGATGCCTCCAGTATCTCTCCTCTTACAGCTCCTTTTCTGCTTCCATCTCCCAATTGGTTTCTTCGGTTTGTTGGAGAAAGTTTTTTTGGAGAAAGGTCTTTTGGAGCCAGCCATGAAGTTTCCATATAATAAACATCACACCTTTTAAAAAGCAGCTCTCTTTGCTAGTGTTGGTGTGAAAGACAGGAGAACCATGGGACTCAAAGTCCAGATGTCATGGCTGCATTTGAACTAAAGAAGGAATCGCTACCGCTGACCAGCTTTCATGGTCTGACCACATTCACAGCACTCAAGTCTCTTGGCCTCCAAAACAACATGGCAACACCCTAGGTGCTTTGTTGTAAATGACATTTGGCCTTGCTCTTTTTTTTTATTGAAAACAAACCAAAACCTTCCAGTACTACAATGTAATGTGTGGTGGTGTTTTACAAACATGATATGATTTACTAAAGTGCTAATTTCCTATAGCAAAACTTATAATGGGATACAAAAGCAAAATTGATTTTAAATAATCATGGTAAGCTTGCAGAAACACTCCCATTATTCAGCAGAATGGGTGAAGGCACTGCAGTTTTTGCAGCTGTTGAAGGAAAATACTGTTAAAATCATGGACTCTTGTGCGATGGCGATCACCAAGAAGACCTGTGGTCAGTGGAACTTCAGGACTTTTAATGCTTAGTTTTGCAGATGTGTTGATATCCCTAAAAGCAAGGCTTACCCCTTCCTTTTGACCACCTCTGTGCTTGGACAGGTGCCCTCAATCTGGTGCTCCCCAAACTAACAGCATTTTTCGCTTGAAGATTGGCATTCCAAATAAACTTTTACCATGGGTGGCTGAAACCAGGAAGGAGTTTAGTTGGCATGATGGTGATGAGTTGATGGTTGGACTAGATGATCTTAGTGGTCTTTTCTAATTAATTGTTCTGTGATTCATAGAGGGAAGGGGCAGACTGCAAAGCCCAAGGGCTCTTGCTCAGACACCAAGTCTACTTGAGCCAGGGGGTGTTTTTTGGATGCTGGGATGCATGAGGAGTATGATGCACGACTCTCTTTCAGCAAATAAGTCTGTGTCATGGAGAAAATTGGACCTGAGGACCCACCTAAGGTCATGATAATCAACTATGGGTTCTCATCCCAAAGGCTTTAACCTTCTGCAGGAATGAGGCTGTCAGGACCCTTGCGAGATTAAGGCTTTGCAGAGGTAGCAGCTATCTCAGGCTGCTTTTGGTTCATAGAGTTACAGATGCTTTCCCGGGGGAGAAGACTGAGAATGGTAAACAATTACAATAAATTGACATAAGGCATTATTAAATCCTGTCTGTCCCTGTTGATGAGAGTACGCTGCATGGCTGCAGCCACAATGCACTTGCCCTGATCTCTGCAGCCCTGAGCTGCTCCCACTCCTATGGGCACTGGATATTCCACCAGGAAACTCCAATAGCAGGGACATGGCCAGACTCTGCCCATCGGCCTTGAGGCCAGAGAAGGACCATGAAGTGTCCCTGGAGGTGTTCAAGAAACATTTAGATGTAGTACCAAGGGATTTGGTTTAGTGGGAAATGTTGGTGATAAGTGGACGGTTGGACTGGATGATCTTAGAGGTCTTTTCCAACCATTTCCATTCTGTGATTCTATTATAAATCTCCTTTGCATCACTGCTAAGGTTTGAATCCATTCCTGACAGTTAAAGCAAGCTTTGGTAAGCTAATGCAAAAGAAATTGATGTTGGAAGCCAGATCTGAAAACTAATACCAGACTCTATTAAGTAGAGATAATTTATTTGTCTTCATATGCTTACCCTCCTACACACACACATGGAGTGCTGTAGAGTATGTGTGCACAGACAGGTGCAGAGGGAAGCTGGGATCATCTCTGTGCTTTGAGATGTCCTGGCATGACTCAGAAGTGGCCAAGAAGTCTCATCAGGCTTAGTGGTGTTGTGCCCAACTTAGCAAACTTGATGAGGGTTACTCTTTCAAAGAGATGTTCCTTAAAACCTGCTTTTTCAGGTAGGTTTCCCCTAAGTAGAAGTGATTTTAGCTTCATCTTCCTTACCAGCACATAGAAGTCTGTGGACTGCCTTCTAAGGGCTGCATTTGGGTTTTGCTGCTTTTCTCCATTTACAAGAGTGGGTTGTGACTGTGGGTCTTAACAGAGGAATAGGACTTGGGAGAAGTGTCTTTGTAGTGGTAGGTGTGTGAAATAGAAGGGTAGGGGATTCACCTTGTAGTGAATGGATTTAGGGGGGAAGGAGCGACTGAGGTGGTCTTTCCAACCACAGTTGTATTTAGTCTTGAGTCAACTCATTGATCACAGCACAGTTTCCATGGAAGAGCAGGTGGTCTCCCACCGTGAGCAATCAACCATGTTCCATCATTTTGATGAAAAATGGAGGGGAAAACCAAAGTAGTGGAGTCCAATGCAATTGGAATTGCAGGAGGCTGAAAAACTGAGCTTTCAGGTTTTCTTGAAGCCAAAAGGCTGTGTTCCCTACTCATAAATAAAAGGGTGCCAGCACGCATTCTCTGTCCCTGGAGCCCATTGGCATAGGCTGGACACATCCACTCCTATCATCTCTCACCCCTTGAAGCAGGGTGGCTAAAGATGCATTGCTTGATTCCCTGGTCCATTTCCCAAGCTTTATCCAGGAGATTTCTGGGGAAGGACTCGCTGGCTTTGGTCAAATCTGAGCATCCAATTCTTGATGGCAGTTTCTCAGTCAGGTGCCTATGCAGGATCTGCAGCATGTGCAGCCTGCCATGGTGAGGATGCAGAAAGACTGGGCTGGGTGGGCTGCCAGACCCATCCAGAGCTTAGGTCACATCAAGGCCTGACTGAACCTCACAGTGGTTCTTGAGCCTAGAAAACTGCCTTGGAAAAGGAATGAATATTTGGTGTGTGCGGATTCATTTATCAGCTTTACTGCAGCCAGATGCTCTAGCAATGTTTTGTTTTCCTATAGCATCTACTGTGCTAAATGGCATAAGCAGCTTCCAGCCACTGCAGAGGTTTTTTTTCCTCCTGGTGGAGAAGGCAACTCACAGCAGTGGGAACAAATGACGATGAGCCCCATCAAAGCCTTTGAGCTCTGCATGGGATGCTCCACAGGCAGCAGCATCGATGTCACCCCAGCCTCAGCCCTCACCTCTAATGGGGCCTGGAGGGACCTGACTGTGCGAAACAAAGCCATCTGACATGGGAGGGTAACATGGGGGGCGGCAGACGGAGTGAGGCTTTTCTCCTTCCTGAACACGATGGGATTTTGGCAGGGGTCCTGGAGCAGCGATGCAGCCCTCGAGAAGCAAGCACCACAGGCTGAGACAGGGCAGCATCAGTGGGAAATCAAGGGTCAGGCTTCGGCTCTTCCACAAGCTCCCTGTGTGACCGCAGGCAATTTATTGCATCTCTCAGTGCCTTGGTCCCCTGCTGTTAATAACACATCCCTTCCTTTGCTGTGTCTCTGTCCTTGTCAGTTTAGATTGTAAATCCTTAAGGGCAAGAACTGTCTCTTACTATTTGTATGAACCGGACTCCCTACAATCAAACTCTGATCTCAGCAGAAGCCTTTTAGCATTGCTGTAATATAAATAACAGTGATACCTAGGAGCCAGGACTGCTAGGTTCTGTGCCCAGGTCTCTCAGCACTGCAGTGCACCAGGGACCAGCTGCTTCAACCTTCTCTAAAGTGAAACACCTATAAAACAGTGGTTGAAAGGACTGGCTGAATGGGAGAGGAATGGAGGATCTGATCACAAGTAAGTTTATTGTAGATTGATGGGGTGGGAGTTGGATAACTAGTCGTGAGTAATTGATCTGAATGTGCTTGAGTTTCCTACAGAGTTGATTACTAGTCCTAAGAAAATGAAAAAGAGGGGTTTTGTTTACCCTTAGAGCTGATCCAGTATTGAGAAACAGCTTCACTGTGTGGCTGCTGTCCTGCTCCTCCACACTTCCCATCCTTCTCTGCCTGCTGCCTTGAGAAACAAAGCTGTTCAGAGGGGTGTATTCTGCCCATGTCCTACTCTGTGCTGCCTACAAACCTACCCAGGTCAGAGCCACGATCTCCAGCTTCATGTGCTGCTTCTCTTTGCTAAGCTCTGAGCACTGACATCGTTGTCAAAGGGCACTGCTGGTGACAGGAGAACTAGCAGCCCTGGAGGATGCCAGAACAGAGGGGATGGCTAGCTGTGGCTTGCAGGGACGTGCAGGCTCTGCTGTCAGTCTCATGGCAAGGCTTTCTTCCAGCTGGTGATTGCAGTTGGCAGCAGGAGCTGAGGGGGACAGGACCTCCAGGCTTGAGGTGAAAAAGCTGAGTCCCCAGTGGGAAGGGGTAGACAGGGAAACTACTAGCACAGGGAGCAGGAGTGCCTGCTTTCTTCTCTGTGGCAGGGTAGGATTGGTTTTCTTGACTGAGTAGTCTGTTGTGGTAGAGATTCCTCCTCTGGGATGAATTCTGGGAGCTCTGTTCACTTGTCCACACCTTGGCATCCAACACCGTTCAAGGCTGTGAGAATGGCAGCGCATCCCTTATTGCAGGGCCAGTAGGGCTCAGCAGCTGGCATGGTTTTTTTATGACTGTCTGAAACAGCCTTCAGTGCCTATTAGTTTTGCCTTTCATCTCTCTCTTCTTCAGAGGTGCCTTGGAGAAGCCAGTGGGAGATTAGGTTCTCCATGGGAGCATTCATTGAGGGGCAAGAATGCACCTCTGCTGGGGAGAAGCATGAGGGACCCGGAAGCCATGGGACAGGAGATGTTCTGGACAAGAGATATTCATGGAGTGTGTCATCTTCTCAAAGTGTCACCTTCTCAATGCTGTGTGTTTGCTCCACAGAGGAAAAGAAAGCTAGGTTAAGCGTTTGATGGACCAGTAAACCTCCCAAGCAGTCCTTGGAGCTCCAGCCTAGCTATCAGAGGGAAATGCACTCCATTTTAGTGTCAACTTTGTTTTCCATGGGAATATCCTTTCCATTGTGTTAGCATGGTCCCTGGCACTGGCCCTGTTCCAATATTTCCCACGTCTTTTCCATGGGGAGTGAAATATGTGCATCCGGTGCAAGTGAGTCCTCAAAATGGCACATCAAAATCATGGCAGTGAGGTGAGAGACATCTGATAACAACACGATGCCAAGGACGTGGGAGGCATCTGGTATCAGCCATCAGATCTGAGCTGGGTTTGGGGACACTGCCTACAGTCAGAGTAAGGAGATGGGAAATCTGTAGGAGGTGTTATAGACATTTATCTTAGGATGGGATATGACCTTCTGGAAATAACTGATGAAAGATGGGACTTTAAGAGAATGGGTTTAAATTAGTTTTCCCACTTTTAGACAGCTGAAGTGAGAAAGCAAATCCCATTCAAGGAGATTTGGGTCCTACTTCTGTGGCTCCAGAAAAGATTTTTACGTACGTAGCTTTCGATATAAAACTCCTATCACATCAAGAACTATCTGATAGACTTGTGGATACGGGAAGGGGAGATCCAGATATTCCACACAGCTGAGGGAAAAAGATGATGTGTTGAAAGGAAGGGGAAAGGGAGTTGATTCACCCCCTCTTTCCAATACAGCATCCACAGAAGACCTTATTGATTCTCCTCCCTGCTGGCACCTGGCCACTCTGTGCTATTGAGGAAGTGTTTCCGGCTGTGGGGAATCGAACCTCCATGCTATCCTCTCTGGGCCATCCTTTGAGCTGGCTGATGAGAGCTTTCCTGACATGCTGCCATGTCTCAGGAGATGCCTAAGTGTTAGATATCCTGCACCGCAGCCCCAACATGGGAATCTGAGAGCCTCTTCTTGCTTGGCTCAGGGTGGTTAATGGATTCACCTGTGATATTTTATGGCCAAGGTCAAAGCTGTCCTTCACGCCTAGATGAAATGGGATATGGACCCACATGAAGGGGTCTGTACCCACCAAGATCTCTCTGGGCTGATAGGAATGTGGGGATCATTCCTAGTTGGGTGCTGAGCTCTAGGCCAATATATGGGTTGGTGTGTTAAAGGCATGGGACAATGGAAGAGGAAGTTAGGAATCCTCAAAGGTAAAGAATCTGCATTTTTTTAAGCTGAGTTGGGGCTCAGCTTTAGAGGGAAGGGACAAACTGAGTGAGATTCAGAGTCTGTAGTGGAGGAGTTGTAACAAATCCCAGCTCCCAGTGCTGGGCTTTGCCATCTCCATATTATGGACAGGGCATTTCTCAGAGCCTGTTCAAGCTGCTTGCTAATGGCAGGTCTGTCACATGTCTACAAATGTGGGTGGTGAAGGCTAAGTTCCATCATGCCTGAGGTCATCACTCCTGATCTAGTGGAAGCTGTGCCTGCCCAAGGCAGGGGATTGGAACTAGATGAAGTTTAAGGTCCCTTCTAACCCAAGCTATTCTGTGGTTCTAGAGTATGCAGGGATGGGAGCAATATCAGTGATGCTGCTTGTGGGGATTGTGCCCCCAAATGGTCTCATTTGAACATGTGCACAGAGTGACATCTTTCAACTGCAGAGCCATAACTGTAAGCTGTGATCAATGGCAGCTGGGCAGCGAGTTATGGGGTGGTGGGAACACTTGAATGTGGGGTGATGAGAAGAGCAGAGTCCCAGAAGCAGGAGGCTGGATACCAGAACTTGGCTAGAGAAGGAAAAAGTTTTTTACAGTAAGGGTGGTGAGGCACTGGCACAGGTTACCCAGAGATGAGGTGGGTGCTCCATCCTTTCAGACAGCCAAGGTCAGGCTGGATGGGCTCTGAGCACTGATGGAGCTGTGGGTGTCCCTGTTCAGTGCAGGGAGTGGGACAGATGGCCTTGAAGGATCACTTCCTACTCAAACAGCTCTGTGATTCTGTGATTCTAGGAGTAGATGGAATGGATTCATGGAGTGCTGCAAAGTCTTCCAGGCCCATCCCAGCAGGCAGCTGTACCACCTTTCCCCTCCATTCTGCAGCCTGAGCTTCTCCAGCTGCTTTGGCCACACGCCTTCCTTCTTAAGTAGAGACCTTTCATGTTCTCCATTGCTGGATCCTTGTATCACTGCACAAGGTTAAATCCTGCCTCCAGGAAACAGTACTCTGCAGGATCAGAGGAGGCAGGAGAAAACAGGGCAGCCAAGATCGGGGCTTTGGAGACAGCATGCAATGCCAGCAGGGAAGGATTGCATCTTTGCACTTTGGAAAGGCACTTGGCAGTGAATGACAGAGGGGCTGAATGATTTCGCAGGGCAGGGGGAGCAGAGGGGGAGGAAAATCCATTCATACATTACTGGAATCAATAACCCCCACGTGTCATTTAAGCTGGCCTTCCCCTAGAGAAGTGCAAGATGGAAAAGACCTCTTCTGCTTTGCTGATGAGAGCAGAAGCTGTGTTCGGGCTCAGCCAGAGGAAGGTGCCTATAAGAGATTATTCAGTGGTGACTCCTGAGTCATGTCTAGATCAATGAGTTCAGCAATTTATTGATGCTTCTGGGATATATCTCGTCTGAGCAGTTACGATAGTCAATGTTAATGCAAACACCCCCCGCGCAGTGCAGGGCAGCTGCCTTGGCTGCATCAGGCATGCAGGAAGCATTCGTTTGGGCTGGGGAAGCATTGCGAGCAGCGGGAGGTCGAAAGGACGTGTGTGAGAAGGAAGGGCTTTATTTCCATTTGTGTCAGGCGCTCACCTTGCACATCCGAAAGGAGACAAGAAGCTGATCCAGGAGGGGCAGGGAGACAAGGGTCTTCTGAATTGCAGTCCTCCCCCTAGCACACCATTTCCCCAATAGAGTGAGGGAAGTCACTTGACCTCCGTGCCTCCATTTCAGTGCTGAACTGCATGAACATCAGCCCCTCGTTGCTGGATGCCGTGCCTTGCAGATGCTGTTTGCTGGTACAAAGCTCCTGCGGCTGCATTGGTGTCACTTGGACAAACTGCCCGCCAGCACGTGTGCTCTGCAGCGAGCGGGGGGGGAAGGAGACGTGCTCAGGTGGCTCTGCTGCCATTAAGCTCTGAGCAGAAAGCTCCTTTTGAATTGATAGGAGGAAAGGAAAAAGAACGATTACTATAATGCCATGCAATACCACACCTGGGCTGCTTTTTTCCTGACGGTGACCACTAGAAAGCATCTCTCTTTGCTTCATTATTTCCAGTCAGTCTTAATGAGGAGCCTATTTAATGGAAACAGCTGCAATTGCAGGTACCCATAAGCTCCTGTGTGCAGCTTGCTTTTCTGTAGTGGTACATCCATACCCTGAGCCCCCAGCAGCTGGAATAAGTGCTGCGAGTAGGCAAGCTGCTGGGATGCTTGTTGTTAATCATGAGGATGGGAGGAGACCCGTAACATCACTGCAGGTAATGCAAGGAATCACTGAATCATAGAATCGTAGAATGGCCACAGTGCTCATCCAGTTCCAACCCCCTGCTATGTGCAGGTCACCAACCAGCAGCCCAGGCTGCCCAGAGCCACATCCAGCCTGGCCTTGAATGCCTGCAGGGATGGGGCATCCACAGCCTCCTTGGGCAACCTGTTCCAGTGCCTCACCACCCTCTGGCTGAAAAACTTCCTCCTAATATCCAACCTAAACCTCCCCTGTCTCAGTTTAAAACCATTCCCCTTGTCCTATCACCATCCACCCTCACAAACAGCCGTTCCCCCTTCTGTTTATACGCTCCCTTCAAGCACTGGAAGGCCACAATAAGGTCTTCCCACAGCCTTCTCTTCTCCAAGCTAAACAAGCCCAGTTCCTCATAGGAGAGCTGCTCCAGCCCTCTGATCATCTTAGTGGCCCTCCTCTGGTCTTATTCCAAGAACTCTGTGTTTTTCTTGTACTGGGGGCCCCAGGCCTGGGCGCAGTACTCCAGATGTGGCCTAAGTTGAGTTAAGGGCTTCCATGCCTTCTGAAAGCACCATGTCTCCTCTCCTGATGGCTAACCACATCTTGCAACTTTGGAAAAGCCACTCTGTGGGGATGAAGTCTTGTTTGATTCACTGATACCAGTGCCTCAAAAGCCCCGGGATACTATGACACCCAAATGCAGTGCAGTGTCTGCACGTGTGTGCGTGTTTGCAGGCCTGCAGTTGGACTCACAGCGCCCTTAAAGAACAGATTACAAACATGCTATGCAACGCGTCAGTGCATTTCCTCTGGCCAGAAATAGCTGATGAGTAATACAAAGCAGTAGAGGTAATAAATATTGATAATGTTGAAGTTCTATGTAACCATACAATCACAGAATGGTTTGGGCTGAAGGAGACCTTACGGACCATGCAGGTCCAATGCCCTGCTGTGGGTGGGGATGTCTTCCGTTAGAACAGTCTGCCTGAAGATCTTGAATGATGTAAGAGACTAAAAAGCAAACACCCCAAATCCTCCTCCACCTGACTGCGGCCAAAATGTGCGTGATGACTTTTCCAGACCCTTCTCTGGTCCGCATCGGGATCCGTACGAAGGTGTGACTGGCACGGATGGGCTGATAGCCATCAGACAAACAAGGGTTAAACTCTTTCCTGGCAGGCTGGGAGGACGCCGTGTGATTTCTGAGAGCCCAGAGAGGAAGGCAGGCCCCTGGTAATGTATGCACAGCTTCTGTGAAACTAAAAATAGCCGAGATCTGAGGCCGCTCTTCCAGGATTTCACAGGCGCTCACCCAATTCTTAGCTCCTTTTTTCTCCAGCAGACAGCAAAGCGAAGGCGACAGCCTCGACTCTTGTGCAGTGTCTCTGTGTCAGGAGCCCTGCTCTGGGGATGCTGTGACCCAACAGCACAGACCAGCTGGGGATGTGCTGCTGAATGCTGTATTCCAGGGCTGTGGTGGTCCCTTATGAGGCTGGGCTGCACCCAGTGTCCCCACAAGAGGGTTTTGGTGGCCCTGAGGGGATCCGTTCCCTTCACTCTCCTCCTCAGCTCCACAGAGCCACAGTTCTGCATGGGATTGCTGCCCAGTGACTTCGGGTTCTACTTCGGCATCAGTGACCTTGATGGTCAAGGAGAGAGTAAATACTGTAAGTTCAGTAAATTCTACTACCAGTTCTATCAGGTTCCTGATGTCATAGCTCGAAATGTGACTCCCCTTCTCCAGCAGCTAGAGCCTGGTGACAGGAAACGTTTCCACTTGACCAAATGGATCAGCCCCCCATCGTGGTTCTTTTTGCTTCTGGGGTCCGCATCAGTTTTGGAGGGTTTAAACCCCAGGCTGCCTGCTGTCTCTGTACAGATCTTTGGACCTGCTCTGCCAAAAGTCGTCTGTTAAATCATCTGGGAAGTGGAAGATCCTAAGAAGAAGAAACCTCCACGGTATGCCTACATCTCCAGGGACCCACGCTGCAGCCAATACTTCCCTCTCTATTGCTCTCGTCCTCCACCAGGGGATCTTGGGGGCTTGCAGAGAGCTGTAAGGACATGTCCCTCTTTTCAGCTCCCAAGCCAATGCAAACTCATCCTCCCCTGAGATATCTGGTGGCTCTGGGGAGTCCACATGCTGCCAAGTTATCTCTTGAGACCTTCTGGGTTAAGTACTATAATGCTGCCCATCCTATAGAAAGGGCAAGGTGACTGTTTCCATGTGTCCCTGTAGTATCATGCCCTTGAATACTTACGTTTTTGGAGCCCTCAGGCGTTTCTGTGGGTTTGCCCTGAAACTTGCCAAGACCAGACAGGTCATTCAGAAGACCTCCATTTACTTTCAAGACCGCATCCGTTTTGTAATGCTTAGTGGACTGGGACCACTTTTATTTCCGAAAGAAGAGCCCTGACATTAAACTCCATTCACTCACACAGTCTTGAAATGAAAATTCAGTCTGAGTTCAACTTCTTTCTTTCTGACATTAAGCTATTTAACAGCTTTGATTTAAAACAGAAGGCTTTGCCAGGGGCGATAACAGTAGGTATCGGAATCTACTTTAAGTAAATAAGGGTGTGTAAAATAGGAAAGGCATTGGGACTGCAGAATCGTAAAGGATTTGGGGAGAATCTGTGACAGAAGAGTGCATTTGGCTCAGTGCTGGGATACGAGACCATCCCACGTGTAATAGATGCTGTGACATCCCTGTGATATCCCTCTCCAGCAGCCCCTGCTACCCTGCCTGCTCTTTTGCACTGCACAGAAGATGCTTCCCATATTAAAATTAAGAAAAAAAGGATTTTCATGCCACGGTGATGAAGAGATTCTTGGTTTTTTTCCTGTTTCAGGCTGTATGCTTGGCAAAATAATTGACAAGTCAAAACATAAACATGATTTCTACAAGGCCATCTCAGCACTGTAGTAACTCCCGCTACAAAGCTGATCTCTGCTGCTGTATTGATTTACTGAGTGAAGATCTGCAGGTGGGGACTCTGTCTGTCCCCAGGAGCCCCATGGGCCATGGGAATGCAGGTGAGGAGAGAGGGGCTGAGAAGTAGCTTGCAAAACTGCTGATGATGCCAATGACACAGGGTGGACGCACTGGAACAGGTTGCCCAAGGAGGCTGTGGATGACCCATCTCTGGAGGCATTCAAGGCCAGGCTGGATGTGGCTCTGGGCAGCCTGGTCTGCTGGTTGGTGACCCTGCACATAGCAGGAGGTTGGAACTGGATGATCATTGTGGTCCTTTTCAACCCAGGCCATTCTATGACTCTATTATATGATTCTGTGACACAGCCATGACTATCTATGCAAACAAAGGGCTACATGCCAGGCTTTCTTGCAGTAACAGACCAGATTTGGAGAAGTTTGATGAAGTAGTAGTGGAAAGTGGGGCTAGTACTTATGGTTTGTTTCTCTTCTTCTGGTTGTGGTCTTTCAGTCTGTGAGTCAAATATCTGCAGCTACAGAAGGAGAAAGTCACACAGATGAATGCCAGGAACAACCCCCAGACTGAGTAGCCTGGGGACAGACAGCACACGTGTCTTCAGCCTCTGGCAGGTTTAGCTGCAGTGATGCCTCTGCCCCAGTTCTCTGCCCCGTGTGTCTGCTGGAGGTTATGACCTCAGCACTATCAGCAGGATGAAAGCACACCTGCAGCTCTGCCACGAGGTCACAAAGGAACGGTCCTAAATCTCTGCTTAAACTGCCAGTAGAAAAGGAATTGAACACAGGCTGTGGGCAGCATCCTGGAGGAGGGAATATAGTACGTGCTGTGCTCTACTGGCAGTGCAACCGAAGCAGCTCCATTGCACAGGAGCTGGGAACATTACTCTGAAATTATAGAATCATAGAATGGTTGGGTTGGAAGGGACCCCAAGGATCACGAAGCTCCAACCCCCCTGCCACATGCAGGGCCACCAACCTCCACATTTCATAGCAGCCCAGGCTGCCCAGGGCCCCATCCAACCTGGCCTTGAACACCTCCAGGGATGGACGGAGCATCCACAGCCTCTCTGGGCAGCTGTTCCAGCACCTCACCACTCTCATAGGAAAGAACTTCCCCCTGACATCCAACCTAAATCTTCCCTCCTTCAACTTCAAACCATTCCCCCTTGTCCTGTCACTGTCTACCTGAATAAAAAGTTGATTCCCCCACTGCTTATACCCCCCTTTTAAATATGGGAAGGGTATGTGGGGTCCCTGTCATTGAGGATTAATGGCTGCACAAAGCCATGACCAGTCAGAAGTTATCCCCATTTTGAGATGAGACTTGGTCCATAGACATCTAGGACTCCCTTCCAAACCAAATTACACTATCACTCTGTGATATGATCCTCCCTAATGTACGTTTTGTGAAATAAATCATATGCCTCTTCTGTGGTTGGTATGTAGTAAAGCCATCTGTGTTTTAAAACAGCTTTAAACTAGTTTAAAATACGAAATGATTGCAGCTTCTCCTACACAGCAGAAGAGTGGCACTATCATTTTTTTCTAGCAGATGCTACAGTTGCAAACAGATTGTCTCAAAATGACCTTATAATATAAATGGACGTTCAAATATCATCCCCTCTCAAATACATGCATTTATAGAGTGAGGTTTTGAATCACATGAAGGCAAGTGTTTTCTGTGAAGAGGCAATTATTCTGGAAGTTGGACTTAGAATCACAGGATCACAGAATGGTTTGTGTTGGAAGGGACCTTTAAGATCATCCAGTTCCAACCCCCTGCTATAGGCAGGGACATTCACCTCTAGACCAGGTTGCTCACAGCCCCATCCAGCCTGGGTTGACTTGACTTGATTCTGTCTTTAAAGAGAACAGATCTTGACTAATGCTCTTGAGAATCTTGCTCACAGAGAAGCTTTCAAGCTAAGATAATGAAATAATTTTGTCATTCCAGGTTCGGTGCTCAGATAATGGTGTAAACTCTGTGCCTCAGCAAAGATGCTGTCCTCCTCTGCTGGTTAACAGAAGTCCACAAATGCTGTCATGCCCTTCATGTCAGCATCTCTGAAGTTTAGAACAAGCTTGTTTTGTGTTTAGCAACATTCTCCTCAGACAAGCAAGGCAAGGCTTGGAGATTATTAATTATTAGGCATGGTTTGAAGCAGTCACCTAAATAAAGGTTAGTTTTACACTATGGCATGTCTATTGGGAAAGAGAGGGCAGAAAGTGCAAGGCAGAAGTGCTGAAATACTTGATGAACACACCTTTTGCTGCATTTTATTCACTCTGGGGTACAAACTCCATAAAAAAAATGCCAGCAGCGGCAAGATGTGGGAAATATTGGCGATGGGTGGATGGTTGGACTGGATGATCTTGGAAGTCCTTTCCAACCTTGATGATTCTATGGTTCTGTGATTCTAAGATATCAGAGAGCTCTGAAAAATGAAGGCCTAATGAATGCCCCCAAAATCCAGAAAGATATAGTCACGAGTGGTTGCCATGGTATATGAGGAAGATTTCAGGCATCCTTGCTTGCTTCTGAAGTGGCAAGTGATATTTCCCAATTTAGCAATGGTCCCCAGCATGGTGTGGGCCCGGGACAGCCAGCAGTGGTATAGAAAAGCCCTGAAATACCCTTTGGGAATTATCCCAGGGCCAGGAACTGCTCCCCAACATGGTTTGGATGCAGCCAGAGGAAGCAGTGCTGTGTCAGCACTTGGATGGGGCCCAGAGTTACTACCTTGGTACTCCATCTAGGAACACTAATTGACTGTGAATCTTTATTGCTAACTTGCAACGCTATAACAAAGCAAAAACCCCTAACAGGTGTTGATACTGAGCATGTTAATTGCACTGGTAACTCTATGTTTGATTTTGATTTTTTTTTAATAGATAGCATTTTACTTTCATATTCTCCTGTTGCTTGAGCGTTGCATCTTATATTCCTTCTTATATTTGTTAGAATGAAAATAATTCATTAAAATTAAAAAAGCAGGCCAAAGCCTCAGCTGGTGTAAATTGCTAGAGCCCTATGGATGCCAACTTGCTCCAGCTGAGATCTGGCCTTACATAACCTCATTTTAAGGCTGCATTCAGCCAGCCTCCCTTTCAAGCCTTCCAGCTGAGCGGTTCCACATGTCCTGATTTCCTTCCTTCCAAGAAGTGGGCTTTTAATCTGCAAACACCCTCTGGTGCATAAAGATAATGGCCCTCTGCAAGAGTTAGCAGGAGTGCCTGTGGAGGAGGAGGTGGTAGGAGGGTGAGCCAGCAGCTGGGTAACTCACCCCAAACCATCCTTCTTCTCCAGGGCTGAGCACCAGGGAAATGGTTGGTGCCACAGGATGGCAAGGGAGATGGTGCCTGTTCACAGCGTGTGCATTGCTACCATGTTGTTCAGGTCATCACCATGCATCTGTAGTGCTGTGGGAGAGGAGAGAAATGAAGGAAGTTGTACCTGCTGCCCTCCTGGTCCTGATGAACCCCAATGAAGCCAAAAGGGCAATGTAAGGTCCTGCAAGCAGAGTTAAATTTTGAGCTTCTTCTTATTTCTAGTGCTCTGCTTCTGGTGTGTAGGGAACAGTCAGAAGTCTGTTCATGTCCCTCTACTGTCTGTGATCTTCTAGGGTCAAAAGTTGTCAAACTGTTTAGGGTTAAAACTGTCAAAAGTGATCCTTGAGGTCAGAAATACTCTCATTTTTTTCCATCCAGGATTTGCTTCTCAGAAAGCAGTAGTAGGCTTGGTTGTGCTTGGTCAAGATGAGTTTCCTAATCTAGAGTTGTTGGGAGTGGACTGAGTAGCCCAAATCCTATTACCTTCCATCTTTCCATATACCCATGGTAAACTGGGCAATTTCAAGACCTGGTCATGGGCACTGTAACTTCATCAGGCTGCTAAACTGTTAGCATCACTACTAGATTGATCAAGGCACAGTAGTGCTCTCCCAGATAATAACCTCAACAGGGTTCAGAACCGAGCAGGGGTCAGAAGTCACTCCTGTATTGATCTGAAGGCAGCCAGCTGGCTTGGGGTCATGACAGAGCTCGTTTCTAGGGTCACCTTGGGCCAGTTGGCCTTAGATAAGGCAATCAGGCTCACATGCTTTGTTGACTGTTGTAGATGCAGTGTGAGATTCTTGACCTTGGTCAGCCTGTGATTGTGTGGGACAGGCCATTAGGGCACTTCTTCCCTTAAAACACAGCCCGGGGGCTAGGCTGCTATTCCTTACTGTGCTTCTGTGGCCCTTGCGCATACCACTGTCCTTGTCTTTTCCCTCAGTGCCTGGGGCATGCTCCTACACTTTCTGCTGGTGGTATTCAGACACCTCTGTCAAGAGAACAGAGCCAAGGAACAGTGTTTTGGAACAGTCAATACTGTTATATCATCCATGCAAGCTCTGGCAACTTTGTCCAAGGCCAGCCAACACAGATGTAGGCACATGGAGTTGAGTCATGCCAGCTGGCCAAACACTTTGGTCTCTTTTGTTTAATGGTACAGACACAGCCTCTGACTCCACAATCCCATCTCTGGGCATTTCTGCTAAGCAGTCTTTATCATCCACGGGGTCCTGTCCAAAAGTTATTTGACCACAATTTTGCAGCTGATGGATTTTGCTCCTCCAAAATCTGCTTTGTCGCAGGACAGCGTCGCCTCTGCCCCGCATGGTTTGTGTGCTGCTGCAGCATCCGTAGTAAATAAGCATGAGAGTAATTATACCAACAGGAATTCTGGGAGCCCTGCCAGAGCAGAGGGGACAGCCAACCCTTTGTGCATGTAAAGAAAAACACCCCGGCCCCAAATTAGTTCTGTCTCTTGAAGCTGGGATGGAACTCAGAACTAAAAATACACATGTGCACGCAAATACACACACTCGTAGATAAAAATAGCCAGCATTCAAAAAAATAGAAAGCCCGAAGTTAGGCTCCTGTATCCAAAATTAAGCTCTTAAATAAATAAATTAGCCTGATTTTCAAAAGCGCGGAGCGGTGAATGGCTTTCACTGACATAAGGGGAAGCATCGTGTTGCTGAAGCTTGAGGATCAGGCCTGAATATGGATTTGAAAGTCTAATTATAGAACCCTGTTTGCTACTGGCAAAGTATTTTTGCCTGGACCAAGAGATGGAGTGGTGTGTCATCTCCTGGTGGTGAGGTAGGACTTGCCGCCTTGGGAAGCTCAAAAGTCTGAAGGGTTTTTTTTCTCAGTGGAACCACAAGGGGTGTTAGGCAAGAGGTTGAGGTTGGGAGGTGGGGAGAGTCATAGAAGCATAGAATATCCCTAGTTGGAAGGACCACTGAGTCCAGCTCCTGGCTCCACACAGCACCACCTGGGTACGGTTGGCCCTTTTGGCTGCCAGGCCACACTGTTGGCTTAGGTTCAACTTGCCAGAACCCTCAGATCCCATTCCACAGGACTGCTGTCCAGCAATCCCCCAGTCTATATGCATAGCCTTGCTTGCCCCATCCCAGGTGCAGAATCCAGCATTTGCACTTGTTAAACTGCATGCAGTTGGTGATGGCTCAGCCTTCCAGTTTGTCCAAATCTCTCTGCAAGGCCTCTCTGCCTTTGAAGGAGTCAACAACTCCCACCAGTTTACCACTGAGACATCTGGGTTCTGCTCACCGCCTGTCTGGAGGACTCAGGAGAGCCCTTTTGGACATCCATGACTCAGTTTCCCCAACTATGGAAGGAGCGTGGTGCAGCCAGCATGTGCAAAAAGCTGTGGGTTCAACAGTTAGGTGTGACGCTGTCATTGCCGTTGTTCCAGCTCCTGATGGAGTCAGGATCAGGCCATGCATTAGTCCAATGCATTTTATGCAGATGCAGAAGGGGAGCTGCTTCTTGCTCTTCTTGAGTGACTCAGTGAGTCCATGGGTGCTTCCACCCCACTGGAGTTCTGCTGGGGCTGTCCCACCAGTGTCACCTGTGATCTGTGTAGCATTTTTCTCGAGTGTCGAGCCCCACCTGGTGGCTTTCCTGAGTCAGTCATTTGGTGTCCTCTGAGTCTTCCTTCGGGGTCTTTAATTTTCTGTGGTTGTGAAGAGCAAACGGGAAGGACAAGGTGCTTGAGCAAGGGCAGGGCTTGAAGAGCTTCTCTCTCCTCTCCCTGTCCCTTGTTTAGAGCTATAGAGGCTACCAAGAGTTGCATCCTTTCATCACACTCTTCACAGAATGGCCTGGGTTGAAAAAGACCTCAAAGATCATCTTGTTTCAACCCCTTTCCTTGCCATGCAGTCCTGGGTGGCCAGGAATGATCTCAGCAGTTTGCTAGAACCCTGCTTTGTGAAGCTGGGAGCCCATCCCAACGCCACATCCCACTCCCATGCAGGCATCTGAGATGGGGCAGAGGGGTTCTTGCTTTGCATTGTCTCTCTCAGATGACCAGTTTTGGGGTCAGCATTAAGTATAGCAATTCCTATACTACATCTCAGAGCACAAGGTTACAGTTACTGCTCAGAATTACTATTAGGTCATTAATATCAGCAAGAATTAGCAGGGAACCTGTTAGGAGATACTTATTTTCTTAAAATGCTATGAGTCTCGTTAGATCTGAGCAGCTTGTGCTGCCCTGATTTGATCAACTCTATTGACAGAGGTTGGCCGAAGGTTCTCTCAAGGGAAGTTGTGTTCCTAGGGTGAGGTTTGCAGGTCTCCTTGCACACCTGTTATGGAAACAGAGACAACAGAACAGTATCCATCCATACACAGCACCTCCTTCTAGTCCAGTAGGGCCAAAAACCTCAATTGCTGACCATTGGCAAGCTGTGTGGCCTTTTGCATTCGTGGGTCATGTGTGCTGAAGGTGAAAATGCCATCCTGTTGCTCTGCCAGTGATGATATGCAGTCATATCTCTGGGGTTCATGAGGGAGGGGCCTCTGTGGAGTGCTGAAGGGTCTTAGGCCATCGGTCGGACCACCACCAAGTGTCAGTAACAGCCTTTGCTATGTAGCTTCTCCTTTCCTCAAGAAAACAAAGTAGAGGAGTTATTTCCTTGTGCAAAAGTCCCATGAGCATTTCCTACCCCTCACACGTCATATTTGGGTGGTGTAAGTCAAAGATGTCCCACTTTCCATTGCACAGTGAGGGTGCTGTAGGTTTCTCAGATCCTCCGATCCTACAGGAGATGCTGTTAGAGCTGCAGAGACACCTGTGTCCATCCCAGTCTCCCTTTTCCCCCAACAACTTCCCTCCCCCCAGCTACTGACCCACAGCCCCGTTCTCATTGGATTTTGTTGAACGCCAAAGTCTCACGCTTTGCTTTTCCTCCTGTTTCCTGCAGGTATATCCGAACTATGTACCTGGGGATCCAGAGCCAGAGGCGGAAGGAACACCAGCGGCGTTTCTACTGGGCTATGATGTACGAATATGCAGACGTAAATATGTTGCGCCTCCTGGAAACTTTCCTGGAGAGCGCTCCTCAACTGGTGCTACAGCTCTGCATAATGATCCAAAAGAACCGTGCAGAAACATTACCATGTAAGTGGGCCCCTCGTCCTCCCCTTCCCATCCTCTCAGCCTTCCCCATGATCCCTTGCTCAGCTGCCGATGGACGCAACCTAATGGTGTTACGGGGCTGCCACTTTGGACAAATCTCATTCCAGCTCCACTCTGCGTTTGATGGGTAAAATTTGTGCTTGTTCCACTGAGGAAAAAACAGTATTGGTCAAAAGATGAGGTTCAGCTCTTCCAAACCTTGTACAGTCTGTTGCATTATCAGGAGGAGGCAGGCAATCTCTGTTGCAGCTGAAGGTGCCACCACTCATATGTCACCTGGCACTGGTGAATACAATCCTTCTGTGCCTCAGTTTTCCTCCTAATGTCTAGGAGATGATAAAGCTGGACAGATTTGGCATTATGTTGTGAGGATAAACAGCTCGATGCCTATGCAATGCTCTGATGGTGTTAAGTGTCGTACAAGGGCCTTGGTTGTGGGCTGGAGGACCTTTCGTGAAGAGCGCCCAGTAATTAAGGTTGATTGTTGTCATATCCTGCCCATAAGGGGATGAAGGGGTGACCATGGTGCCATCATTTTCAGCAAACCCAAGAAAATAGAGGGGTGAAGTCAGTGGACAGGAGTGTGTGGACACAAAGATGTTGTAGAGTAGGTATCTCTGGAGACATAAAGACACATGAGCAGAATCTTGGAAGCAGACACAGAGTAGAGTTGGCCAATTCTAATGTCTTTTGCTGCAGCAAGGTTCTGGAGTATGGGAATTCCATTCCAGTCAAGAGGCATCTGCCCCTATCTCAGCCCTTGGACGATCATCTCCCCATTCCTTGCCTGTGGGCAAGTTGGCCACCAACTGGTCTCCAGCTTGAGAGAGAATTGTCCCTTCTGAGAACCATCAGTGGTATCAGCTGGTGAACTGCTGGCTTATTCAGACCTTGCAGAATCTATGCACCAGGGATGGCACTTAGATAGCATTTAGACCTTAGATGGCCTGTCTGTGGCATTGCTGGTCTACCTGGGAAGATTCTTGGTGTAGATATTGGAAGCAAGAAGACCTGTGGCTGTTTCAGTTTGCCACTTCCAGAAGTAGCTGCCTAATCCACTGGACTGCATCATTTTCTTCCCCCTCCCTTCCTCCAGCCATGCAGTTCCTCCATTCCTCCACGAAAATGAGCAGCTTGCTCTCTCTTCTGAGGCAGCACACATCCTCTCTCTGAGAGCACAGCACAGCAGGTGATGTCCAGGGATGCAGGCAGCACAACTTGCTCAGCACTCCTAGCACAGGTGCAAGGTTTCCTGGAGCTCCTCCATGGTCCTGTTTTCCTCCCTCCCCAGTCAGCAAGTAATTTTGCAGAGGGAAATTAGTTACTGAGAGGATCAGTTAGGAATAGGAGCTTCAGAGATTTCCCTAAAAGCAGGCAGAAATGAAAGGAAGTGGAGATAAGTATTGTTAGGAAGTCCATGTGTTTAAAAATCCAGCTTCTGGATGAAGTGTTCATGTGTCATGGGACAGGAGAGGCCAGTTCTGCTTCTAAACAAGGAGAACATCAGCTGCTTAACTGGGGGATGCACATGGGCAAAGCAACCCACATCAGGACGTGTAAACCCAGGTATGGCCCATGCTTATATGTCCACACTCCAGCTGTTCCTATATGACTCTCACAGTCTCTCATGGATTCAGTCAGTGCTAGAGGATGGTCTGTTTACCATTTCCCACAACATACATCCCACTTTGAAGCTTCAGTCTTCCCTAATCTTAAGACTACAATGCCAAGCCCAGTGCAGGAAGCCAAGCCAGTCTTGAGAAGCAAATGTCAGCTCACGTCTCCATCTCCTATCCAGTAGATATGGCATTAGTGCAGTGACTATTAGGACTTTTTGCCTTTTCCTTTTGGTTCCCATGTTAAGATAGCTGTTGAGGTGAGAGGATTGGATCCATTGGAAGTACTTACTTAGACCCAGAGCATCTCCTTAAGAGATGCTTAGGAACACAGGGACAGCAAGGGCTGATCTTAGCTGCTGTAGTTGCAGTTAGCAGGGAGCAGATGGGGGTGAGATTAGATTCATACTTTATTTCCTGGGTTCCATCTGTACTGGATGGATGGGGCTTGGAGCATCTGAAGGAGCTATAGGTCTCCCTGTTCATTGCAGGGCAGTTGGACCAGGTGGCCTTTACATGTCCCTTCCAACTCAAAGGATCCCACGATTCTGTGGTTCAATAGAACTGTGGATGGGTAGAAGAATGAAAATCCTTACCATGCTTTGCAGGAATCATTTTAGCCTGAGAAGCATCTCTCTGAAAGGGCTGGGGGAAATTATGGACCTGTTTCACTAACCCAGATCACCCAAGAATTAGCATCTCCTGCATGCACTGACATCACCAGCCACATAAGTGCTGGAGCTGGAACTTGAGGTAAAGTCCCAGACTCTGTACAGCTCAGGACATCATCTGCTGAGATTTCATGAAGGTCAGATCTATTCCTTTATAATATCCTTGGCACAAGGCAGACCAGATCTCAGCTTAGCTGCTGGTTGCCTGATGACTTGGGAAGAGCAGAAAATAGCACGGAGAGAAAAGAAGCAAGAACGCAGTGTACTCCATCAGGTCAGCAGATCTGACCTGGAAGATGCATGCTGAGAGCCTGAGCAGGAGAACCTCGTGCTGTGGCTGCTGGGACAAGTGGGTCTACATCAGTTCCTGAATATGTATGTGGAAGGATCTGGTATTGGTATGCAGGCCCATTGCGAGCAATTCATCTGCTACAAGCGCAGCTGTCTGCAAAACTGGCAGTCAGTTCAGAACAGTCATAGCATCATTTCCATTTAGGTTGGAAAAGACCTTCAAGATCATCAAGTCCAACCGTCAACCTGACCTACAGGGTGTCATCACTAAGCCTTGTCCTGGTGCCAGCGGAGGGTGAAGGAGGGAGGATACCTCCAAAATGTGGTCAGCCCATATCCAAAAGAGCCAAAGGATGGGGCTGTGAGCAACCTGGTCTAGAGGAAGGTTTCCCTGCCTATAGCAGGGGACTGGAAATAGATGATCTTAAAAGACCTTTCCAATCAAACCGTTCTATGATTCTACGATGATTCTTTTCCAGGGAATGTAGAGGGAGCTGAGTTTAGATCAACCCGTTATCATTAGGTAAAAGATGATGAGACTCAGAAGAAGGGGCAGCCCTGTCCCTCACCCACTGTAATTGTCCCCAGGCTTTTGGAGAGGACAGGATGGAAGGGTGGCCCATACCCTCAGATTCCTGGACAGCAGTGCACAGAGGAATTCACCAATTGCCTTGGATATCAATTACACGGTGTATTTAGGGAAGGAAACATAATATGAACAGCAACAAAAAAAAGAGCCCAGAAACACAGATTTTCATTCCATAACTGCTCCTTATGGATAATCCATCTCCCTTCTTGCAGAGTAAGCTGCTGTAAGCCCACATCATCCTTCAGAGATGCCTGTTCCCCTGTGCTGAATGGCAAGGGGCATGTACAACCAACTTAAAGAAGACCCTCAGCTTCTAGGCAGTTGGTGAGGGAAGAGAGATGTCAGTTTTTTCACCATAAATCTCTTAAAGAGGTTTCCTTTCACTTAATTTTTTTTCATGTGGCTACTTAAAAATTTAATGAGATTTAGCAGAATGTCAAGTGTTCCTCCCTGTCATGATACAAGTGTTTTTTTCAGTGCTTTTGATGGGAGCTTGCCTGTGTGAGGCTGCAGTGTTCAGTGCAGGGTTTTTCCCCACCATAAGTATTGTCCATCCACTGACGCTGTGCTGTCCGCTGTGCAGCCCTGCTGGTGATCTGAAGGAGATTTTCAACATAAGCCTCCATTATTCAAAGCCCAGTTGTAACCTCCAGGATTCTGTAAGACGTCTGCACTCTCTGCAGCCTGCGGTCTGAATCTGCTTGTATATTTAAGGAATAGCAACATTAGCTTCAGCTTGCCTGAGGTGTCACTTGTTTAGGCTATGTGACATCATAACTACAGATGTGTGTTGGTTGGAGGGCTGTGGTAGAGTTTGCAAAAGACATAGCCAAATCTTGTTGCTCCTCCCAAAGCAAAGTGCTGATCATTTAGGATTAGGGCTCGTCTTTTTTTGCAGAGACATTTCAGGATACTTTTCCCTGCAGCTCTGTTCAGAAAACTGGAGCAGTTCTTGTGGGGAATTGGAGGGAAGGGTACTGGAGGAAATTCAGTGAGCTATCAGTTGTCCTTGCTGCCCGGAAAAGGCATTTCCAGCCATGCTGAGTGGGTTTGGGATGAGTCAACCCCCAGTTGACTCAACACCCCTGCACCTGAGTGACAGGCTTCCTGTATGAGCGATAATGAGTTAGGTCGAATGTGAAGATAGACTTCTCAATTAATTTTCCCTGATGACAGGCTGATAGTTAACCAATAATATGCTGTGAATAATGGCTTTGCTGGGAACTATATACTGTCTGGAATATCCTGCTAGATAAGAAATACGTCTTATGGAATGGTTTGAGATGTAAAAACAAGGTGATACATAAAGGACAACAAATTAATGGATTACTTCATAGCCACTTACTTCCCACTCACGCTCCGAAAGTCAATGTAACCTCCTTAGCTGGGGCGAGTTAGAAAGGGAGCCTTCAACCTTTCAACCCCTCTTGCCCAAGGAGGTTGTGGATGCCCCATCCCTGGAGGCATTCAAGGCCAGGCTGGATGTGGCTCTGGGCAGCCCGGTCTGCTGGTTGGTGACCCTGCACATAGCAGAGGGTTGGAACTGGATGAGCATTGTGGTCCTTTTCAACCCAGGCCATTCTATGATTCTGTGATAATAGAAATGTTTGTCTAAGAAAATCTTTGCCTCATTGAGTCCTAGATAACAGGAGATGGGCTGAAGGGAAGGTCCAGCAGGGTCAGGCTCTGGGCTTGGACTTGTGCTGTGTGACAGTTCATAGGGCAAAAAAATACAACAGTAAAACTTTTACCTGTGGAGTTGGAGATGTTGGAGAGTTGGACTGCTGGAAATGGGAGTTATCTGTCCTACAGCCCCAGTTCCCTGTGTCAGTGAGAGGTGAGCAAAAAAGCAATTGCTTGAAGCCATGTGGGCAAGGAAGAAAGGACTTCAGTGGGTGTCTGCTCACTGAAAGAGCTTGGCAAAGAGGAGTTGGGTTATGTTCATTGAAAGCTTGCCTGGTTGAACCACAGTTTCCCTTTAAATGTTTGTTGACAAACCAAGGAGGCTCCAAACACACGAGCAGTTCGCTCAGGAGGCCGCTCATATGACCCAAGTGCTTTGCCAGACAGGGGCATATGGCTCTGTTCCTGCCTTCCCCTCCCTCTCACCAATGCCAGATGACAGATAGCAATTTGGTGCCCTGCTTGAAACGAGTCGCTGGTCCTCAGCCAGTTCCCAGAGGCATCAAAAAAGCCATCTCCACAGTTGGCAGTGGGCAAAGAAACGTCTTGCTCTGGCGTGCTGAAAGCAGGCCAGCCCAAGGCCCAAGGCTGTGAGTGGTGTGGGGAAAGCTTGCCCTATCATCAGCCGTATTGTACTGGCACGGGAAAGGATTGGGTCCAGGAGTCTTTGAAGACAAGAGCAGCTTTTTTTTTTCCAATGGAATTTTGGAGCAAGCCCAGCAAGAGACGTCATCCTTCTCCCTTCTCCTACCCCCATCTTCAGCTTCTCTGTCTGCTGCCTTGCCATAGCCCTTGCTCTGTTATTTTGGAGTACTGATAAAAAAACCTTCTGTTCCACATCACGTGCCACCATCACGCACAGGACATGGCACAGCCAATAGAGATGAGTCACCATTCACAGGACAGCACTGGCAGGCAGCCAGCGTTGCCGGTTTTAGGTTTTGTAGACTGTGGCAGTCACCAGGGAGGTAGGCATCCTCAGAGCACTACACAAGCATTAGCTCATGCTTCTCCTAGGAGCTGCAAGCTGGGAAACTGAGGCACAGAGTAAGAGGTTTGATTAGCCTGAGGTCTTTTGGGGATCTTTATGCTACAGGATTCTGGAGAGCAAGGTCATGCCAAACAGGTCCCAGGCTGGAAATTAAGGCCTTTTCAGGTAATTTTGTGCTGCAGACTTTCTTGGAGACATAGCTGCAAATTCCTGGTTAGAGCATAGGAGACTGCACACTGCAGTGCAATTGGCTGGTAAATTATACAGAAATTCAACCCTTTGTCTTCAGGTTGCTCTACTGTGCTCTCAGTAGAGATGGGATTCATCTCAGGCATCCAGGAAACCACGATAACTCTGGATGAACAGGGAGCAGATATCCACTGAGATGTGCAAAGGAAACCTAGGGAAGATGCAAGGCAAGCAGTAGGAAGGGACTTGTCTGTGTTTCCGTCCCTGACATAGATGGAGCAGTTCAGGTTGGCTTAGTTGACAGCTGGCTCAAAATTGCTGAGCACTAAAGGAAAGAACGTCTTTGTTTCAGAAGCTATCACTGTTTTTATACGACCAGCTCAGGGTGACAGTCCTGAATCTGGGAGTGCAACAGATTTACTGAATCAGTGGAAATCTCCTCCTGAAATGACTTTTGTCCTAAGTGGCATTTGAGTGACCTAATTGCTCGCTAACAGAGGCAGTCCAGCAGGCAGGACCACTTCTGAAACACCCAAAGGTGCAAACAAACATTTTCAATGAGGGAGCAGGTGCATGGTTTGACCTCAGTCTGTCTTTGGGGATGGTGACGTTCTTTATCCTGTTTGAGAAGCAGTCTCAAAATCCATCCTGTATATACATGAACTTCTGAGAATACAGAAAGTCCCAGGAGAGACAAACCAACCTGAGGATGACTGAACTGGTTGATGCTGGCATGCCACTGGATTCTGGCCTGCTACACGTTGCTCATGACATTTTCAGAGCGTGCAGAGCTTGGGAAGCACAGGAAGAAACAGATTCCTGCTGTCATTCTTTGGAATCCATTTCCTTGGTGCCTGCAACTACCTCACTGCAAGATGATACCAGCTGCACCACATCCGTTTTTGTCACTTTGTCACTCCCCCTCACAGAAACACTCTGCCAGACTCGCTTTCCCTATGCCAGCCCTGCTATTCAGCCCCAGGGCTGAGATCCTCCCTCTTTTCAGGAAATCAGTCCTTTCGCCTGCGATAACAGTGAGATAATTCCACCCTACACAATAGCAAATATCCATAAACCATAAGGTGAGCAAGGTGTGCGCTACTGACTCTTCTCAATGACTGAAGGTCTCTTCCTTTGGCTGTAAGTGTGAACCACAGTGGATTCCCTTCTTCCCCCTCACATGAGTCAAAAGCATTTCCAGGACTGAGATGAATCTGTTGCTCCAATGGCCTGCAAATCACTTGTGCTTAGGCCTAACCATGAACCAGAGGTGCTGTGCAGGATCCATGTTTTATACTGTCGCACTGCTTGGAAGTCTTGCCTTGCCATTGCCTCACCCCCCAGGAGCTGGCTGTGGGAGCTTTATTTATAGCAGGAAGTTCCTTTTCTAGAGGAAAAGAAGATCAGAGGATCTTGCTTCCCCAGCCTGGTGATGAATGTTAGGTTTCATCATGTTCCTAGCCCAAAACACATCAGAACATGAGCACAGCCACTAGATGTTGATCATCCACATGGTTCAGTGAGCAGCGCAGCCCCTGGCACATTTTTAGCCCACAGCAATTAGCACCAACCCCATCAATTCCCTGGCTTGTAGCAGACATTAGCATGGGCCAAGGACCATTCCCAGTGAGCAGTCTGGATTGGGCCACCCTGTTTCAGAGGCTGAGACAGAACCATGACCTGGATGTAGCAGTTAACAGAACTAGGCTTCGCTCAGTCACTGATCTCCAGGCACAGAGCCCCAGGTTTGAGATCTGTGCTAGCAAAAGAGATTCTTGAATTTACATTTGGAAGTGGACAGAAGCTTTCCTTCACAGAGCTGATGTGCTCCCCTGCTTTTCAGATTATTCCAGTCCCACCTGCAAGATTTCAGTGTCCTTTCAGTTTCTCCCAGGCAGATTTAAATTCTTCTCCATGACGGTGCTTCTCATCCAAATTAAAAAAGAGTATCAGGAGAAAAATGCTGTAGTAAATACCAAATGCACAGTGTTAAAATCCTAGAATACTGTATGTGTTTGTGGTAAGAGCTGTGTTGTTTCTTGCCAGCTATCCCTGTTCAGATCACAGAAATGGGTGGGAAATATTTTGTTTTAAATCAGACCATATGTTTTTTTCTCTAGCAAGGTTTTTCCCATCTCAGTGTGTTCTAGTAGTATTGTAAGGTGTGTTTCTATACCAGATGTTCCTATTAGTAGGGTTCAAATATTGTTATGTCTTAAAAAGCATCTCAGTAAAGGAAGTTTGTTTGGATCTGTGCAGAACGTAAATCAGAAGTGACTGCTGGAATCTGTGAAGATATTCAAATACTCAAGGATGTCAGCAAATCTTATTCTTTCAGTTAAAATAATCACCAAAAAGGTGGTTCTTTTTCCTCCTGTTGCTCCAGGAAAGACTAGTCTCAACATCAGAGAGAAAAAAACTAGATCTCATCAAGCAATGGCCACTCAACACTGAATATGTAACCAAGAGGCTACAGGAGCAGCTCTGTCATACTGGGGCATCTTCAGTCAGTACAGGCTGATTGTAGATCCATACTAACCTATCAAGCATCTGGTTGGCTCTTTACATTTGCTGTAAATGGAGCATAGATGGCTTTTCTCCTGTTTCAGGTGCCCATTAAGATCTGGAGGCCTTGGGGCCTCAGCGTTGCTTGGCTGGTGGACATACTGAGAAAAAGCAATGAAAGTCTGTAGAGATGACTTCTGCACTTCTCTACCGGCCTTGCTCCTTTCAGGTTGAGCCAGGTTTATGTTATAGACCCATTATAGACCCTACAGAGATGGATTTTAATATGCATGCATAGATGTAGATACGGTCCTTGCTGAGGTATTTCCAAGGCATTGTGATGGAACATTTTAACTGAAATCCCTTGAGGTCTCTTAAGACGCCCTGAATCCTCTTGTCTGTGGTTGTTTGGTTTGGGGATTCAGGTGTTTGTTGATTTGGTGGTTACTGTGTGTGTGTGATTGCACGTTTTTTTTTAGTGTTATCCTAAGATAGCAGTTAACACATTCAAATTAACAGGAATTTAACTGGAGTCTTCGTAATGACAGGGACGACTGCATGGAGGGTAAGAGAAAAGTGGCATTTCATACAGTCTTTGAGAAAAATAGACATGTGTACAAGTTCTTGTGCTCTGTTTACAAACTGACTTAACTGTGTGTAGGAAATCCTGTCTCCTGCTCACTGCAGAATTAGCCCAGGTAATTCGTACCTGCATAAACATAGACCAGGCTTAGACTGGGTATTTATTTATTCCTACAGGGGTGACATTAGAAGCAAGAGATGCATGTAGCTAATGGTTCTGAGAGTCTTTGTGAACCTTGAAGCAGACTTGCCCATATTCAGATTCAGCATGCCCTTCAAAGGGAGAATGCCCTTACAGTAAGATACTGGAGAGGTATTGGCATTTGGGTAGGATAGCCTGAGTATCCACTGCTAAGGGATGGGTTTCCAGGTTATGTGAGCCCCAACTTGAGGGATAACAGCAGCCATCCCTGTTGGAAACAACTCAAAGCTAGTGAGATCCTAATAGCAACATCAAAATGAGCTTATTGAAGTTCCTGGTTTATTGGCCAAACATCACAAAGGAAAGGCTTGTGTTGTGTTAACAGCCTGAAAATTGGATTCACTAAAGAGGGACTGTTTGCTTTTAGTTTGAGAGGCACAGTGAATTCTTTATATTTGTTTAACATTTAGATGGAACGTTCCACTTAACACTTAAATGGAAGATGCATTTCCAATTAAGTAGCTTCTTGCCATAAATAGTGTTATACTAAATAAAAATTCATCAAAAGAGACATCAAAGGACAGATTGGTCTTGTTGTATGTCCTCCTCTCTCCTTCGCTCCATGATTCCCTACATCTCTGTAGGTATCTTTGCTCATCAGCAGGGCGTTGGAGCATTGTTTCCCTGCTTGTCCTTCAGTGGTAGAGAATCTTAATGTTGCATCACCTGCATTTCCCCATGTTCTGTTGGTTCCGGCAACTTTTGCTCTGTGGAAGCCAGCAGCTGTGCTGCCCAACCTGGAGCGAGGAACAGGTTACCCCAATCCTCCTTTCTACTCTCCTCACCCTTCTGGAGCTCAGGGCTCTGCTCTGAGCTCTGGTGGGGATTTGGTAGATGCCAAACCACGGTTATCAGGGTGCTTTTCATGTCTCTTCCTTCTACTTGCTTTGTCATTTCAGTTTGATCATCCCCACTCCAGGCAGAGCCAATGGAACATCAGAGAGGCATTTCCAGTGGGCATCTCATCCCTTGCCTTAGACAGCTCTCCTAGGGTGAGATAAGCACTGAGGCGCATGATGCAAGGAAGATCTTCATTAAGAATGCTGTAAAACTGGGGAAGGCTTGCCAGTCCTTACATGAAAGGTGATTGATAGCCAACATTTCCAACAGGAGATTTGTCACTTCGCTGAGGGTATTCAAGGATATTCTGAAACAGAGAGCAGATTATCCCATTTCTGCTTGGCCTAGGGTGCTTGTGCCTCCTGCAGAAGGATCAGTGTCTGGCTTGCATCCATGAGAAGATACAAGACTGGATGGCCTCAGGGCCTGAGCCAGTTTGGCAGTTCCTGTGTTCACAGAGGATATGAATAGGAGGAGACATGATAGAGGCAGCTGAGATAACGAGAGCACAGATCAGACGAATGTGGCTGGTCACCTCTTCTGGCAGTACAGAAAAAAAGGGGCATTTGGGAGAGCTTAAAGGCAGCAGGATGAAAGGGGAGAAAAGCAAGCCCTTCCGAAACACAATCCACAGTGCACCTGTGGAGCTCTGTTACTCAAGTCAGTGTAAAGCCAAAGACTTGGGGGGAAGCTAAAAAGGATCCAACATTTCTGGGGTCGGCGAGGACATCTGCAGTCATCCTAATTATGTGGAAAGAGCAGGCTTTAGGAAGCGTTCACATTTCAGGCCATGAGCCAGCCTTTAACTGGTTGGGGTTGGAGGGCAGCTCTCTGTGTGTGCAAGCTATTCTGAGGTTGCATTAGTATGGCAACCTGCTCCCCATCTCCCTCTCTCAGTACAAGGCTGAGGAATGTGGATGTTTGTTTGGTCTAGTATGAAAGAGCTTCCTTGTGCTATCTTGATCATGGATGGTCCTGAATAGAAGTTCAAAGCAAGCTTCATTGTATCAGAAAGTCCCAGTGGGATTCAGTGGTAGAAGACCAGATGTTGTCCAGATCTACTTGAAGTTTGAATCTGGAACTGAGTTACTTGTCTTTATTCTCTACCTTTCCCAGTCTCCAGCATTTTTCTTATGGATTGGTGAATCTGTCTCATGGGAATTAGAACAGGTCTGTGAGCGTTCCTTGGAGGAAGGTCTCATAAGAAGTCCCTAGCAAGAGAGTAGACGCTGAGGATTTGAAACTCAACCCTTGCCCAAACTGCAGTGAAACCAAAATGTGTGTTGTGAGAACAGGGCAAAGGACAAGATATCAGAGCAGCCAGTGAAAAACTCAGTGATCAAGTCACATCTCTTCCTAATGTCAGGCTCTGGTTTTCCATCACTGGTCACTCCAGCTCTGAGTGGAGTACAGAGGTAAGCTGGCAACTCAGTGTCCAAAGGCAGAACCCAGTATAGAGTCAGAGTCAGATTGCCATGACAGATGGGCACCGGTCCCCATCCTAGGAAATGTTTCAGTAAATCCCTTTTACCCAAATGTCCTCTGGAGTTGAATGGATCCCTCAGCTCTTTTGGAATGGGATCCATTCCCCCTTGCTATGCAACTGAATTCGTCTTAGACAGCTTAACCTTCATTTTAAACTGTCCAAATGCTGTTGACACCATTTGTAGTCACTGGATGGAGGAAGACCCTCCAAAATGGTGGGTTCATTTATCTTCCCATGTCTGAGATGGGTGAAATGAGTCAACCTGATGGGAGATCTGGTTTTGAGCCAAAATCATCCTTTCCATTAAAAGCAGACAGAGGAATGGAGAAGTTTCTGCCACCGAAGTTACGTGCAGCTCATCTTTTGGACTTGGTTTCAACTCAGAGTTATTTTCAGAGTGTTCAAGGGCTATAGAAATAGGTGGCACACAGAGTGAGTATGCCATTCCTGGGTCAGACTCATGAATGATGTTAGTGTTCATCTACTGGAATGGACTGGGGACACAACGGGGAAATTGGTTAAGGAGGTGAACTGAAATACTGTGGAGAAAATGAATGGCAAAACAGTCTATGCAGCCCCTTATTAATTTCTTCAACGGTAAAGATTCATATTCTTCCATTTTGAAAGTGAAAAACAAAGGGGAAGAATGAAAGAAAGAAGACAAAAGTTATTCCTTCCTCTAAAAGGAAATTAAAAGAAGAAAGGTCAAGCATCAGACTCTACAGGAACAGGTGGAAATTAGATCTGGAGTCTGATTCTGATCCCTTTTGCCCTGATGCAAACAACTAACAATAATGGATTAAAAAGAAGGGGAGAAGAACTCTCAGGCAGCGTTGTTACACAAGCAGAATCTGGCTCCATCTCTTTAGGAACACACTTGCCCTCTGTGTGCATCAGAATGAAGGCTGTTCCTAGATTCATGCTGAGCTTCAGTAAGGAACGTGCCACCCAAAGGGGAAAACATAATAAGAGGGTTCACTGCACAGAGCATGAGCAGCCAGAGAATGATGAAGAGGACCTGAGTTGTAGCACGCTGTGTTAAGCAGGTGCTGCCTCCATGCAGAGCTTGATGGAAGGGTTCGTATCATGCTGAGCACTTGCTGTCCATCCCACCAGAAAGAAACGTTGGTATCTTCCTGGTTTTCTAAGAGGATCAGGAGAATTAATGTCAAAGAAGAAATAGAGAACCACTTAGGCATCATTTTCAGCTTTAAAGGGACAAGCACCACAGTAAGCAAGTAGGCAATATGCTGTACAAACTGCATTCAGATTTCCCACAGCAGATAACCTGCAGCAGAACATGATTTTAGTGGAAAACCTCTCTCTTCTGTAAAACAGAATCATAGAATCATAGAATCACCAAGGCTGGAAAAGATCTCCAAGTTCATCCACTCCAACCATCCACCTACCCCCAAGATTTCCCACTCAACCATGTCCCTCAGTACAACATGTAATAGTAGCAGTATGAGTAAGTGTAAAATGGATATACTGTTCCTTTTAAATATCATTTTTTTGTATGTGATTTGTCTACAGCAGTTATTAGACAAGCTGTAAGGCCACGTGCAATTGCATAGCATTAACAAACCAGATAGCCTGAGATGTCTTTCCATGCACTGCTTTTGTTCCTAAATATTGGAGGGCTTTAAGAACAGCAGTAGCTGTTTAAGAGGAGCCTTTTGTTTGAGTCTCACTTGTCAATGGGCATTTTTCAGAGAACTTCATTACATTTCTGAGGTGACCTTTTCTTTCTCTGGGCTATCAGCAGGAAACAGAGGAAACAGCCTAAAATTCAGCCTGCCCCCATGAGCTTCCATCAGGCTCCAGGACCCTTCTTTTAGAGGGGCCTTCTTTTTCTCCTCTCTTCCTACATCTTGCCCTTTAGACCATTCCTATCTTTGGAGCTTCAATAGTTCTTCAATAGTTTTACACCTTTATTCTGTTGTGACACCCAAAACTGTACACAGTACTCAAGGTGAGATGCAGTACTTAAATAATCTGTGATTATTTGAGAAGCCTTAAGTACCCTGCCTCAGTCCAGCTTCCAGCTCTAAAGTGTTACCTTCTGTATGCAAGCTTCTATCTTCTAGCTCCACTGGGAGGTCTTGAATAGCCTAGAGTATCTCAAATGGTATATGAATCATATCTCAAGTGGTTGCACTTAGCCCTCATTCTCCATTGAGTACAGTAAGAGGCATTCCTCAGCCACGGACACCTCAAGGTGGTCTCTACCAAGATGGTATCTCTACCAAGGTCTTGGTATTTCATCTGTCAAATGGGGACACTATAGAGCCTTACCTCACTGTGCTGAACGTAAGGTAGATGTCTCACTGTAGGGACTTTGGGGCACGTTACTGAAGGGATCTGGGGGACTAATTCTTGTGATGTGTCATTCAAGGCACATGGGCTTGACTCCTCAGTAGAGCTGACTATAGCCTGTGAGTCACCCACTGCTGCCTAGTGGGTGATAGCAGGAGTTCAGGGCTGTTGTACAGCCTGGTGCAGAGAGGTTTGAGATGACATCAGCCTATGTCACCCTGGTCTGTTATAGGCAGATGACACAGACCTCACAGGTCTGTGAGGCTTCCAGTCCCATGATAGGTGATGTCCTGCTGGCTTAAGAGGGCCCACATAGGCTCAGCAAAGCAGGGCAGGTATTTTCTACTCTCAAGACTAAGCACAGAGAGGGAGGAGTGGGAGTGGGTTTTTTGAAGTGACTTCAGTTTCAAACCAACCCCAGCCTGGATTTGATAGACAAACCTTGGAAGGGAGTTGAAACCCACTCATGCACCTCATGAAGGTGCGTCAGTCACCATGTGCAAAAATTAAAGTAAAAATAAGAAAATACTTCCCATGTGATCCAGCTTGCCAGAACTTTTTGTTAAGTGGAGACTTCTCTATAGCTGTTCAAAAATAAGGCCTGGGAGAAGTGAAATAGAAAGGAAAAGGTCATCCCTGAGTTTGCATCCCAGAATATCCTACTGTATGAAGAAGTCACAGGCTGGAATTAACAGGGAAAGATGGGAATGAGAAACTCATGGTCAAGATGGCAAAAATCAAAGCATGCTTTGTCATTTAGGCTTGGATAAAATAGCCAGGGAATGATTTCTGTGGCACCCCAGTACTGGAGAAACCTTCATATTTCTCCATGGTTCTGTTTGATGTCTGCCTACTGATTGCATCCCAGTGACACCCAGCTCAAAGGTGCATTCGGCACAGAGCTGTGAATTTTTTAAACAGTGGCAAGAGTCTGTCAAACTGTCTAGAGATACTTCATTCCCCTCCTCGGATCAGAGCACAAATGAGGATGCAACACATATTTTGGTAAGGGTAGGACTCATCCCGCCTGCCTGCCAGTGTTTACAAGTCCACACAGTTCCCTGTCAAGGATGGAGACAGACACTTTGGGAGCATGAGTCAACCCCCCCTGTCCCACACGTGGATCTTAGGACAGGGTGAATCACTTTCTGGGGGTGTCTGCCTCTTAAGGAGACGTTCAGATGACTGTCAGCAGGCCTGGTACCATGCAATGTGAGTGACTCAGCACCCATACTCACAGCCAGCTCTATGCAATTTACAGCAAAGGCTGTGATTAGTGTAGGTTTATGCACAGAAAACGTTACAGTGGGAAAAGCTTTTATGTGTATACTGGGTTTTTGTTTCTGATGCATTTTATTCCTCTCTCTCTACTAGAATAAATGAACTCAACTGAAACATTTTTAAGCCAGTGTGACACATCTGCCTCTTGTGGGCTGGCACTGCTTGAGTTTCATTATTCAGGTACACCTAATGCTGTACATGTTTCTAGTATTACAGCACTCACATAAGCCAACGCCTGACTTTTATTTCTATTAATCCTGGAAAGTTTTTAAACTGAATGGCTAGAAGAGATTGCAGCAACTGATACTTACACACAGTGTGGCAATTGCCTAAAATTTCTGTGACATTTCCCAGGCTTCCAGAACTGTTTATCATGTCCATCAAAAATATAATGCAGCTTAGAAAAATCATGCAGGCTGAAAATAAATCTGATCTACAACTATTTGGGGCTTAGTCTGTTCACTTTCAGAAGTTTCCATACTTCCCCAAGTCCTGTACACAAACCTTGCTGAGGCCACTTAGGAGTGATGTCTGAAAAACCACAGGTCTTTCTACTGTCCCTATGGGAGACTTTCAGTCAGAGAGAGAAGGGAGAAGGAAGGAGGATTTGAACGTATAGATGATGTTTCCAGAGGAATTTTTGGCAAAGCCTTGGTCAAACTATTGCTACCCAATTATTTGGCTTCAAGATCATGTATCTTAGTCCATCACCAGTTGCCTCACCTGCAGGGCTGTTGAAGTCCAGAGATCTGCAATAAATGCAAAGGAGTGATATGCCAGTGGCCTTAACTTGTTTTCAGGAATCTGTCTCTTAATTTTGATGACAATGATTTGCTCAGTGATTTGTTCAATTTACCGTTGTGATAATCAATGGTATTGTAATTTTAAAAGATTATCACACTCCTGGAGTGTGATGGAGCGCTATCTTATCCATTGAAGCAAATGAGTAAGTTTAAGTGTTGGCTGTAATGAGGAATAAGACCGAGACTCTTTGGAATATTGTGGGATGCAGGGGCACAAGCTGGTAGCTGAAGGTGACCCCAATGAAGGCAATGAACTCACTGGTGGGAGTAGTCCTGTAGGGTCCAAGAGCACTAGGCAGAGCTGAATGGTTCACTAGCTGTCCCAGATAGAGCAAGGAGATGAAGGAGATCCAAGGTTCTTCAAGTGGGCCTCACCAAGACAAAAAGGAAACAGACAGGGCTGGAGGCATGACTGTAGGGTTGGTCCCATGTCTGCTCTGGAGTTGGTGATGGAGGCGTGCTACCTTTAGTGCAGGTCTTCAGTCTGTCCTGGAAATAGGATTTCCAAGACTCCAGAATTGCTGGAGCAGTCAGGTTCTGTGTTTTGGGACCGTGCTGATGGCATCTGTATAATCATCTGCATGTGACTACCAGTGATAAAACTGATCAGCTGCCTATTTCTCCCATTGGTGGATGCAAACAGAGGTTCCTGATCAAGGCAGAATCACTTACAAGTTAACGTGAATGCAGCTGGTAGGAAAGTATTTTAGATTAAAAAGGATGTGAAAGATCATAGTTGTTCTGCTCTTCCAAGGATGTGCTCCAAGATGAATCTCTTTTTGCAGAAAGTAAACTTCATCCGTGGGCTGCAACCTTTAGATGGGTTCTGAGTTTCAGATTCTCAGATGTGGATGTAATCATGATGAGGACAGAGGCTGTTTTTGGTAGGAAGGGCAGAGCTGGTATGGGGTGGCAGAGCCCACTGCTTGTGAATATAAGCATGGGGTTCTGCATCGGAAAACTCATGAATGTAGCATCGATTGCAATTCCCACACTGATATTTCTGTATTTCTCTCCTCCAGACTGTAAGGACAACCTGGCATGAGTTGAACCTTTGGGCTACTGAGCCTGCCCCAGATGCAATAATTTAGTGAGCAGATGATGTTTTCAACCAATCCTCCTATCTAACTCAGTGGATCTGTGTGTCTTCCGGCAGGTGTGTCCTCTGTGGCCTCCCTGATGTCCCTGGCTTGGGTGCTAGCCTCCTATCACAAGCTTCTTCGGGACTCTAGGGACGACAAGAAGAGTATGAGCTACAGAGGGGCCCTCATCCATCTCTTCTGGCGCCTCTTCACCATCTCATCCCGAGTTATTTCTTTTGCTCTCTTTGCTTCCATCTTCCAGCTCTACTTTGGGATCTTTGTAGTGGTCCACTGGTGTGCCATGGCTTTCTGGATCATCCATGGTGGGACAGATTTCTGCATGTCTAAGTGGGAGGAGATCCTCTTCAACATGGTGGTAGGGATTGTGTACATTTTCTGCTGGTTTAATGTCAAGGAAGGGCGGACTCGATACAGAATGTTTGCGTATTACACGGTAGTCCTGACGGAGAACGCTGCCTTGACGCTCCTTTGGTATTTTTACAGAGATCCTGACACCACTGACTCATATGCCGTGCCAGCACTGTGTTGTGTCTTTCTTAGCTTTGCTGCTGGGATAGCTTTGATGCTGTTATATTATGGTGTGCTGCATCCCATGGGGCCAAGAGCTAAGATCTTTGCCAGCTCCTGTTGCGCCGAGCTGCTCTGGGGCATTCCTTTGCCCCCCGATGTTGAGCCCATGGCACCCCAAACCCCTGGGTACCGGGGGGCCCAGGCTACGCCCACCAGAGCGGTCACGGAGCAACAGGAGGAACTCACAGCTGACACTTGCTTGCCCGTTTTCCAGGTGAGAGCAATGGTACCATCTACTCCATCTGGGCGACCCTACCCCCCCGAGGGGCCTCTCATTAAGATTGACATCCCAAGAAAGAGATATCCTGCATGGGATGCTCATTTCGTAGACAGGAGGTTAAGAAGAACTATCAACATCCTCCAGTATGTCACCCCCACAGCTGTAGGTATTAGGTATAGAGATGGACCTCTCTTATATGAGTTGCTACAATATGAATCTTCACTTTAAAGCTCCTTAAAGCAAAAGTAAAAGAGGGGACCTTATTTTTGTTTACGGTAAACACAGATCATGAAACAAACACAAACCTTCAGATAAGCTTTCTTTCTGGTTGCTGTATGTATAAAAAAAAAAAAAGAAAAAGATATTCTCTATGTTTTGTAAGTAAAAACAAAAAGAAAAACTTTTCTTTTGTTTTTTACACACAAGAAACAGTATTTCAACTTCCACACCTAGGATTCACAGGTGGAGAAGGAGGCATCTCCACATCAGTTTTATACCGTACACCAAGTGTAGAACATTATTTATGGGATTGGTGCTGATTGAAAAATAAAAAAACAAACAAACAAACCTACAACTGCCTTATGCCCTTAGGTGCTGAGTTTCATTAAGTACTGTCACCTTTCTCATGCAAAGCTCTTTGATAATTATATGCCAGGAAAATAATGATAATAATGATAATAATAAAAGAATAAATGATTGAAATACGAACCTTAAAATTAATAAGAAAAAAAAAAAGAGAAAAAAAAATTAATAACAACAACAACAAAAAACAAAGAGAGAAATGTCCAAAAATATCTCATTGCTCTCATTGGATTTAACTTAAGAAAAAAAAAAAAAAACAAAACAAAGAAAGCAAGGCCAAGACACCCCAGTGGAGATTGTTTTTTTGTAAAGGCTAAAAGACAGTATCAGGTCTGCACCTCCAGTTGGCGGCACATTTGTGACACTGTTTGGCCAAGCCCGCTCACCTTGCCCAAATCGTGTTGTAAATGCGGCCCTGCTGGGGAGCCACGTTCCTCCTGCAGGTGGCCCATCCACCGTGGTCGGTTTGCAGCGGGGGAACGTGGCAACGCACAGCTGATCTTGTCTTGAACAGCTGCACATGCTGATGCCCACTGGCTTCAGTGGAATAAATAACCACCACCGGAGCCCAGAATGAGGCCGGCCATGTTGATCTCTGGAAAATAAAACAAGAGATCTCCAATTGTGAAATTTTATACCAAAAACGCTCTACTAAAGTATACCTACGCATCTCTAATAATTTCAGTAATAATAAAACTCAGCATAGTAGCAAAAAGCGAGTCAATTTAAAGGCACAATACTTGATCAGTGACTGGCAAAATAATTTGACCTACTGTATCATTTTAAGGCTGTGAAAGGCATACGTGTATTATTTGTAATCTCGTGTTAAGACCTGTCACGTCTCATTCAGTGCGAGCCTTAAAGTGATTGTAAAGCATCCTTTGTTTCATTTGGGGCTTTTGGGGCTTTTGATTTTTTTTTTTCTTCTGTTTTTTGGGTTTTTTTGTGTGTTTTTGTTTTTTTTTTTTAAGGAAAACAAAATCTGAAAATCGGGATAAGCAAACGAACGAACAAACAACAACACAAACAAACAACAACAGGAAAACAAAACAAACAAAAAGACAACAAACTTCTTCAAACGGTAATAACCTGTAAACTGACTCAACGTCTTGAGATGATTTTGGTGCTTTGTATTTTTGTTGATGTTGTTGTGATTTAGCTGAGATTTCTTCGACTCGGTACATGTGGGGAACTGCTGATAAAACTGTCTCGTGTCACCCTCAACTGTAAGTACATGGCAAGAAACAACACCGCAGGAAGCGTAGAGGGAGCATCGTGGTGTAGCTTAGCCTTCCCACCGCAAGGAGATTCTGCCGCCTCCGATCATGGCCAAGGGTCGCGTGGTTGTCTTGACATTTCCCAGTAACCCGCCCGCTGTCAGACCATTCGCATCTCTCGACTTCTGTTTCTGTGCTGGAATCTCTGTTTCGAGTTAAATCACAGGGTCGCGTCCACCCACCGCCCTTTTCCTTTTGGAGAGTGTTACTCTTTTAAAGGAGCATTCCCGTTTCAGGGCATCTTTTCAATCCCACCGCCCCTCTGCTTGGGAGGGGAGAAGCAACAACAACAAAAACGGTATTTTTACGTGAATACTGTAGTGTTTTCTCTGTGTGTGTTTGCAATTTTTTATTCCAGAAATACTGTAACTGTCTAGGGTGCAAAACTCCCATGCTGACCTCTTCTGTAGAGAAAATCAGCACGGGGGGATATTTTTTAATTACGATTATGATTTTTTTTTTTATTTGAAGAATCAGTTGTGTTTGTTTTGGTTTTGTTTTTTTTAATTACAATAGCATTTAAAGAAACTAGTACAAATTTTATATAACAGTTTAAAGAAGCTGAATGCTTTCTTCGCCTGAATATACCTGAAGAGAAACATTTTTTTCAATCAGTGATCCTTTGCAGTATTCTGAGAAAAAAAAACAAAAAGGCATGTTTTTTTTTTTTTTTCTTTTTTTTAAGTTGTGTCATTTTCTTTTGTAAAGAAACTTTTAACTTGTGTCCACCCCTTTTAAGGAGGGCGGGACTCATTTGCGCCAAACTAGAGACACACGGCAAAGTTTGTACAAAGCCAAATTGTCACTGGTACTGTAATTCCCAGTCAAACTCCCATTTCAGGCAGACGTTTCTGGGCTCTGATTAGAACTGACGTGATGGCCACATTTTCATGCAGAGGGAGGGGTTTTGTCTGTCTTGTCATCCACTACCTAAATTCCTGATCCCTTGTTTATTGTGCTCATATACATATCTATATACCCTTATATATATTTGTGGAAAGTTTTCATTTGCTTTCTCCATTGCCCATATCCTATAGTCAGTCCCCTCTCGAGCATCCTACTAATGCATCACCCCATTTCTTCCCTAATCAGTTTGTTGTCTCCATCAAAAGAGGTAATTTGTGAAGTGAACCTGCCATCCTCTGAGCAATTTTGTACTGCTGTCATTAAGACACAAGTGCTAAACCCCTGACAATGACCCTGAGTTTCTCCTCCCAAGACTTCACTTGTTTCTTTTTCTGCGAGGACTCACCCTGAATACCAGTGTAGATACATTCTAATCTACTTCTCCAAGCCTCACATCCTGGTTGAAGACTCTCTTTAGTCCTTCCACAAATAGCTCTTATCTACACATCCAACTTTTTATCGGCACAAGCACAAGAAAGGAATGGATGGGCAAACACCTCCACTCTTCCTCATGGACGAATCCTCCAGGAGACAGCACCCTCATTTCCAAAAGCACCAAGAGAAGGTTGCACTCCAAGCATGTCAAACTTTAGGTCTGATTTGGAGAGGTGAACACATCTGATGGAACAGCTGTACCCTGCCACCTCGCACCAAGACAGTGAGATGAGCCAGTGTGCCATGGTACGCTCATTGGGAGTCAAAGAGGAGACCCTTCGGTGCTGCCTGGCCTCGGGAGCACCTGCAGCCTGCCTTCCCTCAGGAACGAGACCTTCACTCCAGACCACCACACCGACAGCCGTCCTCTCTGTCTCACTGCAAGAGCGGAGGGGCAAACCACTCCAGAAGTGACCTTACTTCTCAATACAGTGCTAACTTCTCACAACCAAACCAGCTTGACTTAAGGGCTTGACTCATTCCTGCTCCAAAGTCCTCCTTCTTCGGGTCTCGTTGCATGGATAACAACAAAAGCAGGTGCTTCCGCTGTGTGTTAAGACTGTTACATTATCCTTAGCCACATAAACTTTCTGCCTCTGCTTTGAGTCCTTGCTTTGAGTGATATCCACTGGCATTTTGATTTAGCAAAAGATTTCCAGTGAGAGCCCATCCCCAACCTGAAGAACTATTTCTCTTTGGAAGACTTCATTGCAGCCTTAAAGTGCTCTCCCACCTCACCCAACGGACAGTTTGGGGTGGTGACCATCTCCTCTAGGGACTGTCTGTAATCATGTTGCCAAACAGCACCTTTTGCCAAGCATGGAGAGCAAAACTGCCCCCATCTTTTTGTTCATCGTAATCCCAAAACTGAGAATCTTATCTTCATCTTTTTTCTTTTTTCTTTTTTTCTTTTTTTTCCCCCAGACTCCTTTTGGTTTTTGGAGTGCACCCTGACAGGATGCTTTGGTTTCATTTGTTTTTTAACACCCTGGTAGGTCAGTTATGCCACGTCCCAGCTTCTTGCCAGAAGATACTCCTTGAGGAGTTTCTTGAACTGGAGAAGTCTGAGCCTGTAATTATTCACACCACAAGCTGCATGGACAACTTCTCTGCTATGTTTGTGCTGCTGAATTCACCCTGGGACCATAGAAATGAGCCATCCACACCATGTCAGGACAAAGCCAGGGCTTCACCATCCCCACTGTTGAATTGTTCAGCCCCTCTTTGGCATGGTTTTCATCCACTCCAGCAAGCCTAGACTTGGGCACAGCTTGCACGGCATTGATACTGGCCAAAGACCATCCCCAGTTGGCAGTGTGGATGTGGCTACGCTGTATTGAGATGAAAGAGTTTAGTAGTATGGATGTGGCCAGCACGGTTGGCTTTAAGACCAGAATGGATCCTGGCAGTGCTTATTCTGCTAATAAAGATGTATCTGTATGCCACGCAGCAGGACTTGGGATTTTGCGGAGTACATCAGCTCTGGCCTGGCGTACTTCTGTTGTCTGCCCAGTTTGACGGACAAAATATTTCTTTTTGCTGAGCTTATTTTGCAAGCAGTGCCACTTACATTGAGCTGATGTCAATGCATCCATCTCCTCATCCACGTCAGATGTCTGGCATGCTCAGTGTGGCAGTGTCACACATCTGCAGGGAGTTGATTTGGAGACCTAAGCGATTCAGACCAGACCAAGTCAGCAATGGGCATACAGGAGTTACAAGATCCCTGACCATGCCCTTGTGATGCTGTGCCACCTACACGAGGTGTTTCTTGCCCAAACTACATCTAATCTGGACTGCAGAAGAGGAGCCAGTGTTCAGTAATTGCCAGTGGAAAGTGCAAGCGAGCCACCGATTTCAAGAGTAAATGTATATTTTGCAGTGTGCTGGATGGGAGCTAATTGTCCAATTCATCCTATCCATCTCTGCACCTGCCAAAAACTCAGTAGCCATTTGCCTGTATTTTCATTTAGAGCTGACTAGATTCAAAGGGACAAAATTAATCTCAAGCTTTAGTCAGTGTTCTGCTGAAACCCGTCTGGTGGTGCTGATAGGAAAGTGTTGCTATTGACTTTCGGACAGCAACAGTCCCTTGCTGTTCAGATGTATTTTCCCACACACAAGATTCACTTCACAATGTATCCCTGCTCCTCATCCCTGCACAGAATTGCATGAACTGAGTCACTCACACCACCCCAGCATTACCACACCTCCTGAAGAAAATGTGGTCTGAGGTCCACTTAGCATGATTTCATTGAAGCTCAGAGGTGCTTTGAAAAGGAAAACTTACTACTGTGCATTTGCAAAACCTTTTAGTGCCTGCTTGCTGGGCAGCTTGGGTAAGAGACCATTTGGAAGCTGCCAGAGTCAGTAAAAAATTGTAGGGACAGGCTTTTCTAGGATCTTCTGTTACTGGGTTAGCTTTTCTCTGGATTCTGTTCAGCTCCAATGTGGTCATGCGAAGTAAAACAAACAACAAAACCCACACAAAATAAGGTCTACGCCAATCCCCACAGAAGCCAAGGCTAGCTGGTAGGGACGACGTGAACTCAGTTGCTCACCCTTTGCTTGCTGCAGCTTGCTTGCTGTTACTTTGGCAGTTCTCTGCAGCCCTGGGCTTTGGGGATGGTCGATGCCCAGGGCTGTGATTGCTGTTTTCATTTTTCCTTGGAGCTCAGGTGTATTCTGGTGCAGAGAATCTCAGCCTGGTTTGAATGGGAAGATTGGAGGCTATCCCAAATAGACGTGGGCAAACCTTTCACTGTGTGCAGAGTGCATTTCGAGACCTTTGGGTACCGCTTATTTCTCCATGAGCGTGTTCAGAATCGCTTCATTGTGTTTGAGCCTGGAAATTGCAGTGTGGTGGCTCTTTTCTGCTGTGGTGTGATGTGGGGAAAGGGAGGACCCTTCTTTCTGAGCTGGAGATTGCCTGTGTTCAACCCTTGTTCCTTATTTGAAGCTCAGGCTGTAGGATAATGAGAAAGATGAAAAACTGTGATGAAAGATAGCTGCATATGTCCCACTGGCTCTTCACTACCAAGGAGGGAGGCAATCAGTGACAATTAAATTTGCAAAATCTGAAATGAACTTGCCAGTCTAGTTGTTGGCAGCCCTGCCCATGGCCGTGGGATTGGAACTCGGTGATCTTTTTATGGTCCCCTCCAACCTAAGCTATTCTGTGGTTCCGTGAAAACAATCTGGACTTAAATATAAATTTGGATGTACACACAACCCAATTGGAATGAGCGATGTTGATAAAATAATGTGGTCTGTTCTTTCCTGTTGTATATTTTAAAAGAAACAAACAAAAATGCCCAAGCCATGACAACAAGAAAGCATTGCAAGCAGACAGAAATAATTTGAGCGCATGGACTTCCCTCTCTCCCTCTTTGGGACATGTGCAGCAAGGGAACTCTTGGGAAACCTGTTACATGCGAAGTTACTCGTGTTTGGATTTGTGAAGAGCTGTGTTGGTCAGATGGTTTTTTTCCAGCAAGCGTAGCAAGGGGCCATGGTGGAAAGCTCATTGCAGGTTTCAGGGTGATGGGACTCCTGGGTTTCAGCCCCAGGTCTGCCACGACGTCGCAGTGTAACCTTGGGCAAGTGATTTAACCTTTCTGTGCCTACAGTTTACCCATCTGTATACATGGGTATAATAATATTTACCTACCTCACAGGGGTGTTGTGAGGCTTAAGCAAATGCATGCGGGAGGTGCTGGAATCGCGCCGTAACGTTGTCGTTCTCCTGGGTTTGTGCTGTTATCAGGAAGGAGCAGTGAAGGGGTTGGTTACACCACGCGGAAGGAGATCCTGCCGGTCCATGTGCGTGTCAAGAAATTGATCTTAAGTCTTTTCTCTCCCCAAAAGCAAGAAATGGAAAAAAATGGTTGTGTGCCAACTCAGTAGCCTTGCTTTCCCAGTCAAAGATAACAGCGCTGTTTGCAATATTGTTTTCTTAACGCAGCAGGTGACCTTTCCCTTTTCCTTTCTGTTTCTAGAAACTTGAAACTAAAGATCACGAAAGTATTTCTGAACCGAACAGATTACTGATGAATACTTGAATTTCTTTAAAAGATGCTCTCATCAGCCACGGTTAATGTGCACTAATCTTTCAGTCATCAGCATCCATCTGAATACAGTGAAAAATTTGCTCACGCTGTTTTGGAATAGCCTGGACCTTGGTTGGGAGGCTGGTATTCTGTTTGAGTCTTGTAGGCATGGGAAACTGGAGTCTCAACTGAAAAACGTGAACAATCTGTTATTCTTTTTGGTTTTGCCTTTGGGTTTCTTGGCTGCCCAGGGACAACACGATAACTGAAGTTCACTTGGTCGTACGGTAGCTTTTTTCAAACTGTTTCCTTCTGCAAAGGGTGAAGGCAGGTTGTGCAAAGGGAAGCAAGAGTCATTGCTGCTCACATGCAGCTCCTCTCCAAGTACCTGCTTCCCTGCCAAAAACACATCCAGAGAGACCAGACCAGGGCTGCCTTCACACCCATCCTCAACCAAAGCCCCCCCTCGACGCCAATGGGAGTTTTGGCTGCCGATGATGTGTCCTTCAAGGTGGATTCATCCCTGGTTTAACCACTGAATGCTCACTGAAACCCACAGTGATTCTCTCTAGACTAGAGGAGGGGTCTAGTTCATTGCTCCAACTATCTGATAATTCAGAAGGGAAAAAGCATGTTATAGAAGCCTTTTCTTTTTTTGTTGTTTTACTATTTTTAAATTGTTTGAGTGTCCTGACCATCCTGTAATATCTTTTTTTTCTTTTTTTTTGGAAATGTAATGAGAGGCAAGACTGCCTGCTCCCTTCCAGCACCGCTTTGTGAAGCCTGCTTGTGCAGTCCTTACTCAAGCAGAGCTCCTGGGTTTTGCTGTGGGGTCTCGCTTTCTCTCCTGAGTTAGGACTGAAATCTGGGCAGCATTTCAGCAAGCCGTCATCTTCACTAACCCGAGATTTGCCTTGCATGAAGCCAGAACAAAGCTGGGAAACCCTCCTCCACCTCCGCCTTAGTCTGCCGCGTCCCTCGCGTCCCATCCCTGCCCCTGTGTGCCACTGTAGAGAGGTCAGTCAGATCTTCTGGCTGCATGGCCTAGTCTCTTCCACATCACCAACCATGTAGCTGCAGATCTTCCCCTTTGGGTAGAACACGTTCAGAAGCTCTCTTCTTGCAGATGAGCCTCTTCCCATGAGCATCAGCTCTGAGGCTGCTCCTTCCCAATTCGTCTCCTCCACCATTTATTTTCCCTGTTTGAAGCACTCAGCTCAGTGCTTCTGGTTTTTCTTTTTACTGCTTCTCTTCCAAAAAAAAAAAAAAAAAAAAAAAAAAAAAAGATTGAAGCTGGAAAAAAACAACACAGCAATGTAACTCCTTCGGTGCTATGCTAACTGCTTTGTTCTACCCAACCAAGTGCTGGCCAACGTACAGATCATCCCTCTTTGTCCTAAGAAGCACCACACATTTGTATCTTGAACAGGGATGAACTGAGAGGGATGAGAGAGGGCGATGGAAGTCTTATGTGTATCTAGTAGAAAAAAAAAGAAAAAAGAAAAAAAAAGATGTAAATGCAGACTGCTTTCATAGCTAATTGTCAAACAACTTGTGGAACTAAGTAGGATATAGCCTATAAGGTATTGAGGGCATTATATATATATATATATATATATATATATATGCACATATATAAGAAATGATGAAAAATTCACCTTTATCAATAAATCACCCTTTAATTTTCCTGAAAATGCACTATTCAACAGTAAACACATCTGCCTGTGTTTGCAGACAGCTGTTTTGCTTTGAGCCACTCCAGCAGCAATGGCTGTTCCAACTGCAGAGGTCAACAAGCAGGTGTTAGGTCTGATCTGAAGTGAATGGCTCAGAGCTTTGGGGATTAAAGGGACTAGTCAATGTGTATGCCTGCATCTATATACACAGTGGAGATATAGACAAGCATACATGCCATGTTACTGCAACAGTATATATGTTTTAATATATATATGAATACATTGTGAATTCCTAAGGGCTTTTCAAGATGAGGAAGGTAGTTTCTGGTGCGAGCTGCAAAGAATTTGGGGATTGAAGGTAGGGCTGTAATAAGTATTCCTAGTATGTTATTGTTTAAAGTCAAAACAGGGATAAACAGTCATCAGAAGCTTAAGGTTCTTCTGGAGAAATGCTGTACCACCTGATTTTCCTTTCTTTAAGAAAGATGGAAGCCAAAATCAGACCAAAAATTGGGGCCCTATGCAGTGTCAGTATAAATCAGTAAAGCTCCACTGATGTCCTCACATTCAGCATCTCAAAAACAACCCGGTGCCAGGGGAACCTAAACTGGGCATTACGGCCCCACTGGGTGATAAGAGACCTTTTGTTGCTGAAACTCAAACAAAATCTTGGACAAAACCAAGCGTCTCTTTCCAAGCAGAGCCACGTGAATTTGCAAACCCCTGACCCACACAAGGGCTTTCTCTGCCATCCATACCAGTGGGAACAGCCCTGCTCATAGGGACAGCATAGTGTGTCCTTCTTTGTGGGGACTGGACCCCAAATCTGATTTCAGGCCCTTTGGATCTAAATGCCAACTGGTACCCAAAGGGAATGAGAATTGTTTTCTCTCCAGATGTCATTCCCATCCATCAATCACAAGAACAAGCAGCTCATATTTTCCTGTTTTTGCCAATAAAACCTACTGCCAGGGCCAGAGTCCCCTCCCTCAAACTCAGCTACCACCACCTGCATGCCTCCCCTTTCTTCCACCTTAAAAACAAATGCCATTCTTTCCCAAGTAGCAAAGATCCAGGACAAATGCCAGATGATTACACCTGCAATCTGTTTGCTTTAGGATTTTATTTTAGTTTCAGAGGGCATATGAGTACACACAGAGACACACGCCTGCAGAAATTGCAGTAACCTGAAGTCGAAGCCACTTGACTTCAATGGGCTCTGAGCTGACACTGCTAAAAGAGAAACCACACCCAAGAGTTCCCCAGATTCCCCCCAAATTACTAAAGTTTTATGCTGTTCCCATATAATTTGTTTTTGTTTTTGTGTTTGTTTTTCAACAAATAGTGAAAACTGGTTAACAGACAGAAAATTTATGATAGATAAGTAGTAGGAGAAGTGTACTGGTTCTCACTTATCCATAGACCTCTTAGCACTACTTCAGCAATTAAACAAGCCTTAAATTGGATGTAATTGCTGCCATTTGGAGGAGAGCTGTGATGTGTGTTTCCTTATCTAAAAAAGTATCACAGCCAAATCCCTCAGCCCTGTCTTCTCTATGTAGGGAGAGTGAGGAAAAAGAGATTTTACATCAAATGTCAAAGTTTGCCATTAGCTACAAAATGTGCCCTCTATCAGAAAAAAAAACAACAATGGTTTTGTCTGGTGGTTCCACATTGCAAACTCTTTTACTATTCCAGCCTTTTGTTTCAGTGGGAATGGGACGTAGTTTCAAAAGCGTTTAAATACTCAGGGAAGGACTATTTCAAATCTAGGTCTGGTGACTTCCATTTGTGTCACTGGGCCAAGTTCAAACCATTCCAGTAACGTGATTTCCCATGGTGTGAAACCAGAGTGAGACAACAGTTGAGCTGAGGCCCATGCATGGTGTCCCAATGGTAACCCAAGACATGCAATGTATTCCCAGTGGTGATGCACTTGGAGACCTGGCATACCATGTCCCATCATGCAGAAGGATCTCCACCATGTCCCAACCCCAGGAGCTGTCTCTCTAACAATCAAAGTTTCACAGAAAGGCTAGATAAGTGTGTTTTTGTTTTGTTTTGTTTTGTTTTTGATTGCGAGGAAATATCATCTCTTTAGCATGTATATTTTTGGGTGGACTGTTGTATATAGAAGGTAAAATCACAGTTCCTGAAGATGTATGTTCTCTTTCCATCTCTGCTGTGGGCTGTTGGATAGGCAAACCAAGAAGATGTCAGGAATGTCTCTGCTAACAAATGCAATTTTCCCTGTCCAAACTGCCTGGTACCACTGGCTTGTGCTCCTGAGAAGGTAATAAGGGAATGGTCAGGCTGTTGTCTGGCGCCCATCACCAACCCCATCTCCAGCCCTGCATCTCTGCCATTCTTCCCCAAGGCATTGTAATGTGACTTTAAGGATTCCTTCATGCCCTACAGGAGTGTTGGGAAGACAGGCTAGTGAAATACTTCTTGCAAAGCTCTTGAGCACCTTCTGATTGAATGGAATTCTTTAAGTTGATGGCATCTTCTGAAATCAGCTTTCATCCTAGAAGCACTTTTGATTAGTGAATTTTGATAGTACTGGAAGGTTGGCACAGCCATAGAGAATAGCACAATTTAAATACTAGTATTTCAGAAGTGCCACTTTTCCCATAAACATTGAAATTTGACTAATCATTGCTAGAACTCTTTGTTAACATTGAAAACCCAGAAAACATTCTTGCACTGAATTCCTCAGATAAACCTTATTCAGTGAGCACGAATTCCCATATCACTCCAAAATGGTTCTTCTAATGCATCTGCAATGTGCTGAACTATAGCCACTGAATACTGCCCATCCACCTTGCAGTACATGCTCGGGGACCCCAGCCAAGCTCAGTACCCCTTTGTGCTGAGCACTTTACCAAAACACAGAGGGACATGGACTTGCCCCAGAAGAGCTTTTAGTTTCACTGTAGTTGTTTTTGTGACCTTGGACAAGTCGTAAAACTGCTCTCTGCCTCAGTTTGCCCATCTCTAAAATGAAAGTTACGAAGCTTACCGCAAGGATGATGTGAGGAGTATGTCAATGACAGCAAAGTGCTTTAACATCAGAAGTACTGTAGAACTGCAGCATTCGTGGGCGAAGCAGGTGAAAGCAGTATAGCATGTCTCCTGGTCTCTGTCTTCATGCAGCCTGGTAGGCACTGGTCTGATTTGGCTGTTTCGAGAAGGACTAACAAAAGCCAGACGAGATGCCATGCAAAGCTTAGAGCCAACGCTTTCCTTCATCCTTCGAAATGCTTTGCTCTCCCGTAGGAAAACAGCCATGGAAGTCAGTTGAGGAGCCAGGGATTTCCTACAGTCATCTCTGTGCATGGAGTTAGAGAAAGCAGAGGTGGAAAGTGCACGTGGGTCATCAAGTGCATTCCCAAGAATGCCCGTGCCGCTGGCATCCTGTATCTTATGCTCCCACCTGAATCCTGTCCGCATGTAAATATTCCATGGGAATAGGGCCTTGCTTACCCTAGACCCTCGTGATCAGGCACATTAAACAGAAATAATGGCCTAAGATTTCCTAGTAAGAAGTATATTTTTTGCAAACTAAGCTTGAAACTCAGTCATGCCCATGCCTTCAATCTTGCCTTATTAACCAAACTCAGCGCATTCTGGACCCAGGTCATCCATCTGAAGTCATCCTTCCAGTGCCGCTCTGATCCTGTGGGGCTTGCTGTCTGTCATCATGTTAGGATCAAGGGTCTACCACTGAGATCGGGAAAGGTTGGCTCCTTCCTAGGTCACTTCTGCACGTGAGCCACCCTCTTGTCCTTATTGGGGTCTAGACAGACTGGGCTCCAAAGCAGACCCCACAAACAGATCTGAAAGACCAAGGAAAATTACTTCAAGACCTGCCATGGTGGCATCTTAGCACCATCCCTAGCTTCTGCCAGCAGGATGCATTTGGGAGGCACGAAGACTCCCAATAATCGCTGTTTTGAGCTGGCTAAAACAAGCAGATGAGGGTAGGCTCGATCCTCTTGCATTGCCACCGAGCTCAATGGCTGCCCCCTTGGTTTGGTGTTGTGCCACTGAGAGCAGAGTCAGGGAGGAGTCATCATGATGCAAACCTGGTGCTATTAATTTGGCATAGAGTGCCTGCGAGTGTCTTCTTTTCTTGATCACCAAGCAATTAGTTTATGCACAGGAAACCCAAGCTTTATGTACCATCTGCTGTGACTTCTCATTTCACAGGCGGGTTCTAAGGTATTCTATCTTATTCCTCAACTCCTCCTCTAATTTCTGCATTTTAGAGGGCAAGGTGTGCATGTGCAGGTGCTTGAGTGTCAATCCATGAGCAAAAGTAACAGAGTGAGGGCCAACCACAAAGTGGACTGTAGGAGAGTATTGGACTGAGTGAATGAGAAGTGCAGGGTAAGCTCTGAGAAAACCAGACACGCACATTTTGATCTCCGTCTCCATCTGACAGCACTTCTGCAAATCTGTTGAGACTATTGCCTATGTCCGGGACAGTTTTGTCTCCGGGCTCCTGGGGAGTGACAGATTGAGATATTCAGGGCAGGGTTGTGTGGAGGGATGAGATCAGACTTTCTGAGCACATCCAGCACGTCCCAGGAGGCAGCCCACGTCAGGCTGTGCCCTGATCATCTTTGATTAAGCTTTGAGCACTAAATCCTGCTTCCCTTACACTGGCACAAGCATCTTGAACTTGGCAAGATGTGGTCTTTTTAATTTAGGAAGGCTGTTTTAAAAGTGTCCGAAGTGCAAGAAAAGAGCTCGCAAAATCAACATGCTCCTTAAAAAGACCAAATTCTGGTCCCCATTTCACTGTATGAAGCCTGTATGAATTTTTTAATGGAACAGCCTGTTGTTTTTTTTTTGCCATCAGCAAGACCAGATGTTGGCCTGGCCCCACCTGCCCTCTTTAACTCCCAAAGCCCTTTATTTGTTAATGCCACTGTCGTTAGAGCAGCAATGTTTCAATTCTCCAGACCTTGTGGTGCCTTTTCTTGTGGTGCTTACCCTTTGCAGGACTCCAGTCAAGGCAACCACTCACATCAAACAGCAACGCCAGTACTTCTCCAGATTATGCGCCACTGCAGTAACAGACATTAATGTATACATATATAAATATAGATAGATAGATAGAAATATTACTATAGTTATAATTATATATATATATAATTGAGGTTCTGATGCCACTGTGTGAGGAACAAACCGTTCCTCTGCAGGATTACACTGGGTGAAACCAACAGCTCAATATCTCATAAAGGCTTGCAGCCTTGGCAAGGAGCTTCTCTCCCATGTGTTCCTTCTCATGTCACTCACTTCTCCTCCACACAACAAGAACAATTTCCAAATCATTTCTCCAAATTCTGGGGCAGATGATGCCATGCGGCAACATCGTCCTCCTGCCGTGGATGGGTGGATGTTGCCTTGCCATGAAGGGAGCACGATGGGACCAATGGGATGGTATCCCCAGGTGGTGGCTTTACCTTTTCCTCTGCACCAAGGGGATGCAACCCAACAGCTTGCAAGCGGTTTTCCCCGCTAGCCAACCACCCTGCCCACCAGCAAGCATTCCTATCTCATCTTCACAACCATGTCCTCGCTTCATTTATTTTCCCATTGGGATGCTCGGTTTCCTACGCTGGGGAGGAGGGAAGCTGGCAGACGTGGTTTGCTTTGCTCGTGCCAGTAGTTCTGCCTGACTTCAGGGGGCAATTTTTTTGTCAATGGACTGCTGGGTTGGGTCAGTTGTCCCCTTGTCGTTATCATATAGCTGAACCTAAGGGTCCATTTCAGATAGGACAGATGTTGAGTGAAGGTATCTTCTACTAAAGGGAACAACACCAATAATACTGTAAAAGGTGCTAGAATCAAACCTCATTTTATATACTTTGGTTCTTAGAGAAAAATAATATACACGGAATTCTTCCTGTGCAGCCTTACTGTAGATTGTTATAACCAACTCTTTAATCCAAAAAACAAAACAAAAAAAAAAGTGAAAAGGTTAAAAAAGGACAAAAATGAAGCGATCCTGTATAAAGTGTAACAAATATGAATTTCCTATATAAATGTAAATGATCAGACATATATTAAAATGCACTTGAGGCAGGCGGCAAGCATGGAAAGCTTTTGTAGCACCCTTTTTTATGCACAACAGCTGTCTTCTTTCATTTGGCTGGTGCAAGAGGGAATGTGCCGAGGCACTTCTATTTCCTTTTAATTCTGTGTGTGATTTTTTGGGAGAAGGAAAGAGGAATGGGAAGGAGGCGGGTGGTTTAGCTAGCAAGCAAGCCTGGAATATTCATCACTTTTTTTTTCCTTTTTTTTCCGGTTAGTTTATGACTATGTTTGGACTCCATTTCTCAAACGCTTTTTAGAGCTTTGCTGCCTGCCCCAGGTGCTCAGTGTAACTCTTACCTCAAGAATGCTTACAAAAAAAAGTCAATTGTTTCTTCTTTTCCCGTGTCTGGAAAATTCAAACAAAAAATTGACATCAGTGACAACAGTACAAATGAAAACATGAACAACCAGCAGTGAATGAAGTCATGAGAAATAAAAAAGAAAGAAGTCAAAGCAGAGGTTTGGTGATCAAACCGAGCCATTCTGGTGCTTTTCCCCTTTTTATGTTGCTAATGATCAAAATTACATGAGATGGGCTAGGACAAGTTTGTGGTCTTAGGCTGTAGCAAAAAAAAAAAAAAAAAAAAAAAAGTATCTAAAAGAATACAAATTTGCATGGAAAAAAAATCTGATGGAGCATTTAAAGAATGGCTGTTTCGATGTCAGACGTTTAATGTTAGCATGTGTGTGTGCTGTATATACCTTTTCATGTGTGACATGTACAGTTGACTGAGGAAAAAAAAACATATGGAACCGAACAAAAAATAATAATCAAATGCTATTTTATCAGATGATGCACTTTTTCACCTTGATGAGAAGCCACTGTTCACAACTATGCAATCTTCCAGTTTCTCTCTCTATCTCTTCTCTCCAACCTCAAATTTCCCAACTATTTTCCATAACCTAAACCGTTTTTTCTTTCGTACAAAGAAACACAAAAAGTTCCAAACTCTGGTTCAAGGTGAGAGTGCTACTGTGACTTTTCTCAAGCGATAAGAGCTAACAAACAGACAAACACAAGGGGTTTGGTTTGGTTTTGTTTTTAAGAAAAAAGGAGGTTCAGACATGACCCTTTTAATGTTTTCTAAATGAATTGATGTTTTCTACATGTGCCAGGCTTCTGTTGACTGTTTTTTGGGTTTAGTTTCATTTCTTGATTCATGATGTTCTTTCTCTTGGGTTTTAGGATTTATTTATTGATTTATTTCCTTCTGTATTTATTTTCTCTCTCTCTTTTTTTTTTTTTTTCCGTCTGGTTTTGTATTGTAGGTATTGGGGATGTGAAGATGAAGGTGAAATTTGGCTTAACTTCAAGTGTTTTAGTACATGTGTGTGCTATATGTATATAGTTTTCTACATAGAAAATTTTACACGCTTTTTAACGCACTTTACGACATGTATGTACAAAGTTGTCTATATAGAAAAAGTAGTGAGTTATCTGACCTTCAAAGAAGAGAGTTTTGATTAAGAGGAGTTCAGATATTTGAGTATCTCATGTGTGTGTGTATTATATACTATATTATATATTACAGAAATATATAATAGCGTATGTCCATGTTAGGGTGTGTATAATAGAGACACACATCCAAACAGGTGATCATGCCCACCTATACCATAAAAGTAGAGGTTTTGCATTCCCCTGAGGTTTTCAAGCTACGATAAATAGCCTGGCTCTATTCGGTCTACTTCTTCCCCATCCTTTGATGAAAGGTAGAAAATTATCCTCCTTTGCTGTCCCCAGTCATGGGAAAATGGGTGCATAGATATAGGGGGAGTTTGCCTTTATAGCCTTTCTTTTCCCACCTTGGTTTACCAGTGGGTGTAGAGGAAGAGAAAACAGGTCATCCAGCCAGTGATGAGCTCAGGAAACCATGACCACCAGATGGGGCTGCCATGTCCCCTGCCACCAATTCACCATGCCGCCTAGAGCAACATCTCTCCCACTTCTCTGTGCCTGTCAGATTGGGGCTGCTGATTCCTTCCAAGCCTTTAAGCACTTTGCACTCATGGTCCTTCTTTGCCAATACCACAGGGTTCCCCTCAACACCGGTGGGAGGTGATTTGGGCCAGTTTACAGTGAGAACTTCACCGTCTTAACCTTGTCCTCTAGCTCTCTTCTGTTCATGAAGCCCACCCCTGCCTTGTTGGCGCATGCTTTGACCTTCATCATCTTACCACTAGGTTTTAAATGAGCACCTGTGTGCTTCTCTTTCCTTCCACTTAAGGTTTCCCCATCTTTGACAGCCATGTCCCACCATGCTGAACCAATTCCAAGCCCACTTTTGCCCCTCATCTTACACGTGGGCTTCATCTTTCTTGGGGTAGGGCACATAAAACACCATTTCTGATTTCACTGCCCATTGGGCACTTGATTTAGTAAAGCTCTTCCATGTGACCAAGGGACAGCTAGGCTGGTATTATACTCAGCTCTAGATATATAAGGGCCCTTATTGGAGGCCAGCAAAAGTGGGAAGTACAAGGGAATGGGTTTGTGGCATTTCTTCCATTTGTCAGTGAGAATACAAGTGTCCACACCAGTCTGTAGCAGCATGGATGTCCTTTCAGATCATCTTTCATGTTTGAGTCCTAAACAAGAACATCTTGTCATCCTTCCTACCGAAGTTAAACCCGCAATTATCTGAAAACAACAGCCAAGCAAAAGCTGGGGACGGTCTTCCTGTCTTGCACAAGGTCATGGCTAGCAGCCCTTCTCAGTCAGTTCGTTGAGCTGTAGAGTCAGGTGGGTTTGAAAACCTACTGTGATTGCTTCTTGTAACTGAGTTCTCCAGAAAACAGCATTCACATCTAAAATAATTTATCATAGGATACCCAGCCTTAGATGTTACACATTGTCTATATAACGGTATAGTATGTAGTGCAGCTGTACTGTCTCAAGTGTCTACTTCTCCACTTTTTGCAGGCTCTTCTACTAATGGCAAGTTTTAGGCTATGGCTAATGTTTGCACGGAGATATAGCTGTCCCTTGGACTTGCCATTAGGGTGCTGGGATCTGTGTGAATGATTAATCCCTCTCACAAATCAAAGACAGTCTTTTTCCCCCTGAGTGACTTGAAGGCAGAACACTTAATTTCCTTCCTTGAAAATACAATGCTGAGAGGTGTCCATCTAAAAACAGGCCAAGAGGAATCATTTTCTGCCCCAGTTAGCGGTTTGTACTAAAGCCTTAAGAAAAGAAAAAAAAAGAAAGATAATTTTCTAATTGCTAGATTCAACAAATGGAGGAGCCTAGAGGTCAAGTTTGAGTCAATCTATAACCATGCAGACAAAGTCTTTTATGTTCACACATTCCAGTTTCTTAAGGCAGTAAGTTGAAAAGGCTTCTCCCTTCCATGGCTCATCCAGAAAATCTCTGCAAGAGAAATAAATACCTGGAAGACACTTGGTGATGTATTCTTCCTTTCCAGGTTATTTGGAGCCTTCAAAACAATGCAGTGAACCCATTGGAGCTAAAATAAAAGCAGACCTGTCTTTCCATTCAAAATGGCTTTTTTTGTGAAATGAGGGGGAAAAAAAAAAAAAAAAAAAGAGTGCTGGCAAACAGCAGGAGAGGTTTGCCTTGTGGACAAGTATAAAGCTACTTGCAGCTTTCATACCCTACGAGGGAGCATATTTCTTGTCCCCTTGACTGGAGATGCTTGTTCAAAGTTCTTTGCCTTCTGGCTCTGTGAGCATGGGGCGGACCTCCTCTAATTTAGCAAGAAAAGCTGGATATTCATTGAGTTACCATGATTTCTTCCGTATTCAGGAGAGGGATCAGGACATCTCCAAGTAGGGATTTCTCCCACTTGGTTTCCAATTTAGATCAGTTGTGTGCCCTTTAACTGGTTACATTTAGGTGAATTGAATCCCACCTGAAGTAGACAGGATTCTCCACACTTCCAAACCATTTCCAGACTACTTCTCTGTTTGCTCAGCCAACAAGCATTCAAAGTTATCTTCTTCTGCAGAGCTCCATGCTTGTTCAACGTCCCCTACCAAAGGGATGCATCCACACCAGGCAGTCAGACTGAAGAAAAACAGGCTGCAATTCAGAGTTGGACCCACTGAAGTACTGGGAGAAATTGTCACTTTCTGTGACAGTCCACTGATCACTGTAAGGGTTCACAAAAGACCTTGAAAACTAATACACAAGGAATAACCTTCCATCTGTTTTCCTACAGGATAAGGTCATTCTTTGTCTAGATGAAAAGCAAAAAGGAAAAACTGAGCTACGACAATGACTTGTTCAAATACAGAGAGCTGATAGCAATCACATTGGCTTCTTCATCTCATTAGCAATCCGTTCTGGTCAATTTTCCTCATTTTCTTTAATTCAAGCACCACGTTGTAAATGTCAGATTTACAGAACCATTTACAGAACAGTTGGGGAATCATGCTCCTTCCAGGGCACTACTTCCTAACTTCGCAGAAGTTTAGAAGGTATGTTTGAGCAGCAGCAAGTGAGCTGACTTGTCTGGAGCTGTAAATGTTTTTGTTTTTGTTTCACGTTGAGCACCTAAGCTCCTTCCATCCCTGCTAGAACGTGGCTCCCGCATCCTGGGATATGAGGGTGCCATTTGCTGCACATACCACTTGGATGAGACTGGTCCAGTGGCCTGAAGAAGAGCCTTCACCAACTGTCCCATGCTCAACCACTCTTGTTGGGAATGTTTACCAGTATCCGATCCGCTTCCCACTGCTGGAATTAACCAGCTGCTTCTCATCTTCATATCCTTTCTGCTACAGAAGTGCCACCTACTCACCATCCTATATTGATAGACAAACTATAGAAGCCAGTAAGCCTAACCCTATTCCAAATGCCTCCCCTGAGCTTTGTGATCAGAGTTAAGAGCCCCAGTCATCCAGGTGCCTTAGCAGGTCTCCTTGTAGGAGTGCTGACCATGCAGCCAGATCCCACCAGCTACCCACACTGGTCACCCCATAGCCTCGCCACTTCAGTAGTTCTGTCCTTCTTTCCGCGTAGCTGCTGTTGCCTGAAAAGTGCAACAGAATCCATCAAGGGGCTGCCCTTCTGCTGAAGCCTTCTTTTGTTGGCCACTGTCAACAAGTCCAAGCTAATATTCGCAAGCATGTGTTGGTGAATGTAGCCTCAAGCATTCCCAGGGTGTGCTGCTTCCCCTTGGCCACCAAAAGAGAGGGGAAATGGCTTATCTTTCTTTCACGTAGTGCCAGTAGATTCCCTTAGTGTTCTCCCTCTTTGTGTTCATGCACTATGAGTACCCCTAGAACACAGGCTATTTCTCAGAGCCTCTTTATCAATGCTGAACATCATGAAAATTTTCCCTTGAAGATGACTAGTTTGTAGGAAATGCTTCTGATTTACTTCTGCCTTTCCCCTGGTTTTCCAATGGCATTGTTTCTAAGTGGACTGTAATACTGGTATCAGTGTTAGTAGGACCCATTGATCAAGTAATCAAAGCTCACTGCTGTGTTGGATATACATATGTTAGCGACAGTTGCGTTAAGCCAAATTTAGCAGCTGGATTCTTCAACATCCCTTTGTTTTGTATCTACCTCACTATGATTTCTTTGATTTCTTGTGATTTAGTGTTGTATACAATGTCAGAGGTGATATGTAGATAAAAATATATATATATATATAAAAATATATATTTTTTGCTTTGCAATAAAGCTCAAAGCTATAACACTGAATATTCATAAAATGTCATAATCTTTATTGTGATGTTCCCATTTTAGTTGTAAAACCCTGTCTGGATCCTATTTTCCTGTACACTAGGATCAATATTGTGTTCACGAGTGAATGATTATTATTTGTTACTTTTCCACTTACGCGATATTTTTGAGATGTGAGATAGACACCAGAATTGTCAAAACATGAATTGGTTTATGTGCTTTTTCCCCATATATAGCCTGCTTGTAACTGGAATCAAACAGTGACATTGAAAGAAAATGATTTGCAGTCCTGATCTTTCAATTTTGGCTTGTCTGATCATAGCACTGGATTTGGCAGGGAATGGAAACAAAAATAGAGGCACTATTAGGGTGATCATAGGAAGGAATGAAGTAAAGATATTCATCACCATTTGGCTGAAGAGAGGATTCGTTCTTTGAAATAATTGTGGCACATCTCTGATGATGGAGACCACAGTCATTGAGCTTAATTCCAGGCAGTGAAAAGTCAGCCGTGTGCCTCATGGCAGCCCCTGGACCAGAGGCACACATCCAGCTCTTTTCTAATGGAATGGAGAGAGACAAAAATTTCCCTAGGGCTCTTCACACCTAAGACATTTGTCTAAGATATGTGGGATACAGTTCCTTCAGGATGGGAGTATCTCCCTTTCTCTGTGGATAGAGCAGAGAAGATGAGTTCACGTTAGATACCTCAGATCTCTGGGCTAAAATCAAGTTCAAGGACTCCCATTTTAAGTGCACAAAGATCACCCCGGCTACTGAAAACCATCTCAGTGTTTTGGTCATGTGCATTATTCTGAAGCAGATGATACCTTGTGCTCTGTCAGTGGAAGGGGTGAGGAAAGTGGGAGCTCCTGCCCTCTTGGCAAAGTGGAAAAATAGGACTTTACCTATTGGTCCTATGCTCGTGTTGTGGATAACATCCTTAGATCCTGAAGTACCAAAAAGACCAGCATCTGGCACAGAAATACAGAAATACAGAAGGGAGATGAATGTCAGGGGGGACTGCTGAGAAGGACATTGCTTCCATAGACTGGAATTAGGAGAAAAAATACACTGAGCCCAAATGCTGGCACTCTTCGCTTGAATCGAGAATGTTTCCATGGATCTAACGCATTGTCTTCACTGGGAGCAGAATGAGGTGAATCCTCTCCGTTTCCTTTCCACCAGACTGTAGGGAAATGAACATTTTCCTTCACTGCTTTGTCAAAAGAAAAAAAAAAAAAAAGTAATGACCAGAAAGAATCAGACGCAAATGGTTCTTTAAAAGTAAGGAGAAAAAACACTACTGAACTTAAATCTAGTTATTCCATAGGGGGGAAAGAAAAAAAAAAGAAAGATGCAAGAAATGAAACCCAAATGTGAGCAAATCAAAAGGGAGGAAATGTTATTGGGTTTGATCTAAAGCACGTGACAGGACTGCAAAATGCATCACTTAGAGTGGGTTTCACAAGACCTCTTCTGTGTTGTCTTATCTCTAAAATTTGCACAATTGTTCAGTACTAACAGCAGTTTTTTTCCTCATTCTGATCTGGTGTCTGTACAAATCTGGCTTGGGTTTTTGGTTTGTTTTTCTTACTGTTGTTGCCTGTTCCCAGCTATTTCTATTTTTGCGGTGTAGTATTTTGTCTATATGGAATGAAATACAGATGTGTTCATGAAATTGTATAGCAGACAGAATTATAGGTTGGAGTTGATTTGGAAAAGAAAAACAAACTAACAATGTGAAGAGAAATATCTATATGAAAAGTATGCTTCCAAAGTGTGTGTTTGAATTTGAGCATTTTGTCATTTTACTGAGCTTTTTGAAAGGCTTATTTTGAAATAATGAGACTTTATGACGGTTGGGGTTTTTGAATACCAAAAAAGCACAATTATCGTTAAAACATTATCATTTTTATTATGTTATTTCACTTTTTGCCTATCTGGACTCTATAATCCCCAAATTTTGTCACGAAATATATAATCCTTTGTACCTGCTCATTAGTCATTTTACATTAGGCAAAAGGGAGAGATGCAGCTGTTTCATTTCTGCTCTGAAACCACATAGAATTCCTGGCCTGATTTGTTTTTTATTTGCTTTAAAAATAGGGTTGAATTTTTACTTTGTGGTTATTCTCTTTGATGCTTACCGTAAAGACAACAAGGTCTTCCTTTAACTGAGTGGCAAAGAATCTATGCGGTATATGCAAGAGACAGCCTCGATTTTTCAATAACTGCAGTGAACTGTGGTAAAGGACTGGGTCATGCAAAGCGTTTGTAGATCTGATTTGGTCACGCTGATAAATAGTACGGAGAAGGCAAGCTTATCTGTGGTGCATTCCTCAGCTGTAGGGGGAGGTGCTGAATTAATGCAGGTGGCTGAGTAGTGGTAATTTGGTCCTCAGATGTTCAGAGTTGGTTGGTTGAAGAAGTCATTCATTGCTTTGTCTGAATAGAGCCTACATTTGCTTCCCTTATTCTTACAGATATTTCCACTGATGCTAATAGGATGGCTTTGTTTTTGGTCATAGAAGCATTTCCTTGTTAAGTCTACTTGTGTTATTAGTGTGGTTATATCAAAATGATTTGCTAATGTTGAATTTGAGCTTTTATGTTCTTCTGTGGCATTGACTGTGCTTTACTGAGAAGCTCTGTGTCCCTTCCATCATATACAATAGCTCTCTCTTTTCAGGCTGTAAGAGCTTTCGTTACTGTTCATTTTGGTGGCTGTATCGTGAGCAATGTCTAGATTTGGTGAAGCTGACTCAACATTTATCCTGGGATAGATGAGCAGCATGCGTTGGTGGGAAGGGTGTGCTTTGAATAGGAGCCTCCTCTCTGTTGACTGTTGCATGACAGATGACTTATAACGTGTAGATGTAAGAGCATTGGAAATGTCTTCTGCAAAAAATTGAATCTGAGCAAAGACTGAGTAGGTTCTGGGGATGGAGCCCTTAAGCCAAGTCTCGCTGGATTTGGGTTTTCACCTGGAACCAAGAGCATATTCCAAAAGGCAGGTGAGATTGGACAAATTGATACTTACATGGGTTGTGTTTGGAGCAGAGGTGACAGAGGGTAATCTCATGTTGTGCAGCAGACTCATTGCTGGCAGTAGTGTATCATCAGAGGATAGGGGAGGTCCGGCAGGTTACATTACTGTGTGATGACCTTGCTCTCGTGGAGGCATCTCTGGGTGACCGGTTGTTTCTGTTTCAACAGAAGGCACATCTGTTGTCTTTTGAGGCTGCAAATGAAGCCAAGTGACTTCACTTTTATTCCTGGGTCACTGGGGGATTTCTGAGAGCACCAATAGTGTTTTTGAAGCGTGTTGTTCCCCATGGGATAGTTAGCATTGAACCCTCACCCTGAAACTGGCAGAAAAGGCAGCTGTGAGGCCTAAGCAAGAAAGGCCTGATCTTGAGCGTTACCCAGCAATGGACTCAGTGGACTTCATTCTCTTAAAGCAGCTTTTATATCGTGGGTTTGAGAAGTTAGATAGCACCTGAGTCAATTAGTGCCCCTGAAAGAGGCTGTGTCTCACAGAGAAGTGCACCGAAGGCTGTGTGCATGTGAAAGCACCAGGAGCATGGTATAAGGCCTCATCCACCAGAGGAAGAGGTTCAGACCTTTAATGGGGTCTAAGAGCACACAGCCAGGAAGATTTGAGCCTAGTTTTCGTGCTGAGAGCTGCAGAAGGTTTTTAGTTCCTGAAATGGCAAAGAAATAAGAGCGGCTTCTTTGAAGAATACGAGGTCCAGGCTGCTCTGAAGGTAGCCAGGAGTTAAACTGACCTGAGATCAGGGGCTGAGACCTTTTAGGCAACAGAGCGGGGGCAGTGGCTTGGATTCTGTTGTATTTTCTCTGTGATCTCCTGAGACTTGGAGGCACAGAGCCATTGGAGGCTCAGGTCAAGTCAGGATGGATGGCAGCAGGGGAGGGATGTCCCCATGCTATTTAGAAGCAGATTTGTGTCCTGGTGTGATGTCAAATGGTGAAACTGTGTTCTGAGTGGCTCTGGGTTTCTAGTGGCTTTGTGGCTGGGCATTAGGCCACGGCCAGACTCATGAGCTGAAGGAGAGAGCAGAGTGCCATCAAAATATCCCACAAAATATACAGGAGCTTAAATACGCAGAAAAAAATGCTTGCTGAAATCCTTCTCTGAGGTATGCAAAGGAAGGCAGGGATGTGAATTAAGGGATAGTGAAGCTTTACTTACTACTTGTCAGGAAAGATGATTTTTTTTTTTTTTTTTTTAAATCATCTTAGACTAAATCTGTTTGGGTCTGGAAACACAAAGTTACAGCATCTAGCCCACAGTACTGCACAACTGGCATAGCTTTGGCTGGAGACAGTGAGATTTGTCCAAAGCTATCCTCTACCTGAGGAGTTAGCAAAGGGAGCTGGAAACAACAGGATTACGACTGTGGGCAGCTGGTTCTGGAGGTTAAGGGACTGCCACTGGGAAAAGGATTGGGGCCTGGTACCATTTTGTTTTTGTAGATACAATCAGCATAGCCTTTGCCAGATGCTGGTTAAATGGTGCAGCATAGTCAAGTGGAGGTAATAGAACAGACTAGAACAGACTAGACCTACAGCCAAGTCTGTGCTTAATGAGAGAGACAAGGTTTCAGGGAGAGATCCTATCTTTTACTAGAAATATATATTTTTATTATTAAAACACCTCCCCCTCTAAACCATGCCTCTTGTATTACCTTAAGCTGTGCCAGCTACCATAACACATCTAGGAGATCTTTAGAAATGCTTTCCAATGGATTTTGTCTCAGTACTGTCATCCCAGTGTTAACAAACTTCTGTGGCCCTTTCAGTTGTGCACCCTTTTCATATCCCAGAGTACATGCCAAAGCAAGAGACTTCAACTTTGCAAGGTGCCAAAGGTTGCTTATTATGTCCAAAAATACCATCCCTGCTTTCTGTGAGCTGAGGGGATCAGTACGTTCCAGGAAGAGCCTGGAATTTTTTTGCTCCATGCCTTTCTTTTGTTGTGCTGCCAACAGAGCCTCAAGGACAGCATATGGCCTTGCTATACTTGCTTTTTCTTAAAAAAAAAAATAAGGCACCAGAGTAACACATGAGTTTTAGTAGTGTAAAATGAGCCATGTTTAAGTCTATTTCCCTCAGACAAAAATTCAGAATGCAGAATTCATCAGTTTTATGGCTGGCTGCATGTTCCTACAATAATTCCTTATTTTCCAGGCTTGAGGGAACGTTCCCCAATTTCACTTTCCCCCATTTCCAGGCTGATTCAAAATATCATTCCCTCCTAAAACAATTCCCTCTGCTCTGATGCTTACTAGCAATTCAGCCCTGGGCTTCCTCAAAACTCAGTGCCAGAAGTGCTGAAAGAATTTGCATCAAGTGACCCCTTTCCCTCAATGTTGGATCATGTAAGATACAAGGAGGAGATTTTTGCCTGTGGCAGAATTTATGTAAGCAGTGAAGTACGCATCTCTGTTAGCCTGTAGTATGTCTTGACTTAAAAATTTGCCCTTTTCAGATGGGGAGGTGGAACATCAGCATCTTGAAGATCCCCTTTTTAATGTTCTGAAGCAGTTGGAAGTTTCAGGACACACTTTTTTAGGACTGTTTTGGTGGGCTTGGTTTTCAGAGCAATGTGAAGAGTTACAGCTGTGCAGGCAGAGTGGGTAAATGTAGAAATGTGCTAAAACTAATGCTACAAGGTGGAATCCAGGGCAGAGAAACCTCAGATCTACAAAGGTCCTATGAACTTCATCTCTTCATGACACTTTCCTCTGCAGTTTCTGGAGAGACTTTCACAGATTGAGGACTAGTAGTGGATCAGAGACTCTTCTCCCCTTAATCCTCCCAGGGAAGAGGTGAAGTTGGAGTCGTTCTGCACTGTGAGCCCTGGGGCAGTTTTTGTCACATCAGCGTGGGTTAGGAGTTCACTGATTCGGTGAAACAAATGGCTGCCCAGATCTTTGGATCACTTGTATTTGTTCGCTCCATCCCATCCTGTGTTCAGTACACTGGGTGCTTTTGCATTATTACTATTTTCTGTAAATTGAAAACTTTTTTGCTGGAGGAAAAAAGATGCATTTGCCTTTTCTTATACCATGGCACAATCAGCCTTGGTATAAATCGGACTCATTTCAAATAGGGACTGCCAGTCAGATCTAGATAGTTCAAGCAGCAGACATCGTCCCTAGCACTATACTGGAGCAGTACAGTTCTTTGCTCAGGACAAGAATTGCCTGATTTGCATGAAGATAAAGTCAGCTGAAATCGATCTGGTCTTAAAAATTAAACCAAACGGCATCAGTTTTCAAAACAGAGAATTTCAAGCCAATGCAGGAAAGAGAGGTTGGCATCAGTGAGAAATATAGATGAATGTGAATAACATTAGAGCAGTTATCTCTGCAATGCTGATGTACAGCAGTACTCTGACACAACCCTCCAGTTATGACATACCCTTCATCAAGCTGTTCAGCTGAAATCACCAATGGACATGTTGCTTAGAGCCCACTGTGTTTTCAGCCTTCCTGGTAGGAGATTCTTTATGACATATGATGAAGCTCTTTCTAGATTATTTCATAGACCCTCTCATGTCTTACCGAGTTCTCACCAAATCCATTTTTTTTTTCCTAATACAGATGAGAAAAATAAAATAGTCTTTTCTCACGGTTCCTGAGCTGTGGAGAAGATGGTTGTCTTGGTACATTTGCTTTACATCAGAAAAGCAAGAAGACTGTGGCCAAGGCATGTCTTTTGTTCTTCTGCTCTGCTGTTCCTTCCATCTGGTAGCACTGCCTTTTTCATCCTGCTTCCTCTGAGATACACTTGATTCCCTTTAAAATATGACCATGTCTTCGAAGAGACACTGCTTACTTCTCATTTGATGTCATCTGAAAAGCAGGGTTTAATGTCTGGTGACTTCCGTGTTGAATGGCTACACCTGTAGTGTATTTAGCTGCTTGAGGAGTGGCAGAAGAAGATACGTCCTTCAAATCTATGAACTTTGGCAGCCAAAAGTGCAGCCAGAAGTTCTCTCCCCAGCTGTGTTCTGGCTGTGTTATCATGGCAGGATCTCAGGCTGCTTTTGTAGGCACTGTGGAGGACATCGTGAGAATTCCTGACCATTTTAGTTCTTTGATAATCTGTCTTAGCAGCAACAATGCAAACTGTTAGCACATAGCTTATTTGCTTTTCTTTTTTAAGGTACATTTGGTCTCGATCTCCACAACAGTTATTCAGCATTCTGTATCTCGAACATGGGAGGCAAGATGTCTCCCACAGTAATTTTATTTTTTTCCCCTTTCTCTTTAGCAAGGATTGAGACATCTCCCACAAAGCTTCAGTGGGAATCTATGAAGTTTACAGCTTGTCACTGAGTCTCCATTAGAAATAGCAACTCCTCCACGTAAGTGATTCTCGATCCTTTAACTTTCCTTGTGTTCTATAATGGCCTATCTGCTTTGGGAAGAAAAAGATGCAAAAAATGGATCAGTTTGCACTCTTATTTGCACAATCTAGTTTTCATCTTCTGCCCCAGTCCAGAGTTTCAGTGGAGAAGTGTCATCTGGTGAAACTCAAGAAATCACTTTCAGTCCTGATCTTCTATCGGGACTTGATTATACTTGTGAATCTAAACAAGTTTCCATAGGTGATAGAACAGCTTTAAAGAATGAAGACCAACTTGTCTATGGGGCTATGTAAGGTTCTTCAGCACTTCTTCCAGACTTTTACTGCAACGCATAAAAACAATTCAAAGGTTTGGACTGTGATGTCTGCTACCTTACAATTCAAGAGGAAATCTTTCAGTGTACCCACCTCTTTTACATGAAACAGACATCCTTTTGTGATCATTTGTCCTCATCTTCAAAAGAGGTTTTAGTGGAATAACATCAAATATCCAGTGCTGAGACGTTCCCTGTGTTCCATAAAGCACAGATCTTGCAGATGTCTTTGTGGATGTCTTGCTGGAGCCAGGATGCTATGAGCTGCTTCAGCAGGCAGTGTCCTTGCACGACCCAGTGGACAAGATATATTCATTTGACAAATCCATTGCCTAAGATGAAAATCAAAGGTTGCACACAGGTGACCAACCTTGGAAAACAGTCTACAGGTATTTTTAGGTGAGAGAAACTGTTCTGAGAGCTGCCTTGGAAAAGAAACTGTGAGTTTTTCGGCATGAAATGAAGGAACAAAGAAGAGAGCTGTTACTTCAAGATGGACTGATAACCTCAAGGTGGGATAGGATGACACTGAAATGTGTCTGTACTTTGGAAAATCCAAAACTTAACAACTTTTTAGGAGCTGGTAAGATTCCCTTTATCTGACTAAGATAACTAAAAAGTTAACTCTCCAAATTTAAGCTCAACTTTCTTTTCATTTTTTGAGGAATACTCCTAGCAGTGATACCTAAAAAGAGATGTACGGGTCTCTGGAAATACACTTTTCTTTCCACTGACTACAAAAGGAGCCAAGGGCGATTTTTCCAGTGCGATGTGGATATAAGAGGCCATTTTCACTAATCATGAAGAAAATTCTTCTCTGTAGGAATGGGGCAACATTCCCAGTCCATCTTCATCATTCATCAGAGAAGTTCACACATTAACATCCAAGGAGTAAAATCACCGTATGAGGCAGAGGTCTTCAGCATTGCCTGGAATGACGAAGCCTCTCCTACTCAACTAGCATCACAGTCTCACGTCCCAAGGCTTTATGTAGTCCCAATTTAAGTAATTAGCCTGATCAGATTTTGACCACTTATTTTGGGAACCCATGCTTTTAAGTATCTGTGTACTTCTGTTTTAAATTTATTTCTCCTTTAGAATAATGATCACGGCTAAATAAATGCCTCTTGCAGTGAAGACTGAGCAGCACACCTAGCACATGCCTTCGTACTTTGGCAGCTTTTTCTAGTGATTGATCACCATCGAGAGGAATGCCTCATTTAATTAAAGCCCCCAAGCGAAAGAGTGCTGTGATGGGAATGTGTCTCATCCTTGAACCTTCCTTCTCTATAGGCATTGTTCCTGACTAGGGATTTTGTCAAGTTTCTTATTTTTCTAAGAGCCGGATCAATACAAGCTCTCCCAGCATTTGGTAGATTTCATCAGGAATGGCAAACTCTTTTCAAGAAGAAAGTAACTTTTCAAAAAGAAGGTAACCAACATGTGCATGACCTCCTCAGAAGGGTTAGGAATAGTCTGAAGTGCCAGGAGAGAGAGAAAGGGATGGAAGACCTTTGAGAAATTATTTGTCTTTATCTCCAGTTGAGCTCATAATGTTCTTTAGCCTCCGGCTGGGACTTCATTTAACTGAGGAGTGCAGATGTAATTTTCAAAATATGAGTGTTTTTTTCCTTTTAATATAAAATGTACCCTCTGAGTAATTCTGCAGCCTTTCCCACCTGACAATACTGTAACTAACCTCGCCATTAGGAGCAGGGAGAAAACTTGAAAGAAGGATTAATCGTACTCAACTTTCACTCCCTAAAAGTGCCTTGCCTAGCCTCTTTAGATCTTCTTCCTCTCCCATCAGCAGGAGACAGGCACGCTTAAAGAGGAATTTAACCCACATATCTCACACCACTTCTTTGGGTCGAACTTTCTCACATCTAACTTAAATAGAGATGGAATTCATCGTATTTGTGAGTAGGGCCAATGTGAAATGGAAATCACAGAATCAAGCACTAAATCAATTCTTCAAATGCTGTTCAATGGACAGAGATGTTTCTGCTCAAAGCTAGCATTTTAGTTGGTTGCAGAATCACTGGACACCTTTTCTTGGAGCTATGATTTCACCCGCAGCCTTAGGACTTTCTGACCATCTTCTGATTTCTATGTTTTCTTATTTAGATAAATCTAGTTGGTTTTAAATTAAGATCAACGTGCTTGATTAAATCAGGAAGTCTTTACTGTTTCTATTATGCTAATACTACGTTTCTACTATTTTGAAGCTTATTTAGCTCAGAAATGCCAAAGCTGCTGAACGCTGCTAAACACAGGCAGAATAAAAAATACTGAGTTGTAATTGAAAACAACTACGAAGATATGGCTAGCACATCCTCCAGTTCCATTTCTTTTTCTTGTAAATCACGTGTTCTCCTTTCAGTGCCAAGTAGAGATAATTCCAGCCCCAGGAGTGTGTGCACAAACCAACGCTGTACAACACTGGACATCTTCGTTCAGCAAGCAGTGTAGGGACAGTGATTTAGAATGGGAAAAAAATCTTTCAGGAAGCTGTGTGTAACCTCTCGTGAATTTTGGTTTCAGTAGATGTCAGTTGAAGATTGAACCTTGTTCTCTTTGTCATAAGCAACGTAAGCAGCTGGATGCTGTAGTCCAGTGTAGCTGTCAAGATCCGCATTGCAGTCCACAAGAAAAGGCTGGTCCTCCTGGGAAGTGATCCATCTTATATCTGTCCTAGGATGGAAGGAGGGATCCATGGCAACCCCATACACATTTAACTTCTGGCTGGCTAATTATCTGTGCAGTGAAAATAGTAAGACTTTATTATCTATTGCGTGGAATTTCAGTTGTGCTTGAGTGAACATCTTGGCACTTTGATCTAGTCCTGATTTCACCCTGAGTTTTGTTTTTTTGCTGGTTTGGTTTGGCTTAATAGGCAACACACTTTGTCTTACCCTTCTGACAGTCAGGGATGGAGGGACTTATCTCACCTAATCTTCAATCAATGGGAGTGGCTTCTTCATCTGAACTTGTTGTCTATACTCCTGCTGCAGCACTGCCAGACTGTGAGGCACCACATTTGGTCACCTTCGTGATAGGAAGAAGAATCGCATTTTAGAAGAGGCCGTTTCTGTCTGTGATTACAAAACAGGCAGACTCTAACATCAGGTTGGTGATGGTAAATATCTGACCGGCAGCGAGGTGGCAGGATGGCTGTCTCTAATCTTCAGATATCTTGCATTATGTTGTTTCACTCTGCCCTACCATGTCTGGTGGGGCTTAGTGGCCTCAGCCAGTGGTCCATGCCAGGTGGTGCATCCACCAAATGCTTCCCCAAGGGCTTAGCCTTCAGTTTTTGTGTAAACAAAGTAGAGAATGCTGCTTAAATACTGAAGAGAAAGAAAACTTGTTAGCAGGGACTTATTTCCAGAGGAAGCCAAGAGAATTATCTATACTTTTTAACAGTGATGAAGGAGCGGTAGGGTCTTCTGCCATATCCATTAAGTCATATGTGTGTGTCTAGGGCATGTGTACAGGCAGAAACAAATGTGCGTGGACAGGGAAGATTTACATAGACTGTGCACTACAGCAACAGTTCCTCTCCGAGTGCTGGGAAATTTTGGTCTTTTTTCAGAGTGGAATCTGTGGGACCTCAGTTGCGTGCATCCAGCCCATGAAGACAGGGCAGTCTGGTGTAATTCTGAGTTATCACCACTGAATTAACGTGTTGAGCTTGGTTTAGCCCCCGTGATATCCTGAGTCCTTAGTGGTAGAAGGGGTATGAGTGGAGCATCTTCCTTGAGCTAGTCCCTCATAGTGGAATATCGCCAGGGCTGCAGTCATTTGCATCTCACCTTAAAATTACTCGAAGGAAAAAGCCCCTTCCAAATAGATCTGTGGCTTGGAATCATGGGGCCAGCACGGATGATCCTGCTGCAGGGAACCTGTCCAAACAAAACGTAGATCAATTCTAACGTCACCTTTAAATGCACAACCTCAGATCCCAGCTGTGGGAGGTGAAACAGCAGTCTGCCTAGGCAGAGGCAGCAGGGTGAGAGCCCAACCCCTGTGAGCCCCCAGAGCTCAGTTGGGTCGCAGAATGCTGTGACTCAAACACACAGTCATGTCCCACATCCAATGGTTTTTATGTTTGAATTGTCAAGGTTTCAACAAACGTTTCATGCTTTTATTAAGGCAAAAGTACGTGCTTGTGAAATTGTGAAATTGATGTGTTCTTTTGTATCTGTTAAAAAAAAAAAATGTATTTAAAGCTAAAGAGCCGTTATTGTGCGGGGTTTTCTCTCAAACTGGTGCATACACTTTACATCAGGGACCTACTATACATAACAAAAATCAGTGATTCAGTTACTGTAAAACCAGATACACACCTTTTACTGTAATAATAACTTTTAAAACCTTGCACTGTAATGGTTGCTATTAAAAACAAACAATCAAAAGAAAAAAAAAGCTAAAAAAAAAAAAAACTTGTCAGAATGATTTTGTATCTTTGATTATATCTGAAATTTTAGCATTTTTGTATACTTACCATGTCCACAACAGCATCCTCCACAGTTAGTTCCCAGGTTCTGTTTCCTTTCTGTCTCACAAAACACACGCATTGCTACAGGATGTGGACGGGCAGGGTATGGCCACGGGAACCGCGTAGGTCACCCCAAGCTCTTGTCAGAAAGATGCACCCAAACAAGCCGAGTAGGAGGAAAAGCCAAGACCCCAAGCCCTTCTGATGATGTCAGATCCCCTCAGCAGTTCCAGCTGCTCCGAGTGTCCGACCAACAGAACCAGGGAGCGACGTCCGAGCCGTCCCTTTATGCCGGCGTTGCTCTGGCTGCCTTGGCTGTCCAGCTCCATCACACAGCAATGCGTTGCCAGTAGGTAGGAAATCCCAACCAACGAGATAACTTTGCGATCGCTGCGTTTGTTGATTGATTTGTTTTTGTTTTTAATTTTTTAAAATAAGATGTATTTGGAATCAGACAGCATGGTGTTGCGATCCTTTCTATTTTTAAATACTGATACATTCTGTGTGTAAAAGTCTTGTTTCCTAGCTAAGAGAACCTTACATGTGGAGCTGAGTTTGAACCATTTTTTTTCCTTGTTGTACTGTGATTTGGGAATTATTTTGATATAATCCTTTAATTTGGTAGATTTCCCACACCTTCTCCCTCCTTCCTATCATCACTTCATATTTTTTACAAAAGAAAAAAGAAAACAAACAAACAAAGGAACAAATAATCTTTTTTTCTCTCTTTAGGCTGTGTAATGTTGTGTTGTCCAGATTCTGTATAAAAATATGTATATGATGTATCTGATATTTGGCAGCGAACGGCTGCAACTTTAACCAATATAATTAACAAAGAAATGCATAATGTTGGTGTTTTAAAAAGTAAAAAAAAAAAAAAAAAACCTAGTTAAGATGTTTGTGTAAACTTGCATGGTTTAAAATGTACTTAGTGCATTGAGAAATGTTGTTAGGGTCCTAAGTGAAAGGCTGGTTTACTTTTTGATTCTAATGGTGATTGGTTTGTTGATCAGAATATCCCCTATACTGTATGTCTTAGTTTATTTAGCATATTTATTTATTTTTTTCTCAAAATCTAGCATAGTGTATCTATCTATATGTAATACTGTTCCTTAAAACCAGGTTGTGGAAACTGCGTTTCGTCAGGCAAAATGATGTTTTGCATCACGGTTGTGATTCAGTTGCATTCCATTTAATTTGCTCTGAAGTCCAGGTTTGACTTTCCACTGGGATCTTTCTTGCCAGTGGGGAGACGCTCACAGCTGGGCTGCCGGACTCTGGGACAAGGCTGAGCCAAGGGGCTGGCTCCTGTCCTACAGCAGGACATCAACATCAGGCCCGGTAGTCTCAAAGTATGGTGGGGTACAAGGGCAGGATTTGGTCCCTCCAGATCAAGAGAAAGTTGGGTTTTTCCTCTCGGCAGCACATGTTTTATCAGGATCACAGCAGGCTCCCCGGGGTTTCTCCCAGCTCTCCATTGGATGATTATGGCTTTTAGCAGAATCGCTGAAACAACAGCAGTGAAGTGGGGACGATCAGCCCATGAGGAACATAATGAAGCTGTTCAGCAATAAGCTCCCTACTTCCAGAAGCACAAACCCATCGTGTTCCAGAGGAGCTCATTCGTAGCCCAGCCCCGCAGCTGTGGGAAGCATGGAAGCATTCAGGCAAAGGACGCGGTTCCTTTTCATCAGACTTCTCGTTGGTTTGCTCCAGGCTTTGCTTCTGTTGAACTGCCAGAACGGGAACATTTCCAAGCGACACCACTGACACCATCAAAGCTTCAGTGCCCATGAACAGCTCCTGGGACTGAACTCCCTGCACAGGTCGATGCGGAGACGTTTGTGTTTCTAATACCTGACAAACGCCCAGTGGCCTTTCCCCAAGGTAACGCAGAGCTAGATGTAGATACATAGAGCTACCAGTTTTCTTAGTGCTCTTCAACCCAGAGAATATCAAAGGGCTTTTCCAGCAGGACACGATGTGACTCATGCTGCCTGTCCACGGCAGAGCACTGTTATCAGAGCCCCTTCAGGGGTGACCTTGCTCCGTGTCTGTCTGCTTGTGGCATCATCAGAATGCGACCATCTGGTGCAAGAAGTGTGGGTTGCACCTTGGGGGAACCTAGCGAGGTATAACATATCCAAATCCCAGCCAAGTGCACATCAAGAGCAACCTGACTCATTGCTATTTCCCTTTCTGAGCAGTTGCTTTCATTTTGTCCATCCTCACAGGGCTGGGCAGTGAGATGTCCAGGTAACTTAAACATCTGCAATTTGCTTTCACCAGCCTTTTCTTTCCTAAAAGCTTATAAAATAGTCCTTTTGCACAGGAAATAGGAAATGAGAATCCACCTCTCTGCTCCAGAAACAGGACAACTCCAGCCTTCTCCTTCCACCTTTATGCAAAGCTATGGGCCGAATTATTTTCTCTTGATCTTCTCTGATCTCCACCACTTCTTTTAAACCATGGTTACACTCTGATTTTGTTGCTTGATGGTCCAACTGCTTTTCATCTGGAAATAAACAACCATCCCGACTTCGGCACTGTCAGGAATCCTCGCCTGGCATGCAGTTACATGCCCTGTCCTGCACGATGGATGTGACCTCAACACTGATGACAGATCCTGAGATTTGTTGCAGGATCAGCTCCATCCATGTAAAGCTGCCTGTGGTGGGCATCTCCCCAGCTCAGCAAGCAGAAGTGATCTGCTTCTCTTCTTACTTTGCTCCATACCCAGGGTTTCTGAAGTAAAACCAGTGCCCAAACGCAGTTCTCTGGCAAGGAGGAAATCATCTTGTGAATGTTTCATGGCATGGTGCTTAATGGATTTTTTTCTCTTCAAGGATCCAGTCAATCTGGAGTCCTATGTCTTTACATAGAAAAGTTCCTGCTGAAATCAAGTTTTGCTTTCTAAGGCTGCAAGATCTGTTACTTCAGATCCCTTGAGGATGTATGTGGAGCATCCTCTGATAGAGGACATCAGTAGTCAGTTCCTTGAAAGCGCCTTTTCTAGTCATTAAGATTTTGCTTCTACAAAGCTGACCTTCTCTGTCTTCAACATCACTGGAATAAGGGTGTGTTCCCTGTAGGAAAGACCTTAGTTGTTGGAAGTCTGCTAATGTCTTTTGGAAGAATGCTCATATGGTGTCACCTCGCCTCTGTTTGCCTCTTCTTGGCTCTACTTGCACTGGGGAAAGCTAGCTTTTTGAGCAGCATTCCACAGACTGCCTCCAGTGGTCAATTTCTCTTCCCTGTCTCAAAGCTAGCATGCAAATGTTTTAATTTGAGCAATTAACCATACAGCTGGTGTAAATTATCAGAGTGCTACTGAAATAACTGGAGCCGTTTTGACACACACCAGCTAAGGGCATGGCACAGCTCTCCACCAGCTGTCAGAGAGATCTGCATCTCCTCATTGCCACCAAGCCTTTCTCTGTTCAACAGGAGCATGTTCTGGGGTTAGACAAAAACTCTCTTCAGAAACATTGCAGTGGTTTACAATCTGAGTAACATGCTTTGCTCATCCTCTGGCCTCATCAGCAATCCATTGGATACACCTCTCTGTATAGACAGACTTTCTCCTTCTTTAAGAAGGTCCATAAATAGCTTTAATTTCCATCCTTAAAACCAAGTGAAGTTAAAAAAAGAAACAAAACAACAAAGCAAAACCCAAATCGTATGCCCTGAAATTATTCCGCAAAGCCCAGGTGAGGCTGAGACTTTGCAGGCCAGAGCTATGGTTTTATGCAGGACTTTACAAGACTGTTTTATATCCAACGCAATAAAGAATAACCAACTTATTGTAGCAAACCTTGTGCCAGGTGCTATCTCCCACAACCTTCTGCATCAGACAGTCTGCCCTGTATTCTCTCTGCCTAGGGACACTTTGCAGAATTTTGGAAGGGAAAATCCCCCTTTTGCCTCTTTACAAGCAAAGGCAGGTTACAAACGGGGAAAACTGTATGGCTTCAATTGTATTTTTTCCTTTTTTTCTTTCTGCCCTTCCTTCCTTCCTTCCTTCCTTCCTTCCTTCCTTCCTTCCTTCCTTCCTTCCTTCCTTCCTTCCTTCCTTCCTTCCTTCTCCCCATCTCTTTCCTCATTCCTCTTTTTTTCTGTCCCTTTCCCTTCCTCTCTCTCTCCCATCTCTCTTTTAATTTTTTTCTCTTTTACTCTCCTTTCCTTCTTTCTTGTGAGCTAAGGAGTAGCCTCACTGGAAACCACTGGATCTGCAAAGGCAAATCCAATTGGTCTCTCCATCAGAATTTCCACGCTGATTTGAGGGACGCCCCAAGGATACCCATTTGGGGCTCTTTCTGTTGTGCTTTTGTTCATGTTCTTTGACTTGGTTTCTGACATTTCTGACATCTTCTGGATAATCTCTTTCCTTGCTGTCATGCTCAGTGTCTTCCTTTGACCTTTAACAAGCCAAACTTAAACTAGGAAAATGGGTGTTCATTCTTTCTGCTGTCTCACGAACTCATGAGTCGTTCTTTCTCACCTTCCAGCAGACAGTCACGTGTCTTCTTTTTCACAGAGGAAATGCTACTCAGAGCAAGAGGCTGGTGTTGAGGATCCCAGGATCCTCATCTTAGCTTTTCCTTTTGCTTGCTCTCTACTTCTATGTGTGCCTCAGTTTACTCACCCAGGTATAATAATATCTACCTCACAGGGGTGTTGTGAGGCTCTGTTCTTGAGATCCTTGTCTGGAAGGTGGAGGAGAAATTATCCCATTCATTCAGTATCTCATTGGCATTCCATGATCAAATATTTTCCTAAACCATCAGTGTTGGCAGAAGTAAACCATGACACAAGTTTTATTCCTTGCTTTTATCTGTTGTCAAGGTTTGGGCCATTTGCAAAAGTTCCACAAAGGCAAAGCTGGACATGGCACACGGAGGAGATCAGCATGATAGAAGTTCTGCTCTTGTTCTTCTTATTCCTCCATTGTCTGAAAGTCACACACTTGGAAGGTTTATTGCCTATTACTTCAGTCAAAGAAATCAGGTTCTAGCATGAATGATTCATGACATTAATCCCAGCAACTGGCAGAGGAAGAGAGAGAAATGTCACTTTCCTACCCTACCCCATAGTCAGCAGATGCTGTTCCATCCCCAGCTTTGCCTTAACCACAGTGAATGGCAAACAGAATGAAAACCATTCTGCCCAAGTACAGGAATTTCTGATGCTTCCTTCAAGAAAGGAGTCATTGAGATGACCTTTTGGATGCTGACAGAAGATTGGATTGAGCTACAAAAAGGTAAAAAAAAAAAAAAAAAAGATAAATGTGCATATAATCCTCCCAGAGAAGGAAAAGGAGCTCACAGGAATCCTTCTTGTGTACCATGTGCAGCAGCAGGATGAGTTGCCTCCTTTCAACCACACAGGTACAGGGACCTTCTTGGAGCAAGTTGGAAGGGTTCCCCTTACTAGAAAGCAGCACTCAGAGGATTTCTGCTGCCTTTGCCTTTGAAAACCATGCTGCAAACTCTGTAATACAGACAAGGAAAACTTTAGGTGAGATGCATCATGTTTTCTGCACTGATGGAGCTGAATAGGAAAGAGTGGGTCCATCCCTTAAGAATTTTGATGAGTTTGACATGGAAACATCAAGGCTATCAGCAAACAGAAAACAAAAAAAGGTAAAACAGTGCATATGCCAATTAAAACAGTTTGTATCTTTTTTTTTTTTTAATTGAATACCCTGCATTTTGAAATGATAGGTGAAAACGCTTGAATGAAGGTGTTAAAGACATCAAAGAGCCTCAAGTCATATCCTTCATTTCCCCATGGTTGTGGTATTTTTCAAGAAGAAACATCTTGAAACTTGCATTTTCTACTATGCTTAAACTGTGACATGCTGACTTCTTGAGGAGGATGAAAACAAGCTTTCAAAACAAATCACATCTCCTTGACCCTTTATCCTACATGGCACAAACTTTACAAACTTTTCCCTCTTGGAAGTGGGATTGACTTCAGTGTAGGAGCCCTGTTCCTGCAGCACTGTATGGAGCATCACGAGGCATTCCACTTAGATGGGAATGACCAGGAACGCAATGCAACTTCATCCCAGTGAGCCTAAAGAGCATCAAGGAAAGCTGTCGTTTCTTGGATCCTACCTGCCATTCCACTGAGCTAGTGTGGGGCTACTCTTCCTTTCTGAGGTGACAGAGTCTTCTGCAGCCTTTCAAACCATCAAACAAAGAGGAGCCACTCTTCTGATCGTGCAGTTCAACTTGTTGGCAGCAATACACACACAGGAGTTGCTCCAGGCATTGGGTTTTATCTAGAGATTGGCAGGAAGTCTCTTGTTCATTTTATTTTTCATGTAACTGCTTTTTTTTTTTTTTTTTTTTTTTTGCCCTTTTTGATGAAACTTGAATTGTTCCTGGAATACTGAGTTTTGGGAAAAGCCACTATCATCCATGCTCCCACGTCCTGCCCCACACAGCAGCCTGTCCATTGCCCCAGGATGATAAGCACACAGGAGAGGTTAGTGGGACCATAACAGCCCACGGCTATGGCAACAAAGAAGAAATAAGCACACTGTTGAAACTAAAGCACACGAACATGCCTGCTCCATGATCCTGATAAAATCCGCTGCCCGGGAGTAAATTCCCCATGTCCTCTTCTCACAGGTCCCAAGCCCACGTTCACATCCCTCCTCCCTTTCTGCTCTGCAGTTTCACATTGAGACATCATCCCCTACTCCCAGGCCAGGCTCTCACCACAGAGTTTTGCTCTGTGCAGCTCTTGCACTCACCGCAAATGACGACATCTGTGCAGAAGGCCCCCGAGTGCCAAGATGCGACTTTCCTACAAAAACCCCTAGGATACAAAGGGGAGCCTGAAATAATGATTTATGCCAGCAAACAGGTCCAGGAGTTCCGTGTTAGGTGCAGACCTTTGCTGGGATAGCTGACGAGGTGGATTATGCCCACAAATGTCTTTTGGTAGAGCTGGCCAACACGCCCAAAATGCTTTGCTTCAGATCTGGACTCGTGCACTTGCCTCTTCCCCGTCCCATTTGTACACTTTGATTTTCGAGCTGTTTTTTGCACTGTCAGGAATTTTTTAAACCGTGTTAATTGTAGTCAGCTGCATAATGTTTGTTAGGCCTCTCCACCAAGCTCTTTAAATGAAAGTCAGTGGCTGTCTTCCCTTGGACAATAATGAATGTATATATCGTAAGTGCAGACTATACAGAAAAGTGGCTAAGTCAAGGATCAGAGGGTTTTGTAAAGCCTGTTTATTTTTTTAAATAAGTTTGAGCATTTATATTTTACCACCATTTACGTGGTTTTGGGGAACCCAGATTGTGTCAAGATCTCATGCCAAAACAAGCCAAAAGTTGTTTGATTTCAACCTTTTCTTCCATGAACCATATTTTAAATGATACTTTAAATGTCATTTTAAATGTTTTATTGAAACATGTACTGATGAAAAAAAAAAAACAAAAAACAAAAAACAAAATGTCATCTTGACAAAAGATTTATACATGAATCAGAAAGTATTTATTTCAATTTTGTACCTTTCCATTTTAATACATTATAATGTATTGACTCAATTGAGATAATATAAACAGTTCATTTTAATAACACGTTTGCATTGTGCTGTGTCTTTTTATTCTTTCCTTTCTACTCCACCGTGGAAAAGCTTCTGGACACAGAGCCTGTTAAACAAAGGCAGATCTGCAACATCTTGGGTCCTGGGAATCCTTGCTCTTTTCCAGAGCAAGAATTTGTCTTTAGCAGAGCGCACAGGAAAAATCGAATGGGGACAGGGTCAGATGTTGAGATGAGACAGTCTGAGAGGGTAGAATATCTGGTGGGTAAGGGGGTCCAAGTTTAGACTAAACTACTATACAGGCACAAATCTGATTATATGCTGCTGACTGTAGGTTCTGTGATATCCCCATGTGGCCTCCAGACAGGGGATGGCCCAACCACACCGTGTCCCCTGCATGCAAAGCTGCTGGGGAAGCAGGTTGCATCCTCTGCCACTGGTATGTCTCCATGTTGATCCTCCCAGATGAACCTATTGACTCAGGAGCTTTGGGGCTGGCCCCTCTCCTTGCTCACCCCCACTCACTCAATCCCTAAATAAGGACTGACTGTCTCCAGTTCCTGATTTTCTTCACTCATCTCCTTAGGCACCTCCTGCTCCTCCTGCCTGGCCTGAAAGGCACACAGACCCACTGCATAGTGGAAGGACATCTCTATATTGCTGCTAGTGACATGTGCCTTCTCCTTTTCCACTTTTTGGCTTCACTCTGTGCCTTTGGTTGAGTCCTTCTCCCAACACCTTGGTAAGCCCAAGCATTCATTTAACACACTTAAGGATATCTGATCCCTTGACTCAATAGTTTGTAAAGAAAGGGTATGAACCTGCAATTTCTCCACCCTGTATTTCAAAGCAGAATGACTGCTCAGTACATACAGATTGTAGAAGGTTCCTCGTCAAACATTGAAAATAAAAATGCTCTGTGGTGCAAGGCCTGCTGCCAAGCACAAGGTGACAGGGAAGGTAAATTTCTTGCACAGGGATATCCCAAAATCTCAGTGACCTTATCCAGAAGGTACCACTTTCCTTTTAAGAAACTCCTTATGATACAAAAAATAACTCATTCTGCTACATCTGTCATAATGGGATAAATAGGACTTTGCTTGGAGGGAAGATCTGTGAGATGCTGAATGGAAGATGAAGTAGAAGAGAGTGAGGACCTAGGTAACCTCCATATAAAATATAATGGATGTGAGAGAAGAGCCCATGGGTTATTGAAAGGCAGCTGGAAGAAAACTGGGAGAGGTGGGCACTCACTGCAAAGAGCTTCCTTTATTCTTACCCGGTTGACCCTCTCTGAACTGAGCAATGCATGCTTCTCTGTAAACTAGCTGAGGACAGGCTATTTCTGCATTGCTTCTGCTCCTCCTCAAAGTACAGGCAATTGCCATCTGAGAAAATCATAGAATCACAGAATTATAGAATGGCTTGGGTTGGAAGGGACCTCAAGGATCAACAAGTTCCAACCTCCCTGCTGCAGCCAGGTTTGCCAACTGCTAGATCAAGAACTAGATCAAGCTGCCCAGGGCCACATCCAGCCTGGCCTTGAACTTGTCCCAGGGATGGAGCATCCACAACCTCTCTGGGCAAACTGTTTCAGTACCTCACCACCCTCTCACTGAAAAAATTCTCTCTGACATCTAATCTAAATCTTCCCTCCTTTACTTTAAAACCATTCCCTCTTGTTCTATCACTGTCTACCTGTGTAAAAATTTAATTTCCCTCCTGTTTATAATGTCCCTTTAAATACTGGAAGGCTGTAATGAGGTCTCCCCGCAGCCTTCTCTTCTCCAGACTGAACAAGCCTAGTTCCTTCAGCCTGTCTTCATAAGGCAAGTTCTCCAGCCCTCTGATCATCTTCGTGGCCCTCCTCTGGAACCTCTTCAAAAGCTCAAAATCTTTCCCGTGTTGGGTCCCTCAGATCTGAATGTACTCCAGATGGGGCTTCAAGAGGGCAGAGCAGAGAGGGACAGTCCCTTCCCTTGCCCTGCCAGCCAACCCTCTTCTGATGCTGCCCAGGATACAGTAGGCCTTCAGGGCTGCAAACACACACTGCTGGCTCATGTTAACTCTAAATCTAACCAGTATCCCCAAGTCCATCTCAGCAGGGCTACTCTCAAGAGTTCTTCTTCCAGACTGTACATATATTTGGGATTGCCCCAACCCAAGTACAAAACTTGCACTTTGTTGAACCTCATTATGTTCACATGGGCCCTCCCTTCAAGTTTATCAAGATCCCTCTGTGTGGCATCCCTTCCTTCTGTATCAATGGCATTGCTCAGCTTGGTGTCACTGGGCTTGATGATCTTTAAGGTCCTTTCCAACCTGAGTGATTCTATGATTCTATGATCAGCAAACTTGCCGAGGGTGCACTTGATCTCATCATCGATGTCACTGATAAAGATGTTAAAGAGTACCAGTCCCAAGTCCGACCCCTGAGGGACATCACTCGCCTCCAGCCTCCTCCTGGACATAAAGCTCTCTGTCACTCAGCAGTACATCCCCATTCCCCAGCAGCTCTATTTTTTAAAGCCCCATTGATGAGCCCCACCAGCATGCTGCCCAGTATATTCTTGCCCATCCTGGTCAGTTGTGTCCCATCCAACATCAGCCTTCCTGGTCTGTTGAAGGTGTGTCCTAGATCATGCAAGTCAAAGCCTTCAGCATGACACCACCCTCAGAGCCAGTCATCCATACCTTCAGGGGAGACATTACAGCTCTCTACAATTCCCTGAGAGGAGGTTGTGGTGAGGTAGGGGTCAGCCTGTACTCCTGCGTAACCAGTGATAGGAAGAGAGGGAATGGCCTCAAGCTAAGTCAGGGGAGGTTCAAGTTGGATATTAGGAAATATTTCTTCTCTGAAAGAGTGGTTGGATGCTGGAATGGGCTGCGCAGGCAAGTGGTGAAGTCAGTAAATGTTTAGATGTTGTACTAAAGGACATGGTTTAGTGGGGAAACACTGATGGTAGGTGGATGATTGGACTAGATGATCTTAGAGGTCTTCTCCAACCTTAATGATTCTATGATTCTACGATTCTCTCTTCCACTTCAGATCTTGAAATATATTGGCTAGTGAGACTTCAGGAACAAGGGGGAGTCATCTCCTTTTGCTCCAAGCAGAGACAAAGGTTCAGTCACCCTCACCCTGCATGTGTTTATTCTCTGCCATATGGGAAAATCTTCCTCCCCTGGCTGGGACCCAAGACAAGGATGTCTGTCTGCCTGTGCCACCACATGATACCAGGCATCAATCTCCCTGTCCAACTGCTGGATACATCTCTGTGTGGCGACATGGTCTTGCAGCCTGGTCATCCGCTGAAAAAGGTCAAGTTAGACACACCTGCACCCATCACTTCCTTCCCTACCCCAGTCCCTTCACATTCCAGAGCTGCCCACAGCTGAAGGTCTGGGCAGCTCTCTCAATCCTCAGGAGGTCCGTATGGGTGCACGCATCAGCCCAGAAAAACTGTGGCTCCCCATGTGTGCATATGCTTCAGCCTGTCTGCCATGCTGGGTGACCATTGTGTTGGTATTCATAGAGAGCTGTGCCCTTACAGTCCCGGATGAGAACAGCCGCATACGGTGCTTGCACCTCCTGCTCCAACAGCCCGTGCCAAATGCCCACACCATGCCTTTCTGATGATGCACCATACCCTGGTGCTGGTCCTACCTGACGTTGATCTCATTGAAATGATTTCTTTTTAATGACAGTCAAGGTGTCACTCAGGAGACTTGGCTCCAGCTCTGCAAATGTCCCTAACAGGAATGAGAAAATCACAGCCTCCCTGCTTTTCTAAGATGGAGATGGTCTTTCTTATCCCTATGCTAATCTATTTTGACTATAAGATTTTGGGAATGGGGATCTTATTTCCCTGCACAGAATCTCACTCACTGTGGCCTCACCTGTTCAGAATGCTTCTAGCAGGAGGGAGATGGCTGGTTCTCTTCTTACCTCCTGCTATAGCCAAATTAACACTGCTGACCCTCGGACCAGAGAGACATCGGCCCACGTGCTACGACTTGGGCTGCAGTGTGGGTTGAGAGCCAACAAACAGCAATCAGAGGAGCTGAAATAAAACAGCCAGGGCACCACTGTGGGTGGGGAGAGGGAAAGGAAGGAGAAATAAATGCGTTTGCCTAACAGAGTGGAAGTACAATAAAGAAAGTGCTTTACCTGTCTGTCTTTCTTCCTAATACCCACTCCAGGATATCCTTCTAAAAAAATAGTCTCCCTGTTACCTTTTATCAATATGCCAAATTTTAACTTTCCTCAATATTTTTCTCTGGCTTGCTGCTGACCAACAACTTCTGGAGAGGACAACTTCATCTCAGTCCCTCACATGACTATATTTGTGCTGTGCCACATCTGCCTGCAGAGCTTCTCCCAACACATATAGCACAAGGTAGGTAGCAGTTGTCTCTGCCTCGACCAAGTTTTAATGGTTTCTAGAGACCTAATCAGACTGAAATAGCTTCTTTCAGAGGAATTGAGGACATTGTCTTGGGCTGGAATCATGTCTGGAAACCAAGTTGATCTTGTTTGAAACCATGCAATCAGATGCCAGCATCTACATCTTCATAGCAAAGATTGCCAGGCCATCATAACAATGTTTAATTGAAGATCATGTTTATATGGTATCCGGCATAACAATGGTGTAGAGATGTTGCTGTGGGAAGATAAGGAGTCTAGGAAAAAAAAATACGCAAGGAAAAACAAATTAAAAAAAAGGAACAATTGAGATTCAGTCTGCAAAGTAGAACAAGGTGAGACTACAGGAGAAATTCTCTCAGTAGGATCTGTCAGCACTGGGTAGGTGAGCTGGATGGGAGCTGAGCATTCATAACTGAAGACAGAGAAGGGTTTAGATTTCACAGATTCATAGAATGGTTAATTTTGTAAGGGACCCCATGCCATGAGCTGGTTGTCTCCCACCAGATCAAGCTGCCCAGAGCCCCATCCAACCTGGCTATGAGCACCTCCAGAGATGAGGCACCCACAATCTCTCTGGGTAGCCTGTCCCAAGGCCTCAGCATAGTTTTGAGTAAAGAATTTCTTCCTATCATCTTACCTAAATCTACTCCATTTTAGCTTAAAGCCATCCCTCCTTGTCCTGTCACTGTCAGATTTGTTAAAAAGTCAGTCCCCTCCTGCTTGTAAGCTCTCTTCAAGCACTGGAAGGCCACAATGAGGTCGCCCCACAGCCTCCCCTTTTCCAACCTAAACAAGCCCAGCTCCCTGAACCCTTCTTCAGCCCTTTGCTCACCCTCGTGGCCCTCCTCTGGACCCACTCCAATACTCTCTCAGCCTTCCTGTAGTATGGCCCCAGATCTGAACGCAGTACTCCAGGTGGAGCCTCACAAGAGCACAGTAGAGTGGGACAACACCTCTCTGCCCTGCTGCCACCCCTCTGATGATGCAGCCCAGGATGCTGTTGGCCTTCCAGGCTGCAAACACACACTACTGGCTCATACTCAGCTATTCATCCATCAGGACTCTCAAGTCCTTCTCCACAGGTCTACTCTCAAGGAGTTCTCCCAGTCTGTACACATACCCGGGATTGCCCTGACCTAACTCAGGCCTGAGCGCTGAGTTAAAGCGGAGATTTTCCTTTCAAGCGCAGCACTTGCCCAAGTGCTTCCAAGAATGCTAAGCAATGATATTTACAGGCACTATTTGTGCTGCTATTTGCATTAAATGTGGATTTGAACTTGTCTGTGGTATAAGCATGCCATGATACTCTTCCTGGCTTATCAACTCTATGATGACCAAACAAATGAAAGTGCCAGCACAGCTCCTATTTTGCAAGGAGCACGTGGAAAGTATAAGGTTAGTGGTGTTCAAAAACTAGCTGGTTTGTTGTCTTCGGGCTCCACTAGAAGTACCATGAAGCTGCATTTGGTAACAAGTGAAAAGGAGGTCTGCTTTAAATCAAATCAAAGGTCCTCCTAGCACAGCACATTACCTGAGACAGTGGCCAACAGCTGAAGTGCAGAAAAAAGCATGAGACACAGAGTAACTTTAGAATGATCTTTTCACTTTGCATATCTCTCTGCTATAATCATAACTTTAAAGGTTTCATGAAATGAAAGTAGCACTTATGTGTAATGGCATATGGTGGACCTGCCCTTCTACAATGTACCCTTCAGTGCCTGCATCCTTCCACAGCGCTGAGTACCACCACACAGCAGTGAGGAACTGGTGCCACACAGGAAGCTCCAGGGACAGCAGTGCAAGCAGAAAAGCCAGTAGGTTGGGAGGTGTCTGGATTCAGATCTCTCCAGTGAGCGGCCAAAGTAGGAACGTTGAAAGTCCCCGTGTAGGGAAGCAGGGAAGCACTTGGCATATCATCTGCCTTGCCCAGTCCGGAGGGTCACTCTTGTGTAGACAGTCCTTCATCCCAGACCTACTCACTTAGAATACACTAAGAATTCAGTCCCAGTTGTTCATAGAATCATTCAGGCTGGAAAAGACCTCTAAGATCCTCAAGTCTGACTCCAGCTCACCCCCACTATACCCACTGACCGTGTCCCTCAGTGACACATTTCCATGGTTCTTGAACACCTCTGGACATGCACTCTAGGACAGTGGCTCCACCACCTCCCTGGGCAGCCTATGCCAATGCATTACTGGTCTTTATGAGAAGAAATTTTTTCTAATATCCAACTGAACTTCCCCTGGCGCAACTTAAAGCCATTACATCTCCTCCTATCGACATCACCTGGGAGCAGAAGCTGATCCCTACCTCACTACAACCTCCTTTCAGGGAGTTGTAGAATAGGGTTAAAAAGTAGAGTTACCCCTGGAAGCACAGACACTGCTTTCACCTCAGCTATGTAAATGTCTGTTTAGCTGGACTCATAATTGCTTCTTCAATAGATAAAGATGCAACTGGATATCATGTACCAGGACAACATCCGAGCACTTCAGAGGCTGCTACAGCCACTGCTCTCCCCGCATTCTGTTTTCCTTCCTGCTTCTCTTAGCACTGGCTTCACGGGAGGATCCCATTCTTCCAGAGTTCAGAAAAGAGAAGGATAAAAAGATCCCATGGAGAACTGGCAGTAAATCACCCTGGTGTTCACCAGGCCAAGGCAGTTCCCCAGAGTCAATGTCGGGTCTGAGATCACAGGACAATGTAGAACTCGTAAATGAGAGAAAGGAAAACCAACATGCAATTAAAGAACTAATGATCCCATGTTGGTTATTTTTAGTGCTCTTTTATTTTCCAGTGGTTACTCAAACAGCCCTGAAATGACAGTACTGGGTCAGTCTTGAAAGCCATGCTTTGGAAAGTGAGCAATGTCCTTGTGGGTTTCCCTCTCTATTTCTGTTCAAAAGCCCTAAATCTAATTTGCTGTGTTTACAAAGCTGAACCCTGCTGAGACAGTGAGCAATGTCAGTTCTGAAACCTTCAGAAGCAACCTCAGTCCTGCCAGGAGAACATCGCAGACAGTGATGGCTAATGAGTAAAACGGGCTGCAAACTAGATACATTAAATTGCTTTAAAAACTATTGCAGATCTATTTGTTGGTTTTTTTTTTTTTTTTTTTTTTTTTTTTTTTTTTTCCACTTCTGACCCCGTTTCCTGCTGCTAGATTTAAACTTGATCTGAGCTATTGGTATGGCTTATGTGCTCTGAGCCTAGCCCTTTTCTTCCTTCTTGACCAGAGGAGTGATTCTGCTATATACAAAAGTATAATTTGCTTCTTGTGGCACGTGTGTGCTAAATAACATTTGAACATGACTGGCCACAAATGGCTCGTGCAAATGAAACTTGCTGTCTAGCTGTTCCTCAGAAAATGAGCACAATGATGGTGGAAGGGAGCTCACTTTGAAATCTGAATGGGTGTCTGCAGGAACTCCTTTATTTTTCCTTTCTTGTTTCATATTGAACAAAGCAAGCAAGTGTCTCATAGGATCAAACGGAACACTTTAATTTGCAGAGGAGTAAACTGCACTTTACAGAAGAGTGAATATTACAGGATCCATTTTGTGGATAAGACATTGCATCGAACCTGAGGAAAAGATGAGTTTTTAGAGGGTTTCATAGGTTAATTCATGCAGGAATAGACATGGAGAAGTGCATAAACTGGAGAAGTTCTGGGAAGCCACGAGCTCCTCCCCCCATTCTGTGGCTGGGTCAGTCTGTGACATGACTGACCACCAAGAAAGACAATCCCACCACCCCTTATCGAGCTCTATTCCTCTTCTGTGCTTCATCTCCAGTTCCATACCTAAGTTATTTGAAGTGCAGTGGCAGATATGAGCATGGTGCTACTGCTATGTCTTTTCCAACCCTATGACAAGGAGCAATTATCCCCTTCTGTCACTGATAATGTGGTCCAGAAAGAAGCAGGTCTTTTTGAATCATCATTTTACTGCAGTTTCTCATTTAACTAGTTAACTTTTAGCTCTACTCTCTCCTCCTTCTTTATTTCCCTCCCAGTGTTCATTATTCCCAATCTCTCTGCCTGGCATCCGCTTTGCCCTACTGCCTGTTAACTCATCTTTTTCAGGATATTCCACCTCTTCAATGTGATCAGTTGGATTCTGATCCTGCCTTCCACGCTGCTTGCAGCCCTTCTGTGCATGGTACACCAACAGATGGTCTGTCCCACACCGGGTGCTTCACAAAGCACTGACTAGACACAGCGTGCTTCCATGCTATGGGGATGCTGTCTGGAGCATAGATCTGCATGTGGGATGGTGCTAAAAGTCTTTCTAAGACTTCTCCCCCCCAGAATACTCAACCCAGGCTTCCCTGTGTTGCAGTGTTGAGAGATGAGGGCCATGCATCTGAGGCTCTTGAGTAGATGAAAAATCTTTCAACCTTAGTCACCAAGGCCAGGTACCTCCATAGAAGTAACTATGAGATTTGTTTGTTGAGGACTGTACCCAGCAAGCTATGTAGGTGGGCTTCCACCACTCTGTTATCCTCCAATGGCCAAACATTGAACTGCTTAGATGGCCAAATATTGAACTGGCCAGATATTGAACTGCAGGGTTTTCCCAGGGGCTGCAGTCAAGGTAACCCAGTCACGGTTTCTCATCTCCATTACTGTCCTTCTCTCAATATAGAATCATTACTGATTCAAAGGTTATTTCACAACATTTCTCAAAATTTCCAATCTGAGTCTACACTAGTTATAAATCTCCAAGTCAGACCTCTCTTTCTACCATCAAATCCACGCTGTTAAACTGCACTGAATATTTACTCAGGGTTGTGTAGTTCTGCTCCATACCTTTATTTCCAGCTTCAGTCTCATCTCCTGTCTGTCAACCATTTATTTACTGGTTTCTGACCCTGCTTCTCTTTAGGGCAATGAAGGTGGTGAAGGATCTTGTGGGAAACACTTGAGGGAGCTGGGATAGGTCAGTCTGAAGACGATGAGCTCCTACAGCTCCTGAAAAGAAGCTGTGGTGAGGTGGGGGTGGATCTCAAGTAACAGTGATAAGAGGCCTCAAATTGTGGCAGGTGAGGTTCAGGTTGGATATTAGGAACAATTTCTTTTCAGAAAGAGTGGTGATGCAATGGCACAGGCTGCCCAAGGAGGTGGTGGAGTCACTGTCTCCGGAGGTGTTCAAGAATGGTAGAGATGTGTCTCTGAGAGACGTGGTTAGTGGGCATGATGGGGGTGGGACGGCAGCAGGTCTTGATGATCTTGCAGGTCTCTTTCAACCTTTCTGATTCTGTGGCCTATTTTTTGACTGTTCCCAAACCCTGAGCTGTGGCTTATGTCCTAGGGATCCTCTTCATTATACCTGGCCTTGCCCTTTGTTTCTGCTGGCTCCAGCTCTTTGGCTTCCCATCTTCCTCCTGTGGACTGGTCCATTTGAGACCCTCTGGTGCCTAGACTCACTCTACCATAATCACAGTTCATAGTTATGCTTCCAACCCACAATCAGTATGGCCCAGCCAGAAATTCTGATCACCAAAACTCAAGTCATAACAAAAAAACCTTCACCCTTTGCACACTGATATAAATTTAATCTCTCATTATCATTTGGTTCTTTAGAAATCCTTTATATTTTAAAATACCTCCACAAGAAATGCAGTCTGTTAGCTCCTTCCTCAGTTTCCTCCTCTAAAAATTATTGCCTCTCTCATCTGCTGCCTACCTTCTTTCTTTCCTCGAATAACAAACTGCCTACGATTCAAGACTTCAGTCTTGAATCCCATAAAATCCAAGTTGATGAAATAGCCGCAGGGGCAATAATTAGAAAAAACAATTAATTTATGGAATAGAAAGAAAAATATCTGGAGTTTTGCTGCCTCTTTTGCCCACACTGCCTCCATCCTTCCCTGCCAGGCACACTGCTGCTGAACTCTTCACTGGCAGCATTCCCGGCAGCATCACCCTTGCCTGGAGCCTTTTTCTGCTCTTCGCCTGCCCCAGTGGCTGTTCTTTGAACCCCTCGTCTCCTTGCTGCAGGCACTCGTTCTGACATCTTTTGTTCCATGGGTCAGACGCTGTTAATCTCCTGCTCCCCGCCTAGCGCTTGATGGGTGGTTTCTTTGCTCCGCTAATGCAGCTTTATACCAGAGCTCACCCCTAGTCCGCGTGTTCTCTCCAATCATTGTCCTAAATCAAACCTGTCTTTTTGTTTTAAGGTCTCCAGGCACTCCTTGTCCCCAGTGCTTCCATCACACCTCTCTCAGGACTCGCTCAATAAGCATTTCCAGCCTGGCCTCAGGCTATTATCACACAGTAGAGGCTGATTTGCCTCACAAATGACCTGTTGCACAGCCAAGATTCACATCTTATTTCTTTACTTGCTTTCCTCCACCTTTTTGCCACTTCTCTTTTTTTTTTTCTTTTTTTTTTCTCCTGGCAGCCTCTCCTCTCCCTTCTTACATCTCCTTGGAGAACGGAGAAAAATGGGGGGTTGACTTATTTTGGTTCTTCTTAACCATTTGAAAACACGACAATACATCAAGGTTTAGATGCCTCTTGCAGGTACCTAGTGTCAAGGGACCCAAACCCCATCTCCACAAGCCTGCTTCCCCTACATCAACTCCAAGAGGGTTACAATGTTTGTGGAGTCCACTTCCACATCCTCAGCCTGCAGCAGAGTAACGAGTGGCATGAACTCCTTGCTGGGGTTCATGGCTGCCCTTCTGCTGCTCATTAGCTGGGACAATTCCTCCCTCCCTCCTTCCGGGAGTCTCCTCTGGGTGGAATGGGATAGGACCTGCAAGATGAAATTCAGGCTCAGATGTGTATGCAAGCCTTCTCCTTTTATATGCTATTTTAATTTTCTCTATGTTGTTGGCTCTGTTCATCCTAGCTGGATCTCTCCCTAAGTCCCAGGCACTTCAACCTGATAGTGGCATCAAAGGAATTCCCCAAAGCCTGTGGGGACTTTGGAGCTGACAGCACAGTGCAGGCTGCAGCCGCTGTATGATCAGTAATGATGCACCAGAAGGAAAATACCCTGCTCAATCTCTGAGCCCTAAATGTTCTTTGCAGTGCTGGCTGTTGGGAAACACCTCTTTTCAAGTAGGACCCTTGGGAGGAATCAGTGGAGAACTCTGAATGTAATGCCCGCCAGGAATCTTTATCACTTTTTCAGTGAAGAGCTATACTTCAACCACTCCAAGCAAACAGAAAATAGGACTTTGGGATATTTATATATTATAGAGGGCTATAAGCATCCATATCAGCTGCTCTTTCTCTTAGAAGGTAGTATATATACATAAATGCATAGATTTTCCCATTCTGTGAAGCCAACTTTTATTCATTGCGAATCGCAGTAATCGCTTTCAGATTAAACCTTCCCCTTTCGTACCTAATTTCAATGTCCTTTTATGTGTTTGAATGTACTTAAATATTTTTAGGATCAGAACATCAGCCTGTGATTTGTGATATCTGTGTACATCTGTACAGAACAATCTGGATCTTGACCTTGAGCCTACTGCAACTTAAATACAGGCAGCAACAATTATAGCACGTCTCATATATTTGTTTAGCTTTGATTCATAGCAAGCAGGGAAATAACAGTTTTGCAAGCAAACATACTCTGATGCTGTCAAATATTGTTTCAAAAACAAATGAGCAACAAAGCTCAACATTTAAGTCATCCTTTAATAGAAATTACTTCCAATCTTGCACTGTGAGCAATGCCTTTAGAGCTCACTCAAAGGTGTGTAATGCTGCTATCTATTGGAGTGATCAAATATTACACCAATTCTCTCACTTAAGAGACTTACGCCTCTCCAGAATAAAAAAAAAAAAAAAAATGCAAGCAGAATTTGGCTGGTGTGAAATAGCTCATGCAAACTGGTGACTAACTGAACACTAAACGCATGGATGACATCACTATTTAATTGGTTTAAAAGAGACATTAGAGGGATAATACATAGAAATGGCTATTACTGTGGAGAGGGATACATTTTTGGGGAAGCACAGGTAGGAGGACAATGGAGGTGAGGATTCGTCACACAGCTTAGATACAGATGATAAGCAAAGAGAGTTCCTGGGCAGTGATAAAGACAGAGGAAGATCCTGATGCATGACCTCAGAACACTAGAAAGCAGCCAAGGTGGCAGATGACTTTTGAGAAGTAAAAGAATCCCAACTCATGGTGACAAGCAATTAAGAAAAGAGCAAGGTTGACGGGATTCGACTTGTACTAACCAGAAAATCACCTGGGTATCTAAATTCCCCATGTGTTAGAAGATAGATGAGCACCTTCAGGACTTCAGGTTACAGGACTGTTTTGTACAGAATCACATAGAATTACCAAATGGGTAAAGCTGGAGACACCTCTGGTCTCCTTCTGCCCCAGCAGGACCACTCAGAGCAGGGTGACCAGACCCACAGCCAGGAGCTTTGGGAGATCCTGGGCCTGGCACTGGGCACCACTCAGCAGAGCCCACTCACTTTGCAACCTCCCTTCAGGCATTTATGGGCATGGATGACAACAGATTGTCCATAAGGTTTTTATGAGGGACAGCATCAAAGGCCTTGCCAAGGAAGGCAATATCCACTGCTCCCTCTTCATCCATCAGGCTGGTCATTTCATTATAGAAGCTTATCAGATTGGTCGGCCATGCCTTCCCCTCCACATTATGTTCTTCTTCCTGTGCTTGGAAATGGCTTCCAGGATGAGCTGTTCCATCAGCTCCCCAAGTGAGGCCGACCAGCCTGTAGTTCCCCATGTCCTCCTTCTTGAAGACAGGAAGGAGTTTCCTCCAGTCTTTGGGCATTTCTCCCATTTGCCGTGATCAACCAAAGATTACAGAGAGTGGCCTTGCAATCCCTATCTGCCCATTCCCATTCCCATGTGGGTGCATCCGATTCTGGACGGACTTATGAATGTCCAGTTTGCTTAAAGTTCAGGAAGTGAGGTTGTCCACGTTGTGGACAGACCTCTGGTGCACATAAATTTTGTTAGGACAGGGGAAAAAAAGGTAGGGGGGCTTTCCAGAATTGATTCTGTTTACCAGGAATTTCCTACAAGAGGAAAATTGTAAGTGAGAGGTGCTATAAACCTGTTTTGTTTTGTTTTGTTTTTCAGGTGCAAATGAGGATTCTTCTTCCTAAGGTTGCACAGTAGAGGAGCCAAATAAAACTGATAGATTTGAGATAAAACCCAGTAAACTCAAAATTAGCAGACTCTTAGAAGCCTGGTCTATGAATTAAAGACAGTTATTCATTAACATGACACTAATAAGTACTCAGGTGCATAACACCCACCTGCAAACCAGAAGGACACAACAAAACATTAGGCCAACTTTTAAAAAACATATATCATATGAGCATAAGAGACAAAATGAGATAATTTAAGGCACTGAATGAGATATAAACAGCGGGGGCATAACTTGAACACAGCAGGTGTAAGAGAAAGACCAAAGGCAAGGTTAATCCCCTAAGCAGCAAAGAGGGAACTAAGAAGGTGATTCATCCACTCAGTCTTCACTACATTGATTAGATGCAATCAAGTGGCTAACGTAATTAACAAGGGAGGCAAAAGGAAAAGATCTCTGTCTCAAGTAGTGAAGGACTAGAAAGCATTTATTTGTTTTCCCATCAGTCAAGACTGACAAACATGACCCGAAACTACTTAGAGAACTGATAGACAAGTCTGGTGAGAGCATACGCTGTGAGAATTTCTGAAAGCTTAACGTGGGGAGAACTATCAAAGGATTAACTTGGTACCCTTTTTCTAAAGGAGGAACTGGGGCAGACACTTCAATAGGATGAGACGTAGGGGCTTTAAGTTGTGTTGGGGGAGTTCCGTTTCAATATTAGGAAGAATTTCTTTTCCAAAAGAGTGGTGATGCAGTGGCACAGCTGCCCAGGGAGGTGGTGGGGTCATCATCCCTGGAGGTGTTCCAGAATCTTGGGGATGTGGCACTGAGGGATATAGTGGGCATGGTGGGGTGAGCTGGGGTTGGACCTGGGAATCTTTTCCAGAGTGAAAGGGCTATGGAGGTTAGAGCACCTAAGGTGACATTCAGGTGCAAAATGCAGCCAGGGGCAGAGGCACTCCTGCCACTCCTGCTGACAGCTTTGAAGAACTCAGCAGCCATGTGCGTGTCTTATTTTGGGTGCTGCACTACAACTAAGAAGCAGTGACACCGTGAGAAAGAAGCGCAGAAGGACCAAGCCCTCACACGGGGCTGCGCGCAGGCGGCCATGGCTGCCGCCCCGCCTGCTGTCCGAGTCAGCGCCTGCACGCGAAGAGGAAACCCGGAAAAGCAGCTCGGGAATGAAACAAAGATATAGGTTTATATCTTCCACAGGATTTTAGAACGGTTTAAAAAATAGTAATAAAAATAAAAAGGTGGCAAGTGGGAGATTGGAGCGGACGGGATGGCGTCTTGTCACACGCGCCGCGCAGAGGAAAGCCCCCAAGATGGCGATGCTGGCAGAGCGTGAGTGCGGCAGCGCTGCGATGGTGGCGGGAGGGCGGGAAGCCTGTGGGGTGTTGGGCGGGAGGCAGGCAGGATTTGGTCAGCTTCGCTCAGCTTCTTGCTGCCAAAATCGAGGCTAAGCTGTAGGCTCGAAAGGGGGTCCCCAGGGAGCAGCTCCACCGCTCTCTGCTGCCTGTTCCCTTCTATCTACTGTGGGGATTTATGGCCACGGTGGGACTCCCTGAGCCTCCCCCAGCTCCGGGCTGAGCAACCCCAAGAAGACTTCAATTGCTTTTATTGCCTTCTCTTCAAACAGACCACGGAGCTGTGGGTGCCCCATCCCTGGAGGTGCCCAAGGCCATGGATGGGCGCTGAGCAGCTTGAGCTGGAGGCACCCAGCCTATGGCACGGGGTGGGAATGGATGGGCTTTAAGGTCCCTTCCAACCCAACCATTCTATCAATCTGTAATTCTGTATTTTTGGGTGTTTTCAGTAAGCTTTGTGATGTCGGGACATCGTTAATGTGAAACCAGAAGATCCAGTAAAAGGTGGACTTTCTTATAATGAATGATCAGGGAAATCTTTTTCCCACTAGAAAGTGCAGGTGTGAATGGAGGAAAATAAAACTACACATAGTTTTTGGGTTGTTTTAGTTGTAAACTTTGTTGGTAAGTTTTTTCAAAAATTTAATTGGGCATTTATGCATTGGTGCAGGTTATTCAGAGAGGTGGTGGTGCCCCATCCCTGCAGACAACCACGGTCAGACTGGATGGGCTCTGAGCACTGATGGAGCTGTGGGTGTCCCTGTTCAGTGCAGGGAGTGGGACAGATGACCTTTAGAAGGGTCCCTTCCAACTCAAATGATTCCAGTTTTAATAGTAATTCTGTAGTTAAGATTGCTTCTGTATGTAATACATTATTAAATCAGTTGCTGCAAAAAACAAATCTAGTTGCTGAGGGTCACCTTTGTGGAGTTGTTTTTCTTTGAATCATAGAATGACTTGGTTTAAAAAGGACTACAGTGCTCATCTAGTTTCAACCCCCTGCTATGTGCAGGGTCATCAACCAGCAGACCAGGCTGCCCAGAGCCACATGCAGCCTGACCTTGAATGCCTGCAGGGATGTGGCCTCCACAACCTCCTTGGGCAACCTGTTCCAGTGCCTCACCACCCTCTGCCTTGCCTCCGTTTCAAACCATTCCCTCTTGTCCTATCTCCATCAACCCATATAAATGGTTGTTCCCCCTCCTGTGGTTTAGATCAGAGCTGCTAGGGAACTTTCAGAAATTGTTTTTTAATGCTCTTGGCACAGAATTAGTTTTGGTGGAAGGGTTTATTAACTGATAAGAGCTGGGTATCTGAGCAAAGCATCTGAAGAAATGTCACATTTCTCCACTGGATGGTGCTGCTCACCCACAATTGCAATACCATCTCACGCATCACTCTGAGAGCAGTTCAGGACATCTCTGCTAAATTCTGAATTTTCTGGCTGGAAGCTATTAGACTTTTTCCTTCCATGCTCTTAATGTTTGGTGAACAAACATTTCTTATATAATCTGATGGTTGCTGTGTGCGGCATGAAGGTGGTTCTAGTTTTCTTAAATATGTTTTGAAGATGTAGGGAAGTAAAGGAAGCTGCTTACATGTAGCTTAGCAGATATGAAAATGAGCATGTTGACCTGACAGAATTGTGAAGATTAACGCCAGGACAGTAACCACGGGATTAGAAATTCACAGATTGAGAAATGGAGGATCTGGTGAACATTTCAAACTTGAGAAATCTCAGTATTAGGTGCTGCTGTGTTTTGTTGCCAGGACCCTCCTGGGAGTAAAACATCTTAGGGTTTCTCTGCAGAGAGATATTCAGGAGAATTAATAGACATTAATATTTAAAGTGGATGAGATGAACTGCATCAAACAATTCAGTTTGAAATTTAGCTTAAGTTCTTGCATTCGGTTGACATGGATTACCTCTGCTGTGCAGACAAGTCCTGAAATACACACAGTGGCTTTATAATGGTAAGGACTGCACTGAATTTAATGTTCTGGGTTTTGCAGAATCACCACCTGGGAACCAAGTTATGGACAGCACAACAGAAGATAAACAGGCTGAAAATGTTACAACTAGATTTAAAAAAACCAAAAAACCAAAAAAAACAATATTCTTCCCCATAAATGAGTGGAAACTGGAGTCCTTAAATGCATCTTTGGCAAGGGAAGATGACAGAACATGTTAATTGTTCCCAATTTCTAACTCAGTATTTCAAACACAGCAACACATGAGCAAACTCTGCCCGAGGAAACCAGAATGTTTGGCCTCAGAGGCACAGCAGAGAACCTGGATTTGCTTGGATCTGTTTAAAATCATAGTCCCCAGTGGCTCCTCTCCAGACAGGGCATGTATTGGATGGTTCTGGTCATCGTTTTCCCTTAGAGAAGTGAACTAATTGAGTGCTTTTGGATTTCTCTCACAGCACTAAGTCATTTAACACACCATAAAATCTTTTTATGAACCATTAGAGCTTTTATGAAATTCTTTATCAGACTGTTATTTTTTGTGGGTCTGCCTTGCAGCACTTATTTTGAGCTTCAAAAGTATGTTAAAAAACACTGCCATCCTACATTCTGCCAGTTTTAGTTCTGAACCAAGACCGAGCAGCCAACGAGTTGAATATACCGGTAATATTTTCTCCCTCTGGCCTAAATCCCAAGTGTTGCACTTTAGGAAGAGATGATTTCCTGATTATGTTGAAAGTGCCCCTGTGGACTTGGCTTCTTGCTGACTCTCAGTGGCCTTGGGTTAATCGGTCATTTTTGATCCACCATTTCCCATCATGTTTAATGAAGTTTGTAATCTTCCGGTCTCCCATTCTTTGCCTTGTTTATTTCTGTTCTCTTCCTGCATGTGTTTAGGTGCACGCTTAGTGACTGGTTAACTGTGCTAACTTTTTTCTTTCTTGGTTTCAAAGAAGCTGTTCCTGACGATACAGACAAGCTCACGCACATGGGCCTGGGGGACTGTAGTTTCATTAATGGTATACGTAGGACAAAGGAGCCTTGATTCTAGGTTGCATCCCTTAACACCTGTGGTAGTTTCCGGTGACTCTTCAGTTTCTGAATAAGCCATTTTGCAGCAGATGAAACAGCTGAAATCCCTCTAATTTGTGTTCTGCGGTTCAGTTTCTCCAGTCACTTCAGTTTGATTTTTCAACTTCGCTTTTGTAAATGATACCCAATCTTAAAACTCCTGGAGAAGATGAAGGATGGGCAATGGGCACTTGTCCAGTACTGGGAAAGCTTGCACTGAAGTGCCGTTCTTTACCATGAGGGTGGTGAGACACTGGAAAACAGGTTGCCCAGCAAAGTGGTGGATGCCCCCTCCCTGCGAGCATTCCAGGCTGGATGGGTTGTGAGCAACCTGGTCTAGAGGGACGTGTCCCTACCTATAGCAGGAGGTTGGAACTGGGTGATCTTAGGGGTCCCTCGAACCCAAATTATTCTATGGTATGAATCTATGATGTTTTATTTAGGAATTCTTTGTATTAAAAGCTTTCACTGGACTTCTCTCTCTCTTTTTTTTTTTTTTTTGTAGTATCTCATTCAGTAAAATTGAACTTCAAAAATGTGTGATTAGTGTGGCATAAGTTCTGTAGTTCTGTTTTCTTTGGATTGAGGGCTTTTCTTGAGTTGACTAAATTCTTGGAACACTGTGGAAACGTAGATAGAGCCTGTTTGATTTTTTTTTTTTTTTTTTTTCCTATCTTAGCCCGTAGAAGACAGAAGTGGTCTGTGGATCCACGAAACAGTGCTTGGAGTAAAGACGAATCTAAATTTGGACAGAAGATGCTGGAAAAGATGGGCTGGTCCAAAGGAAAGGTATGGTCAAGAGAGCTCTGTAGCTGAAGGGTTGTGTCTCTTATTTCTGAACTAAAAATTTTTTTGAGAAAAGAAACAAAAATAATAAGGGTTAGAGGGCTACTGGGGTGATGTTGGTCCCAGTGTTTAAAACAGCTGTGGTATTCTGGTGTACCAGGCTGGATGTGGCTCTAGGCAGCCTGGTCTAGTGATTGGTGACCCTGTCCGTGACAGAGCAGTTGAAACTAGATGATCATTGTGGTCCTTTTCAACACAGGCCATTCTGTGGTTCTTATTTGGTTTATTCTCGTAAGCCTGTTAAGAGCACAGAGAATTTGAGCAATGTTAGATTTCTATAATTTCTTACAAAGATATTTGCTAGCTTGTGCCTGTCTTACTTTTCTCATAGTCAGCTTTTCTCATAGAATTATGGAATGGTTTGGGTTGGAAGGGATCTCCAAGGATCATCAAACTCCAACCCCTCTGCTGCAGGCCACAACCTCCATTTCTAATACCAGCCCAGGCTGCCCAGGGCCCCATCCAACCTGGCCTTGAACACCTCCAGGGATGGACGGGGCATCCACAGCCTCTCTGGGCAGCTGTTCCAGCACCTAACCACTCTCTCTGTAAAGAACATCCCCCTGACATCCAACCTAAATCTCCCCTCCCTCAACTTAAAACCATTTCCCCTTGTCCTGCAGTTATCTACCCTTATAAAGAGTTCTCCCCTCTCTTTGACAAGATAATGTTAAATCAAGTATGTTTAGAGAAGGCTTTAAGTTGCTTTCATACCCTCAGTTCTCTCCCTGGCTGTTCCTACTGGTGAAAGAAAGAACAAGACCTGCTGTAGTCCTTCGTGTGTTTTTAAAGGTTACTTCTGATCTTTGTACAAAATGCAATGTTACGTGAGCTGTATTGCCTCCCAGATCCAGCATGTATCTGTGGTGTGAGATGACTGCTTGCTCGTGCTAAGAATAACCTCCAAGTCAGCGTAAACAGCTGCAGACATTTCTGCTGCCACTTGAAAGCAGTTTAACTTTCACAAAGGTGCCTCAGCAAAGCTGAGATTTGGGCCTGTGAATCGAGCACGTTTAGTGAAACAAACACACAGAACCTCTCCCATGCTGTTTATTTAATTCTCCTTCTAGATCTCCTCCACTCTCTTCTAAAATGAACAAAATTAGGGCTGTTTTCAATACTGTGAATGTATTAAAAATTAAGAGTGAGGAAAAATAAGGCTACCCTTGAATTTCTCAGTTTAGCCTACTGCTGTTGCCTCAGTTGGCAGCATAACTGACATAGTATAGATACGGCTTCTGCCTGCCTGTCTGTAGGCATTAGAATGAATTGTTAACAAAGTGTGGGACTGAGCACTGTTATGTCAGGTTGTATGCGTGGCTGTTTTGTGTGTAAGACTAAAATAGGTGTACGAACCAGAGTAAAAGGAGTACTGATTATTATTCAGGCTGCCAGTTCCTCTCAACATAGTTAATGCCTTTACTGATATGAACGCATTGTGTCAGGGTATGGAAGGAAGGCCTTGTGGTGTTCTCTGTCATTTCCCCCCACCTTTTCGACAATAAGTTTCCTGCATGAGCTACTAAATCTTCTTCTACAACAGTTATAGTTGTACTAGAGGGATTTATGACCCTGTTCTGCTGCAAACTCAGACAAATGGAGCCATAGCTTGATCGAGGTAAGGGGTAAAAGCCCATCTGTGCTCTGAAATTAAGCTGATTATGTTAGTCCTGTCATTAGTTGTATTGGAATTGGGTCAGGGTGAGATGTGTAGCCAAGTGCTGTGCTTGTTTCCATACTTTTTTGTTAGCAGAAGCTTCAGGGTAAGTCTTCTACCCCCCTGACTAAAAAAGAAGACTGCAGGATCTGTGACAGCAGCAGCCTTATTCAAACATTCCTTGTTGCTTCACATACTGCATAGGCACATGCTTTATCCACAGGACTTCATTCCACCATTCCATCAGACCCATACGTGTATATTTGTTATAGCCTGATGGGAGAAAAGCAGATAGCAGGAATAATACTCAAAACAAAATGCCTTGTCTTTTTTTTTTTTCCTGGTTGTACAATTAAGAAAGATAATACTGGGTCTGGAGATTGTTTTCCAGGTTGGAATGCTTGCATTTATTTAGGATAGACAAAATCAACATTTGTTTGCCCCAGTATCTTCACCAAATTATGAGTGTACACAAGATGGAAAAAGTTCCTAATAACCTGCTAGCTCCAGTCTGATCCTTCCACTTCCTCTCACCCACTTTAATATAAATTAATTCTGCTTTTTAAGTTCCATGAGGTATCTATCTGTCTTGTAGCTGTTACACAACTGCCTTTGCAATGGCGGAGGTGGTTTTGATGAGAGGCATGTTCTTTTTATGTAGTGTCTTGTTTTAAAATTGTAAACACTTTGGACTTGCCTAGGAATGTCAGGTGGCTTCCTGATTAATCACCTGCTACTTAATGATGTTATTTTAGTGTTTATGGTATTTTGCTGGAGGCCTAAGTAGTAAATTAAAAATACTTAATATCTCATGTATGCTAATGCCTGTGAATGAATTCAGTTGCAGACAAGCAAATAAATAGTAACTTGTGGTTTCTTGCTATATTTCATTGCAAAATGTCTTCAGTACAGCAGCTCTAGTTGCTTAGTCACTGCTGGAAAACCCTTATGTTTTTATTCTTTAATCCTCATTAGGGTCTTGGAGCTCAGGAGCAAGGAAATACAGAACATATCAAGGTTCAAGTGAAAAACAACATGCTGGGGTTAGGAGCATCCATCAAGTACGAGGTGAGTGCTAAACCCAGGTAAGGAGATGTGGCTTCCTTTTTAGGTGAGGCATGATTTTTGCAATGGGATGTTAGTGAAATCTGTTGTCACACCTAGTGGCAGCATGCACCTATGTGAATTTCTCTGCAGAGACTCTTGACCTAGAATTTAGTTAGGCTCTGTTCAGTGGTTGGGGAACAAATATCTATTTGGGAAAGTTACAGTGAATTATCAGAGCTGTTCAGAGAGTTTTTGCTCTAAATCAGTGGAACACATTGCCCAAGGAGGTTGTGGATGCCCCATTCCTGCAGGCATTCAAGGCCAGGCTGGATGTGGCTCTGGGCAGCCTGGGCTGCTGGTTGGCGACCTGCACGTAGCAGGGGGTTGGAACTGGATGAGCACTGTGATCCTTTTCAACACAGGCCATTCTATGAACCACTTGCTTCCTCCATATATCTTCCACCTAGCTTAGTTTTATGTTTTCTTTCCCTCTTCCTGATGCAGTCTCCTTGCTGACTGGAGTCCAGGTACATGTGGGGAGAGCAGAATGTGCTTCTAAAAAGGTGCTTGTCTCAACTTAAGTAACTGCTGGAAAATCACACTAGTATTTCCTGCCTACTGTTGAAAACATCTCATGCAGTCTGGGACATGTGGAGCCAACAGCAGCTCAGCATTGTTTAAAAGCTTACAAACACAACCCTTATCAGTTCTGCACTTTTGAGTAACTATAGCAAGCTGTTGGTAGTATTTGCCACCTGTGGAGCTTCAGGGGGTCCCTCCCACCAAGAATCCAGTATATGTAATTAAGTTACTTCTTGGAAAGCATTGTTTTTTAATGCCTGCTTTAGTGAAACTTGTGTTCCGTCTGAAAACTGTTGCTTTGTATTCATGTGGGTGATATTTACAGGACAACTGGATTGCTCATCAGGATGACTTCAACCAGCTCCTGGCTGAACTGAATGATTGCCATGGACAGGGTGAAACAGGTAGGTTCATGCTTTGCTCAGTCAGGTGCTGGAAGCTTAGCAGAGTTTCCATTATCTGTCTTACAAGGGTAGCTGAGGCCCAATCCTTTGAGCTACTAATAGTATCCATGCTGAGGCACACAGCTTCTGCTCTTTCTCTCCCCAAATCAATGGGATTTGAAGGACATGCTCAACTTTGGATGTGTAGATCTCAGTGGATTGGTTTAACCACAGTTAAAGACTTATTGATGGGGAAAGAAAGCATAAAACTTGGGTATTTTACCCAAGGCTACAATATGGAGGAACCTTTTGCTGGGATGCAGTACACCAGCCTTTGTTTCTCTGTAAAGTAACCAAAGCCAGAAGGTTCACAGCAGAATCATCCACCATTGCAATGTCTTCATTTGCTAATTAACTGTCACATCTGGCTTCCATGCTCTGGTGGTTTCTTAAATACCTACTTTTCCTGTCTTCAAAGAGCTGCTTCTCAGCTTTTAACTCAGAGTTATGCATTTCTGTTTTGAGTGTCATATAATGTGATTTTTGTAGCCTTAATATAGAGCAAGCAAATGGGAAAACGACATAACTTTCCCCAAAGGGTTCTTTAGCAAGTTGCTTTAATTTTGAAAAGCTTTGTGCATTTAGACTTCGGCTTCTAGAAATGAAGTAATGCTAAGCTGGCAGGTGTGAGCTTACAAAAGGAATTCAGGCAGCTTATCATCTCTCCTTTGGACTGGCCTATCTCAAACTGATCATACATCTTAGCAACTCTGTGGAGTGTTGTTAAACCAAGGGATTCTGTTTGGATGCAGCAGCCTGTCCACGTGCTGCAAGCTTAATAGCATTTGTGAGCAGAAGGAGTTCCACAACAGGCAAGGTAAGATGAAGAGAAGGAAGCTCAGTTAAAAAGGCTTAAACTTGGTTTCTAATCCTTGAGAATGGAGGAGAAAATCCTGAACGTAATGCTCTAAAATTTTAATTGCTGTGTAAGTTATCTTTGTACACTGGTCTAAGGCCACACAGGGCTAGCTGCTGTTGTGGAAGTCCTCAAGAGATTAGAACAGAGTATCATAGGGAAATTCCAAAAGTTCCTGTCTTCCTTTATATCTAAATCCTATCCAAGTTCCAACTTGAGACATGAGTAGATCGTTTAGGTGTAACTGGTGGGAAACCTGCAAACTGATGAGCAGAGAGCTGAAATGACTTGCCCAAGGACACAGTGAGTCAGCAGCGAGGCAGGTTCATTGAGCAAGGCTGTGTTGTTCCTAAATCCGTGCTGTATACTGTGGGTCATCTGTACCAATGCAAAATGGTCCTCAAACCATGTTTCTCTCTGTTCTACTGCTGTTTTTCCTTAGTCTTCTTGGATAAGACATTTCAATCACTGAACACAAAGTTGGGTGCAAGTTGAAAAGTCCTGGTCAGAGTCACATTTGGTGATTTGCAGACTGTAAACATTGCTCAGAAACTTGTTTTTTTGGCAGTTGTTTAAGCTGGCAAAACTCATCCAGATAACTCTGCCCACAGCTGTGCTTCAGGATCAAATGTTACATTGCTGGCCATTATCCAGTTTCAAATTGCATTAAAAGTCAGCTGAAAACTTTCATTGTTCTTAAATAACTGGTATAGTTGCCAGAGCTGGATTGCAATTAGACACTGGGAGGGAAGGGCTCTTTGGTGGTTAGTATGCCAACATTCAAATACCCTTTATCTACATAGTTTCAGCTTTCTTTTTCTAACTGAGTGCCTAGTGAGGAAGAAGTTCTTAACCCAACAAAAGAGCCAGGAATTACTGAGTGATGATGGCTGACTCCCTTTCCTATCTGTAAAGTAGAGTAAGCATGCAGGCCATGTTGTTGTGCTCTGGAACATTTATCTGTATGAGATTTGCTCTAGAAATGCCATGACTTTATTACTGTGACTAAATTGCTTTGCAAAGCACAGAAGGACACAGGGATGTACCTAATCTGTTGTCAGTGCCAGCACATTTTGAAGTTCAGTAGTGAAATTCCTTCTGGAAGGCACAAGGCGGTGCTGCTGCCCCTTCTGCTGTAAGGATGAAGTGCTGGAGGAAGCTCCTATGGAAATCCTTTGGTGCACAGTGTTCCTTTTAGTACAAGTGAATCAGAGAGCAGACTCAAAATGCCTCATCTATGGTCAGGATATCTTAATTGTCATACTCACTTTCCCCATAGAGCCTTTTATAGAGGATTTTCAAATTGACTGTGAATTCTGTCTGAAATTGAGTTTTCCAGTCTTTCCTTCTCTCATTAATGTTTACGTGTAAATTCAGGAATAGATCTGAGGCTGCATTCTGGTAGTAAACTCTCCCACTGCAAGCCATGGATTTAATTTTTAGGTCAATGAATCTATCATCAGGTGGCATTACTAAGCAAACCATGAAGTGCTGAAATTCCAGTGTCAGAAAAGCTTGGGCTGCAGAGCTGCCAGGGGTGGGATGGTATGAAAACAGTGACTCAACGTGACCCTCAGGGTATGGGTTGATTTATCTACCCATCCCAGTTGCCACTGGCAGAAAAAAAAAAAACACCTCACCTTGAGTAGCCTTTTCTGTAGTGATGGAGCATGGAATCCTGCAGTGCCTATTTCCCTTCAGGACAGCACCAATAAAGTGGTTGTTACAGGATTGCAGGTTACCTCCTCCCGAGGTAGTTCTGTAAATTAACATGCTCTCTGGATACAAAGAGTGTGTCTGTAGCAGCAGAATAACCTCTCAGGGCGCAGGAACTTTGCACTGTTAAATAGTTAGACTAATTCTTCTCATGCTTTTGACCTGTGCAAGCCAACACTCTGCCTTAAACAGCTCCTAATGAATTTGGAACTGACCCTAGAGACCATTCCCAGTGGGTAGTTTAGATGCAGCCCCTCTTCTGAAAGCTAGCAGAATTAAATAATACACACGTGGCAGCTTTTGCTGGCCTTAAGGATGAAAAAGTCTGCTGCTGTTTAATTTCCTTACATGGGAGTATCAGGGCACATTAAGTAGGGTTGAAAAGCCTGTTTGGTACTGTGTTTCTTTTTTGTGGGTCTGTGACCATTTTTGTCCATTTAGATTCAGTATTTTATTTTTTCCAGTTTCTTAGTGCTTTCTCAGTCTCTAGGACTGGAAATATTTTGTAATAAACAACACAGTTGACCCTGACCTACTAGTCTCTTCTTACCATAGAAATGGTGTTAAATTAGGCTTTGCCTTTGATCTGCAGTACCTGTATCTGTCTATTCAAATTACACTAGAATGGAAATGGGAATGGAAGGGGATATGGCAAAAAGTCATGCACTGACATGTCTCTGAGAGAGGTTACTGTGCTTCCTTCAGTGATAAGTTGTTTTGAAAGAGAAAGTTAAATACAGTGTTGTTTGAGTTCGGTTGTTAATGTTTTTCTAGTAGGATGTGAACCTGCATTTTTTTCCCTTTAAGAATCCTCAGTGACTAATCAGAAGAAAACATTTAATCTTGAGGAAAAATCAAAATCCTCTAAGAAGCGTGTCCACTATATGAAGTTTGCAAAAGGTAAGAGGAAATTTTATTTCTTAATCTGTAGCCAAGATTAGTAAAACATGTCCAACTGATCTGTTCCCTTCTGTAGTCCATATACAACAAGTAGAATGGTGGTTTAGAAATACCCTTTGCAGCAACCTAGAGTACACTATTCCTCTTTCTACATCTTTTCTAGATGGCTGTAGGGTGATATTGCTGAATAAATCAATTCCTATCTGTAGGAACCATCAGCTGACTAAGGAACAATGAATATTCTCAGCTGTGTTTATGGGAGGAGGGTTGGACGGAGAGGCAAAGGTGGTGGCCAAGTAACTGCGTTATCTGTGCTGCACTATCCTCTGCAATCTGCAGTAACCCTTGCTAAGAGATCATGTGGATAAGATCAGTGATCAGATTAAATCTGAACGCAGGAAGAGGAAAGCCCTCTTAGATCTGTTATATACTTTATTGGGTAAATTAGGACAGCGATTGGAGGCCAGAAAATCTTGTATGAAAAGCTTGTGAGGTTTGGTAGCTTCTTTCTGTGTTAGAGTGATGACTTGATTTCAGCCAAACTTGTCTTCTGCTCCTGGCAACCACTTGCTGTATATCACTGTTGGTAGTGTTCCCCTTTCACACACCCGTGTGTATGGATGTGGTTCACTATATGGCTAGGCTCAGTTTCCACTAATGGCTAATTTATTAAACTTAAAGCTCTGTATGATGTTTTTTTTGTTAACAAATGCCTCTGCTAAAATGTAATTCACTTCTGAATGAAGGCCAAATTCTGATATTGGAAATTTTTTTGTGTGTTGAAAGAATTCAGCCTGGAAGTCAAGTGTTCTAACTTGACCCTGCCACTTTATGACATTAAACAATTAAAGTAGTTCAGGTCTCCAAATACAGAGACCATGGCCTGCTTGAGGTAGTTGCAAAGAGGATTTATTTTGATTTGGATTTAACCTTTTGCTAAATATAGAAGAAAAAAAGAAGCGTCTTCAGAGCCTGTAAAACACAGAGCAAGGCTTTTATATTAACAATAGCTCTTATTTGTTTGGCTGCAGTGCTTAAATAAGGTAGGCCCCTGTTTGACTGTACCCTCAGTGGTCTAAAACAGGGAAATTCCTCCTTTTCAGGGAAAGAGGAGAAGTTATTTGAAAAAGGCTAATGTTGTTGTGGCCCTTGTTGTTAAAGTCCGATCCTGCTTCCTTTCAGACTAAACAAGACAAGCTTACACAAAAACAGGAGAAGGGAGCAGCAACCATCAAAAGTTCCTGGTGCTGTTCTGTAGCCTTGCTGCTAGAGGAGCGTAGGCACTGCTCATAGTCCTAACTGCCACACTTGAACCTGGGAAATCTACATTAATATGAGATTAAGAGAGTAAAGATGGGGAATTTTTTTTCAGTATAAGGGTGTGATCCCTTAATTCAGACAGAGACAGGAAATTCTCTTTAGAGTTCCAAGATATGCAGTTTCACCTTCTACTTTCTTGTGTGCAGGAGAATACAACTCTCCCATTAGAGTAGAACAGGCTGCTTCCCTCATCTTGCTGTGCCAATTACAATGTCAGGTGGGAGAAAACAAGTTAATGTTACAGATGTTTTCCCACAGATTTTCACTAGCAGGCTGTGGTTGTCTCCTCACCCACATACACACATCCTGCAGTATGTGGTGAGCCGTGGGCAGCTTTCACTTAGTGTCTGTAACATACTACTCTTGGTTTTTGCAGCTCCAAAAGTAATTTCTCTCCGTTTGTAGGTTACAGTTGGTTATCAAAATGTACCTGTCATCACCAGATGAGAAGATTGTGCTTTTTTTTTCCCCTTACCCCTTCCAGGTAAGGATCTCTCATTGCGCAGTGAGGATGACCTGTCCTGCATCTTTGGGAAGCGACAGAAGAGTGTGAAGACACAGGTAAACGAGAGGCTTCACTTTTCTTTTGATTCTTTGCTTATTTTTTAACACAAGAATACGTAGTTGTCTTTCTGTTCATGAGATTATCACACGTTTATCAAAGGACTTCTGTGTAAGTAGAATCACTCTTGTTTCTTTGTGAAGGCTGCAGATGGAGGGCTGTACTCTGAACCATTAGAGGTTATGAAAGTATGTAAAAAATATTTGTATGAATTGTGATGATGTCATGTCTTTGCAATTAGTGGCAAGACTTCCCCAACTTTGTTGTGATGAGGTCAAGGTTTTTACTACTATTTTTTTTTCTTCTCTTTATTAGCACTTTGCACTTGCAGAGAATAGGCCTGCTGGATTAGTGTATGAAAAACAGGGTTACAATGGGATGCTACTGATGTGTCCAGAAGTGTTCTTTGGAAAAGATAACACCTGGAAAAGCACAGAAGAATATGCTGTGAGGACTGCACTGTTGATTCAGAGGTCTCTGAAGTCTCTTGCAGCAAGAAGGAAAGATGGGGCGTGGAAAATTAGAATGGCAGTTTCTGAAATAGCCCCTTGCTAGTTCTGCAGTACTCTTGAAAATTGTTCTGTCACTTCACTGTAACTTCTGTTCACAGAACCAGTGTTAACTTATTATTGTCTTGATACAAGCATTTTGGCACTTCAAGTTCATGAGAGCTGTTAGAGGTCTCAAATGCTGTAAGTACAAATCCACCAACAGAACCCTCTCAATTAACACCACTGCTGATTGGATAAATACACCTTAGATCCACTGCAGTAAAATCACTATGAAATGAGAAAAACAAGGTTTTAGTGCAAATCAGTGGAAAAAGACAGTTGCTATGGCTAAGGCAGTAGCCACTCATATATTTTTCCAAATAGTTTATTCTGTTTTCTTTTTATGCTCCTCATCTTTTTGTTGTTGTTTGAGCGCATGCATTTGTGGCAGCTTGTGAGGGCTGTGTAAGTTGGTGCAAATTCCTTGACCAATGTAGTGATATTATAGCCAGCAGAAGGTGATGGCCACTGTTGTGCACATTTCCTTTTCAACCTTGCTGAAAGCTAAGCTCCTGTTCTGTGGTTCTGGCAAGAAGTCACAGGTTGTTCCCTGTTCAGTGGCCAGATTTCCACATGCAAATGTAGGCAGGAGGTAATATGATTTGGGGCTGCATTGTTGTCTTCTGGCTACCGTCTGCTGCTAAGCAGCCACAGGGAGAGCACAATTGCTTTTTTTTTTTTTTTTTTCCCCTCCCTTCATGGGTCAGAGATCTGTGGAGTTTGCACAGAACAAAAATGTGTTGCTCAGGCCCTCCAGCTCTGAGCAATTCCATTTCATTGCACCCGTGAACTCTCTCTACCCTTCCCATTATGTTCTAGAGCCTGGTCCTTAAGGTGGCAGAAATGGAACTGCCTCACGAGGATGTGCAGTGCTGTTCCCTGTGTTTGTTTGCATTCTGTTCTTGAAATCCCTCTACTCTGGGTATTGCCTAAATGTGGCAGAGAAAGCACTAGAAGAGCAGGAAAGTGCTGTCATTCTCTTGGAAGCAAGTTGTTCCTATCTGTTCCTGTACAGAGATAACGTAGGGAGAGTTCTGGTGTCCATCAGAGCCCTGAGGTATGCCTTCAGGCTGTGGTAGGTTGTGGTTCCCTATAGTTGCAGCTCCTGTGATTGCTGATAAATGCTGTACACTGCTGTCCTTGTTCAGAGAATATGAGGACAGCTTCCATACTTCATAGGTGCTAGAACTGTAAATCCAATTAGATGTTCCACGCTGTATGTGCAACCGAGATGATGTATAAAAATTGGTCCTGTAGCATGAAATCGTATTTTTAAATCCTCTTCTAAGGTATTTAGATTCTTTCCCTCCTTGCCCCCTTCCTCTCCCCTCCCCCACTCTCTGAGATTTGGTTAGAGAAGCATTCAGTCCAAATCAAATTTGGAATGGATGATCTGTCCTCAGCTCTCAACTCTTGACTTTCTGACCAAGATATAATTCTGTTTCCCAGATTTCTAGTTATTTCAAACCGAGATCAGGACTATCTTGGGTATGATTTCATGGAAGCATGCAAGAATTGCTTTTCATGGAATCACAGACTGGAGGAGATCTCTGGAGCTCTCTAGTTCAGTTGTAGGGTCAAATGTACCAAGTTCCTTCAAACTTTGCTAGGCTAGATTTTGACCATCTCTCTCCCTTAAAGCCTCCAATTTAAATTTATAACAAAATTCCATAAATGGATCACTTGTAGGGTGGGAGATAAGGAAGAACTTGAAATAATGAAATTTTTGTGCTATAAACAGACTCAGCTGGATGAGCATTTGTTATTCTATAGGGATCAGGGGCACTGAAATGTACAGAGAGGATTAAGATTGTATTCCATTGTCTGATGGTATTATGGCCAAGTTTTTCATCTGTGACTTGTAGAGCTTCTCTTACTCCTTTGAGATGCTAAACCTTCTGCCTTTGAGCTTTTTTGGTATCCAGCAGTGACTTGTAGTGCTGTAGATCCTGGCAGTGATGTTACACTGAGAAACTTCAGCACTGTGGTCCTGAGCTACACAGTTGGTTTGTGTTATACCAAACTGTTCTTAAAGATTAGGAGAAGGAGGGGGGAAAAAAAGTGATATCCAGTAAACTCTATCTGTGCCCACAGTCAGGTGGAAACCAATGGAAGAACTCATGGCTAAGTGACATGGTGAGGACCCTACAGAATAACCCTGCCTTCTCTGAAGTCCTCCTCAAAAACATGCCCCCTCTGAGCTGCTGGTGTCTCAGCAAATCAAGTATGTCTGAGAGATGTTGTCCCAGTTAACCATACTCAGTCTTAGCTGTATGCTTATTAACAGTCATTTTATGATCTTGACCTGTGTGTCTTTGGCAGGAGACATTTTGTGCTACTTTGGTCTGTGACGTCCTAATTGAAAAGCAGATTTCAGGCTCACTCTTAGCTGTCTCAGTAGCCAGTGACTGATCTGGCGAATGGATCTTTTACTCTTGTGTCACACTGACACCACTGCAGCAAGTAAGGATGTTGAAATTTGGATTATTTGTGTTATCAAACTGAAGGGGAATTGGCTAGAGGACAGTGAAGATTGCAAAAGAGTGGAAACGCAAAGGATATGGAAGGAAATTCTATTTGCCCCTGAGGGTTGAAAGGAGTTTCTCTAGAAGTAATAAAACCAGGATTTGTTGTTTGGATGGCGTTGGGATAGGTGTTAATCATGTTAGGCACAACCTTTAATTCTTCTGAATGTTATACACAAAGACACTTAATAAAGATTTTGATAAATCGTGTGTCCAACTAAAACTTCCTTAATAAACTACACAGGGACTCCTTTTTTTTTAATTAAAAAAAAAAAATGGGGGGAAGAAGACAATGGCTGGGTTTCAGAGTGGAATTAAATTGGAAACGTCTGTAGTTTCTCCCAGGGTGAGCAAGTGATCGAAAATATTGAATTGTAATTATGATGCTCTCTGGGGACGTGCAGTGAGGACCTGTTTTGCAGGGTAAGATCTGCCAGGCTTTTTTTTTTTCTCCTCTTTTGCCCCCACTTTCCCTCTGGTTTTCTCGCTTGCTTAGGTACACTGGGAGCCGGTGAGACAGAAAAACAAATTCCATTAGTTCCTATCTGGTTGAACTTCCTCGAACCCCCACTATTTTTTTTTGCTTCTCAGAATTTCCTTCCTCCATCCAGCTGTGTTTCCTGATGAAGCCTTATCACTGGAGAAAATACTCCTGAGTGAGACTGAGGATTTGGGAATGAGTTACAGACAGTCCCAACTTGGTTGCTGAACAACATAATTCTGGCACTGGTTTCACTCTGGGGGCCGGGGGACTGGTTGTGATTTGCTGGCACATTTGTAAGAACTCCGTTTGAGACGAGTACAAAACTGAATGTTTTGCATCCATCTCACTTCCATGTCTCAGGCCATTTGATGAGTAATCTGCTTCCTCCGAATTTTTGTAGCTTGAATGTAAACCTGCGTAAGTTCCCTCTGACAACCTGATGTGAGCAGCCCGAAAGTCTCGAGTTCGCGGTGATTTCTTCCGTGTTAGTCATTAGAAATGTAACTATCTGCCCTTGTTGCCTTTTTTTTTTTTTTTAATCAGGAAATTATCTTCTGACACATTTTGCAGAACTTCCTCAACTGACTTACGTTTCCCAGCACTTATCAGAAAACCTTGTTGGCTAATCTTAAGGGACATAACTGAAAATCCATTAAAGCCTGGCCCTGTCACTGGCCCATTGAAGCTATGGGTAAATTGATGCAATTCCCTACAGCTGAACTTTCTGCAAAATACCAGCTGTGATGCTGATCTTGGTGGGGTTTGACAGCAGTGTCTTTTAGGCATGTGACAACTTTAGTTTCTTGGATTTTCTTCCCTGTGACAAAAGGCTCTGATTTTGTACTTTCAGGGAACAAAAACCTGCAGGAAAGGAAAATTAGTTAAAAATTAACTCCACCTTTTTACTGTTCTGCTTTGGAGGCTGCAGCTAGCGTGAGAGATTTGGAACCGAGAAGCAGAACAGAAAGAGGACATCAAAAACCTGGAGAGAGTTAGTAAAACCAAAAGGTTTTAGTAAAATGGGTGACAGGGTTAGAGGGCAAGTCCTAGAAGGAGAGAGTAGAGGAACTGGATACGTTCTTCTGAGAAAAGAGGCAGAAAAAGGTGACCTCTCTGCCTATAAATATCTGAGGGTCAGGGGGAGGGAGGAACAGAGGACGGGAAGGGATAGTAATCAGGGTGGGCAAAAGCCAAGAATGGTGATGGGGGTGAGAACCTTCAATTAGAAAAAGGAAGACACAACCTTGCTCTTGAGCAGGCTTCCTCACAATGATGTCAGCAGGGCAGTGGAAAAGTCCCCTAAGGGAAATCCCAGCTCCTTAGTAAGCGATGCCAAGAAAAAAGATGAATTTAACACTTTTAGACCCATTGGAATGGGGAAAGATGTAAGTAAAACATCTCCCAACGAGTTATTCTTTGCGCAGCTCCAGTAATGAAGCTTAGTTTCCTGTAGTTGTGCCTTGCTTGGGTTCTGTGGCATAAAGGAGATGAGCTCATGCTGAAATCCCTCTCCATGTGCACGCTGATCTATTGGCCTTCTCTGTCCAGCTGCCTGTTTGCATGAAATACTTGAGTGCCTTAATATCTTTGAAATCGCTGAGCTACTGTTAGGTTGGATTAAAATGTTGCTTGAGAGACCGGGAGCGTGTGATGTACACAAATATCAGGGCAGAGAGATTGTGGAAGATTTGCTTCCTTAAGAAACTGCAGTAAAAATGTAATTGCTGTCGTTGGGTTCTGGAGGAAGATGGTAGGAAAATACTGAAATGGGCATTACTGAGCATCTTCTCCAGGTCCCTTGGTAGTGCTGAGGCACAGGTGCCCAGGCATTCACTTGTTCCAAAGATGATGTATATACGTGAAGCCCAACCATTCCTAGAAATATTCACCTCTTTCTTTACTGGTCTAAGGGGAAATTTAATAATGAGGTGCATCCTATTTACTCCCGAAGTTATATTCTCAATGTGTCCTGTGGAAAAGCTGTCTGTGTTCTTCAAAGTACCTCTGCTGTGTTCTTCTAAGTACCTCTACTGCTCCATGCTTAATCTGTCCAGTTCTTGTGAAGGCTACGTTGTATTCCTTCTTGGTTTGTGGAACAAAGCTAGCAGTAGAGCGGCAGAGTCTGCACAACCCAATGGTGCCTTCACAGACTTGGAATCTCCAGGAGCCTGCTTCTGATTAGAAGAAGGTTGCAAGCCCCTAGCTCAGTGCTACGTGTGAGCGAGCCTTGCTGGTCCTACGGAGTTTCATGACAGAAGAAATTGTAAGTGCCAGCTTGCAGTAGCTTAGTTTTCTTGAAACTAATTTCAGTAGGTGCCTTTGCTGTATTCTGCAGCAAAAATACTTGGGAGTATCATTAGATTTGTGTGTTCACCTATTTTTGGTTTTTATTGTTGCTGTTTCTGACTATTTGAATGAAATGTAAAAAGCCCTTGCTAGTGGTAATTTTAATACTGCTGTAATACTTCAGTTGCTTCTTTGGTCTTCCAGTTTTGCTCTACTGCATACTGTGGATTCTTAACAGCTAGAGATGAGGATTTCCTTTAAAAGCCAAACAAAAAAAAATGCAGCAGAATAGAATCATAGAATTCTATTTTGTATATAGTCCTGGGTTGAAAGGGACCATAATGATCATCTAGTTTCAAACCTTCTGCTATGTGCAGGGTCACCAACCAGCAGACCAGGCTGCCCAGAGCCACATCTAGTCTGGAAATAGATTCTCAAAGCAGTAAGCACAGGTTTGTATCACTAACATGCACTGGTTGTGTTTCAAACATGGGCAGACTCACAAGAACAGCGTGAGGATACAGCTAAAGGGCTAAATGCAGGTGGTGCAGATAGAGCAAGTCACCTGGCAACACACAGTAGCATGAAATGATACTTCTTAGTTGCACTAAGAGACATGGGTTTGTGGGGAAGTACTGGTAGTAGGTGGGTGGTTGGACTGGGTGCTTTTGGAGGTTTTTTCCAACCTTTTGTGATTCTGTGATTCTAAGTGGGTTTAAAACATTGTTCTAAGTTGGTAACTTGTAATACTGTATAAGTCAGAATGAAGTTGAATTAGGCTCAAGGTGTTAACTGGGGCCATGCTGTTAATACTCCTTCATACAGACAAGATTGCTTCAGGAGAACTGGTACAAGTGACTTTAGCCTCTGTGGTGTCCTCGTTGCATTTTTGATAAAAGCAGGAGGAGCAAAATATTGATGCTTTTTGCCTATTCTATAAACACCTTGTTAATCAACTGAGGATAAATTAGAGCCGTTGAGATATCAGCAGAGAGAGGGAGAAGAAAGAGACATCTCCCAGTCTGGAAGAAATGGGGCTTTTTCTTCTTTTCTTCTCTCTTCATTGGAGGAGAGCCTTGCTTCTAGCATTAGTTCCTTGGGGGGGTTGTTAGGAACTGAAAGAAAACTGGGGGAGGCTCTTTTGATTTATCTTCTCTCCTTCCCTTTTGGTCACTTCGATAGGCATAAACAGCCGAGTTGGCTTTAATGTGTTACCATTAGAGACCATGCATTAGCTGGAATAAACCATCATGCCTCACAGTGAAAAATATCCCTTGATTGGCTAATTAATCAGTCAAAGGGGAATGACATGGCCCTCGACTTGAGGGACTCTGCTGCACAGGTAAACAGGTCATTGATAAATGGTTTACCCGCAAATTCATATATCAAGAAAACTTAGTCATTTTTTAACTACACTTTGTGTGAAAGCTGCACTGCATTTTTGGAGGTGTATTTTTGCTGCCCTTGCTTTTTGCATTGTGGGTGTTTTTAGATTGTAAACGTTTTTAAGAAGAAAAGTCTAAACAGAGTGAAAATTGGAGTTCTTCTCTTTTTGTGAATCACCTCTCTCCACCTCTTAAAAAAAATAATAATAATTAAGAAAACGAGATTCCTCAGACATTATATGGATGCAGCTCACATCCATAAGTGAGTCTGGGGAAGTAACTGGGGAAATGGATGGAGATGCCTTTGTTGGTGGCAGATTTCATGTTGTCTGAACCAGTTTGGGTCTCTATATACAGAGTGAGGCCATCTCTATGGAATATAACACCTTGTCCTGAAAAAATGGTCCTTCGGTGGATTTCTCCACTGTGAGTTGTGCATTTGGTGTTTTGTTTATTTATTTTTTTTAAAGCATGAAGGTGGGAGAGGGGAGAGGAAGAATCCAGCTCTACATGAAGTAGCATACAAATGAGATCTGGAATCCCTCTTCTACATAGGGTGCATGAGTAGGGATGTATAAGGAACCATGAAATGCTGTTAGAAAAGGCACAGCTGCTTAACCTGGATGCACAAAAGAAATCCTTGTCATGCTGTTGTGCTTTGCCTTGGGTTTCTTGGTTTAACTTGGATGCTTGTTTGGTTTTTTGAACAAGTGTGTATACTTTGAGCAAGTAGCACACTAGTGCCTAAGAATGTGAGCACAGGTACTGGGGAATGAAGTCAACTTTATTTCCATCATGAATAATCTCTTCCTTCCAAACAGCCCTTGTCGTGGGCCTGTGCTTTTATAGGATGACTTTGTTTTGTTTTTCTTTTTAAAAATATTTGTCTGATCAAAGAGTTTTCTTTAAAAAATAAAATAAAAATTCCAGTGCAGTAGTTCAAAACAAGGAAAAGTACACTTTTTTGATCCTACCACAACAGGATTTGTGGATGGAAGTGTGAACTAAGCAGGTGGCTTCCTGTTGATTTGAAAGGCAGGTGGGCAAGTTCTTGACAGCGAGTTGATCTGCAGGCTGCTATCTGCCCTCCTTTCCTTGATGTCCTGGTGTGAGAGTATGTTGTGTGCTCTTTTCTTCTGCTGCCGTAGCACAGAGCCAAGATAATGGACCTTTGCACAAAGGAGCGTGTTCCTGTGTGGGAGGAATAGGGGAATTTGGGATTGGGATCCCATGGGAGTAGAGCAACAATGGGAATGATAGGAAAATAACAGTATGTATTCTCCTTTGGAAAGCAGGAAAAAGAATATCTTATATTATCATCCACGAAAGTGACCAGATCCTCTCAAACAGCATGCAGAAGGGATAGATTTGCACAGCATGGTCTTATTTTTGCTGACTTTAATTATAAACAGGTGTCTGACCTCTCAGCGAGGGTTTCTTCTGATTTTTGGGGCACAAAACCCATCATGGAGCTGCTGGTTGGTTCAGATGGCATAACTGGATCAGAATTTGGAGCAAAATAGATTATTCAACCTGAGAATATATGTAAAACCAGGGAAATGAGCTTTTCCACTTCTAGTCTAGTATTTTGACTTTCCTAATGAGCTTTTTTTGCTTTCCAATCTGGAGAAATATCTTCTTCAGGGAAGCTTTGAGAGTGGATGAGATAATTCCTCCTCTCTGACCTGTCTCAACTGCCTGATTAGTTTTAAAATGTTGTCAACTTGGGCTTATTTGAGTTTTGTCAAAGTAATAGGGCAAGGTGAAGAAATCCCTTATTTGTGTTTTTTTTCTCCCTATATTCTCACTTTGCAAGCTATCATCAGTTCCAGTGTTTTCCTTTGAATTGTTTTGCTGCTGCCATATTGAAAGGCAAATATGACCAGCTGATTAGTGTTACTAATTAGATTATCCACTATGCATATTTAGAAATTAAGAAAACAATATGATGGAGAAGATGGTGCAGTGGGATAGTAAGTATCTTCCGACTTCTGTTTGCTTTATCATTAGCTTTAAAATGATGTCAATTACCAGCATCTTGATGATGGCTTGCTGTATTGTTCCAAAATGCTTTTTGGGAAGGAAGTAGCATTTAGTACTAAGGATGAGTGCTGTCCAGCTTTGAATACTAAGTCAAGTTGTTGCTAAGAGGAATCATAGAATGGTTTGGGTTGGAAGGAACCCTTAAGATCACCCAGTTCCAACCCCCTGCAATAGGTAGGGACGCCTCCCTCTAGACCAGGTTGCTCACAGCCCCATCCAGCCTGGCCTGGAATGCTCGCAGGGAGGGGGCATAGAGAGGAAAAGCAAGGAAGCAAAGGTCTATAAATATAATAAAGGTTGAGAGGAGCTCAAGCAAACCTGAGTTTTGCTCAGCTGGGAAATGATTGAGTACTGTACTGTTCTGTACAGATTCCGATGTTTCTGGACACATAACTTTGTCTGAACTCTTCCTTACACTGGATTAAGTGATGTGACATCTGTCTTTTGTATGTGGTTTGTTCTTCCTCTCTGTGGGGGAAATGAGTTGTACATCCAAGCGTTTCGATTTGGCGGACTCTTAAGTAATATGAACCCTGTGGGTAGTAGTGAAGACAGGATGAAGCGTGCTCTGGCTTTGGAGCAGAAAATGTTGCTGGTTATGGTAATTAGCTCCTGTGGAGTTTTGTTGCACAGTCCATGAGGGACCTCCAAAAAGTTCTGCAGAGATGAGCGTAAACCAGCTGGTAGGAAGTCCTTGTGTGGAGGATCACAGAATCACAGAATGACCAGGGTTGGAAGGGACCTCAAGGATCATGAAGCTCCGACCCCCTGCCACATGCAGGGCCACCAACCTCCACATTTAATACCAGCCCAGGCTGCCCAGGACCCCATCCAACCTGGATCAAGGCTCATGACATCCGTTTTGGTGACCATCTCTCATTTAACTCAGCTGAAGATAAGTGTAATACTTAGTTGGATGTCCCTTACACTGAGCTCCTGTGTAATGGACGAGGCCAGTTATGATTAGACCCCACAGAGTCCAGTTAATGGGAAATAGATCTGTCTCTGAGATGCTGGTAATTGAGTTTTCTTATTATTTGTTTTGCTCTCTTATTAAGTCATCTCTTTTCTCATCATGATCTGCTATTCTTCGAGTCCTGGAACGTGTTGACAGCAGAATTGAACTCAGGCTAACTGGATCCTGTGTCACCTGTGTGAAGGGAAGATCAAAAATCCTGTCTGCCCTAAAATTCTATTTTCCAGAATATTGAAGAATTTAAATGTCACCTAGTTCTTCAGTAGTTGAAAGAAAATTATTATTCTCAGTAGTTTTTACAAAGAAATTTCTGTAAGCCAGGAGGAAGAAAGCTCCTCTTGCACATTGACTTAGTCAGAGGCTAATGCTAATTAGGAAATGCTTTCCAGTTCGCAGAAAATAAGATCATTTTCTTTGGGGGGGGGAAAAAAAAAAGTTTGTATTCATTTAAAATAGGCAACTTTTATATTTCAAAGCAATTATTTTCAAGTAGAAATAGAAATTAGTAGGAACGTTGTTTTTATTTTCAAATTCTTTGCAAGTGCTGCTTTTTTAAAATTATTATTATTAATAAGACCAATATGTCCCCTAATGGAGGAAAAACAGCTGATGTGAAAAAAGCCATCTAATTCTAGGAATGTGTTATTCCAGGTAACCTTCTGTGCATATGTATTTGTCTGATGTCTCACTAATCTGAATAGAATCACTTAGGTCGGAAAAGACCTTCAAGATGAAAATCCAACCATCAACCTGACCTACTGAGTCCCATCACTAAACCATGTATCCTCGTCCACACATCTCTTCGATACCTCCAAGGATGAGAACTCCACCACTTCTCCGCACAACCCATTCCAATGCTTGACCACCCTCTCCAGGAAGAAGTTTTATCCTAATATCCGATCTTAGCATCCCCTGGTGTAACTTCAGGCTGTTTCCTCACGTCTTATCACTTCTCAGGTCGGAAAAGAAACCAACATCCTCCTCACTGCAGCATTTCTTCTGGTGGTTGTAGGGAGCCATGAGGTCTCCCCTTAGCCTCCTTTTTCCAACTAAATAACCCCAGTGCCCTCAGTTGCTCCTCATACATCCTGTTTTCTGGTCCCTTCACCACCTTTGTTGCACACAAGCAACCCAGCTTCCTCCTTGCAGTAAGTAACCCAAAATTGAACACAACATTCAAGCTGTAGTCTCACCAGTGCCATGTGCAACATTTCATGTATTTCTTATATTTAATGTGTAGTATATCAGGAGCTATTAAGTCTGTATGCCACTCGCTGCTTGTCGTGGTCAAATGAAAGCTGTTTCCTCCAACAATCTTTTGAATTATCTGAGGGCTTCAAATCTTTGTGACTCAGCTTGTCCCAGAATTGGGTCCTTGATCAGTAAACAACACATTTAGTCCAGTGGGTTACAGAGCTTTCTAAGTACCTTCCTTTTCTGTCTTATCAGTCTTTGCAGTAATGGCTTCTGTTCAAAATTCAGAATGTTCCATGAAGACCACCATAATAGTTTGCTTATATAAACCTTGTGGTGCTGCTCAGCTTGTATCTGGGGCAATGATATAATGAAACACTTGAATGTCAGGTTATGCAGTTCTCAAGTTTGCTTCTGTCTGAAAATGTTTCTCCTGAACTGAAGAATGAATGTTCTGTGGGGAGTGATACAGCATTGGCCGAAGTGACCTAATTTCAACCACTTACTATCTGTGACTGTGCTAATGCTGGAAGCTTAGGCATTCATTTACATTTCATCTTAAAAGCAGGGAGAATGCTCGGCCAAACTTCAAGGTGATGAGAGAAAATTGTGTAATCCTATACGTCAGCAGGCAACTGGAAAAGGAAGTTTTTTGTTGTGACTTGCACACTAACAAGTTGGAAGGCAAGTTGTCCCCATTTTAACTTACGCCTCGTTAAGCCTTCTATTAATCTCTGTTTCTAAACGCCTCTCTCCAAGACCCTTGGCATTTTCATGCCAAGATGGATTTAAGCATGTGATTTGTCTGTAGAGGACATCACCCTGCAGTGGATCCCAGGAATGTGATTCAGGTGAGGCACAGTGAGCTTGCAGTCGGGGCTCTTTGCTTTGCTTCCACCCACATGCTGGTGCAGCCTTGGGTCAAGTCACTTCTCTGCATCCCTGTTGCACAATCCCTAAATCTTGGGATGATTCATGTATGCCATGTAGGTGGTATTAGTCTAATTCATGTTAAGCATGCACTTCTTTATGAAGTGCATTGAAATATTTAGATGATAAGTGAGAATGTTTAAGTGCAGACATATCACACACGTTCATTTTCTGCTGGTGGCTATTTCTGGAGAACCAGTAGGGCTTTTTGAAGTGTAGTGTATGTGCTTGCCTGTTTACCTTTTGAACTTTACAGCCACAGTGCCTAGTAAAGCTATGTTGTGGTTTTAGGACATCGTTACTTAATTAAACTTTGAGAGATTCCTGAAGCGTGACTGTCTCCAGCTTTTCAGAAATCCCTGCAAAAGCAAGGCTGCTTACATAAAACCAGGATGGGAGGGAGGAGTGCTCCAGAGCACCACATTATGTACACGTCTGAGGGTGAGGGTATGTAACCCTGCAGGTCTGTGCTTCTTGGAAAGCTGAGGTCAAGCAAGAAGTGGAGAGGTATCTACCTGCAGGAGTGTTTGTATAAATGGTTGCTTCTGGTAAAGTGAAGTAGCAGCCCTTGTTTTGACAGCTAGTACTTAATGTATCACTTGGGCTGCTGATTCTCTGACATCCATTCATTACAGCAGACCTCCTCTGACCAGTGCTTACCAACCAAAGCACCGCAGAGATTTTTTTTCCTCCTTTTTAATAAGCCTAGTGTTTCTCAGTTACCAAATGGCAAAGGAATGCTGTGTGTAGCAACTGTGATGGATCGCATCCAAAGGCAGAAAATATGGCCTGTTCCTTTTTCCTCCATTGTCGTAGGGAAATGGGTGTCTCCAAGAGACGCCCATCAGTATAGCCCTTGCTCTTCAGCAACAAAAGTCTGGGTGTTCTGATTTTTAACACTTGCTACTAGAAAACAGAGGTTTGTCACTCCTGGCAACTGACTTTACAAAAACACTGATAACAATAAAGGGCTTCGTGCCCAGTCCTGGTTTGTGCTTGCTTTCTGGGAATCTTCCAGTCTAGTGGTGATGCTGTCCCCTCTGCTTTAACCCACAGAGCTGACTCTGGTTGTAGAACTCACTGCGTGGTTTATAGACTCCCAGATGTCTTTTCTACCTCAAAAGTGTGGCACCTCCACTCACTTGGTAATATCTAAAACATACAGCACAGAAGTCTTGCAGGTCTGTTGCAAATATTGTTCAAATCACAGTCTAGAATTACAGTTTGATTTTGAACCTTCATTCTTTCTTGTATTAGAACAGAATGCTCTTCACCCGAGGACAGAAGGGCTTAGGTATATCTATGGGGCTGTAAGATCTTTCTGTTCCTAGACATGTTTCCTTCTGCAGAGTCAGCTGAAGAAGAATTGCATACGTATACCTTATCCATTCTAGTACACAACATGGCACTTTGGCTTAGCCTGTCAGCGGGGTGGCTTTGCATTGGAATGACTAATTTACAGGCAGATGTTCTATGCTGATTTTGCTGTATGGTGATGACAGTAACCTTCAGCAAAGTGGTGTGCAGACAGCTGGATCTGCTGACATCTTCAGCTGCTGAGCAAGGTTCACCAGGATTCACCTGCCAGAGCTCTTGGACAAGCACTGAGCCAGGCCACTGTGGGACAAAGTCTGGAAAGATACAGGTGATATTCCTGAAAGAAAGAGAGTGAGAAGGATGGCTGAAGGGATGGGAACTGGCAGCATTCTGGGGGAGACTGCAAGGTTGGAAGCGAGGAAAATACATCTGGAGCTACTGTCAGGTAACAGAATATTAGAACTCTGCCATAGCGTCTCAGAAGTACTTTTTGTACTAAGATTTCCAAGGAGTTTCCCTTTTTATGGTTCAGAATTTTGAACTACAAGCTGCAAAACTGTTTTGTCCTAATCAGTAACCAGTTCCTCTGGAACCTGTATTGTCATTCTGGTAGGAGAATTCTGTCTTCCTAGGTCTGAAGTCCTTGAAAGAAAACACGAGCTTGCTCTCAAGGGAGAGCTGTGGTGTTTAATACCACTTCAGAGTCCTGACACACAATCATCTTCAGGGTGTCATGTGAGAGGTACCCACTTAGCTTTCTTGTTTTGTCCTTCAAGTTATCTTGTTGCTGTGGAGATTTGCAGATAATGATGGAGTCAAGACTGTGTTCTTCAATTGTTTCAGAGTTAAGCTGGAGACCTAAAGAGGAGGGAGATTAGTCCTAGCTGAGAGGTTAAACTTAGTGATGTAACATCTAAAATTCAGGAGAAGAGCACAGCACCAGTGAAGGGCCATTTAACCCACTTAAGGTATGACCTGTGCATTTGAGGGTCACCTCTTTCCATTGAATATGATGATTTTGGCCTCCAGATTTAAAGCTTCCACTAAATATAAATATTTGGAATGGACTGTGCTTTGGGTACAGCTCTCGATTTATGTATTGCAAATACATAAAAGATAGGTGCTATTTTCATTTCTACATGGAGCCTTAGGTAATGAGTTACATTTGTGTAGGGCTCTGTCTTACAGATTTGGTACTGTGAAAATGAATCAGTACAGAGAATGTGCATAGGACTTCAAGGAGTCTTGGGAGGGACCCCAGGAGTACAAATTATTCTGTAAATGAATGTCATTTCTTAACGTTATTATACATAGATGATTCTTCTCTCTCCCTCTTTCTGAATCACTTTCCTAAATCAACCTTTACAAGTAAAAATCCATTTCTGTAGGAGATCCAAGCAGGAAGCCTTGTTAAAGCAGTAGCTTTATATGCCCAGTAATTTATAGGCACCTTTTCCCACTGTGTGTGCGTCTCAGAATTGGTACCCAGTTGTTATTTAGGAGGGCATATTATTCACTTTTCTCCAGCTTTTGGGAAAGCAGGGCATACTACTCATTTGAAAATCATACTGGCTCCTTTATCACTGCCAGTCTCCATCAGCAACGCTACATTCCCTGCTTGACACGAAGGAGGTTTGCCCTGAATAAATGTAGTAGATAAATGGTCTTTCTGTTCCTCTGAAGAATTTGGGCCACTTCTCAAAGTTGGTGCCAGAAGTACAGTAGCAGAGTGGCATGGTTAAAGTTAATTGCAGTCAGATTTTAGTTAAAAGTCTAACTAGCTTGTCAGCTTTGAATTTATATTTTCACAGTTCACTAGGGAGTGATAATAGGGAGGCTTTGATGTAGCTTGCTGTGTTTTGCTTTGTACTAAATGCTTCCAAGTTTAGTAAATAAACTTTTTTATTGAGCAGGGGGGCTATGAATGACCTCTCCGAGCTGTCCATAAGAAACACAGCATTCTCTCGTCCAGGGGCAGCAGGGTGGCATAGCTGCACAGCTGGCGAGTTGACCAAGGTTTGCATGGAGCACCAAGGCTGAGCTCTCTAAGAAACAACTCATCAGAGACTTGTTAATTAGGTGTTACTAGAAACTTGCTGAAACAGTGAAGCTGTGAAGCATGGAGCACAACCTATTAACTCTTTAATATCCCTGCAATATATTTGTTGATTTTGTGCAGTGAGGGAAGCAGTGGCATACTGTTCTAATTACAGAACCATAGAATGGTTTGGGTTTGAAGGGACCCTTAAGATCACCCAGTTCCAACCCCTGCTATAGCAGGGATACCTACCTCTAGACCAGGTTGTTCAATATCCCAAGCTGGATTTTCCTTTGTCCACGTGAATGAACCAAGGCTGCCCTTAGCAGCAAGAGAATAGTCCTGAGCCCTTATCTCTGGACTGTGGCTTCAAAACAAATAAAATTTCACTTAAAGTAATTATTTTGAAACATGATGGTTCTTGTTTTAATTGGAATCAAAATATCTTCCCCCTGTTACGTTTGAAAATTGCTGGTGACGTAGGTTTGTGATGTTCAGAGCTGTGTATTCTACCCCTACCTTATAGCCAGCAAGAAAGGATGCAAGCTCCTCAGTCATCTTTCAAAGTGCATAAGCACAAAGCCATGCTGTTCCATGTACTGTTTAAAAGCAGTAATAACATTTGCTATATTTTATTACAGTACTATTGGTTAACCTTCTGTTGAAGAGAGTATTACATTTCATACCTCCCAGGCACCTGTTCTCTGGTTGGAAGGCAAATCCAAATCAGGATGTTGAGCAACCAGGTCTAAAGGGAGGTGTCCCTGCCTGTAGCAGGGGGGTGGAACTGGATGATCTTTCAACCCAAACCATTCTATGGTTCTATGATATATTACGGTTCTATGATCAGTTTCCAAATGTTGAAGAACTTCCCCTGGCTCTTATTAAAACAATTTCTTAACCCTTTTAAAACATTTTAATAGAGCTTTAATTTTTATTTCTCTTTAAATAAAGAGGAATAACTTTTTCATTAACTTCTGGTTTTTTTCTGGTGATGTGCATGCAAACTATTGAGCTGTTTAAAAAGGTGCAAATGGTTCCCTTGCAATCGTAACCAGTTGCATTTTCCTGGACGAATAGATTTCAGCCCCAGAATCTTACTGCAGTAAGACCTCATTTCTCTCACAAGCTCCCTTCCAGCAGCCATGAGTTTCTCAGACACTGTAGAAATTAGCTGTCATGAAAAATTGTTAGTGGAAGTCATCCCTAGGGTATGTAGGTCGCTCCAAAAGTAATGCCTCCTACTTATTTCCATGGAAACTACAACAGGTACAAAAAGAACAATAACACTATTTGACAGCGTAAATTCTCAGTTACAAAATATTGTTTTTCAGTGTAGTCACCACCATTAGCTTTGCATTTTTGCCAGCAATGAACAAGAGCCTACACACCATGCTCATAAAAATCTGCACCAGCAGAAGTGACTCACTGTTTCACAGCTGCTGTGATGGCATCGTTGCTTGGAACACGTTGTCCATGCAGTCCATCTTTCATTGGCCTGAACTGATAGAAGTCAGAATGTACCAAATCCAGACTATATGGTGGGTATAATCCAAACAAGAAGGGAACCTATAAACAGGAGGGGAGTCAACTCTTTGAAAGGGTAGGTAACAGCAGGACAAGGGGAAATGCTTTTAAGTTGAAGGAGAGAAGATTTAGGTTGGATGTCAGGGGGAAGTTCTTTACAGAGAGAGTGGTGAGGTGCTGGAACAGCTGCCCAGTGGCTGTGGATGCCCCGTCCATCCCTGGAGGTGTTCAAGGTTGGATGGGGCCCTGGGCAGCCTTGTCTGGAATTAAATGGGGAAGTTGGTGACTCTGCCTGTGGCAGGGGGATTGGAGCTTCGTGATCCTTGAGGTCCCTTCCAATCTGGGCCGTTCTCTGTGATTTTGTGATAGTATGTTATGGGTTTTTGAACTGGTATGGAGCCTGGCATTACTTTTTTGCAGGAGAGAGGCTGTCTTCTTTGGCATGATTCTGCCTGACTTTGGAATTTCCAGCCTTCAGCTTGGTCAGTGTAATGATGTAGCAGTCAGAGTTGATGGTTTGTCCCTGTTCCAGGAAATCACCCCTTTCTGATCCCAAAATACAGTGCAGATCACTTTACTTACTGAGGTCTGCATCTTGAACATCTTCTTCAAATGGAAATTCATGTCACCACTTCATGGACTGCCATTTTGACTCTGGCTTTTATTACTGACCCTATCTCTTGTCAACAGTAAGTGTTCAGCAAGCATTGATGAACATCACTGGGTCCAATTTTTTTTCACATAGAGGAATTCCTTGACACACCTTTGCTTCATACACACTTCCACGCCACGTCATTTTCTCAGACTGCCCCTCTGCTGCCATCTATCACTCAGCAACAACATGAAATGGGGTACTGGTGGAAAGGTTCAACCTCTACTGCCGTCCCACCAACATCTGCCTCTGGTGTCCTAGGCCAACATCAGAGAATAGGAGGCATTACTTTCAGAGCAGTCCTTGTATTTTAGGCAGATCCTAAGGAAAGCTATGGAGTATCAAACCAGTGACCTGGAGCTCTCTGGTCAGGTTTGATATTAGGAAAAACACCTCAAAAGCAGTGGTAATACATTGGCACAGCTGCCAGGGAGGTGGTAGGGTCACCGTCCCTGGAGGTGTTCCAGAACCATGGGGATGTGGCACTGAAGGACAGTGGGTATGGTGGGGGTGGCTTGGGCTTGGGGATCTTGGGGGTCTTTGCTCCAAAATCTGTGATTAGTAGACTTCCAGTCTCCTGGATGTCAGTTTCCTGAGCTGCTCTTTCCTCTGCACGTGTGTTTGTAAAGCGAGCTTTGTGGATATAAACTTCTGCCTTCATACCTAAGCTTAAACAAGTGCAGATCACCACAGCCAGGATCAGCTAGCAGGAATGTGGTCTAGTCTTGCTCTGGCTAACCCAGTCAAAATGGGAATGTGTACCCAAGACTGTTGGAGCACACAGTTGCTCTGAGGAGTCTGACAGGAACTCCAGGCAGCAGAGTGGGACGTGGCTTTCTGTTCTACAAGCTCTGCAAAATTGATTTCAGCACCTGTCTGCAGGTAATGTCACTGTCCAGAGACATAGCTGGCTTGAAAGAAACGTTGGGTTTTGTCCATTCTGAACTGGAAATGGTAAAATTTAAAAACATCATTGTTTTCAGAAGAGTCTTGAAAGGGCATTCTACGAAAAGAATCCATTTATAAAGCAAACAATCTGAAATACTTGCTTACACAAACCATTGTAAGCTGTAACATACATATGGTGACTTCTTAAATCCTAGTGCGGTCTACATTGTTTATATTGATGTTTAACAGAACACACAGCTTTTGTGTTTTAAATAGCTTGTCAGCCAAATATCATACTTGCATAAAGTTGAGATGTAAGGGACGTGGGTTAGTGGGGAAACATTGGTGGTAGGTGGGCAGTTGGACTGGATGAGCTTGGAGGTCTTTTCCAACCTTGGTGATTCTGTGGTTCCGTGCTGTTGTAGATGGAGTTGGGCTGGCTGCATGGTGCACGTTGGCTGTGCCCATACCCTGTGTGGGTTGGAGTGGATTGACGTGTCTCCTCGAGATCTTCACGTAATAACTTGCAGAGTTCCGAGTTCAGTGCTGTTCTCGGTATAGAATATATTATACTGAACCTAATCTTAGTAATAGTTGGAGTGCTGAAAAAGGAGTAGATGCTGAATCTGAGAATGATCATGAAACTCGACTCCTTTCAATTCTGCAATAAGATTATTTAAACAATTGTAATTGTTATTTACATAATTATACACTGTTCAATTCTCTGGAAATAGCACTCAGTGAACAACTATTCAGTACTTTGTTTTCATTGAGGGTGTGACCTAGGTCTTTGTTTACTACATTCAATTCAAGCACAATTCAAGAAGAGCTAATTATGAATATTCTTGCTGGATTTCTAAATTGTTTGCTGCAGTGCATCTAAATTCTTTCTTTTTCAGCATTTCCTCTGTGATCTGGGGAAGAAATGAAGTACTTGTTATTTCCTGAAGATGCAGGATCTGTAATCTAATAGAGTCCAAGCGAAGAGAATTCCCTTCTTGCTTGTCCCAGACCCCATAAAGTTACTGTGAGATGAAGAGGATACAATCCTAACCTTTTGTTGGGCAATTAAGCTCAAAAAGCATATTTATTAGTAGTAAACTTGAAAGGCCGGGCTACTTCCTTGGTCAGTGGTTTCCAGTTGTCCATACTGTTGAACTAGAAGCATGGGCTGTAAATTGCCCTGGCCTGTTTTAGGAAATCAGCCTGTGTCAGAATTTGGGCATGCCGTTTTGTATAATGCAGTGCAGATGTCTGGTGATTCTAGGTTTGCAATTTGGGATGCCTGGAACCTCAGCTGTTTTGTTTCCCTCTTGCTTCACATCAGAGTTGCACGTGTTCACGCTACTACTGATCTTAAGAAAAACACTGACTGTTATTCAGATTTAAGGTTTTTGATAGGTGCTTATTTTCAAAAAAAATAAACAACAAAAAACCACCAGAAATAACAGAATGATAATATCATCTGTGTTGGAAGGGGCCTTTATAGATGATCTGGTCTCACTCCCTGCACTGAACAGGGACACCCACAGCTCCATCAATGCTCAGAGCCCATCCAGCCTGGCCTTGGCTTTCTGCAGGGATGGGGCAACCTGTGCCAGTGCCTCACCACCCTTAGTGTAAAAACTTACTTACGTCCAGTCTAAATCTCCCCTCTTCTTGTTTGGAACTATTTTCCCTTGTCCTGTCACAGCAGACCCTGCTGAGGAGTCTATCTCCTTCCTTCTTATAGTGCCCCGTTAGATACCTGAAAGGCACCTCTCAGGTCTCCCTGGAGCCTCCATCAGGCAGTGAAGGGCTTGGCTTAATCCCTGTGTGCTCTGTGGTCGAGGCCAAGCTAGGATTGAAAGTCTGAAGTCAGTATTCAGGTAGTTTAACCAGAAAACTCTGGTGGCTCTGTGCATTTTGTACCAGATGCAATGGGGTCCTGCAGCGCTCTGTCTCCTTCAGTGCAACCCTCTGATTCATCCCTGAAGAAGTCTGCCCTGCTCACTGCACGAAGGGAGGTCCTGTTCAAACCATAACACAAAGTTATGTGGTTAAAATTATATCAGTCTGCAAAAGCACAGGGGTGCTGAAAGAGTTAGGTGCTTAAATATCCTGGTTCACACACCTGCATACCAAAGGTTTCAGTGTTTTTACTCCTAGTCTTGGCAGGTATAACTGAAGTATTGCCCAAGGAGGCTGTGGATGCCCCATCCCTGCAGGCATTCAAGGCCAGGCTGGATGTGGCTCTGGGCAGCCTGGTCTGCTGATTGGTGACCCTGCACATAGCAGGGGGTTGGAACTGGATGAGCATTGGGGTCCTTTTCAACGCAGGCCATTCTATGATTCTATAATTCTAAGAGAATTTTTGATTAGCCCTGCTAATTGTTCGGTAGTTATACTTACCAGTGTTTTTTTTTTCATCCTTCCATGTAGTCTTTGATTAAAGAAACATGCATTATTGCAGGTGATACTATTCATTGCTGCTCAATAGAAGTGTTGTTGTGCTAGAAAGGGAAACACTGGTCAAATCACCTTTTCTTTAGACAGCTATTCCACATCTACCATGTCTGTCTGCAAAGAAAACAAATTTGACTCCTTTTTTCTATACGACTTCATTTTTGATGCAGTGACACTTCTGCCTTTTTTGGGCTGCAGTTTCTTGTCTAAGTGCAGGCAGCTCACTCAATGGGAGATGATATAAATACCTGGGTAGGAACTCATCCTCTGAAGTTACTCCATTAATCCATGCCATCAGGGATGTCTTATCTGTGTCACATGGTGAATGGCGCAGGTGAGAAAATGGAGCATGAAAGCTTTCCATTCAAAGCGTGTTTTCTGTAAAAACACTGGCTGATATTTTTAGACACCTTTGGCTATCTAACTGTGATGTCCCTGTGTATAACATGCACGTGCCTGGTGCTCGCCAGCTGCCATGTCAGTGCCTGGATGTGCCTAGAAGTGATTACAAACACACAGTCTGCTTCTTGCTAGCATGGTTTATTAATTAGATCTAATTTGCCGCACTCATTGGGAATTCCCTGTGAACACTTCAAAGCACTCACTGCAGATATTTCCTTGCTAGCATGTGATTCCTGGTGTGTTTGTTACTGTCATGTGGCTGGAAGACTTCTTGCATCTGCAAAGTGCCTCATTTGTGATGAATAAAGCAGCACAGACACGGGAGCCTTTAGACACTGATAGCTGGCTAAGAACTGTGTTAATTGCCGTGTTATACTGAGGAGAGCAGTGCTTCTGGAGTGTAGAATCAAAGGACCTTCACCCCCCTGAGAGAAACATCCTGCAGACTTCTGAGAGAGGTGCTGAAGTAGTTTATATTGGAGTAAGCAAAACCACTTTCTCTTACAAAACCCTCACTTTACTGTTTCAGTTAGCTTTTTAATTAGGTACTGACTGCTGTGGGGAATAGGTTCTTGCCTACGTCTGCCTGCATGCAAGGACTCGTCCCCATCAGCTGAGTGGGAACAGGTTGTAATGGGGTTTTGCAATCATCCCGTGGCCCCTTCTGGCATCTTGTAAGCCAGCATGCTCACGTCTTGGTTACAGAAGGAGGTGGAAGTCAAGCTGTTCATTCTGTTTTATGAAAGGAGCATTTAGAAGATGTAAAAAAGAATATTACACAAGAGGCGAGGCTAGTTGGGAAGGCAACAGCTTGCTTGGAATATTTGAGTTACAGAGAGAATGCAGGTCTGCATTTGTGCAGGGGTGATTGTCTCTTGGTAACTCCAGTTTACGTGCTAGCACCAAACATTTGTGACAAAAACTTTGCTCCAGTTTCTTACCTTCCCTGGCAGCCAGATGTTACAATAGTTTCTGGCTTTTGCATTTAATACAAAACGCTTCACATTTGTCATGTAGCAACAGCATAAGGTTTAGACTTTTCTGAAACATCTTAAAATCACACTGAATAACAGAGAATGGCTTGGGTTGGAAGGGACCTCAAGGATCACGAAGCTCCAACCCCCTGCCACATGTAGGGCCACCAACCTCCACATTTCAGAGCAGCCCAGGCTGCCCAGGGCCCCATCCAACCTGGCCTTGAACACCTCCAGGGATGGACGGGGCATCCACAGCCTCTCTGGGCAGCTGTTCCAGCACCTCACCACTCTCATAGGAAAGAACTTAAAAAGTGTCCATGCGTGTGCGTGCAAAAAAAAACAAACAAAACACCTTAGGTTTTGTTACTGTGGAGGGTTTTAAGAGTAATAGAGAGAAGAGCATTTAGTTTAAAATCTTTGTTCCAAGGTGAAGCAACCTCAGTATTATGTCAGTGATTTCGTATTACAAAATGCTACTGCATCACTTTGAGTTCCTGCGACATACCGTGTGTTCCATCTTCAGTATTTCTCTATGGTATGAACACTGTTTTGGAGTGGATGAGGGGTAGAAAAGGGAAGCTCTGTGTTTCTTGGAGAGCCATTCAAGTTAATCCTGGAGAGCTAGAAGCTGCTCGAGTCTTCTTCCCTTCAGAGCGCTTCAGATGCGTGTTATCACACATTAACTTATCTTGATTAATTCTGCAATAGATATGGAGCAGTTCCCTCGAGTTCTTGTGAAAATGAGAGGGACGCACTATCTCACCATCATCCTCTCTTGGCGTCAGAGTGTCTGTCTACTGGCATTACTTTGAGCCAAGGGAAATTGCTTGACATCACTTAAGTTTCTGACTATCTAGACAAGGGGAGTTTGGCACTGCGAGGGTGCGTTCTGAAGCCAGGTTTATCCATCGGATGGTATAGATCATGTTGACACACATGCCTCTCTGCTTGTACTAAATCCTCAAGGCACACTTCCCCAGGTGAAGTAGCAGCCATTTCAAGGCAGTGCTGACCGAGTTCAGCATTTTCTTTTTCCCTCTTTTTGAAATTTGTGACTGTGGTAAGGGAGGAGATCTGAATGGTTCTCAGAGATGCACAAACTCATACAGCTTCAAGCCAATTTGGGTGCACTGGTATCCTATGCATGCAGTGGGTAACAATTTAGGTAAACCTTATGTCTTGTAAGGTAGAGGTTATTAAAATGTGTGGCTTTTGGCTCATTTTATTTGATGGATGCTTGTTAATAGCCTAGTTTCTGCTAAGGAAACTTTCTTCTGAGTTGAGCTTGTCAAAAGATCTTTTTCAGATGCTTTAGACTTCCACTTTGATCAAAAAACAAGTTGCCAATCAGCTCATTGAAGTCTGCAAAAGGCCTTATACTGCCTTTCCAGAGGAGGAAAAAAATATTTTCCCAAGTTCATTCTGAGCTGTGTTTCTTCTGACGCCAGCTCAAAGCTGGTGTCACAGGCTGGATGTGGCTCTGGGCAGCCTGGGCTGCTGGTTGGTGACCCTGCACATAGCAGGGGGTTGAAACTAGATGGTCACTCTGGTCCTTTTCAACCCAGGCCATTCTGTGATTCTGTGAAGCCTAACTTTGCAAACACACTGCCCCGGAATGATTGTTGTCTGGCTGGTTTTTACTACTTTCTGCTTTTCATTTTTGCTGTTTGCTGACAGGGCTATCGTAGCAGTGTCAAAAAGGCCTCCCTTAACCAAAACAGCACCAGTGAACAATATCCAGTCTCTGATCAGTTTTTTCCTCCTGAGACTTAGAAAAGTTTATTTTGTCATTCTTGAGAGGTGGTTGCTTTTACAGTCAGCCCTGCCTTTGATATTTCAGCAAAGTAAAGCTTCTAAATTTGGCCTGGCTGTGTTTTCTTTTTGAGGATTTGCTGGACCAGTGTTTCAGCTCTTCCTTTCCTGTCCTGTCTGATATCTAGGGATAAACACACCCGGACACATGCACACACACATAGCTTTATCCAGAGCACTGTACATAATGCTGTCATCTATTTTCGTAAAATAATTGTCTCATTCCAGATTGGTTTTGAAGAAATATTTGACATTTTTGCTGCCATTAACCATAGTTCTTGTCTCACTCAGCAATCATTTCCAGTTCTGAACTTGCGTGACTGTGGCTAAAAGTCTGCATGTGAAATACCTTGCTTTATGTCTCAGGAAGTTTTTAACATCTGATTATAGGGACATATTTCTCCTCTTAGAATCCCCTTATTCTCTTCTTGCCATAAACTAAAACAGTGAAGATACCTAGAACGAAAAAAATCCAGCAAGGTTTTGCTTTCTGGTAAACATTTCAACAAAACAATTATTTTGATTGTATGTACAGGCTTTTCTGTATTTTTATGTTGTAACAGATGAGGGCCCTTGGTGTGATCTAGTGAGTAGCAACCCTGTTCATGGCAGGGCCTTGGAACTGCATGATAGAATCATAGAATCACCAAGGCTGGAAAAGACCTCCAAGATCATCCAGTCCAGCTGTCTGCCTACCACCAATATTTCCCCACTAAACCCTTTCCCTTATTACAACATCTAAACTTTCCTTGGACACCTCCAGGGATGGTTCACCCCACTGTCAGCCCACTGCAGTGCATTTCCACTCTTTCAGTGAAGAAATTTGTCCTAATACCCAGCTGAACCTCCCCTGACACAACCTGAGGCCATTCCCTCGAAGGTCTTTAAGGCCCTTCCAAGCCAAGTCACGCTTGGCTATGATTCTGTAGTTGGAGCAAGTAAGTTTTTTTCACTGTAGTAGAATTTAAAGAGAAATTAAAGAAACCAAAGGGTGACTCGGAGAAATATATCAATATCTTCTTTGAGAACTTTTCCTATCACTATTAAATCATCCAAAAAATCCAGACTGTTCTTTTAAACTTTGCCAAAAATACCTGATCCTAGAAGAAATCAGTAGCAGAATTGAGTCTAGAAGTCGGGGGTCTTGAACTTCCCAAGAGCTCTCCTACAGCATGCCTTTGTGTGACCCACACAGACTGCACAAGCAGTGATAAAACTATGGCAAGAAATGTCAAAAACACAACGTCAACAAGTGCTCATGGAGCTGTGATCATGGTGGTGCTGCCCGCCCAGCAGTGTGTAGTTTGAAGAGAAATTAACAGGAGAATTTGAGAAGCACAAGTGTATCTTCAACAAGATTAGGAAAAGCAACCCAAGAGCAAACAAAAAAACACCTTGAAGTTTGTAAAATCCCTTTTGTTGGACCGACGTGCTGCTGTGCTCTCGAGTCCATCTCACTTTTGGATGGCAGTGTTTTACCAAGGCGTAGCACCACTTTTATGCTGGGTGGAGACTGAGGCACCCATACATGAAATCATCTGTGGGCAGGCGATGGAAAGATAGGAGATAAGCTGAGATCCTTGGAGTCTGTTTAGTCTGTGCTCTGCACACTTAAGAAACCAGGCTGCAGTGACAGAAGCAACGTAAAGAGAAGGAAAGAGCAGAAAGAGAGAAGAAAAGCGAAGGAAAATGTTAATAAACAAGATAATTTCCGTATGCAAAGCATGTCCTTTTGCCTTCTAATTAGTTTTGTTTGCAAGGGGAGTGTTTCTGTCTTTAATTTAGTAAAGGCTGCTATTTAACCACTGAGATGTTTTAAAATGTGAGGCATCCTGGGTGTGTCTAAGGAAGAGATCATTTTATACGAACAGCAGAGAAAATTTTAAGTAGCATTTAGAGCTCCCAAAAATCCTATCATGATTATTTTTTTCCCCAAACTTCAACCTTTTGTATTACAAACAGTTATGAGAAATACTTGAGCTTTTTTTTTTTTTCTTCTTTTTTTTTTTTTTCCTTAAGCAAGTTTAATTTTTACTGCCAGTCTTGGTGGTGTCTGTTCTGGAGAGTAGCAGGAAAAGCTGATAAGGGCATAGGACAGAAATCTTTGTGCTTATCTCGCTGCAGCACATGGAGCTGAGAGTGCATCCTTTTCCTGTCCTAGGACAAGAGACGTAAACTGACCATCTCCTGACAGCAGTGACTTCAAACAGAGCCTCTAACGTCTAGAGTGTATGAATCTTCTCTTAACTTCAGAGGCCAGCTAGGTGAAAGTGGGTCACTGGCTGTTTAGAAAGCTGCTTTTGTGCCAACAAAGAGCAAAAATTCTGATAACTGCTAGGTCAATAGACAGCTCTGTAGACATTGTACTGTTTTGTTTTGTTTCCAAAGAGCATAAATTCAGCATTGACTCTTGATTGTTTGTTTAGACTTTTGCAGAAGGTGAATTAAGTAAAAAAGCATTTAACTCATTTTTCTAGCAGTGTTATTATGCTATCAAATTTGGAACTGAGGTCATATAAAAATTGTCCTCAAAGAAAGGGTTACTTGGACAGTGAGTGTCTTTATACATCAGAAGTTTTCTTTTATGTATTGTCTTTATTTGACCTAGAAATGAAGGGTCTGAGTAAAAAGGGATGGGAACTGGAGCAAAGAGAACCTTCCACCAGGACTGCCCGAGATTTGTGAGACTGGACCTCAGGATCATAGCCAGAGTCTGTGCTGCAGCTCTGGGTTAGTCACTGATTCATGGAAAAGTATTCATGCAGTTGTGAATTGGTTCGACCAGCTTACTTTTGTTATATTTAGTAGTGAGGTTTCAATCTGTTACTTTTCTTCATTAAGCTAAGCAGAAGAAATCCCAGCTTGCAGCTCTTCTGCTTGGCACATTTAGCCAAAGCCCAGGACTGGAAATCCAGGAACAAAACCAGCAGTCCCACATCAAATATTGATGCTGTACAGTTCGGGGCAAAGCGCTTCACTGCTTTCTGGGCCTCTGTGCCCCCATTGGTAGAACAGTCCGAGTACTCCACGGTGGTGCCAAGTTCAACACAGAAGATCGCAGCGAAAAAGTCTTTAGAACTGCCTGTTAACCCAGCACTTACACAGTGGCTGTGCTCTGAAGTCTGCTTAGGTAAGTGTTCTGCTACGTCTTCAGTTACCCAAGGATTTTGGGACTCCTGCAACTTGTCCAGGTTTGACAGCAGTGGAATATGCTGCCACATCAGCTGCAGGGTGCTGCCTGGTTATTTAAACACTTATTCATTGCTACAACATCAGCATGCTCTGCTAAGAGCAAGTCTCCTCATCTGTTTCGTACGTTAGCTTTCAGACCTCACCAAGGCTGAAGAAATAGGTATGATCTCATCCTTTCTCTTTGTTTCAGGATGCAGAACGGTTCCTCCAGATTGATTGATTTTTGATTTCTTTTTTTTTAACAGCCACTCCTGGTAAATGCAAGAGCTGTATAAATTATAAGCATTAAATCTCAAAGCTTTTCAGCTTCAGTCTGGAATTTCAGTGAGGTTTGCTACATTCCTTCATCTCAGCTCTTAGTCACATAACTTTGATACAGACTGGCTTGATTGGAAAACCAGCAAACTTTTATCTCTACCCTCCTTCCAATCAACTATGTTTCTATCCCAGCAAGCCCCAAATAGCTTCCTAAATGCAGCTCAGATAATACAAAGTGGATGTAGGCCCCTTCAGAGGCAGAATGAATGGGGTCCCAAGAGTAGTATGATTAACCTCATTACAATCTCAACTTTCTAGTTCCCTTCTAGTCCCCATGAATCAGATGCAAATTGTACCCTGCAGAGTTGGCTAATCTGTCATCTCTAGCACACTGACAATACCTATCCAGGCCTTATTCTCTTCTAGTATTTAAAAAATCATCTCACAGCCTTTCATATACCTATCTTCCTTGCACTGATACCAACACTCCAGGAATCATATTATTTTAAAGACAAAAGCGCAACTGCTGGTGAAAATTGCAAGATCTTTTCCCGAAGCACTGCAAATGTGAGACCAGATTGAATTTGCTGAGAGTAAGGCTTTTCTTCTGTCTTCAAACTAGTGATGGACCAAAGGTGCAAATCGTGATAGTTTTGATTCAGTATCTCCACACCCAGTGCTCAGGCTGCAGGGAGCGTCCCACACCTTGTGCACAGCTCACCCTTCCCCTAGACTTTGCAAAATGAGATCAGCTTCCCCTCTGTGAATCAGTCTTACCTTCTGCATTAGCAGAACCTCACTGTGTCTGGTTAGGTGATGTGCTGTGAACTGGGGCAGAAAATACAGAGGCAGAAATTTGGGCCACGGTTCTAACCACTCTTCCTTCTTGTGCTTCTGAGAAAGTTTCCCTCATTCACAACACAGAACCATTAAGGTTGGGAAAGATCACTCAGATCATTTAGTCCAACCATCAATGCATCTCCAACGTGTCCATTAAACCATTAAACAGTTTGGTCCTGTTTAGATCTAACAATGATGAATCATTTTGAGACTTTCTCATAGAAGGAATACTATTTTTTGCTTCGAGTTTTACTCACCAGTCAAGAACCACTGGGTAAAGAAACTTTCCATTGGTTTTCTAGCCTAAATGAAAATCAAGAAGCTGTTGGTTCAACAAAACTGTCCTTTTCTCAGGAGCCTGACCTGCAGCTGCAATTTATCACCCTTCCTCCACATCACTTGGCCACGGTTACCCAGTTCTGATGCACAGCTTGGGGAGGCCATCACTCATCTCCAAGTGCCCAGGTTGAAACAGCGTGGTAGGAGCTGTTGTTACGTGAGGCACATCAGCTTTTCCGTGCCCCAGGACATTTGGGAAGCTATCCCCACCATCTTCTACTCGCTTGCCAGAGATTTCATGACTGTTGGTAAATTCCTTAGTTACCTGAGAAGCTGTTGCTATAGAAAATGTCCTTTTCTGCATGTTTGTACCGGCTTGTCTGAATGAGTGTCAATAGCAGCATCTGACTGGGCAGAAAAAAGCCTGTCAGTATCTGCCTTCTGATGTTAAGCTTGGCAGCAGCTTCTTGTAACTGTGGCAGGGAAGTAGCTGTGGTGGCCAAATTCTTTCAAAACTCAGATATTACCTGCTTGGATGTTTAACTCTTTCATGAGATCTCTGAATCTCGCCCTGTTCTGTTTTCAATTTGTTGGCATCAACATCTTTGAAGGAGAAAATACAAGTTCATAGAATCATAGAATGGCCTGGGTCGAAAAGGACCACAGTGCTCATCCAGTTCCAACCCCCTGCTATGTGCAGGTCACCAACCAGCAGCCCAGACTGCCCAGAGCCACATCCAGCCTGGCCTTGAATGCCTACAGGGATGGGGCATCCACAGCCTCCTTGGGCAACCTGTTCCAGTGCCTCACCATCCTCTGGATGAAAAACTTCCTCCTCATTTCCAACCTAAACCTCCCCTGTCTCAGTTTCAAACCATTCCCCCTTCAAGTTGATCTGGAACTGCTATTCACTTGAAGGATGTAGCTATTAATCCTTCTCTTCTGTGTTTCTCTGCATTAGGTTTCCTTCTATAGGAAGTAGGTGTGGAAGGAACCCATCAAATCCCTTTTTCTGTAGGTGTGATCAACTCTGTATCATTCTGGAGAGATGTGTATAAGGAAGCAATGATGTATAAGAAAGCCTGTCTTACAAGAACTCCACAAACTGCACAATTTATGTGCTCAACCAAACGTGGGAAGACTTTTCCAACTCCTAAGCTGCATCTTTGTTGCTACTATTTAAGATCATTATTACACCAAGGGGAGCAAAACGTAGAGGTAACATTGCTCTTTTCTTCCAACCTTTGACATTAAGGCTTCTCTGGGAATCATAAACCCTAAGTCATACATTCTTACTTGTAGTCTTGGTTAGTGTTTTTATAGCTTCTGGCATACCAAACAGAGAGATGTGGCTGGCATATTTGCAGCTTTTTTCAATCATGAGCCTAAATTGCTAGCTTTCTACTTAGGGCAACTTCAATGTGGCCAGCCCTTAGTGTGAACCAGAGGAAGGCTCAGACTCTGAATCCATAGTATGGCATCTTATCATTGCCATGACCCAAAACCAGCATTTTGCTGTGTCTGGCCTTTCCTCTGGACATATTTTAGGCAGCTAAAACAGTACTAAATGGCTTTTCTAGTTTAGAAAGTGTGCGTGTGCAGGGTGGGGGATGATGCTGTATTGGGTAGAGGTGGCTGGAAGGGAAGCTTGCTGTGACTTTGAGTTATTAATTTCTGTTGAGTTATTGGATATGCCTGTGCTGATATAACTCGTTCCTCCTTTTCCCTCCTGGGTCCTGGTGACAAGTCACCCACATCAATAAATTCCATCCAAAGCTCTGCTTTGACGTGAACAAGCTATTTCTTTCCAGTACATCCTTTTTGTGTATTTTTGGAGAGGAACCCTTTCCAGTCCTACAGTACAGACAAGACAAGACTTGGCTCCCTCCCCCACTTATAGTCCTCTAATACCATTCCAGTGGTCTTTCATCTCCCAGACATGCCCATAACCTATGAGAGGATGGACAACCTCCCTTTCACATTGCTAAAGGAGGGATACGATGGGGCTGGTTTGTGCAGTGTTTAACAGTGTGTTGAGCGGGCTTTGCTGCAGAGGACTCTGCTCCTGAAGTTGTACTGTTATTACTTTAAAGCAAGCTTGAATACACAGACACAAGAAGTGTAACAAGAATTCCCAGAGCAGCATCCTATGGTGAACTCCTCCTGAACCTCAGCAAGCATATAAATCAAAGTTTGTATTTTTTAACTGCTATAGATGAGCAGAACACATGGGCGAGACTGTTAAAGAGAAGAGAATATGGTCTCTCTCCGGAGAGTTGAATTTGTCCTACTGACTCCAGGCATAACAGGATATACAAATGGTTCTCTTTCACTGCTCTGTTTTAATGTTGATTTGTTTGTAGTCTGCCCAAGATATTAATTGGGGTTTTACAAGTATAAAGACAAAGGTGTCTGCCCTGAAGAACTCACTAACGAAAAACACGACTGCACAGTGTTAATGCACAGTCAAATTTTCTGCCTAATGAACCAATCGCTTTGATAAAATCTCTACCTCCTAGTGAATTCTCAGCTTTGATTTTCCCCTTGACTCCCATCTTCTTTTACACCTCACTTTGTTTTCTTTTTCCCTCTGTTTTAAGTTTTGGGGGCAGTTTGCACTCCAGTCAACATTTGACGGTGTCGCTCCTGGAAGGGAAGTGAATCACCGCTTTCATTAGGAGCAAACACAGTTGGTTTGGTGTTGCAACTGTATGGATATTAAAGCTGAAAAATTGGAAGACCCTGGCCTGACACGGGATTGTAAGAGGAACAGTGGTGCGTCGTTAGCTTTTAATCCCTTCAACATACTGCGGTCGATAACAGGTTGCAACATGGATGTTAGTGCCTACATCTGCAATGTAGTTGAACAATTGCTCCTTCTTAGGGATGCGTTGGCTTCTTAGTACCTGCCAAATTGTGTGGATTTTTTTTTTTAATTCAAGAGGTGTTGATTGCTGCAAAAATGGTCATGTTGATGGTTGTCATCTGTGTTTTACCCTCACCGCTTTGATTTGTGTCTTACTGCCTCCTTTCCAGAGGTGATTTGCTCTGCAGCAGAGGTGGTAAAACAGACTTTTCATCTTCTCCTGCACAAAATCAGCCAGTTTGTTTAAACTGTTATCAGTGATGCTTTATGCTGCCGTTATTGTCTTCTTGTGTCTCCTTGAGCCTCACTTCCATGTAAAATCCAAACCTACCTGTTAGCACAAACCACGTTCTCATGAAGATGGATATGCCTGAGAAACCAGCTGAAGGATAGTGTGCACATGGATTAAGGGTAAGCAGCGCTGGCACATTTTAGTTCATTGCTGCAGGCTTTCGATGCACAGAATTATCAGTGGCATTAGCAGGTTGGATGGACTGCTGAAATATGTACTGACTTCTAATTTTTATGTTATCTAATGTTAGGTTATCTTTCACCCTTTTACTGCCATGTCAACTACCTGCGTTGCTACCTCATTTTTAGCCTGATTTCCAGGAAAATTAAATATATATGATTATTCAGTTCATCTGTTCCCTCCTCCCTCACTGATTCCAGCCATGTTACAGAAGGAGACAGCAGCCTTAGAAGTGCTACATTCCTACTCTTTGTGAAAATAAATGGTCACATAAAGAGGAAAGACAAATTGTTTTCCCAGCTGGGCTCGACTGTATTATTAGACATCAGAGAATCCACGCAGAGGGAAGCCATTATGAATGTCGTAACCACAGGAACAGCTTCAATCAGGACTTGCACTTCAGTAGTTATGGGGTCATCCAGCCACAAGTTGCAAAGCCACAGAAAGCCTCGTTGCTTTGCTCAGAGCTCCTACAAGAACACTCTTTAAAGTGAAATACGTAGCTCGGATCTTGGGGTAGCTGTGACCTCTATCTGTGCTTGGAATGACTTCTTTAAAAACTCTTGGCTCCTCCCACAGCTTTTCTTAGGGCATTAAGTGTGGGGTAATGAAAGGAAGGAGTAAAACTGAGCTGGCATTGCTGAGTCACCGTTGAGCTTTGAGGCTGGCTGACTTGGTGGAGCTCTGGATAGAGGGACCACCCAGCTTCTGCAGGTAGCAGAAGGGATTACAGAGGGCTCACGTAATGAAAGGAGAGCTGAGTGGTAGGATGATTGACTGAAAGGAAGTAAATCCCAAGCAGAAAGTAGCTTTTAAGGGTGGATTGTTACAGAGTCTAACTGGGGAAATTAAATCTTTGAAGGCTTCTGCACTTGCTAAATGCTAGGCCGCTCAGGTCTGGTGGGCAGAAATCTTTTTTCCTCCTTTCTCTACACCATTTCAGTTCTCGGCATAAGGAAGTGAGAATTTCAGGCCTGTCTGGTTTCCATCTGCTTCAGCATGCTCAGGTGAAGTACTTTGAGTCTTCCAACCAGGATTTGAGAGCCTGACCAACATCACATCGCTCTTAACAGCTTTGTGGGATGTGGCTGAGGGGCTGGAGACAGCACTGTTTGCCTTTGCATCTCCTCTTATTCGTAGACAACAGAACATTAGGAACAAATGAGACACTGGGAACAAATGGATCTTTCCTTTAATCTGGCATTTCCTCCCAAATCTTCTCTTCATTTTGCTGCTTGTTCCTGGAGCAGTTTTATATTAAACTGTGCTAAGCATCCCATTCCCACTCCTTTTTCAAAGCTCCTGTGCCAGGAGATGTTCCAGCTTGGAGCACACACGCTCCCTGCGGGACTGCCTACCTGTTAATTATTTGTATTGTTTTGTACCCACTCATGGCTTTACCCTGCAAGTCCCTTGAGGCACAGGTTTTGTTTTTTGTGTGGTTCACTGGGCAACCACAGAGCACTTTGCTTCCCTTCGGGCATTACATGAAGCATTAATAAGAAAATCCTAGGAAATCTATTTGGAATTACAGGAGCGGGGATTTTCTCATTGTCATTTTTAACATTACTGCTAAATCTTTATGCAGCACTATGAAGTTAATCCTTAGCGTAATGAAAGATGTGTGTATATAGTTTTGACCTGAGTGAGCTTTATAAGTACTCACCAAAATAGATAGAAGGTAAGGAGGAAGAGCAAAGAAGGGTGTGAAATAAAGGCTGTAGCTTGCAAGGTGCAGAAGTGGGAGGCAAGCAGGAAAAGCAAAGCAGAAGAGCAAAGGTCAGCCGTGGAAAGCGAGCCAAAGGAAGTGAAGCCTGATGAGGGATTTGAAGATGGAGAGTGAGGCTCTTCACTCCCAGAGGAGGAAGGTGATGTAAGCCCAAGAGCAGTCTGGATAGATACAGATGTGAAATAAAAATAAACTAAATGCTTGCACCTCAAATGGTTGGGAGATAAAGCTGTAAGACCCATGAGCTCTTGCTGCAGAAAAGCTGAGATAAAGTCATGATCCATGAGAGTACAAGCCATCTCTACATCATATGGTTGTGTGTCCGTATCAAAGCACAGGACTTGGCTTCCTTCCTTGGATGGATAAGATTTTCTTTGGCATTGAAGGAGGCCTTGGTAGTGTGGACACTATACGTACTGATCTAAGCTATTCTCTCCTTAAATTGCTTGCATACATAGGTAAAAACATGAGTTGTTCTGTAGGTCGATGGGACCTAAAGTCTTCCCATTTCACAAACTCACCATGAAAATGCCCTGTCTTTGTTACAGGTCACAGCAGACATGCTCTGTCTTGCTCCAACTACGAGGCTGCATGCTGGCACTTGTTTCCATGGATTACCCATGAAGTAGTAGCATCAACTGCTTCTTGGCAAGCTTTCCACCTGCTTTGTGGCTGAAATAATCTGGCTGTTTACTGTCATGTTCCCCGGAGGGACCATCTTAATGTAGTATTTCAAGACAAGGTCAGCTATTGCTGGAACTAAAAGCAGCATTTCAGAGTATGGCCACCATTACTGATGTAGTCTAAAAGGAGATGTGAGGAGATTTATTCATCCTCTTTCCTGAAGGCTGTTCTTCCTCTGTACATCTCAAGAGCCGCCTTTATTCTTCCCAATAACAAAGCCAAACTGACTCTTCCTTTTCTTTTTCCTTTTGTTCATCCTTTTTTTTTTTTTTTTTTTTTCTTTTTGCTTTCTTCTTTCAGGTTTATAAGAAACCCACATCTATTGGTTTTGGCAACTAATAGCCAGACTTCTTTTTCAGTACAAGGGGACAGAGATTGCACTGAAGAGACACGTAATGCTCTTTACAACTTCTAGCAAGTGTGCAAAAGGCTGAACTATCCATCCTGTGATACCTCAGGTACAGTCCTGGTATACCTCAGGACTGAGAAATAGTTTGTTTCTTGCTGAAATGTAAAGCTTCCCTTGTTAGGACAGCAACAATCAGTGCCAGTCCCTTCTAGCTGCTGTGGGAAGGAACACCCAGGAGCAAAGGTTGTGTCCTTGTCTCCTCAAGCTGTTTTTCCACAGTAAGTGATGTCACATCTGAAGTTTGTGTTGCATCTTGCTCATGGTTACAGTCATCCTGTCTTTCCTTCCTTTGATACTCTTGTTGCCAAAGTTAATTTAGATCCAAATTATAAGCTTTTCACCTCGAATTCTGTAGCTTATTAACTGTAGGCTGCTGTGTAAATACTTACTACTGGTAACATTAATGAATGTGGAAAAAGTAGCAAAGCCTGTAAATCCAAATAAAGTCAGAACATCTTATGTCTTCTTTAAAGCACAGTCTTCACCTTTGCTTTTATGCTGCTTTGGGGTATAATACGTGCCTCCAGGATCTTGGAAGCTAGCATTGCAAGTGAGTACAGAACAATACAAGTCTCTGCAGAAATGTTGCTCTGATAACTTTGCTTTTTTGGCCTACATTTCTCAGTAGTTATTATTTGTTAATTATGTTATATAGTGCTCACATGTGGGCTAATTGCTTCCCCAGAGAACTTCCAATGAAATGATGGACAGAACAAGGGCAGGATGTTACACATACCAGAAAGTAAAAGGGTAAGGTAGGACACGCAGGCTATACGGATGGTTAAGCACTTAGTTCTGTGTTTAAAACACAGTACCACTCTGAAGCGTGCTGTGGGAGAGTTGGGTTTGTGGGGAGAAAGCATGGGTGCTAATTTGAATTGATCTATGGAGCTGACTTGTAGGAATAGTTGTGTAAGAAAGAGCCAAAACTAAAGGCAGCAATGAAGAAAGATGCAAAAATGTATGGGAGAGGACTACAAGGAGGTTGGATAGAGCTTATTCCAACCCCCTGCTGCAGGCATGGCCACTAACCTCCAACTTAGCCCAGGTTGCCCAGGGCCCCATCCAACCTGGGCTTGGAAAGAGGAGGTGGAATGCAGAGCTGTACCCTGACAATTCTTAACAACAAGAACAAGATCTATATGAATTATAGGGCTGCATGAGCGATGTTCCTTGGAAAAATAAAACCCTTTCCTCACAGACACTGTTTTCTTTGGTCCTTAATAGATGGGAGAGAAGAAAAAAATGCATGCACATCTGTGGGATTGTATTTCTGATTTCAGCTCTCTTATTCGTGATATTTCTGTTCTTTTTCTGCATCTGTCTTTTAGCCTGCCTGCTTTCAGGCAGGAGGGCTTTGCTGGTATTTATGGTCTATGCTGCTCTGAATCGTAATGTTCTGATTCATTTTCCTGTGCTGCAAATACTTCTTCACACCTGCCTAAAGGAAAGGAACCAAGTCCCGATGAAGGCACGCTTAACAAATAAGTGACTAAAAAGTGACACAAGGAGGTATTCTCAGCAGCTCCTCTGCCACTGCTTGTGCAGAAAAACAGGAAATATCTGTACCCTTGCACGAAGGTCTGACTTGATGTTGATACATGGGTCAGCTCTCTAGCATATTACCCCCTCAGAGCAAAGAAGCAGAAGAGTTTCAAGTGTGTGTGTTCCTTTTGAGAAGCATTTTCTAAGGGGAAGGGGAAAGGATTGAAGGTATGGCCATTTAAACTATCTGCTTTGAAGGCTCGTAGAAAAACTCTGCTTACACACAAGCAGTCCTTTCTGGGTTTGTTATTAGAAAGGGAATAGAAGAGAAGTTTTGCTTAGGTATTATCTTCAGATTTCAGAATGCATTTAGCAGAAGCCAAGCTGTGATGCTGATTGTGCTTACTGTTACTACTTCTTTCACTCTCTGGGTATTTCCAATAATTTTAATGGTATCCTTTCTCTCAGCATCTTAGTCTGCATTTTACATACTCCTTGCTAGTACCTTTGTTTCTATTCACAGTGTGGCTAGCCAAGCCCACTTGTTAGTTCCATCTGTTCCATTCAGATTCTGTATCTGTGGGGTATAGAAAGGAATCCTTCATTTGGTAATTGAGAAGGGTTTGGGCTTCTGAAACCTGATTAGAAAGGATTAAAAGCAGCTGCCCGTGCCACTTACTACAAAAGGCTAATGAAGAGTGCCTAGGGAATGACATGATAGTAGTAAAACAACCGTGTGAAGAAGTCTTTGGTTACTTCTAAGAGTTCCTTACAGTGCTGCTACCTTCTGGATAGCACTTATAATGGCTGTCCTGGTCACTGGCATTGACACTGGAGTCTGGCTGTGGAATAAAAAGACCAGGCTGCACTGATTTCATTGCAGTCCTGCCCACTCCTTCAAAATCCAGTATCTGAGAGTATCTATGGGCATATTGCAGAAAAGACAAAAATTGCAATGTGTTTGTTCACTGCTAAGTGTCAAGCTGCATAACACAGAATCACAGAATGGCCAGGGTTGGAAGGGACCTCAAGGATCACGAAGCTCCAACCCCCTGCCACATGCAGGGCCACCAACCTCCACATTTCACAGCAGCCCAGGCTGCCCAGGGCCCCATCCAAGCTGGCCTTGAACACCTCCAGGGATGGACGGGGCATCCACAGCCTCTCTGGGCAGCTGTTCCAGCACCTCACCACTCTCTCTGTAAAGAACTTCCCCCTGACATCCAACCTAAATCTTCCCTCCCTCAACTTAAAACCATTTCCCCTTGTCCTGCAGTTATCAGCCCTTTCAGAGAGATGATTCCCCTCCTCTTTGTAGGATTCCTTTAGGTATTGAAGCACAGGGAAATGGGAAAGGAACATCCTTGCACATCTGGGTTGCCTCTTTCAAGGATCTCAGAGCACTTTATAAACACTTCATGAAACTTGTAGCTCTGCTGCAAGTTCCACATAGGTGCTAAGGCATGTTTGGAGGCATTCAAGACTAGGCTGGATGTGGCTCTGGGCAGCCTGGTCTGCTGGTTGGTACCCCTGCATATAGCAGGGGGTTGAAACTAGATGATCATTGTGGTCCCTTTTAACCCAGGCCATTCTGTGATTCGGTGATTCTATATTTGGCCTTTTTTTGGTAGCCTGGGCCGTAGCACAAAACCTGTCTGTGGTTTTGCACCAGCTCTGTTTGTAGCTGGGAAGGGAACTTGGGAAACGTGACCTTCCCAGTGCTGTGCTTGTTCTGCTGGACCGAGCTTCCTCTGTTGTTCAAGGTGAGAACAGAACAGTAGAATTGATTGAGATGCTTCTGGGAAGATGAAGTCACTGTGTTTGGATCTCTGTGCCGTGCCAGCAGAGAGATCCTAAGGGAAATCTCTTCCTTTAGTTTTGTTTATATTCAGTCTAACACACAGATGTAATTTGCAAGGAAATGCAAAGGAAGAGAGGTTTTGCTGGCCTCAGCAGTGTAGCTAGAGCGAAATGAGATGTCACAAGGATATCTAAGTCTCTCTCTTTCAAGAAACAAAAAGGATTTTTCTGCTCTGCGGTGTGCTGACTTCTTTTTAACTCTTTCCCTGCGTGCCTCCCACCCTTCTTGTGTGTCACCTCCATAGCCCATCACAGGCTGTGTTCTGCTCGTGGACTTCACACACTGTGGTTCTTTGCTGAGACGTAAATGAAAGCTTTTTTTCCCTGAAAAGTGTGAGAACAGTAGGAGGAAGTGGGTGCTCTCTGCACAACACGGTGTCGGGGCTCTCAAGCTGACGTTAGAAGTCCAGGTGTTGTAACTGCCAGCATTGTGACTCTTAGTGCTGTACGACTGACCAGGATCTGATAATGACAGCTGGAATGAATCCCCATGGCTATCATTGTAATCAAGTCCCTGGCCAAAATTTAATCCCTTGCACTTTTGCAACCCTGTTGCTTCCTGTTACGCTGTTGTTCTCAGGCTGAAGGCAAAACCTGGCTGAGTGTTACAGCTTCTTGGATGGCTCCTGTTTCAGTGATGGAAACAGGCTGGAATCCAATACGTTGTACAGGCAGTAGAGGTGTATTGTTGATATGACAAGCAAATGGCATTTTGGATGCCAAGAGATGGCGTTCAGCGAGTGAAATAGCAGCTTTCTGTTTTAGTGATAGAAATGTGTGAGTTATACAAATCAGTGCAAACGCTGAAATTGGCCACTTGCTGAGGTAGGAGGTGAACCTGCAGCATGCAATAGAATAATAAAAACAGAATTACACGAAGGTCTGGGAGAATTTGGATGCCATCATAACGAAAACACATCACCACCGAGTTTAATATTGAAATAAAAAATGGAGTCAGCAGATGCAGCACAAGTGTACTTGAACACCAAACACCTCTGGATTTATGTAGTAGATGGCAATGATTGCTGCTGTGTGATGATAAAAACAGGTACCTGGGAGCACTGAGGAGCCTCTGCCCTTGGAGGTTCTCACAGCTCAGCTGGAAGCAGCCATAGCTGCCCTGTTCTGAGTTGGCCGTTGGCTTGAGTTCACTTCCAACCAGTGATTCTAGGAACAACCCCAAAATTGTTCCGAGCAGAGATGCGCTACAAAATTCCTTACCTTTAGTTGCAGCAGAGCGGTCTGCCTGCTCATTTCTTGCAGATGGAGGCAGCTGTAGCAAGCGTGGATCCTAACGCCTCAGAGAAAACAGGTTTTCTTAAAAGAGTTTTTCCTTGTCTCTTTTCCATTAGTTGCTTCCTAACCTCACTCCTTGTCCTTACTGATTAACAGGCAGAATTGATGGTTCGTGTGGAGTACAGTAGTTAATATCCAACTGAAAGATCTCCACTGGTTTCCCTGTCCTCTAGCACAGAATTTATTTTAATGGAGCTGAAGAGGAGAGTTTTTCTGAACAGAAGTCCTTTGAAGAAGTGCTGGCCCAGACACCTGTTAGACATGTAGGACTTACATTTTGTTTCCTCTAGGTAGATGCCTTGCTCTATTGGCACTCAGTAGGAGAAGTAAGATTGCAACTTAACCAAGAAATCAAATTGCATCTCCTTTGTTTTATTATTATTATTTTTTTTATTTATTTATTTTATTTTTTCTCATGGTATCAGAGGGCCATAAAGTGCTTCTAGAGCCCAGATAGCCTATATTCCATTCTGTAGAACCATAGAATACCCCCATTTGGAAGAGACCCACAAGGATCATTGAGTCCAACCCCCAGCTCCACACACCACCACCCAAAATCCAAACCCTTTGGCTGAGAGTGGTGTCCAAATGCTGCATCAACTCCATCAGCTTGGGGCCAAACTAGAATTAACTCCACCTAATGCTTTCCTGCTAGTTTTCAGAGTTGCTTTTGGTGGTTGAGGCTCCTGGTGATTGAGGTTTCATGTATATACTGACAGATCCATCCTGCTAGCAAAAATCTGTGGTTTATATCTTGTCACTTCTCTTCTCCATCATAAGCACAGGGGAAATTCTCTCCTTTTCTTGGCAGCAGGTCTTTCTGTATTAGAAACCTGGTATCATTAGCTCTTCCTAAGATGCTGTCTGTAGTATACCAGTCTTAATCATGTGAACTGAAAAAGTGAGAGCCTCCTGGGTACCCATTCTTACGCCAGAATCGACTTCGGAACTGATGGTTCATGGCCTTATTTATGCATGTATTTATTTTAATCCTGCTTAAACTCATCGTGCTGCAAGTCTTTGTTCACTCTCCTGCCCGTTTGATCCCAATCCAAATGTTTGTGCTTATACTTAATTTTAAGTTGTCAGCTCCTTAAAGCAAGACTGTCATCCTTCATGTCTGCAGAACTGCAGAGTGATTCTCTATTAATAATCTGCCATGCTTCCCTGCATTACAGCTAGTTGGAAAGTTACAGCTCAACTGTGTTGGAAAGATACAGGGATGCCCTGGGTTGTTGCCTGTCAAGTTCTGCTCACTGCATGGGGGTCCTACCAGCATTGAGGAGCCGGAAGAACAGGAATAGAGCTGGATTAAATTAATCGTGTTGGTATGGTTTCTCAACAAGAAAGTAATTAATCACTGTGATTCACTCAGGCTGTGGAATGGGGGGTGGCAATGTAAAGCCATGGATCATCATGTGATCGCCTTGCAACTCAGGCTGGAGATTCAGCTTCTGCTTCCTTCACCTAGCCCATTTTCTGTAGTTTAAGTGAGAATCTACTGAAATTACAGTTTAGCTGTACTCTGCCTTTATTCTTGGCTCTTCTGTACTTTTCCTTTTTGTGTCATTTTTGTCAATTTGTGCGAACAAAATGACTTGTGAAGCAGTACACCCTCATTTGCAAACAAGGAAGCAAAGGCATGTGAAATCTCTTGACTCCAGTAATTGTAGTTCATATCTGGCAGATCTTAGACTGTATAGTAGATTATTTTTTTTTTTTCAATTCACCTATTTTGAGCTTCAAATGCTAAGAAATGCCTGCGGTCTGAAGAGGAGGAACGTTTCATTGAATCAATCCACACTGCAGCCTGCTCCTGGTGTGTGTGTACTGACACCTTGCTTTGCTCCAGTTTGCTTTTTATGTTGTTGTATTTTTGGGTGTTAATTCTTCAGCCCAAGATCTCAAAACTCCAAATACGTTTGGCTTTGAAACTCGTCTGATTTCATGAGGTATCTGCATACCATTCTATTGCTGCCAAACTTTCTTCTCCTTATGATGTGAATCCTTTTCAGCATATAATTTACCGTATGCCATATTTTTTCCTTCCCTAAATAGCTATGGCTGAAAGATGCTCTGAGAGTACAGTGCCTGGGACATGCAGTCCTGATCCTGCACGAATCGAGAGAGCCAGGATTTCACTCCACGAGTTTGGTGTGCTAGCTTAATGATTAAATCAGCATTGTGTGTATAAAGTGAAGAAAGCAGGCAGAAAAAAACCAAACCTGCTAGTACTTACAGTGCTTTATTTTCCATACGTTCAACCAATTGCATAAACAGATGATGTTTACTGAGGACTTCTGGCTATAATTGACCCTCATCTTTTCCTGTGCACTTCCCAGCCTCTCCTCGAATTTTCCTATTGTTTCCTCTTAATCACTCCACACTTAACACTGCTTTAAGCGGTGCTTTGCTGCTGCTTTGACCATCCTACCAACTCCCTGCAGACTGCTGTTCCCAACTCCTCAGCCTGATTTTGTTGGCAGTTGAAGAACTCAGGACACAAAGATAGCTCTTCCAAAGTCTTCAGGCCTCCCAGCAGTTACAGCAGAATTGCTCTTTTCCTTTTACGTGTTCTTCACTCTTTGGAGCAGGAATCTTCCCTCTCTTCTCTCGTACAGTTGCTTGTTGGAGGTTGCAGAAATGCAGTATTCATTTAAGTAAGTCTTATTTTTGGAATTGCATAAGCTGCAACTCTTCTATCGAGAGGTGGGAGAAGAGCCATATTTAGAGTTCCAACTGTGCTCCCATGGCTACTTGGGCAGGAACATCACGGAAGGGGAGCACTGCTGGCACGTAACAGCCCTTGTGGATGATTTATGGCTTTACACAAGCTTTTCCTAAACAGAGAGGTTTTCTAGAGTTGGCACCTCCTCGTTTGTCTCCATGCCCTGTTGGTTCTATGTTCGGTGACCCGTGGTTATTAAAATTCTTATCAATAAAGGAGTTTCTGAGCAAGGTTCTGATTTTCTGTGATCATGCGTACCTACTGAACTGAGCTTAACCAAAGCAGTGCTATTCTTTTTTTTTTTTAATATGCCTAATGTATCTTATAAAAAGAAATGTGTGGAGTTCAAGTAATATTTGCCTTCAATTACAGTAATTAAGTTGTCAGGACTCAAAGTCACCAAGGGAATGAGAAAATCCTTTCCTGGTTGGCCAGGGAATAATTGGTGTTCTGGTGGCCAGTGCATTTCACATCTTGGGGTGGGGAGGGAAACGTTCTGGCTGGCATCTGCAGCAGAAAACCTGGGAGACTGTTTGTCATTTTGCAATGCAAGATGTCAAAATCCTTCTGTGGGTAGAAGGGAAAGGAAAAGAAAGTGACCTGGTTCACTTTGCTTTAGCAGGGCATCTATTTTTTGATCTGCGTTGGAGCTGGGATGTGTCTCTTATAACAAGACAGTGACTACAAGGGTAGCCTGGTCCATTTATTCTGTGGATTGTCTCTTGTCAAGCTTCTGCTGCATCTCCCCTTTTGAATGCGTGCCGTATTTATGTGTGCAGGCACGGTATGTGTGTAGGTACGTGTGTTTTTTTCCTTGATGTGAAACAGCTCTTTGTGGACTCCTTCATAAACTTACCTGACGGTATTCCTGCAAGAAAAGTAAATCATTTTGATAAGTGTCCACACAAACATTACTGGAATCTCAAGTGTGGCGTTGCTTTCGTTCCACTGGAATAGCTCTCTTGAAAGCCAGCGTATGAGGAAATCGCTGCTCGTAATGCATCACTAATGACACAGAGCTGTGCATTCCTGCTCATGTGAGTAAAGGTTATGGATATATGAAGAGTCAGACCTGCAAAACCTTACTTAGAAACCCTCACAAAACCCATGTCGGCTTGCAGGTGAAGATCTAAAGAGAACCAGATGGCAGATCTGCACTATCATGCAGTAGCTATAAAGTGCTGTGATAAGTGCTTTCATTTCTCTGTTAGCTGCTGGCCTTCGCCCTGTGCACTGGTATATGCACTGTGAAATACACCTGCTCTGATTTGCTTGCATTTTATATCAGTACACAAACAGGATACGTGGGTAGAGTGGATGCTCCCATCTGTATGTGCTTTTATGAATGGAAAAAACAGTGCAGTATTTCAGTCAGTGTAAAATGTGAGGCTTTTCTAAAGGTCATCTGTGGCTTTTGCAGAGGAGAAAGCCATGCCACAAAGGGTTAGTTCTGAGTGCTTCGATATCGGTGAGGCTCCGGGGAGACCTCAGTGTGGCCTTCCAGTGCTTGAAGGGAGCGGATAAACAGGAGGGGGAATGGCTGTTTGTGAGGGTGGGTGGTGATAGGACAAGGGGGAATGGTTTTAAAGTGAGACAGGGGAGTTAGGTTAGACCTTAGGAGGAAGTTTTTCACTCAGAGGGTGGTGAGGCACTGGAACAGGTTGCCCAAGGAGGCTGTGGATGCCCCATCCCTGCAGGCATTCAAGGCCAGGCTGGATGTGGCTCTGGGCAGCCTGGGCTGCTGGTTGGTGACCTGCACATAGCAGGGGGTTGGAACTACATGATAACTGTGATCCTTTTCAACCCAGGCCATTCTATGATTCATTCTGTGATTCTAATCCATGTCAACAGGTCTGCATTTCAGCTGCTTTTTTAGCGTGTTTGTTTTGCAAGCCAGAGATAACTTAACAAGTTATGTATTTCATCTTTTCATCTTGTTGTGTCTGTTGCTTTTTCAGAGTCAGTTCTCCTCGTGCCACGCATAACATCCAGCTCAATGGCTGTAGTTTGCTTTTTGTTTTATGTTTATTTGCGAGGCACTAGGTTCTTTTTATAGTCGCTCACCTGCAGCTAGAGTTCAGCAGCTATTTATTTTGTGCATGCAGAAGCCTTGTAAGATCTAACCTGCGATGTTGTTTTTGCCATCTGATAACGTATGATCAAATGGAGCATGTTCAAATAACAACGTCTAGGACACAATGACAGTAAACCAGCTACGAAACAAACATTTCTAAAGATCAGATAAGATGGATGAGATGCATCAGTGCTGGATTACTCTACATCATAAGTTGTTGCACTTTGCTATAGGAGGTATTCTAGGGCATGGGATTTCCTCTGTGCCACAGGCTAACTGGTCATACTGCATTATTTTTTGTTATTCTGTATCTTGGAGAGACATGTGAGAGAAAGTGAGTGTAACACACAGTGTGTGATAGTGTTATGGGTAACCTGCATGAGTTGCACAGTAGGTAAACAGTAAGAAAACGAAAACAACAGAAAATCATATCCCCTTCCCTACCTGAAGATCAGAGAATCATAGAGTAGTTGGAAGGGACCCATAAGGATCATCGTGTCCAACTCATGGCTGAACAGCCTCACTTCTGCCAAAGGCAGCCATCAATTTTCAAAGCTGCGTATGGTTTTAAGTGCTTCTTGTATTTCAACTTCGTTTAAGGCCATTGTTTCTCTTTCTCACTCCTGCTCCTCCTTGTTCCCCTGCAGGACGAGGCTACTGATGCTGAGTCTCAAGAAGAGAAGCGTGGAAGCTCTTGGCTCTCTGAGTCTACAGACAGTGTCAATACTGTGAAGAGTGTTCTCACTGTCCAGGAATATTTTGCCAAGCGCATGGCAAAACTGAAAGGATCCCAGAACGAAGCAGAAACAAAGTTAGATGGTTGCTGCCCCACAGCAGAAGCAGCCTTGGAGATTTCAGAAGAACTGAAAACTAAAGCCAAGAAGAAAAAGAAGAAGCAGAAGAGAGATGAGGCAGAGAGTACAGAGCACTGTGAGAAACCACAAGGGAAAAAGTGTAAGATAAGTAGTTTGAATGGGAAGGAACTGGATGCTCCTTTAAATGAATGTCACTCGAGGAAAAAGAAAAGGAAACATAAGGAGCAGCGTGATGGGGAAAGCATTAGTTGTGATGAAAATATGGGTGATGGAGAAATTTATATGGGAGTATCTGATGGGGAAGATCTCAGCGTTGAGGACTCTGAGGCAATGCAAAAGAAACGCCGTAAGAAGAAGCACAAAAAGCAAAAAGAGGAGACAGAGGAGTGCACTGAAGGGACGCAGAGAAAGAAAAAGAAGTGCTGCAAGTAGGTTTAACTGTTTGTGAGTCAAACTGAGACAGTGAGGTGATTTGAACTTTATCATGCTTGATGAGGAGCCTACGTAAGCACCAGCCAGACATCGTGTTGTAATTAAGTCCTGAGTACACCTGAGCTCTTCATCCAACTGAAACCACAGATTGTGTTTAAATATAGCTCCTACAATGGGGCTGAGAACACTGGGACAGGCCAACATGAGCTTCAGTGCCATTTAAAATGTATCCACATATGGGGCCAAGACTTGCATGGCTACAAATCATACAATCACAGAATGGCTTGGATTGGAAGGAACCTCTAGGATCACGAAGCTCCAACCCCCTGCCACATGCAGGGCCACCAACCTCCACATTTCAGAGCAGCCCAGGCTGCCCAGGGCCCCATCCAACCTGGCCTTGAACACCTCCTGGGATGGACGGGGCATCCACAGCCTCTCTGGGCAGCTGTTCCAGCACCTCACCACTCTCTTGGCTACAAAGCAAGACTTGATATAAAAGAAAAATCATTATGCTTTTCCAATTTGGCAATCCTAAGGTTCACCTTCGAGGTTGTGCAGGAATTGTGTTTTTACACAAGCAGAACCTGTACCTCCTTCAGCCCAGATTCACGCTGGTGTGACTCCATTTCAGGCAACAGTAAGCAAAGTCAGGGCTGGTTTTAACCACTGCACTTAGGACAGTGGTAAGTGGCCACCTGCTGCTTCACATTGACTGATGTCCTACTACTGCCTTTATTAGTAAAGCCACCATTGTTTTCACTTCTGAAAGCTCAGCTCCTGGGAACAGAAGGGGTTTTGCAAAACTGGATGTATTTTTTTCACTGATTTTTGCAAAGTTATATGTAATTTTTTCATTGATCTCCGTTTACATACAAAATGAATGTTGTTTCTTCCCAAAATACTTGAGTCCAGTTAAAGGATTATGCTTAAGTGTCAGTACTAAAGAATGAAATAAAATAACTCCCTTCTTTCCCTATCCAGTAGTTAACTATTGTCAAGCAATATTAACTTTGAAACAGAGCTACAGGAGCTGTGCCTTTATGATCCCTATCTAAATCTTTGGTTCCCAGGCAATATTCATGGTACTCGCAATGATGCACCTACATCCCATTCAAAGATGTCTTGGCTGAGCAGAGTTTTGTATGAAATTAGGAGATCAAATAGGTTTTATCTGCAGTAGTATTGCATTTACACGTTGAAACCTTGCAGTTTACATTTAAAACCAAATGAGAGCCTGTTCCTCATTGTAAACCTGGAAAGCAGTAACGAGGAGCTGAATGTGGTTTGAAAAACATTGACAAGACGCAGATGTAATATGAAAGAATTTCCTTCAGCTGCTTTTATTGTCCATTGGGGGAAATGCAGCCCACAACACGTGGCCCACATGGCTTCAGTTGTTTTAATTGCAGCTGAACTGGACTTCTCACTATGTAAGCTGTGTTGGTTTGCAAGTGCACCTTTCTCATTCATTGCAGCAAGATGACTGTAGTTGTGCAGTACTGTCAGGGAGAGCAAGCTGCTTTTCCCTGTGCTCCCTGCTGGGGTGCTGGAAGATTTTAACCCTTATGGCATTTGCTTTTCAGCACTATGCAAATATTAGCCAGCATGATGCCACTGTGCTGGCCTTGTCCCCTGCCTTCCTTCGACGACGTATCCCATAAATACCATGAGATTGCTACACTTGGGATGTGAAAAAAAATTATCTTCTCAATGGGAGAAGCACCAAAATAATGTTTCACGTTATATTGAAGCATCTGTGTGTTAAAGCAGCCCTTCGAGTTCCTTTCTCACTATGAGTTGGAGTTTTTATTTGTCAGTAGAAGCCCTGCCATGTTTCCCATAATGCTGTTTTTAACTTCTAAGGAGCTGAACCTTGTGGTCTCTTTGGAATTTTAAGTTTAAAAGTTGCTAGTAAATGAGTAGGCTTTCCTTCTCCCAGTACTGCTGGGTTTGTTTGCTTGTTCTATTAATCTTCCATGAGTTTCTTCGTGCTAATTCCTACGGAAAGCATTTGGCCGGATTCCAGTGTTACAGAAAGAACAAAAAAAGGAATAAATCTTTAAATTTATGGTGCTATTGCTGTTAAGCACAATATGCCCACGATTTCAGTCTGCCTCAGATTGAAATACGGGCTACAAACGGAAGATTCTCTGTTTGTACAAGAAACGGGAATTTCACTTTTTCCTGGGAAATGGGGGATTTTATTTTAATGTGCCTTGGGCAGAACACGGGTGGTGGGGGGAAAAAGTCTTTCCCAACATACTCAAATCTGAAAGAAGTGACTCACATTGCTGCACTTCTCTTTGTATGTTAGTGACCAACCAACTCTCTATCACGCAACCGGAAGCTCTTCATGCCAGATCATAAAATCACAGAATGGCCTGAGTTGAAAAGGACCACAGTGCTCATCCAGTTCCAACCCCCTGCTGTGTGCAGGGTCACCAACCACCAGACCAGGCTGCCCAGAGCCACATCTAGCAATGGTGCCTTCCCACATCCAGATGATGCCTTGTGAAGTGGATGACCAACGCTGCAACTTGTTTCAAAGTAATAAATAATTGTTTTTGTTTATAGTGGGCTGCGAGTCCAGCTTTAACCAAACGGTTTGGCAAGAAAGTCATTTTAGAAAGAGTAAGAATTACATCATTACTTGGGTGGTGAAATTAGCAGATGAGCACAAATAAATGATTTGGGTTTATTCCCACAAAAGCTGGACTTGTGAATAGCGGTGTCTTCTGTTATATGTCATACCCACATATTGCAGCACGAATTTAACGTGCCTCCACGTGAAATTACCCAGGCAAAATGAGTGCCAGTCTGCTTTTGCTTCCAGATTGAGAGTGATGCACACACAGCATTGGTGCTGCATCGTTTTCAGTCTTTGACTAAATAGTTTTCCATGTTGGTGATCCCAGGTCACCAGAGACGTAGAAGAAAATGACGCTTTCCCCTGAGTTACTTGCGGGTGTGGAGTTGTTCCTCACTTTGAGCTGTGAAATTAATTATTGGTGCAACGCCTGCTCCGTGGCAAGCCACATGAATTGAATTGCAATTCTGTGAACGACAGTATGCTAACTTTTGAGTCTGTAATCGCCTGAAAAGTAGAAACCACCTCCAAGTACTTTGTTACCAAATCGAACCAAAGTCTGCTCGAGCTGCAGCTGGACACAGGGTTTGGCTGGCTGCTGCTGCTCCAGTGAGGCACCAGTACAGGCTGCACAGAGAGGCAGTGGTGCCCCATCCCTGCAGACAGCCAAGGTCAGGCTGGATGGGCTCTGAGCACTGATGGAGCTGTGGGTGTCCCTGCTCAGTGCAGGCAGTGGGACAGATGGCCTTGAAGGGTCCCTTCCTACTCAAACCATCCTATGATTCTGCTGTTCTGGAGATGCAGGATTGGCACGAGCACCACTCCTCCAATTTCCATCCAAGAACTGGTTGTTGGCGCTATTAAGCACAAGTTTCAAAATAAAAATTAAGATTCAGAACTTCATATCCTTATGTCTGTGTGAATTTCAGCTGAGATGCAGCTGCTTTGTGAAATGTAGGAAATGCACTCAGGGACCCATTCAGTTCAGCATCTTGTTAAATTAACGCAGTTTTCCTTTAAGCAAAAGACAGTGCTCATTCCAGTGCTCATTTCTTTCAAATAAGCAGCTCTTGGCAAAATTAGCTGAATGCACCAATGTAATTAACCAATTTTCTCTTGTTTAAACACACAAGACTGAAATTCTTCAAGCACGCACCTTCAAAAGGCACCATTTACGTCACGAAACCTCCAGACCTGCCAGCACTGAGGAGAGGAAGGAAGCTGCAAGAAGAGAGGAAAACCACACAAAGTCACTGGAAACACTGCATAGCATCGTGCCAGCCTTAGAAAAAGACCTGGCAGCAATGTGTCCTCGAACAGTGTGAGGATTGCTCACATCTGTCTAGCTCCTGGGCACGGGGCTTTGCTATGAGGCTGTGAATCTCAGCCACAGCCTTTGCAGAGTGGTTGGATGGCAATAAGGGCCGGCTTGTCCAACTTGTGGCCCTGCGTAGCTGGCAGTGTGGTCACCTCCATTATGGCAATTCAACTCAAAAGGCTGATGGTGATGTCTCTTGACCAGGCTTCCACAAGCCCTCTCTTAGCAGAGGGAAAGATCCTTCACTTCACAATCACACCTTATTGGTGTCGTCGCTTCATGGCAGCGCATCTGTGGGCTGTGGAGGATGTTGGTGGGATGGCAGTAGACGCTGAACCTTGCCACCAGTGTCCCATGATGTGTTGTTGCCATGTGACAGATGGCAGCAGAAGGGCAGTCTGACAGAACAGGCATGGAAGTGCTCTTTTTATTGGTTGGAATTTCCATGGAGATAAATAGGAGGCATTACTTTCAGAGCAAGCCATGTCTATACAGACCAGGACAATTCCTCTGCACTCAGTGCAGCCCAGGTGAGCCAGAAGGCCGGCAGCCATCAATAAGGGTGTTGTCCCTCTGCTTATACCTGGGATAAGCAAACTTGTCTTTCTGTAAGCAAACTTTTGGTGTTGTGGGGCTGGTAAATATGATGAAAAGAAAAAGAAAAAAAAAAGAAAAGGGTTGTGGTTGCAGCAGTGGGAAAATTGTCCCGTTGCCAAAGTGAAACTCCATTTCTCAGCAAGTCAGAACTTAAATTCTGCTTCTGAGTCACTCTTGAGTTTTGTGTTGGATTTTTTTTCCCTCCGTTTGGATCAATTTTTAAAGGTGAGGCAATTCTGCTGCCCCCTTCAAACCAACCCAAATGTATTTCAGGCCGTTAATGCTGGATTTCAGAAATGGTGCTGGTGGAAATACTGATCACTGTGTGCTGAAACGTTTTCACATTTTACATCTTTCTCTGCAAAGGGAACTCCGTGGCATCTCCCAGCAGCCGGACAGTGCCTGGATGGGAAGGAGGGAGGGGGCAAAGCAGCCTCTGCACAACCACCCACGGGGAGGAGGGTTCTGTCTGTAATTAAGGAAGATGCGAATATTGAGCTAATTTAGGATTTGTGCTTCCTCACACGTTTTTTTCTTCATTCCAAGGTGGGGGGTGGGGAGGTTGCTTCATGAAAAGGGAATCGCCTTTTGGAGTTAAAACACCAAAACGGGAGATTTTTTTAGAGAGTGGTTATGGCCTCGGCGACGGGGATTCTCTGTGCCACCCCTTGGGAGCTGCTGCCACTGTTCCCCAGGACACGGGGAGAACAAAGCTTCCTTCCCCCCTTTGTGTGCTGGCTCTGGTTTAGCTCGGCAATTTCCCCACTACCAAATCCCTGCGAGAGCTCCTGCCTCTTCCCGTGCCCCAGATACAGGTGAGCGTCGTGCTGCAATCCAGGAGGTAAGCAGAAAATAAAGTCCAGAGGAGCTTTTCCCCGACTGCTGCTAATTACCCCGTGCTGTCGCAGGGAAGAGGTGGCATTTTCACATGGCCTGGCTGCCTTTATGTAACGCGGCGCTGCCTACAGGACAGGTTTAACCTGCATTTTCAGTAGGGCGCAGAATGAAACCCATCTTACTAATGCAATCAGAATGCCAGGTGCTAAAGGAGAAGGGGGGAAAAAATAATAAAAGTGCTTCTTATTGGTCCGAGAGCCTCCGTGGATTTTTTCCTTTCCTCTCATCCTGGAATTGCAACGCAGGACAGACTCAGCCACGTTGTGCCAATGGATTCCGATGGGATCCATCCATTCCTTTCCTTTTCCCTGGACAGGATTTTGCTGTGAAAAAATCTCCTGGTCCCCAAGGCCTTGAGTGTAGAACTGGTGGTGCTATCATAATGACTGTATCCAGGCCTCGTGCATCCCAAGAGCTTAAAATAATGCTGAGCAGCGCAACGTGTTCAAAAGAAAAACAGCCTGAGTTTCAGTGTGTTTTAACTCCTACTAAAGGGAAGCCTAAAAAAGAGGATGTGGAGGGTTTTCTCCCTCAGTTTTCCAAGAGTTTGGTCTTTGGGTCTTTGTTTGTTGGGTTTTTACTCTTTGGGTTTTTATTCTTTGGGTCTTTGCTCACTGGGTTTTTGCTCTTAGGGTCATTAGTCTTTGGGGTTTTTATTCTTTGGGTCTTTGCTCATTGGGTCTTTGCTCTTTGGGTTTTTATTCTTTATGTTTTTACTCATTGGATTGTTTCCTCTTTGGGTCTTTGCTCACGGGATTTTGTTATTTGGGTCTTTGCTCACTGGGTTTTTTGCTTTTTGGATCTTTGCTCATTGGGTTTTTGCTCATTGGCTCTTTGCTATTTGGGTTTTTGTTCTTTGGGTCTTTGCTCACTGGGTATTTTGCTTTTGGGATCTTTGCTCATTGGGTTTTTGCTCACTGGGTTTTGCTCATTGGGTTTTTACTCTTCAGGTCTTTGCTCATTGAGTCTTTGCTCATTGGGTCTTTGCTCATTGGGTCTTTGCTCTTCGAGTCTTTGCAACAAGTCTTTGCAACAAGTCCCAGCCTTGTGTAGCCAAGCACTGGAAGATGTGGTCCCTATGGAAAACTGTATGGAAAAAAAGGGGAGGAGAGAGACGTGGACCAGTGCAGCATTTTGTGGTGGAGTCACCATCGCTGGGGGTGTTTAGTTAACATGGAGATGTGGCAGTGAGGGATGTGGCTAGTGGGCATGGTGGGTATGGATTGATGATTGGACTTGAAGGTCTTGGAGGTCTTTTCCAACCTCAGTGATTCTAGGATTCTATGATTCCCCACTGCAAAACACACAGGAGTGGGTCCTTGTTGAGTCCCAGCACTTTGAGCTGTGACATGAGGCCAGCATGGCTCCGAAACCCAGATGAAAGGCGATTGCTCTGCGTGTGTCAAGGTTTTGTCAACCTATCCCAAGCTCAGGAAATCTCCTGCTCCTTTTAGATCGAAGAGAAGTTTGCTTTCCTGTTGTATTCCCAGATAACACAGCTCTGATCGAGCCTGCGTGTAAATAGCTTAATAGATTTAATCAGTTCCTTTGGAAAATGCTTCCGCGAGGTTTTTGGATGGTCCTGGGGAGCAGCAGCGCAGCAATGCCACAAACCAGGAAACCCAGACAGATCACAAACCTCGCTTCCCATCCCCTGCAACCTGCCCAGAGTCAATAGGAACACCCAGGCACGCGGATCTACCTGCACAAACACCCTGCCCTTGGATTTTTCCCCTTCTCTCTGCATCGGGGGCAGCTCGAGGAAATGCCTTCCCCTCCGGCCCCAAAGCTTTCTGGCAGCTCAGGGAGGAAATCCACCATCAGTCAAAGCCAAGCCCATGTCAGGGGGTCAGAATCATAAAGGAATCAAGCGGCTGAAATATATTCCTCAGGGCTGAATTCGGCAAGGGGTCTGGTTTGGTCCCATCGTCTTCATGCCGGTTCTAAGTCCCCACTGGAACAGAGCTCCCCAGAGTTGATTTTCCTGCACCAAAACGGGATTTAGGATTTGTTCACGGGGTATATGGCGATGTGATGGTGGTGCTTCCATCCCATCTGGGCTTTGCACCACGACACACAGCAGTGAGAAGACCATAAAGGGTCATGTTAGTCCCCCACCTCCCGATGTCCCAGAGGTGAGCAAGGAGGACTTAACGGGGATGCTGCAGCCCCTCTGCTGTCCTCAGCTCTGTGTGACCCTGCAAAACTCCCGACCAGGTCCCAGCTTCCTCCCATAGGAGGGAAGTGGGAATTTGTGGTAATGGGGTGAGAACACACAGCACAGATGCCACAGCACAGATGTATGGTTTGGGCAAGAGGGCTCAGCTTGCAGCTCACCAAAACATTAGGAGGGGTTTGAAGGAGCCAGCGGTGGGGGGGGGAGGGGAAGGGTGGGGCACTTCTGGGGCCATTTTCGTTTTTCAAACCCCTTTCACCCCTTCCCTCTTCCCTGTGATATATCCCACGCTCCCATCCCTTCTCCCCGCTTTTCCACCGCTTTGAAGGTGTAGGTGGGAGCCCAGCTCCCCCCCATCTCCCGCCGTGCAAAGCAAAGTACAAGAAAAAAAAAAGAAAAAGAACTGAAATTCTATTATAAAAGGGGAAGGGGCGGCGTGGGGGTGAGGAGGTGGGCAGCGAGGTGCTGTGTGCCCCCTCCCCCCCTCCCCAACCTCCTCCGGGGGTGCTGGGCAGAGGGTGGGGAGAAGTTTTCTCCTGCCCGGGTGAGGAGTTTGCAAACAAGGAGGAGCAGCCCCGTCCCTTCGGTGTCATTGGAGGAGGTTTTTTCCAAGGAGCTCATAAATACGGGGAGGTCGGGTGGGGAGGCTGGGACTGCGCGGGGACCCCGAGGGCAGCGCAACGCAGCGCAACGCAGCGCAGCGGGCGGAGGAGCTGCGGGGGGCGGGGGGGGCCGGGCCATGGCCGCGTTAATGAGCACCTACCCATGGCCGGAGAGATTGGAGGGGGGGGAGCCCGAGGGGCTGCAAGCGGGGCCGCCCCCAAGGTGCCCACCGGGGGAGAAAGGAGGCGAGAGTCGCATCCGCCGCCCCATGAACGCTTTCATGGTGTGGGCGAAAGACGAGAGGAAAAGGTTGGCCGTGCAGAACCCCGACCTGCACAACGCGGAGCTCAGCAAGATGCTCGGTGAGGAGCCGGGGCGGTGCGGAGGTCGGGAGTTTGGGAGGGGGAGGGAGGGTGAGAGCTCGGGTGGTACCGATGTGTGCATCCCTGGTGTTGGGGGGAGGAGGAAAAGCCCACCCAGACCCCGTACCGCAGGGTGGGCATCCACGCACCCGTCCCGTGGGAGGCAGAGCCCCGGGACAGTGCCTGTGGGGTGACCTCCCTTAGGCCATCTCACAAATGGGGTCCTGCACCCTGAGTATAGGAACCCCTGCGTGCTCCTCGCTGCCCCTGGAGCTACAAACCCCACTGTGTGCATGTGGAGGGGCCCCCAAATTTTCCTGCCTGTCTTTGCTTTCCCATTTTCCCCCTCCCTCCTTTGTGATTTTGGGGTGTTTCTGCTGTTTCTTTGCAGGGATCTCACCCCGTTTCGAACTCAGATTTCCCCCCTACACTCCATATCCACTATTGCCCCTCTTTCCAAATCCTCATTTCTCGTGCCACACCGCGGGCAAACAGAGGCAACCAGCCCAGAGAGCCTGAGAACGAGCTGCCCGAATTGCAACACTCCTCCATCCAGCCTCTTACCCAAACTTTGTGTTTCCTTGGGCAGTTCTGCGGTGTTTTCTTTGGTGGGTTTTTGGGTTTTCTCCTTGCTGATTTTCCAGGCAGCATCTCTGCTTATAGTGTCATTTCTGCTCTCTCTCTGGCGATGAAGAATGCACTGAACCTTTCTGATCTCCTCATTTCTACCCCCGAGGATCAGCCTGGGATATCCGTACAGTGGGATATGACCCCCTCCCCCCCCAGCTCTGGGGATATCTGGTGCAGTTCACGTTTTAGGTGGAAGCATCGTGTGCAGGGAGTGGTGAGGTCGCAGTGCCCAGGGCTGGGATGCATCCAGGGACACCTCGCCCTGACCCCTGCTCAGCCGGGCATGGCCCCACACGGCACCACTTCCCCGCCGAGCTCTGAGTCCCAGCCAGGCAGTGCAGGATCCAGCCCTGGGGGAGTTTATTTGCCTTGGGTTGTTTGCAGTGGGGCTCGGCGCACACTGAGCACAGCGTGACCCTGCTTGAGGACTCAGGATGAGGGTAGGATTTTGGCAAACAGGCTTCAAACCCCTTTCCTCACCGTCTTGTCCTCATACGGTGTCTGTAGGATGCGTCTTCTGCATGGCAATGGGATACCCCGACCCTCCTATGGCTTGGGAGCTGGGAAGACGGATCTGCGGGTGCTAAGGGGAGTTCTGTTCTCCTTTGCAGGCAAATCCTGGAAGGCTCTGAGCCTCTCACAGAAGCGACCCTATGTGGAGGAGGCTGAGCGGCTGCGGGTCAAACACATGCAAGATTATCCCAACTACAAGTACCGGCCGCGGAGGAAGAAGCAAGTCAAGAGGATCTGCAAGCGGGTAGACCCCGGTTTTTTGCTGGGCAGCCTCGCACGGGACCAAAACGCCGTGCCTGAGAAGCGGACCTGTGGCCAGGCTGGGGGTGAGAAAGAGGGGCCGGGTGAGTATCCCCCTCGCCCGGGGCTGCCGCCCATCCGGGGCTACCGGGATCCCTCAGGCAGCGGCAGCAGCACCAGCGTGGACGCCTACCCCTATGGGCTGCCCACCCCTCCCGAGATGTCTCCGTTGGACGCCATAGACCCTGAACAGAGCTTCTTCTCCTCACCCTGCCCTGAGGAGCATCACCGCTCCCACCTCGCCGGAGCTTCCTTCTCCCCGGAGTATGCGGGCAGCTCCCTCCCGTGCAACCACCACCCTCTCAGCCCCATGCCGCAGCCAAATTCCTGCATGATCCCCCCGGCCTCCAGCTGTCCTCCCCTTCCTCCTCCTCCTCCAAGCTACTACACACCCGCTTTCCCCTCTCTGCACCCCACCAGCCTCCATGCCCACCTGGGCCAGCTCTCTCCACCGCCCGACCACCATGGCTTTGACACCTTGGACCAGCTGAGCCAAGCTGAGCTGTTGGGGGAGATGGACCGTAATGAATTTGACCAATATCTCAACACCCCCGGCCACAGCGACCACCATGCTGGAGGCTTGGCCAATGGACACGTCCCTGCGGCCTCAACAGCTGGCAGCTCCCACGCTGCAGAGACCAGCCTCATCTCCGTCCTTGCCGACGCCACGGCCACCTACTACAACAACTACAGCATCTCCTAGAGCCATGGCCACGTAGGCCTGCTGAGGAAGGGCCTGACAGTATTGCAAGGGGACATTGCTCGTTTCCCCTTAGGGTGTCCGAATCCAAAGCATGAGGACCACGGAGTCTCCTTGGTGCTTAGGTAAAGGATTTCGGTCGTCAGCTTGCCACAGGTGCAAAGCGTTGGGTGTCGTGCTCCAAAATGGCCAAGGGGGGTTCCTGCTGTCAAAGACCTTCTTCCAAAGCAGAGATGGTCTGGGTGCACAGGAAGGCTGCATCCTGTTTTGGGGTACCCTCAATTCTGCTTTGGAGTTGGGAGGGTCGCGGTGGCTCACAGACAGCATGGGTGAAACCCCTTTGAAGGAGAAAAGTCAGGAAGTGGGGAAAAAGGGAAGATTTTGCTAAATGAGCACGTGATCTGTGAGTGTGCTTTACCCCAAGAGCTTACTCTGGGTTTTGGGCCCAGGCAAGCAGTGCTGCCCCGTTTCACTGCTCTTGGTGTTGGTGATGCTGCCTTCCAGCCAGGCCAAGCACACCAGCAGAGTCAAACATTGCCTTTCCCCCATCCCCAAACATGTCGTGTTGTCCCAAGTGGTGTCTTCATCCCTGGGACACCCCAGAGGACAAGGCAGCAGCCCTGGGGGGGCACCAGAGGCAGCTTGGGGTGCAACCTCCATGCATTTTGGGTGAGGCTGAGATCAGGGGTGCATGGCAGGATCCAGCCCTATATGGATCCTGCTTGGCCTCCCAACAAGAGTGATTCCAAAGTGGGAGTGGCAGGAGCTCCGCACCCCACCAGGCCAGGAAAAAGCCTTCGGATGAGCACTTTGGCAAAGAGATGATGATGTAGCAGACACATTTTTATCAAGCATCCTTTGAGGACGAACGCTTAATGTTTCGAGCCGCAGTGCCCAATGTCTCCTCTAACTTCCGCGTATTATTGCTTGTAATAAAGCTGTACATTGATTTATTCCTTCCATTATTCCTCCCCTTGGATTTTGTATTGCTCGAGTTCTCTTTCTTTTCATAAAGATGAAGCTTTATTTTAAATCAGTTATATGACATGATTAATCTTAGTGTTTACTGTATGGCACTTGGTAATGATTAGTTAGTAGCGTGGCTATGATTTTCTGGTTTCAGTCCCGGACGTGTATTAATAATAATTGCAAATAATACTTAAAAAACACGACTTCACAGGTTTTTAAGCTAATACATTCCATCTTTTTTGTGTGACTCTATGCATTTTGAATGAGTGTACATATGAGTTTGCATAAAATATTTAATTTAAATAAATATGTTTTTATACGATGATTGTTTTATGATTTAAATTGCTGTAGCTATTGACAAAGTTTTCAAAGGAGAAACATTTCCTGTGCGAGTGCTATTTTTTTAAGGTTTTTTTTTTGTTGGTATTTTCAGCCAAACTCTTCTACTTCTATTTTTTGGTTGTTGTTTTGTTGTTTTTTTTTTTTTAATAAAAAAGATCTGTGGTTATCTTTACAAATTGTGGATTGTTTTCTGATGGAACACCTTGAGGTAGGATCTATACATACCTTTCCTTGCAGTGTGTTGGTGGGGCAGCACGTCATCCTTGATCCCACTTTCATCATCTTGGGGGTAGACCTTTCAGTGCTGGGTTCTACGTAGGTGATACAGTGAGGTTAAGGCAAGGCTCTGCCTTTGGCGTGTCAGTGTGGGCTGGTGATGGAGGAGCACGTTTCCTAATGCATGCTGTGATGACTGCCTGTGTATGTTGGCTGGAAGGGGCTCCAGAGGTCACCCAGCCCAGTCCAATCCAACCCAACCCAACCAGGCTGCCTTGCCTTCCAAACTTCTTTGACTTGTGACTCAGGCAGCCTGTAGGCCCAGAAGGTGGATGACTGTCCAGGGAGGCACCAATATACCCCTGTCCTGTGCTTATAGGATGATTTGGTTTAGAAAGGACCGTAGTGATCACCTAGTCCTGTGGTACTCCTTTGTCCCCAACTCTGTCCCCATGGAGATAGTTCTGTGTTCTCCTTTGCCCATTTCTCAGACATCCAAACCCACACTTGGCCACGTGAAGCTGGGCACCCTGCTGTGAACTGGATGACTTGGCAGTGCTCACTGCCGTGGCTCTTGCACTGGCATGACGCAAGGGCACAAAGCCTTCTGCTGGTACCAGCACTGATGGAGCAGCATGGCCAAGGCAGCATTGCTCTGTCAGGGTGTTTAATAGTTCTGCCATGGCTCTGCCTTTCAACCAGTGAACTCCAATGGCTGCTTCCTGCCAAGAAAGCTCTCACTGGAGGGCACACCTACCACAGGGATGCTGCAAAGGGTCCTTTCTGCCAGCTCTGCTGCAGGGGCACCTGGGGATGGTGCAGTGAGGTGGGACACATCCCACCCAAAAAGCATCGTCCCTGCCTTTCTTCTCACATATTTGTTGTTGGAAATTGCAAAGCCCGTGCTCAGAGCTCTCAGTGATGGAGAGTCTGTCTCCTGGGGGAAAAGGGGTTTCTCTGCACACTCCAGCCTTGTGACTCCCATGAGATGAGCCTGTCCCCACTTGCCCAGCGCAGAGCCACGTGAGGAGCAGCAGCAGCAGCAGCAGCAGCAGCAGCAGCAGCGTGTCACCCCATGCTCAGAACGGCGGGAGCAGCTGCAGGCCCAGGCTGGGAGCCGGGGGCCCCCCGAGGGCACTGGGAGCTGCAGCCAAGGTGAGGTGTGGCTCCTGGGAGCCAGGCCTTGCCATCCGGATCTGGGCTCACGCCCAGCGCCGGCAGCAGCCGCCGTCTCCCTCCCGGCACACATTGACAGTGGAGGTGAAATTCAGGAGCAGAGCTGTCTGTCCATTCTCTGGCAGCCTGGTGAAGGCGTGATATGAGTTCTACCCCAACCCCGTAACAAGCTATTGGGATTCAACACTCTCCCTGGCACAGCTGGAGGGGGCAGGTAGAAAATGAGAGGCGAATAGAGGTGAAAAGGAACCTTTTTTCAGCTTGGGAGGGGAATGCTTCTGCAGAGGAGTGACGGTCATGGAGGTTTACAAACGCTGGGGAGATCTCCACACCAAGGACTCTTTCCCCATCACTCCTGGGCATGATTCCCCTCCCTTCCTGTGCACACTAGAGTCCTGTGGTTTGTGGTCTGCTTTCTCCGGGCTGGGAACCAGCAGGAAAATCAAATCAGAGCTGCAGGAAGGGATAAAATGACCTCAGACCGGGCTGCAGCTCAGGGGTGGCAAGGCTGGGCCAGAATAAGACCCTCTCCTTGCCAAGAAGTAGCCAGAGAATGAGTCCAACCTTGTCCCCAGGCTGCCCTTGACCCTCCGTGGTTGGGTGTTGGGAGCCAGAATGAGGTCACCTTCCCAGATAGCATGGATGGGGACTGGCTGAGGGATGTGGCATGTAACATGCTCTGTCATGATGGGAGATGACCTTCATGTCCCTTGAGCTAGTGGAGGCTCCTCTCCTTCATGTCCTGACCTCTGATGGGGGGAGGTGGCCCCCATCTCACAAGGCTTCAGGAAGAGGGAATATTTTGGAAAGGGGCAGCTTGATCCCAGGGTTTGCCCTCTTCAGAGAGCATCACCAATGGCAGGAAGAGCTGGGTGTGAACTGGGTGGCACAGAGGGCTTGTCCCTATGACACAGGGCAGGGGCAGACCCTGGTGACAAGCAGCATCTCTGTGACTCAATTTCTCTGTAAAATGAAGCTAACAATTCTTTCCCTCCCATCCTTTTTCTGTCTGGTGTTGCGACATGTGCTGCCTCTTACCAAGAATCTGAACAGGACAAAGTCCCTGCATTGTCCTTGGCACAAGAGGTCTCTGCCCCCTGCTACAAAATCAGAGATTATTCTTTTCCTTCCATTGCTCCCAGAGCAGAAGGCAGGCAGCTTGGGAGTGAAATGGAGGCAAGAACTGATTGAGGGGATCACACTGAGGTCTCCCTACAAACCAGGGGCAGAGCTTAAGGAAGATCCCTGAAACCACCCACTCCCCCAGATTCCCCTTTTGCCCACATTAACTTCTGTCTGTTCACAAATAATATCCTTCTCCTTCCACCCCTTGGTCCACGTACCCCATGGAGCTGCAGCTCCTCCTCGGAGCAGGGAGGGCAGGTTCAGACCCTCCCTTCCATCCCTCCAGAGGAGGGATTGAGACAAGCTGCTGAGTGGTTTCCTGCCCAGCACTGCCAATTGGGAGCTGCTTCGGGTGCCGGGAGCAGGGAGGATGTATCTGGAGCTGAGTGTTTCCTGGCAGATAAGGCCAGCCCCTCCTGCCGGATGTTATGAGTCCAGGGCCTACCTCCACGTTTCAAGAGAGGAGGCTGAGGAAAGGCCTGGCTGTTTATGTCAAGGAAAAATAACTTCTCCCTCCATGCAATCCTATGGCTCCCCCAGGGCTACGTGCGGGAGGATAAACACTGGGAATGGGAAAACAGGGCTGGAGGCACAGAGCAGAGTGTTGGCCTCAAGGCAGGAGGACTGGTGGGTTTTCCTCCTCACCAGGGCTGGGATAGGAGGGTAACGGGGCAAAGGCAGAGGTGGCTGGGGAAACAAGCCCGGGGCTGGCTAGTGCCAGATCAACCCGGAGAATGACAAAACAGTTGAAGCTGGAGGCACCTCTAGGTCCTTCCTGCCCAGCAGGTCCTCCCCGAGCAGGGTGCCCAGCACTGTGGCCAGGAGCTGTGGGAGATCAAGGAGGGAGATTCCACCACCTCTTTGGAGACTGATGTTCAACCTCAACCCTACAGGCTCAGGCCCAGCATCAGTCAAGATCAGTTTCCATATCAACCTGATTGATCAAACCCAGTGTGTTGTCTGCCCCTACACTTCTGGTGCCCACGCACAGGGGATTCAGCTCCAGCGAGGCCTTGCTCAGCTCTCCCAGTATGTGGAAGAGTCTATTCAGGGCAGGAGCTGAGGTCTCTAAGGCTGAAGGCTTAGGCTTGGCTCCTGCCCACCTCTGTCAAGCAGATATGGAAAGAGGAAAGAGGATGGGAGAATTACATCTGAGACCTCAGCAGGGTCAAATTGGTCAAGGAAGAGGGAGAGGCTGTGCAGTGGATGTGGAAGCAGTGGGATAAATGGGAATCTTCTCCAAAGGACAGATTTCTGTCTTTCTGTAAGAAATCAGTAAAATCTAGTGCTGGCTAGACCCTTCTCTTTCATTTATAACTGTAGACCTTCAGGCACCATCCATAAGGCTCAAGACAAAACCTCTGCACTGCCTGACGGTCGGCATGTTTTTAAGGGTTGTCACTGGACAGAGGGTGAGACAGAAAGAAACCTGCAATTCATTTGCACTTCCACTCTACAAAATTATAACAGCCCTCAGTACAGCAGTGCCTAGGCCAGCTTGTCCTGCAGCAAGATTTGGGTAGTGGGAATAACAGGGAGGATTTGGATCAGAGAGAGTAATCTTGAAGGGGTCGTAGGGACAAGAAGTTGAGTCTGGACACCACTAGACAATCTGTAGTTTTTGTTGGTTTTGGTAGCTTGTGTTGTTCTTTTTTTAATTGTTATTTCTTTTTTTTTTTTCTTTCACCTAACATTGAGCAACTTCTGATGGAGAGTTTTGTCTTTGGCATAAGGGTAGAAAAGTGCTAAAATAGAGAAAACCTGGCAACCTCCTGTCTAGGATGATTTATAGAACTGAACTGCCTCCCCACCCCTGTTTACTACTTCGATGTAAGAGGGACTGCTGGGGTCCCATTTCCCACCCTGTGGGCAGAGAGAGGAGTGGGGGGAAAAGGGAATGGCCCTTCCCTTCCTCCTTCTCAGAGCTTGGGAAGCCCATGCATCTCAGCAGGGGAGCAAGGAGGGCCTCAGCAAGCCCAAGATGTTGTTCTTTCCCTTTGATTTTTTCCAGGAGCTCCCGCACCAGTTACAGATCCTGGCTCCCAGAGCTTTGCAAGCGAACAAAACATCAGAAGGTTGGGCTGGCGGTGCAGGAAGGAAACCCACTCACGTGGGGGCTGAGTCACGATCCTGCTGCTCCCTCCCAGTATCCCAGGGAACTGGGAGGCACCAAGGGGATGGATGGTCCTGATCCTCACTGCCTGGGCAGGAGGTGGGAACAACTGCCCTGAGTGACTGCCCAAACCTGTGTCTGCAGATTACTTAATGCATCTGTAGCATCAAAATCCCTATGCCACCAGCTTTGAGAAATCAAGTACTGTTTCTTCTTTTTTTTCTTTTTTTCTTTTTTTTTTCCCCTGAAGCTTGAGTGAAAATAGCTGGACTTTCTTCTCTGGCAAATTAAGTCACATGAAGGGTCCTATATGCTGCCCTTTTGGGCCTTGGCCAATATCTTGGAGGAACACAGAAAAAAAAACTAATTTAAAACAGGCTTCTCAGTACCCCTGAACTGAGACCAACAAACTGATTCTCTGCTGTCAGGGACAGATGTCTCATCTGGTGGAAGAAGTGTGCAACAACTGCACAGGCAAGTGCTCCGGTGTTAGGAAACACTGGACTCTAGCATGCTTGTGCAACTCCTTCTAGGTGCCAGGCATTGCAGGAGACCTGGGGTTACAGGAGATCCCGTGATGTGATCATGCAGTTAGAGGCATTATTTACATGATCACATTACAGGATCACATGTGAACTCTTTTTTCCCCCCTTGGATCCATGCCTCTTTCATCTCACAGATAGATTTGGATGCATCCACTCAATGTTGAACATTTTACTGAGCCTGCCAGGTCCCTCCCCGGTGATTGCACAGATTTGGACAAGTCTGATCAGTTATTTAAGGTGGGATTTACTTCCCAGACATGCCCAGCTATCTCCACTGCGGGATCCCAGGGTAGCAGTGCTCCCAACTTGAACACCCCAGCAGAGGCATCATTCAGATAGCTAAGTGTAGATCACAGCCTCTTGGTAATGACTGGATGATGGATTTACTCACTCTTCACCTATAGCCCAGATCTGGGACTTATTTTCTGTTTAGTCTTTCCGCTCTGCTGCAAAAGCAGAGGATTTGGATCTTCTTGATGTTTGTCTTGCTAATACTCTGGTGCTTCACAAGCTCAGCCAATTCCTTGGCCATCAGAGAGGCAAGATATCAGGGAGAGAAAGGAACTTCTCATCAGGGGGATGGTGGATGCTCACTGAACCTCTACTCAGCAGCCCAGCTCGTACGTGCAGCAAGGGCACCAACCCAGCCCATATGCACAGCAGCTCCTGTTCACAAATTAAGCGTCTGGAAAACAAAAGACTTTCTGCCTGTGACTCCAGCAAGTTGATCTCCTTGCAGCCCTGATAGACAGTTTGAACAGCAGAGGTGAAGAGATAACTGGTTCTCAGACCAAGATGTGTCCATGTGAACACTGAGGAAGGACACCCATGCCTGCCCAACATCCCTACCTCATTCACTTCATACCTTGTTGTGTTGTCAGTCAGCAAGACTAAGGCATCTCAGCAGTAGCATTTTCCTTCATTGCACATGTCTGATCCATCTAATGGAGCAATTCTGAGATTCAATAGAAAGCTGCATCATAAAACACTGGCACCAGGAGGAGAAATGGATGTTGGGCAGGCACTCTTAGTTCTGCATTCATACAGTGCCCTGCATGACAGAAACCCACACATCTTTAACTTCTCAGAGAGTGGAGAAGTTGGCTTGTCTCTAGGTGCTGAGAAGAGGAGCAGGAATGGACAGGCCTTGCTGAAAGATCAGTGGAGAACACAAAATGATTTGTCCCTCCAAGCCACACCACGTCAGTGCTCTGACGGCTTGGTTTTGTAAGACTGTGGGTGGATAGTTTTACAGAAAGGCCAAGAAATGCTGCTATCGGATAGGTGGCCTCCAAATTTCCAAGAACATGGTATATAATCACTTGGCATGTACAGACACAGCTTTCTGTCCCTGTCTGGCTTGCTCAGTCAGATTTCAAGAGCTTATGCTGTGCTTTGAGTTAAGCACCCATTCCAGGGATGTGTTTCCAGCACTGCTTCGGTTCATTTGCACGGACTAGAGGAGGTAAAGGACCTTTATCTCTTGGCATTGTGGAGGGTTGATCTAAGATAATTGCACATAAGGACCTGGTGGTGCTAGAGAGCAGCAGGTCATTTTGTCACAGGTTGGTCACCGTGTGACATGCCAGGATCTCTATGTCCCTGAGGTATCCCAAACGCAGGTGGAGACATGCTAACCCATTTCTGACTTTCCAATGGCCAGAATTTTCAGTGCAGCCTCACAGCCCTGATTAGAGCAAGCTTAGATCTTCCTTGGGATTAACAAGTCCATTGTGAACCCTTCATACCTGGGCTTGCAAGTAAATCCAGCTGTCCTTCCAGGAGCCTTCCTCATGGCAGCTGTTGCCATTCCCTGCCTTGGTGATGGATCCTAAAACAGAGGCCCTGAGCCAAAAATGCCTCTCCCCTCAGCACAGCTGGGAAGGCATAGAGCAGGGCTATATTTCTACATCGAGGAATCTAGAGATGCATTGAAAGAGGTGGCTTCTGGAGTCTCAGCTCCAGGATCTGACATCTGGAGTCTTAGCTCCAGGATCTCAAAGACAGTCTGGATATCAGCCTGGAAGATCTCATGGATGGTGTCTACCTTGATGTTGTTTATCTCTTTCCTAAGGGCCTCCAACTGAAATGCTGAAAGCTAATAGAAATGGAGGAATGTTGAGACTTCACCTTTCAAAGCTGCTTCTTGCTGGCAAACAAGCTTAGCAGAGGGTTATTTTTTCTAGTAATTGCATGAGGAAAGATTGAGAGCTGGGCTTGTTCAGATTGGAGAAGACAAGGCTCATGGAAGATCTTATTACTGCTTTCATTTACCTAATGGGAGGCTGTAGAGCAGACAGTCTCTTGTGAGACCTGTGCAGAAGATGGATAAATTCAAAGGATGCAAGTTGCAGCAGTGAAGCTCTGAAAGTAGTTCAGCATGAGGATGGGGTCCAGAACATCCATGGGATCTCTATTCCTGGAGGTATTCAAATCTCAGTTTACTGAGTTCTTGAATAACCTGTTCTAATTGGCCTTGCTTTGAGCAGGGGCACAGACTAGAAATTTGCTCTTGGTCCCTTCTAGCTTGAATAACCCTATGTTTCCCTCCTGCAAACCTTGCAACTTCTTCCTCTTCTAGCATGTGGGACTCACCCAGATCCAGCCTGGTTCAGAGGCTCTTCACGGAATCTTTGAGGTTGGAAGGGATATCCGGAGATCCCATATAGGATAGGACAGAATCTATGACAGATCTTTTCCAGGTTGAAGGCCTAGCTTTGAGGCAGAAGGAGGTAGGACCTGGTTGAATAATTCTTGTGAGGTCAAATGGCCCTCTTTGAACCAGCATTACATTACAGAGCAGCTTTTCTCTTGCATAGATCCTCCACTAGCAAGATCTCTACCAGCAGCCAAACAATACCCTTTTATGGCTAGTAGGTAGCTGGGAGCCAAGGTCCTGTGGAGAACCCCTGGAGGTGTCCCTTCACCACCCTTCTCTTGCAGGGCTCCCCATATCAGGGCTCCTGCCAATTCAGTGGAAGGAAAGAAGGAAGCCCACAACCCAGACCACCTCCAAAATACCACCACTGCCTGCCCTCCCTTCCCCAACCTCCCCAAAAAGTCAAGATGACCAACCTAAGGGTTTTTTTTCAGTGCTTAGGACTGATTTTCAGTGGACTTTCTGTAATTAAATGACCCACTAGAGCTTCCTGGTTATTCTTCCCTGCTTCCTGAGTTCAAAAGGTGATTTAGGATGACATGCTCTGCTCTACATGAACTTGCCAGCTATTGCCAGCAGCATGACGAGACTCCCCTTCACTGTACATTAATTTCACTAGGCATACGGCCCAACAATCAAAGTACCTCATTAAAGTTTAATTAAATTTCCCAAGTGATTTGCTCCCGGGCTGAAAACCTGTAATGCAAGTTGAAGCAGGTCTGCATGTGTATGTGTGTATGTATGGTTTTAGGGGTGTCTTTTTTTTTTTATTTTTTATTTACACTGGTGATTTTTTTTTCCAAAGTCTCATCAACTCCTCATTGGTGTGCTATGGAATAAAACCAGCAGTGGGAATCCAATCCAAACTGTATGAAGACAAGCCAGATCTTACAAACGTTCTGCTCCCATTGCTCCAAGAATGTTCTCCTCCTGTAAGAACAGGATTTTGTACAATAGTGACTTTGTGATACACAGGGGAGAATTGGACCAAGAATTGGAATAATCACCCTTAGATAAATCAATTCCTTCTGTCAAAGCTTGGCAAAAGCCAACAAATAAACAGGAAAGAGGATAGAGGAAATTCAAACTCAACAATTTTGGATGGCAAACAAAAGCAGATTTCTGTACAACAAAGACAGGTCTGATTATATATCCAAGGCAAGTTTCATATCTCAGCCTCCTCCTCAGTCTCATAGGTGAAAAATGAGGTGGTCAAAAGATCAGAAAGTGAATTTGTTGGTCTCCAACTTCTTAGTCCGCTCCAAGCTCTGTGCCAGTAACATCTCTTAGTACATGGGGTTTTTACCTTTCTGACTACTTTCCTGGGTTCTCCAAGTGTTTTGTACACTTAAGGATGATATCCTTCTCCATCCTCAGTGTCCTTCGCAGAAGCAGCAAGGTGCTGCATTTTCGGGTATCAGTGTCCCATAGGGTAGTAATGTGCTGATGGAGTTTTTCAACACCTACATCCATGCCACCCTCCAGTGGGAGCAGATATGGGGACATAAGGACCTCCAGACTGGCATAGCTTCTCTGCCATTGCTCTTTCATGGCACAGCATGACTTGATAGAGGTGGAAATATCAGAAGCACATGTTGAGGAGGTGATTGTATGTGATGTTCATCTCGAGCAGCTTCAGCCTTGGCTCATAGTCTGCAACTTCTTCCCAAAAGATTTGAAGAACTTGGGAGATTTTAGACTTAGAAAGAGACTATAATGCCCCCAGATGTCTGATTTTAGCCAGTGAAGAGAGACAGGCATCCTCAGTGTGATCTTCTTGCTTTCAGATCTTATTAACTCTCCAGAAATGGCTGGCTTTCCATGAACTACAAACGGTGACTCTCAGTTAAAATAGCTATTTAGGATCTTTAACTGTGTGCTCAAAAGCGAGAGAATACAAGCCCAAGTAAGCCTGCAAGATTCCTGCAGCTATCGACATGCACTATTTTGGTACTTCCACTGCTCAAATCAGGACCAGCTATAGCAGATTACTCAGGACCTTGATGAGTTGAGCTGCTGTTCAGTTGGAAAAAATAACTTAAGCTCCTCTTTCCCTTTATTATTATTGTTTCCCACAGTTCCTACCTGAGCAGGAGAGAGGATGAGAGGCTGCTGTTTCCAAAGAACTGTTTAACCAGATCTTGCTCAAGGATCCTCCAAGGTAACCTAGTAAGCTCTGCCTAGAGGATTTTGACAATAAAGCAGTTGAGCAAGCATTTTGATGAGGCAACATTCATCAAAAGACAATACCTTTCTGACATTTTCTTCTGTGGTTCAAAGATGCAGTTGTCACTAACCTCAGGGAAAGAAAACCTCTCTGATGAATGAACTAATTGCTTTCAGGGAGAGTAACCTGTTGCAGGGCCCATACCCTGCCTTGATGACCAGCTGTCTTGGTGTGGTCAAGTCCCTAGAGCTAAAGTCTCTCCAGAACAAAGTGATTGTATAGAAACAACCTACCAGGAATGGCGCTTGGGTTGTGCTAACTCCTGGTCCACAGCTGGGTATAACTTGGGGCTCTGCCAGCAGACTCAAGTAAGAGCCAAACGAATGCTTATGTTTACAACGGTGCAAATGCCTGAGCTCTGGTGAGCAATCCATATCAAGGTATATCCAGAAGGTCTCTGCTGTTTCCTGCAGGTTGGAAGTTAATCTCCCTTTTTAAATTCCCTCCAGACAAAAGAAAGAGCCAAGAGGGAGGACTTCTTCAGAGGACTACAACAAAACAGGCACAAACATCACGGTTCCCTTCACAGTGATCATGCACTGCAATGGAAAAGGGGAAAATTTTTATATGTTTTTCTTTGAACTGGAGTGCATGGATAGCAAATAAAAGTCAATGCTGAAACACTTACTCATACCAAAAGAAGTATGAGCACAAAATCCAGTCACCCCCTTGAAACTTCAAGTGAGGTGGGGATTTCCATGTATTGCATGTGTTTCCAGATCTAAAGATAAGAGTACAGCTGGCCAAACATTTTCCATTGATGATTTCCTTGCAGAAAACATCCTTCTGAAGAAAAATAGAAGGAACTTGTAGAAAATTCAAGGGTTCGCTTCGGTTCCCTTAAACAAACTTAAAGAATATTCATCTTACACAACATTTCCACTCTTCTTTCCTCTTTAATGAACCACATATATAAGGGAAAAATAAAAGTGATAACTGACCTGCCAGAGTGAAATTGGTTTTATTAAAGGAAATGATGCATATAGTTTTTTAAATAATATATTTCATGCCAATACCCACTGTCTCACAGAACATCCATAGAAAATAGAAAATCTGATTTTTTTTTCTCATGCACGACACTTATTTCTTTTTGTTAGCTGAAATGAAGGCCTTCTTTGTCAAGTTAGGTTTCATGCTATTGATCCATTTCTAACAGTTTGGAGGCTTATGTAGTTTTAGTAAAAAAAAGTAAAGATGACATAATGAAAAACTAAATGTCCAACCTTGAACTTTTCTTGTTTAATAAACAATCTCAGTTCTTGAAAATAGATAAAACCATAAGTGTTAACACAAATGTTATTTTGTAGTCACATCATTTATCCAAGTCTATTGCTCTTTACCCCACTATATGCAAGTCTTTGATCAGTTTCAGTCCCGGTGAGGGTGTGAAGGAGGTCCAAAAGTTTGGGTACATTATTTATCTCCCCAAAGAGTCATCGAGTCTCAATGGAGACACCTAAAGGTAGGTGGGCTGTATGTCACCTCTAATGTCTATAGCACAGGCACTGCCTTGAGAACTGAACTCTGTAGGTAACAGAGATAAAGGCATTACTGGGACATCCACTTCATCTATCTCATAAACTGTTTGAGATGAAAGAATCCACCTCAACGTCTCTGATGGTATCATTTTCTAATATTGGATAATGCTCTCACCGTGTGCTGGGTTGAATGGGAAATATGTGAGGGTTGTGGGAGGAAATTCATGATAATAATAATATCCTAACTTTAAAACTCAGTAGTGTTTCAAGACACAGTATCACAGTAACAGAGGTGGGAAGATATGGGGTTTCCATCATATGATCCCCTTCCAGTCAGTGAAACAGTAACTGGAGGCAGTATTTTTCTTTCAGAAATGTGCCTTTTTGATGAAGAAAATGTTATGAGAAACCTAATCGGAGAGAACGATTCAGATCGTTCAGTTTCTTATTGCTGCTTGCCAAATTACAAAATGTCCTCTACAAAATCAGGGAATATTTCTAAAAATCAGGTGTGAGGGTTACATGGGTTTTAAGTCTGAAGGGGAATGGAGAACTATTTCTTAATCCTGCAATCTGAGAGATGTTAATGGCAGATGGCAATTACAAATGGCGTGAATCAGGACTCCACAATTACAGACTTTCTTCTGTCATCAAATCATTACACAGCCTCTTCCAAGCCCCTTACCCTCAGTGAGCTCTGGCTAACCTGTCTGCTGTACACAAATGGCAATTCCTCCCTGAAGGGAATTGGGAAGCTTAATTATCTAACATCCATTATTCTCTGCAAAATCCTAATGAACAGATGCTGCTGTTAATTTCCTCCAAGGTGACAGTAATGACTTGGAGAGCGATGGGTGTTCTTTTGGGAGAAATGTCTGTAGCAATAGGTTGATTCCTGGGAGATGAGATTGTTGGAATGAAGATATTTGGTTGGTGAGGAAAATCCACAGCAACACATGGCAAAAGCACAGTCAAGCCCACTGGGGAACTGATGCAAAGCAGTGTTGAGTAAACTGATGTGGTTATTAAGTGCTCCATTCCCTTGATTCTTTTTGATGGGAAATATCTGAAGGATCTTAATTACATGGGGATGTAAGAGCCTGATGCCACGGATCTCACCTGGAGGCACATCTAGACTTTCTCCAAGCTTGATGTCCACAAATGAGTCATGTCAGAGGAATGGTCTTACAGGAAAAAGGCTAGGAATTCTCTAGTCCCATCCTCTTCCTACCTAGACATGTAAATCTTTCAGGATCCACAGGACAAATGGGAATGGGTTATCACTGTGCAAATTTTCCTAAGTACCCTGTCAGACTTTGCAAATGTTGGTTCATACACAGAAGCGAGGCCTACACCCTTCGTGCAATTATAAAAGAGAAACTGTGCAATAAATAGCGTGTAACTTTGCACACCTTCCTCAACAGGACAACAAGGAAGAGACCAAAAATGTGTTATCAACATTGCAGTGATACACAAGTGTCAAACAGGCTCGGATACAGCTTTTGTTCAGTGTGTGCAGTACAGTACAATCCTGTTCAACACCAGATCTGTAGCACTGAGCACTGAACCTGGCACTGCATGCAGGGAGGTAAGAAGAAAAAAAAATCATAACCACTCTCTATCATATCATCATCATCACTGGTAATATTTCTGTGGAACTGGCATTCACAGCACTGGTGAAGTGCACCTGAGTGACTAGAAGGGGTGGAGCCAGGATCCATCCGTTCCCAGACCTCATTTAAGGGTTGGCAGTGGAGTCAAGGGTGTCTTGCTGGAGATTCCTGACTCTACATGTAGTCTTCCCTTTGTTTCTGAGTCCACGGCTGCTGCACTAGGGCTTTGCCACCCTGTTATTACTGCTGTACTTTCTATCGCATTGTAGCGTTGCGTGGAGGATGATTCAGCATCAGTCATAGGATCACATAAAATAACCAGGATGCTGTTTATCCTACCTTAATTTAGGCACTTGGGGGTTATATCTCCATTGGTTATTTAAATATTATCAGGCCCGTTCCCTGGCCAAACTGCTGTGATGAGTCCTCAACCAAAACGTTAACCTCTTCATTAGGATGATGCTCATACACTGCCTTTGGGAATGTCCCCAGTCAGTACTAGCTCCACAGTTATGCACAGGAATGGCCTGTGCCAGTGCCAGCTGACCAATATAAAACCATGTTGTGGTCTATGTTAAGTATTTAACAGAGTAGACAGTGGTGCTCTGAGACTCCCTGGTTTGCTAGTAGAAGTACAGCCTAAAACTGAAGACCAAGATAATCTCCTTAGCTTTCCTCTAGCCAAAGGGGAAAGCTGAGAGGTAGCTAGGAAGCTTTTGACATCTATTTAAAAATAAGACAACTTGTCCTTTATAGAAGTGCCCTTTGTTCATATTCCGTTATTCAGTATCTTCTCTATAAGGTATAAGGGGCAGTGAGAATGATGAAGTTGGCTTTCGCTGCTCCTTTTTGTATGGTTAAGCTTGGGAAGATAAATCCTAACCCCACAGGAAGAGCCTGGAGCAGCTTAGACAACAGTACCCAGTTTTCCTGATTCACCACCAGTGTTTTACTGCCTGTGTAAGCACTGTTATCACTGAAGTGCCAGAGGACTTCAGCCAGTGTACAACAATACTCAGTATCAACATCCTTCACCCCAAGCCCATTACAGACAGAGCATCTAGGAGGCCAAAATGCAGAGTTAATATTCTCATATTAGGATATGGACTCATTTCAACCACATGCTGGTTTCATTGAGTGCTACCCCCTAAGGTTCAGGGTAACTATTTCTCATTTGCTTCCCTGTAAGCTCTGGCCCACCAGCTGTAGCTTCACCCACTCTTTCCTTGCACCCCCTTAGCACCTAATCACACCCACATCAATGTGAGGTAGCTCCAAGAAAGCACAAGGAGTTGCTCTCAGTTCACAGCAGCGTCACACAACATGAAATGAGGTGCTAGGATTTCCTCCCTGAGGCCTGCAGACAAGAAACAGGCAGAGGGGACACCAAAGTTCAGCTGCATGAGGAAGTTATTTGCAGCACCAAGAACTAGTAACATCCCAGTGTTGAAGGACAGCTATAGCGGAAAGAGACCTCAAGCTTATGCTGAAAGTCCTGAGCTCCCTACAGCAGCTGAGGTTACTTAGTCATTAGGCAATATGAGATGTGGCCTCACAACCTGCTGGTAGATGCCTGTGAGGGACCTGAGCTCTCCTATGTTGCAAAAAAAAAGCTGAGAAGATAAAGCACAGCCTATGGGTCTCCTAAGGTATGAGTTCTGCTCTCTGTGATGCACGTTCCATTAGTTGGGGGATAAAGAAATGGCTTTTAATACATTTTAACATATTTCTAATACAATCTCTTGCATGGAATTAGGAAAAACTTCTCAGAAAGAATGGTCAGGTGCTGAATATGGGCTGCCCGTGGAGGTGGTGGGGTCACCATCCCTGGAGGTGTTCAAGAAACATTTAGATGTTGTACTAGAGGACATGGTTTAGTAAGGAAATATTGATAATAGCTGGATGGTTGGACTAGATGATCTTGGAGGTCTTTTCCAACCTTTCTAGTTCTGTGATTCTAAGCCTGATATCTTTATCAGGCATCAGTTGTAACATGATACACAATGGGCTGGTTGGGAGACATGCCCCATGCAAAGCAATAGCAGGGGGAAGCTCTGGGGTAAGTGGGGAATTGTTGGATGCTGTGGAGGAACAATCTGAAACCATGCTGGAGGATGGATGGGAATTGGCAATTTGTACTCAAATTAGGAATTTATCTCCCAGAATCGAGTCAGAGCTGGGTGGAGGTAACCAGTGTCAATGTTCTCATTTCAGCAATGGATCAAAAGGAAGGAGAGGAAAGGGTGGCTGTAGGAATCACCAATGGGAATGTGGACTCTCTTTTGAGGGATGCGTCTTAGACTGGGACACACCTCTGGCTATATCTGTGCTATAAAATGAAAACGCGATGGCACCGTTGGTTTCACCTTCAGCCACTGGTCACCATCCGGACATGCCTTCACTTGTTCAGTCTCCAAAATCCAGTGGCCTTACCCAAGCTATTTCTTAGGAATGATCCCTGCTTTGTATTGGCTTGTGACCTGCCCCAGTGGTGTGTTAAAGGGCTCACACCAAAAATTATGCCAAGGATTTTGGCTACCTTCTAACAGTGAGAAGAGCACTCATTTCAGGAGGTCTCTGTAGGTTCCCCTTTACTGGCAGTCACAAGCACTCTTTCCCTTCCTATGCTCAAAGTTCTCCTCCATTCCACCATTTCTCCAACAAGAACATTCCACTTGTGGGTAATATCTGGGACTATTTCTCCATCCCTAGACTTCTGCTCTTGAGCCAGGTGGCCTCCATGAGCTTCTGTAGGTCTTGGACAGCTTCTTTCTTGCTCTGTGTTGTGACCATAAACAACAAAGGCCTTCATGCTTCCCTGTGTTCAGTACCTTAGAGCCCCTCCACCACCAATGATCCATTGCTTTTTGCCATCTCAGTTTGTTGCTACCAAAGTTAGTATAAGGCATGAAGATGAGCTCAGCCTGCCCCTGACTTTACACCTTTACTTCTTCCTTCCAACACTTGGATGAAGTAAAATTTATTTTTATTCCCTTCTGCACTTCTCCTCTCCAAAAAAAACGAATTATGGAAATATGGAAGCTGGCTCTTTCTCAGGATTTCAGTCCATCATTGGCATCCAATGCATTATTCAGTGAGCTGATTATAAGTAAATCAGCATAGATCCCTACCCTTTGAAAGCTTAGAAAATCTGCAACTTTGTCATAATGCCCTATGGCCCTTCCCAACCTAGCTGACTGCAAAGAGAAATTTAATTTCTTACTGTTTAATTAAAATTTAATTAAAAAAAAAAAACACACACACAAGGAATGTCATTAGTTGTTTTTTATTTCAAAGTGAGTGCTTGAAAAGTGATGACTCTGAAAAGTGGTGGCTCTGAAAAGTGGTGTTGGGGTGGTAATGAATGGATGTGTTTTCGTAAGGAAGAGAGTGAAGATTGCAAGATCTGTGGGGCAAGAAGCATGGGAGGATTGAAGGAGATGTTCCATGACTGAGGCTGTATTTTTTCACAAAATGAATAAGGAATTAATTATAGTAAAACTCATCCTCTTGTTAGGAAGGTCAGCAAGAAATAAATTATAAAACCTTGGCTAAATTCTGCCTAGATCTAGCAATCCATTAGCAACTATATGGGAAAATTCAGCTACATTTCTGGTTGTGCTTTCCTTTTCCTCCTTCCTTTCCCTCAAAATCCACCCTGCAGCAATTTCGTCAGACTGAGATCTGATCCTCTATCGAATGTGCTGAATGGATTGTCCGCAATGGAAACAAGTTGCCTGTGAGATTAATTTCACCTCTGAAATCAACATTATGCAAACATGACCCACCCTAATTTGTGTGAACAGGCTGCTCATTATCTTAAGAGTAAACATCTCTGTAAGAGCCAGAATACCTAATATCTCTGGTTTCCCTATGCAGGGTCTAATCTAGGGCAGATTACCACACTCCCTCCACACTTGGCTCTGCACATTTTATATGGAGTTTAGGGCCTGGAGGGATTACATCTTAGTTTTATTTCATAGGTACCCTAAAAATCACACTGAAAAAGAAAACAGATTTACTGTGTAGAATCATTAGGATTGGAAGAGACCACTAAGATCATCTCGCAGGTGCACCAAACCCTGCTATCTTTCTGTCTGTTGGTGGACATGGACAACCTCCAAAAGATGAGTGAGATAGGAAGCCAACCCATGCAAGACAGCGTGGTGCCCAGAGATATACTGCCATTCCCTGTTCTTCTTCCATCCAGTGCAGCTGCCAGTTGGATATCTCCTGCTGAATTCTTCATGCAGTTTTGCTACTGGTTTTTCTTATCACTTGTGATTTTCAGTGGGGCCATGAGGAGAAAAGGATCCAGCATCCCCAGCTCTCTCCTAGCTTAGCTTGGGTCTGATTCCTTCCTCAGGTGCATCTGTTCGTATAAGAACTTAAAAATGCCAAGGAGATGGAAGGGAAAGCATCTCAAGAGGAGAATAAGCCCTACTACGCCTTCTGGAGCGTGATAGGGAGGACTTATTCCCCTTTATATGGAAGTATTTGGGACTTTGTGAGATGCATCCAGAATACTTAATCTAGATTTGGACTTTTCTGTTTCAGGCTTTTTCATGGAAAAAGAGACTGACAAACTGGAGAGAATGAAGCAGGAGATCACGCAGATGGCTAGAGGGCTAAAGCACAGAACGTACAAATACAGTCTGAGGGAAATGGATGTGTTCTGCCCCTAAAAATCACTGCAGACATCCTCTGCTGATGCAGCTTTATACAAGTGCAGCATGCATGCTCTTGTTCACCACTGGTAAAAATGCAGAGCTAATGGTGGCAACTATGTTGAAAAATAGCATTTTGTAGCTGAGAATTTGTTCCATCAAACAGTGTTACTGTGCTCTTTGTAGCAGCTGCAGTTTCCATGGAAATAAATAGGAGGAATTACTTTTGGAGTAACCTATGCATACGTTACCCAAGACAATTCCTCTTCACTCAGTGAGGCCTGGACAAGCCAGAAGGTTGGGCACCCGTTCTCCATAGTGGGAGCTGACTGCCCATCACTGCTCAGAGCTGTGCTGAGTGCATATGGAATCATAGAATCACAAGGTTGGAAAGGACCTACAAGATCATCTAGTCCAACCATCCTCCCATTACCATTGCTACCAAGCAATGGCAGACGCCGAGTGGTGTGAAGGGATTCTGTAAACTCATAAACAATCACTGAAAATATTCACTCTAATTTACTTCTTGGCAGCAAGCAGGAATGAGAAAGAAACAAGCTGCACGATGATATTTATAAATGGCCATAACAATGCAGATACTTCAAAGTACCCAGGTGGTTTTTACTTTCTGTGAAACCTCTAAAACAATGCAAACTGAGGCTCTTACAGGGCAAAGCCCTGAGGATACTAATACATTCATGCCCAACAAAACCACAGCCATCAGAGACAGCATAATAAAAAGGTACTACAAAGCCTGTAAACCAAACAGTGTCTGGCCTATTCTCTGACCTTTGATAGTCCTGATGAGTTTTGGCCATGTTGGCACTAGCAAATTCAGCCTGAACCATGCCTGGAAGATTCTTGGGAGAGTGGACCATGATGCCATGGAGTTGACTTTATTTTTGGAAGTGTAGAATCATAGAATCACCAAGGTTGGAAAAGACCTTCAAGATCATCCAGTCCAACTGTCCACCTATCACCAACTAACCCACAAGTAGCCAGAGTTCACAGTGAGCCTGACCAGCTCTCAGCAGCCTGACCATCCATACACAAGCTCAGATATGCTTCCAGGTTAATTTACTCCTTAGTTTTACCAGTGCATCCTTGGGTAACTCCATTACCAAAGAGAGTAAAACATATCCTAGTAAGAATCTTCATCCATCTCATGAAAGAGCAAATGGAGTCACCTCTGTGAAGTCAGAGCTGGGCAAGGTGTTGACTTGCCTACAGCAGTAGGGACAGGGGGGTGGCAAACAGAGTTGGTAATTTTAGAAGATAAGTGCACAGTCTGTCCTTCTTCACTGGGGATGATCCATCTGCACTGGGGTTTGCAGCAGTGCCATAGCCAGGTATCTGCAGAAGTCCTTCAGCAGAGCCAATTTCTCACTCTTAAGCAGACTGTCACACCCAAGATGGTTATAATGCTCAACACCAAGTGAGGGTGGAATTCTGGATTATTTTCAATGACATAAAGCCATACTAGCTCCTTCAACTTTAATATCTTTCCTCCACATTTACACCTTTGTAATGGAAAATCTGTATCTTCACCTGATACCTATGAATGGACATAAGTCTGAAGTTACATAAGATATGAGTAAAATCCCTAGCAGTATCTTTCACCATCATGCAAAGTCACATTTTTTTAATTTGACTTTTCCTTTCTGCTGTTGTATAGTGAGAAAAGGCGGGGACAGAACTAGCCTGATGACAGTGTCAGGCACATGGAGGGGTGAGCCCAGCACCAGGAGCAGCTATGGGCAGGACCCCATCTTACCTGCTGGCCCCAGGGGTGTTTACCTGCCGCGTTCACATCCCCACTTGGCAGGGAATGGATGGATGTTGTCATCTATATTACAAAACAGGGAAGCTCTTCAGCAGCTCACTGGGAGGTAGGGTGAGGGCATGATTTCATACCAATCACACCGGTATGCATATGCCAACAACCCTACCAGACTTGTTCTGCTGGGCTGCACTCCCAGACATTTCGCTCAGAGCAAAGCAGAGTGTGACTCCTGGTGTCCCCAGTAACCACAGCTCTGATGAGCCCTTCCCTCCTGGCCTCATCCCAGCCTGGGGCTGCTCTCAGTCCACCATGGACTTTTCTGCCCCTATTTAACACATAATGCAGTTTGTGCACCTTCTCTGAAACAACACCTTCCTGCCAGGATTTTGTGCGAACCATCCCACACTGTATACAAATCCTCTCTAGAGGCATCGTTTCCTTTCCGTTGGTGGGGAAAACCCCCAGTTTGCAACATTTCTTCCTTAGACACCTCGGGAAGGTCTTAAAAGCATGGTGCTGTTCATGGCGGTGATGTGTTGACATTTGGACTAGAAGATCTTAGTGATTTTTTCCAACCTTAGTGATTCTATGATTCCATGTCCTATGTCCTCTGGTTAACAGTAGCTGCTGATCGGGTGAGTTAAGTAGAAATCCATGCCTTGGTTGCAGAGCATGTGTTAAAGCATTCAAAGCCTGCTGTGCAGCCAGAAGAGAACCAGATATTTTGGTGTCCTATTCAGCACTATCATTTCTGTCGTTGCTTTCTGGAGTTCAAAGTGTTTGTAATAGCAAAGAGCTCATGGGATGAAAGTAAGGATCTCCCCATGAGTTGGTACAACTGGGGCCAAATCTTCTGGTTTGGATTCAAGATGCATCGTTCCTCAGAATGCAGGAGCTTTCCACACCAGATGTGCCCCACCCCTACATCCTCTTTATATGAATTATTTCCAACAAAGATCTATACCTAAGGAATGCTCATCGCAACTACGTAAATGCCTGAAACTTGGATGAATTCAGGCTTATGCAATTGAAACTGTGAAAACAACCTCATCATGAAAACCTCTGCTCTTCAGAAAATGCCTCTGAGCTGAAGGCAAGCTCTCAAAGTAGAAACATTATGGCGTGGCTATAGGAATCAATCAGAACTGTCCATGGAGCAGCTGATTCCTGGTAAGGGCTCACATCATCTAGAAAAGGAACATCAAGCCTCTTGCTGACACGTGGTTGTATTTTAGTATAGCTGCAGAAATGACAAGAAATTGCAGGAAGGCACAAGGGCCAGGCAAGGATGGAGCTCTTTAAAACTTGGTCACGTGGTGGGTGGGGGTGTGGAGGTTGCAGTACTAATTGAGCCCCTAATGCTCTTAGCACTAATGCATTAATGCCTTAGCATATAAGGCAGCTCTCTCTTATACAGATTTTGGGTACAAGGAGATTAGTAGGGAGGGGCTATCATCTCTCGCCCTTGTGTTCTGCATCACACCCATCTCTCTGTGCATCATACAGTCCATCCCAGCACAAGGGACAACATCTTGAGGGGTGAAAAAAACACCAGCTCAGAAAACCCTTATGATTACCCTCTGCAGGTGTAACTGCTGTAAGTCCAGAGGACTTGACCTCAGCAATAAGGCTTGTGGTACTTCAGCTGCTTCCCAGCAGCAACCTGAGATCCTAATCTCAGAGAGCGTGGTGAGGACAGGGGCATTGGACTGAGGCAGCAGTATCACCCCATGCATCTGCTGGTGGGCTCTGCCTGCTGGCGTTGCAGCACAGAGATGGACCTGCACAGATAAGTCAGAAGTTGTGCTCCAGATGAGATAAGTGCAGCAAAGGCTGGTGGAACTCAAGCTCTCCATTTGGGTCACCCAGAAACGTTGCTGGTGATGGAGAGTCCTGCAGGCACCCCCCACTGTGGTCACTACCCCTTCGAGATGCTCTCAAAGGTGAGAGCTGGGGAGATGCTTGAGCACCCCACAACCAGCTCTTATCTCTGTAATGGATCAACTCAAGGTCATCTCATTGTCCTGAGAGTAGAACATCTCCCAGTCAATCAGTGCTCTAAGGCTTGTGGTTTTGGCTTCTCTGCTCCCCACCTTGCTGCTCTGTTTTGGTGCTGTTGGGGAGCAGAAGACTGTGGTCAGGCAGAGCAAAAGCAGCTAGATAGGTGCAGACCACTCTCTGCTTCTCACCCTAGTGGTAGAACCAACTTTGTTTCTATTTTTGTAAAGCACAAGAAACAATAAAAAGGTGTTGTTTTATTTTTTTTTTTAATGACCCTACAATATTGAAGTAAAATGTGTGTTTGGTGAAGAAGGTTTCAAACTGAAGGAAGGGAGATTTAGATTGGATATAAGGAAGAAGTTTTCCACACTAAGGGCGGTGATGCACTGGCACAGATTGCATAGAGAGGCAGTGGTGCCCCATCCCTGCAGACAGCCAAGGTCAGGCTGGATGGGCTCTGAGCACTGATGGAGCTGTGGGTGTCCCTGTTCAGTGCAGGGAGTGGGACAGACGGCCTTGAAGGGTCCTTTCCTACTCAAACTATTCTATGATTTGATGAAGAGGTAAATTTAGTGTCAATGGGAAAGAGTGATCTGCTGCACCCAGTGCAGAGGGCTGCCCGCAGCTGGATTTCCTATGTCTCTGTACTCCCCAGAGGTCTTCACATACTCTTGATCATGCCTGAGCCTCATGGTGCTCTTAGAAGTAGACCATCTGCAGTTGGGCTCATCTGAGAAAACCAGTCCTTAAGTCTAAGATTGGCCTAAGATTGCACAATATTGATATATTACCATACACATGGAGACTCCGAGGAACATTATTAGCTCAGAAAGTTACTTTGGTTAAGAGCAATAAATGCTGAGGCAAACAGGGAGGTCTATGATCATTCTCTTGTGCTGTAAAGACCAGGCAGCACAATTATCTCTTGATGAATACCTCAAGGAGGCAGGGACTGATATCCTTTCAGTATATGGAAAATAGGGCCATATAAAAAAAACAAGGCCCTCTTCAGAGGAAGAGAACCTAAGAGCACCTGCTGGAAATGAGGTACTGGTTATATTCCCTTGTCAACAGGGAGCAAGTGATTTGCCTAAAGTAATCACAACTGTACTATACACAGTTGTTTTTTTTCTGAGTGAGACCTAACACCCTTGGCAATTTCGGCCCTTAAGCATAAAACCTTTAAATAATGGATTAGAAAACAGGTGCTAATAATATCCAAACATAAGGAAGGGTTTATGGGAGTCAAAGAGCTTAGGTTCTCTCTATCTCTCAGTTAGCAAATTTCTTCTGTCTTCTGCTAACCAGACTGATTTCTTGTTGTTAGGCAAGGAGTGCCCACTAAGAGCAAAGAGGGACTGCAAAAGGAGATGCTGGGGTTTGCTGTGTGGCCTGCTGCTGTGTTGTATTCCGTGCACTATTGCATCTGCCTTTCTCTTGCTTTCAGTGCAGAGAAATGCCACGGCTTTTTTCTCAAGACCTTATAAGACTCTTAATCTGGAGAGGAAACAAGGTCAGGACAACCACTGCCATGTGCAGCCACAGCCTCCAGTGTGATTCCTAATTCATGGAGGAGAAAAAAAAAGCTCAAATTTGGGTTAATAGCTATCTGCTCCTAGGGCGTGATTTATCATGGTAACACTTCCAGCAAGACTTTTCTCAAAACTGAAGAGTTTTCTGAAATCCCTTTACCCCACCCAGAATTCTACCTTAACGATCCTCAGTGGATGTATCCTTTTTCATTAATGCCTTGAAGTTGCATAGAGATTTATAGGCAGAATGTGCCAGAGAGACTGCCAGAATGCAATTAATGATTATTTATTAAGAAAATCTTGGAGGAGAAAAGAGCTGGAAATCCTCACTCTGAGCAACTCAGCATGTAATCTTCTTTTGAAGGAAAAAAAGTCAACCACTGCAGCATGAGCTCAAGCTGATCTTGTATAGCTTTAACCTGTGATACCATTTCACAGGCTAATGCCTGAGAGATTCCCCTTGTTCTGATGATAAACAGCAATCAATCCCTCCAGAGATTCAACTGAACACCTGCCTGAAGTTGCACACTGCAGCATGTGGAGTCCTCACACATGTCTGAAGTCAGCCCTGCTTTCAGCTCCAGTCTGAACATCGCGCAGATGTGATTTAAGTTTCAGGTAGGGAAGGGTGAGAAGGGAGGCTGGAGTACAACATATCAAAGGAAAATCATTTTTGCTGCATAATTATTGCCTTTTTATTATTTATTATAATAATAAAATAATACTTTTTTTTTTTTTTTTTTTTAGGTAAATCATGCAGAATTAGATTCTGCTGTAGTTATGTCCCTTGAATAATGTGTTCCAGGCAGCCTTTGCCCTGTACTCACTGGAGCAATACTTACCTGCTCAGGTAGCTCAGAGCAATAGAAGCACCTGAAGTTGGGTGGTAATTGCCAGGACTGCTTACCTAACACTGCAGCTCACAGGGAATAAGGGTGGGTGAATTCAGATCCTGAATACTCCTCATGCTTGTGCTCTAGATATTTTTTGTATGATGCTGTTGTTTCTCTTAGCAGCCAGATCAAACTGTGGTCGAGACTGAAAAATCCCCCAGATAACCCTAATGCACAGAGTATGGAGGTGTCTGTCTTCTACCAAGTAAAATTCCAACATCTGCAGTTTTATTGCCCACCTTTTCAAAAGGAAAGTCCTCATCAACCTGTGAGGGGAACTGTGCTAATTCTTAACTTCAGCACAAATTTCAAGAAGCATGGGTATGTGATACTTAGGGACATGGTCAGTGGGCAATAAGGTGGAAGGCAGCCAGTTGGACTTGATGATCTTAGAGGTCTTTTTCAACCTTAATGACTCTGATTCAAATCTAAATTATTCTACTGGTTTCCACAGACTGTCTTCAGGCACTGTTCTGTTTTCAACCTGGAGATTTACTCTCACACTGCTGGGCTGAAGCTGACCTGCAACTAAGGTGGGATGGGAAGGCATCTGACCTTGTTAAAATAAAAGAATACCTCACAATAAAGGAAAAAAAAAAAAAAAAAAAAGGAACAATTGAAGCTTTTGTATGTAAAGCATAATGGGTGCCATTTTTATGATTAGAACTCCTGATCGCTAACAAAATAGTTGCAGCAATTACTGGATAATAAGTACCCAGAAGAGCAGTTAGCTAATTGCTTTCACTCCAGGATAAGGAAAGTATTTGGAAAGTGCTTATCCTCATGAGCATTTTATGACTGGGCATCCATCTCAATTAACTCTAGGTGCCTAGCAGGTATAGTTAAGTATTAGAGCTAGCATCTCAATATTCCTTTATGCTCTGGAGAGGAGGAGCTGCTCTTGAAGGTGAATCACCATTCCTGCCTTTGACATCTGCTATGGGATAAGAGGAATTGTGCTCCAGGAGCATGATGAACGGAGACCGTTGCCTGCCAACTGTAGGTCATTTTCATCCATTATGTGACCCACTACCTTGACACCCAGCCATGCACCATCTTCTCCACACACTCTTGGTGCAACCCAAAGGAAGCCTCTATAAGAAATCTGGAATAGAGCCTCAGCATAATCTGGCAAATTGTTGAACTAATGATCATCAATCACTATGGACATACCTTTGGTAAGGAGGAGTGATCTGGGATGACAGGATGGAGGATATTTGTGGTCTGCACCTGCCCTGACCATGGGAGACATCCCTGAATCTGACAACATCTCTTTTCCCACTGGTGAACAAGGAATGTTTTCACTCACCCCTCTGGGGTTGTGATTTTTCCATTCCTTAGTATTTAGAGATAATCCTTTACTTTCACATGTTCCATCCTTTGATGGAATATATGGAAGTTTGTCCTGGATTTGATTTTTTTCTTTGTGTTCTTCATTCTTCAGGCTGAGAGGGATGTTTGCAATCATCTCATCTGATTTATTGCAGGCTGGAAACTAAAATATGGGCTTTCTGTTCAGAAAAGCACTTGCCACTGGGCATTTCATGCAAAGGAGACAGCTTTCCATAGAATCTCCAAGGTTGGAAAAGATCTCCAAGATCAACCACTCCAACCATCCACCTACCACTAGTATTTCCCCATTAAACCATCACAGAATCACCAAGGTTGGAAAAGACCTTCAAGATCATCTAGTCCAACCATCTACCTATCACCAACAGTACTCACTAAACCATGACCCTCAACACAAAATCCAGACATTTTTTTAACACCTGCAGGGATGGTGACTCCACCACCTCCCTGGGCAGTACCTTCCAGTGCCTGGCTGCTCTTTCTGTGAAGAAATTTTTCCTAGCATCCAACTTGAATCTCCCTTGTTGCAACTTGAGGCCATCAATCTTCCCCTGCATTCAGGCTCGTGACTTGAGTACATGTGTAAAAAGAAGAAGGTATTCAGTCATGCTTGTCACAGAACAGGGCAAATTCCTCAATCGACAAGTCTGTGCAAGGAATAAGGAAAAACATCTTTAAACCTCATTAGTTAATTATCGTCACTGCAGATGGTGCCCAGCTGTAAGCTCCTTTCTGCTAGTCTTAATCCCGTTCTCAGTGGCTACCCTGGGCAGAACAGCCCATTTGTTTCTTTATCAGGAGAAGAGGTTGAGTATGCAGCTGTGGGGAAAGCTGTGAGAAGGGGAGCAATGTAAAGCCTTAGGAAGGGAGATGGGGGTCTGTCCCCCCATGTAGGCAGCAGCTGAGCAGAAGTGCTCCATCTTGCATTTATAGGGACAAGCAACGTGAGGAGGAAAGGTTTCTCTCTGGCTTATCTCCTCTGTGAGTGCTCACGTGAGGCCCAACTTGGGATGGATTACTGACCTGAGCAAAGTTATGTACCTGGATCACCTTTGCTGTGGTAAGTTGAACCTGCCTGTCTTTGTGTTCTGTGCGTGTGTGAATTGATGTAGGGAAAAGAAGCCAACAAGGGAAGCACTGGACTAGTGAAAAATGGCAAGAAATAGGGCCTTGTTGTTAGTATTGATAACGTTTTTCCAGTGTATGTTGTCTTTTCTCACATCCTTTGTTTCCTACTAGGAAATAAGTTGGTGTTCCTCCTAGAAAACTAGCTGAATCATAGAATCATTGAGGTTGGAAAGGCCATTAAGATTGTTTGGTCCCAACATGAGTTGCTGGTAATAAATAAGAGCTGTGCTTATGGTAAAAGCTTGCTGAGCTCAAGCAAGAGCTGGTGGCTGTGTTCTGTTCTGTGGAGCAATGCAAAGCAATATCACTAGCAGATTTCCAAAGGCTGTGGTTTTGTTTTCCTGGGAGCCTTTGCCCTGGGTTCTGAGCCCACTCTTTAGTGGGGTATTTCCTAAGAAAATGAGTCTTACTTTTTGAACTGAGCTGGACACCAGCTTTCCTGATATAACTTCTTTTTGCCACCTGAAATCTCCCTTGCTATTCAGGGACAGCAGGAGATTAAGAGTGGATCAAGCCTTAAGAAGATCAGGGCTCCTGCATGCAGAGCAGGGACTCCTGTCCATTTTGAGCAGCGCTGCATAGGCAGGGAGCCAGGCCATGCACAGGCCTGCTCCAACGTGGTCCCTGGTAGCAGAGATGGTGGCTTTTACCACAATCCCAGCTGGGGGCTCAACCAGAATTTCTGCTCTGATTGTCTTCTGTAAGATCTAAGTAGCCCACAGGACTATTTTTTACCCTTTTGTTGGCAATTTCCCAGCTTAAGTATAAGCTAAAAGGGAAGCCTAGTGTTTTTGGCTAATAAGGGCTTCAAGTCATTAACCCTTGGCTGTTCAAGAGGGAGATAGCATTAAGAAATGAATCCACTTTTGAAGCTGAACAGAGACACAGAGAGATGATAACATAAGGATTATTTCAGCACAGCATTTGACCCCTTGAATAGTGCAGGGTACTGAATTTCATCCCATAGTTATTGGTCTTCCGTTTTTTACAGTCCTTGCATGTCATGTTACGAAAATCGTGATGTCAAGACTTTGCATCTTTACGGGCTAAATTAGCACAGATAAGTGGAAGGGTGCTAATAAAGGTTTGCCACAGGTCTGTATTTTAGCAGATAATTGAGCCTTTGATTAGAAGATCTTGCAACATTCAATTGCCTTTTGCTGAAAACCCATTTGGTTTCATCTGTCTACTTTGGAAGAATTTTATGGTGGATTTTGTGCTCTTGATTTGGGGATTTCTGCATCTCTGTGACTTTTTCTGCAGGGTTGGAATTGATACTTGTATTTGCTTTTGAACATCTAAGACTAAAGCAGGTTCTTGGTCCACTTATAATCACAGTGAATTATTGGTTGTGATGGCAACTGATTAGTATTTAACACTAGACATCTTCTGCTCCCTAAATTGCTTCTTAGTGCAGCTGAAGGCATGAGATAGTCTTTCCATTTCCTGCTGCATCTTTTTTCCACTTGTTTTTTTTTCTTTCCTTCTTCACTGGATCTCCCTCGGCTCTCTTTTGGAGCTTTAATAAGATTCTTCTCATTTCTTTCATTTATTTCCTTGTAATCATGATTGTGTTCTTACTGCGCCTTGGAGAAACTCGAATCATTTGGCCAAATAGGTGAGCTTTATTGCTACCAATTAATGTTGTTATTAACTTGATCCCATTACATAAAAAGAAGGGGAAAACTGAATGCTTAAGTGTAAAACATGACTTCCATGGCTTATACAGTGTTTTTTGTATTGAAAATATATTGTATGCAATATACGATTACATAAAATATAAATAAAATACTTTGGAGAGAGACAATGGATCCTCCCCTCTCTGCCCTTTACATTACAAGTCTTTTCTTTAATGTCTATTTTCCTATATAAGAATAAATAAATTTCCACAGTCCAATCTTAAATAACCTATGAGAAGGCCTTCTACTTCTTCATTTCTGGATTATTCCAACCTAAGTGACCTCAGTTCCCCCTTTTCACAGTTCCATCCCATTACATCTATTTATACTTTCTTGCTCTATGATGAGGAATTCCTCTGCATGCCTGGGAAGAATCAGCGCCTTACCATTTCAACCACACAGAGAATTACAAGCACAGGAGAAAATCAAGACCCAGGTGCAGCCAATGCCAGAACATAGGTTGAGAAGGGTCTTGATTTCATCTATTTGTGTAGTGCCTACAGTCGTCAGCTTCCCCTAACTTATCTCCTAGCTTGCAGCACACTCATTCCTCATTGTTCGCCTACAAATGCTGAGAGCTCCTAACAATGGAGATCCTACTTCTTCCTTGGCTCTCAGCTCCCTCCTGCCTGCCAGCTCTTCTATTTTCCCTTGGGCGTTAGTTGGCCAAGCAATGTGTATTTAGTGCTTTCAATCTTTTTTTTTTTTTTTCCCCTCCCCCTTTTTCCTCTCCCTCCCTCTAACCAACTCCTTAATCATTTTGCTGCCTTTCTCCAAAACCTCTCCAAATTGTCGGTATCCTGCAGGCTGTCTGATGTTATCCTCAGCCTTCTTCCTCCTCCTGCAGGGTGTGGAAGTTAAGTTTGTTGCCTTACTTTCCAAGGTGTATCTGCTGATATTGGTGGCCTATTGTGTGAGCAGAGCCCCATACAGACTTAAAGGCTTAATGGGTGAGGTGGGCTACTGAAGTGGCTCTGCAAATCCCCATATGCTGCTATCAGAGCAGTTCACAGGGACAAAATGCAATTTTGTTGGGAAATTTGCCATATCTCCTCTTGCTTTATTTAGTAAGGCAGTGTAAGTCACCATGCTAGGATCAAAAAGGCAAAAATTATGTTAGAATCATTAAGGCTGGAAAAGACCACTAAGATCTCTATCCCCACCGTGCCCGCTGACCGTGTCCCTCAGTGCCACATCTCCATAGAATCAGAGAATGGCTTGGGTTGGAAGGGACCTCAAGGATCATCAAGCTCTAACCCCCTTGTACATCAAACACCTCCAGGAATAGTGACCCACCACTTCCCTGGGCAGCCTGTGCCAGTACATCATTACTGTTTTGGAAAAGACAATTCCTAGTGATGTTCCAACAGCCTAATATGTGATATAGGATTCAGATTCTTTTCTAGCTTAGAATCATAGAATAGCCTTAAGTGGGAAGGGACCAACAAGGACCATCGAGTTCAACTTCAGCTTTTCTCTGCCTTTTCTGACTGTTGCTCTAGGAACTGTAACTATTGCTCGTGGATGAGTATATAAACATGAAACAAATAGAGACCCCAATCGCTTGTAGGTTCCCTGAACTTCCTGCTTCATACCCACACTCTGTGCCACATGTTGGGCTTCAGCTGTGTCTCAGCATTCACAAACCACCTGGAAGGTGCCAAGATTAAGTAATATCTGCTGATGGCTTTCTCATGGCATGTGCAGGGCCACCTCGACCTTGTCCCAGCAAGCAGAACCTGGCTGCCACCGCAGCATCCACTGAGCCGCAGTGACCTCATTGTGTATGCGTGCCTGATTGCAGCATGGAGGTGGGCAAGCCCATTCCTGACAGCAAGCTTGGGCCAGTGCTGACTGGCACTGTAGATGTCCTAACACGTGCATTTACCATCAGTCACCTCAGCGGTGGCTTCAGAACACTGCTGGAATCTAAAGAGGCAATAAACCTGTAGATATTCTGCCTTCTTGCTCAATCCAGTGCACATTTAAAAGCTGTATTGTGCCAATTCTGCTCCTTAAATGTATTTTTAGACTTTGCTATCCTGGCGCAGTCCACAAAGTGGTGAGAGTCGGAACGGGATTCTTTGCTTCCATATGGAAAAATGCATTCAAGTGCTGCTTAGTCTAGCTCGGTTGCACTGGGAGTGACAGATGAGCAGAGCATGACCTTGAGTCCGGCTGACAGAAGGCTTTGTCAAGTAATAAAAATAAATTTTATAGAATCATGGAATGGCTTGGATTGGGAAGGACTTCAAGGATCATCAGGTTCCAGCCCCTGGCCACAGGCAGAACTACCAACTGCCAAATCAAGACTAGATCAGATTACCCATCCAGGGCCCCATCCAACCCTTGAAAGCCTGGAGGGACAGGGCATCCACAACCTCTCTGGGCAACATGTTCCAGCACCTCACCACCTTCTCAATGAAAAACTTTCCCCTGACATCTAATCTAAATCTTCCCCCGCCCCCCACTTAGTTTAAAACCATTCCTCTTTGTTCTATCAGTATCTAGCTACTCATGTAAAAAGTTGATTTCCCTCATGTTTATAAATAAATAACTAATGGAAGGCCACAATGAGGGTCTTCCCACAGCCTTCTCTTCTCCAGACTGAACAAGCCCAGTTCATATTTAATCATTTAGAACATTCCAAATCTAGAATTACTAGGAAAAGAGACTTGCACTTACTGAAACCTTTGATGTTAAAAGTACACCTTGAAGTAATGGGATAGACCCTACAGTTGGTTCAATAAATTAGTGTGGTGGGATTGTTTTTTCTACTTGGTGGAACAGTCACTGTTGCATCATGATTCATTTGGAATCATCCTACACAAACTGATCGCCGATTTCTTTAGCTCTTTAGCTTGGTTTTTCTGCATTCTTTGTGCATTCGCTGTCTGGGTTTAGTTATCTGCATCACCTGATGTCCCTGTCTCTTGGCTGCACCACTCTCGTGCCCTGAGATATGGTCATGAGGCCTGGCAGGGACGTGGTTCTGACTTGCCTCCGTGAGTACCTCAGCATGCCCATGAGCACATCTGGCAGATGTTCTTGCCGTTGGAGTTCAAGTGAGGCAAACACTGAAGTTGGACAAACATGGCAATTGGCCAATCCATGAAAAAGATAGCATGTAGAGTCCTAGGTATATCTTGCAGTACTTTTCCAGAGTACTTTTTCTTTTTGTTTGGGGTTCATTCGCTCACTTCAGCATGCTATTTCTTTAAGCTTCCTCAAAGGCATGCAAAGCTTCTTAATATATAATCTATTTCTTATCACATCTGCCTTTGAGTGAGAGACAGGACAAATGGGACAGTGTTCACACGTGAATCCAGGTCAGCATCAGCTGTAAGCTGGGAAATGGTGGTGATAAGGAGCTGAGTGATGATTGTGGTGTTGTATAAGCTTTGCATTTACTCCTACAAGTTTTAGGAGATCTGAGGATGGGTATGAGGCCCCAGAAGGGAGGTGAATTGCAGCAAGAGAAGTACATTTCTCACTACGCTTTCACAAGATGCCAATAGCTGCAATATCTGAGTGCTTCCTGCTCTGCAGTTTGCGAGGTGTGAGCTGAATTGGCAAACCCTAGCAATTTTCAGGAGAGGCAGAAGCAAGGATGGAGAAGGTGAAAATGTTCAGAGCTGCAGTGGTGGCAGGAGTGAATGCAAAAAATTTGGAAAACCAGAGGGAAACCACCAGAGTGCAGAACCATAGAATGGTTTGAGTTGGAAGGGACCCTTCAAGGCCATCTGTCCCACTGCCTGCACTGAGCAGGGACACTCACAGCTCCATCAGTGCTCAGAGCCCATCCAGCCTGATCTTGGCTGTCTGCAGGGATGGGGCAACACTGCCTCTCTATGCAATCTGTGCCAGTGCATCACTGCCCTTATTGTAAAAGAAAGGAGTCTTTCTGGAAGGATTTTGAATACACCTGGGGTAATGCACTAGATGATCTTAGAGGTTTTTTCCAAGCTTAACAATTCTATGATTCTGTACTGTTTTGAAAACTGGTAAAGTTTATGAAAGTTGAGATAAGCTAACTTAGAAACAGGTAGGTGTTGTAGCAAGAAGGGGCAGCAGGAGATTTTGGGGAGATTACAGCCAATAATCTGTAGTATTTGGCCACCGTCCAGGTGTGAGGTTTTGGTGTGAAGGAGATGTAGGTGTCGAATACAACGCAGAGACTGTGAGCTAAGTGTGGGTTATGCACAGCGAGGAGGGCTGGTGGAGGGAAGAGTTTGTAGTGAAAGATAAGGAGGTGTTCTTTCAACCGTGATAAAAGTGTTGGCAGCCCCATGGCTGGGAAAGAGCTCGGAGGGAGGGGAGGAGAGGAGAGGCTCAGCAGCAGAGAGCTGCACCTGCTGCTATGGATGGGAAGAATGATGTTAGAGAAGGCATGGTGGCATCACAGGGAGCACGGTGTCATGAGGAAGAGAGTGAGGATGGGGAAGAAGAGCATACAGAGATGGAGGAGGAGGTGGAGGATATTGAAGGTGATGTCCATTGGTGTGGAGGAGAGCTGGATGCCAAGGACAGCTCAAACTAAAGAGGAGGTGGACCTTTTGGGTTGTTCTTTAAGACCAAGTTCAACATGGAATTTTTAAAGTATTTCCCTCTTGGAGATTTTTGTGGTTAGGATTTAACCTGAACCTTTCTGTTCATGAAATTTTGATAGTTTCAATGAATTTTTTTTTTTTTTTTTGGTAGACATTCTTCCAGCTGTCTTAAAACACTAAATGAAGTCAGGTGAAGTTAAATTTTCATTTAGCTGTCAGTTTTTTTCCATCTTCATCATTCAAAAATATTGAATCCATTTTGAAAGATTAGCAAATGAGAAAATATTATTTTTTTTTCCTTTTTTCTGCTCAAGATTTCATATACTTACTTTTGATAATTCTTTACCATACATTTTTTTTTTCCCAAAAAACTCCAAAAAATCCTCTTTCAGGGGTCAGCCAAAGACAGTGTTCCCCTTCCCTTCTATTTAAACATTTCCAATATTCTCTTGAGCGTCAGGACACAAGGGATGACATACACCTGATAAAACCTCTTTATTTCCACCACCCGAGTTCATCACTTTGAGCTTCTTTTCTTCATGTTGCTGAACATGGGGAGCCCATAGAAGCTGTGTCCCATCCAAGGCATTCAAAGCCAGGATGGATGGACCTTGGGCAGACTGGGCTGGTGGGAGCTGCCCCTACCCTCGGCCTTGGCTGATCCCAGCCCCTGCTTTGTTTCTTCAGAATGGCCCCAGCACATTTGGAAAAGAGCTTGTATGGAGGAAATGCCCATCATTGCACGGCAGCTGGCGGTGGAGAGAAGGCATTGTCCCTTCTGCTCCTGCACAATGCCCAAAAGGAGCAGATGTTCAGCAAGTGCTAATCCCAGGAGATCACAGGAGCTCCACAGAGTCCTGCTGGCTTATCTGATCTGAGAATCTGGCACTTGGGTTCAGTATGTGAGGAAAAGAAAGAATAGTTTATTGTTTTAAAAGTGCAGACAAGAAAAAGAGAAACCCCCAAATTTAGACTTTGGCAAGGGTGCCATTATTAGCAATGCTACCCTTTACTAACAGTCACTGACTTTAATTAAAATCAAGAATAAGGAAAATTGGAAGGATGTAAATCTTGGGGTTAAAGCAGAGATAGCAGATTAAGCAAGTCCATGAATAAATGCAAAAGAAGGACAGCGACTCAAAACTGTCTGAGTTACTGAACTGCTTTAGAATAAAATAACATTAAAAAACCCAACTCTCTTCCTAAACAACAACAGAAAAAACACATAGGAAAATAATTTGGATGGGATTCTCAGTTAGAAAGGAAGTCCCTATACTGAAAAACCCCATTGACAAAGAACAAGTGGAGGAATCTTTGAAAAAATTGGAAAGCACACGGATCAGCTGGTCTGATCGTGATGGCAGATTGGAAGTTAGAGAATGAATTGAGAAACCAACTGCATTGCTCCCCAGAGACAACTGATGCCAACTGCGGTGAATAAAGGAGAAAGGATTTGGACAATATCTGTGGGCTTTTTGTTGTTGTTGGTTGGTTGGTTTTTTGTTTTTGCCTTACTAACCAAAGCCAAAAGAAAAAAGTCATTCCAGGTGAGAGATTCTAGTATAATGGGACAAATGTTAAGGCAGAAATAACTACACAGCTGCATGGCACAAGAAATAGAGATGAAAGGCCAAGTAAATACATGATGCCAAAAAAAAAAAAAAAAAAGACTGCTTCTGCTGCTTATCAATTTTTTTATAGTGTCTAATTTAGCTTGGAAAAAAATTATTTCTAAGGATTTTAGAAGTTTCATTTTTGGGTGAGTAAAAGCTGTCCACAGATTCAGTAATAAACATATTGGAAAAAGTGTATCTACGAAGAGTATACATGTTAAAATGTAGAGTGATTTGATTTGTTAAATATATTTTGAAATAGTTCTGTAAGAGTGCAAAAAACATATTTTAAAAAATCGTAATTGATAATAATATAAGGAGCCATGGGTATCAGAAATGAAAGAGAAAGGGTCTAAAGAGAAAAACTAGAAACAGTCAGAAAAACAAGATCCATGCTGGAAAAAAAAAGTAAATGTCACATAGCAGGATACTAATAATCTCAAGTAATGTAAGTATTGTTTTGGAAACCGATTGAGAAGTGTGGAACTGGGAATGAGCCTTATGGATGACGAAAATAGCAGGATACAAGTGTGTGTGGTGCTACACAAGCATCCTGGTGAGGTGCATCTGTTCGTGTGCTCTTGTTCCTTTCATATAGTCAGTTGTGCCAGTTCTAGGTTTCTGCATTTTGTGAGCTGCTCAGTTCCTGCCATGCTGTCACCTCCATCTGATTGGATACGTAGTGCATCTGTTTGTCAGTTTTCTGGCATAAAGATGTACATAATCGGAAAGAGTGGTCAGGTGCTGGGATGAGCTGCCCAGGGAGATGGTGGAGTCACCAACCCTGGAGGTGTTCAAGGAACATTTAGATGTTGTGTTGGGTGATATGGTGTAGTGAGAACTATTGGTGATCATGGATGATTGGACTGGATGATCTTCGAGGTCTTTTCCAACCTTGGTGATTCTATAATCTTGGATGTGAAACATGAAGCCTTCCCTCAAAGGGAAATGCAAAGTTATTTTCCCCAGTATTGCCAGCTATGTGAGTAAATGTCTTTACTCGTTCTCTCTCAGTACCCAGATGTCTACAACAGAAAACTCTTGCACTAGAAATACCAGTTCTCTGTGCTAGGGTTGTCTGCCTCTTTCAGTGGAATGCTTTAGTTTTGTTCACATTGGGCTGTGATTATCAGCTTCCCATAGGAGCTGTTATTGTACAGTTGGATTGAGGAGCTTGGGGAAATGATTGCAGACAACAGGATGTGCAGGGAAAAGGATAATGAATGGGGCACCAACATGGCCCTCTCTCTTTCTGCTCTCAAAGAGCAGTCTATCATCTTGTTTTGTTACATTGCACTCATTTGCTTCCCCTCCCAAGCAGAAAAGAAATCTCATAACTCAGGAATTTGAACCAAGCCCTCCTAAATTGCTGGGGAACCAGCCTTGGTAAGGTCTATCCAGAACTGGCACCAGATCTCTGACCCAAACCCTTTACTCTGAAATGCAAACATTATGAGCCTTTGTCTTAACTTCACAAATTCACCTGTTAGTTGCAATGGTGAAGGTAATTGCTGGCACAATCATAATGCATCTCAAACAGATTTATTCCATGCAGAAAGGACACATGTTCATAGTTTAAAATTATGTCTTAAGTCAAAGTCTACTCCGGAGATATTTTCTACAGAATTAATATTTTTAAGTAAGGAGAATTGAAAATAATAAGTTCAGAAGGTTTTCTTTCTTCATGCTCCTGATTTATTGCTGAGAAACTCATTAGATAATGTATCCATTATCCAGAACAAGAGGGAGATTTACTGTAGGTGAATCTGATCCCTGAGACTAATTCTTATCCTCCAGAAAGCTGGTCTTCTTGATTACCTAGGTTAAGAACAATGTAATCCTCTGCATGGAAGCTTGTACTTGGAAATAAAATTTGTACTGCTGCACTTTAAAGACCAAATTGTTTCCAACTGAAGTGGATATGAGTAAATAAGAAGTAATGCATTCTTTCATTAAAAAAAAAAAAAAAGGGGGGGAGGGGGGGCAAATTTTTGTACTATCTAAATAGTATGTATTTCCTTGTTGCTACTTTCATCCACTTCACCCTACTACTTCATTAGGCACATCTGGGACCGTGTTCTAGGTAGTTAGAGACAATGGTCTCTTCCCCAGATCATACACTTCTAGTGATTTGCCTTCCATTGGCACATCATGTATGTCTGTCACTTCCTATCCTCGTGGTGGCTTTTGCTGAACTCACTAATTTCTCTAGCCTTTTAAGGTCCTTCCAAATGGCAGCCCTGCTCTCCAACACGTGGGCTGCTCCTAGTAGCTGGGTGTCACAAGTAAAATTGCTGAGGACCTGGGTGATGGTCAGTGTGTTTTAAACTCATTCAGTCAGAGCACGGAATGACAATGTCAGCTATCAGAAACCTCTTTTCCAAGCAAATAAATATTTCAAGTCCAACACAAGGTTTGACAATCCTTTTCAAGTAATTTTAAGCAATAAACTGCTTTATTTGCAGAGAATCGTTTTATTATCACTTTTGTCTTCTTCCACACAGTGCTTCCACTTGGTCTGTCCATGAATATTGATTGTTGATAAGATCATTTTGCCATTAAAAAAATATTTTTTCTTTCTCATAGAAGGGTGTTGGAGCTTGATGATCCTTGAGGTCCTTTCCAACTCAAGCCATTTTATGACTCTAAGCTATTACATGAGAGCAAATTCAAGTTAACATTTCTAGAGAAACATGGTTAGATCTTACAAGAAGATAACTCGCCTTTTTTTTTCTTTTTGTCAGAAATCCACCTTGTCTGAGAAAATTTTCAAATGAAATAATCTCGTTTATGATTTCCCAAGAATACATATCTAGATTTTTCAGCCGGCCCCATTTCAGATGTTATTGGTGACCAACAAATTGTTCTTTAGTCTGAAGAAATGACTTTTTAAAAATGGCAGCTAAAATTACTTGAGTGGAAAGAGAAACTTCCAGTAAAATGTTGAACATTAATTTATCAGCATTAAGAAAAAAAAAAAAAGAAACAAAAAACCCAGTGGACACATTCAGGTTAGACAGAAGGCACAGATGTTTAGCTGTAAAGTGAGATTAACTGTTGGAACTCTGCTTTTTGATGAGGTAGATTCTAAATAACTTAAAATATTGAAGCCTGAATGGTTAAATAAAGATTTTCTTATATCTCAAATGGAGGAAGGAAGGATAGGAGGTCAGTTGAAGTTGAGTAGAGACTGGATAGGGTTTAGAAGTGCATGGCTTGTCTGCCTGCTTGCTATGGTTTAGTGTTTTTGTGATGTCACTTAAACTATGGTTGGAAACAGAAAAAATTGGAGTGACTCTGGACCTGGCAAGGTCCTGAGAAGTTGGAATGGTCTCCAGAAGGTGTTCAGTCTTTCCCGAGGATGGATTCCTACAGATTTTCCTGCAGAGCTTTTGAAATCTTGTACAAAATGCAGGCCAACAGAGAGATGACCATGCTCCTCTGAATCAAGGACCCCACAGCAATGGTCTCTACCTGAAAGGTATGCTGTCCACAGCTAGAACAGCAGTGCTGGATGAGGGGACTACATAGTGTCTCAAGAAGTAGCTTCACATTTGAGAAACTCATGTTAAGGATCTGAGGTGTAAAACTTGCTGAACATATTCTTGCAGGACCCTCAAATCCCTGCACTTCCAATAGGAGCATTTTATGATTTTGTTCTCTCTGAAAGTAATTGCTTTCTGCAGAAGATGTTTACTGCTATAAGGGACATCAGTGAAGAGAAGCAATGGCTACATAAATAAGAAATAAAACAAGAATTCCAGTTCATACAAAAGTAAGGTTTTCCACTTATATATTTGAATCCAACTGATTAAATGACTTTTTTTTGTTTGTTTGTTAGTGTATGCTTTCCTAGCAAAGAGGAAGTGCAAGAAGACAAAGTCTCTTGTATGTGAATTAGAAAAGAGAGCGTCACTTTTTGACATTTATCATTCACAGGTTACTTATCTGTCTTTAGCTTATGCCCAAATCTCAGTGATCCAGCTGTTCAACATTCATCTGAGAACATGAGTTTGATACATGCACTGAACTTGAAAACAACTGGGCTAGGATCCACTGGATTTTCCCATTAAGACAGTATTGCACTGCAATTTTCTTCAAATTTCTGCCATCTATCAGCTAGGAAGTAATTAAGATATAAAAATTTCTTAAGAACAATGTTCATCTTTACTGTGACTCGACTGATTTTCCTGGATTTATCTGAATTGGATTAATCTGATTCCAAATCATGGCTGATGAGTGGCTGGGTTGGTGAGTTGGTCATTGTGGTGGCTCAGTAAGGTTGTCCTCTAGTCCTTTATGCAAGAGGAAGGTATTGCCTCTTTGGTTTTGACTGCATCCTCATTTATACTGGCGTGATTGAGAGGAGTGTCACTGAGTCAGATTTGCACCCTAGTGACATGGGCACAAGCAAGAAAAGGATTGGGCAAACTATGCCTAAACCCCAGTGGATTTGAGAGCCTTCTCCAGTAGATTAGGTAGCTTTTCTTTCTATCTTTAGCGCTGCAGTCCTGATTAACCCTCCAAGCTGTGGTCAGTCATTTTGAGGACAGTTTGATTGACAGCACGTAGCCTGGTAACACTTTTCCCTGCGTTATCCAGTGCATTCGGTCCTGGTTGAATGGTTTTGTTGGCTTTTGTCTTTTAATTTTATTATTTTAAAACTCCTGGATATTCAGTGAGGAAAAAGTCATCTTGAGCAAGCAACATGAAGTATTTCGATGTAAGTATGCACTGAGACTTCTCTGTTATGTATATATAAGAAGGTGTATTTTGGCAAGATGACCATTTTTGATGTTTTGCCAGATATTCAGTAGAATCCCCTTCCAATTCTGTAAGAAACTGAGAATAAAACACTTCTCCCTGTGGCAACTGATTGTATTTCATGTGATGTTTTTATAGAATTCTCTTTCTTCATATTGCATACTGCTTCATAAGATATTGTCTGACAGACCTTTAAAGTTTGGGTGGGTAACCAACTGTATCACCCCAAACGCATGGGACAGTATTCCTTCACACAGGTGATCCCAAAACAGCCCTGTGAAAATATCCCCCAATAAAATCAGTGTTTGAAAACTCTTTAATTTATTTGCCCCATATTTTACTTGTTTATAGTTCTTTCAACATGGTCCAGCAGTTTGAGATAGTAGAATAAATCACTGGGAAGCTGCTACATGTCTAGGAGTGCAGCCAGAGTATTGCGGGTTACTGTTGGTCTAGAGACCACAATTTGTCTGGATAATGAGTTTGTTTGGAAATTACACTGCGGGTGTCTGGAAGCTCTGATGTCGGTCTCGCAGGGGAAAAAATTAGGGTCAACTTTCTGAAAACTGTTGAAAAACAGAGAAAAGAGATATTTATCGTCTGCAAGATAGGGTGATGCATTGACCTTTAACTGGAAAATAAAGAACTGAATAGTTACTTGGTGAAATACGTCAATAGATAAAATACATCACACTGAAATCTTTCAGTATGCAAAGACATCCAAAGGAAAAGAACTCTCCAAATGATAATCTTTCAAATGATGCCTAATGTCTTTTCTCACCTCCCCAGGTTAAATTTTCAATTACTGCAGAAATGAATTTGCTGTAGTGCAAAGTGCACAAGTGTTTCACTTGAGAGTAGCACAGTTAGAAAGTAATGGTTTCACTCCAAAACGTAGTGAAAATTAGTGTTTGCAGGTTGTTGAATGCTGCACCTCTGAAAATCACTGACGGAATTCCCATTGTTTAATGTTTTCACAGAACTGGTTCTCTGATGAATACTTTGTAAGTAGGATGACTATTTTCTTGAAACTAGAACTTTATGTAAATGCTGAAAGTAGCCTGGAAAAAAACATAAAGGAAATATGTCATTAAAAATGTATCGATTGCTTTCTAACTCATTTTTAAACACTAAAAAAATAATTTCTCGTGAGATTTTTTTTGAAGTAGCCATAGAAAATGCTATCAACTAAGAACGAAATTTGTAAAGTTAACAGGGCTCAGGTGCAGCCAGAGACTACTACCAAAAATGATACTATGAGATTTTCTACTTAAATCTGAGTAATTAAATTACTCCTTGGAATCACTCTGTATGTTCATAAATTGTCATTCATCTTATTCATTATAACCAATGTTTTATTTAAGCAATTGTAAACAGTGGTGTTTTTTTGTTTTGCTTTGTTTTTGTTTGTTTGTTTGTTTTCTCCATATTAAAAAGAAAACAACTTTTTCTGGCATAGTAGTTTCATTCCATGTGAATGTCGGAATCTTTTAGTTATTGGCTTCCAAAACAATGTATTTGACAGGGAGAAGCAAGAAAGAGTAGAGTCCAGTCTCTTCTCAGCTTGTCTCCATCGCAGCAAATAGTTTAAAAACAGGTTCAGATTTCAGACTCTAACACTGAAATGAACTTAGCTTTAAAAGTGAAAGGCACCAGGAGCTACCATACAAACTGCACAGATATTATCCTCCTATCTGTCCCTACCAGGCTGAATTCAAGTTTTCTCTTTTTTCAGCAGAACCAAATTTGTAGTTCTATTTGAGGACTTGAGATATGCCATACTGTTTTTGTTTGTATAACTGGTCTGAATTTTCATCTAGATCTTGTCTTAGCACACTGGCATGGCCATGTGGAATTATTCTGAATCCAGGCTACTCTTGGTACAATCAGAAACGGTGTATGCTACACTGTGCACTCACTACGTGAACCAGGAGTTGGACCTCAGGATCCTTGTTGGTCTCATCCAACTTGGGATACTCTAGGATTCTGTGACCAAATTCAGTGTTTTTTTGTTGTTTGGTGCCAGTTCATAGGCTTGATGGGTTACACGAGAATTTCAGTTCTGTTTGTGAAAAGAAAACCAAAGTAATCTCCAGTTCTGACGGTTTCAGAAAAAAACCCTCAAAGACATCAGCAAGGAAGACACAAAGCTCAGAAGGACAACAGAATACAAATATCTGTTTCTGTGGGTTTTGCCTGGGGTCTGACTTGTGGTTTTGTGTCTCGGAGGCTACTGACACTGACTGAGTTCTCATCGGCATCTGCAGGACAAAGATAGTTTAAGTGTGAAGAGCAGTGTTATGGCTACTCTTGCTGCTTTGTTTCCTCAAATCTACCTGAGACACAACTCCATGTGACAGAATCTGCCCTCCCTGAACCTCAGATGGTAAAACAGTTGTGAAGGAAAATGAACTTCAAACCCATGCGTGTTGGGCTGTGATTCTGCATGACTCAAGCAAACTAATCTATTTTTGCTTTTCTTGTAGTTACCTTTAAGCAAGAGGAATGACTCAGGTGCCTGCTGACTATCTGTCCACCACCAGCTCCTACAATTATGATCAGCCCCTTCCCTCCGTGGGTCGGACAAGCACTGTCACCCAGGTACCCCCGGCCAAAAAAATAACCTTCTTCAAGAGTGGGGATCCTCAGTTTGGGGGAGTGAAGATGGCCATCAACCAGCGAAGTTTCAAGAGCTTCAATGCACTCATGGATGACCTTTCTCATAGGGTCCCACTGCCATTTGGAGTACGGACCATCACCACCCCGCGAGGAATACACTGCATTAGTGAGCTGGACCAGCTGGAGGATGGAGGATGCTACCTTTGTTCCGACAAGAAATACGTCAAGCCTATTAACATTATTTCTGCTGGACATAGGCCAGGTCCTCCACGAAATGGTCGTCCCTCCAGTACCTTGAGAAGAGCAGCCCAGGAGAGCAGACTAGATGACTATTCCACATCTTTCACTCAGCATGGCCCCAGAATACCCAAGAAAATCACTCTTGTTAAGAACGGAGAAACTAGTTTTCGGCGCTCAATTATCTTGAACCGTAGAAACGCTAGGAGTTTCAAAACACTCCTTGATGAGATTTCAGAGATCCTGCAATTTCCAGTGAAAAAGCTCTTTACTGTTGATGGGAAGAAGGCAAGTGTCTCTGTTATCTGGTGCTCTGATGCTGTTAATTTATGAGGTGTTTTTGTATCACTCCATATGATGCAAATTCTATATCCTATGATGCCAATTATTTACCTACAGTGCCTTAGCCCTTTGGACTCGTGACTGTCACATTAGTTACTTCCCCATGAATTTTATGTAGGTGTGATGGAGAACAATCTGGTTCGGACATCTAATAATTTCATATATCGCGTGCTGACTCAGGTTAATGGGAAGCAACTTCTGACATGTCCAGAAGCTCAGTATTTTGCAGAGCAGGCACCTTCATCATGGAGGAGAGGAAGCTGATGCTCTGCAGTATTTCAACTGTCAATAGAAATAGGCACTTTCAATTGCAACTTTATAAGCAACAGTCTAGATGCAGGTATCTGGAGATGGCTTTGTTTCAGACTTAGCCACTTTAATGTCAGTGTCTAAATGTGTCCATAGGCAAGGTAAGTAGCTAAGCTCCCATGCAGCTGTTAAAACTAAGCTGACAATCAATTGAATTTGGAGCTGGCCAAAGATAGGTGCCTACTTCACAAGCCTTCAAAACTGGTTAGATTCTTTGTTTCTAGCTTCCATGAATTTATTTGCAAGTTTACTATGTCCCACAGCTACAACTGTTTTATTAAATTTTAAAAGTGTCAGTTCACTACTTCATCCATACTGCTAAACTCTTGGCATCTTTCCTGGTTTGATATTGGCCCAGAATAACCATCTCCCAGATAATTTCTGGGAAAAGTTTAAGGGTTAGGGCTTGTGACCATTCACTGTAGGAAGTTTGGATATGCTCAGCCCAAGTTACTGTTAGAGCAGCTGGGCTGTTTCTGTTGGCTCCCATGGTGTAGAATAGGGTCTGGCACTGCTTGATTTACTATTACAGCCAGTCTGAATTAGGAAAACAATCAATGCTGCTTCTAAGATGTGTAACAATCCAGAGCATTATACTTCGCCGACGATCTTTCCAGTTTTCAAGACTTGGGTTCCTGTTCAGTCTCTATGAAGATAGTAATCTTGTGTAGTGGTAGTAACATTTTTATCTTCAATTTTTGGGAATTTTCACACAGGTTTGTTTGTTTGTTTGTTTATAGAGAAACCTTTTGCCTCCTACTTAGTACAGTCTTGATGTTCTCCTTGTGGGTCTGAAAGTTTTCCCTCCAGTCAATATAACTTCTTTTATTCCTGTTTGTTATAAACAATAATACATTAGCTGGGCTTTAGAAGTAACATACATCCTGTAAACACTTCATCTTTATTAGTATTCTACCTCTATCTTTCCTTTGGAGATCATCTAGTCCATCCTCCTGCTAAGCATGTTTCTTACAGCAGATCACACAGGAAAGCATCCAGGCAGGTCTTGTATATCTTGAATATCTCCTGAGAAGACTCCACAACCTGCTGTGTGCAACTGTGCCAGTGCTCTTCCATCCTCAAAGTAAAGAAGCTTTCCCTCTAGGAAATGTGATTATTGCTGTCTTTAATGAGGAACATTCTAAAGTTTTTGTTTTTGTTTTACCATTCTTAATTTTAATCATTTACCTTTTGCTTTCCAGCAGTTCTTACTGCTTACTCATTCATGTTAGTACTTAATGGAGCTTATATCCTGGACTGGAGTGCAAAGCATTTTTGAACCACAAAAAATATATATCATTCAGTCTTGTGTTTTTTCAGTCTCTCCCCTTTGTAAGGATTTTCTCAACTACTTCTATTCTTCTGCCTAGGTTTTCTTGTTGTGCCTCATCCTCAAGATCTCTAATCCCTATGCACAGTTCCTCGTGTCCCCAAGTTTTCACTAGATACTAAGAGTTTCCTTGAAGACTGAAAATGACAAATTTATCATACCTTTTGGGGCAATTTCCTCAAATTATCTCCTTCAGCTGCTACTGAAGATTAATTTTGACTATATGTCTTACCTTTATACTTTTGTTTACATTCTCTTCTAGTGACAGTGAATCATGCCTTCGTTCTTCCATGACTATTCAAAGATGTCTATATGCCTCATATTTCTTGGGTAGTTATTTTTGCTGCTGTTCTCTTCATATAATAATTCAAATTCTCTTTTAATAATTTTGTTTGCTTCTTTTACTGTGTGCCTATGTACATTTTTGAAAGCCTTTTTACAGAGACCCCTATTTCCTGGAAAGGGGAGAGAGGGGATGAAGGTTGCTCAGAAGGCACTGCTTCCTATTTACCACCACCTGATGTCACAGGCCAACATAATAAAATAGGAGGCACATCAGAGCAGCCCTTATAACTCTTGACATGCATTCCTGTGATATGACAGATGAGCTTAATAACAGTGAGATTTATTCCTGAGCAATGTATCTGGAATGCTGCTTGATTGACTTTGTATTTGTCTGGCTTTTAACAATATTATTCATAGCATTTAATAGCAGATTCGGAGTCTTTTTTGCTAACGTTTTTTCCTTAATGTATTGAAAATCAAAGAGATGAACCCTTTCCTGCAGATGAATCAATGTATTATTCTATCAATGAAAGTTCTGCTTGTAGACCTAAGAGCATTGCCCCTTCAGTCTGCTTTTGTTTTCTTCTACTACTGGAACTCCAGATCTAAATTAAAATCTTAAGTGAAATCATCTCTGGAACAGAATGCATAGTTAGCTTATATTATCCCAGTGCCTCTGTTTTAATTTCTTTACCATCCTGAGTAAACACGGAACGCTTCAAAATTACACATTTTATTTTCCTGCTATGTCTTTATGTGGATATAAACATGGAAAAGGCTTGTTGGGCTTGTTTTGTGTTCCTTTCATGCAGCGTTTAATTCAATTGTAACTCATAAGGAAATAACAATTTCGAGCAGCAAATCTCACTAGCTTTTGTACATCAGTACTTTTTCTCAACTTGTCTCATTTATTTTTATGACTTTCATTCTGCCTTTTATCTTTTTTTTTTTTTCTTTCCAAAATTGGCTGTAGTCTGAAGTTTCACTTGGAAAGGGAAAAATGCTAGTGATTTCATGAAGCCAATGGGCTAAATATTTTACCACTTTTTTCCCCTGTTTTAAAAAGTCAGAAGAAGGTCATGGGTGGTTATGCAGAATCCTATGTCTAAAGGTGGTAGTGTAGATTCAAGATTCATTGGAGGCCAGCAGAGATCTTACTTTCAGGATCTGATTATTTTGCTGTTATTTTCCCTTTTTCTTTTGATACCACCTGTTTACTTTCTTACTTCTCACATTTTGAAAGTAGTACTTTACAAGCTTTTGGGGAAGGCCAGATTCTTTGCCAGTTGTTTCTTCTGTAGCCTGAATTATGGGGCTTTAATTGCTCCTAGGTTTGAAAAGTCTTCCAATGCTATAAATTCACAATTAACTTTTGATAATCACAAAAAAATCCTCAGGTCAGTAGAAAAACTAATTGAAAGATACTGATTCCAGTGTCAGCATAATTACAAGGGGGTTGGAATTTGCACAGTTGAATTTTTGTTCTGTTTCCTGAAGCTTTGAATTGGGTGAAACCAATATTTTTTTATATTGACAATAGATTGGATTTTGTGCCTACTGGAAAGAATGAGCTACCCCTGCTGAACTGAATAGGTGTTTAAGGGTCTGTGCACTGATCTCAACAGAGTCTGAAGACTCTCTTCTTGAGCTAGCAGTTGTTCCTCTTATCAGTTTCTAAATCATAATAAATTGATGACTGTGATGTTGGAACAAAATTTAATTTGCTTTTAGCCTAGAAAAAAAGTTAATTTTCCTGCAAGTGTAAATAATATAGCTCCTTTCAGTTCTAGTTGTTGTTTTCAAGGTGACTAACTGGACCAGCATAGGTTTTTAATACCCAAATAGAGAAATCTGTTAATTAGGTTATGATTAACATGTCATTAACTTGCCAGTTAAACTTTGTGTGAGTTTGTGCACTAAAAAAAAGATAGGCCTAGGCTTATTTCTTCTAAATCTTGTCACCTTACTAGGCATGCAGGACAGGGATCATTTTGCCTGTTGGAAGTAATTGTCTCTTTTATTTTATTTCTCAATAGAGAAAGATGAGAAGACTTTCTCAGCCTAGTCACCTAAAATTAGGAGAGATTGACCTAGGAACAATTATTCATACACTTGCTTTAAAGTCCTGCAGATATTTGAACATTAGCAAACACAAAACACAGGATACTACATCTGACAGTCTCGTACTTGGTGAGCCAGTTGAAAATTGCAACTTAGCTCATTTTTGCTAGGGATATTAGCTCTAAAAAGAACTTGTTGTGCTACTAAGAATAGACATCTCAGTAACAAAACATAGGATAAAATATGTAGGTTTTTGTCTCTGTCAGACATACTTTCATCTCTGTTATGGGAAGTTATCATGCAACCCATTGGACAGCCTTTCTCTTTGGGTCAGACCACAGAAGAGTGAACTCTATGTGCATATTCCCACTGTCTGCCTCTAGAGTGGGAAGAAAGTGTCTTGGGGCAAAGAGATGGAGATCACAGAAATACCAGAAATCATCACAGACGTTTAAAATAAAGAAGTAACATATAGGATTATGTGACAGCAACTGCACATTACTAGAGGATTTCCCTTGAAAATGTTAGTTCTCCAGGATCCACCAGCTGGACACTCATTGGAACTTGTTTAAGCCACAGGAAGCCAGAAACACGACTGTGTCTCTTGCTGTAGATCTCGTGATTTCTGGACTTACTTGAATCATTAGGCCATCCTTTTACTGGCTGTCTTTATATAAAAACAAAACCAAAACAAATTCTTCCTTAAAATCCATTACTTTCTTGCATGGCATTTGAAACCACATTGTGTTATGGCAAATAGTTTACATAGTTTATGGCTACTGGTGGTAATTACCATGAGCTGCTCCAATGGGACTTATCAGCCATCAGAAGAGTTTTCCAAGGGATGTGGCTAGTTTTGTGTTTGCTGGAGTTCAGCCAAGACTTGGAGATGTTTTTTCTTAGGCAACTCAAGACTGACTGTAAGTTATTATATTTGATGACCAAAAAGACTGTATTTCTCTAAAAGAGAAAGCGTTACAGAATACAAGAAAGTTTCCTTGAGGGATGAGAGAACTACTGTGCAAGTTAATCAGGGACAGTCCTGACTGAAGGAATGCTTCCCTAGGCACCACTCACTGGAGAATGTGAAGGATTAGCCATTAGAAATTCCTTGGAGGTAGGGACATTCATTTTGCTTCCGTGTTTGTGTAGAGTTGGGAATGAGAGACAAAAGGAGCTGTGTCAAGACTAAGCATTCTCAAATCAATCAAGCAAGCTTTGGCAGTGGACAGTTGTAGCAGAAAGGCACAAAAAGTGATTCTTTCCTTCATGTATCATCCCAGCCTTATGCAGCCTGAAGACCTAGGTCAGAGCACCTACTTTGATCCTGAGACCACATGGAATGATCTAGCCATACCCATCTTGTGGGTCTTCCAAAATATCCCCTTGCCTGCAAAACTGGATGTCTACATCCAAGCTACCTATTTGGAGCACTGCAACACGTTACCCAAAGAGGCTCTAGAGTCTTCTTCCTTGGAGATCTTCAAAACCAATTTGGTCTTGTTCTTGAGCAACCTGCTCTGGGTGGCCCTGCTGGAGCAGGATTGGACCAGGTGGACCTAGAGGTCCCTTCCTACCTCAGCCATTCTTCAATTTTGTGATTCTGTGGAAAAGCTGAATCCCATATCTTCCCAGGAACTGCGTGAGAGTGCAGGTGGTTCATCCAGGCTTTAAACACATAAAAGGCTATTCTAGTAATGTAATAGTACAGGCAACTATATCACAGTGCTCTGGATCCAAAACTGTTTAATTTACTACTAAAGACAGAAGCTTTATTTTTAGTTATTATTAGTAAAGGTATTATCCTGACTTCTATTACTAAATCATTCTTGATAATAATGACTGTATCTGCAGTGACCTTAGGGTAAGGGCAAGGAAATGGACTTGTCAGACATATTTCCTGACTCCTGACATATTTCCTACACATCCTTATAGCCATTTCTAGGACATCTGTAGGCATCCTCAAGGCTGCTCACATTTGTCTACCAAACTCACATATCTTAAAGGTAGGTGTCATCGAGACCCTGATGGAAGAGGGAAATGTGATACATGAAGGCAAATGAGCAAGTTTAAAGGTTTAAATGAGAGAAGAAAGGTGATTGTTTCCCTTCTTGGAATAGTTAATTTTCTCATTCCGTGTTGCCATATTCTCTGCGACACTTGTTTTTGTGCTGTGTTCAGATATGAATGACTGCAATCAATTTCAGACCCTCATCTGGTGCAAACCATTGTTATCAAGTGAACTGTACCATTTTCCACCCACCATGTGGGTGACTCATGGTCTGAAAACAAACCACAGGTTTCAGGTTCAATATTCTCTGATTCCATGCCAAAACCACAAACACTCCAATGAGATATACACAAGCGATCTGTAAACCTCATCAAAACTTTCCATGAACCTGATCCATAAGAAGACACAAATCCAGGTGTGTTTTATGAACCTTTGAGATGCCCTGAAATCATTTGGCCCATTGCCTTACAAGATGCAGTTATAAATGGACTCCGTGTGCTAGCCTCTTTCTTATCTAACATGTACCAAATCTAATAGTCTCTTATCTATCATTTACCAAATGCAAATGATTCCCTTAGCCTTAGGAGATTTTGTTCTTTCAATAATAATGTAGCAAAGTGTAATTACTTTCTAATTCTTTTGAATTTAATCCAATAGTATTATTGAGTATGTGCAATAATATTTGTTAACATTATGCTTCTATTTATTTATTTACCTAGAGTGCAAAGAATAGCAGAATTCCACCCTCTCCTGGAAAAACTGTGAATATTCTTTTAGCAATTTAAGTAGAAATCACTGATTCTGGAAATAATTTTTCACAAGAAAAGCAGGTTTTTTTAATATATCTAGTTTTCCAAATACAGATTTAGGAATTTTTGGCAAATCTGAAAAAGAAAACAGAACGTCTTTCATGTTTTCATTAATTTGTTTCTTCCTTTGGACTATGAACAGAGAATCCAAAGGATTCTACTTTACCTCAGCAAGGTCTAGTTCTCTTTTGATGGGCATCTTTTCTGAGATAAATCTGCCTAATATCAGGAAGCCAATTCTACAGTGCTGCCAACTTCAAATCTATAGTAGAAACTTATCAAACTGGGGTTAATAGTCTGGCCTTGATAAAAAGAATACTCCTGTCCAATTAAAGCAAGGTTTCCAGCTAGATATTTTTTTTCTTTTTTGCCCCTTTTACTCCAGAAATTGACCATCATAGGTTGTATTCTATTCTCAATGAAGAAAAATGCTTCATGTAAGAAGGCTCAGGATGGTAAGAGCATGGAGTGGTGCCATACTGGGCTCTGTGGGCACTCTATGGGCTTGATCTAGAAGCAATATGTCTATATACTCAGTCCCAGTGTTTCTCTGTACAGCTAGTTGGAGCACATTTATATTGTGCTCCCTTCCTCCTTCAACTTCCAGCTGAAGTAGTTGTGTACATTTCTTATGTAGAAAGAGAAAGCTTTGAGAACTTCTGGTCACAGGGAAAAACTTGAACTCACGAATCCCCACAGAATCAGTCATAAAAAAGTCTAATCATAAGAACAAAATGCTTATCATTTTTCAATATTTGTCAATTTTTAAGCTAAGCCTACCTTTGGAAAGCATGAGGTCAGGCACTTTGAGAAGTTTGTCTTATTAGTTTTAAATGTTGGATGTAGCTATTTAATGAACCTGGTGTCAAAGAAGCAGGTGGCAAACTGACAGTCCTGTAAGGGATCACAGTATATCAGAAAGTGGAAAATATCCGCAGCAGAAACTTTTCAAGAAATACTTTTTCTTGTATGCTGAAGTTTGCACTCTTAATAGAAATTTTGTCTGTTTCTCCGGCTGATTCATGATAAATAAATTCTTCAGTGTCAGACCTTGTTTTGAGCTGATGGAGTGGCTGGGTAAGGAAAAGGCCATAAAAAGCTTGTGTGTGACGTTGGTTTGATGTGGAGATCTCATGACTCCATCCAGAACCCAGAGGAAGTCCTAAGAAAGACATCCACAGTCTTCATCAGCAGCTTTCTCTTCTTCTGCAGAGGTAGTAACCACAGCATTTCTCATTTGATCCTAGCAGCTTGTCCTACCAGATGAACCAGACTATAAATCAGCTTTTCTTCCCCTTTCTTCACCTGTTTCTCAAGAACTTTTCTGAATTTTCTTTTCACGCTTTTTTTTTTTTTTTTTTTTTTTTTTTTCAGCCTTTCCTCTTCCTTCCCCTTATTCTTTGTGGTATTTTTTTTTTTTCCTTCTGATTCCCAAACAATTTCCAATGGCCACTGAACTTCTGATTGCAGTATTTCTCCTGGACTGCTGAGGAACTTGTTCATCCAGGATATTTCCAGGACCAAACTCAGAGCATTTTCTTTATGCCTGCTCAAAGTGCCAGATACAGGGAAAATGCATCTTTGAGTCCTCAAGAGTAAGCTGCCAGGTAAACATGATCTTTACCTGGTTGAGGGAGGAAACAGAGAAGCGCATTATTACTTCAGGTTTCAAATATTTTACTTTGACTGGTTGAGCGCTTTATGGCCTGATTTCCAGATGACAGTTCCCAAAGATGTCACTTCTCATGCAGTTCTACACAATGGTCAAAACAAAGCTAGAGAGTACATAGGAAAGTTTTCCTGCAGCCCATGTCTGGGCAATTCTCGTAGGCTGATATTTTGAGAAGTGTTGGTATGACCAATCATCTTCTATTACTGCATCTCTTTGGCAACTGAACTAATGGACAGGCCAATACTTCCCTGATATAATTAGCAAATAAAGGTAGTAGCATGTAATATGCTTAGAAGATCATCTGCTACTACAGGAGCCTAGGATACTGGCATCTCTCCTGCTTCCTGCAAGTGGATTTTGAGATTCTAGATTTCATATAGCCCCTAGGAGATCACAGTATTGATGTGCCATGGAAAAGAAAGAGATAATGCATAGTGTTTTCTGGACTAATCTAGTGAGTGCTACCATTTGCACAGGATTAGATCCATTTCTATGCTTCAGTTCCCTATTTTGAGTTCAATATTAGCTTTTGCTCTGCCCTTCTTCTCATGTGACAGGAGAGCCTTCTGGCTGCTCGTCAGATACACACCCTGCCACGTCCATCAGGCCCACCAGCCTTTTCCCAGTTGGCAAATGGGGCGTTCCATGGCAATAGGGCGTGCAGAGGGTTGGCCATGCTGATGTTAGTGAAAGCGAGGTCAAGTAATGCATGTTTCCACCTTTTTTTCTTCCGCTAATTTGCTAATATGTATGTGGGCATGGAGTGGCAACGCCCCATTACTCACATTCTGACCAACAGATTAGCATAGCTTTAAAAAACCACTCCCCAGGAGCACCTCTCTCATTCCTCCAGTGCAATATCGAAGAAGAGAAAATGAGTTCTTCAAATTAATAAAATATAAAATTTATTACTACTCAACTCCAATCCAGATCCTATACTGCCCTGCATTAAATACAATACGACTACAAAACAGAAAGGTTATCTTGTAATCCTGAATGAAAAATAAAAAGGAACAGATGAAAGAACTCAAGGAAATGGGGCAATGAGTCAGCATGAGAAGGAATGAACTCAGCCCGTTAGCCTCTTCTTCATCATGTCTGTTCCAAGTTTTTCCTGTTTCTCTGTCACATCTCAGTACTTTGGGAAATTGACCATCTTATGGACTCGTGATCTCATCCATGTCTTGCATTTCCCCATTTGGACTTTCTCTCCCCGACTCCTTCAGATGTCTTTGGTTGGCTGGCAGCCAATAAGGGGAATGCAAAGTGTACATCCTGCTGTTTACCTTCATCAGGAACTGGTATTTTTATTCAGCTTCTGAGATGAGTACAGCCTCCATGAGTTCTTTCTTCTCTGATATAAAGCAGAGGACAGCATGTTCTCTACAAAGAGAAGAAGATTCTTTAAATTAGAGCTATTCTGCTTGTTCTTCTTCTATTTTCAGTATTGATGACTGTTGCATTATTAATTGTGTTGCAGTAGCACCTAGAGGTGCTTGCTGAGATCACAGCCCCTTTGTTACTGTTCAGTTCCTGGTATATTTATGGAGACAATGCATTCCCCAATGGATTGAAACTAGACTGTGGAAAAAGATGTAGTTCAGAAGAAATGATGTCTCTACATTTCTGCTTCACACAATAGTTGCCTTCCCAATGGGGTTGAGGGTAATGTCTATTAATTTATTTTTTTGAATAACACCTAAGTGTTTTGAACCAATCCATATAGCCCACAGTGACATGGATTTCTTGTGCTATGTATAATGAAGAAGAAAACAAAACTTTGCAAAATCACAGTTATATCATCAGAAGTTAAAAGAATTCAACAAAAACTATGAACATTGCCAAAACTTCCCTGGAAGATCCTGTGCATGTAGGTTTAAAGCATAGCAAACTACAGGTTTGTTTTTTTTACACATGACAACATCTGATCTTTAAGACACCACCGTGGTTTCTGGGCCAGAAGTTGACTGATCAGAGCAAAGATCTTTAAACAGAAATAAGTATTAACATCAAGATTTTTGCTTTCTGGCCCAGAACTTCCCTCACAACCTCCGTAATTCGTTTTGTTCTTGATTGATGTAGTGGTCAATAGAGAGGTCTTGATTCAGACCAGTGGGATTTGGATCTGACCCTGCTGTGGGATTGGAAGGCATCATTTCATTCCTATGAGTTACACAATGAAACTTCAGTGAGAGTCAATTTCAACCCACTGAGAGACAACTGCTAGACATTCCCTTTAAATTTTGTTCAGAGCAGTTTATGTCTGCATTTCAAGTGCCTTGAACTGTTAGTAGCCTTTACCATGAGGTCATACAACAGGGCAACTACATTGAGGGAAGTCACAGAAGGGCTTGGAATAGAGTAATCCAAAGGAACTCCTTCCTAACCCCTCAAAGAACTCCATTATAAGCCTTTTGTTTTCTTCTAATTTATTCCTAACTCTTCATTATCACAGATTAGAGTATGCTTGCAGATGCCATGGTTATGGATTTAGCTTACTTATGAAGACAGTTCTCTAATTGTCACTATGTAAATGTACTAGATGCATCCTTGGGTTTCAGGTGGTAGTCTGGTGAGACACAGGTCTCATATTTATCTTGAATCCTCTCTGTCATGTTCTCACAGAGATACCCTTGAGATAACATCTCAAACTGCTCTAGGCATCTACATTAACATAACTGCGTTTAACTAGTTGATTTTTTTTCTCAAGAGACAAGCATGTCTAGAGGGGAATGTCTTAAGGGAGCCTACAAACAGGAGGGGAATCAACTCTTTGAAAGGGTTGATAACTGCAGGACAAGGGGAAATGGTTTTAAGTTGAAGGAGGGAAGATTTAGGCTGGATGTCAGGGGGGAGTTCTTTACATGAGAGTTTCCATGAAAGTGGTGAGGTGCTGGAACAGCTGCCCAGAGAGGCTGTGGATGCCCCGTCCATCCCTGGAGGTGTTCAAGGCCAGGTTGGATGGGGCCCTGGGCAGCCTGGGCTGCTATGAAATGTGGAGGTTGGTGGCCCTGCATGTGGTAGGGGGTTGGAGCTTCATGATCCTTGAGGTCCCTTCCAACCCGGCCATTCTGTGATTCTGTGAATATATCACCTGTATCCGGTGGCTTTCCTGAGGTGAAACAACCTATCCTCCAGAAATATTAACTGCTCTCCACCAAGTATGCAAGAAATCTAAATGGTATAAAATGACTTTTATCATCAAGTTCATGGCAAAACTAGAGAGAAGAGCATTCCCTTCTCCATCACACTTCTTTCAGGTAATGACCAGATTTTGAAAGTTTGCTGTCAGCTGTCTTTGTTTTAAAAGACTGTGTTGAACTGAGATGCAATACTGTTTTCACATAGTAGAGTTTCCTGGCATGGGTATTCAAGAATCTTGCTATGGCAGCCCGAGAGAAGTGGGAAATCTGTTTGCCAGAAGGATTTCCTTACAGGTTCCTGCTCAGAAGAGATAATAGCATCTCTGAGCAAAGAGAACATGAATGTTGGAAGAAATCTGTGGAAGCCAATCAGTAGCTGCCACTTTAATTTACTGGGTCATTGTTTGACCTCCCACTTTCTCCTCTGCATTAAAAAAAAACATCAACAATTTAAGGTTTTATTAAGTGACTTTTTTAGAATGAAGCACGTCCTACCCTGCTGGCATTTGTTTTTTCTCCACTGATTGTGATTACCAAAGCAGATACGGCATCATACTGCTTATCAGGTTGGTGCCTATATGACAGCAACAACATATCCTGCAACAAATTACAGAATCACAGGAATGTTGAGGTGAGATGAGACTTCTGGAGGTCATCCTGTCCAACTCCTCTATTCAAACCACAGCTAGAGCAAGTTGCTCAGGACCATGTCCAGCTGAATATCTCACAGGATGGCAACTATGCATGCCTGAGCAACCTGTTCCAGTGTTTAATCACTCTCATGATGATTTTTTCCTTATGCTTAAGTGGAATTTCCTGTATAAATGAATTATCCAATCCAATACAGGTCAGACAACAATAGACTCTAAGGTCCTGTGTTTTAACCAGTTGCAAACGAGCTCTTTAAAATCTTCTAATTCTTACTCAGTGATAGTTTCTCTTCTTCATCCCAGGCCTATAACTTTTGGCCTATCTTGTTCTATTACTGTACAAAGCCTAGGTCCCAGAAGTGATGATTGTAGAGTAAGAGAATTCCTAAGGATCATGCTCAGGAAGGCACATCTCAGCCTTGGACAACAAGATCCCATATGGTGGCATTCATACTGTCCTCTCTGTAAGACCATTCCCACCTCATACACATCCTGAACAGAGATTCAACATCAGATTACTTTTCCATAATTTCATTAATCGGATCCATTATTCCATCTATTTCTCTGGGGATCGCATGCTTCTAAAATAAGAATAAGCTGCTGCATCTGCTTTTAGCCATGGTACTACTGACAAATCTTATACTCCAATCTCTCATGCCACTTCACCAATTTTCTGTTTGACATCCTGTCTCCTTCCCCAGCATGGAAATCAACGACAGAAAATGCATGGAAAACACAGTTTCAGAGAGTTAGAGTGGCTCTTGATCAGCTGGTTGTTATATCCAAGCAGAAGAACAGGATTGCTTCTCTTTGGGATGGCAAAATAAAACCATAGTTTTCATGCCAGCAGTATGATGCAGTCTCCAGAAAAGCCAGAAATTCTGCATTTTGAGTCTCAACAGCAGACCTTGGCATGCTTACAGGATCAGGAACGGAACCATTCACGTTAAGAATTATCTTTATGTATGTGTCCAAGAGAGGCAAAGCTGAGGAGCAACAAACATTGTGAAATGCTGATTTCCAAACATAAGTGAATTTATACAATCATTAATTTAAAGAGATTAATCCTGCAAGATATCAAGCAGAAGATCTATTTTACAGGAAAAGCACTGCTATAGAGCTGATGATGCCAGAAACACTACATGAAAGAGCCTTTATTCAAAATCACACAACACAAGAGAATTCAGTATGATTTAGTTTGTGCAATACATATAAATGCAGTAACTCAGTTGGCTCTGCTCTGTTGACTGCTGAAGTGGTGTCATTGGACAATCCATTTTCTGCACACGTTACACCATGGTGATGTGTGTGACTGAAGCACGGCACCAGGGAAGGAAATGACCTGGGTAAAAATCATACAAATATTTCCTATGGTGGGGTTTTACAGACAGATTGTTCAAAATCAAGGCCAGAAGGGGTTTCATTTCTGATTTTCTTCCTTCTGTCCATTCTTTTCCTTTTCTTTTCCTCCTCCTCCCCACCTCCTTTTTTCTTCTTGTATTAATACACACTGAAAGATCTCACTAACAGAAAAAATCAGAAAAGAGTGGGAATGGAATGTACAGGCAGTTAAAACATACTCCGAATATAGTCATTAGATTATAGGCTTTCTATACACTTTCCATGTGAGCTAAAAAAGTGTTTCCTTTAGAAATGTGCAGAGCGAAATTGGGTTTATTGACAAATGGCAAGCAGTAGACATAGACTGGGATTTGTGCTTCTGCCTCGCAATACTAATCATATAGACTCAGTGTTGTTGCTTTACACGCAGTTGTGCTTCATGCAACATTGGAAAGCTGAGACACTCTTACTTCAGGTTTTCACAGCACTAAACAGGATGGGAATCATGTTGCAAGTGTTATTATAGTGCAAACAGTAAACAAAAATTAATGGGAGGATGATGGGATATAAGCATATTCATGGTAAGTAAACAAATAAGTAGACAAATAAATAAATGCCATGTGCCTTAATTGAAGGAAATCTATCAGATGTGTTTAATAGGATTGTCAGTGTGATTCTGTGTGCCTTGCTTGTTTTTTCCCCCTGTACTCATGCAGCCATTCTCTGAGTAGCACAAGATCCAGCACTGGTATCCCAGTACCTCTCAAAGCACTGGTCATACAGTTTAACAAATCTCAGAAAGCCTCAGAAGCATTTCACAGACTTGAACTCTGAAAGGTACTGATCCTGCATTCCTTTGCTATGTGGAATTTAGAGGATGAGGTTTTACTTCTTGCTCCATTGTGCCAGGCACGTGTGACAACCACAGAACAGTCATCACAGTGCCTGTGAGATTTTTCTATTTCATCCTCAGTTGCTGGTTAAAGAGCTGATGATTAAGTGTCACAGTTGGGTCAGGATGCATCTTATGGCTGAAATGGTGCTCAGCTCACCACCAGTGCTAGCTCTTGATAGCCCACTGCATGGCTGCTTTTTAGTAATAGCACTCACATGCTCCAGAAATGCTCTCCTGTTGTAGCAGCCTGAGAAGCTAAGAGCAATCTAGCACAGCTGTGAAGACTCCAGACAAATGTTGGCCACCCTGAAGTCCTCTCAGACAGGAATAAAGATCTCTCAATCCTCCTCAAAGCCATCAGGTGATTTACTTGAGAGCTCAAATTCAGTCTTACAAATAACAGACTGCAGAAGCAAGAGAGATGAGGAGTTTTAGGCTTTGTCCAGCCAGTGCTCATCAGCAGACTGTGCAAATAAAAAGTTCTGCTCCTTTACTTCCTAAACAAATGTTGTGCTTGAGTAAAAGTGGCTTTCTTCCACTTCTAGCCCTGCTATTGGTTACCAGCTGCAGATGGCATGAAAGACTTTGTGCATAATCTAACAAGTCACTAAGTGGAGATGATGATGCAGTCTGTAAGCTGCATGGTTCTCATGGAGGAATGGAATCCTTCACATGGATGATCCCACACTGTCCATCACTGAGACAGTGCTTGAGGTAGTAGTAAGGAAATCACAGTTAAGATCCTTTCCTGAGCAGAGGAAGGAAGAAAACTAATGATCAATCTGGAATACAGCATCTACCAGATAATAATTACTGTCCTGTGCAGGATTTAGAAGAATTACAGAATATAATCCTCTATAAGAGAAATTGAGAAGTCAGCAGATACAATGTCTTTCTCAGTGAATATGTATCATGCTAAATTCTTTCCCAGAAGATGTAAAACTTTCCAATAAATGAGATATCCTCACCATTATGCAATCTCTCCCAACTCTTCCCTATTTTGTGAAATGTGATTAAAGCATAACAGAGCTTCTTCACAGAACCACAGAATTATAGAATCGTTCAAGTTGGAAAGGACCTTTAAAGGCCATCTGTCCCATGCCCTGCACTGAGCAGGGACATCCAGAGCTCCATCAGTGCTCAGAGCCCATCCAGCCTGACCTTGGCTGTCTGCAGGGATGGTGCACCACCGCCTCTCTGTGCAACCTTGCCAGTGCTTCACTACCTTTGTTGTAAAAAATGTTTTCCTTACATCCAATCTATAAGTTCTCTTCAATGGAAGAGAACTGCAAGAGAGCCTTCCAGCAGCCTCTGATAGACCCTGAAGTTCTCTACTCTTCGTAATGTTAACATGTTTATTTTAAGGGACATCTAAAAGCCAACTGATTGCAGATCCAGGAGGAAAAACATAGGTCTCATCTGTCACCTGATCATGATCCTCTTCCTCTTATCTTTCCAGATTGACAGCATGCAGGCTTTGCTGCACTGCCCCAACGTGCTGGTGTGTGTCGGCCGTGAGCCATTTAAACCTGTATCGATGGAGAATTTGAGGAAACACTCAGTGGAGAAGCTGCCTGACCTGGCTCCCCGTTCCAATGGCAACAATGTCAATGAAAACAATGAAAGTAAGAAAAACTCTGGGGCACGTTGCACAGTCATCTCCAGGCCTGTGTCCTACAACTTGGAGATTATAGGCACCTATTGTACTACCCCAGTGTGCAGATTTCATGTGTGCTGCTTCACTTGCAAAATGCACTTCCCTCTCTCTGCCTCCCAGGCATTTCCATCCTCTCCTTCTTTTTCTCTGGTTTCCTTCTAGGATTTCCTCCCTACACCCTCTAGTCTTTCTTTTACATGCTCCCCATGTCTGGCTGACTTCCCTTCCTCTTTCATATCTCTGTGTCTCCTTTTCCTTCCAGAACTCCCTCCTTTCCTGTGTCTGCCTCTGAGACTCCCCAAACCCTTGAGATTTCCCACGAATCTTCTGTCTCCTTGTCTGTCGCTCATATAATGCTAGCACTTCTGCACCAGGACCAGAGGATGCTCTGTATTTGTTTGCAGAAGACTCAGTTTCTCAGACTCTGTTATACTTTTTCTAAATAACATACAGGGTGTGAAAGTCATTTCAAACAATGGAGCTACCTGCAGTTGAAGGAGCTACCTTTGGAAATAAAGCATGCTTTTATAGAAAGGTTATGTTCAAGGAGTAGTACGCTATGGGTTATTCAAAAGCTCATCATGGATTGCCTGAGGTCACAGGTAATCATCCCAGCTACCCTTAGTAGCCAATGAGAAGGAGCTGCCCATTTCCAGAGAGTAATATCTGTATTAGGAATTTGGTTTTGGATGAAATGAAGTGTGCTCTGATGTGGCCATTCCTCTCTCCATTGTCAACAGTAGGAACAAGGAAATATTCACTTACGTGTTGACAACTAGCTGTTGAAACTTCTACACTCACACTCTGAGATATAAAAAAAATTGTAGAGTGCAAAGAGAATAAACAGAAGCTCTTTGTCCATCAAGAGATTGAACAGACATGCCAGTTCAAATGCATGAAGATGGTTAGGTAGGAGCTATTTCACATCTCATGTGTCTTGGTTGGTGTGCTCCCTTTGACACACAGCCTTCCTAAAATGCCCTCCATTCAGCTGCATATCCACATGCACATGGAGCCATGTAGCTATTTATGTATAAACAAGTAACCTCTCAACAAGATAATGTATGCATAAGAAATGCTATAGATACATATTTTTCAAGACATCATGACAGCAATATGCTCTGCTTGTCTTGAAGGGTCTAGCACCTCAAGAAATCTGTGCAGATCACTACATTGGGTCATAAAGGTGTTTGGATTAAAATTCTTAGAATTTCCTTATTACTGTTGTTTCTTTCCATGATTACTCTGTTTCTCTTTCTAACTCCACCAATTTATACTTTCTTTTCCATTTGTTCTTCATATTTTAATAAATATTGTAATTATTCATAGTGTCACATCCCTGTGTATTGAGCACTGCTCTGATCTACATGGCCCTACTTGTGTTTCCAAGCATATGAATAGAAAAGTAGATAATTCAGCATAAATGCTTGACATTTCACTACTAGCAAAGGAAGAAGGTCACTCCTCCATTTAAGTTCTCTCTCTCAAATAAGGATGTAAACATTCACAAGGAGTATTTGTAATGTAATTCTGTGATAAATAGAGAAGTTCTGATACTAACTTGCTCTATATGTCCTTTTTCTTTTCTTTCTGGCAGGTATTATACTACCAATGCAGGGGAAAAAAAAAAAAAAAGCTTATATTCTAATTTAGATTCAAAAAATGAAGTGTAGGTATAGAAGCTTTTAATATAGATGGTTCAAACAAAACATTCTGCTCTATTTTAACTCAACATTTACAGTCATCACTTAGTCAAAGCTAAATTTTCAAACTATGTGAACTGGCATATCTTGAATGGACTATTATCAACATTTGCTAATTTGAAGATTTGATCCATATATTCTTTTGTTAGCCTTGTATAGTTAACATTTCTCTCCATCTTTCTTTTCTTGACTTCTTTCAAACTGCAGTGAACTTTGGATTGAAAGCCAAAAAAAGCATTATCCATCCACGGTCAGCATCAAGCAACAGATCAATGAGATTTTCCTTATCATCGGAGAAGTCATATCCAAATGGTCTTGCTACCTCGCCAGATAATGGCGCACCTTTCTCAAACAATTGTTCACATCCAAAACCTGGAGACCTGGTCCATTCCTTGGTCAATGACGACATAGAGAAGCGAGTGCATGTGAACAAGGATGGCAGCCTGTCTGTTGAGATGAAAGTCCGCTTCCGCTTGCTAAATGATGAGACTTTGCAATGGTCCACCCAAATAAAAAAGTCAAATTTGATGAACCGGATGCCTTGTGAAGAATCAGGTCTAGAGGAGGACAGTGGAGTAGACCCCTTACAGAAAATGAACCCAGAAGCCAGCTCAGAGGCAGATGATTCATTATACCCATGTGATGTTGATTCTTACATGTCTAAACTTGAGGAATCTGAGTGCGATGAGGCTCACTGTCATAGCTGTGGCAAGAAACACCAGGACTATGATATCTGGAAAAACCCCATGCACACTTCCCAGAGAGAAGAGCCCAGTGTACGAAGCACATGGCACACACGGTCATCGTGCTCCAGCACATCTTCCAGGAGGAGAGTAATCCACAAAAAAAAGGCTTCTGTGGATAGTCTCCGCACCACATCCAGTGAGGAATTCTCTGAGCACATTGTGCAAGAGTCCTCATCCTACTCAGAGACTATAGAGAACAGGGTGGCATATCGATCTATTAAAAAGTGTACTTGTAGAAGTGATTTGTCTACAGGTGCTTCCAATGGAGAAGATCAGCAAGAATACACCCGGACAAGCACGAGCAATAGTCAGAGGCCTTCTTCCTTGGGATTAATGTCACATTCAAGTTGTGAAAATAACCTGAATACTCAAGAAGCCCCTGAGGACTATGAGGCCAGTAAAACCAATTCACAAAAGGAAGATGAAAATTGTTTTGAAATTTCCTCTGTGAAGTGCTTAAAGGATGATGCAGAGGAGGTTGAAAGCAGCAGAGTTGGAAGCGTCATATCAAGGTCATCAGTGCAGTCCAGACAGAGCAAGAACATATGTGAGGAAACAAGTAGTGTGGGTAGGACCATGTCCTCCTCCAGCCTTCAGAAAGCAAATGAAGGAGATAACACTATGTGTTCCACACCTGCCAACAGTGTGCACAGCAGGTCTAGTAACTGTAGCACACCTAGAGCAAAGAGTGAACATGGTGACCACTCAGAAAACAATGCAGTAGTCTCCTCCTTCTCCAGCGAGTCCTGTCCTAAGAAAGAGGCTGCAGAGATTGAAGAAGAAGAAGAAGAAAATGAAATCAATGAAATCAGCTCAGTTTCAACAAAAACAAAGCCCAACCAGTCAGTTAAAGATGAGGGCAGTGAAGTTGAGCAGTGCTCTGCACCAGGAACACCCCCGTCCATAGCTAGTGTCAGAAATAGCAGGAGAAGTGATAGTGATGAGATTGTTCCATGCAATGCCTCTTGCTCTTCCAGAGGATCCAAAAAGAGCAAACACAGCCATCTTCATTTGGATGCACAGTCTGAAATGTCTGTGTCTTCACTTGAATCCTCTCAGAATAAAAAGAAGAATTCCCTACATGCAGATGATCTAAGATCATGCAGCAGAGCATCTAATTACTCCAAAAGCTCATGTGAAATCAAGAAAAAATCTATTGGAGACCCCATGTCTCATAACTCAGGATCTTTTCAGTCAAACATTTCATCTACAAGTGAAGCAGAGGCAATTGCTGTTATTGCTGAGGAGAAAAGCTCAAAAAGTACCACCAATGGCTACAGTGCATCCTCAAAAGGCTCAAAGAGGGGAAACCATAGAGAAGAAAACAGCAAACCATCATCTCTCTGCTCAAGCGTTTCGAGCCCTAATAGAAAAGTTGGAGAAGGTCATTCCAAGATGAATTCAGAGGTCCATTCTTCAAGACATGGAAGTGTAAGTGAGAGTGTGTGTTCAAAAGGTGACCACTTAACTGAAACTGGGATTAGGAATGGAAATCCTGAAAGTGTCAGTTCAAGAGTCTCTTCAAAATCAGAAGTAGAAGATAAACACTTGTTGACACAGGTATCTCAGGAGAGTGACGGTAGGTGTTCACAATCAAACATATCTCAGTCTTCAAAATCAAGGCAGATTAAAAGTAGAAATCTTCATGTGGCGATGTCAAACTCCAGTCGAGCATCACCATCAGAGACTAGGTCAATATGCAGCAAGCATTGCCCTGCCCCACCAAAAGGGAAACCAAACAGCAAAAAACCACGATCAGCCATTTTGAAGAATTCCTCCATTAGCAGCATAGGTACTGAGTCAGTGTTCACTACAGGAAGACAGCAAAAAGAAGTTGTAGATTCCTCCAAACCAACTTCCTTTGGATCTAAATCAGTTGCATCCGAGGCAAATGACCAGAAGAATACAAAGCTTAACGGTTCTTGTGAAGGAAAAGTGGAAGAGGTGTTAGAAGACACAGGAGTGCAGGAGGAATGGAGTAATTTAATGCCATCTAGTTTACCAAATACATCTCCAGAAGAAGTTGTGCAAGAATGGCTAAGCAAAATCCCTTCGGAAACACTGCTTATGAAATATGAAATGGAGGATAATGCAGAAGAGGAATGTATAGAAGCAACCACTGAGATGTCGTGCTGTACAAATGCTGAGGAAACCCCAGAGGATGAAAAAGCTGAGAAGAAGAGTGCTGAGGAAGCTGAAAATGAAACAGTGGATGAAGTGGAGAAAGAGACAGTAGAAGTCACTGCTGTAAATGAAGAGGCTGAAGAGTACGCAAATCAGGAACAAATCCCTGAAGTCTTGTCTGAAGCTGCCAAGGCTGACCAAGCAGAATGCAGTCAGTCAGTTACGTCTAGCCAAAACAACAACAAAAAAGACCTTCCAACCTCTGTCCAGACTTCCGTCCAGATTATGAAGGCCTTGCTCAGTTCAAAACATGAAGCAAAATTTGACCGATCAAACAGCTTGCCTGAAGTGTCTCCCACAATGGGAAGAAAACTGAGTAATTCTGCCACTGTCTTGATTACTTGTCTTGCCAGTCTGCAGCTCCTTGATGAAGAGTCAGAAGATCCATCAGATAAATCAAAATGTTTGAAAAAAACAAGATATATGGAACTGTTAAATATTTTCCAAGCCCTGTGGTTTGGACAAACAGCTGAAAAAAGTGGTCCAAGCTCAGGTCAAGAGGCAAGTGGACAGGAAAAGTCAGCTTCTGGGTTTAAAGTCCCCAAATCTGTAAATGGTGACTTCACTCCAATGTCCTCCTCTGGGGTGGATGTCAGCAGTGGTTCTGGTGGTTCAGGAGAAGAAATTACTGCTGGTGCCAAGAACTGCAATTTACTGGCACAAAAGACTGTTGAATTCAAATCAGATGGCCAAGTGGAAGATGGAGAAACTGCCACTGAACTGACTGAGGCTGAGGAGCAGAGTAAACAGGAAGAGCATTCATCCCGACCTTCAACAGCCTGCTCAAAATCAAAAGGTGAGGAAAAAGCAAATTCTGCTAGAGAGGAATCTCTAATTCAGGATCAGTGCAGTAACTGTGAGAATGATCAGGAGGAAGGAGAGGAAAATGAGAACACAGAAAATAGCAGATTAGTTGAAAATGGAGAGCAAGAAGAATCTGAAGCTGTAAATGAAGCACTTCTAAAAGAAAATCTTGAAGAGGCAACTGAGCAGTTATCCGCTACTATTGAGACAAATGTCAGTGATGCTGACTGTGGGACAGAACTGAAAGCTGATATTCAAGAGCAGCTTGAAAAAGGGTCTACAAAGGATCCAGAGTCCAAAGTTGATATGGCCACCAGTGTGGGCACATCCCTTGTCCAGCAAAACTCAGTGGATCCGGATCCAGTCTGGGTCCTGAGGCTGTTAAAGAAAATTGAGAAGGAATTCATGGCTCACTATGTCAATGCTATGAATGAGTTAAAAGTCAGGTGGAACCTGCAGAACAACCAGCAGATGGATGAAATGATCTTGGAGTTGAAGGAGGAAGTGAGCAAAAGGATACAAAGAAGCATAGAGAAGGAGCTGAAGAAGATCAAAAGCAGAGCAGGAACCAAGATGCCAAGACCTCCAGATGGACCTCTCAAGCGTGAGTCAACGCTCCAAACTGAGCAGAGGAGACGGCGGCTGCAGACTATGCATAAAAAGTCATTCTTCAGTGACAAGACTGGAACCCACAGTAGGCTTGCAGACACATCAGATTTATCATTAGATATAGATGAAGATACAGCATTTAGCACAGCTTTTGAGGCAAGTATCAGTGAGCAACCAAGTGAGGAGGAATACTGCCCTTGTGACACGTGTGTGAGGAAAAAAATGGCTTCCAAGCCCATAAGAAACCCAGTGTTGGCTACCAATGCCCCAGTTGCGAAAGCATTTGATTTACAGCAGATCCTGAAGAGAAAGAAAGATGAAAATGAGGAAGCCTGTGTCTCAGAAGCAGCCCAGGACAGCAAAGCAACTCCCAGTAATGTGGAGGAAGCAGCAGAAAACACCAATCCAGATGAAGAGAATGATGAGAGTGACCTGCAGTCAGGCCAAAAGGAAGTGAAAGAAAATGAAGAAAAGAAGTCAGTATTAGATGAAATGGATGGTTCAGTGCTGAAAGAAGATGAAGAAGGACCAATATTAGAGAGTCAAAACTGTGCAATTGAGGAGGAGGTTACAGATGAAGAAAACAAGGAAGAAGAAAAGGAAGAAACAAAAGAAGTGGAGGAAGAAGAAGAAAAGGTGGAAGACATAACACTGAAGGCAGAGGAAGAGGAGGAAACAAAAGAAGAGGTCGAAGGAGAAATAAACGAGAAAGATGATAAGGAAGTAAAAGAGGAAGCAGAGGAAGAAACAAAGGAGGAAGAAGAAACAAAAGAGGAGGAGAAAGAGGAGAAGGAGGAAGGGAAGGAGGAAGAAGAAGAAACAAAAGAGGAGGAAGAGGAGGAGGAAGAAGAAATAAAAGACGAAGAGGAGGAAGGGGAGAAGGAGGAAGAAGAAACAAAAGAGGAGGAGGAAGGGAAGGAAGAAGACGAGGAAGTGAATGAGGAGGGAGAAACAAAAGAGGAGGAGGGAGAAGGAAAGGAAGAGGAGGAGGAAGTGAAAGAGGAGGAAGAAACAAAAGAGGAGGAGGGGGAAGGAAAGGAAGAGGAGGAGGAAGGGAATGAGGAGGAAGAAACAAAAGAGGAGGAGGGGGAAGGAAGGGAAGAGGAGGAGGAAGGGAATGAGGAGGAAGAAACAAAAGAAGAGGAGGATGAAGTGAAGAAAGAGGAGGATGAAGTGAAGGAAGAGGAAGAGGGAGAAGGAAAGGAAGAGGAGGAGGAAGTGAAAGAGGAGGAAGAAACAAAAGAGGAGGAGGGGGAAGGAAAAGAAGAGGAGGAGGAAGGGAATGAGGAGGAAGAAACAAAAGGGGAGGAGGATGAAGTGAAGGAAGAGGAGGAGGAATTGAAGGAAGAGGAGGAGGAAGTAAATGAGGAGGAAGAAACAAAAGAGGAGGAGGGAGAAGGAAAGGAAGAGGAGGAGGAAGTGAAAGAGGAGGAAGAAACAAAAGAGGAGGAGGGAGAAGGAAAGGAAGAGGAGGAGGAAGTAAATGAGGAGGAAGAAACAAAAGAGGAGGAGGGGGAAGTGAAGGAGGAGGAAGAAACAAAAGAGGAGACAGAAGGGAGGGAAGAGGAGGAGGAAGAAAAATCAAAAGAGGAAGAGGAGGAGGAAGAAACAAAGGAGGAGGAAGAAGACATGGAGAAGGAGGAGGAAGAAGCAAAGGAGGAAGAAGTAAACAAGGAAGAGGAAGAAACAAAGGAGGAAGAGGAAGATGTGAAGGAAGAAGAAGAAGAAACAAAAGAGGATGAGGAAATGGAAGATGAGGAAAAAGCAACAAAGGAGGATGAGGAATCAAAAGAAGATGAGGAAGTAGCAAGAGAGGAGGAAGAAGCAGAAGAAGGAGAGGAAGAAGTAAAAGAGAAGGAGGAAGAGGAAGAGGAAGCAGAGGAAAAGAACACAAAAGAGGAAGAAGAAGAAGCAAAAGAGGAAAATGAAGGAGAAAAAGATGAGGAAGAAACAAAGAAAGAGGAGGAAGTAGCAAACGGGGAAGAAGAAAAAGTGCAAAATGAAGAGCAGGAAGTTGAAGTAGAGTCCAAAGCTGAAAATGAAGTTGATAATGAAGCTGAAGAAACACAGGAGCCAGAGGGTGAAGATATTGAAGCTGATGATGAAGAGGAGACATTCAAATGCAAAGATGTTGATGGCTCAGAGGCAGATGAGAATCCTGAAGGAGATACTATAGAAGGAAGTGAGGAAGCTAAGCAGGATGAGGATGAGGCAGCAGAAGATGGAAATGTAGAGTTAGAAGATGAGGCATGTTCAAATGAAGAAGAAAACAACAGTGAAGGTGGTGAGAAATATGAAGAGAATGATGAGGAACCCATCAGTGATGACCCTGACCTGGCAAACAAAAACCATGAAGGCAACAGTAAGTCTTCTGAAAGAGCCTCCAAGGCCAAAGGCAAAAGAAACGGGAAAAGGCTAGAGACTCTGAGCAAAGCAGTTACCATTTTTGGTTCTTCTTCTCTGGGAAACTTCTCACAACAGTCCCAGAAGGGGTCTGATGATGAAAGTGAAGAGGAATGCCAAGATAATAACTCCATAAGCGAGCACCCTAGTGGAGAGGCTCAAAGTGATGAGAGCAGCAAACCTTCAAAGATGTATCCTGATAGCGAGGAAGAAGAGGACAAAGCATCTTCATGCATTGATCCTTTGGGAGATGAGGAACAGCCAGATGCTGAAGGTGCAGATCAGAAGGGAGACAAACATACTAACAAGGTTCAGGCTTCTAAAAATAAGGAAGGTTCTGATGAAATTGATCAGGATGACCTGGATTTCTAGAACTGCTTATCAAAAACTGCTTTTTTTCTTTCTTTTTTTTTTTAAAAGTAAATTTTGATTACATATTGCAGTATCTCCAGTGAGTTGAGCCATCGTAATTGGCTTGTCTTCTGAGTTAAATGTGGTAAACTTGATCTTGAATTCTGTGAGTAAAGTTGCAATTACTTGCCCTCATTTTCTAGAGGGCTAGCACACTCTTAAAGATTTAGTGGTTTCATTAGAAAACTGGTTTGGGGAAAGGGAAGGCTGTTTTGTTTGTGATACCTTCTTGTTCCTTTTCTTTAAGCCATGCTGTTTGCTGCTTGAGTATCTGTGGCTCTGCTGGGCATCACGTCTGAGTAACTTCAGGATGCCTTTTGTCTGTTGCATGCCATTTTCCTGGAAAGGTTGCCAATCCACAGAAATGTGACAAAATCTGGAGTCACTGCCAAAGTCTGGTCAGAGCCCACAGAGATGTACACTCATTTTCTCCCCTCTCCTCCAATCTCCTTCTCTTCCCTCTCATATGAAGAGAACAGGTCTGAGACATCAAAGTCTTTTCCTATTTTCCTTGTTTTTCTTTAGAAGAAGTGAGATTGATCCTCACATCGCCAGAAATCCAAAAGGGTCATCCCACTCGATCTCTCCTCTTCCAGATCATTGATATGTTTGTACTGTGCTCATCACTGTAGTATGTGGAGATGCACTAGTAGATAAAAAAGATGAATTAATTCATCTGTCAGGTATCTGACAAGTGGTGTCATGTCCCACCTTTGGTCCTTTACAAGTGGTTGAATGCAGTGTTGACCAAATTAGACATAGATAAACTCCACTTCCTTGTGATTATCTTTATTATGCCAATGATGGTATCTAAGCACTTTACAATCACCTGGGATCCCTCAAACAATTTTGTACGAGTGCTGCAGCAAGCAACTGGAAGAGGCTCAAGCATTTACTGGATAAGTTGGAATTTACAAAGCATGATAAAACTGTGAACTTAATTTAACAGCTATTTCCTATTGGATTATTTATGTACATTGTTCTTCCCCTAGGGCAATGTATGCATTTCTGAATAAATGCCCAATTAATGTGAGGAGATGTCTGACCATACCTCAACTGCATCCATGTCTACACCTCTTTGGGAAACAGTCTAAATTTATCAACAATTTACAAAGGAGAACAGAACAGCAAAAATCAAAGAGGGTAAAAGCAAAATGCCTTAAAATGTGTGATGAAGAAGTGTGTGTGTAGCATTGTGTCAGGTGCGTGCAGACGTTGAAATAATATTCAAAATGAAATAATAAATGCTGTTATCATTTCAAGAATCATTTCCTTAAACTCATACCCTATCAACTGATTTCCACAGATAAGATTCATTTCACCTAAATTAAGAAGTAGTGTTCTGTTCCAGACATAGATAGTTAATGATCGGTGCCTGTGACTTAAGGGCCAATGCAAACAATAAACAGAGAGCTAGATCTCAGCTGAGCTACCCTCATGGAGATTCACAGTGCCAGCTGAGATACTCCAGGGAGCCCAAGGCAGCTCCACTGTCCTCAAGATGCAGAAGAAAGATCTGAGCCTTCCTAAAGGCAAGCACAGTTCCATATGTTTACCTCATCTGCATGGTTTGGGTCATCTAGGTCATTTCAGATGAAACTAGACCTCTCCGTAGGTACAACTCCATTGAACTCCAATTGTCTTAAAGTTTGTCTCAGCTGACAGTCTCTGTTCTCTGTTTGCTGTGTAGACCTTGCCAGAGCTAAGATCTCTCGGAAGCTGGGATTCAATTTCACTGCCTAAACATAGATGTTTAGTGCCTGTTGAGGAGGCATAGGGAATCCAGTTTCATGTCCCAGTGTTGTTGTGAAGGTGTGTAGACCCCCTTGTAGATATCAGGGGTGCTCCAGGGCATCTTAAACTGTATTACTCATGGATGTAAAAGAACTGTTCTGCTCCTAAAATTGTATGAGACAAATTCTACCACAGGGGATTGAAGTGAAAGTTTGAAGCTCAGTGTTAAAACCCTTGTTGGCTTTGAAGTACAAGAACATGGAACCTTATTCTCCTCTGACTCAACGCATATTCTGACTCATGCATTATCTGGTCTCTCGGTATTGCACTGTGATAGAGGCTGACAGTCTGACCTGTCACACCTAAAATACATGCTGAACACCATACCTGCTCCAAATGCAAGTTATGTAGCCTCTGTACCATCAAAGCTCCATATAGGATGCTGTTTAGGACACTAATAGGCTGCTCCAGGGCAATTTTTTCCTTCTATAGCCTTGTCCCATGACATCAATATCATGAATCTATAACACAGATTTCCATAAATCAATATAAAAAGCAGGTTTTCAGGTATCTAGAGAGAGAAATAGAGATAATACAGTTATATCTGTTGACATACAATGAAGGAAAAGACACCAATACAAAGGGTAGGTGTTTTGCCCTGCTGGGTTCTCTAAGTAGTGCAAAGAAGCAGGATCTGCCAGCGTTAATGGGACTGTCATATGGCTGGGAGAAGCTCTTCAACCACAACATCCTAACACTGGCACTTAGAGCAAAGGTGTACATTCAAGCTGTAACTATCACTGCAATTTGGAAGTCGATCAGATATCACCAATACACTTGGTGCAAGCTCAACCTGGGGACATCAGGTGAAAACTGAGGCACCTTTGGTCTCTGATGTCTACTAGGGAGCTAACCAAGTGCTAGGGAAGATGTGTTTGCCACCTGAAGCAGCTCATTACTCAGTACTTGGTAGTCCCTGAAGGAGGTTTGCTGCTACCCCAGCATTTCTCTCCCCATTGACAGTGGCTAGCAAGTGCTGTGCCATATGCAGAGGCATTCTGGTTTAATTGGCAGGAAAGTGAAATGTCTGCTTTCTGATGCATCAATTCTTGTGGGGTTCAGAAGAACATTAAGCCAGATAGTCATAGCTCTGGTCCTGGCACGAGACATACACAAGTTGCTCAGATGAAGATGTCTAGTGTGGGAAGAGCTGGTCCCAGCATAACTGCACCAAAGTATCTTACAGTGCTCCAAGTGATGGCTTGCAGAGTCATCTCATGGAAGCATTAAAAGTTCATTGGCTCCAAGATCACTCTGTTAGCACTATTGCTAAAATCCACTGCTGCAACTGCATGGGTTAGCAAGAGGCCAAGCCTTTCCCATGGTTTCTCCTCCAGCCTGTTGACTTTGCTCATTCTAAAGCTGCTTGTGCACAGTCAACATCACGCCCTATCCGTGTTGAGTCAGTGGCTTCCCCACTCGTGGGCGTCTCGGACAACACCAGTGGAAAGAAAGAAACCAAACCAAACACCTGGAAAGCAGTTTGGTATCGGTCCAGGAAGCAGATGTTGCTGAAGGAGGTGTTTCTTTTCACTGCCAGTATCTCCCAGGTTTACCCATGAACAAGGTACTCAGCTATAAAGGATCCCTCACAATTACATCTCTCACTGCTTCCAAAGTTGATGTTTCCCCTTGGCTGCTGTGACTCACTCTCATGTTCAGTCTTGCAGCTCTCTTCTGCCTCTTGCAGCACAGGAACACGTGCTGCCAGCCAGCTCCAGAGCTGTCACGTTTATACTGGCTGGAGAGATAAACCTATCAGCACCTGAAGGGGATTACAGCTGTTTGCTTTCAGCAGGAAGAGGAAGGCAGAGAGGCAACGCAAGACTTGCATGGCTGTGAGCAGAGCTGTACAGCTTGTTTTGCTATGTATCTCTGTCTTTTTATTTTTTTCTTCATTATTTTTATTTTACCTGCCAGACAAATTGCTTCTTGATGCATATCAATTTTGTTTGCTTGTTTCTTTTTTTCCTTTTTGTTTGTTTGTTTGCTTACTTTTCAAGACAAATCTTGAAAAAAAATCTTTGAAAAAAAATCTTTGAGAGTGGTGAGATGCTGGAACAGGCTGCCTAGAGGGGTTGTGGATGCCCCATCCCTGGAAGTGTTGAAGGCCAGGTTGGATGGGGCCCTGAACATTCTGGTCTGGTATTAAATATGGAGGTAGGCAGTCCTGCATGCAGTAGGGGGTTTGAAACTTGATGGGTCTCTTCCAACCCAAGCCATTCTATGATTCTATGATTAGTGGTAAGTTCATCAGACCCATTAGTTCCTCAGGTCAGTGTGTCCTCTTGGAGGCTGGAGGAACTGTCTGTGGCTAGAATATGAGATTAAAACTACATTGCAGAGGGTGTTGCATATGACCACTCACTGCATCCCTGAAAGCAGTCGGTGCCTGCAATTTGCTCTCCTCAGAGTTAGATGCTTTGAGTATATGGGCGACAAACAGCTGAAGAACAGTATCTAAAAAGGTTAGCAACAAATAGAGGCTGTTTGGAGTTGTGAGCAGTCTCTTCATCTCTTCTGTTGAAGCTCTTCCACGTTCGGTGAATATATAGTCCTAGAGATGCAAGACATTCCATTGCAGTAGGGGCCTCGAGTTCTGAACTACTAACAAGTGAATTATTCAGTCTTTCATATCATAGGAGAGTGCCAGACACCAAGATATCTACTGAGCTTTGTTTACCTAATGCATTCTTTCTGGGAAGAAACAGGGCTGGTGATTCCCTAACTATTTGAGTCTCAATTATTTGGTTGCCTGTAGCTATAAACCATCATTCGCTATAAACTAGGGAATGAGAGGGGTTGTTTAGGGAGGGATTATAGATACCTCAAGCCTTGCATCTGAGACAGAAGGGTTAATACTTTTTGTGATGATCCTCTGACACATATTCAGAATTGCTGGTGATGCCTATTTTCCCATGCCCCCAAGCCACAGACCCTGTCCCTGTGTCAGCCACTTCTAATTTTATCTCCCTGCCCTCTGAGTTGAGCACCAGGGCTTTGAGCTCCAACAGGAAGCACCTCGGCTGACCTTTCTAATTTCAGGGGCTAGATGCTTGCTTATCCATGCAATCCCCAGCAAAACCCATATCTAACAGCATCCTGCCCTGCATTATATCACTTCGCGTTGCATCACTTTGCATTGTGTCACATTTTTTATTCGCTGCAGAGAAGGATGGATGTATTCTGAACTCTGTGGTGTGAAAACGGGCTTGAACTGTGAGGGTTGAAAGGGCAGGCTGTGGCAGGCTTGTGTTGCTTCTTCCTCACTAAAAAAGGCTTATTCCTCCTGAGCCTATTGCAGCGTCCAAGCCAACAAAAGTGACACGTATTAACCTTTCAGTTTTTGCATAAAGGATGGCGATTGGGCTCCTTTTCCAGTTTTAAAAGAGCTGAACAAAGCTCTTTCAGTCCTGTGACAGAGAGGGAGTAGGCGTAGCAGCAAGGTCAGGACAGTGCTTCCTAAGCGGATGGAAATGCTTTGCCTTGATGCCTAATTAGTCTCTTGCAGCACAGAAACCCCCCCTTACCACTCCCTGATCCGGGAGCTCCCCACAGTCCCTGGTGCAGGACTGCCTTACAGAACTGGCTGCTCTGGCTGTTTTTGGCATGTCTGATTCTCTGTATGCAGGTACGAAGACTTATGGCTCTGGCACCAAGACCCAATAAACCCCATCAGTTCATTTCCCATTGCAGTGCTGTCTTGAAGCAGTGCCTCTCTTTCTCATGACAGCAGCCTCAGCCTCTCAGGGTTGATTCCATGTTAAGCTTCACAAATACATAGATAAGTCTCTGGAGCCTGCAAAAATTCTTTAAAACATTTGAAGAGTAATTTTCTGGCTCTATCTGTCAGCTGCAGTCTCTCCCTTGCCATGCTTCCATGTGTCAGACACATGATTCACCAAACATTTATGTCAGGCATAGTTCAGTGTGGGAATCCATGCATGTAGGCTCTATCACTCACTGATTCTATGCCTCAGCAGAGGTGTGGGGATTCCCTTTCTTCTTGGTGGTGGTGTTGACATGCAGAGCTGGTTTGGGCTGTAAAACCCCAAAGGCATTCAGATGACAAAGGAGAGCAAATAGCAGGGACTCTTCATTAAAATCTACACTGATCTGAAGAAAGAGGAGCTTGCTGTTAATTAAACCTTCCCTACTCTTCCAAATAGCCCAGGCTATATATTGTTTAACATTCTTTCAGGCTAGATATTAGGAAAATTTCTCCTCAGAAGGAGCGGTGATGCAGTGGCACAGCTGCCCAGGGAGGTGGTGGGGTCACCATCCCTGGAGGGGTTCAAGAACCACAGAGATGTGGCACTGAGGGTCAGTGGGCATGGTGGGAGTGGGCTGGGGTTGGACTGGATGATTATTGAGGTTTTTTCCAACCTTCATGATTCTATGATTATGGCAGAAGTCACTACCTCATGCCCAATATTTCACCCTGCCCCAAACTTAGATACAAAAACAGACACTCATCATTCCTAGCATGTTGTGTTTTTCTTGGCATCCTAGCAAAATGAGGAGTAAATATTGAAGGACACTGATTAGTTCCCTGGGGACAGAGGCCTAATGCTTGCCCCAGAGGTGAGGAAAGCTTCATTCAAGCTTTGCACCTCATTGCACGTCTGAGAATCACATTCCAGAAGCACATGACCAAAGCAAAGGGCAATTCAGGAGCTTTCATGGTACAACTCAGTTTCCCAAGCCACTGCTGTGGTGATGCATTTAATAAACATGGAGGCTACATGGAAGATTCCAGGCCAGTGAGGACAATAATTCCTGGCAAAATGAATCCCAAACAGCAGTATGTGCCAGGAGGGGAGAGAGAATGCATGCACTCTGCAAGATCTTTATTACCTCCCACAGCTGTTGCCTACACTGAACTGCAAGGATTTGGTTACATCAGATGTCTTTTGGAGTGCCAGCCAGTCATGGTGAAGTACCTCGACTAATCTCATCAGATTTCACCTTCCTGTGACATCCCTTGAGCAACGAAAGAGGATTGTGCATCTCTGGTTGCATCCTGGATTGACTCCGCGTGTGGGAGTGCTGGAGAGGAAGGACAGGAGTTGGGGAAAAACTTCCCCATATCTCTTTCTGTCTGCTGATCCTGGCAGAGACTGCCCTACTCCCAAAACCATGACAGGAACCCAACTCTTGCAGTCAGGGTGGCAGGACTGAGCAGTGCTGGGAAATGGTCTGTGATCCCCAGCAAAAAGAGGAGCAGACCATCCCTATGTAGGGCTCTGGGTATGTGAGCAAGTACAGCTGTTTTAGGGTCTCTTTTCCAAATCAGGAGTGTATCAGATAATTCTACTTCTGGATTTGTTTTTTTTTTGTTGTTGTTGTTGCTGCAATGTCAGAACTTAATAACTTGTGGAAAGTCAAAGCAGCATAGAATGTCCCAGATTGGAAAGGCCCATAAGGATCATATTGTTCAAGTGAAAGGGGGGGATTGGCATTAAGTTCATTAATAAGAGTTAGAAGTCAATCATATTAATAACATTTGCATATGACACTAAGCTGGGGAGGCATTTTACAGAGCTATGATCCTCAGGGTTACTAGAGATAACACTATGACCTGGGTCTTGTAACGGCTTCTTACTGTTTTACATGGGTCTACTGCAGAGAGAGAGGAAGCCCCACCTTCCTCCAACACGGGTTGTACAAACCCAGAGAGGAACTTTTAATTAACCACACTGGCTTCCCAGCCAATTTAAGAATGTTGCTTAAACCACAACTCTTTCCTTAGCACTGATGACTGGCTAACTAACTCTGTAGGCATCTGTCTGCTGCTGCTCATACACAGTCCCCTACATCTTGGTCACACTGAGAAATTCTCAGTCTACCAGCTGGTACTTTTCCAGCTACCATACTTGCTGGCCTTGGTTTGCTCAGTGTTCTGACAACAGGCGATGCCACATACATTCAGCAAAAATGCACACAGAAACAGTTGCTCAAGTCTCACAGTGGCCTTTCACTCTGGGATATCAGTAGGGGGCTGTGATCTGGAGTGATCTGCAGTCAGATCTCTCTTCAGGAAGACGTTTTGTTTTGCAGAGCATATCAAAGGGACAGAGCAAAACATGGTCATTCAGAGTAGTGCGCTTAGAATCACAAAGACTGGAAAAGATCAAGTCCAACCACCAACCCATCCCCACCGTGCCCACTGACCACATCCCTCAGTGCCACATCTCCACATTGAACACCACCATTTCCCTGGGTAGCTGTGCCATCTGAATCTACCCTAGGACAACTTAAGTTCACTATCGTCCTATCACTATTACCTGGGAGCAGAGGCTGACCCCAGTGACCCCTTAGGGCCACTAAGATGATCAGAGGGCTGGAGCACATCTCCTATGAGGAAAGGTTGAGGGAACTGGGCTTGTTTAGCTTGCAGAAGAGGCGGCTTCGGGGAGACCTCAGTGTGGCCTTCCAGTGCTTGAAGGGAGTGTATAAACAGGAGGGGGAACTGCTGTTTGTGAGGGTGGATGGTGATAGGACAAGGGGGAATGGTTTTAAAGTGAGACGGGAGGTTTAGGTTGGATATGTGGAGGAAGTTTTTCAGCCAGAGGGTGGTGAGGCACTGGACCAGGTTGCCCAAGGAGGCTGTGGATGCCCCATCCCTGCAGGCATTCAAGGCCAGGCTGGATGTGGCTCTGGGCAGCCTGGTCTGCAGGTTGGTGACCTGCACATAGCAGGGGGTTGGAACTGGATGAGCATTGTGGTCCTTTTCAACCCAGGCCATTGTGTGATTCCCTATGATTCCCTCACACCACCTCACTACAAGCTCCTAACCCTAACTGTTGGTATACACTATTGGGTAGCTTTAATGGAAGAGAAATTGCAAGAGATATCAAAGTATGCATGCTTTTCCCTATAATGTGGGAAATATTTGCTTAAGATCCATATGGAGTTATATGAATGAAAACCCTCTGAAAATTGTCACAGAGGGTCTAACCAGGAGACAGGCAAGAAGTTACTTCCACTTACAGCTGTGATTTGTGCAAGCAACAAGTTGGCAGTGTCTGAAAACACCCAATCCCCAAAGTTAAGCAGGTAAGGACATGCTCAGCTGATGAATCCCAACAGGGTTTAAACATGAGTAAGCTCCTCACTGCTCATCGCTGTCAAGATTTAGGCTGTTCCAAACATGTCCAGAAACAGATAAATTGATATGTTATGGAGACTGGACCAGTGGGAACTTGGAAATGAAAAGCAACCGGTGCATCCAGAGATAGAAGTCTGCAAATCAAGCATTTGGAAGATCAGACGTGAAATGCACTGGGGGAAAGCTCACAGGCAAAAGGTGGGCTTTTAAATGAGAATACACCAAAACAAATTAAAAGAAGAAAAAAAGAAAAATAAAATAGTTCTTAGGTATCCAACAGAAAAATTTAAATTTTGTTGTAACCAGTGGTTTTCAGTCATTTATGTTGTTATGTTATGTAGAACAGATAGCTGACAAGATATCTGCTCAAAACTTTTTGATTCCTTTCAACTCTTTTTCTGAATACAGGAAAATCATCAGTTAGCCTGGTTATGAAACAGCAACATCCTGACAATATACCTCTACCAGGCAGATTTTCCTCCCTAAAAACCTTGAAGACACAAGAAAAAATTTTTCCATGAGATGACAGGCTATGAGAGTATTATAGAAATTAGTTCAATTTGAAGTTGTTCCAGTGCCAGCAGAAAGGAAGATACAACAATTTCCATCTGAATTATAGCCAATATCATGCTGTAACCAGAAGCGTGTTTACATATAGGAGGACCTTTTGTCAGGATTTCCCAATTCATTCAAGGCATGATAAGTTTTCTTCTGCAGCCTGTGTTACGAATACAGACTACTTATTGTAACCAAAAACAGGATTTTTAGGCAATCACCACACAAAGAAGGAAATGTGCATGCTATGGGATTCCAAGTTATTTGTGAGCATGAGTTGATACAGTATTTATATATGAGGATAGCAAGTCAGATGGACATCCAAACAAAAAGCTAATTTCTCCCTAGTAGCAAGACATTCAGAAAAACAGGGAAACATTTCAGTGCTACTGATCTTGGCACTCCCATACATGATGTCTCAAGCCCATAGACCTTTCTTTCAAAAATTAACTACTCTAAAGGTTTGCAGCAGCATGAAACCCTAAAAATGACAGCGCAAAGAGCTTGCTATGCTTAGAGAATCCAGAACAGTAATTGTTGTTTTTTAGTGTTTTCTTTTTTTGAAGAGTTAGTTTCAAGAGTTTTCTTCATCCTTGGTGCAGAAGCAATTAACTTAGCAGAACCAGACAGGTCACAACTGTTATGGTAGGAATGATACCTTCGTTGCCTGCACCTTTTCCTGGTTACTATGAATAGACATGAAACAGAATATGCTAAGTTGAAGCTACACTTATAAGCCTATGATGTTCTTTGAGGAAAGTACCATGCTGAGCATCAGTGGTGGCTTTCTATGCAAATAAAGGCAGCATGTGAAATAAGAACCCATTCCCATGTCAAGTAGATCTACATCCGTGAGTAGAAATACAAGTAGGAGCCTAAATCCCCCAGAAATCAGTAGAACGTGAGGCCCTACCTACTTTTCTAAATACAGATATCTCATTCAAATTTTTCATGACCTTCTCAGATGACCACAGAAATTACCACAAGTCCATTCAGTGGATCCAACTTTCCTTTGGCAATGAGACTGCAAAGAAGTAGGCATAAGGGACACTGTAAAGGAAACTGAAGTTTGAATGTGACGAGTAAGAGAAGAGTGTTGCAAGAAAGGTTGGTTGGTGCTGAACTCAAACTCAACCATGCCTTTGGAGACCCATAATTCTACCCTGCTGGAATCACCCATCCACACAATGGAGCAAGGGCAGAGCAACAAATTTCTCTTCCTTAACACCTGGAAGGATGTGTCACCTCAGTGCTAAACACATCTCTGCAGTTTAGCTCCTTTGAGAGTTGCAACAATTTTTCATCATTGCCTTTCATGCAAATGCATTTACAGCCCTCCCATTTCACTCTGAGTCTGAGCTCTTGCTCAGCCCAAAAGATGCAATGGCATGTATCAGAGATGAATGAATTTGCCTTAGGTTGGTGCCATGTGTACAAATCCCATTTCTCAGCACGACACAGAGGAGACCCTCTCATGATGCAGGAAGGGTTTGATTTCAGTGCCTCTTGGTCTCTGAGACATCCATTCAGGTCTGACTGGGAGAATGCAGGACCTCTGGCACAGACATACTGAGGGGCAGACAGTCTATGTGGATTAAACAACAACTAAAAAATCACAGAGTGAAGTACTCCTCTGTGACATACAATAATGTATACCAGGAATAAATGAGCCTACCATATGACCATTTATTCTAGCAGTTGGACACCTTGCCTGTGGCAAGGGGGTTGGAACCTGATAATCCTTGAGGTCTCTTCCAACCCAAGCCATTCTACTACTCCATAATTTCTGTATTCTACCTTGGTAATAAGAGTTTCTGCCAGGGTTTATTTGTAGGGGCAGGTTTTAACCTCCTGGGCAAAAGGGTTTAAACAGTTCAGTGTGTGTTTTCATAGGTGATCCATGACTACATTCAGCGGACTGGAGAAACAAAAGCTTATGCATGGAGCAAAGAAATACGGTAGCAGGAAAGAGAGAAATGCAAAGGGAGGAAGAAACATACACAGCAATGTTAAAGGGCAGCTGGGATTTGCTGGGCATCAGCTGTAAGAGGAAAGCTTCAGTTTGATATATGGTGCCAGAGTTATTATTAATGATTTGCTGTTTTTTACCTTTAAAAACTTCGGGGGGATTATTTATTATGTCACCACAGTGCTCATATGATCTATGAAAGCTGCAATAATACGTATCTGTTGCTGGCCTCTCAGACTCACCATTTTTTTTTTAACAACCTTTAATGAGGATTTAATTCTGCACTCCCAACACAGGGAAAGAGTACATGGTACTTGAAACAAAAGACAGAGAAGAAAAATACTCCCCTCTTTATTAAAAATATCCTGTACGCCTTTCCACCATGAATGAATGATTCTGCTGATAGTCTCTACAGCATTTTCATGGGTCAAAGGGTTTATTTTCACTTGAAAATAATGAAGATTCCAGGGAAATCCAATGAGACTAGAAATTCTGCCAGAGCCCTGACTTCTCATCATCCCACAAAGATAGCTGGTGCAGCAGTGATTAGTTGGTTGGTGCTGGGAAGCACTGTGGTAGTGGGATCATCTGCTTTTTGGGGAAATTTCCTGTGCTTGGGACCTTAAAAACCACCATATCCCAACACCTGCTATGGGCAGGATCACCTCCCATCAGACCAGGTCCCTTTCCAGCTTTCCTTTAGGCCCCTTTAGGTACCGAAAGGCCACAATGAGGTCTTTCCAGAGGCTTCTCCTCATTGAACAACCCCAGTTCTCAGCCCCTGTCCATTAGGGAAGAGCTTCAGCACTCTGAGAATCCTTCTGGCCTCCTTTGGACCTGTTGGAGCATGACCTTCTTGTGTCGGGACCCCAAAGCAGAATGCAGCAGTGCAAGTGGGGTGCTCTGGCCAGCACTGGGATCTGGGGTAATTTCTGAAGTTGCGTGATTGAGAAACCCAGAACCCCTGGCTCCCTTACAGGGAGTCTCTGGGCACATTGAGGCATCCCAAAACCACCACACCAAGGCTGAACTTACCATTTTGGCAGGAGGAGGCTCGAAATCTACAGACCAAATGTGGCTGTGTGGCTGAAGAAATGGAGAGTTTAGAAGTTGTGTTATTGTTGTCTGTTCTCATCCATGAGCAGAGCACCTATTCCCGGCTGTTTGGCAAGGGACAATAATAAAACAATCAGAAGAAATATTCTGAATAGTGGGAAAATGCACTTTTAACCTGCACTGTAAGCATACCTCCTGATCTGACTATTTGCCTCTTCAATGCTTTTTCCATGCGCTTATTTTTTTCTTTTCATCAATAGTTTTAATGCACGAGTGCGGATGTAGGCGTGCTCATTCATCACCTAGAGCAATTGCAAGGGGAATGTTTCCACCTAGCAGTACCTAGGCTCCTTAATTCCAATTTCTTTGAATCTGGGTGGGCTGAGAAATAGGTGCTGCTGAGGTTAGGAGCTGAGTTACCTGGGATCGCTTTGTAGTGAGGATGGAACCTTTCTAATGGAAGGAGAAAACCAGAGGTCCCTGGCAGAAATTTCTAGATCTATGGCTGACAGCTGCAGATCTTAAACCCAGACCATCCCAGCACAAGGTTGTGAAGAAAGAGCAAAGAAAAGTGCTCATTACAGCTTGGAAACTCCAATGCCCCTTGAGCAAAGCAACAACTTGCCATTCTCCCCTGGTGAAAAGGTTTTGACATCATCCAAGGCTGATGATAAATACAAAGAGAAATATAAGGCTTGGCCACAGCTTGCTTTAAAACAAACATTTGACATTTAATCACATAACAGTTATTAAAACTCCTCCAATAACCCTAAACCAGGAGCTGCCTGGTTTCACTTCAGGTGCTCTCGTTGGACTATTTACCCAAGTTAAGAGACTTTGAGGCTCATTTTTCAGTTTCAACATGCAATGCCTTGCTTGGGGTGATATAATGCTCTCCGTAACCTCTCTGTCGTGAAAGAAGCTGTGCTCAGTCAATACCCCATCAGGGTGACAGGTCCTAAATCCCACTGCACACTATGATGGATTGTCTCAGGGTTAGATTTCATATATCTCCTGCTATCAGGAGGGGAGCTGACACAAATAATTGGTGTCACTTCTGCTGGGCCAGTGCCAAATGCTGACAAAGTCAGAAGTGCTGGTGATTTGTGCTGGGATTTGCATACTGGACAACAGGAAGGTGTCATCACAACAGTGAGCTTGAGATGTCTCATCTTGTCAGGACATGGTGGATTCTTGGGCAGTGCAGAAGCTCCAGGGCTAGTGGCTGGGCCAGCTCTACAGGGCTTGCAAATAACCAAAGGCTGATCCTGTGCCCTGAAGGGCTCAGAATCCCAGGAGAAAGGTGCCTGAATCCTTATTCTTGTACAAATCCACCCCTAGTACCCTAAGGAAAGACCTACACGTTACTGCCACTTAATAGCATCTCAAGTGATGACAAGTTCCTTGCACACATGGCTGGGGCAGAAATGCTGTAGCCAACAGTTGTTAGCCATTCTATGTACTCTGGTAGCACCTGCAGTTCCTGAGAAGCAGGTACACCTTATTACTGTGAGTGCTACGTCAACATATGCAGTTTCAACCTTAAAATCTTAAAACTTCTACAGATATTCAGAACTGATAACAAGAAAATGGGACCTGACCCCATATTTCCTACATCATAGAATCCTAGAATGGTTGGGTTGGAAGAAACCCCAGAGATCATCAAGTTCCAACCCCCCAGCCACAGTCAGGGCCACCAACCTCCAGATCTGATGCTAGATCAGGCTGCTCAGAGCTCCATACAACCTGGCCTTGAACACCTCCAGGGATGAGGCACATCCTAAGGTCTGCTTTTCCTACAAAACCTACTGTTCTCCAAACTCCCCATCTCTTTATTGCAGTCACCTGCCTTTAACTACAAGACCTTGGGGACAGCAGATTGAGACCCCAACACTAAGTCAGCCCCCACACCACAAAAACATCATAGTTATATCTTGCTATTCCCTGGGGAGATGATGCAAGGCCAGGCTGGATGGGGCTTTGGGCAGCCTAGTCTAGCAGGAGGTGTCTCTGCCCATGGCAGGATTTGGGGCTTTAAAGTTCTCTCCTAACCCAAAATATTGCAGGACCCTATGTCTGACAGCTTCCTGGGATAAATCTAACTTAACTTCACTAATCCAGTGGAGTGGATGTCACCACAGGACTGCCCAGGGCATGCTGAAATCTTTCAAGCTGTACGAAAGATTCACCTAGTAACTACAGGAACATTTCTGTACCTAAGAACTTGGATTTGGTGACACATGAATAGAGGGAGGGTATTTTACATGTCCCCTGGGCTTTCAAAGGCTGCTTAATTGTCCTCCTCCTCTCCCACTTTTCCTTTGCTGTATTGTTAGTGTTATCAACAATTCCCATGCACTATACCACCACACAGGAAAATAATTCAGCACCTGGCACTGGACTTGTATCCTGTCTGCAGGGGCCGTTGGGTGAACAATTCGGTCTGCCTCTAATGTATGGAACCACACACGGCCAAGCAGGGAAGGAAACTTGGGACAAGTGCACAATTGGCGGGGAAGCATCAGCCATACTCAGAGGAATAGTTGGCCATTTATTAACGGATTTGCTGTTCCAACTCCGTGCTGAGGTTATGAGACGCGTGCATTTGACGCCCTCTGCTGACTATATGATAAATATGAGTATGTCCTATTTCATTTAAAAGCTAAAATTCAAAGCCAGACCCGGTGTCACTACTTCTTAGCTCAGCCCCTAAATGATCACAAGAAAAAAAAAAAAAAAAGAAAGAAAGAAAAAAAAAAAAAAAAGGATTGGAAGAGATTTCTTGACCGTGCCCTACTGCAGAACAAAGTTCAACATTGCTCAAATTCTGATTACCACAACCAAATGGTTAAGCACCATGGCTAGCCTCCTTCCAGCATCTGCGTCCCAGCCCTACAGATGCCGCTCCTCAAGAGCTAAAGTATCAAAGAATTACAGAATGGCCAGGGTTGGAAGAGACCCCAAGAATCATCAAGTCCAACCCCCTGCCACATGCAGGGCCACCAACCTCCACATTTCATAGCAGCCCAGGCTGCCCAGGACCCCATCCAACCTGGCCTTGAACACCTCCAGGGATGGACGGGGCATCCACAGCCTCTCTGGGCAGCTGTTCCAGCACCACTCTCTCTGTGAAGAACTTCCCCCTGACATCCAACCTAAATCTTCCCTTCTTCAACTTAAAACCATTTCCCCTCGTTCTGCTATTATCTACCTTTTTGAAGAGTTGAAAGTAGAAGCCCTGAGGTCTCTGCTTCCATCAGTCCGATGTCTAACAGGATTTGTGGAGCTTTAAAGAGTCTGTCCCATCTTTGGCTCCAAGGATCATTAGTTTTCCCATCCCTGGGCAGCACAGCTAGAAGTGAGGAATCACAACTGACCTCTTAGGATGAATCTTGTTTGTTCCAAAATTCTCAAAATCCAAACAAACCAATTCTTTCAAAGTTGCAGATCAGGTAATTTCTTCCTTCAAGAACTGCCACTTTTTGCTCTAAGTTAACAAGTATCTTCCCCCGCCCCCCCTCACATCCCCTTGCCCCCCAATGAACAGCATGAGAAGAAAACCAACACCTTGTGCAGGTGCCACGTTGGAAAGCGACAGCTGGTTGCCCATTAGAGGTTCAAAGTTGTGGTCACTTGCACCTTTCCATCTCATCTGCCAACATCGCCTGCATAGGGCTGGCATCCTCATGTGATACTGCCTGGTCACAGGAGAGGGGAAGATGCTCTTAAAAAGACACACTGTGCTTAGTGGAAAGGCTTAGCATCACTGACTGTAACTCCAGTCACTCTCCAGGTAAGAAGAGTGGGGTTTTGTGGAGGCTGAAACACAGACATGGTGACCACAAGGATTATGTATAAATACAGAAAACACCTTGTATAATATTAGCACCAATATCCTGCAATATTGGGGGATTTTTAAGGAATCCCACTGCTAATTCATTATCACTTGCTTTCTGTCTGTGCCATTATCCCACAGCCCAGGCAGCAGTCTGTTGTCATGTGCCCATGAGAGGCATCCTCATGGGATCTCAGGGAAGGCATACATCTTGCGGACCAAATTACGGGGACCCAAAGCTGTGCCCTGATCAGTTTTGAAAACATGCTGACCCTGTTTCATCATGCTAGTATGTGATGTCTGAAAAGAAACTCTTTGGGAATGTTCTCCCCTTGTCCAAAGTTTTGGTCAGCTCTCTATCTCCCTCTGAGCTATTTCACTCTCCCAGAAAAAGAACTTTGTTCCTGCCTCTGTCCATCAATAAAAGCAGACAGAAGGATGAGGGAAGACTCAGGTTCAGACTCTTCATTCTAGGGTAATTCAAAACAACTTCTCTTCATTGCACGAAGGTACAGCGTATCTTGGAGTGATCAGAGGCCGTGCTCACGGATGCTGTACTTCACACACAGTGTTTGCATGTCTTTTGGACCATCAGAGTGACTGCCACTTGGCTGGTATGCGTGCAGGAGCTTCATTAGTGCATTTCTCTAATGCACTAAATTCAGGACCCTGAACAGAAAACTTTCGACGTCCTCTCACCCGAATTTCAACACTTGGTGCCCAAATTTACCCACTGCTACACGTCCCATCTTGCAAAGAGCATCTCTTGCATTTGGTATTCAGGTAACTTATTTTGCAGCGTAAACAGACCTTGGCTCCCCGATGAGGAGAGGCAGCCACAGTTTTCTGATAGGAAATGGGAATTAGCCATCCGCTCTCGGGAGTGCCAGGGGGAAGCGGATGCTTAACTTCAGCTCACAAGGATGAAGGCACTTCAGAGCTGGGTCCAGCAGTGCTCTGCATTGCAATGAGAAACCAACGCCAGCGTTGCTCTCTCCCACGTCCCACCTGCACCCAAATATGGCAGCTCTCCAGGCTCCCAAGTACTGAAAAAAGAGTGGAGATTAAGTTTTAGCGTTGGGAAATATTTCATCTTGGCTAAACAACAGCCATATTTCCTGTATCTTTAGACAAAAGAAATAACAGGCATATGTGTATCAAGTGCATTTGTCCATACAGGATTTTGCCTTCCAAGGAACAATAGAAACTTGAAGCCGTGCCGTCACCCAACCACAGCGGAGTGTTTAGATTATTATTTTTTCTTCTTGTTTTGGAAAATATTGTGCATGAGGGAGTTCCTTAACACAGCAAGACAGCAGGCAACTTCCTGTTATGAAAACAGTCAACAACCTGACATTCAGCAATCTGACATTCCCCGCACCCACCGTGATAAACAGGGCCGATAAAGATCTGCCACAATAGGTACAATAGCACCCTCCCCCCCTATAAAGGACATGGAAGGAGTCTCAATACACAAATATCCCAATCCATCTCTCCCAGTTGCTTTTATACTGCAGATAATCTCATCCTGCTTTCCAGATTTTCCCAACATTGATTCATTTCCCCTCTCCAGGGGTCAGAGCAGGAGCTGGGTGTTTGACACCACTTTCTCGCAGGTCTTTGTAGTTCAGAGGCAACGCTCAGCTGAGTCCTGAACGCTGTTTACTGGGTTTCCCTTCCTCCTGCCATTTACGGTCCCTGCCTCTCAATGCCACAGCTGCTGAATTCATCTTGCTTGTCCCCAAATTCACCTCCTTGATCTGAATTCAATTCCAGAAGCAAAACAGAAAATAGTGGGAACCTCTTCCCCCTTCCTTGACCTTGGTCATGGTCATTTTCCTCCATGATGACCTACTGTACTCACCAGGTTGTTCTATGAGCTTCTCAGGCGAGACAGCACAAGGAACACCAGATACTATTAAAGTCTCACTAAACAAGCACAGAATACAGACTTGTCCCTCACAAGAAAAGCAACAACAGATTAAAAGAGAGGAGTCTCCTTTACTGTTACACAGCTCCTCTACTTCATAAGGGCTTCAGCCATTTTCCAGCCCCTCCACAAACCCCAATAAGCTACACCTGGAGCTGCTCCACCAGGTTGCAGTTCCCAGAATAAAGTAGGGAAGAATCAGCTGTTGCATTCTAACAGCATTTTAGATAGCCACCAGTCAGTGAAGATAGAAGGGATACACCCTAATTCACTTCTTAGCTTTCAAAGCAACGATAAGCTCTCCCTAAAAGGCTGAAATCCTTGTAGAGAGGAGAATGTGCTCTATAGCATGGAAAGCTGTGAAGCACCACTTGGGGTTATGGCTCAGTCCCTTTAGCTTTCTGTCTCCGCTGCTTGCTCACAAAGGATCTTCCCTGGAAATTATTATGCCCATCCCAGTAGAGCAGCTCAAACACTGCTCTGAGAGGGGATATGAATGAGGATGGACATTGTCCCAAGAAAGCTGGGCAGAGGAGGTGGCCTCCAACACTCAGTACGTGACCAGAGGTAACACTAATATATTATGTATTGCTTTTGAAGGCATCCGAGTTCTTTCTGCCATGTTTTGGCAAAGCAACATGTCTAAAGGTGCTCTTTGTTCAGCCAGCAGCCTGGAGAAAGCCCATTGCCAACACCAAGGCATGAATTGCTCCTGTTGCCTGCAGACATGGTGGAGATGCACAGCCCACGATTCCCATGAGTTGCAGTGCCTGGGAGCCAGAACCATTGTTTTCTTTGAAAGCACAGCCAGAGGAGGCACACCCTGCCCTCCACACAATAGCTCCACATCCGGACACTTGCCCTGTGGGTGACTTGTGTGCCATGAAGACACTGAAGCTCCTTTGGCACAGCACCACAGGGCCAGGCAGCATGAAGAGCTGGGCTCTGCTCACATTCTGCTGCTTTGCTTGGACAGACAACAAATCTCTATTGCAGGAGGACTTCTGGGCATGTGGTCAGATGGAGGCACGTGGGTTTCAGTTTCCCTCTGGCAGAGAGGTGTACAGAGCTCTGTGTTTGTCAAGCCAGCTGTTCTGTTCTGATTTTCCTATTCTAGAAATAATGCTATGCTAAGCCTATCTGGTATAAAACAAAAATCTCCTGTCCTTTATTCTCCCTCCATGCAAACTCTGTCATTGACCTATAAGAGTTAAGAGTGGTCTGGAAAAAGAGGAGCCATACAGGAAGGTTGCAAAGCAGCTCCATACCACCACATTTTCACCACTTGTGAAGGTGGGCAGAGGGATGGAGAAAAGTGGTATCTGTGGGTGGAATTCAGCTCCGTATTAGGGGACAAACTCAATTACCTTAACACAATTGGTTAGTGTCACTGGGTTGTACGGTGCTGTTCCATGAGCACGTACCTCCCCTCTGAGTTCTGTATCATATCTATCTTGTATACAGCCCTGGAATGTCTATGACTGCTCTCAGGGCCAGAAGTCGTGTCAGTTCAGGTGTCTGCAAGCAGGTATCTACATGTGACTTCATCTAAACTCTCATTATAACAAGAGGAGATGAAAGGTGGTCTTCAATTAGCTACTCGTAAGTGCTAAATGCCATATGAAATTATTTCCCAGTTCATTTCAGGGGAGTTGACTAGATAACTTTTAAAAAGATCCTTTCAAACTTAAGTGATTCAATGATTCTGTGACATCCCCTATGGTGTCCCATCCCATCTCCATCTCCATAGGACTAGCAAGCATTCTAAATGCCAGCAGGCACCTACATGGGGGGAACTAGATTGAATATGAGATAATCCTGAGATAAGGAGCTAAAGGAGTAAATCACAAGATGACTGATAAATATTTTCCTGTTCACAGAATCATAGAATCATAGAACAGTTGAGTTGGAAGGGACCTCAAGGATCATCGAGTTCTAACCCCCAACCAACCTCCACATTTAATACTAGACCAGGCTGCCCAGGGCCTCTCTGGGTAGCTGTTCCAGCACCTCACCACTCTCTCTGTTAAGAATTTCCCCCTGTCATCCAACCTAAATCTTCCCTCCTTCAACTTAAAATCATTTCCCCTCATCCTGCCATTATCTGCCCTATCAAAGAGTTATCCTCTTCATCCTTATCCTGTTCATCCTTCTTCCTAACCAAGAGCTCAAACCAGTTGCAGGAGGACATGATTGGACTAGATTATCTTACAGGTCATTTCCAACCTTGCTATTCTATGATTCTATGATTGAGTGTGTGAATGGGAGGAGCCACACTTTGCAAAGAATTTTTCTGACCAGGATATTTTGTAAGGAGACCAAAATTCCAGGCCTGACATTGGGAACTGTCTGCAAATGGAGATACGATTACATGGCAACAGGTCAGAAGCAACAAGATTTGAAGCTATTCTTCAGCTTGGATTCACGAGATACAAATTTGTCAGTGGCTTTAGCTCTCACATTTCATGTTACTTTCATTGTAGTTGTCTTATGGTAGGAGTAGTACAGCTCATCAATAAAGAAAATGAGCTCTATATTCAGCTATGTTCGGTATTTATATTAAAAGGAATTAAGTGACATCTGGAAGTGTTCTTGCCATCTAACAAGGCAAACAAGGACACTGAGAAAACCAAAAGGAAAAAGAAAAATCCTCCTATACGTGTAGAAGTGCTCTGCTACTGTCGTATAGTGAGGGCTTTATGGACTTCATATGCTATACCATGCTTTGCCAGGCAGGAGCCATGTTGTGCCTTAGCTTAGCGTGACCTGGTGTCTGGCATCACTTGGAAATCACAAAGACCAGCAGCAGCATGACAGGGGAAGTTCTTTCCTATGAGAGTGGTGAGGTGCTGGAATAGCTGCCCAGAGAAGCTGTGGATGCCCTGTCCCTGGAGGTTTTCAAGGTCAGGTTGGATGGGGCCCTGGGCAGCCTGGTCTGGTATTAAATGTGGAGGTGTTCTGCCTGTGGTGAGGGTGTTGGAGCTTCATGATCCTTGGAGTCTCTTTCAACTCAAGCCATTCTATGATTCTATGATTCTATGGTTCTATGGTTCTATGATTCTATGACCTTGGTTCAACATCTTCAGGCAAACTGTGAGTGAAGAAAGGCTGCCCAGGGAGGTGGTGCAGTCATGATCCCTGAAGTGTTCAAAACAAGGGAGATGTCACACTGAGTGACATGGTCCAGAGCAGTCCCAGGAATTGACTGATGGTTGGACTGGATGATCTTAGTGGTCTTTCCAGCCCTAATGATTCCATGATTCCATGATTCTTTAAGATGTGGAGACCATCAAGTTCCCAGCCTGGGAACTGGTGCCTATTCTCCCCATAATGAACATGCTCACACTGACAGCAGCCTCATACTCATTAATAGTGGGCTTTATCTCCCCTGAGCAGCACCAGACCTTGCTCCTTGGCCATGTCTCCACAGTGGTTGTCCTCTAACCATTCAGGCAAGGGGACAACACACAGTGCTCAGCCACTTGCTGACCAGTGCTAACACCCAAAACTCTACTGGGGTCAGCACAGCTGCAGCCTGGGCCAGAACCATGTCAAGAAACACTTAGACAAACTAGCAGTGCAGATGAAGGAATTCCTGTCTGGGGTAATTTATTGCAATGATTCAGCCCTCAGGTCCTTGGTGACCTTGTCTGGTCACAGATTCTGATTTATACTGCCATTAATTGCTCTAATTTACTATTTCCACTGCAGAAGCAACAAGGAGCTGTGAAATGAGAAGAAATCCTTGTGCTGAATAGTGCTCACAGGCAGAGCAGGTTTTTCCCAAATGCAAATTGTGAGATAGGACAAGGGGAAATGGTTTTAAACTGAGACAGAGGAGGTTTAGGTTGGATATTAGGAAGAAGTTTTTCAGCGAGAGTGTGGTGAGGCACTGGAACAGGTTGCCCAAGGAGGCTGTGGATGCCCCATCCCTGGAGGCATTCAAGGCCAGGCTGGATGTGGCTCTGGGCAGCCTGGTCTGCTGGTTGGCGACCTGCACATAGCAGGGGGTTGGAACTAGCCCTGGATCATTGCGGTCCTTTCCAACCCAGGCCATTCTATGATTCTATGAGAACCAGCACTCAGAGGGGCAGCAGCAGCAGTACCAAGACGTTTGCAGGGCACACCTGATGGCATGGAGGCAGGAGGTGGAACAGGGCATTTAAAACCAGTATAAGGAGAGATTAGAAAGAAAATGAGAAAAGGATTTGTGGGTGTGCAGGAAACTCCTTACACTCACAGGGGACAGTGTATTTCCTATGGAGAGGGCCCAATGCTCTCCTCCGTGCTGCCTTTGCTGGTGCAAAGCCTTCTCAGTCTGCTCGGGGACTGGGTCACATCCATCTTGCACAGGTGCAAAGCGACCCACTAAAGCAAACATTTTGGTGCACAAGTGGCTTATGCGTTACATTGGGTTTGTTTGCAAGCCCTTCAGCTTTATGTACTTTGTGCCTGGAAGATGTCAAGCTGAGCAGCTGTGTTTGACAAGCAAACTCCTTGGTGCTTCCCAGGTACCTCAGCACGAGCTCCAGTGGTCTCAGAACCAAAACCAAAAGGAACTCTTTGCACCTCCTTCAGCAGCAATGGGAGTTTTCTCTCTCCTGCTGTGCAGTTTTTTGCATATTTGAAACAGAAAATGTGCCACATACTGTGGCATAGGAGGCCTTTCCAGCTAGAGCCCCACTTACCTCCTTTGCTCCTCATTCCTTGAGAGGCACTTTTTGTTAACACAGCACAAGCAGGATTTGCGCTTGTGCCCCATCCAAGAAAAAGAGAGAAAAATAACCCCAAACAATTGCAAAGCTTTCATTTGAGAAATTAATTCGCAGGGGAGTAAGGTTAAAAATAAAGTTCTTTGGGCAGGGCCTTTATAATCTCCAGCTATATTCTCTGGAATATAATTCATAAGTACAATATGTTTTTTGTTGTGAATGAGTGTGAAGTACCAGAAAAGGAAAGAGGAAACCCCTAATGTAGTCCTGAATAGACCTGTGAAAAAGGATAATAAAACTTGTCCTGGATTTCCTTTAGCAGCAGGTGCTTCCTTTGGAGTTTCTATTCATTCAGACTTTGGACAGACCTAGCTTGCCAAATTTTGGGTTTTTAGTTTTTGTTTTGTTTTGTTTTTAATAAACCTGAAGTTCAGCTGATCTGAGTGAAGGTGAATTTGTTCTCTCAACCACTGTCAAGATCATGGTGAGCCCACAATGTGAACAGTAACCCTTCTGGTCGTGGTAAATCCCTTTCTAGATACAACAGGTAGAAAGGGGTGACCGCAACACTCAGGTCAAAAGGCTTCCCCAAACATCTGAGGCCTGAAAGCCTTACATTTTCTTTGTGATCAGATCACTCATTCTTTCTGCTGCACTCCTGCTGAGACATCTGCTCTTATGCATCCACAGATGTCCAGCAAGACACTCCTGCACCGAGGGAATCCAGCCATTCAACCTCACGAGGCACGGCTCATCTTCCTGATGACATTAAGCACCGATTCATAGAATCATAGAATGACAGAATAACTTGGGTTGGAAGAGACCTCCAAACCCATCCAATTCTAATGCCCCCACTGTGGGTGGGGTTGCCACCCACTAAATCAGGCACCAGGTTTCCCAGGACCCCATCCAACATGGCTTGGAAAATCATTAGCCAGATGATTAAATTACTACACGGCCCTTACTCCTAACATGAAAAAGCCCATGCTGGCCAAAAGGTCACTGAGCTCTCAGCAGCTCTCCAGATGCCCGTTCCTGGGAGACAACACCAGGAGAAGCCAACTTCTCCATGTTCAATACAGCTGGCCTTGACTTTCAAGCCAATCCCCACCCAATGGCAGCACTGGCAACCGTCCCCATTCCTCCATCTTCTTCCACAGCTCACCTCTAATGTGTTACCTTTCCTCTGCCCAACCAACCTACCACCTACATGGACTCCTGGATCCCTTCATTCTTCCATCCTTAGCCATGCACTATCTGCATCTTCCATTCTTTTTGCTCAGGTTCGGTGTCTTAGAAGTACGGTCTGTCATCCATTTCTCAAATCCATATTTATCATCCTTGCCTTCAGAGCCCCACATGACTGCTCCTTTCCTGCTCATTCTTCCTTCTTCCTTCCTTACATACAAGCGGTAAATGCCCTCTCTGAGCACAGAGCTGCTGACAACATCGTTTCTGAGGGAAAGAGGGGACAAGTCTAGGAAACAACTACCAGCCTCTCCAGGCCTCTCATGTACAATTTGGACCGTGGTGTTGGCTTGAGTTAGAGCTTAGTAAGAAATATGTTTATTTGTCCCATTGTTCACAGGAATTATTAAACACACAGCATGGAACGAAGCGAATCCCTGGGCAAATGCAGTCATGGACAGGTGTTCAGTGCCATTGTTACCAGTGCTGGTATAAATCTGTGCCAGATTTGTGGAGTTAAATATAGGCAATGGGATAAGCTGCTAATGTTTGCTTGAGTGGGACTGAGCAGAGTAGAAATCATAGAATCATAGAATCACAGAATGGCCTGGGTTGAAAAAGACCTCAAAGATCATCTAGTTTCAACCCCCTGCCATGGGCAGGGTTCCCAACCATGAGACCAGGCTGAAGGATGAAGCAACTACTGAAAAAATTAGGTATTTGTTAATTCCATCTAATAAAGAGTAGTTTATGTGGGTTTTCCATTTTTCCTTCCACCTGTTGAGATGGATAGAAGGGTTGGCAGGGTATCTGATGCCCTCTTCAGGTATGTGCAAACCATTTCGGCAGTGTCATGCAAGGCACGTGGGGATGTTCATCTCCTTGAAGCAGATTGCCTTTTTACTGTCTGTGTTCGTTGTCCTTGACACAACAATCTTGATGGGGGTGACAGGGAAATTACAGTAGAAGTAAATAGCACAGAGCAAGATGAATCGTGGAAAGTATGTCTAGAGTTAACCCCTGCTCAGCCCTATGTAAGACGTGTAACCTGGATCCCAATTGAGTTCATGGCTACGTTTTCCTCACACAACTGTGTAGTGACCCAGATCTTCACACCATCGCACTGTTCACTGCCCCAAATTGCCTTCTTCTACTCTGTACCATCCACCAGCCATCCCCAGAGAGGACCCCAAGCCCATGTGCTGTATTCACCTTCCCTTGTATCTCCTGTCCCCACGGCCTCACCACTGCCATCACCGTGCCAGGTCTCCACTCGTGGCTCCACTAAGCCTCAGCCAACACCATGAGAATATCCCACATGCAACTTTAATCACAATAACCATCCTTTGGACTGGCTCATATATCTCTAAATATCAGGAAACCCATTCCACAGCTGTCCTTGAGCACCTTGTGCAGCACAGTTAGTGGCAGATGATGTGGTACAAAAGCCCAGCCCTGCTGGATCCTCAAAGCCAAGACCCTTCATTTAACATGGGCTGCTAAAGGCCATTCCTGCCTGAAAATAAAGGGGGAAAAAAGTCTTTTTAGGTCATTTAATCTATTCCCAATGTTCAGCAGATATTTGTTTCCTACAGCCCAACCTTCTTACAGATATGATTCACACAATGATATTTCAATCACTTCCTCTGGGATACTCTTTCCAACAATGTGAATTTCTTGGCTCAAGAAGAATTCCCAGAGACTGAGCTTAAATTTTCCTTCATCCTTGAAATGTATCCTTTCAAACAGCTTCAGACTGGGAACTTCCCAGTGTCCCACTGAGGGACAAACATAGATGCTGAGCCTCTGGAAAATACTGGACACAAATTTTGAAAAATCAGACCTGGAGTGACCTTACTGCAATTAAAAGAATCCCAAAGGGGAAAATATGGATGTTTTGTCCTTTTTGCTATTTCCTAGCTCAAAACTACTTTTTTTTTTTTCTTTTTTTTTTTTTTTCTATTTATATATTCAGACTGAATCCAGAAAAATCCCGCTGATATGCAGACAGGACCTTGTTCCACTGCCTGGTTATTCTGAGTATGCTGCTTTGCTAAGTCTATAGAAGACTTCCATTTATCTATCTTGTGTCATTTGATGGGATGAAATTTTGCCGTGTTGACTGAGTTCTACGTGTTCTGTTGCATAGCATGAGCTCTGGGTTAGATGTTAGGAATCAATTCTTTATTCGGAGAGTGGTGAGGCCCTGGCATAGGCTGCCCAGAGAAGCTGTGCATGGACCTGGAGGTGTTCAAGATCAGGTTGTGTAGGGCCCTGGGCATCCTGACCTGGAGCAGAGCGAACAACCGATGGCAACCCATGGGGTTGGGCCTAATGATTGCTCAGCTCCCTTCTGTGATTCCATGACTTCGTGACGTGTTTGAGGAGGGGACTGATCAGTGAGGACTGCAATGCACCTGCCAACATTTCAGCAGATGAAATGCAAATTATTATTATGTGTGTGAGGCAATGTGTGGGAGAGAGAGGAAAATGCATTTTCATTGCCTAAAAGTTATATTTACGTTGTGCTGCTGATAACTGAAGCAAAAGATTTAGTTGCCATTGGCTAGATTTTCCTGCAGTACATTTGCCCGGTGGTTTGTCTGAAAGTTTTCCTCACTCTCACAGCTCAGGTTCTCGAGGGCTGTATTTTGGATACTTCTCCCTCCCAGGAAATACAGGGAAAAAAATTGCACTCTTTGTCTTCTCCTGGCAAAAAACTGTGAAAGAATCCAGCAGACAGACAAAAAGTGCAAATGCAGCCAGATTTGCAGTGCTGAGAACATTGAATTGAAAAACAAGTAACAATAAAAAGTCTTTGTGTTAGAACTACTTGCTATAACCCATAGCTTGAAAATAACCTCCCTCCCCTGAGAAAGAACAACTCATTCCTTTCCATTATTTTTATTATTATTGCAAAACTCAAGACACCATTGTGTCGTGATATTAGGTATATTGCATAAGATGAGTTGTTTTCCATTGCATCAGATGATGCAGAAGCATCATGAGGGAACCTCTGACATTGCACATTTACACTTGAAAAAAGAAGTCGAATGCCAAGATAAAAGAACTCACAAAGACTCACAAAGACTGAACGTGCATTGCCCCGGTGACTTCGAGAAGGAAACTAAAGATTGTCCCAAGGATCTTTGCTGTTCAAGATCACATACAGAATGTTTGTGGTCATCTCAAGACAGCAAAAGCTGAGCCAGCTGTGCCAGTGATTAAATCCAGAGCTGAGATATGGAAAGCAAAACTAAGTGTGTTAGGAAAGTCACTGTTAATTTCTATCTGTCTTCACTATAGCATGAGCTTCAGTCCTGCAGGGGGCCACTCTGATCTCCTTTCCTGTACCCTACGATCACCTGAAGAGCTCAGGGAATGGAGGGTAAAAGGACCATCTGGGGAACACCTATCATACAAGGTAACCTCATATTAGGGCAGAAGCACACAGGTAGGACCCATAAGTGACATCTCAGCTTGTTTAGGTAGCACGGGAGATATACAGTTTGGGCAGGCTGGGAAGGAATACATTCCTTGGTGTGTGGGTGGTTAACTCAGCACCCACTCAGGGCTTTGCAACAGTCATTTTTAGCAAGGCATAAGGTGGAAAAGGCCACCAAGCTTCCCAAGCCTACCCTGTGGCACGAACCCAACCAGAAGTGACATCAGCCAGGAGAAAGCATAGAATCATAGAATCATGAAGGTTGGAAAAGACCTCTAAGATCAAGTCCAACCATCAACCCATCACTACCATGCCCACTTACCATGTCCCCAAGCCATCTGCCTTCTGAGGGCTGTGACAGGCCCAGAGTCACTGCAAAGCTCCTTATCCTACATATCCACCACCACCATCCCATCACCACACTACAACCCTCCCATAAACAACATAGGGCCATCAAATCCCACATCCAGCCCCCAGGAATGAACGCACTGCAACACATCAAGAAACAACCTATAGCCCTCATTGCTCATTATTTCAGCCCTATTCCTCATCTCATGCTTGATCCCAACACATGGCTCTTGGCACACAGAATCATAGAGTCATTAAGGAAAGACCGCTAAGATCATCCAGTCTCACTGTCAACACATGCCTGTGACCATGTCCTCAGTGCCATATCCCCATGGTTCTTGAACACCTCCTGGTCAGTGACTCTACCACCTCACTGGGCAGCCTGTGGGCAACCACTCTTTCGGAGAAGGCATCTTTCCTGCCTTGCACAACCCATGGCTTTCCCCACCTGCATGCACACACACACTCTCACACACGCAGCTATTCCTCCAGCAGCCACACAGATAGCAGCAAAGCCTGTGAAAATAGGAAGCTGATCACAAGCTTTTGGGACCTGCTCCCTAAGGACCAGGGAGGGGATGCAGATCCCTTTATTGTTGGGTTTATTTTTATTTATCTCCGTATTTTTTCCTCTCCTTTTCTCTCTCTCTCCCTGCAGAAGCAACCCGCCATAGGGCAGCGTGTTGCCGGCATGAGAAAACGGGGCTGTGTGTGCAGATGTTGCCCAGGGAAGCCGAGGTTCCCACAGCAAGTAGGAAGCGGGGCCTCACGGAGCCGGGATGGAGAGTGAGGAAGTGGCAGCAGGGCTGGACGCCCGCGGCCGCCGATCCAGGGCTGCTGGGGCAGGAGAGGTGGAGGAAGGGGGGAGCCCCGCATAGAGGGTGTCTATTCTTAGAGAAAAAGGGGGGCCGTGGTGGGGATTTTATTGTGAGACCTTGTTTACACCCCGGGCCGAATGAATCAAATGACCTTGTTTATTGTCGGCCGCCTGAATGGACGACAGAGGGAGAGGGAGGAGGGATGGGGGGGGCCTTATATTATTGTTAATTCTGCCATTCACAACTTCTTCTTTTTTTTTTTTTCTTTTTTTTTTTTTTTTCTCACCATGCATTGTTGTCAAGATAAAAGAATAAAAGGTGAAACTCTATTCCTTCCTTTCTCCATCTCCGCAGTATTCTCCAAATCCCCAGACAGGCTGCTGGGATGAAAGTGCCAAGCCACGGAGATGTGCGTGAGATGCAGGCCCTGCTCACCACACACCTCACAGCTCACTTTCCATGGGGGGCTGAAGATATTGAGACCCCACTCCGGGCCAACACAGCCCTTCACAATGCCATAAACCAGCCTCTCAGCACCACTGCCATTAATGGTGCCCCACTTTGCCCCCATATCAAGGATTGCACCATGTAGCAGAGCCACTGAAGTCGCACACAGGGTGTTTTTTTTCTTGGAAAACAGCATCCAGGTGAAGATTGCTTTAGTGCCTGTAGTTTTTAGGAGTCCAGCTGAACACCTCCTAGGAGAATCAGGCTTTTCAGCTAAGCACCTGTTCCTCATGAAACCAGCTGCTTGGAGGTATCTCACTGCAAGTCCTAGATTGTGGCTTGTTTTGTCTTTTAATGGCCCCTGGTGACCTTTATCACTGCTTGATAACATGTCAGCCAAGAATCGAGCAGTTTTCAGAGTACTTTATGTTGCAGAGCTATCAAGGACCCTGCTTGAGGTACTATTTGGTTGCCAAGACCATGAAAAGCTCCCTTTGGTTTAAACGTTACCAAGCTGTGATGCTCCTCAGAGATGAAGATAGAGAATTACATCAGTTTTGCAGTAAAAACTTTCCCCCATCCCAATGTGCTACAGGATGGAGAATACGAATGCAATGCTTTCCAGCTCTGCAACCCCTCCAAGTACATCCTTCTTCCGTCAGCATGCCCCTGGCTCCATGCAGACCTCTTGCTCTGGGACTTGCTGAATTCACTGATGATGCCTTGCATTCTTTCCTTTGCATTCTTCTTTTCCTTTGGCTTCAGGATTATATTTCCATTTTTAATGGGTTTTCCATTCCATCAGCACATCAGAGACTTACATGTGACCAGGTGAATCCTAATCTCATCCAGGCTCCTTCTTCTCTCTGCCATACAACTTGCATATCAGAGGAGTTTTCTTCACCCACAGACATCTCTACAAGTGTTCACATCCTGCTGTCCAAGTAACTGTGATTCACCAGCCATCCGTAGATGTGACTTGGTTTTGCCCAAATCCCTCTTTCTCATGGTAGAAATGATTGCAGAAGTACCAATCCTGGATGACCGCCTTGCTGAACTGCAGGAGAAAGCATGCATGGCAGCTGTATCATCCATCACCCAAAACCTCCTTGCTCCACTGAATAGTTAAGTGAGAGGTGGAAAACATCAGCAGCATAGGCTGAGTATTTTCCAGTTTGCTCCCCTTTTTGTGGCTCTGGTGTTTGTACACATTACAATGTGGAATTAAACCTGCATCTCCCATGCACGTGTCCTAGAAAGTTTGCTCAGTCAACCTGTTGGGGGTTCACTATTGGAAATTCTCAGCTCAGGCTTCTAGTTCTGAACATCTTGTTCTACGTGAGATGCCCATGGTTGTGCAATCTAGCCTCCAGGTCCAGGCCCCAAAGGCAGAGATATCCCATGTCACACCTGCCAGGTGATGGAAATGTCTCAGATGCATCATGGATATTTGAGATGGACATCTCAAATGGCATTATTATGCACCTGCATGTGAGCAGCTGAGTCAAGAACCTCCTATGGCACAGACATCTACATCTAAGGTGGGTGTTTAGCCTCCTGTTAACGTCAGTAGAATCCCAGTCAGCACAGTCAACTAAGTGAGTCATTGGACCAAGTGTAGGTTTCTGATTTAGGGTGAGATGAATCACTGACTAGAATCATTTACTAGGTCTTTACAGGTAATAGCAGGAGCCTAAGACCTGATGAGCCATTAAATCTGGCCTTTTCCAGTCTCCTCTGTTGAGCCAAGGCTATCTTTCTTGCAGCCCACAGCCATCCACCACACAACAGGTGCTGGGGCCATAGGAAGACATGAGGGCCCAATGCATTCACAACCTGAGGGCCACTGGTTCCATAATGCCCCATGATACCAACACAGCATCCACCTTGGAAAATGCCCCTTTTCCAGGCCAGGTCCCAGGGAGATCCTGATTCAGTGCTAGAACTGGGCTTACCCATAATGAAGTCTCATCATCAGAAGTAGAGAGCTTTGCATGAATTTTAAGAGCCAGGCCTACAGAGGAGCTTGGAGAACATGGTTATGATAGTCCCTTCTGGTAAACTGAACAATGACTTTACTCTTATTATGAGGTTCAGGAAGAACAGATAGGCAAACCCAGCTCTGACTATACTTGACCGCTAGCAGAGCATCCACTGGAGGGATCAACTCCAGTTGAGTTGGAAGAGACCTTTAGAGATGATATAGTCCAACTCCCCTGCAATGAACAGGGACACCACAGCTATATCAGATTGCCCAGGGCCTGATCCAGCCTGGCCTTGAAAGTCTCCAGAAATGGGGCATCAACCACATCGCCGGGCAACCTGTGCCAGCGCCTTACCACCCTCACTGTAGAAGATTTTTTCCTTATATCCAACCTAAATCTACCCTCTTTGAGCTTGAAAATATTTCCCCTTGTTCTATCACAACAGACCCTGCTAAAGAATCTGTCCCCTTCTTTCCTGTAGCTCCCCTTTAGACACTGACAGGCCACTCTCAGGTCCTCTCGCAGCCTTCTCTTCTCCATGCTGCACAGCCCCAGCTCTCTCAGCCTGTCCTTGCAGAGGAGGTGTTCCATCCCTGGGATCATTTTTGTGGCCCTCCTCTGGATGCACTCCAACAGGTCCATGTCTCTCCTGTACTGAGGACTCCACATCTGGATGCAGTATTCCAACTGAGGTCTCACAGCACAGAGCAGAGGGGCAAGATCACCTCCCTTGCCCTGCTGGTCACAATGCTTTTGATACAGCCCAGGGTACAGTTGGCTTTCTGGCCTGTGAGGTCATGCTGCTGGCTCATGTCCAGTTTCCCATCCAGCAGTACCTCCAGGTCTTTTTCAGCAGGGCTGCGCTTGATCCTTTCTTTCCCCAGCTTATATTGGTAGTGGATGTTGCCTCAACTGAGGTGCAAGATCTCACACTTGGATTTGTTGAACCTCACGGTGTTCTCCAGGGCCCACTGCTCAGCCTGTCTAGGTCCCATCTGGATGGCAGAATGAAATTGTTGCCTCATATCACACCCCATAAACCAGCCTTTTTCCTGATAAATATACCAGATAGACTATGCAAACAGTTCTGCCATGCCCATATCACCTCTAACCTATAGACATTCGGCTCATCCTGATTTCACACCAAGTTAGGCTAAATGACCACCAAAATGCATTCACTTGTCTGCTTAGGAGAAGAAATATTTGTATTATGGCATAAACTTTGCAGTATGCATAAGCGAACTCACTGTGGCTTAACAGACGAATGATCCCACACCACAGAATCATAGAATCACAGAATGGCCTGGGTTGAAAAGGCCCACAATGCTCATCCAGTTCCAACCCCCTGCTGTGTGCAGGTCACCAACCAGCAGACCAGGCTGCCCAGAGCCACATCCAGCCTGGCCTTGAATGCCTGCAGGGATGGGGCATCCACAACCTCCTTGGGCAACCTGTTCCAGTGCCTCACCACCCTCTGTGTGAAAAACTTCCTCCTAATATCCAACCTAAACCTCCCCTAACTCAGTTTAAAACCATTCCCCCTTGTCCTATCACTATCTTCACTATCTCCAGGAAAGGATAAGGCTAAATATTTATAAACCTATCTATTGTACTCAACTCTCTCTCTTGCAATAAACATAAAGCTGATTCTGCGGCATCCTGCTCAGGGATTTAAAAAGCAATTTTAAAAAGCCAAAAGAAGGAGTTTCTGCCATCTAGGGGTCATTTTTTTCAATTACAACCAAGAATGAAAAAGGTAAATTGTAATCTGACCTTAATAATATATGCATATCTATATCTATATATATTCATATATGCAGATACACTTTTTCAAAAACTAAGGTACATTGATGGCCAGATTATGTGATAACAAGAGTTTCTTCTGGCCCTGAAATTTAGACCTTTCAAATCTTTCTTTTGAATCATGGAAATGTGGAATCACAGAATTGCTCAGGTTGGAAAAGACCTTAAATATAATTGAGTCCAATCACAACCTAACCGTACTACCCTAACTAACAGCCCTCCACTAAATTACGTCCCTGAGCAATCTGTGGGTGAAATTCTTTGATATTTCAAAATCAAATTAAGTTGAACTTTCAAAATCAAATTCAGAATCCCTAAAATCACTGTTTTCTGGATAGCAGGTGGGTCCCCTATGAAACTCCATCCATTGTTCATATTCACAGCATTGAGGAATGCAAAATGGGTTTTTGAATGTGGTATTACAGAGGAAAACTCAAGGAGCTCTGAGCACGATATAGACACAGCTTCCCTACTTCCAGCTCACATTGCTGAAAGCTTACCACCATACCTGGCTGATAAAGGTCTAGCAACTTGGGAGGCACATGAAAAACGTATTTTATTTTCCTTACATTTCATTTCTACATCTAAGTGACCACTGTGAGACGAAGAACGTTGGGTGGATCTGTTTAGCCCATGTTTATAACCCTGAAAGTGGTGAGAGATGCTTGGCACAATTATAAGAGAATGAGAAAAGGAAAACACCCTCCTTTTACTGGTAACTAAACTGAGGTCAAGCCTCACTTCGTGCAGTCTTCAGATTTAGCTTTGCAGGACACCACACTATCCAACAGACTGCACAGGAGATAAGTTGAACATCTAAAGAGCTTGGGTGTGTTACCAAGGTTGGTGCTCCTTTCTGCAGGCTCCTAGCACATATCACTGCAAAGCCACTGAGCCTGTATCAGCCTGCCCACTTTCTTTCTTGAAGGGGAGTCTTTAACACTTTATTTGCTGAAATGTTAAGGCTCTCAAGTGATGAGAGTTGTGTCCACTGGGAAATTGTTCCCCAAGTAAGAGTTGAGCTCATTTGGAAGCTTTTTCTTTCCCAAATCTGCTTCTCAAATGAATATTTTCTTATGGGATGAAATAACTCTTAAAAAATTAATAGCAATTTCTAGTTATTCCATCCAAGTATTCTACTGGTCTGAAAGTGTAAAAGATTTAGCACCAGACTTTTCAAGTGCTCCATGCCCATAATAGCTGCATAAAAACTCAGTTGCTTCAAGAGCAGGCAGCAAATTATGAGGGCTGTCATGACATTCCTGTTTAGCCACGGCTGTCCTCTAGAAAAAAAAAACAAAAAACTCCATGTGCCAGAATGTGTATGTTAATAAAGATTGTACAGTATACCTTTGGGTTTAAAATGCCTGAGAGAATTCAGTCTCTGACTACCTGAGAGACCATGACAGGGTTGCTGTGTGATTCCCTGGTCAGTCCTAGAGGAGGTTCTGCCCCATCAGCCAGAAAAAAAAAATAAAAATCAATAATTTATCCCTATCTCATGGCAAATGCATTCCAAACCAGATAGGAGTAGTCCAGTTGGGATCCAGGTTTTTGCCATCCCTTCTGCCATCCCTTTTCCCCTAAGAAAGGGAGTAGCCATTGCTGTCCTCTAGAAAGAGGGAAGATTAAGCCCTCTATGACCCCTCATGTGCTCTCTGAGCCCCAGGCAACCATCAGGAGAGTTTATGTTCATAAACCCAAATACAAGAGGATGCCTGCCACAGATTTTATAGATAATGAAAATGGCAGCACAGGGCCATCAGAGTCTTGTGGTAAGAAATACCAGCCAGATATTGACTATGGGCCAGTGTGTGTTGGGAGTGCTACATGGCCTGTCTGCTTTGCTAGATTTAGACAACATCTATTTTCCCAAAATTGCCAGAGCCAGGAGAAGAAAACAGCTTTCAACTACAGTTGTGAAAGTCAGGCAAAGTGGAGAAGTTCTGGATTCAACATTTTAAACCTTCAGATATGCATCCTCACATCCTCATGATGTATGACTTAGCAGTGCTTTCAGTTTCACTCTGGTGTTATGTGATGTACCATAACCAGTGTTGGCAGAGCCATTCTGCATTCACCCCTGTGTATGTGAGGTATGTTGAGATGTCCAACGAGGTTTCATATTTATTATAATCCAAGTCTTCCTCCACACCCAGGCCCAGTATAGCTCTTCTTGCTCATGGAATCCCAAAGCAGCAACGAGTGAAAATCTGTGGTTCTTACAACCACATCTTGTTGGTTTTTTTTTATTTTGTTTTCAGGCTGAATAAACCTTTGCTCCTCCTTCACTTCTGCAGCTATGTGGGGAATTTCCAGATTTCTTTCAAAATTAGAAATGTGTCAATCTCTTCCCCCCTTAGCCTCAGGAATAGTTATTTATATGAGACACAGCAGCTCCCACAGAGACTCCCACCACCGAACAGCTCATGCACTGATGCTCTTTATCATTGCTGGAGTGGATTATTTCCAAGGAGGGGGACTCCACAAGCTCTTCTGGTGAGAAGTTCTTCCCACCAGGCTATAGGTCAAAACAGATGGAAGAAAGCTTGAATGCTGTTCTGCAGCTTTGTGCTTGGCTAGCTCAAGGTGCTTTTTCCTATGTAAAACCTTACTTTAAGCACAAAACACAACAGGAAAAAATTCTCAAGCTTTCCGACACGCTCCCAAGGTGGGACATCCCTTTTCCACCCATTTCTAATTGGGATTTCTCCCGTCAAAATCATCAGAAGTTGATTATGCAGCAAAGCAGAAAACAATTTACCTTCATTAAAGAACAGTTCAGTGGTTCTCTGCAAGATCACAGTGGGATGGTACCATTCCCTTTCCTCATTGTATAGTTAGCCTGTAATCGTGCACTGATTGCTCTGAAATCCTGGCAGCTGAGTGGGAGGGTAGGTAGCATTGAGAAGTTTTGTGGTGCAACCCCTTGCTGTAACTGGAGGCAGCAGTTCAGTCAGAACCCTTTTCAGCAGTGACTCGGTGTGCCCCTAAACACAGAGGGAGAAACGGAACACCAAATGGTATTTTTTGAGCCCATTTGAGAGTTTGAATAACGGCTTTATGTCTGGGTTGAACTTGCCAGGCTGGTAGGGGGATGCTGGAGATGGGAAGCAAGCAGAAGTTATTGCATGAGCACTAGAAATGAAGCTGGATTTGAAGGAGGGAAGGATGCACAACCTATAGCTCTGTGCTGATAAATCAGCATTGAGTGTGTACAGGCACTCACCCACACAGCTCACTGCCAGCTCTGGTCCTGCTTTAGGCCAAACTAAAAATCTTCAATTGTTGCCAGGAGGCAGCCTGGATCAGCTCAGAGGCTTGACATGTGGATTCAGTGAGCTGGATGCCACAGTGTTTGTGTGCTCGTTGCAGGGGAGATAATAATAAGCGAGGTGAGGTGCTGGTGCAGGTCGTCCAGAGGGATGGTGGGTGCTCCATCCCTGGAGATACTTAAGATCAGGCTGGGTGGGGCTCTGAGCACTGATGGAGCTGTAGGTGTCCCTGTTCATTGAAGAGCCATTGGACTAGATGTCCTCCAAAGGTCCCTTCCAACTCAAATGAAGACTCTATGAGTCTATGAGATGCAGTAAAGTTTCCCGAAGCCTAAGCAAGAGCCTGCAAGAGCAGACTTAAATGCTTCATTAATGGTCCATGAGGTTTGGATGCCTTAACAAACGCAAGTGAAAGACCTGGTGTAATGTCAAATTTGGTGGCCATTTACAGAGCACCAGCACCTTGGCAGTGTGCTGGGGGCTAACCCAGGTAGACAGCCCCAGGTTGAATGGGGGAAATAACCAGAAAGGAAAAAGAAGACCCATAGGTTGGGACAAAGACAGTTGAACAAGTGAAGCAAAGTGGTGCATGTGAGGAAAGCAAAGTAAGGAATTCATTCATCACTTCTCGTCAGCAGGTGTAATTGTAATCATTTTCAGGAAAGCAGGGTTCCATCATGTGTAATAGTTACGAAGACAAATGCCAGAATCCTGGATGTGGCCCTTTTCTCTTTCTTCCACTGTCTTTTAATGCTGGGTATAACATCATATGGCGTGAAATATCTCTTTGTTCTGTTAGGGTCTGCTGTCCTGGCTTGTCCCCTCCCAGCTCCTTGTGCACCCCCCCGCCTGCTCACTGAGAAGCATGAGAAGCAGAGGAAGCCATGATGCTGTGCAAGCAGAGTTTAGCAACAGTTAAAACATCAGTGTGTTATTAACACAGTTTTGATCACAAATCTAAGACAGAACACCATACAAGCTGCTATGAAGAAAACTAGCTAGAAAACTCCATCCCATGTCAGACCCAGTATGAAGGTCCTTGTGGCACTTAGAAAAACAGCCAACAAAGGACACTGAAAGATCATGCATCTGTATGCAGGGGATTCTGGAGTGAATTATGTTCCCTTCTGTCAGGTTCCTCAGGGAAGCAGGTTCAAACATCGGGCATTGGAAGCGGGTGAATTTGCAAGTGGCAGCATACCCTGAACCCACATCCCAGGCGCCTGGGATGTGATAACATGCATTTGCTGGGAGGCTCCATTCTGCACGAATAGCTTCATTCTACCGTTACCAGTCGTGCAAACAGAGCAACAGATGCTTGCTCATCCGCAAAACAACTCTCTTGTTGCAACTGTGCCCGCCTCGAATAAACACTTAGTGATTCTTCATGCTCCCCTACACAACCACCTTCAGCTTCACACTCCACCTCCTTGGAGTTGCTGTGAGCGTGTCTGGGGCAGTGACACTCCAATGGCTGGGGGGGTTTCTCATCACTTCCCCAGTGCTACATCCCTCTTGGGGTCCCCTCCTGTCCTAACAAAGATTTCTGCTCTGCATAGTGTCACTTTTAGCTTGAGACTCTGGCCAGGAAGTTGTAAATCAAGGCAAATTATTAGGGTGCCTTGAAATAAAGGAATGTGCAGACCACCAGCCCATCATGCTGTTTCAGGGGCTGTTTGTAAACTCATGCTCATAGTCTACAGTTCAGCTCTTATTTTTCCCATGGACCTTTTGATGATTCTATTCAGAACAAGGCTGTTCTCCAAATTTTTGCTTTAGACAACCCTTTTCAGTGAAAGCTCTCAGTTTTCTTTTTCCTAAATGCCTCAAAAACGGCTTGAAGCAACGCTTTTCACAACGGTGGTTAGAAAATGCATCCCCATCTGTAGGCAGAATGCACTCAAAGCACAAGTCCAAATTCTCTTCTATCATGACACCAAAGCTCTCTTCTCCAAATGATAGTTCTTCAAAGGAATTTCAGATGGCTCACAATGGATTGACTCAAGTTTCAAGACTTTGACCTCTTCACGTGCAACCCTCTGGATATCCTCTAGGATTGAACAGGGTTGCTGCAGAGATGAATTCATGCCCCTGTGCCTGCATTCAGTGCATAACCCATCACACCATCCTTTCTTCCTCATTCCCTAATTTGGAGGCAGGCGAGTTAGGCCTGGAGTTGGTTACTTCATGACTAATGTCTTCAAATTCTGTTTTAATACATATCATGAATTCATAAGCCTTGAGGAAGAGGAGCTTTTACTTTCCCGTGGTGCCTTGAAGCTCACCTTCCCCAGAAGAAGAGTCAAAAGCAGAGCTCTCCACTGTAGTCACACACTAAATCATTTAGTGGTCTGGGCTGCGGGAACGAAGTGTATTGCATATTAAAAAGCCCTTGAAGGAATGAGTCATGATGAGACACTCAGAAAGCAACTGGTTGTGAATATAAAAAGCGTTAGCACACACAGGACACCTCTCAGAGAAGAATATGGAAGGCAGATACTTTCAACACAGATAGTAGGAAATACTCAGAGGTTTTTGCATGATAGTATAGAACGCAGTGAAACCAGCTGCTGGCTGGTTCATTTTGTAAGGCATGGGTTGATGCTTGGACCAGATGATCTGAGTGGTCTTTCCAATGTTGGTTCTGTGATTCTGTGATAAACATGAGGAATTGTGCACACCAATGGCAGAACAGCAAAGGAGTGTGAACTCCCCAGATTTGGCCAAGGTGGTGCTCTTTGAGGTGCATGGGCAGCTCAAACATGGCATAGCCAAGCCACCAATGGTCAGCAGTGTGACTGCACTGTCATGGGAAGCTAAAACCAGAGGGATTTACCTGGCAATGAATTGCTCAAAGAGTAAAAATGGCAACTGAGCAAAACCTTCCAGGCAGGCAGAAGACATGTTTCATCAAGGTGAGCAAGCACAGCCATCATGCAAAGGATGGACGTAACATGCTTGAATGCTTGAACATTCACACATGGCAGGGAAAGGCAAGGTTATGTTTTTGGGGTGTATTTAGGAATGTCAGTGGCTTAATTTAGTAAGTCAAGGACTATCAGCTTCCATCTGTATTCAGCCTTAAGTCAAGCTGTCTCCAGACCTCAATACACATATTTAAAGTAAGTTTGTAGTCTAACACCATTTTTTGCTTCTGCAGTTGTTGAACATATCAAGCAGTTCAGTTCTGCTCACTGGTATTTTCTGTCCCATATCCTCAGTTTAGTTAATAAAAGAGATTAATCAATACCACAAATGGTGCATCTCAAGAGACATTCTTGGCTTTTTAAATCATTCCCATGTTTACAGACAGGTAAACTGAGCTTTTGGTTTGAAAAAAGCCTTGTCCAGAGGCTGCTTAGCAAGTTATGGTCAGTGTGTGAACTGATGCTGGTCCTCTGTGTTCTGAAGTTTGCAGAACTACTATACTGTATTATCAGTAGAAGTCACAGATGGAAGAGCTGACCAATGACTTTTGTCATATCCACGGATGCTTTTTCACTCAACACCCCCTAACACACATGAATATATAGAGGCCTTCAATCCTACAGAACTAAGCCAATTTTTTTGTTGTTATATTGGCTTTTAAATTGTTGCCACTGACGTTCGTGGGAGGTGCCTTTGCTCTTATCTCCTTCACAGAAAAGAGGTCTCTCTTCACCAGGTACATTTCTTTTGCTCTGCCTGTAGATCTGTGTTCTCCACTAGCCCATCTAGATGTGAGGAAGAGGGTAATAGGAAACAAGCTGCAAATTAAGATAAGAAATGAACATCCCAAACAATAGCCTGAAATATAAAAGCTGAGATAGTTGTGTTTAGAAATTTTCCACTGAGATTGTCTAAACCCGTAATGGCAGAATTCTATAGAATATGAAACAGCACAGAAGTACTATGAGGCTTAAAAATGATTGGGTCACACTACAGTGTTAATGACAAAGACAAACAGCATTCTGATTTCGTGTGACTTTACCACACTCCCATCAAAACCGTGATGAAAGCGGTGTGCTCTCTCAAAATACAAACACCTTGCTGAGAAATAGGCATTTCTACAAGTTTTCATCAGACCTACTAATGGCATAGAAATATTAGTCAAATATTTTGTTGCTCGCCCTAATAATTGAGCAGCAGTGTAGGGGCCAAGATTAATTTAGTTGAATGAATTCTCTGATGATTTAAATAGGGAGGAAAAGCTTCTGCTGTTTGTGACTTTGCAGCTCTGTAGCTGGTCTTTGCTCATAGAATGTGCTTTTCTGAAGTGAAGCCAAGTGAATCGATGTCATTAACTCAATTCACAGACAGGGAAACTGAGGCACGTGGCATATACTGACTTTCCCTAAGGCTACCCAGTAAGTGAGCAGCTGTAATCACTCAGGAGCCTTGCCCTCATTTACACAGACCGCTATCACTTTGCAAATGCTGCTGGGGGAAAAGACTGACTGAGTCTTTCTGCAGATCCCTGTAAGAGCAGGCTTTCCTCATGCCTTGTGCTGCAGACAAGAGTGCTTCATACAACCCCTACACTAACACAATTCAAGCAGTAGGACATCTCTCATTTCCTCTGGGGGAAACAGTTCTGTAGTCAAATAGATTGCAGCATTAGAAAACGTTTCCTGATGTCCAGCCTCTGCCATAGCTTCTAGAATCTGTTGATATATTATTAATAGAAAGGAAAATAAATATAGGTATTAATGCCAGCAGACAGCGTCTACTACTAATAGCTGCTACAGTAATATATTCTCCTTGTTTTTAGCTTTTATTAGTCTTTTTGCAAAGGGTTACAAGACCCTTATGCATCCATTAGCCAGTCAGCCATGTGAAATTAATGTGCAACAATTTTCATAAGCATTACTCAGAACTAATAATAATTAAGCATTATTTTCTGCTCAGATAACACAGAAAATGAAGTCTGACTTTTATGCCAAGATGGGTTTGCATTAGCTTAAGGTAGATGAATAAATTCTCATTTACAAGCCTTCTCTATCAGCTAGCCAGAAAATATCAAGGTAATTAAAACCAATTTGTGAGGTTCTGTCCCATTGCACAGTCACTGAGTTTTATCATCGCTGCAAATTACAGGTGCTTTTATGCTGTTGCAAAGGTGGGACATGAAGGAGACCTTGCTGCTTGCCTTCTTCCCCACCACTCTTAAGAAGAGCAACCTCCTTGTGAAAAGCAGGAAGCGTTTTACACCACACCTGGTTCCTGAAGAGTGTAGGGCAGCATTCTGTGAAGAACCAGCTCAGTCCCAGTTCAAACTGGGAAGCAGACGTCTCAGAAATGCATGTAACAGGCCTTCAGCAGAGAAAAAAAGAAGGCAATTTCCTTTTGATTTAACTTATTTATTTATTGTAAGGGATGAGTTTTGGCTTATTACTAAAACAAGGGACTTCTGAAGACAGCATTTTTTTGGACACTCAGGAGCAGTTCCTTCCAGCCAGCCAGAGTCTTTCCCTAGTTTCTTTAGAAACACAAGGTACCGCTTGCAACCCAGATCAATAAGACCAACCAGTTAGATGAATCTACAGCTTCCAACACTGTCCAATGGCTTTCTTGTCCTTTCTCTAACTTAAGGAGATATAGATGAGTTCGACACGTAGTCACTTTCCAGCAGCTCAACACACCACCCTGATCCGGAAATCTTAGTTTGGTCCAACTTGAAGACTGAAGACATATTAGCCCTCTCAGCCATATAGTTTGATTTTTGGGTGGTGCTGGGTGGAGCCAGGAGTTAGACTCAATGAGCTTTATGGGTCCCTTCCAACTCAAGATATTCTATGATTCTATGAACTGATAGTTAGCTGTAGGATACGTTAACTCAGAGTTATCTCATAGCTAAACTAATTTGCAACCGAGTGAGCTAAGATCTCTCTTAAGGTTTCAGCTCTCCTTGAGGTGCTGCATCTTGACATTTCTTCTGAGTTAGCAAATGATTGAGCCGAATGTAACCCTCTTGGTCTGGAAAATCTGGGTCCTGGCTCTCTCCTTTCAAGTCTCCAGCCCAATATCACCCTCTAGTCTGAATGCAGCATCTCGCTTGGCTGTCTGTATCCACCTCAGTGAGATGGAGCATGCTGACCTGAGATACAACTTCATGGTTCTGAAGCAAAAGAAGAAGACAGTTGTTCTGACTTTTATTATGTTTTGAAAAAATTGCTCTAGAGTAATCCAATTGCCACTAGAGAAGCAAATAAAAGGACAGCAGACTCAAGAAACACCAGCTGAGCCTTAGACTCAGGATGAACATCTGTGGTACTCACAACATGTTTAGCCATGCCTTCGATTAAGAAAGGTTTCCCCATCATGGCTGTCTCAGTCTTGATCCACTCATAGTAGTTGTAGACAGAAGTGTAGAACTGATAATATGGCCTTGCTGCACAACTGTCTCCCCAGCTGATGACGCCGACCTGAAACCACTTCATGGTGTTCGAGTAGCTGCAAACCAAGGGTCCCCCACTGTCCACCTACAGCATAAGAAAGGCATTAGAGCAGAAGCAAACCTCAGGTCTCTCATAACATCTGCATCTCAGACGCTGATTGGGAAAATCAAACTCCATTCCAAACTCATGAGGACTTGGAGGAACAGGGACTCAAAATATCACAGCTTAGATCTGAGATTCCTTGTAGCATTTACAAGATCTCAAATGCCCTTTGCAGCCACCCTATGAAGAGGAATGTCCTTGCTTGAAAGCCAAGAGGACATTCTGTTGCCTATATGGCCTCTGAATACAACCTTTTAGGGAAAAGAAACCAGCACAAAATGTACCCAGCCACATACAACACTCCTCTTGACAATTACATAGTGTACAGCCCATGCTCTACATAAGGTAGTTTCATTCTACAGTGGGTTCCAATATTTTTTCTATCCTGTCTCCGGTACCTCGTGTGGCCAATAAGAAATTCAATGCAAACATGTTTCCCAAGACAGCCAACTTTCCTGGGGAAAATTTGTTCACTGGTTTGAGAATTATCTCTAACACCCACGTATGGACTCCCTTGCCACAGCAGCTACAGTAAGCTAATTTTTATCAATTAATAGAGAATTGGCTGTATTGCCCAGTGCAATAGGGCAATACTGAGTTGGATATTAGGAAAAAATTATTCTCAGAAAGAGTGAGATCAAATATCGGCACAAGCTGCCCAGGGAGGTAGAGGAGTCACTGTCCCTCGAGCTGGTCAAGAACCATGGAGATCAGAATCACAGAACAGTGGGAGTTGGAAGGGGCCTCAAGAAAAAAAAGTCCAACCCCCTGCTAAAGCAGGTTCCCTACAGTAGATGTGGCACTGAGGGACATGGTTAGTGGGCATCATGGTGATGGGTTGATGATTGAACTAGGTGACCCTAGAAGTCTTTTCCAGGCTTCTTGATTCTACGACTCCGTGATTCTATGCAACTCATCAGCACTAACTAAAGTTTGTGGCAGAATTCCTGCTCATTTTATCAAATGGATGATCAAGGCTCATCACGCATTTATCTTCCTTTTTTTTTTTTTTTTATTCAACACGTAAACAGGAGAGGAAAAAAGCAAAGATAAAGGCAGAGCACATGTTTCTTCAGCATCCAACACTGTTTGCTTTGAAGTGCTGTTCTTACAGCTATGTGTCTGTACCTCAAACAGTGGCGTTGGGCCCTTTGCAAAGTCAGAATCAAAAGGCATTTCTCAACTCTGTTTTGGCCAAGAACTGGTGTGATTCACAGTGACCCTACAGTGACCTTGGACCCAAGCATTATCAGTGCTCTGGGTGACGCCATCCTGTTTGAATGAATGAGCATCTTCTAAGCTGTGTGAGCAATTAAATTAATGGGAATGTTACTGCTAATTCCCTCAGGGTAGGTACAGGCCAAACTTATTATCCTGGTAGCAAAAGGAAGGCACTTTGAGCCTCCTACAGGAAGATAAATGAAGACGGAAGAGTGAGAGTGACACAGTCGTGGCTGCAGAGCTCTCATCAGTGACACGTTGGGGTGCACCGTGTTGGTATCTCTCAGTATGAGAGACGTGAGTACTGGCAGAGCCCCTGCACACAGAATCCAAGAATGACGGAATCACCAAATGCAGAGGGGCTGGATGCACCTCTGGGTCCCTCTGGTCCCTCCCTGCCCCAGCTGGGCCACCCAGATCAGGGTGCTCAGCACCACAGCCAGGGGCTTTGGAAGATCCCCAAGGAGGAGACCCCACAGCTCTCTGCTCCTTGTGCCAGAGCTCTGTCCTCTGCACAGCAGTGCTTCCACCATCTGCAGAGTGGATCTATCTCACACTGTCAGTTTTGGAGGGTATCCACACTTGCAATGGATCTTTCTCCCAGGGCACTTACACAATTTGACGCTAGTTAATTCCTGACTCCTTGTGACTATCCCTGGGGGAAAAGTCTTATCACATTTTGTAGAGGCAGAGAAGGGATGGGATTTGCACAAGGCAATGGCAGAACCAGGAGCCAGAGCCAGGAATCCCTATTCAAAGCTATTGATCGTGCAGTTTTCCTTTCAAATGAGATGATTTCCTGTTTTCCTCCTTAGCTGTGTTTGCTTTGTTCTCCAACCAGTTGGTCAGGAAAGGGAGAGCTGTCAGCTGTGAAGAGTGATTTAAAAGCTTCCCAGAGAGAGAGTTAGGCAATGTAAATCCATTTCTCTAATCCACACACCCCTGGGACCCAAATCCTAATTCAGGCACCTTTCCACGTGGACTGAGATGGTCTGTGCCATGAGTGCAAGAGGAGGTGCTACTTCTCTCAACTTCAGCTATTTAACTTACATGTCCATCAAAAAGAGGGATAAATCATCCTTTCTACTTAATTATAGCAGTACCTCATTTGAATCAGGAGCCTGATTTTTACAGGGCTAAAGACAGAGAAAATAAGTGCCCAGCTCTTGGGCACTTCTGAATAGCCCTCTATCCACCTTAAGCTCTCAACAAATTTTGGCCTAGCATTTTCTATCCTTGTGTAGGAGATAATGGTACAAAGGAATGTTGAGTGCTGGTACAATTATCTCACCTCCTTGATGTCTCCAGTAGCACTAATTTAATGAATTACCCTGAAGACTGAAGAATGTATTGAAACCCGGTGGTGAAATGCTTCTGGTCAGCAACACTCCAGATAGCTACTCCTGCTCTTCAGCCCCACAGGCAAGTTTCTGGACAGCAAAATCACTGGAAATAGCATCTTCACTTCTGTTGCATGTTTCTTATCAACTGATGAACGAGTGAAAGGTAACACTGTCAAATCAGATGCTGCTGAACACATGCCTTCCACAGCAATGTGTTAATCCTCCCATTAGGAGAGGTGAGAGCAAAGATATAGCAGCTGGTAAATAATTCTGGGTTGTGTAACAATTGTCACAGACTAACAAGGCACTTTGTTCGCTGAGGCTGATAAAAAGTTTTATCCTTTCAACCACAGCCAAAGTCTTCCTGTAAACATCAAGAGCCTTTCTGCTGACTTTAGTGGGCTTTGGAGCAAGAGCGTATTCTTCCCTTCGTATTTGTGTCTGCAAAATGGTAATTGATCAGAACAAACATATTCAGCCACATAAATTGTCTGAGCTGGGAGAAGCTCTGGGGGAGGGAGATCAACCCATCTGATACTCATTAGATGGATGCACAACCCTTGCAAGTCATTGCTGGTTTCATTTTCATACTGTAAGCTCTGCGTAAATTGGAGAGAATCAGCACGTGAATAAGAAGATTTGCCATTAGAGCTGCCCTGGCTGCAGGAAGTAAAGGCTTTTGCAAAGAGAGAATTTCTTCAGCTGCTTCACTGTGAACAGACTATCTTTAAGGGAATGTAGAAGAAAGGATGCCATGGCCATTTTTTATCGTGCAGGTGTCAAAGATAAATCAGGTAACACAGGGCACCTGGACTTCTCTCATGGGATCCCTTCGAGATCCCAGATGAGAGCCTCCATCTGCTCTGTCCCTCCATTTCCTCTTTGGAAAATGGGGAAAAAAGAAGGCCTTACTCTCCACAGGGATGTTCATTAGTAGCCATGGTGGCAGTGAGTAAAGGTGGCCATAATGCATCTGACCAAAGACCCATGGGAATCAGACTCCTGTCTCTGACTGATGTCTGTAGCAAGTGCTTGGGAAGGAGAATGAGAAGCAGGGCAAGTGCTTACAGAGTTGTATTTACATCACAGTGGTTAATAGCCTTTGGAGAGATCTTTGTCCAGGAAGTTATCTAATTGCTTTTTGAATTCATTTATCCCTTAGGATAAATACCCGCAACATCCTGGTCAGTGAGCTCCATAGTTTAATTATCTGCTGGATGAAAAAGCACTTTCCTCTCCCTGCTTTGAGTCTGCTGCCTGACACAGTCACTGGATTCCCCATCCTTCACATGTTTTGAATGACAGTGACAAGAGAACAGCCAGTGCTGTTCATGACTTTAGAAATCTGTGTCATACTCTCATCTGACATCTGACAAGCCTCCGAGTCGTGCTTTGCTATCTCCCTTCCTGCAAGAAGCTGTTCCATGTCCCTGCTCTTCCCACTGTACTCTCCTTTCTAACACTACCTTCCTTCTCAGATGAAGTGGATGGGAACTGCAATCAGCACATGATGTAGGCCTCCAAGATTACTGCCCTAGTATAATATGTGTTTGTTTTACTACCTGTTCCTTTCCTAATAACTCATTATGCTCTTGTTGCCTCTTTGACCTCTACAGAACCTCGTGCTGATGCTTTTGAAGGACTATCCACAGTCACTCTGAGATCTTCCTACATGGTAATAGCTAATTTAGAGCCCATTATTGCATGTGTACAGCTGGAGTTGCTTTTCCCTGTATTCATTACTTTGCCCTTATCAACAGTGAACTGCATCTGCTGTTTTAACCTCCAGACACTGAGAATAATGAGCTCCTCCTGCACCTCTGCACAGTCCATTTTAATCTTGACCATTTTGGATAGTGTTGTGGCATCATCCAGCTTTGTCTTCTCAGCATCAGTCCTCCCTGTGCAACACAATTCCTTGCATGGATCCCAGTGGGACTCCCCTCAAGAGCCCTTTCTCCCAACAAACCTTTCCTCCATGCTGCTTCCCTTTCAAACCAAAGCCCGTCCACTTAGTGACATCTCACTTTCTGCATGAGCCACGCATGAGAAGTCTCATTAAAAGAATTTTGGGTATCTCGGTTCGTTATATCAGCTAGATCACCCTCTGCCACATGCTTGTCAACTCCTTCAAAGAATTGGAATCTATCTGTGAGTCATGACTTCCCCTGAAAGCTGCTTGACTCACACTGTATAATTGAATGAGAAGAGGCTGCTCTGAATCACTGCAGCTGTCACCCCACTCCAAGGACAAGTGCTCACTGGGTTTTCTGTTCAGTTGGATCCAGAGATGTTCTGCTGCACCACCCCCCCAGATCTCCATCCAAATAATGCCGGATCCCATTCATGCAAACCAAGCAGCTTCAGTTTGAGGGACCAAAGACCAAAACTCTAGTAGAGGTGTGGGGCACCACGAGCATCTCTTGCCAGAGGAAGGAACGGCTTTCATAGATGGAAGAAATAAGCCACTACAGCTTGCATGTGTTCCCTTGCCTGCCCATATGATAAAATGATCAGTTGATGAAAGCTCTACCAAGCCATGGGACACAAGAAAATATTCTAATTCTTATAAGCTGCACATCAAAGCACTCTTTAGAAGCAAATGTAACAGATTGTAAAAGCAAAAATGTCTTTCAACTGTTTTGTTCCGTTTTTTTTTTTCATAACACCATCCTATTTAAACTCATCATACTCTGTGGAAAAAAGAAAAAACTACCCTACACCTTGACATGATAGCAATTGTCCTGTGGTGGAGAATCTATCATGAGACATATGAGTGGGTAACTCTCTTCAATTTTAAGGTGCAACAGTAAAGCAATATTGTCTTGTTAGTAACAACTTAGAGTTGAAATATGGCTAGCTTCCAGTGCCAGTCCCCAGGAGACTTCCTATTGATAGACAAAAGAGCCTATGACCTCAGATCTCACGCATATACTCTCCACAACTACAGACCACAATCACACCATCATCCATCCACCTCCGTGTGTATATTTTTAATAGCTGCAGGATTTGAACAGGTTTTCTTGGTTTGTGGCCTTTGCCTCGTTTCTGTGACCATTTACCTGCATGAAGCCAAGTTTCATTTGCAGACCTTTTCTTTAAAAAATCATTTCACAAGTTTTCCTTCACAGTTCTTGAGCCTCGTTAGCACAAGCAAAAGGAGGAAAGAGCTTGTAAAATGATGCAAGATATTCTGGTTACTACTATATGGGTTTAGCTCTCACTCTTAGGCGCAGTGGGAGGGCAGCTGCAAACAAATATCACAACTGCAAGGGGGTTCCAGAGCAAATGCCAAGCTCCCTGCCCAATCATGTTTTCACCAGTGGGATATGATTCAAAACGGGGACAGCTGGATGCCATGAGGATATCACAGGATCACAGAATGAATCATACAATGACTTGGTTTGAAAGGAATCTCAAAGATCATCAAGTTCCAACCCTGCTGCTTTGGGCAGGGTTGCCAACCACTAAATCAGGCAGCAGGTCAGGCTGCCCATGGCCCCATCCAAACTGGCCTTGAGCACCTCCATGCTCTGGGTAACAACATGGGGCAGCCTGTGCCAGGGTCTTACTGTCCTCTCTGTGAAAAACTTCCCCATGGATCCTGGAATATCTAAGACTACGCTGGAGACTTCCTTGTAGGGAACTGTCCTGCCTTGGAGCCGTGTCTCCGCCTGTGAGCTTGAGTGATCAGTGCTCCTACAGGGATTTACCTCATTTTAAAACAGATGTTTGAAACGATTCAAATGAATCACACATTCAAAATCACTTTTTTTTTATCCCCATTAATAGAAATATGACTGGCTAGTTGCAAATAGCTGTAGAAGAGACATTTCATGTTATCAGATAAATCTCACCAAAGAACTACTGCTATGGCTATAGCTACATGGTGTGAGAGGCCTTAGCATCCCAAAAGCTACAGAGCCATTCAGAGAATCCCGGAATGGTTAGGGTCAGGAGCATCCCTGCATCCCTCTGTTCTCTGCTGCCCCAGCAGGACCACCCAGAGCAGGGTGCCCAGCACCACAGCCAGCTGCTTTGGGAGATCCCCAAGGAGGAGACTCCACAGCTCTCTGCTCCCTGTGCCAGGGCTCTGGCACCTGCCCAACACAGCATGGGAGGAGGGAACAGTGAAGATGAATTGGAATAATCCTACAGCCTGTTTCTGGACCCACAGTGGTTCACTCTTCTGCAAGTCTATCCTGGATCTGAAATGTACATTAAATGCAACATCCAGCAAGTGCCATCCTAATCACCACATCTCGAGCTACCTCCACAGAACCTCACTTGCAGAACCTCTCTGAAACATAATTGGGTCATTTAATGAATTTTGTCTGGTAGGCAAGAGATTGAAGAGGCATTTGCTTTGCAAGTCCCTTATACTCTAATTATTGTTCAAGTTACTATTGCATCAGGGCCTAACAAAAGGTGCTTGAGAAAGCAAGGAATTAGACATCAATTAAGGTTCATGAGGTCAGAGAAGAAACATAGCACACAAAAAAATAACACATGGGCCAACTCTAGTGTCTGTTCTTTAGCACTTGTACTCCATGAACATCTGTTAATGCTAATTTTTATGACTAAATAGAACTATAAGTCAACTATAGATCTTGTTAGTGTTAATTCATGGTCAATCTATATATTTGTCTGAAGAACCGCTTAGAAATTGGCATACAATAGATTTTTCTTTTTTAAGTGAATAGATTTTTTTAAAAATATAAATACTCGGGAGCTTTTCTATTTTATCTCCTTGGATTACTATTGGAATACAGTCAGTGATCCACAAATTAGTTATGCTCTAGTAATACAATGATGGCAGCTAGTGAAACAGTCTTAGCCTTTCGATTCATGACCTGTGCCACATATCAAGGAGTATACCAAGTTTTATCAGTAGAATAAAACTTTTACATGACACTTTGGTGAAGATATCTATGTGGCTCTGGTTGCTCGTACAAAACAAGCTTGCTGCAATGGGGAAAATCCATCACACAAGTGGTACACAGAGTAAAGGTCAAGCATGGTAATCCTTTGGATCCAGATCAGATCATGAGGACTAACAGCCTGTGGTTTAGATGCAACTTTCCCATCGTAGCCTAACTCTGGGTGTGAACCAAGGCACCCTTCTCCCTTCTATATCTTTTTCCAGGTACATGGGCAGGACCTACACTTAGAAGCATGGACAGGAGGCTAAAATATAAAAGGAGTTCTTCTTCTATCACCCCATCACCCAGAGTTTACCCAATCCCATCCAATAACCTCAAACCCCAAGCCACAAGCAATGCTACTAATCCCATCTGGGTCCCCCAAAATACAGATGTATGTTGGTGTGATAAAGTAAGGCTTCCTGCAGAGCTGTCCAGAGAAGTTCCTCTCACTTTGTAAAGGACTTAGGCATTTTGAGATTTGGACTCTTTTTCATTTGAAACAAAATCCTGTCTGGAAAAGAATAGCTCGATAAATTGGACTTGGTGCAGTATATCTTCCTGCAGAGCCAATATCATTCTGGGACCTACTTTACCACTTCCTTATCCAGCAGTCTACTATGAGCAAAACACTAGACTTCTGTACCAGCCTAGCAAGGCCAAAGTCACAGAATCATAGAGTCACAGAACCATAGCATAGTTTGGATTGGAAAGATCATTCAGTTCCAACTCCTCTGCCATCTGGTTCCAACCTTCCCCACCCAAACCCTATCAAACCATCCACCAGTAAAATACTTCCCCTCCAGAAAATTAGAAAGCCCCAATGAGAAGTCATGTCACTGTTTCACCCCTGAACAGCCCTACTTCTAGCTTAGCATATATTCTAGTCTTGTTTTCATTATTTCAGCTTGCAAGTCATTTCTATCTGGCCAAACTTTTGCTAAAGTGGGCACTTGCTGGGTTATGAGCATTATTATACATCCAATCACTCTGTTCTTTGACTGCTTGGAAAGCTCACATTTCTAGTTCATTTCTCAGACTACTCTAACATTACTGTAGATCAAAATAGCACCCTTGTCAGTTTTCTGAATGCAGCAGATTAGTTTTGCTGGGTACAAGTGCTCTTGCAGTTGCACCAGCATAATTCAAATGCAGAACTTAAGGCTGGGCTGGGAAGTGCATTCTTTAATCATGTTAATGTTATCCTGTGGCAGTTTTCTTCTTACAGTTTTGATTGAATTTAATGGAGGTGAAAGTCACTAGATGAATGGCTTCACAGGCAAACACTCTCTGGCTAATCAACAAAAATTATTTTCCAAAGTTAAAAAAAAAAAAAAATCAAAGCAAAAATATAGATTTTGCAAAGCAAAGCTTCCCCTTCTCTATCCAGCTATGATCAATCCACACCCCTGTCCCTGCTGCCTGTACCTTAAAGTCAAGGATCTCTTTGAGTCCTGGGTGTTATTTCCCTCAATGAAGGATTCCTACAGAAAGAAGTTGTACAAGTTCAAGTGTCTGTCTGTCCCTTTCCAAACACAGGCACATTTCTAAGAAAACCCACAAGATCATCTAATCCAACCATCAACCCATACCTGTGACCACTCTAGACCATGTGTCTTGGTGTGACATCCATACTTGAACACTTCCAGAGATGTTAACTCCACCACCGCGCTGGGCAGCCTGTGCCAATACCTCACAAGAGAAAAACTAAACACTCCTGGACTCATTTTCTCACCCACTCTTTTTGCTTTGGCCCTCCTGGATAGACCTGCCTGTCTTCTTTCCGTATTTAACCTGGTAACAGAACAGTGCTGCCTGTACCAAGGCTGAGGAGAAAGCAGACCACGCTTTGCTGAGCTCCCACCTCCGTACAACCACCACTGACCTCCAGGAGTACCAAGGTGTTAGGGTCTATGTGCACTTGCTGTACACCAGATAGGCAGGTCCTTGGCCTTTGAGCTTCTTGCCCTGGCCTAATGCAAAGAAACCTTGGGAAGCGTGGATGTCCCTGTGCCCTCACTGGCAGTGTAGCCATCCTGGGGGATGGTTTACCTGGCAGGATCCTTGCTCCAGCTCAATGCATAACATATCCTCTGGTAGCTTTGGTATCTGGTCCAAGCACTCCTCCCGGCTGATGAGCTTCATCCTCGCTTTCTGCAGCATGGTGGATGCTGACACTGCAGATGTTAAGCAAGTGAGAAGAGAAGGCTCATCAGACTTTACAGAACTTTAAGGAAGATGAGACTCAAAGGTAATTTCTTCAAATACAGAAATTCTGCATGCTCTTTTTCCAGCTAACATGGAACTCCTTCATAAAAGCGACCACAAATTAAAATGGTTTAATACAGGAATCTCCAGGGAGGTGGCTGTATGTCTAGCTGAGGTCTAATTGACAGCAATCAAAAGGGAGTCAGGCAGGTGACACTCAAGATGACATTTCAGTGATGTCTACCTACAAAAGTCAAGAAAACAACCATGCTTTCATCCATGCTAGAACAATAGGTTATATTTTTTGGTATGACCCATGCCACACCAATGCACATCCTGCTCGCCAAACTCAGCTTCTCCAGTTTTTCCTCTGAAATGTCTCCCAGGCAGAAAAGCTGGATGCCAGGGCTGGGTGCACTAACTTCCCAGAAGGTGCAGTTCGGATGGCAGAGGCAAATTCATCCTGACCACATAGCAAAATGAGTCACACCATGCACTTGGCAAAGAGACTTCACTGCAGGTGGAATCCTGCCAGAACAATTCCACAGAATTGCCCCTGCTTTTCTGTTTCTTAAGAGCATGTTACCTTAGTGAAATCTAAGACCCTCACAATTAAAACATAGCTTTGTGTTCTGATTTACAGTTATATGAAGTGAATGAAGCATAAGAAAGAAAATACAGAGGTTCAGAGAGGAGATAGCAACCCTACAGAGCAGAATAGCAAGGATGAAATAGGACATGAGCTTCCTGAATCAGGGAAGGACTGTTAAAGCCCCAAGGCACCACTCTACCCACTCTGTCCTGATTACTTCTTTCCAATAATGAAATAGCTCATTAGCTATTTGGTGGTATTTGCTCAGGATAGGCATTTTGGGTCACAATCAATGCTGGAGCTACTTTCATTAGGGCTTGAATGGAACAATTAGTAATGGTAATCTACTTTTCCAAATATAGTACAAGAAGGGGGTGGTCAGAACCACTGAATCAACATGTTTAATAAAAGCATCTTGCCAAAGGCAACCCTGAATCTTCATTTCTCTTATTCAACACCACTTTAGACCCAACATAAATTTCCCAGCATGGTTGGAAATTGCCTTACTTTGGGTGCTCAGAAAGTCAAGGAAGAAGGTTGAGTTCTTGCAAAGCAAAGGTGGGTTCTAAGATTTCAACTGGAGCATACATGCTCATTGTGGGTAACTTCTCCCAGAGGGAGAACATCTGCTTTAAGTGAATGAAAACCTCCATTAGCAAATACATCTCCCTGCAAAATCTCACCTGCATCTATCATTCCCCATCCAGCAACCCAGCAGTGTTGCCATGAACTGATGTCATCCATGTAGGGAAAACAGATGGGGATTTTCTCATTGCTGAATTCAATGGGATAGTTGAGCATGATCAGAGCAATATCATGCTTCAAGGTTATCCTGTCAAAGTCTTCATGGAGGATCAATTTTCTTGGCTCATGTACTTCCAGTGGGAGGTCAAGGTCAACTTCTCCCATTACAATCTTAATATCTGGTGGCCTTATAAACAGACAAAAAAAAAAAAAAAAAAGTATATGCATGAGCATAAAAATATGCATAAAAATAGTATATGCATGAGCAAATGGAAAGGCGTTGTGTTATAAAGGTTGGGGCCTCCTTTCCCTGAGCAGGGTAGGGTGGTTTTCTGCAAATACCAGGGGTGGGTTAGCTACAAATATCACAAAAATCATCCCTCACTTCCAGGCAAAGCTAACTTTCAGGTGAAGCAGAAGAAGAGGTAGAAAGTGAATGCAAGCAAGTTCTAAATAGCCCGGCTAATGAACAGATGGGGAGAGCTAAGTGTTCAGGATAGCTGTGCCCAGGGCTGGCTGCTCCATGACCACGCTGTCCCTTGTCAGTTGCTCCAGGCTGTGTTGCCACAGGTCATTTGTCACTGAACAGTCCTGGCTCTTGGACCTGCCTTATTTTGGAGGGCTGGATTCTGCTCCATTGGGCATTGCATGGGTTGATTTGTCCAGAAACTGCTGGATTAATGTCAGACTACCCGTAAGGCAAAGGTGTTTGCTATATGATACCAGTGTAATTTGGGGCTTAGGATAAATTGGAGTGGAATATATCTCTTTTTACAAGGTACACCAACATGTGCTGATGTACAGTTTGGGGAGGGGGGGCAGCAGAGCAACTTCATGACCATTTACAGAAGGATGCTCACACCATCCTTCAGTATACTCGCCTTCTAGATCTTCCGGTTATGAAGATTTTTGCAAATTCCTGTTGTAATGCCACCTGTGATCAACAACTGGTCTTCTTTTCTTTCTCCAAAGAAAGAAAAACTACTCTCAGAGTTCTTTTCCTGGCTCCATCACATATATTTTGCACTTGATCCCGAGGACATACATCCTGAAGAGCAGCGTTATCGTTCCATCATGCCTGGGCAGTTCTTTTTTACCCCAAGTAGAGCACAGAGAACAGAATAGAGTAGAAAGAATAGGATAGGATAGGATAGGATAGGATAGGATAGGATAGGATAGGATAGGATAAAGCAGTACAATGCAGTACAATATAATATTTGAGTTGGAATTGACCTACAATCATCTAGTTCAACTATCTGATTTCTTCAGGACTAACAAAAAGTTGAAGCACATTTTGGACCAGCATCTCCCTCCCCAGTTCCCCTCCTTAGGAAGTTGAAGAGATCAGCAAGGTCTCCTCGCAGCCTTCTCTACTCCACATCAGAAAACCCATATGTCCTAATCCTCTCCCCTAAGCCTCTACCCTCCAGCCTTTTGCTAACCTTGCAGCCCTCCTCTAGGCAAAGAAGTACTCACACTTCATCTGCAAAGCAATGGGCCGCAGTCAGGATCCACAACGCACTGATTATGCTGCCTCCACAGATGTGTTTCCCATTGCTCTGGATGCTCACTTGCCATGGGAACTCTCCAGCCTTGGCATATCTCCCACCTGTGATCCTCTTGCCAGTCCACAGAAAGGACTCAAAAGATGGTCGGAGGCCACACTCTGGGTACAAAATGAGACGAACTGCTCACATATGCCTGCAGCATTGCCTACGCTACTAAATTAGAAGGGAAAGATGTAGGTGAAAGCACTGATCCTTGATCATCCTTACTACTTGTTCAAGGAAGGAGACAGGAAAGCTGCATTTACCGTTGTGTGAGTATGCAGACTGGATACCAGCCATTTTGATTGGCTGGTGACTTCTGAAGAACACATAAGCTCTGGAAAGATCTTCTGCATGGGTGCTGCTGATTAGAGAAGTTAACACCCAGGAAATAAAGAGAAGCATTTTCATCCCACTCTTGGACCAATGCTCTTCACAATATTCAGGACAGTGATGCTTCCACAGCCACATCCCTCTGCCAGGGGCAGCCAGGCTGTGATATCACACTATTCATTTGTCCTGCTGACATCACAGTTGGATGCTACACTTCTGTGACGATCACAGAATCATAGAATCACAAGGTTGGAAAGGACCTACAAGATCTAGTCCAACTGTCAATGAGGGAAAGCTCACACATTTGCTTTAGTTATGACAGAGACTGGTCAGTACACCATGCTGGACTGAATTTCATGGAGTATCACGGCAGTGGACTTCTTGGGCTGTAGCCCTTCATTCTTAAACCACCTTTTTCTCTCCAAAGACTTTATTTGTTGGTCCTGCATCGGTTTTCATCTTTGAGAAGTGCTGGAGCCTATCAAAATTTGAATGGATTTTCTCCTCTCTATGTTCAGACCACCTCTACATTATCAGAAGTAAGCAGCAGCTCTGTGGTAGGGCCAGGTTCAAAAAGCGTGAATTCATAGAATCATAGAATCATAGAATGGCCTGGGCTGAAAAGGATCACAATGATCATTGAGTTTCAACCCCCCTGCTATGTGCAGAGTCTCCAACCACCAGACCAGGCTGCCCAGAGCCACATCCAGCCTGGCCTTGAATGCCTCCAGGGAATTAGAGCCAAAGATACTGAGGCAACCACTCCCATCCTTCCAGAAAATTGTGTACTAGGGTGGCTTACAAAACCAAACCCAGCTTAGAAAACCAATCCATAAATCTGACTCATTTCTCCTTTACTATTTTTACCTTCCATACTGTTTGTACCTCCAACAGCAACTGCAAGAGTTCAAGGCCAAAATTCCTCTGTAGAGTATCTCCACTAAATAAGGGGAGAAGACTCAAAAGAAGTCAGACAAGTTCAGACCTGAGCTCAGTATTAAGGACAGAATGGTGTTTCTCCAAACACTTTAATGATACAATAACTGCACTAGTGAGTGCGGGGCAAGGGAGAGGAAAGGACACAGGAAACTAGGTAACATCTTATGAGCATCAAAATGATTCAAAATATGAAACGTTTTGCCCAGTGCATTGGAACAAACTAAGAGTTATCCTGCTGAAGTCTGAAATGCACCAAGGTTAAAAATGCGTAGGAAGAAAGTCAGACTTTATTTTCCTATCTTTTTTTTTTTTTGCTTTTACATCACCCCATGCCTAGGAAATTGGACGAAAGTGCTGGTTTCCTTGACAGTGAACAACAGAACGATTCAGAGGTAAACACTAACAACAAATAGGTGACCAGTTCCTATGGCAACTGGAAATTCCAAATGTGATGTGGACACTTTTTGGTGTGTTTCCAGAAGAAGCCTAATATGGCAATCCTGCCAGTAGTAGCTCCTTGCAAGCTTGCCCCAGGGCAGCCCATTCCAGCACCTGACCACTATTTTGGATAAAAATTTTTTTGTAACATTCAACCCGAATCTCCCCTGATGCAAGGAGCTTATTCCCTCTTGTCCTATCACTACTTACATGGGAGAAGAGGCCAAACCTCACCTCACCACAGCTTCCTTTCAAGTAGCTGTGGAGAGCTATAAGGTCACTCCTGAGCCTCCTCTTCTCCAGACAATCCTCAGCCATTTCCTGTAACACTTGTGCTCCAGACCCCTCACAGCTTTGTTGCCCTTCTTTGGACACATTCCATGGCCTCAATGTCTTTCTTGCAGTGAGGGGTGCTGCTGAATACAGAGGGATGATCACTTCCGTGCTCCTGGCAGCACTATTTCTGATACAAGCCAGGATACCAATGGCCTTCTTGGCCACCTGGGCACACTGCTGGCTCATGTTCAGCCAAGCACTGACAAACCCCATCAGGTCCTTTTCCTCCACACAGTCTTCCAGCCAGCTACTCTACTCCAAGCCTGTAGCGTTGCCTGGGGTTGTGGCCAAAGTGCCAGACCCAACACTTGGTCTTGTTGAACTTCATCCCGTTGGCTTCTGCCCAACTATCCAGCCTGTTCAGATCCCTCTGTAGGGCCTTCCTAATTTTCAGGCAGATCTATCCTTCCTCACAAGTTGGTGTCATTTGCAAACTTATTGAGGATGCACTCAATGCCCTCATCCAAATCATCAGTAAAGATATTAAACAGGACAGGCCCAAATACCAATCCCTGGGGAACACTACTTGGACCAGCCACCAGCTGGATTTGACTCCACTCTTTGGGCCTGGCCCTCCAGCCAGTTCCTTACCCAGAAAAGAGTGCACTGTCCAAGCCATGAGTCTCCAGGAGAAGCTGTATGAAGAAGCTCTAGGAGAACTGTGGGAGACAGTGTCAAAGGCTTTGCTGAAGTCTAGGTAGATCACACCAGCAGCCCTTCTCTCATCCTCCAGAAGGTCACTCCATCATAGAAGAAGATCAAGTTGGCCAGGCAGGACCTGCCTTTCACAAATCCATGCTGGCTGGGCCTGATCACCCAGTTGTCCCTCACACGCCATGTAATCTCACTCAAAATTATCTTCTCCATAATTTTTCCTGGCACTGAGGTCAGGCTGAGTGGCCTGCAGCTCCCCTTAGTAACCTTCTTGTAGATGGGAGTCACAGTGGCAAGTCTCCAACCCTTTGGGACCTCTCCAATTGACCAGAAAATCTTGGTGGTGACATCAAAAGCTACTGAAGTACAAATAGCTAATCATGGGAATAATTATGTTACAGTACACCTAGCATATTCCTCTGTAGTGTCATGCATAATGATACTGATTTTAAAAAGCCCTGGTATTTAATTAGTAAGCTGCAGACTTTTCTAATATTTGATACCTTTTCCAGATCTACTCAGACATACATTTAAAGCCATGGAACACACTGGAGATAGCATTTTTCTTTCCTGTCTTCGTAATTTATTGTAGCGCAGGAAACCAAATTGATTTCTTTTTGTGTTTGTACATTTTTTGGAACTGTCAAAAGGAAGTATCATATTACAATTTTTACTTTTTCTTACTAAAATTGCTTCAGAAAATAGGCACTATAGGTGATATTACACGTTGCAGTGGAAGTGGAATTGTGAGAGAATTACTGATCTTCTAAATTCATCATTCTCAAAGACATCAAATTACAGGGTTGTGATAGCTAAGATGAGCTCAGCCATGTCTCCAGAAGTCAAAGCTAAAGCATGAACAAATTCATCAGTCCAAGAACAAATTCATCAGTCCAAGAAAATAAGTACGCCTATAGATATTAGCTATGCTAAGTGCTTAATGGGTACAGCCACCCCATAATCCATCCCTTTAACAGCACTTCAAGCCAAACTTTAAGAAGTTTCTTTCCTCTCTAGATTTCAAGCTTACAAGGAAACCAGGGAACTGCACAGAGCAAGAAGCTGCCAGCAAGCAAAATTTCCAAATCTCCTTGGCTTTTAATGTCAACGGATGGGAAGCTGCTCAGATTACAGCAAGCCATCCCACTGGGAATCCCAAATCTTGATGTGCTGATGCTGTGGGTACCGAAACACCTCTCGTTGTTGGCCTTTTCAGAACAACCCACTAGAACAAAGCATTGGGGGTGCCATGAGCACAAGCTATTTCCTGATCCCGATGGGGCAGGAAATCCCTGTTCCCCCGAGGCCACAGTATCCATTGGGGTTCTTGCTGAGGTACTGCTGATGGTAATCTTCAGCGTAATAAAACTCCGGAGCCTCCCGGATTTCTGTTGTGATGGCACCAAAACCGCTTTCTGTCAATACCTGTCAAGAGACAACATGGAGATCCATTAGTGGCTTGTTGGCTTTCCTGCTGATGAATGACATACAGTTTCCTCTCAGAAGGAACCACAGGCATCTCTCAGTGCCTGGACCACACTGACAACACATCTCTGAGAGCCCTTTATCCTTGTAATTTCTCTAGAAGAGGTTGTGGGCACCAAAATATGTGTCGGAGAGAAGGGGCAGTGCACCCTTCATTTCTAATGGTTCATTTGTTTAATTTGCTATCGCCACACATTTGTTCTCTTTATCAGCCACACCAGGCAGGGATGTGGTGCCATCAATACAAGTGGAAAAGAGATGCGCAAGGCTGGCAGCTTTGCAGGTGTCCAAGGATTTCACTTGGCCAATGTCTCAGTTCTGAAATACACAGTTCAGCCAATTGTGCCAAGAAGAATTTTGGGATGAAATTTGAGCCCCACTGACAACAGAGGGAAATAAGAACATTCAGGCTCTTTTCACTGTCTCTGCAAACCCTTTCTTCAAAATGAGTGACTCCATCATGAACAGAAAAGTATTTTTTAGGCAAATTGTGTCTCACTTCTGAAAGAAGATCTGCCAGTGAGTGGACCAGTAGCAGCAATCATTTTGCAGGGACAGGAGAAGGAACGTGGGTGGGAATTTCAAATTAGACTTAAATTTCTTTCTGATATCCCTAGCTGAATTCAAAACTCATGGAGGTTTTCTGATAGAGGAAGGTTTGTTTTCGTATGAATTGCCATGCCATTTTACCTACTGAATTTTTCATTTCTAAGGAAATTGCTAAGCACCAACCTTTTGGAGCCAGTTCTCATCTCATCTCAGTGGGAACTGCTCACTGCAGTCCATGATAATCTTATAAGCACTTTAATTGGTGTCAGACTAGTGTTTACTGTTGTAAAGTATATTTCTAAAGCCCTGGACATTGGTAGATCTGTGTTGCTGTCAGCCAGAATTGACAGCAAGATGGGCTTTAAGAAGAAAGCATTAGCAGATAAGCTGATCACCTGGCAAATGTGTGCCATCTCGTCATACTGGCAATAAAACCAATAAAAGGAAGCTACCACACAACGTCATATAACCAGACCTGGAAGGACCTGTAGGAAGTCATCCAATCCAACTTCCTTCATCGCAATACAACTCACAACAGCCAGCAGACCTTTGTTTAACTACTTCTCAGAGATCTTTAGAGATGGACATCCTTCGAGTCCCTCAGTGATTGCATTCCAGTATTTTCCATCCGGCCTAGCCAGGATTAAACCCACAACTTTCATTTAAACGCACTATTTTGGTCAGACTCATCATGAACATGGAAAGGAAATCATTCCCTTTCTCTTTCCAGTGGTCTCCTACATCCCTGGTCACTGCTCAGAGAAAAGAATGACAAGTCAAGAAAGTATGTAAATAAACTATTAGCAAGTACTTAAACATTAATTAATTAATTAATTAATTTATTTTATTTTTTGGGGGCCAAAGAGCCTTAAAATATCTTACAACAGGGTTTCTTAGCTCCTGCCTCTGTGTAGCAGAGTACTGATACCATTCAGGAGTTAGCTGCCAGACAAGGCTGACACCAGTCCAATGCATTCTGGTAATTTCACTTCCTGGAGACACATTTGGCTGTATTCAGCTTTCTATCAGGAGCTAAGCAATAAGATTACAAAATCCGTGATGGACTTGTTTGGGGAGCCCTTTATTCAAAACCTGACATCTAAATTCTTAGTGCAGATAAGGAAGTTGTGGACTAGCTAAGCAATGTTGTGATCCCACATTTGAGCACAGAGATAACAAGCCCTATTTCACAGGACTCCAATCTTGTTTTCCCACGTAAAATCACTGAACAATATTTTTCATCTTTGGGACAGGTTTTGTCCCAAGGGAACTAAGCTATTTACGTGCCAGATGTATTAGTAAAGAAGATAAAAACATGAAGTCCTGTATCACAACAGGTTGGCAACAACTGACACAAAGAGATGTCAACACAACTGCTTTAAGAAAGCAATGTTTCACTGGCTTCCTAACATTTCTAGCAAAAAAAAGCACTTTCTGCATTATCTTCACCGCAGAAAGATGGCACAGGCTCTGTCATCATGGGCATTAGTCATTTACTTGCTGCTGAAAATGCTGCAAAATTGGCTTCCTCCTTGTCTGAGTCATGAGGACGCTGCTGGAGGGATGGATATTTTTCTACTGTGCAAAACAGTATTTGTTACAGATTTTTACCTGGGACTTTTCCATCATTGGCCTCATTTTTTTTTTTTTTTTATTTTTTCTGTTAGAAAATCCATTCTGTTCAGTAACATACCACGAGGGGGCATAAACATCATTTATCCCTTTCAGAATTACTAACAGCCTATTAAAACAGTGCACGCTGAATAGAGCAGAAGCCCAAGACAACTCATTATATTGCTCTTTGGTCATTAGCAAAAGATACCAGCACTGTTGTCAGAATCAGCGGGAACCCCAGGCTCCAGAGCTTTGCCAAACACTACCTTGAATGTTTTGATTTTAAATGGGAAAATATTTTCCTCTCACTGACTGTGTCAGTGTAAAGATAAAAACATCACCGGGAAAGATGATGAAGTTCATGATGTGTTGGCTCTGGCAGGTGTAAATCAGCACACTCTTGATTGATTTTCTGCCGCCAAGGCAGATGTAATTTGACAATAATCCTGTTCTAGCAGACTTTTTGGTCCTTGCTTTTTAGTCCACACAATTCCCAAGCTATCCAGTGTGAGCTCCCAGCACCATGTGTCAGCCAAAAGGGCAGCTGCAGCTTTTGCATGCAGAAATGGGAAGAATCGAGTGAAAGAGAATGTAATTCTTTTATAATATCTCCAGGGAGCTGGTAGATGCCCCCTCCTTGGAGGCATTTAAGGCCAGGTTGTATGGGGCTGTGAGCAACCTGGTCTGGTGGGAGGTGTTCCTGCTTACAGTAGGGGGGTTGGAAGTAGATGACCTTAAAGGTCCATTCCAACCCAAACCATTCTATGATTCCATGATAAGATTCTATAATCCACCATTGGGACCTTTTACAGAGTGCAGGAAATTTCTGAAGTACTCTTGGATCGTTCTTCCCCCAGATATCCCACTACAGTTAAGATAGAATTAACTCATCAATATATTCAAGGGACTTCTGTGGCTTTCACAACTCAAGAGATCACAGTGGAAGAGCACAACCATCCCCTATCTGATTACAACCCAGCCCCAAAAAATCTTGCAGGTTTTAGAACAGAAGCCAAACCAAACCAGAACCCAAGTCCTGCCCAACCAAAATGGATGAAGAGAACACAGTCAATTTGATGTTTGAGGTCAGTGGTGGAGCACAAAAGCCGTGTAGCCTGCATTGGGAACCTCAGCACTACCACTTTTTTAAAGCTTGTACTTCTGGATTGTGAAAGGTTTTGTTTGATGAGTTTTCTAATTTATTATAGCTTGCAAAAGTGTTTTTTTCCTGTTGTTTGCTTAAAACTTATTGCCTGGCCATGTCATTACACAGAACAGCTTCTGCCACAAAAAATAATTCTTACTTGCTCTTTGCATAGTGATCTTGATTCTCTGCCTTCATCCCATTCATTCATTTCTTCTGCAGGCTTCAGTGGCTGAGGCTGTTTAGACTCCCCACTCATAACACAGGTCAGCCTTCTTGCCCTCTTCTGCATCCTCTCTGGTTCTATTTTACCGCCTCATTGAGATGGGGTGACTGGAATTGCACTCTATACAAAATCACCACGGATTTACTCAGTGCTGTACTTACATTTTCTCTTTCATTCCCCATCTCTTTCCCAGAAATTCTTTGCATTCCACTTGCCTTTCTGACCTCTGCTCAGTACTGAGCAGACGTTTTCAAAGAACCATCTGCAATGGCACCAGGACTTATTTCGTGGGTTAATTTAAACCCTATCATTGTGTTTGCACTTGACTTTTATCAACATGGAATTTCAGCAGCTATTTTATTGCACAGACATTTGATATCGTCAGATTCTTCTGCGGCTTTTTGTCGCAATGTCTACTTTTGCTTACTTGGAATAACTCTATGCCATCAGCAGATTTCAGTCCATCACTGATGACCGTCTCCTTTTTTCACTTCTTTTATGAGGATATTGAACTGCATCAGTTCCCAGGACAGATACCTGGTAATCTCCTTTCATTGTGAAAACTGCCCTGTTATTTGTATCTTTTATTTCCTATCTATAACCAGTTATTCAAAAGAAAAACTTTCCTCTTAATCCTCAGCAGCTGTCTGCCTTTTTCTCAGCTCATCTCTTCAAAAAAGCGTATCTGCAAGACACAAGTTGCCTCTTCTAAAGTCACATGGACTCTTCTCTGAAATGCTGCATTCTGTGCATGCCCATCAACTTCTGATACCCAGCCTGCAGTGAAAAATGTCTTTAATTCTGCTGGATCATCTCAGAGATGCCCACCTTTGGTAGCAGGTCTAATTTAGATCACTGTTTACCCACAATGCTGGTGTGGAAGCCCTTTCTAATTTATGTTCTTTTCCTACCTGTAGCCAACCACCATCTGTGTGCACTGATCTGCCACTGTTGAGCAGTTCTACCATGAGTCTCTTTTGTAGCTTGAACTTGAGACAGTTCCTCCAAATTGTAACCATGACACAGTGTGGGAAGCCCCACATTCCCCAGTTGTGAATATGGACGTGAGTAATTTTGCAGCTTTCTGCTACGGTGTTATCTGTGTCATGTCTTCTATAGACAGGTCAAGCATCCACAACCATCAGTCAGTCTCCAGAACTGATATGTAAAATACTCAGCTTTCATAAGGAAAACACGAGTGAACTAGTAGTGGTTTTGGATGCATATGCTCAAAACCACAATGGACTGCAGCAATCAAACCCTATTATTTTCCCATTTGCACTATGCCAGTTGGTTCTCCAAACCATCTGTCACCCAATCCAGTACCCACAGTCCCATCTCAGCTGCAGTGTGAGGTCCCCACGATGTGCAAATACAGTTAGACAGATTTTAAGGGACCTCCTACTCTTTGGCATAGAAAGTGTCATTTTCCACATGTTCTTCCTGCCTCACTCAAGGTCTAGCACTGGTCACTGGGATGCACTGCAGACTGCATGTCAGTGAAATCATTTTGTTTCAGTTCTGCTCAGTTATGCCTTGTGATGGGAAACGCTGTCCTTCAGCCAGGGAGATTGTATGGTAGACTGCCAAGGAATAAACCAAACCAGTACAACCAGAAGTTGTTCTTCACTTATTCCCAAGCAACAGTATTTAGCACATGATACTTCTCCGTTTGGATTTGCTGCTGCCCTCCGAATCGACATTAATTGCTGCTTCATCTTTTGGTAGCCAGCTGACTACGGTGAGCCAAAGTATGTCAAAATATTTAATCATTTGACGTACCAGCATGGCAACAACACATTCAAGGTGTGTGGCTCCTTGTTTATATTCAGATGGGAGCAGCTAATACTCACAGAGTGCTTTAAGAATTTGGGATGAACTGTGCCATAAAGGCCAGATACTCCTGCACCTTCAAATACTTGAAGGAATAGATTTAGTCACTGATGCTTTGGTATGTTGTGCTGAAACTGCATGGCTCATGGAAGTTTAGAGGAGGGGTTGAACCCACTTGTAATTTTGACAGAAAAAGCTTTAAAATTGGTTTTGTTAAGTGAAACCATTTAATTTTCCCAGCAGAAGCATTAGAGAAGCAGTGGAGTATATTAATTGGTTTCTAGCATTCTGTGGCTTTTAATAAAAATAGCATCATCCTGTGTGTGATTCACCATGCTCTTTAGAAGCAAGCGTACAGCCTGCACTCAGCTTCAACACGCAGGTTGTCTGCTGCCTCAACAAGTTACATGATGCCTCTGTATTTCCAGGGGGCCCTCTAAAATCTCTGGGCTGAGGTTGAGGTTGGCGATGTCAGAGGTCTTCTCCAACCTTCACGATTCCGTCATCCTGTGAGTATTGAAATTCACTTTTCTTGCAAGGCAGACTTGCAGTGAGGATCAGCTTGAGGAATTAACACAACGAGTAGTGCAAAGCTTCAGCACTGTGCCATTGAAAGAGGATGTTTCATCTTTTCTTTCACTTGCCAAGTATCGTGTAGCTATAGCTCTTGTCTTCCCTGAGACAGCCTCTCTGCAGAGATATATCTGATATATCATTTTAAATTGTTTCCTTTGCGCTGCCTTCATTTGGCTGGAGCATCGCACCGGTAAACATTCGCCTGCTATTCTAGCTAACATTATAATTCATTTTGTTGTGCCTGGCCCAGTCTTCTCTATGTCACTTACTGAGGTTGGTTTTTCCAATCTAATCAATGTCAACGACCTCTGCAGAGCCCTGCAATTGGCTGAAATCATGCCTAGTTGGTAAAATCTGCATTTCCATCTGTGGAGGTGACCTCTTTTTGAAAATCAAGTTTTTACCCACAGCAAGCCAGCTGGGCAGAACAATGCTGCCAAGGATCCTTTCCTCTGGTTCCATTTACCTCTCTGTATAGGGAACTGAAGGGCACTGATGCATCCGATAGGTGCTGCAAGAATTGATTCACTCATGTTTTGCACAGGGTTTTGGAGTGCTGCACAATTAGCTAATGCTTGCACAGGGCTTTGGAGTGCTATGTAATTTCTAAGTATTATTAATACCTTTGCAGGGAAGCTGTCTAGCCTCAGAACTTACTTTGCAATTGCAAATTGGACAAGATTGACGCTGGGAAAGATTTAGCTGGGCTAGCACAAATTCTGCATCCTTCATAGTGTGGGCATATGGATCAAAGAGCAGAAATGGTGAAACTCACTGGCCTCACATCTTTGGACTTTGCTGTGAGAGAAAACTAGCTGCTATGTGACTACAGGATAAATCTGGAGGCATAATCATCCTACAGGGATCACACATAACCTGGTCAAAGAGGAAAAATGCTGTTACATGGCTCTGTTGGAATTGTTTATATGACTGCATTCTAGGGCAGCATAGGGAAAATGCAGATAAGAAAGAAATACAACAGATACTTAAAAAGATGATGATGCAAAGTGCTAAGCTGTAGAATCTTGATTCTAATCTATAAAACTGCAAAACTGACTCTGTAGGAGCTGTAAGCCTATTGGAAAAAAAAAAAACAAAACAACAACACACACAACAGAGCACATCTGAACCTAGATGGAGACATAGCCTCACAAGCCTTAGGGGAAAACAGTACGTATATAAATATATATATGTAGTCTGTTTTCTTGGTTTGAAGATCTGCTCTCTCTGATAAACACGTAGCTTGAAGGAGGCTGTTGGTCAGTCATCCCTGCCAGAGGGGAAGGAATTGCTGGGCCTGGATATATGTCAGACCTGCCAAGGTAAATCACTGCTGGCCGATAGCCTGGATATTAACATAGCCCAGGTGCCAAGTGGATATGCTCTGAAGCTGCAGGAAGGATCAGAGGTGCAGTTACTCTGATATTTCCTCCTCTTTTACATTTGAATGTGCTTCCTCGTTGCCCACAAGAATCAGCTACGCCAGCTGAAATGGCACGTTTGTACAGGCAGACCTCTTTGCATCTTCAACGCTGAAAAAAGATAAATGGTGAAATTGTCCTACATCGTATGAAATGAAGCTGACAGGGACATAAAATCTGCAGTTCTATTATTTTCCTTTTGGAAATGAAAAGGAAGTTGTATCCTGCTTTCTCTCTATCGTATCAGTCTAATTCTGGATTAAAAGTTTTTGCTCCTGATACTGACTGGTATAACAGGATCAGCTTGACCTGCAGTCTTTACAAGCTTGACCTGCAGCACAGAGCTTCCTGAACACCCACCCTGCCTTCTCTTGAGGGATGAAAAATGAAAGTGAAAAATGGCAGCAGAGGGCATTTAGGAGGCATAGGAAGACAACATCAGCAAAGATAAAAGACATCTTGCTCAACTAGCATCTGGGAACTAATTAGGTGTTGAAGGAGACATTGAGAGAGTTGGAAGTTCTGTTTGTCTAGACAGTTTTAACGTAGCCAAACAGCCTTTTACTGCACATCCCGCATGGATAATTGATGATGGCTAAGAAAAGATATGCCCTGTTCTGACTTGCAGGGATCTAAAGGTAAAATCTATTCCATAGTTTGAGATGGCAGACTGCTCTTCACTGAATGCTCATCCATTACCTCATATTCCTGAAGTGAAAAATGGCCAGGTCAAAACCGAGATGTGGACACTGGTCACAACCCACATATGGAGCACTGAAGCTCAGTGCAGAATCTTCTAACCAGTGCAAACATGAGATGGTATCTCCATGTAGAACGATCTTGAGTGATGCTGAGAAGCTAACTTGGTTCCAACAGCAGCATAAGGCTAAGAAGAGGCAAATTCACGTTCTCCGTGAGCAAAGGAAAACACTCCACATCAACATGCTCTGTTGACAAGACTTTACCACCTCCATTAGGTCAGTTATCTCTGGACCATGCTACACTGCAAAGTGCAGACCAACCTGCATGACACATATACTTTTTGCAATAAATGGAAGTCTGGAAAAATAACTGCAATTATTTTTCATTCCAGGGAGTTGCAATGTGGAAGTAAAAATGTTCATGAGAGACATGGCTTAGTGAAAACTGTTGGTGATTGGTGGACAGTTGGACTGGATCATCTTGTAGATCGTTTCCAACCTTGGTGATTCTATGATTCTATGACTCTATGATTTAATATACTTAAGGCTGAGGGCTCAATTTAGCTCTACTCTTACACTGCAATCATTCTATTTTTCTAACAGGAGTCAACACTGGATTTATATCAAGTTTTTCTTCCACAGTGCATTGGCATGACAGCTTCTCAGGAAAGATAAATTTTTAAGATGAATAAACAATTTATCTCTTCCTAAACTTATACTGAGAGATACAGAGAAAACTTCTGCTGTAACTGCGGGGGAAAACCTTCAGACATCAAGCACAAAAACTTATTTCTGAAGTCACAAAAATTGGTACATCAGAGTATCTGAAAGACACTTACAGTGGAAATTGATGCAACCTGCATCTCTACCGCTTACTGTGCCTCTAATAACAAACTCTGTTTTTCTATTCAGCCTCTCACAGCCATTAGCATGCAATGCCAAACCATATAATCCTTGGAAACTGGGAGATTATTTGGGTGGTATTGTTCACCCTCTATAGAAGTTAAAGTTGTTTGTGGTGGAAGCCCAGAGCCTGTTTTCTAGAGAAGCAGGACTATTACCCACCTCACCTCTGACCATCCCTGGTTAAGGGTTTCAACCAATACCATCTTCTGTCCCAAACAAACACATCTAAATTGACTTTCTGATTCAACCTGCCTAAACTGTTCCGGGCTGTATGTTAAACATTCTATTTAAATGAGCTCATCAGAAATCTCTTCTATGCTCAAATGCATCGTAAAGGGTCAGGATCATGAGAGAGTATCATTTGGAAAAGAAAAAGTCAGCATGGCTATACTCCAGTTTTCTTGAAATGATTTCATCTATACTACGTGTATAGGTCAGGATTGTATGCAGCAAAGCATTGTGCTGATTTTTCCAATGTGTAGCATGGAATGGGAGGAGAAGCAGGCTGCCCAGCCCCAGGCAGCAGCAATCAGAGAGGAGATGGATCCAGCACAAGATACGTACAGCAAAATTCAGAGCCTGGCCCACTGCATATCCAGTGCAACATAAAACTGAGGTCCTACCCCATGGTAAAAAAATGTCCAGGTCTGGGGCCACCAAGACAGGAAAGATGTGGAGCTGTTGGAGAGGGTCCAGAGGAGGGCCACAAAGATGATCAGAGGGCTGGAGCACCTCTCCTATGAAGACAGGCTGAGGGAGCTGAGCTTGTTCAGCCTGGAGAAGAAAAGGCTGCAGGATGACCTCATTGCAGCCTTCCAGTACTTAAAAGAGGATTATAAACAGTGGTGGTATCAATTTTTTACAAGGGTAGACAGTGACGGGACAAGGGGGAATGGTTTTAAGCTCAAGGAGGGAAGGATTTGATTGGGTGTCAGGAAAGTTCTTTACAGAGAGAATGGTGAGGTGCTGGAACAGCTGCCCAGAGAGGCTGTGGATGCCCCGTCCATCCCCGGAGGTGTTCAAGGCCAGGTTGGATGGGGCCCTGGGCAGCCTGGGCTAGTACCAGATCTGGAGATTGCTGGCCCTGCCTGTTGTAACTTGATTCTTGGGGTCCCTTCCAACCCAAGCCATTCTGTGATTCTAAAGGCTGGAGAGAATTCTGCTTCATTTCTGTGAAATTTCCAGCTGAACCCTGGTTCAAAATGGAAACCATCCCATCCTATTCTGTGTGCTGCCACATTTCCAGTCCAGGTCATCCGCCCTTTCTGACTGAGCAGCTGAGTTCAGTGGGTCTTTATACAGATTTTCATCTCTATACCAGATCACAGACAGGTTGACCACTGTAAAGCAATCTGAATCCTTCATGATGACAAATTGCTTCAGTTATTGAATATGTGCATAATTGCTACTAAAATTATATTCAAAGTAGTTACGAGGAATACAATTTTAATCCCATAGCAAGGACTGAAAAGTCAAGAGAAAGATTTTAAGCAGAAAATAAGCAGTTTTCCAGCTACTATAAATAGGAAAGGATAGAAGAACGCATCCAACAAGCAGAAGAAAGTGTGAGAAGGGTAAAATTGCACAGTGTTTTGGCTTTGGACTCTGCAAGGTAGTGAGTATGAGATAGTGTGAAATACAAAGAAGCCTTTGTTGTTTACATCTGAAGTTTAAAAGTGGCACAGTGTGAATAAACAAAGGATGTTCCATGAAACACTGCAGCAGTGACGTGCGCACTCCGTCTGAGTTCCAGAAACAGCATCGCCTTCTCCTTTCAGAAAAGAAGGAGGTAAACTTTAAAGCTTGCCTTCCAGAAAATCTCATTTTCCCAGATCTTTAGGCTTTTGATAGACTTCTAAGTGGCAGGAAACACACAGGCTTAATAAGACTAAGATCTGGATGGTTTAGCGTTTGCTTTCAGGTTGGTTAAGCTGCTTACTAACAATAATTGCAAATGCACTTTCGGAAACCTGAATTAGCTTTTTGTCTCTCAAGTACTTGAATTATATCAAACTGACTATTTTTTGTTTGTCCCGACATAAATATGCCATGCTGCCACAATAGCTCTGCAGCTTAACTGATTATTATACAGGAAGACATGTTTCGATGGCACAATGATATGATAAGGACAACATCTAAAACTATATACGATATAGATTCACAATGATACTTCACTTTGAGCAGTTACATAGCATCAGATGCAATTCAAGCTTGGTACCAGCCTCTACACATGCCTCACAATGCAGAGATCTCCCCAGTCTGACAAATCGTTGATCAAATTTGATTTAAATTTAAAATATCCTAATCTATTACTCCAGCATGGATAGAGGGGCACTTCTGACAACGTTACAAAAGTTGTTATGGGTTGCATTTACTCTTTACGAGATCTAAATGGAGCCAGCAGATGAAATCACCATTCAATCAGCATGCTCAATCCCCAATTTCCATACAGATCGGTTTTGCTGTTGTGGCACTGAAATCAACAACTGATCTTGGAACAGAAGGCAGAATAATGCTGTTACGTATACACCTTGTTTTTCCTGCAGTGAGCTCTGTGTACCACAGCCACGTTCAGGAGGTCGGCAGATCTGATGAGAAATGATGATGACCTCCTAAACATGGTGCTACTCACGGCATCACCTTGCTAGGGCCACATCCAAACATGCACCCCTCTGAAACCAGCTCCATACAAGCTAGCTAGGAAGACAAAACTGCTGGTGAGTTGCAGTTGACAAAGTAAGACACAGTTAATTCAGTTTCTCTAATCTTTACTCAGCTATGGACTCTGGTGAAGATTCTGGCGTGGGCTGTGGGAATTAGACTTAGTTTCTATAGCAAGCTGGTCCACCCAAGACATCCTAAAAGATCTGAGTCACTTTTCAAGTATTAATATCCACTTCTTGTGAGTACCCTCAAAAGCAGATGGCTTCTGCTTAAAGCCCACAGACCGAAAGCACAGTGCTCCTGGAGCCTGCAAAATACGTGGCAAAGAAGTTCAACTTCAGAGGCTAACTGGAAAAGTAGAAATAAAACTTGCATCCTTTGCAAAGCAAACTCATCCCAAAAGCCCAAGCTTTGCTTGGGCATATTTATCTAATACAATTACTTCCCTTCTTCAGTTTTGCAAAGTGGTTACTGTGCCTGCAGCAGAAGTAATTTACCAGAAGAGGTGGAGAAACACACTTGGCCACAATACCAGCTGCAAAAACTGGGGCAGTTATTTCTTTCACACCCTCTGGCAGCTGCCAAGAAGTGCTGAGAGTACAGCAGCACACAGGGATGGGTGAAAATGAGAACTCTACATAAGGAAGCAGGGTAAATCATGCAGCTCAGCTCCTTCACACATCATCCCAGAATGAGCTTCCCCAGAGTCGCTGGGATCAAACTGTTTCTGAGAGCAATAAAAACCAATGTATTATGGGGAGCCCCGCAAGCTCTCTTCCAATTCCATGCACCTTTGATTAGTGACAGACTTCTTTCACATGCTACAGTGATTTTTTTCACAAGCCATAGTGATTTCCTACTGAAGAGACATAGAATCATGTGATTCTCCGTGCACTGTAATGAGGGTGGAAAGGATCACTAAGATCCCTAAGTCATAGAATCATAGAATCCTTAGATTTGAAAAGAATCCTCAAAGGCCATCCAGTCCACCTCTCCTGCAATGAACAGACACATTCAACAGGGATTTTTTATAAGGGCAGGTAGTGACAGGATGAGGGGGCATGGCTTTAAACTGGAAGAGGGCAGATTTAGACTAGATATCAGGAAGAAATTCTTTACAGCGAGGGTGGTGAGACACTGAACAGGTTGCCCAGAGAGGCTGTGGATGTTCCCACCCTGGAAGCATTCCAGGCCAGGCTGGATGGGGCTGTGAGCAAGCTGGGCTACAGGGAGGTGTTCCTGCCTACAGCAGGGGGATGGAATTAAGAGATCTTAAAGGTCCATTCCAACCCAAACCATTCCGCAATTCTATGACTCTATGATTCAAAGCTAGATCAGGTTGCTCAGGGCCTGATCCAGCCCACCATACCCACTGACCATGTCCCTCAGTGTCACACCTCCATGGGTCTTGAACACCTCCAGGGACACTGAGTCCATCCTCTCCCTTGGCAGCCTGTGCTAGTGCATGGCTGCCTGTTTGGAGAATCATTTTTCCTAATATAAAGAGATGCAGCTTAAGAAAAAGAGTAGTGAAAGAGACCTCCAGAGCTACTCCAGCTTATCCACCTGCCTGAGGAGTTTAGACACAAGCTGCTCTCCTATCTGCACAAATGTACCCTACAGGAAAGGATTGGATGTTTGAATGAAGGCAGTTGAGATTTTAAGTCAACAAGTTAATTTGTCAGCAAGCTACAGAAATGTGAGAGCATCTCTGACTTCAGGGTCAAATTCCACTTGTTGTCTAAGCCCCCTACCACTGATGAAGTGGATTTATGCCCCTGGAAAGGAGATTTGGATTTGGCCATTAGTAAAACAAAATATCGAACCGTTTGTGGCTGGAGAGGAAGCAAAGAAAATGCAGGGAATGCACTTTGTGTTTCAGCGAGAAGCTGGCATTTGCAGCACAGCATCTCCCTGCCAGCTACAGAACAGCAGTGACTTGGCAGAGGTTTGATAGCCAGATGTCACCCTCATCTGGTTGCCTTGGCTCGGACTGTCTGTTTGAAATGAGCAGCAAAACAGAGCGAGCATGGGGTCTTCCTGGTGCTGCTTACACGAGCTTGGAAAGAGCTTTGGACCGACACCGCAGCCCTCCGAATCTGGCACAGCTCTGCACCATTTTGTTGAGCTTACAGCCCTCACCAGGCAGAATCAGAGCTATCGGGTCGAGGAGGAGCTGGGATGTGAGGATCTGTCTGACAGCTGTCTCTCTTCGGGTGAGGAACGTGGAACAAATGCTCTCCCCCTACACTTCCCCGAGGCAGCGTGGAGCGCATTGAGCACTCCAAACCCCGGTGCGTCTCCTGGCGATAAGACACTGCTGTTGTCTTTCTTTGTTCGAGCTCATCGCTGCATCTCCACTGTCAGTTTTCAGTCGGTTGCTTTATTTAAGGAGAGAGAGAATTCGCTTTCTGTATTTCTGCTATGTTACCCTTAACAATGGCACAGAGAAAACCATCAGGGCTGTCTCTGTCTCAAACCTGCTGGCTTTCTAGCTCCCCGTTATTTAAGCCAGCACGAGACTGATAAATACAGAGGTATGTAGTCAAACACTGCACGTCCCTCCCACCACATAGTCTTTCAGATACAGCAGAAGACTCGATCGAATGGGCAAATTTTTGCCAGGTTGTGCTGTGGCAGCTCAGCCACAAATGCCTTCAGATCCATGCAGCAAAAGCCAAGAGCACGCGCCGTCCCTTCTAAGCCCCCACATGACTGCCCTTAAATCAGAAGGGGAATTACTTTTTAACTGAAAGCCTGATAGTGCGTGTGTATGTTTGTATACACATCAATATGTGCGATAAGAAGGCTGCTTTGTGGTGAAACCTGCCAACAAACCCATTTTTCTGTCGCCATCTGCTAGGAAGAGAGCGAGCACCTGTTAGGAGCAGCTGCTTGAATGCAGAATGTAGGTAAGAGAAAAATCAGTTTCATTTTGGAGTTGGCTTGCTGCAGGTAGCACTTGGCTCTCACCCAGGATGTCAAGTGGTCCTTTATGAGCTTGCCCTCATCAGGAAGTGGCTAGCGGTGTAAAATCCCCAATCTCGCTGTCACCGAGGCTAAAGGCACTGGCAGATGCCACCCAGGCTGCCATTTCCCCAGGGGAAGCCATGGGGATCCCCCATCTGGGCAGCTCCAAGTGGACAGGGGAGACACCAGGAAGGATTTCCCATGCTCTTCCAAGCGATACGTCCAGGTCCACAGGTCAGCATGGCCTCTCCCATCACGCCTGGCACCACAGATGGTCTCAAAGTGACTGCCCATAGTCTTTGCTTGTGCTAACTGTGCTTCTGCTGAAGCAATAAGATCTTTGTATCACAGAATCATAGAATCGCAAGGTTGGAAAGGACCTACAAGATCATCTAGTCCAACTGTCCTCCTATCACCATTACTACCACAAGCTCTAAACCATATCTCGTAGCACATCACCCAGATGCCTGTTGAACACTGCCAGGGATGGCGACTCCACCACTTCCCTGGGCAGCCATTCCAGTGCCTGACCACTCTCCGAGAGAAAGATCCCCTTTACCACACAGACCTACAAGTAATAACTGGGAGAGATACAATGGCACTATAAGGACTTGCTGTCCGCATCTATGTAATGGGAGCAGCAGGAGGTCAATGGATGAGTTTTCTCTGCACAAGGAAAACTTGCAACAGACACTGATACTTAGGGGTTCCTCCAGGTCAAAATGTCTTCCCTGTCCCTCTTTTCCTCTTTGCCCTGTTTCTTTACTTTCTCCTCTAGCCTCCTTCTTCCCTTCCCAAGATTTCTTTCCTTGTTTCAGACCTCCTGATTTGCCTTATATCACCACCCTGTGCTAGAAGAGTAACAAGTATTGGCTCACTTAACACTTTTATAAATAGTTTGCCTAGGTTGAAAAGGATCACAATGATCATCCAGTTCCAACCCCCTGCTATGTGCAAGTCACCAACCAGCAGACCAGGCTGCCCAGAGCCACATCCAGCCTGGCCTTGAATGCCTGCAGGGATGGGGCATCCACAGCCTCCTTGGGCAACCTGTTCCAGTGCCTCACCACCCTCTGGCTGAAAAACTTCCTCCTAATATCCAACCTAAACCTCCCCTGTCTCAGTTTAAAACCATTCCCTCTTGTCCTATCACAGGAAAACAGGATATTCCCAAAGTGTTTTTGAAGCCCCAGCCTTAATTGCCCATTACCTCTGCAGTCTGCATTACAGTTCAGCTGCATCAAATGCTGATTAAAAAACCCTGATTCCTGGGTAGGTAACCAGCACGGCTCAGGGAAAGCAGAGCAAGTGCGTGAGGCTGACAGAGGAATAACATTTCCTGTGCTTGTAAAGGAGCAAATTTGATCCTGACGCAGTGAAACAAACATAAAATCACATGCAGCCATCCCACAGAGTCACTCGGTGGTATAAATCTGCACTCTAAATTGTGTTTTACAACAAATACCTTCGGTCAAGCAGGTTTTGTTCTTCTCTTAATGCAGACTTAAATCTGTAAGCACATCTGTAAGCATATAGATTCGTGCCTCCTGGGATATGCCTAATGGGCTCTGAATTCACTCTGGCTCATTTCTTTGTAAAGCACTAGCTGTACAGTGGGAAAACTGAACAGGGGCTTTCACTGATGGATGATTTTTCATTCTGAATTTAAATGTACAAACCGAGATCGTGGGTTATTATTGCCATGAGAAAGAAAAACAGAAAAGGCAAGAGTCATAGATTAGGGAGTCAGTGACACAGAAACAGTCAAGGACAGGATGAGCTAATTAATGTTACCCTCTGCCCTCTAAATTACCCATATATTTACTTAAGTGCTTCTGCTCAGCATCAGCTGAAGGGAGCTTGGAGGCAGCAAAGCCTGTCTGCCAGCCAGGTACACCTCCTCCTGCTTCATATGATGTGCTGTACCGTGAAGATGACAGAGAGAAAGCATCAGAAAGAAGGGTGCTGAGCTCAGCAACAGGACTGATGGGAGCAGAAATCAAAGGTGTCAATGACCTATGTTGAGAGCACCCCACTAGGAAATCTTTCCCATTTTTTCCTTTAAATCCACCCTTGAGAGCAGCCTGGAAATACACAGAGTTCCACCACAGCATAAACTCTCTTGGGACACTCTTCAATATTAAAACATTCATGTGTTCCACTTTTTTGTCACTGATACACACCCTCAGACGAAAAAGGAATTGCTCCATCTTTGAAACAAGACAGCAGAAAGTCCTAACTGCATTTGAATAAAATGCCAGCCAGTGGGAAAATATATATTAAAAAAAATAATAATACTAATAAAAAGAAAAAAAAAAAAAAGGCTTTGTTCATGCTGTTACAGTTTAGGAACTGCTGGCATCCCTGACTCCAAAAGGAAGGGAGCAGAGAGCAGAGTGCTCAGCAGCTGAGGACGTGTGTTCTGGAAGCAGCACGCTGGAGCAGATGGTGAAATGATTACTGCCAGTAAATGTTAGAGTCCTCTTTTTTTCTTTTTTTTCTTTTTCTTTTTTTTTTAAACTTGAATTCTGAACAACAGGAGAAAAATAATTACGAGGACTACATGAAAGCAGCTTGATTTCCTTTCTTTTTCTGCTCGGAAGGCATGCGTGTCTTGTTCCTTTCCAATACCTAACGCTCAGAATGTGGATGCTTGCTGGGTTTGCTGGATTCCAGTCCAGCAACAAGCACTTTGTTGTGCTGAGCTTAACATGGCTCTTATTTTTAAAGCTTCGTTCATGTGGGAAATTAGGAGGTGCAGGACCCCATTAAATCTCTCCAAGTAAACGGGCCTCCTCCATCCCATTTCCCCTCCTCGGAGTTTACAGCCCTCTCTATGGATGCAGACATTACTTCCAAGTTTATGGGGTCTGGAGGGCAAAGGGTCTGAGGAGCGGCCGAGGCTCCTGGGTCTGGGCAGGGCAAGGAGAAATGGTTTACAAGCTAAAAGAGGGGAGATTTAAACTGGATATAAGGAAAAAGTTTTTTAGTATAAGGGTAGTGAAGCACTGGCACAGGCTGCCCAGTGATATGGTGGATGTCCTGCCCCTGCAGACAGCCAAGGTCAGGCTGGATGGGCTCTGAGCACTGATGGAGCTGTGAGTGTCCCTGTTCAGTGCAGGCAGTGGGACAGATGGCCTTGAAGGGTCCCTTCCAATTCAATTCTATGATCTCTGTTGATGAGGGGTGGAAAGGTTCTTGTAAACATTTGTAAATTAAGAAAGGCAAGGAAAGTTTCCACAGGGAGATCAAAAAACAGAACATGCACAGAAGACATCTTCTCACTGAGTTTCAGATCCCTGATCCACTGCAGGGAGACACCGGAGTTGCTCAGAGATAGGTCAGGAGAAATATTTTAGTGCTGAAAACAACGTGTTTTTTCTCCAGCTTCCTCCTCTGAGCAATTTTGGCTGGATCCTTAAAAATATCACTTTGAGGAGGCAGAAAAGTGGCATGAAATAATTCACCCCTCCCTCCCCCCTCCTCAAAATTGATGCCTGCTGAAATATCAATCAGGAGAGGAAAAGACTTCTGAGAGGAACTGTCAGACATCCCTAAAATGGGGAACATCTAGCTTCACCTTCAAGGCTGAGGTTGGAAGGAACTTCTCTTTCACCCATTCACTAGTTTAGCAGTCAACTTCTGCTTATGTGAAGATATTTTTTTTATGCCTATCTGAGCTGTCAGTACAGGGTGACTGGTGGGGGACGGCTCCACCTAAAATCTCTGAGAGAACCATATCAGCAGCTCCATGCTGAGAACCTCCCACAGAAGTGCAATTTACCAGCATGGTTCCTCTCCAGTTCAAATCAAGAGAAATTCATCCCAAGAAAGGAGCTTGGTATGGTGGAGGTGTTCAAAGCCAGGTTGGATGGGCCCTGGGCAGCCTGGTCTAGTCTTATAGTCTTAGATGAGGAGGTTGATGGCCCTGCCTGCACTAGGGAGGTTGGAGCTTCATGATCCTTGAGGTTTCTTCCAACCCAACCATTCTATGATTCTATGATTCCTAAAATTTGCCTGGCAATCCAGAAGTGCCCGCACTTCTCCAATGACTGTAGAAGAACCCACTATTTCCACACTCTTGCATCAGTACCAAAATTTCTGACGATGATTACAGCCAAAGCAAATGAAATCTGCAGCTAAAAGACTCAGAATTCTTTTTTTTTTTTTTTTTTTCCTTCTGTGGCCATATAGGAAAATGAGTGGTCCAATTCTTGCATATAAGGCAAAAGTCTTTTACAGTGAGGGTGGTGAAGCACTGGCACAGGCTGCCTGGAGAGCCAGTGGTGCCCCATCCCCAGAGACTTTCAAGACTGGGCTGGATGGGGCTCAGAGCACTGATGGAGCTGTGGATGTCCCTGTACATTGCAGGGGAATTGGACTGGATGACTTTTAAAAGGTCCCTTTCAACTCTGAGGACTCTATAATTCTATATCTGCCAAAATTCTCAAAGATTATTCATAGTCATTGACACATCATTCTTTGGAAGTCGGGCATGAATTTTCAAGGTGAAGCCCAGTGGTAGTAAAATAATATGATTTTAATTTCAATTGTAATCGTTCTGAGGCTTTGGAGTGATATTTTCAATTACAATCACAGCTCTTATCCCTTGACAATGTCTAAGAAAGAAAAGAGATGAGTAATTGAAATGTTGCATCTTCATTCAAAGACTCCACCACTTACCAAACAAAACTGGAATGAACGGTGACAAGAAAGTCAGCAGAGGATGACTGCATGAATACTCCTTGAGATACAGCACTTATATCAAGGACGTATACCATCAATAATGACAATAGCAGCATTTGTTTTGCAATTTAACTGCATTCAGAGCTTGCTACTTAAATGCTTACTTAAATAATAATAACATAAATAGAGCTGTGCAGACACTGGTCCTTGTAGTTAGGTGATACTAGCTTTGGAGTTCAAAGGCTGCATGATGGTGGATAGTATTACCAAGTACTGCATTGAAAAGCAAATACTCCTATACACGAAAACACGCTGTTCCCACAAAGCATGAACCTGGCTTCCTATTTCTTATGTACTGTATCACTGTGATATGAAGAAAAACACTTGTAGGATAGCACTTCACGCTAAGTTACTAGGGAACAGGACAGGTTTGGGTTGTTTTGATATTTATTTCTTTTTTCAGATAACTGAAGATGTTTAGATTTAAGACTGGCAGCACAAAACCAGATGACGTGGGAATACCTGAAGTATCCAAGCATTTCTTGGCAGATCAATAACATTAAAATCAATAGCAACTGAGGAATTGTGCAGGGAATTTCATTCCGTGTGAGAACAACATAATTTAAAGGTGATTTCCACATTCGCCAAGAGTGGCATAGAAGTTGTCAGGCCCAGCAACAGCTCTGAACATCCATTTTGTTCTCTTATCTTAAAGTACCTTTACAGAAACCCACTTCTGCCTGCCCACTGAAAGTATTTACCTCCAGCTACCAAAGCTTTCTTATTATCTTCTCTGATCTGAAAAGCAAACTCCCCTTAGTTCCTTCTTTATAGAGTTTATAGGGCACTAATATGTTCATCAAGAACAAAGCCACACTGTACTCCAAGATCTATGCACAGCCCCAGTGGTGCCACAGCATTGCCTGACCTACCGAGGAGTCTCAGGAGATGAAAGTGAGAAGACCACGCACCTTTTGGCTTGAAAAAGTGGCATTTCTCATCACAGCCTTTCCTTCCCTCTAGGTAGAATCCATCCCATCCCTCATCATGACAGGAAACCCAGAAAGGCTGAAGCTGAGTTAGCTGAACACTACGTAGGAGATAATCCTGTTACCTCTGCAGTGAGGTCTCCAAAGCAGCAGCTCCTGGGAACTTACAGACATTTCAACTTTCATCACAGCTTTGCTCTTCACTTTTATCTAGTTAGTGCCTCTAAAGTGCTTCGAGAACCTGGGGCAAAAAATACAATATGAGGCTTAGACTAATTCCACGTTGGCCTATTGTGTCTGGCCTCTTAACGAGCGTAATTGATAGAATTCCGCTACCATAAATGCATCCCAACCACCTCTGCCCCCCAAAAAGGAATCAATTGAGGGAAAATGGTTCATGACAGGAAAGAACAAGAGATAGATTAAATATTTAAAGTGTTACTGTAAATGAACAAGGCTCACAAGCCAGGCCAGTAATGAGCCTCCCTCTAAGCCGCTGGGAACCTACATTAATGCTGCACTTGACTCCTTCAGGTCTCTCCCAAATGCCAACAATACTCTCACAAGTTGCCAAGCAGACACATAGTGTAAAGTGGTGGTTGCTCTTGTGCACGTGTCTGCGTGTGCAAGATGGGAAGGAAGAGATTTAACCACTTCTGTACTCCCAGTGCAGTGAAATAGGAAAGGACATGAAACAGAAAGAAGCTTCCTTTAGATTTTGGACTGACTTCTAGCAACAAGATAATCAAATTCCCATAGGAGATTCCAATTTGTTAAAGAAATTTCACAAAGTATAGAATGAATGGATTATATAGGTCTGCCTCTTTAGCACTCAGAAAGAAGAATGTTGGAATTAACATTCTACTTGATCATTTTTTTCCGAAGAAATTTTTCATGTTACGTGTGTTAGCTATGTCCTGCATTCATTATAGCCCATCTAAAGAGGAAAAGCCACAGCAAATACAAAATCCCTACTATGTTACAAGTGACTACCATAACTGCCATGGCTACTGTAACACTTAAGTTCAATTTGCACTAACAAACACAGTTGAGCCCCTGTGTATTCAGCATACGTAACAGAAGCAGACATAACACCTACATCTGACAGACTGGCACAAAATACCACTTTAGGCAACATTAGCACCCATGGGAGTTTCCCTAGAAGGGACAGAACCTTCTGAATTTTCTGGAAAACCTAAACTGAACATCTCTGTGATGACTTTTAATACTAAAAATACATATGTGTTTGATTTTGTGTCGGATGGGAAAACATGTATGATGAAAGTAAAGATGCTAATTAGCACAAGGACTCTGGATAAAGGAAAGATGGCAGAAAAACATCCTAAATTGAAGTGAAATTGTAGAGGGGGAGGATTAGAACTCAAGTTCTTCAAGGAACATCCTTAGGACTAACCCAGCTTCATATGCTCACTCATTACTTTGACGCAGAACAGTTGAAATGAGTTGATAAAACACATTCATGTCAACAAAGACGAGAGCTACCATAGTATCAAATTGTTAACATGGGCTTTTCAGGTCATCCTACTGTCCCATAACAGCAACAGACACATTTCCACTTTTTCTGATGCACATTTGACCAATCTCTTCCAGCCTCTGATCATCCTTATTGCTCTCCCCCACATCACATGCCAGCTGATCTATATTTTTTGTTGATGGGCATCACCCAGAACCATGTATGGCAAGCCAGCTATGGCTTTGTGAGAGCTGAATAAAGCAGGATTATGGAACACAGCCTGCAGGCTAATCTCGTAAATATACATCCCAGGATGTATTTGCACAGTTTTCTCCACAAAGGGCATTGGTGGCTCCCATTTATCATACTCATCCTAGATCTGTCCCTACAAAATATCACCTTAGCCTTCTGTTTTCAACTCCAGATTCGCATAGCTAACAATGCTTGCCTAAACCAGCACTCTGTATAATTCCATTCAATGCACCTTTCTACTCTGACATGGAATAAATGTCAAAACTATTGTTCTCTGACTTCAGCTTTCAAGCAAATTTCATACAGATTTTATTGTCATTTCATATAGATCTTGTTGCCTTGACTTGCTTACAAGAATGTCATGAAGGACAGTGTCAAAAGCTTTCTTGCACAAAGGCATATGACACTGACTGCTCCTCTTCTGTCCACAAGGCTTTTTGTTCTCTCACAGAAGGAAATCAGATCAGTATGATGTCATTTGTTCTTGACAAGTCCATCTTCACTGTTATTCAGCTCCTTGTTATCACTGGCATTCTTGTAAAGGCTCTGATGATTTGATCCAGTGTATTTCTAGGAACTAACCTGGACTGTCTGATCTATGTTTTATCTATGATAAAATGTCATTCCATTTTATCCACAAAGCTAATAAAGCATAACGTGGCTACAGCCATTCTAGTAAAGTAAACTATGCCAAGGCATGGGCAGAGGAGCTCAACCATGAGAACCAGTAAGCCTATATTGCAGCCCATAGCATGCTTCTAGCCCATGCCAACTAACACACTTGCCCTTGCTTTCTAAACACAGTTTGAGAGCCTGGGCCAGGGACCATTCCCAAAAGACAATGTGCAAGTGTCTACCTTGCTTCAGAAGGGCTACTAATATGGATGAGGTCACACTCTGCTATTCCAGATTTGCACCTCTGACACAATGCAACTGTTAATGTCAAACACAACCCAGGGATGCAACCATTCAGTACAGCTCTAGGAGAGATGGATGTAGGTTAATCACTGCCCCCATGACAAGGTATACCATAACAGCCTGCTTGCCTGCCTGCCTGCCTGCCTAGAGTATCTCCTATGTGGTTTATTCACATTACAGAACTTTCATACAGTGTAATTACAGACTATTTTTTGACATCTCTTATGTTGTTCCACAATACCAGCATTCTGTTTTACTTTGTTTGTTTTTTTCCCACTTGCACATCACCAAGTGGCCTAAACCTTTACTCCACTAACTTATATGTGCTGATGACAAGAGCCTGAGTCAGCAATCTTAAGTCATTTTTCATTTTGATGACACTTTGGTACCTACATCCATTGTCTGCCATTAAACGATATTAGAAGTTAAAGCCTTGAGAATTCTATTTTCTACCTCCATTATATTTTTCTGCTTCTCTATGTCTTAAGAGCTGGTCTTCTGTGTTACTGTGTGCTAACAAACCACAAAACTCACCAGACCACCTCAAAGCGCCCGCTGGCAGGCTGCTGACTCACCAGGAGCCCAGAATAACACTGGCCATCAAAGGCAGCCTTGTTGGCAAGCCAGCTGGACTTCACTAAACACCTTGCATTCACTGTCTTCCCACATATACCCTCTTTCTATCTCTGCTCTTTTAGAGCAGAAAGCTCTGCTTCACTCTAGGCCTATTTGTCCCATCTTCTCAGAAAGAGTGATAAGGCTTGGAACAGGCTGCCCAGGGAAGTACTGGATTCATCATCCCTATAGGTATTCAAGGAAAAGGCAGATGGATGTAGTACTGAGGGACTTGGGTTAGTGGGCAATACTGGTGGCAGATGGATGGTTGGACCAGATGATCTTAGAGGTCTTTTCCAATCTTTATAATTCTATGATTCCATGATTCCTTTCCATGAGGTCATGTTAATCAAAGTATCAACACAGACAAAAAGCTCACTCATGCTCCCAGTGTAACTACCCTCCTCGATTTCAATTTCCCAAATCTTTTACAATCATCCTAGTTGTGTCATGATTTTGTAGCAGTTGGCATAAATTCCAATAAGCAGAGACTGACAGCTTTTTTCTGAAAAAAAAAAAATTTAAAAAAAAATTGCACTATCTAACAACAAAGTATTGCCATCCCACGTTATCCTTGCCCTCTAAAGCACTTTTGTGTACTCTCTGAGGCCATCGAGAAACCAGCAGATGTGGACAGAGTTGGCGAATTTGAATCACAGATGTGGCTAAACTTGCCATGAAGAAACACAGGATGTAGGTATAAGAATATATAAATTCTTTAACCCTCAGATAAATGAGGAAACAGCCTCCCAGTAGGACCAGCGGAGAGAGAAAATCTCACAATGTTAAATGGGACTTGATTCATTTACTCATTTCATCCATACAATGAAATGGATGTCCAGAATAGCAAGGGATAGGATTCAATGACCTAGGGAACACTTTCCAGATTCAGATTTCTGTTCTTTTTAAACCACGTGCATGAAAAACGCTGTGCTCATTTCTGAAAGTAAAACGAGTTTTTCTGTAGCTTTGACATGCATACAGGACTCTTTTTTTTTACCCATCCGCAGCAGTACAGAGAGCTATTTAATGCGTTAATGCTGCTAAACTATGTCACCTATGGTATTTTTCTGCTTCTGTTCGAAAAGAAAACTGCAATATGTGCTGCATGAAATGCCTGCTGGGGGTGAAAGAAGAGAACACAGTGATGGCAGGTACTTGATTTAGCTCTGCATCAATAAAACATCCAGATTTATAAGAGCGAATGTGATGGAAAATGTCTTAATGGAACTACATTTCTAAGAGTGCATTGGTCCATTCACCTGTAATTACTTCAGGGTTGCTCCGCTGTATTCCTTGCAGTACCAGCCAGTTTTATGTGGCAGTCTCAGACATTTTTGTTTAGCCACTAGTGAAAGGGACAGCAAGCTCATACGCAGACAGGTCATACACCAGCTCTTCAACATACCAACAATTTCTTGAAGATACACCTTGTGATGCATCACAGTCTCAATGCATGAGCTCTGTGAATGTAGATGTTTCTGAATTTTCATCTTAAAAAAAAAAAAAAAAGGTATTTTTCATTTACAAGGAAGGACTGATGTTTATAGTGCTGGATAGGATATATTCTTACAAACAAAGAATTAAGGGCCAAGTCTTGAATTCGGACTTAGATCTCACTCATCCAAAGCTGTCATTGAAATCAGTGTGCCAAACAATGAATTTAATGGCTTTTAGGCAAACTTCCATTGGCTTCAAATCAGAAATTCTGGATAAGATTCATGTTTGGCACAGAGACCATTTTACACAGCAAAAGCCTGTCAAGATCTAAGCAAGGACTCCGGTATCTGGCCCTATTAACTGGGTCGATTTTTCAAAATATACTCATGCTTCTGGTTTCATCTCATTCATGCTCTTGTACTGAAGTTTATGTGATTGCTTCTTTCCAGACTCAAAACACAGATAGAAGTGGGACACATTCAGCTGTTTTTTGATTATTTGTTTGTGTGGTTTTAATCAATAGCAAATATCACTGGGTCATTTGAGTAGACTTAGTGTAGTAATGTGGATCAAATGACATAAAAAATTCTTCCCTTTTGAACTATTCCATTGCGTGGTCACAAAGATTGTTTCTGCTCACTATGGTATCTCAGCAGAGAAAAGTACTACTTACAGAAACTCAAGATCCATGAAAAGTAGTGAAGCATCAATTGAAACAAAATTGCTCAAAAAATACAAGTGTCTAAAACAAGCTGCGGTGCTTAGCATCAGCTAAACATCAGCTGAACAAACGAGGACATGCTGCTGCAATGGACAATCTATCACTCCTGACCATGCACTCCTGCCCTTTTCCTTGGGCTGATGCTTCTGCTTCTCTCACCTCGCAGTCAATATGGCAGGGGAATTCCATTGGGGGAAAACTAACCCACAACACAGTACGACAGTTTTCTGCCAATTTAGGTCTTTCAAGTGGCTCAACACAAACACACATGAGTGCTGGTGAAAAAGATGGGGAGGAAATGCACCACAGAAAGGGGCAGAAGTCGGGATCACCTCTTCCTATAGCAGGCGGCTCCGTGATTTACTGCAACGTGCAACTGCACCTGAATCACAGAATCACACAATCACCAAGGTTGGAAAAGACCTACAAGATCATCCAGTCCAATCATCCACCTACCAATAGTTCTCACTAAATCATGTCCCTCGACACAACGCTTCTGTCCCTCCTCCTCCTCCTTTCTGCGCTGCAACACAGACGTAAAGACTTTGATGTCAGCTGAGTTATTTTGGTGCAAACGAGGCATGAAGGGAAAACAAGCCGTGGTGTCCTACATAGCAGTCTGCTGGCAGAGTTAGAGATAGTACTGATGAGTCCTGACTCAGAGCCTTGACGTCTCACATTCACAGAAAATTCTTCTCCAAAGTTTACATCACACGACAGCTTTTTGGCCTTATTATTTTGATACCTGGCAATCAGAATTCACAGCTGCTGCAGTTCTTGTCTTTATCAGGAGTATAAATATAGCTGAAGACAATATCCAAGATACTACCTATGCACAGAAATTAACTATTGCTTTATCAGATAAATTATTAGTTTGTTCTTATTGTACTTTAATGGAAGGAAGTTGCTAACAGTGGGGTATTTTATTTGTACTCACTGCAAGGTATTTTAAGTTGATAATAGATTAGACTCTCAACTGACCATTAAAGGTTTGTGGTAGCAAAGTAGACCTAAAGCCTGCCTTTTTCTGGCCTCAGCCAAATCACAGCAGGATTTGGAGCAAATATTCCTTCCCCAGCCTGCCCAAGTTTCCATATGGCACCTGAATCCTTCCCCATCCCAAGCCACTAGCCACAGTGAGGCCTTGGAAACTGCTGAGGTGGGACATCAGGCTCTGAGTCCTCAGATTATGGAGGTTCCCGATCTTCACCAGAAGCCCTGATGTCCCAGAACAGGCAGAAAGATAACAAGCCAAATTTCTCAGCGGCTGGAATTTGTTGGTGGGACCTTGAGCACAGGGTTTCCAGGAACCTGGTCTGAGTGAGAGTTCTCCAACATGTTCTGGTCAATCAAGTGTGTCTCCAGATCCTGTCCCAGTGTGTCTGAGAAGTGCTGGGGTCAATGACTTCACCACTCCTTGACTCTGTTCCAAATCTCAAACAGCCTAAATTCTCTCTCTATGTTTCCCAAGGCTGCTTTTCTTTTCTAAGGTCTGCCAGGAGTACAGTTTGTGACTCACCTCCTGAAGGAATGGGATACATGATTCACTGAAGAAAGAACAAAGATAATCCAAACAGCACAACCTTGCAGAACCTGCAGCTCATCCCTTCCCTCCTAACACCTATGGGAAAGGAAGGATTGGCAGCTGAGGCATCCTATCTCCCTTTCTAACCTGAAGATCTCATCTGCTCCAGTCACCTTGTCACCTTATCCCTGGAAATGTTTAAGGAAAGGATAGATGAAGTACTCATGGATGTGGCTTAGTGGACAATATTGGTGGTGGGTGAACAGCTGGACTAGATGATCTTAGAGGTCTTTTCCAACTTGAATGACTCTATGATTCTATTATCTCCACGCTTGTCTACTGCCTGGCTCTCTTTGACCAGAGCAAAAGATCTCATTTTGATCTGATTCCTGCTTGGTTTTGATCTCCATCTATAAAGAGCCTTATTTCAGACATAGGTGTGAAAAGCTTGGGACCAAGAAAATGCATTAAATATCTAGTAAAACCCATCTGTGATCATTCTCCACACCTACCCAGACATTTCATTGATCTGATAAGAAAACTTATTACATGGAGCAGTCTTGGGAGAAAGACGTAGATACATTTTTTCTGGGCACGTGATTTTGTGCAAATTCCAATGCAAAATAATGCAGTAGCCTCACATCTGGTAAAGGTCCCCAGAAACCATCTCTCAAACATATTTTGCCATGAGAAAAGGTGCTTCAATCTCTTGGTCAGCACTGTTTGGTAATAAAGGGTCAGTACTCGGATTGCTTCATATGTACTCGGTATACAAAGGCCATGGGGCAAGGAAAATAACCTGGTTCTCTCATGGTAAGCATGAAGATGTGAACATGTTTTCCCTATTCAAAAAGGAAAAGAGCTCCCACCATTGTCCATGGTCTCCACCAGCCCTCCCAAGTGAAGCAGAGAGGTGCCCGTACAGCACTGAGATGGCTCACACCCCCAAACACAGCCTTACAACACAGGGTAAGGGACACCCAGAGCAGCACTCGTGTCGTTATTTACAGCAACACCTCGGTGCTCCACCTGAGCCAAGTGCCGTGCATTGATTTGGGGCTGTATTATTCAACGTGGCTCTCCCATCTGCTCAGCTGTGCAGACTTGTGACTTTTACACCGGAGGTGCCAGAGCTGGGAGCCAGCAGCACAGCCAGCACAGAAGGTGAAAGAGCAAACGGGTGACACTCCACCTAGGATGCTTGCTGTGAATTCACTCTTTTTTTTTCTTTTTCTTTTTCTTTTTTTTTCTTCTCAGGAGTTCAGGAACATTTGCAGTGCGCCTCAGTGACATTTCTGGGAATGATCCCCACTGAGCCCTGTCCCCACCACTGCTCAGAAAGTCGCTACCTTGCCTTATGTTTGGAAATCTGTGGCTAAGCAGCTTTACTTCACATAAGACTTGTATTAAGTGAGCTCCAACATCCCCAGAAGCAAATTTATTAATACATTCTAGGTCGCTTCCCCAGACCATGTTTTCCTCCACAGCCCCAACCAGTTGCTCTATGTAACAACGTGTTGCAGAGCAGCAAAACAGCCTTGGCCTCTTTTTGTTTCCAATCAGAATGACTCTCTCACTTTCCTACTTAGCTCATGTCTGCCAAAAATGCAGCATGTACTCCAATGCTGGATAGAATAATACATGACCCAATTTACTAATACGATAGTACAAATTAGAATTATAAATGTGGATCATAGCTGATGTCACTTCAATTCATGTTGTTCAGATATCATCAAAACAATGCATCTTCCGTGAAATAATTCAATATCCTCAAGTAGCATGAAAGGGACTATTTGCTTACAGCATGCACCTCTCCTTTATTTTAATATGACATTAAATATGCACAGTTAAGCACTCAAAAGTCAGGAAATGAGAAATGCAAGGCTCATAAAGCTTTAACTCTGCCTCCTCGAGGATATTAATTATGTTGTCATCTTTTATCAGATCATTGCATACTGTTTCTTAAATATTGTTTTTCTGCAACCTTTTGTATGTTTATGCATTCCAGAACAGCCCGAGATCGTGCTGTGAAAGACCACAACAATTCAGAATGATAAGAGGACAGATTGAGGGATTGGTGTTTAAATTCTGCTTTTGACTTCCTTGGCTTCCCAGAGTTAAAACGTACAACTCAAAATGCTAAAACACAGCTTCATTTCGCTGTTGTTCATCTTGAGGTAGAAGCAGCCATCTGTCATTGCCTGATCTAAAAAAATTCAGGTGCTGCTAGAGCTCAAGGAGCATTTGGACAGTGCTCTCAGACATAGGGTTTGAGTTTCCATGTGTGGGACTGGGGTTGGACTCCATCCTTGTGGGCTCCTTCCCATCAGGAACAGTCTATGACCCTATGAAGAGTCGTTTCCAGGTTTCCCTCAAAACAGCATTCAGTTATCTCAGAACCAGCTACAATCTCACCTTCTCTTTCACTGTTACAGCGGAAGGACAAGACAGTAAAGAGAGTTCTCATAAGTTATTGGACTCTTAACTCTCTTGCTGGCAATATCTTAGTGACTGCTCTGCAGCTTCTTTTTTGCGCTGTGCTGTTTGGCTCCCAGCTTGAGGCAAAATAACTTCTTACTTCATCTAGGTTGATCTTTTTCTTTTAGGAAAACTAATGGAACTGAAGATAGGCCTCCAACCATACTCACACTGCATCTAAATGGTCCCACAGAAACACGTAGCTCAGTGGATAGTAACACTGATAGGAGGGCGGTTGGACTAGATCTTGTGGTCCTTTGCAACTTGTGATTTCTATGAAACATACTCCAACCACGCAAACTAAGACAATTTTGTTTTCCTTTAAGAATGCAGAAACAATTTCCTCATTTTTTACTCTGGGGACAAGGGGTCTCAAACATAAAAGCATTCCTCAGAGAATTCGCCTGAACCAAACTGTTGTCTGGAGCCCACCTGAAGAATCACTGAATCATAGAATGGTTGGGTTGGAAGGGACCTCAAGGATCATGAAGCTCCAACCCTCCACCACAAGCAGGGCCACAAACCTCCACATTTAATACCAGACCAGGCTGCCCAGGCCTATCCAACCTGGCCTTGAACACCTCCAGGGATGGACGGGGCATCCACAGCCTCTCTGGGCAGCTGTTCCAGCACCTCACCACTCTCATAGTTAAGAACTTTTCCCTGATATCCAACCTAAATCTTCCTTCCTTCAACTTAAAACCATTATCACTTGTCCTGCCATTATCTACCCTTGTAATGAGTTGAGGCTGAAGCATCCAGGCTATCCTAGAATAGCAAATTGGGCTGATTAAGGAATGTCCTAAAAAACCCTCAGTCATTCCTGGCTGCTCATGAATGAGACCACAGATTATGGATCTGGCAGCTTGCACAGTGTGGACACTTGTAACTTTGAAAGCTTCCTCCAGAAAAGATGAAAGTGCACAGTCTTCATATGGCCTTCTCTTGTAGGGGGCAGGACTCTGATCTGGGGGGCTGACTTATCAGCTAAGAGACCACCAACCAACCCAGTTAGATTCATCACCTAAGAGCAAGGGGGTCCATTCCAGGCTGGATTTGGCGTCTCCCCATTATAGAGATATTCTCTGATAAACAGACTGTCCCACAAACTACTATCTTGATCTTTGCCTTCTTCTCCCCAGCTCTGTGGAGGCACTATAAATCTCAACATGCAAACTCACTGAAAGAGCCTTCCCATTCCCTAATTATTACTAGCAAAATAGATCAATATGAATAACTAGTCCACTGGAGACCACCCTACTTGTCATCCTACATATGACATTCTTCAAATGACACCCAAATACAATGTTACTGGTGACATGTGCCCAGCAGAATCACTTGCAGCAATAAGCTAGGCTGGAAGTACCCAAGGCATTGCATCTCAGCAAGATAACAGTATTATTTTCTCCTATGGCAAGGCTGCCTGCTTTTGACCTTATTTGAAGTTCCTGCTGCCTTTTTTTTTTTTTTTTTTTTTTGGTTTCTCACTCCTTGCATGCAACTTGGATAAACTGCCAAGGCAGTAAGACCAGAGTGCACATGGAGGAATCCCAGCAGATGACCCTACTTCTCTAGGACAACACCTGAGTTTGAGGGTCGTGTTTAGTACAGAAACATATGGAAATAGGGTAAGAAGGGGCTGCTGAGTTCCCCCAGAAGAGGGGGGAGTACTTTTTCATGCTTGTGTACATGTGTGTAGGATGGGCCAGGCAAGGATCCAGCCTTTGGCTCTCTGCTGTAAAAGCAGAGGTGCCTCTGGCTAACACCATCCCATAGGCAGTTCCTAGGAGTTCTTGAAAAAAGCAGCAGAGATCTCCTAAAGCCACCACTGACTGCTGCTCAAGCTAATAAGGGCCAGCCCTATTAGTAGGAACAGATTTTCACTTTCTAGAACAAAGATGATGATGAATCTGAATCCACAGACAAGGCAACCTTTAGAGAACAGCAATTACAAGTAAGCACTTTCCTGTTTCCTAAGAGCACATACTCATAATGAACCTCACTCTATGAGATTAATAAGCCAGAGGCATGTGTCTGTCAGACTCAATACTAAGTAACAGCAAAAGCACTTAGCTCGTCAAGAAATAAAGGTACTGCATGAAAGCTTTTCAGTTTAGAAATATTGTGCATATATATAGTAACAAGTGTTAGCAAGCAACAAGCACAAAGGAAGACGAAGGGAGAAGAAGACATGCTGGTGAACAAAAAATAAGAAATGCAAAGCACAATCAAAACAACGGAGAAAGAATAGAGTAGAACAGATCTGAGTCTTTATATAACACTTTCTCCATAGCTAATCCCTCAAGAGCAAAGAGAGCTAGGTACATCAGGAGGAAACTCTCTTTCAAATTAGAAAAAGGAAGAGAAGTGAACAAGAAGTTCTTTCGGATGTTTTTTTCATTCATTTAATCCCTTCCATGTCCTCAGAAGAAAAGCAGAACTCGCCAGCCCAGAGCTCAGCACCGTGTCCTTATGGTGGCCAACAGCTGACCCTCTGACACACACAGAAGAAACAACAGGATCCATCATCTGTACGCCCACTTGAGCTCCCTTGGACACTTTTTGTCCTCCTTCCCAAACCACTAGTGTCATTGTCAGAGTTACAGGGCTATTTCTGAATCTAAGGATTCCCTTACCACAAATTGGCCTGATGCTGCATGCTTGCTTTTTTTTTTTTTTTTTTCTTTCCTTCTCTTTCCTCTTTTTTTGAAGGAAGATGATTAAGAGAAGCACCGCTAACTCTCTTGTGTTATTAAAAGAGGGATAAAATCTGCTTCTTTAATTCTTCATGCATCAGTGCTGCTTCAGGTCACCAGAGAAAGAAGCTAAGCCCCATCTGACGTGGGCACTACACCATGCCCAGCCATAAGACTGGAATCGTGACACCAGAAGGAGCCATAAACAAAAATCACCCAAAGATACACAGATCCCAATGTACTGTGTGCCACCCACTGAAATGGATCCTTCTCATTGCCAAAACACACCAAGATAAATCATGAAACGTTTCATAATGATGTGTTTGGTGGTAAGGAGCACTGGCTGTAGGTTAAAGCAACCACTGGTAGATCAGCACAGCAAGAAAAGCTCCATTTCACACCAAGAAAAGGTGTGAGATGGATGGAGTGCTTCTTGGTCTTTAGCCAGGAGATGGAAGGGTGATCCACCTTCAGGCTGGGTAAGAGAAGAGCAATATGGGCTCAGCAGCCCCATGGGAAGGCAGTAAATAGGAGGGGCAGAGCATTATAGGTAATTGTTCACAGTGCTGCTAAATGCCTCCAAACATGAGCACAGTACAACTTCCATCTGAAGCAAGTGCTCCAGATTAACTATTATTCACTATCACCCAATTACCATTTGAGAAGCTAATTGGTGCCTCACACATGGTTTAAATGAAATGACTGAGACAGAGATCCCTCCATTAACAGAGCAGTAAAACAAACCAGATAAAGAATTGTAAGCCTGACTTCTTCACACTGTTTGGGGAGTCAGTAGATGCAATGGCTGCATAAAAAGAACGAGACTACAGTACAGGTAGGATGAAGTCATAATTTCATTCTGTGATGGTACAAGATTTCACTGTGCAGCAGTGAGAATATCTCATCTTTATCCTCAGTCTGAGTTTCTGTACAGATTGGGAAAGAACTGTATGCTTTACTCTTGATGGGTACAGAAAGGGCTCTCTTCAGGAAGGCCATGTAACTTACAGTCTTTGAAAATTAAATACTAACACTTAACTTTTATCTCTCTTCTCTAGTGACTACTCAAGGCATGATCCCATTCCCACTGACATCCATGGGAGCTGAGCTGCTCCCTATAGAGCACCTCTACAGGGTTGGCAAAATTAATCCATTTTTTCCCTATTCCTTTGGCTTTCTCCTCATCGAATATTTAAGGAATAAACCACATGGAGAAAGCAGCAGCTCCCCACCCTCGTGCTGAACTTTGAGGTGCCATTAAGAATGATGCCCAAACGCCTCTGCAGCGTGAGCCCTGAACCCCGACAAAGAGCTGCGACTTATGGTTGGTAAATTATAAATGAGGGAAACTGCTCGCATGGTTGTAGGAATGGCTGTCGGCATCTGGCAGCCAGGTGAAGTCAAAAGCAGTTAGGTGCTCCAAATAAGACTTCCCTACAAGGCAGCTGCGTGGCCGATGCAAATGTTTGGCTCCTGAAGGGGTGGGCTGGGTGCCATCGCACATAAGGTGACCTGTCCTATGGTTGACTTTAAGTAAGCGTAGATATGTGCATAAGATTAACTGCATTACAGCAAGCTTTCGGGGAGTTTAACATCACCATGACAACCCTGTTTTTATATGCAAGATGATGATATATATAGCAGCAAGGGTACGCGCGGCTCTCGTCAGGATAATGAGGAGTGATGGGTCTCTGCCCCGAGGAGCTTACAAACAGAACTGGGCACAACAGGGCAGATCATGAGCACCAAGGGCAGCTACGAGGGCACGCACAAGGATGCAAATCAGACCACAACCATTTTCTGCAACGATCAGAAAACTCAGCCAGACCAAACTGCAGTATGCAGATGTGATTTCTTATCTCTCACCAGGACAAAAAAAAAAAAAAAAGAAGAAGAAAAAATCCCCTCTCTCTTCCTCCAAATAATGCTGATCAATGACATTCGTCTCCCCCAGGCCCTGTGCAAGCAGCTGAGTCTTGCAGCACGTCCTGAAGCCTTCCCATTCCCAACAGCAAGGTCTGGATGGAGGTTCTTGAAGCAAAGGGAGTGCGTTGCCTGCAGCTCTCTTCCAAGGGATGTACAGACACGGAGCTGCCCTCTGCCCAGCTACACAGCACAGTTCCAGGAGGTTATCTCCCAGGCAGGGAAAACCCTGGGCTATTCCAGTAATTTATACCCGAGCTCAGCTGAACGAAGTGGATCCGAAATTGTCACCGTCTGTTGAACAAACTGTGTTGAACTGTTGAACAAAGGGATATTTTCGCATCTGGCAATACACAACAGAGGCCCCGTACGAGCATCTGTGCAAAGCTGGGATTTGTAATTGGGTTTCATAGCAAGCATTTCTCCTGCTATTTCACGGCTCCAAGTACATCTATTACCCAGTCGAACTTCAGCCAGAACACTACGCTTGCTAATACTACATGGAAAGGTAATTTAATAATATATCTTTTCTTTTGGCTGCAAAGGATTGTTACAAGAAACCCCCTTCTGTGGGGAAATCACACTCTTTGCGCTCCCTCCCTCCTACATTTCACAAAATGCACCTGAGAGCACTCAGTGGCTCAGAGGACAGATGATATGACACAGCTCACATCTATCCTATTAACCTCTCTAAGGCCCTAATGACAGTTTTCCACGTATGCGTTACATGCTGGGAATGGTTCTTGGCCTGGGGGTTGGCTTGTACAGCCAACAAGTGCCCAGCATGGACAAAGAAGCTCCTGTGCCCACAAGCAGTACACGTGAGAAGAGATCCTGGCTGTATTTATGCACTAATTTACACTGGGCTTACTTCACACTCCTCACACACCAACAGTTTCTGGATCCTGGAAATAATACTATCTTAACTCCTCCAGATGATATCTTTTCTGGTGTTATTTATTCCACTTGTGTTAAAGCATTGAACTATCACCCCACTGGGGGGAAAAAAATGGGAGCAAAGCTATGTGAAAATGCAGCTATTGCTTTCACCTGTGCTCAAGGATGTGTTCTGCTTTCCATTTCCACGTACATACCTCTGTATCCAGGCAGCTTTCCTCCCCATCTGCTGTCAGGAGCTGTGCTTCAGAGAATAACTGCAGTTTAAGATGGCTGCACTCAGTGAAAGGAAAACACACACTGTGTCCTAACCTTCTCATTGGACTTTGTGTCCTTTTTCTCTCACCTGAAAGCAAAGTCCTTCGTTCTCAAAGGATGCAGTTGCCATGGACTTGTGAGCAGACACGGAGCTATGAAAGCAGTGTGCTCCAGCTCCACCAGAACTCCTTTATTTTGGATGAAGAAACTACGAAGGAGACTCTGAGCCCTATGTCACTTACAGAGCAACTGATCTCGGGGATGTTTGTGCCCCTGCTTACCTTCTATAAGAGAAAAGGAGAAAGCTTTTATTCCCCTCTGAGGTTCCCAACAACAAGCAAGAGACATCTGCCAAACCTCCCACATCTCTACTCATGATTCCTGTAAAACCTTGGGCTGCAAAGAGCTCTATAAGGTTCACAGCCAGGTCTGCCCAGCCCTTCAACGATCGTACGCACTGCACTAAACTTAATATGTTTTACTGCCCTGCAGGTGCAGGTTGAAGAGGCAGTGATTCAAAACGCACATCTGATTCTGCAACATGGAAACAGCTCCTGAGAGAGGGAGAAAGTCTTCAGAACAGCTTCTTGATTCATTAGGAACAACACCAAGGTTGACACAACCCCCACATTTCATCCCACCCGTAGATTCATTACCAGCAGATAAGAGATGTGGGCTCTGAGGAGCTGGGTTCCTGCCCCCACCTCCCTTCCTTCCCCACAAAGCCTCTTGCTGGATTGTATCTGTAAGTTCAGCAACAGCTTGAATTACCGTGTGACTTGACAAGGTGATTTATCATTGCTTGTTGCATTTCTTCTCCGAACATCCCAAGTAGATGATATTATGATAAAAAGGGGAAAGAATAAGATGCAGTCATCGTACATGACAAAAGCTCATTACTGGGGCATTGCAAAAAAAAAAGGAAAAGATGATTTGGGGCAGATAATGACATCTAGTCCTAAAGATGTAAAAAAAAAAAAAAAAAAAAGAAAGAAAGAGAGAGAGAAATGAGAAATCCAGGCAACTGGGTAAACAGAGTCCTTATTACACAAATAAACCTGGGAAGGACCTCTAAGTCATGCTTCCATCCATGGGCAGGCTCAGCTTTACCTATGTCAGTTCCAACAGATGTTTGTAAACGATCGTCCGCAGTAACAACAGAGCACTGCGCTAAGGAACCGTTTGCAGAAACATCCCCAGAATTATGAAAAGCCACACACTGTGCCCTAACTGCTGATTAAACTAAATTTAAGGAGGAAGGAACAGCTTGCCATATTGCGAAGGAATAAAAACCCCTTGGTGAAAAAGAAAGAGCTGACTACATGCATTCGGGGGCTTGGGAAGGGGGACGAGGAGAGAACGTATTCGCTTTCTCTCCAGAACTGTTTCTGCATTGGAGTATTATTCTCCTCCGAGCTTGCTTTGAGACAGCATATGCTCATTACATCAGCTTGCAGCAGTACTTAAGAGATAATAATACTGAATAACTGAGTCCTATATACAATACGAAAATATTTCTCTGTCTTACACATCCCTTTAGAACTTCAAAATACCAGGTATAAATACAAGAATTCTGGAAACGTATTTCATTAGAATCATAGGAGTTGTAAGGAAAGGTGGACTTGATCTTAGATCCCCATGGTTTGACTTATTTATAGAATCAAAGAATCCTTTGAGTTGGAAGAGATCTTTAAAGGCCATCTAGTCCAACTCCCCTGCAAAAATGAACAGGGGCACCACAGTTAGATCAGATTGCCCAGGGCCTGATCCAGCCTCACCTTGAAAGACTGCAGGGATGGGGCATCAACCACATCTCTGGGCAATCTGTGCCAGTGCCTCACCACCCTCGCTTCTTCCTTATATCTACCTTAAAGGAAAACACACACACACATACATATATATATTTTATCTATCTATCTATCTATCTATCTATCTATCTATCTATCTATCTATCTATATCTATTTAACATATTTATTTTAGGCATCGGTGTGAAAGCAAGTTCCAGCTTTATCCATTAGATCAGATACAAACACAATGGCCTTCCTATTATGACCCCGACAGATAACTTGTGTCTATCTATTTAGAGTTCCATGTGAGGAAGCTCTTTAAAACCTGTACAGAAGAAGAGTGGGTATATATTCTTCTTTTAGTGCTTAGCACATAGACCAGTAGGAAGAGAAAAATAGCACTTTTCTGAGCCAGTGGTGAGCTGGAACAAAAGAAAACTAGCCCACAGCCCCACAAGCTAACCACGAGGTGTGATGCACATGAATCACAGAATTACAGAATTATTAGGGTTGGAAAAGACCACTGTCAACCCATCACCACCATTCCCATGAGCAACAGCACCTCCTGAAGGCAAAGGTTGGCTTATCCTGATGTACCAGAGTGCAGGTGACAAATCTGAGGGAGGACAAATTTGACCGAGCTTCTTCACTTAAAGCATATAGACTGTATTCTTCAGAATGAGCAGGACGTGACCAGACATCAATCAGAACAGAAGTAGGAGCATTGACTTTTGCCCTGAGTCCCTGAAATCCCACCCATTTGAGGTTGTGTAGTTTGTTTTCTGGCTTTCTGCATCAACACATTCTTGTAGCATTTGACCAGACCTATATTCCCATACATGATCAGTGATAACCCTTCCTCCACCTTCCTTCCCCACAATCACTAATCACAGTTGGAGATAATTCAAAGTTTTCCTCTTTGGCTGGCCTATTTCTGTACCTGTAGGCAGCTATTCGACAACACTGATGTCTGTTTTCCTTCCTTTGCTGCAGGAACTGAGCCACCAACATTTCCTGCAGTCAGTTGTCAGCAGGTCTTTAGGCAGTTCTGCTGCAGAGAAAACAATTTTCTGCGATTTGAGTCAGCAAAGAGCTGCAGTACAGTGAATGCTGTGTCCTAGTCATTACAAAAATACATGTTGAGGCTTTGCAATAGGTACTCAAAGCACAGAAATTTCAGTAGTCATTTATGGACCTACATCTAGAAAATACTTCTAGTGCAGTATTGGGTTAATACAGAATATATATGTGTATGTAAACTTCCTCCTGCATTTTATTCATCCATCTGGCTCTAAGTGATCTTATTTTGGAGCATTTCAATAAGGGGCAAAGGACTGGTCTGTGCATTAGAGATAAAACTGTCCCATATATGTCTAAACAACCATATGCCCCAAGAGGAAAGGATTTCAGGGGGAAGTTCTTTCCAGAGAGAGTGGTGAGGTGCTGGAACAGCTGCCCAGAGAGGCTGTGGATGCCCCGTCCATCCCTGGAGGTGTTCAAGGCCAGGTTGGATGGGGCCTTGGGCAGCCTGGGCTGGTATGAAATGTGGAGGTTGGTGGCCCTGCCTGCGGCAGGAAGGTTGAGGCTTGTTGATCCTTGAGGTCCCTTCCAACTCAAGCCATTCTATGATTCTATGAGAAGCCATATCCAAACGTCAGCTTGGTCTCTGGCTCTCAGACCACATCTGGGACAGCAGTGAGAATGCCAATTAAACTGGCCAGAACTGTGTCAAAGACTCTGCTAAAAACCTCAGGCCAACATCTGAGCCCACGTTCTGGCTGTATTTAACGTACTAATAGAGATGTCAGTTATCAGGCTCCAGCTAAAGCCGACCAAAATGCTGTGAATTTGTGAACATCAGCTCTGCTGGGATGTGCTGCTGGGGCTGGTTCACACATGGGCTCAGCTCATTGCAGTTGGAAGTCGCTGATCCTTCCCACCAGCTAGCTCTGCTCATTCAGGTCTTCATGTCCATTTCATTGAAAGTCGATTGCCAGCATGTTCCGCATATGCTAATCATAATTAAAGGCACTTTTTTTTTGCCAATTAAACCCTTTGTCTTTGTCTAATATGCCAGAATCTGGTCAAACCTCAGCATACTGCAGAGAGATACATCTGCAATTGGTTGGTACAGTTCCTGTGTGAGTGTAGCTCTCACGAGTTTGATTTCTTTTCCTTGCATTACATTCAAGGGAGGGTCAGGCTGGATATTAGGAAACATTTATTCACAAAAGAGCGGTGATGCAGTGGCACAGCTGCCCAGGGAGGTGATGGGGTCACCGTCCATGGAGGGATTCAAGAACCACAGAGATGTGGCACTAAGGGATGTGGGCAGTGGGCATGGTGGGGTGGGTTGGGGTTGGAGCTGGGGATCTTAGAGGTTACGTCCTCCGGCTTTTCTCCACTGTTTAACTGCAGGTGACTTGAGTTCTTATCCCTGTTAATAGAAATGGAATCAAAATGTCTTAATTACATAATGTGCCTAAATTAAAATACCAAAGTCATGAACAAAACCAGTTTCGGAAAAGCCAGAGGGAACCGTGTCCTTTAATCAGCTGTTTTATTAATAATGCAATAAATTCTCTCTAAGTCCTCTCAGTGCTCATGACTCTTTGATAGAAGATTTTGCTGGAGGGGTGTGAAAGGATCTTGTGCTCAGTAATCCAAACTAGGCTTTGGGCACTAAATGGACTCTAACAGGAAAACAGTAAAACTAGGCTTTGTGTCACCTTCAGGATGGAGATTGTTAAGCCAAACATAAATAAATAATCACAAAAAAACCATGTGAAATAAAATCATAACATAAACACATCATGGGAGCTAGATTTTGTTTTGCTTTCTGACCAGCATATTTCCATGGGCACTCACAGAGCACTTCTGATTTGCCCTAATTAGAGAGAGATTAGGATGCGGCCATCTCTAAGTCTGTTTGGTCAGGATCATGTAGGAATGGAAATAGAAAAAAATATGAAGAAAGCACTCATCTAAAAGCTTATTATACATACATCTGCTTATCAATAGGTTTACTACAGCAACCATTAGAGCAACAGCATCACTGCACATAACTGTGAGAATTCCTGGTGTTTTCCTTGGAAAATGAATTTTGTCAGAAAATTGGAACTTCAATGTGAAACTTGCGTTTTATTAAACTATTCTAGCTTTCCTAAGAAATCACTGATTTTAACTATATTTTAGGATTCTTCTGGCCTCCCGTATGCATGAGAATAAAGTGCACCTTTGCTTATTTTTTTTTCCGCACTATTTTTTTCTCCATTACAATCAAAAATAACGGCAAAGAAATAAAGTTAACAGTGAAACACTGATAAAATCATCAAAGAACAACATTATGATAAATTACGGGGCAAAATGGGGAAAAAAAGAAGTTAAAGGCATGATGAAATATAGAAAATGACTCTGCAACATTTTAATGGAAAAAAAAGCAATAAGATTTCACTGCTGTAAAAACATAAATTTAGAATTCTAACCTTCTCAGAATTTCTCCCTCCTTTGTTTTCCCCAAATAGCTTAACTGAGAACTTATGGATCAAAAGACTTATATTTAAGAATCATAGAATGGTTTGGTTTGGAAGGGACCTCTAAGATCATCAAGTTCCAACCCCCTGCTACAGGCACGGACATCTCCCTCTAAACCAGGCTGCTCACAGCCCCATCCAGCCTGGTCCTGAATGCCTCCAGGGAGGGGGCATCCACAGCCTCGCTGGGCAAATGTGCCATAGTTCTGTTTAAACCTAACAAAGCAGGTTTTCCAGAAGAATTCTCTGGTCTTCTGTTGAAAATTTCTAACAAATCCAACATTTCTCCTCAGAAATCGCCTTGAGGGCCACCACCATCATTAGGGGCTTGGGATGCACAAGAAGGGGCAGAGAACTGGGATCATTCAACCTCAGGAATGGCTGATGGGAGATCTTACCATTTTCTTCGACTATCTAAGAAGGCTATACAAGAGATGAAACAACTCCTTCACAGGTACAAAGTGGAAGGATAAGAGGCAACGGGCAAAAGCTGGAAGATGGGAAATTCCATTTAGGCATAAAGAAAGGAGCATTTTCACCGTGAAAGTGAAACAGGGCACCAGAGAGGCTGTAGAACATCCAAACTTGGAGACCTTCCAAATTCAACTGAACACAGCCATGAGTGACATGATCTAAGGTGCACCTGCTCTGAGCACGAGGTCGGATCAGAGATCTCTTTCTAGTCTGAATTATTCCGGGTTTCTACAATCTTAATGTTCAGCTGTCTTTGCTATCAGGAAATACCTCATTAGATATTGCCCAGTGAGGACTTCCTACCATTGTCTCTTCCCACATCTTTCTCGAAAGGCTGAAATGTCCCATGTGTGAGATCTAATCCTTGGTTAAGCATTTGAGAATAATGATAAAATTACCTATTTTCTCAGCTCTCCTTTTTGGTAAGTTGGAACAATGAGCTTCAAAACCTCTGGCTTATAATCACTATTCTTTGTTTCTCTCTACCAAAACACTGCCATTATTTTCACATCCACCTGGGATATCAGTAACTGCTTTAAAATCACAGGAAAAGATGAGAACTTTTACCTTTTTCTGCTCAAAAACCTCTCACACTCCATCCATTACCCTTGTATCAGACATAAGTTTGCTGCACTAAAGCACATTTTTTTAGCTCCTGGCCATTTTTTCCAGGAGATTGTCTCCATAACCTGCCTTCCTCCTCAAACAAACTTTATATGACATCTGCTCTACTCGTTCAGAGAAGGTCAAGCTCTGTCAGGTATGAACAGCACAGAACCTCTTGGGACCAAGGTGGAATTTAGTCCGCAGCCCTTGTTTGCAGCACGAGTTGAACATTTTCTGAATTCCATCCTTCCCACAGATGGCATGTTGAACAGTATGCAGTCTCTCAGACTATGCACTTCTCAGAGGGATATGAACTAATGGCTCTTTTCAGTCTTCAGAACACTTTCTTCTACAGATAGCAGAAATGCCGCCTAAGGTGAGGAAGGTAAGCCAGTTTGCATCAGGCATGAAAATATATGCTGGGAAAGTTCTCAACTGGCTTCTCACTGGGAAATGGTGAGAAGTCAAAAAGTCACACTGAACTCTTCAGAAAGCAATTTCTCTCATCCCCCCTGATTTCTACAGCCACCCTTCTGCCCAGTTTTCAGATGCAAACACACACAGTGGCAACGGGAGTCATGGTGCAGGTCATCACACTTGTGCCTGGTGCAGGTTGTTGTTTGGCTTTTTGTCCTTCAGTGATCCTTTCCCATCATTTTCTATCACATTTCTACTGACTGCTTCTCAGCACTATCGCTGCTCCCATGCCTAAATCTGATCTCCACAGCTTCACTGTTCCTTGCTCAAGTATTTTCTATTTTAGGCATATAAATGGGCAATATAAGGACCTCAAATTAATTCTGACGGCTTTTTCTTTTTTTTTTTTCCCCACAAAGTGGAAGAGTCCATTTATATCAAGATAGAAATATCTTTCTAATAATTACACCCTTTGATGCTCTTCCTTCAAAAATGATATAATACTGATGACAACACATTCTGAACATCTTCTGTGAACTAATTTGGGCACAACACCAAGCACAGAATGTTTGCTCACTCTGCGTTTTCTTCAGGATATTTCATTTCATCCACCTACCATTCCTATGTTTCCTTGGTTTCCTATAAATAAACAGCACAGAGATTACGGCCACTAATATTTATATCTCAAATATTTTTGTTTATAAACTTCTTGGGGCTTTAAACGCTTGAAGATATTTAAAGAACTGAAAAATTGATGTCTAATCTTCTGTGAATATTTCAGTCCCTCAAGGCAAAAAATGCTATGAAAATACACTCACTTGCACAATTTTTTTTGCCATGTAAATGATTCCTTAAAGGAGAGAAATCAAAGACATTAAAAGTCAAAAGAAATTGTCCAAAAACTTGGAGGTAGTTGGCATTTTACGGCTTACCCTAAAAAGTCCAGAACGAGTGAATCACTGACCCCCTCAAAATAACTTAATTTTTGCTAGGTGCCATTGGAGCACCTCTTTCTGCAGGGCTGCATGATGCCTGACAATTCCCATGGCTTCCTGGAGGCTTTCAAGAAAAGGACAGATGTGGCACATAAGGACATGGCTTAGTGAGCGTGGTGGTGATGAGCTGACGGTTGGACTAGATGACCTTAGCAGTCTTTTCCAACCTTAATGATTCCGTGATTCTATGATTTCTGGGAACAGCATTTTGTAGTGGCTAAACATCAACTTAGAAGAAACCACAAGATTTGCCAATAAACACAGTTTACCTATAAATGCAAATCACAGAACATGTACTTGTAGGAAGGCAACTTAGATAGCTTTAAACTAGCTGGTTTTCCTATTAGAAGCAGGCTGGATGTAGGTATGAAGCTCAAGTCAGCAATTTTTCCTGTTCAGAGTCATTCTGAAAGTCATTTGGGTATCAACATGCTCCATAGTCTTTCTGGAGCTCCAGTAAAGACCTATCTACCAGCTTGAACCTCACCACGCTCAAGTCCTGACTAAGGTTATTTTCTTGAATTTTATTAGCAGTTTTATCATAAACTATATTTGGTGTGACCTTTAGGAGAAGAAGCAATGAAGAAAATTCACTGAATACCTCTACTAATGGATCTCTTTGTTATCCTGTGTTCCCACCATCTGTTTCTTGAAAATACTTCTCTCTCATCTTATTCATGAATCATAAGTGGCTTTGGAGACAGGACAATCTTGCTGTTACACGTCAGCACAACATTTTCCTTAAGTGGCTTTGGGGCCTATAGTGGCTACTAAAGTACAAGTAAATAAATAATGCAGAAAGCTCCCAAAACAGAGTCTGGGTCCTTGCCCAGTTCTGAGCAAACCACGGCATGTGTGAGATTTAGGCTGCTTCAAGCTCCAGCCTCGACTGTACAACACCTAAAGTGCAGGTGCCTGGCACCAATTCACTGTATTGCAATTAAGCACTCTACAGATAATGCAGAGACCCATGCTACCATCAATACCAGCACACAAAATATGCCAGGTACTGTTTTCTGGCCCTGAAGCCTCATTGATGCCACTTTCATACTTCCCAGACATACTGGTGGCAACCCAGCTGCCAACTTGCCTGCCCAAGCTATGGAACCATGTTCAACCACTGTTAGTAGAGTTTCAGTTGGACTAAAATAGGCCAACTGCACCAGGAACCCTTACAACATCTTGATGGTGTGAAGCTGAACCTTCCAGTGCAAGCACCCATGTCATAGCCTTACTTGCCTCTTCAACAAAATAGTACCAATCTATCCTTTGGTGCTTCTACAGAGTTATTTATAGTTACCATATTGGAATCTCCATACGTAAAGTTGGGTCTATCCACCTGACTTAAAGCTTAAGCATTTGAATGAGATCTTCACATTACCAATGTCCAATCTGAGGACAAATGTCTTTACTGAAGGTTGGGCCCTGGCAGAAGAAAGACCTACTTTGCAGTTTCTGCTCCATGTTAGAGGCTTAAGCATTTCACACGGGAAACCAGATGGAGAAAAAATAAACAACAAACAGGAACCTAAAATAGCAGGTGAAATATATTCCAGTAGGATTCATCTAAAATGCAGACATGTAGTTTTAGCTAGCTCTTGAGGTTCAGGAGGGAGAAAAATAGGAAAATTTGTCATTGAGGTATTCTGAGTACAGATCTCTCCTAAGATGGGTTGAGTTGTCCTTGGAGGTCCGGACTCTCTCCATTGATAATACAGAACCTGCATGCCGAGTATAGGTTAAGGCTGTTAATTTTGCTAAAGCAAAATAAGGGTAATCTCCCTCTGAGTGCTTAAGTAATCAAGCTGACATGCTTCTGGCCCCAAACATATGTTCCATCTGAGTTTACAGATCCTGGAGGAGATGCTGCTGGAAAGAATTCCTTCTCGGTATTTAGCATGTATTAGGCACTGCAGATAAGCAGTCTGACTCTCACTGGGCGCCTTGGGTCTGCATGCAGACATGTCAGTTTTGTGATGATTCCATTTGAAGGAATTAATTTACTATTAAAGGGTGGATATTGCTCCAAGTACTCCTTTCTTAGAGACACATCGCTCAATGAAGATGAGAAGACTGAGACTGCCATTACACTCCATGCTTGAAGATGCACCCATTGTCCCCTTAATTAGGAACTAAGTACACTAAAAATTCATCCCGTGGTCTGGAATTTCAATGCATTTATGTGGAATCTATGTTCCTTTACAATGAATTTATATGGAATCTATGTTCCTTTACTTTCCACTGCTAAAGGGAACCCGTGTGTTACTGTAAATGCATCTGCACTACTCATGACTTCTTCAGCCATTTGTACAATATTGACTAAAAGAAATCTTTATACCTTTTTTTAGGGCTTGAGAGATCTTAGAACCATGTGAAAAGTTTGTAGGAGAAGTGAGAAACAAGTTAAGATCTGTTGGTGACATCCAAACCTTTCATAACAGGATGTAGGCTGGGTATGCTTCTGGGCTTCTGTAAGCAGAAATACACCAGCCAAGAACAGAATCAAATGGATTCCTCTTTTATTGAGTAGATTCTACAAGCAAGCACCACCTATGGAGACTTCCATTACATGTACAGCAGGAGGATTGCTTACGTTGTACAGAACTGCCATGTATATCCCAATTCCTCCTAAGTGCTTAATATCAAATCACAGAACCATGGAATCATAGAATCATATTCATAGAACTGTAGAATCATAGAATGGCTTGGGTTGGAAGGGACCTTAAAGATCATCTAGTTCCAATGTCCTTGGCGTGGGCAGGCCTGCTAACCACTAAATCAGTAGAACGTGTTCTGCAATTTTAGTAAATCTATTGGTTTTCCTCTTAATGAATGGGATTAAGGAGTCAGGCAAATTAGCTCTCCACTAATTTAGCACTCTGACTACAGCTGACCCACTCGTTTGCAGCTAGTCATAAAAACCAAACACACAAAAGGCAGACCCAAGGCCAAAATACTCCATGAACTTGGGAATACTTAGAAGTGTTTGAAGACAGATCAGCCGAGGCCCAGGCAGCATTTGACTTGAGCAGAAGTCTCTGAGCACCACATGATGCAAAGAAGCCTGTCCCAATCCCCCTGCTCCACTTTACCAGCCACCGTGAAATTGCTGCCATGTTAGGAAGATTGCATTTGCACGGCTAAAATTATCGGTGTTATGGTCTCTATCCAGATCAGGTAAAGAGTAAATGAAAAACTCTACCTCTCCCTCCTATCGCAGGCACATTTGGTATTTGTTTTTAATCCTGGCCGATTTTCAGTTCTCAAAAACCTGATGCGGAGAGTTACTTGATATTCCGAAGGCGTTATTTTAAGATGAAACAATGTAAATTCTGCTTCGGATGGCAGATGGCTGGCAGTTCACTGTTTGGCAAACCAACTGGTATGGTATGTTAGAAAGTCGGAGCAGCAGGTAGTACAGCTCAATTTGAAACGACCACAGATGCTCGGAGAGGCGCGGGGGAAGGGCGCAAGCTGGTCAGGAAATTAAGAACAGTAGTCAGAGCTCGGAGGGGAAAAAATAAAAAAAAAAATTAAAAAATGTTGGTAATTAGCTGAAAGTTTTCTTCTTCCAATCAGCACTTTCTGGATGCGAGCTGTCAGAGACTGCAGTTCACACAAATACACTGCTCAGTACACAGAGTGAGCTGGGTTTTGAGCTGTACCCAGACAACCTGGAAGCTTTAGCACTGCTCACAGCCCACGTGAAGGGTGTGAGCGTATCAAAGCCTTGCACTGCTCTTTGCGGGGGGGATGAACTTTGTCCACATCGTCCCTGTGAGCAACTATGGGATGGGTGCTTGCAGCCTTGTTGTGCGTTGATGGAGCGCCCATCTCCTGCTAGCTTCCATAGACCTTAACACTCCCTCCATAACAGGGTAGCAGAATCCAAGCTGTCATTTGGGAATTGTCTCTAGCGTGTGGCAACTCCCAAACTGTGCTTGGGAAGTGTCTGAGAAGTTCATCAAGGCTAAAACAGTGCCAGGCAGGCAGGAGTGAGAACAGTAGCACTGCAGTGCCCATTTCTGTGCCCTGACATTGCTTATCAGCACAGACACCAGCATGGGCTGCATCCCAATAAGCTGCTCCAGACAGCCTCAAATGCATCTTCATCTCAACCTCCACCTTCATTTCCACCTCCATCTCCATCTCCATCTCTACCTCCACCTCCATCTCCACCTCCACCTCCATCTCCACCTCCACCTCCATCTCCACCTTCATCTCCAAGCCTGAGAGATGAGTGCCTACAAACTCCCACTGAAGCCCTCCAGGCAAGATGCTGGCTCAGCTCGTTGCAGGACTGGATGTGGCTCTGGGCAGCCTGGTCTGCTGGTTGGTGACCCTGCACATAGTAGGGGGTTGAAACTGGATGAGCATTGTGGTCCTTTTCAACCCAGGCCATTCTGTGATTCTATGATTCTATGAAGACCAGCTGGAAAGATGGAGGCTACGCACACAGCACAGGGCTCATCATTAGGCTGCAACACAAAAAAATGCCTGCAGGGTCCCTCCACCAGCCTCAGCCTAACTCAACCTTTCCACTTGCAAAACACTATAAAGTGGGGAATAAACTGCTTTTGGATGTGCCCAGAGATTCTCCCAGTCTTCAAATACAGAAGAAGCATTAAGGAAGAAGAGTGCCCATGGCTGTGTTTTGCAGTGTGCTACAATGCAATGGATTACCCAATGTGCCAAAACTCCACATCCAGGTTCAGGTTTTCATGCAGAATCATTTCCAGCCTTGAGGCTTCATCGAGGTACTTTTTTAACCAGGACAGTGCTGGCTGCTGTGTACTTGTGGGTGCTCATGAGCTCTGAGTGGTTTCCATTTAAGAAGTTCCACTCTGAACCAAGCGTATTGAGAGTGTTACAATTAAGCAATTATCAATAAACATCAGGTATTGCCACAACTGGAGCTGTACCTGTACACCCCCTCAGATGGTGCACATGTAAAGATGTCCCAGATTCAATTCTGGCCCAATTCCTGAAGTCAACAGAGTTATTAATAGGAGAGGAGAATTTGTTTTCTGGTGTGGTTCTGCTGTTACCTGCTATCTCAGCTATCACCGACTGCCTTATAATCCCATTTTGTTTATATATACAAAACATGGCTAGTGTCCCCTCACTATATGCTTACTCTGTTTAAAATGATCTTAATCAGCTTTAAATGATCTTTCTTCTCTCCAAGGTATGTAATTTAATATTTTAGTGAGCAGCGTTGTACTGCACAGAGCTCCACAGCCCCTTGATGCAGACAATTCATGGAAATGAAGCAGTTAAATACAAAAGCAATATACCTGTGAACGCATGCAAATTGCAGACTGGCAGATGAAGCAATTAAATACACAGTTAATTCATATGAAAAAAGAAATGCAGGAGAACTGTTTATTTCCTCAGATGTACGTTGTTATTCCATAGCACTGCACATGTAGAAAATTGCATAGGAATGCTGTCTTGTTTTGCTTATAGCATGCTATACAGTGCATTGCATTACTGGGAAGGCAGTGTGCAAGCAAGAGATTCAGGATAGCCGTGTGACAGACATGGGCAGGGGAAGCATCAGCACTGCTCGTGAAACGTTAGCACAGCCACCGTCCTAACGCCTAAAATGGCTTCTGAACATTACCCTGCTAATGCAGGTTCCTAGCGTTATTTATCGAGGGAATTTCATAGGTGCTCGGCACCTCAAATTAGGGAGCCATAAAAAAGCGTGATGATCGTTGAGCAGCTGGGGGAAAGGAGTAATTCACATCCCCCAGCTCCAGGCACGGAAGCTGACATCCTTCAGCAGCCCACAGAGACCTGAGGCACTTGTGTGTCCCTGCATCCAATTCGGAGCTGAGGAGCCCTCCCCTCCTCAATAACTGCGGCAGGAATTGGTGGAGCCCAGCTGGCTGTGTTAGCTACCAAATCTGCCTCATTTTTACCCTCAAAATGTGTTGTGGTTGTTTTTTTTTTCTTTTTGCAGCAGGGTTTTATTGCACCATGTTGGCCATTAATACCACTACTCACCATGCTCTGAATGAGAGAATTACGCCAAAACGTACGCTGTTTCACACTGCTTACAGATTGAACCACTTCATAAGCACTGGATCACCTTCTAAAGGCCTCTAACACCATTATTATTATTATTTTTTTTTTAATGGGACATGGAAAATAAACATGAAATCATTGCTGCTAACGTTTGTAAATGACACAAAGTTTGACATCATGATAAGTATTAAGGAAAGGGAGGCAGACATAAAATCAGCCTGGATTCCTTAGTACATTAGGCTCAATCAGCAAACCCATATTTTAACACAGACATATGACTCTGTGTTCAGCAAAGGAAGAAGGAAAGCAGGAACAGTGAGAACAAAGGATTACATAATGGAAAATTGCATCTGAAAGTAATTTAGGGGTCACAGTAGACAAACAGCTTAGCACGAGCTGCTATTAGGATGCTGTGATGAAAAGCACTAATGCAATCCAAGGATGTGTGTTCAGCAGACTAGGAGCAGGAGTAGAGAGTGACTTGATTTTCATTTACTGCAGCATCGAGGCTAATGCTGGAATATTAAACCTACTTCTGGCAACCTCATTTTAAAAGGATGTTGAGAAATTGGGGATTCTGTAAGAAGGATCTACTATACTAATTTCAGGATAGCAGAACATGCCTCTAGTTTCCAGGTGACAGGTTCAAATTCTGCAAATCCAAGAAATGTGAACTTTTCTTACATGACAATTGCAGTGTAGTTGTCCAAAAGTCAACCCTTGAACATCAAGAGCCTCTTAAGACATGCATACTGCAGCGTACATAAACTTCAGATTACTTAAGAATCATCAAAGAATCATCATAAAGTCATTCAGGTTGAAAAAGATCTCCAAGAACCCCAAGTCCAACCCCACCTCACCATGCCCACTGCCCACGTCCTTCAGTGCCACCTCCCCATGGTTATGGAACACCTCCAGGGATGTGACCCCACCACCACTCTGGGCAGCTGTACCACTGCATCACCAGGCATAAAACGAGGTATGTTAGTTGGGAAGATAATGACATGAGCTTCCATCAGATCTGTAGTTTGAACAGCCATCAGTGGCTGAACCAGTGGCCAAATCACACCAAAAACCTTCAACATCAAGACAGTCACCTTATGAGGCAAAGCAGCAGCTCTGCAATGACCTCTGCACTGGTGGCCTCCTTGTCTGCCTCCACAACAAAGAATCTGGGTTTGGTTTTGGTATTGCACTGAACCAGTTGATGCAAACAGGAACAAACTTGAGATAAAGTGTTCAGTAGGCACAACCTATTCTGGGGAACCTGCTTTAGCAGGGGCTTGGTCTCAATATCTCCAGCGGTCCCCTCCAACCCCTATGATTCTGTAACCCACAAAGCAGATTTTAGAACACAGTGGTCTCCTACATTATAACTCTAATCACAGAGGGCACTACTGAATGAAAGAGCTACAGAATCATAGGATTGCTCAGGTTGGAAAAGATCATCAAGTCCAACCGCAATCTAACCATACTGCCCTAACTCTAACAACCCTCTGCTAAGTTGTACTTTATCTCATTACTTCCCTTTCACTTTGCACTGGATATTAAAACTTAAACCTTTGCTTTATACAGCCCTAGTGAAACCACCCAAGGAGTAGAGAACTGATTGGTCCTTGCTTTTTTAATAATAAAAAATATATTGCCTGTATAGAGAGCATGCCCATAACTGAGCTTTTATAAGCCCATTTAACACTATCACATGTCCTCTGAGATAAGATCTACGTCCTCTCTGACTTGTTCTTTTAGAATACAGGAGCTGAAACACCAACATCCATGAGCACAAGTCTCTTTGTAAAAGGTGCAGGTAGCATCTCCATGGACCACAGTCTGCTACTGTTGACAGATACTAAATAATACTTTGTTCCTTGATGCCTCAAATGGAAAGCACTTCCTTCATCAGGCAGAGAGTTTTCCCAGTGTACAATTCAGTCACACGAAAACAATCATTTAATGCTACTGCAGATGGGGATGCATTGGCACAGGCTGCCCAGGGAAGTGGTGGGGTCACTGTCCCTGAAGGAGTTCCAGAACCGTGGGGATGTGGCACTGAGGGACGTGGTCAGTGGGCATGGTGGGATGGGTTGGGTTGGAGTTGGGGATCTCAGTCATCTTCCCAAATTTAACAACTCTGTGATTCTGTGTCATGCAGCATCTGAGAAACCCACACAGGACCAAGATGCAACACAGGATCTAAAATAGACTCCTTCTTGTTCTGGAGCTGAGATATGGGGTGATGTGAGACATTTATTTTCAGATGTTACACATTTTTCTCTGGCTAAAAGAAAAGTGACTGATCAGTGCATACAGAGAAATGGATGAAAAATGATGGGGAAAAAAAAAACAACCGAGTTTGGTTAATGAGGATGTGGTCTGTCTCTGAGCTTGGTACTTCATCAGTATTTGACCATTTAAATTTTAAAGTAACAGTTAATGAGGCAAATGAAAAACTTACTGTTACGTGTATAAAAATGATTAGGATCAAATTATGTTCATGAAAAGAAACTGCCTCTGAAATGAATTCCTTAAATGTCCCGAGGAAATCAAGGAGTGTCAGGCACATTGTCATGTACTGCACTGACATATGCTTCACATTCATAGGCTAAATCCCCTTACACTCTCTGAGCAGAACAGCTCAGAGAATCTCTTTCTAGAAAACTAGGAGTGACATCCACCATCAGGCTCAGACATCTCCATTCATGTACCTACACAGATTGAATTCAGCTACCACATACGGACATCCAATGATGTTTGCCATGCCCTAAGAGCATCTGAACTATCTACATAGGGCTTGTGGATATATGATGCACAGCCTACAGGAGACCTGCACCTATCTGGACAGGCTGCTACAGGCCAAGAGGAATGAGTCAGGGTATTTCCAATGACACATTTATGCTTCATTTAATCTAAGGCAGATGATTTAGCCCTAAGGGAAGAATTCAGTGCGAGAGTACGACAACTACATTTAGGTGTATATGTTTAAGGGCCTACATGTGCATTAGGTGTCTGAGCTCCTTGTACTGTTAATGGGCACCTAATCAATGTGACTCAGGAGGAATTTGCTCTCCATAAGCACATGTAGAATCAGAGAATACTTTGAGTTTTAAAGGACCCTTCAAGGCCATCTGTCCCACTCCCTGCAGTGAGCAGGGACACCCACAGCTCCATCAGTGCTCAGAGCCCATCCAGCCTGACTTTGGCTGTCTGCAGGGATGGGGCACCATTGTTTCTCTGGGTAACCTGTGCCAGTGCTTCACAACCCTAATTGTAACAAAATAAAATTCCTTATATCCAGTCTAAACCTTCCCTCTTTTACTTTGAAACCATTTCCCTTTGACCTTTTGTCTTATGTGAAGAGCCTGTCCCTGGTCTCTTCAGAGCCTTCTCTTCTCCATGCTGCACAGCCCCAGCTCTCTCAACCTGTCCTCATAGGACAGGTGTTCCATCCCTTGGATCATTTCTGTGGCCCTCCTCTGGACACATTTCAACAGGTCTATGTCTCTCCTGTACTGAGGACTCCACATCTGGATGCAGTACTCCAGGTGAGGTCTCACAGCACAGAGCAGAGGGGCAGGATCCCTACCCTTGCCCTGCTGGCCACACTGCCTTGGATGCAGCCCAAGGTACGGTTGGCTTTCTGGGCTGCAAGGGCACAGTGCTGGCTCACAATCCACTTGCCATCCACCCGTCCTTTTCAGAAGGGCTATGCTGTATCCTCACATCTCCCAGCTTGTACTAATAGCAGAGGTTGCGTTGACCCATATGCAGACCTTGCTCTTGGATTTGCTGAACCTCGGAAGGTTCACCTGGGCCCACTGCTCAGTCTAGGTTGCTCTGGATGGCATCCCACCCCTCAGTCATGTCAGCCACAACACATAGCTTGATGTCACCCACAAACTGCTGAGGGTGCACTTGACCCCACTGTCGGTGTCACTGATGAAGATGTTAAAGAGCACCAGTCCCAGTATTGATCCCTGAGGGACACCATTCATCACTGATTTCCATCCAGATGTTGAGTCACTGACCACCACTCTCTGAGTAGGATCTTGCAACCAGTTCCTCAACCATCAAATGATCCATTTATCAAATCCATATATTTCCAATATGGAGAGAAGGATGTTGTGGGGTACCATGTCAAAGGCCTTACTGAAGTCCAGACAGATGACAGCAGTGCCTCTTCCCTTGTCCACTGACACAGCTACGCCATCACAAAAAGCAACAAGGTTGGTTAGGCAGAACCTGCCCTCAGTGAAGCCATGCTGGTTATCCTATATCATCTCCTTCTCTTCCATATCCCTTAGCATGGCTTCCAGGAGGATGTGCTCCATCATCTTCCCTGGAAATTAGGTGAGGCTGACAGGTTGGTTGTTCCCTGGATCATCCTTCCTAAAAAAACGAGTGCTATATTGCCTTTTATCCAGTCACTAGCAACTTCACCTGACCACCATGACTTTTCAAACATCTGATCACCTGCACAGTTCTCTTGGCTCCGCTGAGTCTATTGATCAGTGCAATTTAATGCACATGTCTAATGAAGACTTTGCTCTGATGTTCCTACCCACCATGTCTGTTAGGAAAGTAAACTCTCTCAGATTTTTGAGTGGTCCTGTGTGGAGCCACGAGTTGGATTCGATGATCTTTTGGGGTCCCTTCCACCTTGGGATATGGTATGATTCTATGATTCTAGGACACTGCACCAAAAGGAAGCACAGGGTAGGCTGAGTAAGTGCAAGTACCAAAGCAGGTTTGAGATGATAAGCATCACCCAAGTCAGGGCTTTTGAAGGACTGGGAAGATGAAGATGTGAAAGAAATGTATACCAAGAACTGGTGCATGTTTCACCCTATGGCATCAGATCAAGACCTCTCTAGCAACTCCTTCATACTCACATCTTCCTGTAGCAGATGGAGAAATCTGATCATATCCACTTGCTTTGATAAACAGTGTCATTCTGTGAATTCTGATGCAGAAACACTTTGATCTGCCTTGCAGCTTTTGGATGAGCAGTGTTGCCTCTGAGCAGATAAGCCTGCTGAATCCATACTGCAAATTCCATATGAACTCTCTCCTAAAGTCTCTCCCTAAAGTTTGCTGAAAGCCTGTGACAATAAGTGGGCTCCTGTATGGGTCATCACTGCTGCAAAAGATCTAGACCCCCTCTGAGTTGCTCCAAAAAGGACAAGTTTGGGCTTTGTTCTGAAAGACCACATAGCAACATTATTTGTTCACTTGTGGTGACTTCACTCTAGCAACCAGAAGCTCTGAGGGATGGAAGAGTAAATTTTCCTACATCACATATTTCTATGATCAGCTATTTCGGAAGCAACAATACATTTTCCTCTTAGAAAACCTAAGATTCTAGAGCTGCCCATGAAAGAGGCTCTCATGTGGAAGAGTTACTGGGGAGAGAATGTATTCTTAGGCAAAGTCAGATCATCTATAGGAAAAGGACTACGTGATCCGACATGGCCTGCTGTAGCGTGGACTTAGGTAACACATGATATCTCTTTAATTCTGCATTCACTGGACTTTTTATTGAACCATTGATATAATAATTTATAATAACCATTTTTTCCAATTAGGAAAATAAACAATGAAACCACAGCTTCTGGGCTTTAAACAGTACTGGATGGCTGGATGACACCCTGGAACATCTGCAGTTGGCAAAATTGTTTACTAAGGGGCAAAGAAGCAGGAAAAGGGGTCAAGGAGGACGGAAGAGCAAAGGGTTACATTAAGAAGATTAAGACAACTATTCTCTATGGGAAAGCCCACGAATTTTCTGGTGAGACATGATGAACACTGTTGTGCCATAACCTCTCTGTTCATTATTGCTTTGAGACACGCATAAAAGTAAGGACTGATCATCACCAAAACACTGCTATTTCTATTATCACTGCTGATATTTTGGGTTAAGACATCTCTCCACCAGTAGGCTTCAATCCTATTTTACTGCAGAACAACCTCTGCCTTTACCAACCTCCCTAAAAAATTGAACCCTGAAGCTCATTACTCCTTTGCATGAACTACCTTCACAGTACTGCAAGAACTGAAAATAAATAGGATTTCAGAGGGTTTCCATAAAATACAAGGATTATCCAGCTGAGTAAGAGGCAGCACACCCCTTTGCACCCAGTGCAATTCTCCATGTCCTGTGTGTTTTAAGTCCTCTTTCTGTGCCCAAAATGCAGACTGCAGCTCTGCAGCAGCCCCAGCCAGGGCAAATTTTAGTTCAAGCAGGCAAAGCTCAAAGCACAGCAGTGAAAAAGGTGAGAGCTCTTTAAGTAACATATGGGCAGCTGATACAGAAGTGATGTTACTAGGACATAGGGCTAAGCTTCAATTTCAATTTCCAGGCTCCATGCAAACCCCAGGGAGTATATAAATTACTTATCCTGCTGCTAGCCACACTAAGCACTTGCCAGAGACTTTTTCCTCTGTTAGAGATACACAGAGTTTAAAAGTCCAGAGTCAGCAGCTGGTCTTTTGCAATTGGGCAGAATATAAGACACAGGCAATGGCCAGAAGCTAATACCTACAGTTAAAAGTAGAGCTAGCAGGAGATTTCTTTCCTTCCATGCACAGAAAAAAAATAAAAAATAAAAAATAAAATAAAATAAAAATATAAATATATAAAATAAAAATAAAGTATTGCACTTCCATCTGTTCTTACCCCTCTGGCTTCATTTAGCTTTCATGAAAAAGCTAAATTTCAGATAGCGTATTTACAGAGCAGCTACACACCTGTGTATGTCAACATACATACACAGTCAACTGCATATACTTCATTTTTTTCAGAAGCTTCAATATCCAAAAATACAGAATTCATACTCAGAAGAAAATTTCCACATTTTTAGTGAAGAAATACTTCTGTGCAAAATTGAAGTCTAATTTAGGTCTCTCATTTGCCAGTGGTTTGAATCCTTTCCAATCTCTTTTTCCTGGAAATGGAGGCTCCATATGTAAAAGAGATAATAAGCCTTTTCTTTTCAAGAATATCAACCTTTTCAGCCTGGAGCTGAAAAATCTAAATTTAAATCTCAGTAGCTGAAACACTCCTCTGTCCTAGAGATGCTTGCGGTGCTACTTGGAGCAACACGCAGTTTGCATTCATCAGAGCCAGATTCAGTGTTGACACGAGTTCAGCATTTCCTGCTTCTGGCAGAGGTATAGAAGGAGCGTACAGAAGGATCACAGAATCACAGAATTGCAGGGGTTGGAAGGGACCTCAAGAGATCATGGAGCCCAACTCCCTGCTAAAGCAGTTTCCTACAATAGGTCACACAGATCGGTGTCCAGATGGGTCTTGAATGACTCCATAGAAGGAGACTCCACCACCTCTCTGGGCAGCCTGTGCCAGTGCTCCATCACCCTTACTGTAAAGAAGTTCTTCTGCACGTTTGTACAGAACTTCCTATGTACAAGTTTCAGGCCACTGCTCCTTGTCCTATCACTACACACCACCGAGAAGAGCTTGGCCTCATCCATTTGTCCCCCACCTCCCTTTAGTAATTTACAAATACTGATCAGATCCCCCCTCGGTCTTCTTTTCCCCAGGCTGAACAGACCCAGGTTACTCAGCTTTTCCTCATATGGAGATGCTCCAGGCCCTTCATCATCTTTGTGGCTCTGAACTGGATCTCCAGAAGATCCCTGTCTTTTTCGTACCAGGGAGCCCAGAACTGGATGCAGTACTCTAGATGTGGCCTCACCAGTGCAGAGCAGAAGGGGAGGATCACCTCCCTCACCTCACCAGCTGGCCACACTCTTTTTAATGCACCCCAGGATACCACTGGCCTTCTTGGCCACAAAGGCACACTGCTAAATGCATTTTTAGAGGCTTTGGGGCTTGATGTCACAAAATCAGCATAAGGATTATTTCAGCAACACAGCCCATAGCCTTCTTACTATAGTAGCAGGGGGCTATCCCTTGTTAAAGCACTTACACAGAGATGAGTACTTACTTAGACACCACTGCAAATGAAGACAATGCATTTACTTCATTACTATGGTTACTACATAAAGTACGAAGTATGGAAATACAGTTCACAAGGAGAAAGGAATGAAGAAAAATAAACGATACTCTGCTTTAGAAATGCAGGCGAAAGATCGAACAAATAGGCTGGGCAGTTAGGAATCAATTAATTATCAGAACTTTTACAATACATTCAATACAGTGTCGTAAGCTGATTGCAGACATTGCTGTAACAACGCTGTCTTCCTCTCTTTCCCTCATCTTGATTACACAGGAGGAAAGCTTGTGCCTTTTATCTACAATGCTGGGGGAAATGATGCCACAGGCTCTGCTGGGCTTGGACAGACTGTGTCTACATCCACCTCAGAGTGCTAAAAAGTCACTTGCACTCAGCATAATACAGTGTTTTCTAGGGTGAATTCCACCATGCACAAGCTCAGAGGGCCACAGGGTTGGAGCTTGTTCTGGGTGATGTACCATCACAGCACACAGACATATATTTTTTTTTCACAAAGAATACGTGTGGCTGAGAACTCAGCAGCTTTGTTTGTGCTGTTCCTCAACTGAGAGCAGATCTGGGCCAGGGAGGAGGTCCCAGAGTAGCAAGGAACAGCCAACAGAAATGGTCAACGTCACATTGAAAGGCTTGGAAATGCTGTGAAGCTGCGTGCTAAGCACGGTCCCAAAAGGCTGTGTGAACCAAAACCAGGAAAAAAAATTAGAATGGTCGTTCTCAGTCCCTGATTAGTACTTGTCCAGCAAGGGATCTGAAACAACAGCAGGAAAGGGAGGCCACAGCTCTATGTACAAACCATTCAAGATTTAGGGCCAAGGTCCCAAACAAAGTGGGTGGGAAGCAAAGGAATGGCACAGTGAGAAGGAGGTACAGAAGCACAGCTACTGTACCTGATGTTCTGCTGCCATTTCCCCAACTCAGATCAGAACAGATTCCATACAACAGTCTCAGACAGTCTGTACAGCATTTAAGCAAAGGCAGCCATTCAGCCTCTTTGTGCACTTGGCACACTTGAAAATCTCCTTGCCATAGAGAATTAGAAACAGATCTGATTAATTAGGACTTCTTCCTTCTTCTTTTCTGACCAACACATAGCAATGGTTTATTTACCCGAATTAAACAGAACTCCTCAGATATCCTTCCTCATAAAGAGAGCTCTTCTGGAGTCACAGAACAGAGCCAAGAAGATCCAGATGGATTTAAAACATTTAAATTAATACTGTTCCCACATACCCCAGTGTGAGTGCACAGCTGCACTGCACTCGTATTTACAAAGGAGACAGGCTGGCTCTTCCCTGTCAGCTAATACGTGCCATAGCTTCATGATACAGTATGCTGGCACAGCTCTAGATGCAGCACGTTGGCATAGTATGTGACAGTCATTGCCCCCACTGGCTTTCAAAGTAGCATATTTGAATTCCCCAAAGTGAATGAGGAGCCTGAACTTTGCTGGCTTTACTGGGACTGAGCCTGTTGAATTAAAAAACGTTGCCTCCTACATGGAGAAATATGCGCAGAGCTAAACAAGAGAGCCCAGAAAAGAAAAGAGGAGAGGACAGAACAAGTGTAATAATGATATTTCAGATCTGAATAAAACTCCTTATTTTTATTGTCTGACACAAGACGCAATTTCTGAGAGGAGAGAGGATCAGAGAGAAGATAAGTGCAGCTCTATGAAAATAGCCTTATCTTATCCCCATGGCCCCCAGAGACCACTGTTCCTTGAGATTAATACCTAAAAAATCTCTCTTGGAAAACACAAGTGAGCCTTTCAGTTAGCCCAAGCAGAAATAAAACAGAAAGCCACTTTATCGAGGTACCGTTACCTGACTAAGAACTGCACCTGATCCCATGGTTGCCACAATACTCCAAAGCACTGCCTTGCAGATGGCAATAATGGCAAGCACGGAGAGCAGAGCACAAGAACTGCTGGTTATGATCAATGAACCGCGCCGTGTTTGGGCACTGGGGCCAGCTTCAGCATGCTGTCACACACTTGGAAGGATGGGGAAGCTTCAGGCTTCTCAGGGCAATGCAAAGTCAAGTGGAGTCCTCAGTATGGGATAGACATGGACCTGGTGGAGCACATCTCAAGGAAGGCCACAAAACTGAGCCAAGGGATGGAACACCTCTCCTACAAGGACGAGCTGAGAGAGCCAGGGGTGGGCAGCATGGAGAAGAGAAGGCTGTGAGAGGACCTCAAAGCAGCCTGTCAGTATCTAAAGGGGAACTACAGGAAAGAAGAGGACAGACTCTTTAGCAGGGTCTGTTGTGATAGAACAAAGGGAAATAGTTTCAAGCTCAAAGAGAGAAGATTTAGGTTGGACATAAGGAAAAAGTCTTCTACAGTGAGAGTGGTGAGGTGCTGGCACAGGTTGCCCGGCGATGTGGTTGATGCCCCATTCCTGAAGACTTTCAAGGCCAGGCTGGATCAGTCCTAGGCAACCTGATCTAGCTGTGGTGTCCTTGTTCACTGCAGGGGTGTTGGACTAGATGGTATTTAAAGGTGCCTTCCAACTCTAAGGATTCTAAAACTTCTATGATTCTAAATGCTCTAATGAATGTCCAACCTGCTTTGAACAAAAGCCATGCACCTTATTTTCATCTCCGTGGAGGTTTGCTGTGAATGTCCTGCGCACACCGCACAAATAAGCCATAAAGTGAGCATAAAGGGTGCTTAAGTAATTGGTAGGCAAGACAAAGAGAACAGGCATCTGGAATTAGGAACCAAAACCCATAGTCTCTCTCTGACACACCACAAGCGCAAAGGGGGAAATCAGTTCCACGGAGAAGAAAATCAATGCAACTTTGAAACATCCTTCAATAGAGGATGACAAAGAGTCACCTTGTCCGATGGAAAGCGTTAGTCAAAAGAGGAGCTATTGGAGCCTGAAAGTCACTCGCTATCTTCCCTAAATGAGCACGAACATGTATTTCTCTTCCTAGAGGAGGCACAAAGGCAGAGCCAACGAGCTTACTGAGAATTTTGCAAAGACTCCTGTACAAAGCACTGAAAAAAGACTTCCTTGGAAGGTAAACTTGATTTCCCAAAGGGGATGAGTAAGCAGTCATTTCCCTCACAGGCAAATGAAAGCAATGATGAGCTTTCAAAGATGTCATTCACAAAATACCCTTAATGGGAGAGCAGAGTGACTGAATCCAGGCAGGAAATTAAGAGACAGAGCAGGGACGGTCATTTAGATGAGAAAACTCAAAGAGAACAGAGAGAAGAAACAAGGGGGCTGTGCAGAACTGCTGTCTGCTTTGACTGCGTCCCATTAACACAACGACTCATTTGAGGGAGTGATGAAAAGAGTGAGAATCTTTAAAAAGCAACTTTTTCAAAGGTGTAATTCTGTTTGAGTTTCAGAACTTTTCTTTCCAAATATGCCAAAATACATCCCAGCAGGACGAACACGCTTAAGCTATATGGATTATCTGACGATTGGGGTATTGTCATGGAAACTTTATCTTTGTTCAGAAGTGATTACTTACTCTTGCTCTCATTCCCTCCATTTATTAATAAAAGAGTTTCTGAGGGGTTATTAAGCCACTGACAGGCAGTGGACCTGAATCTCCTGTATGGGTTCCATTCTGGTTTACAGCTGTGTCATTTCTGGGTTCTGTGTCCATTTCAATAGGGAGACACTGCCTTCTGCAAGGAGGTATTAAGGCCCGTATTAAATGTGGAGGTTGGTGGCCCTGCCTGTGGCAGGCGGGTTGGAGATTCATGATCCTTGAGGTCACTTTCAACCCAGGCCATTCTGTGATTCTGTGAGGTTACAGCTTCTGGATTACAAGACAGTGAGCCACCAAAGAGCATCATAGATATGAGAATACACTCTGTACAATGGTACTTCCGCTAAAATAGATGAAATGGGATTCTCTTCCAGAAATCTTGACTTAGGCATTTAGAATTATGTTTCTAGGCTCCCTTTGAAGACAAGAAAGTTCTGCTGCACACTATAGTTGTCTAACAGACATCCCTAATCATCATAGCCAGACCCTGACTTTCCTTCTCACAGCTCATATCTCCTGTGGGTACTGAGTCATGTCTTCAAGTATTATGTGGACATCTCAGGTATCCCAGATCACCTTAAGATGATTTGCCATATATGTGTGGGCAACTTAATTGAGCCCAGTGGAATCCAGAGAGCAATCCAGCTCCTAAAGTCAACACATATCTTTGGTCAGCTGAGTCATCCTCTTCAAGACTTTGGGTCAGATGTGCCAACACAGACATTGAGCATCCAGAACAAACTCAGGGGAATGCCTGCTTTCCTGGGCAAAACCCCACAAGGGATCCCTGGAAGAAACAGTTCAACAGACAATGGCCACAGCACTCCCTATTTTATGGCTCTCTATGTATGGCTCTTTCAGCAAGCTTATAATAATTTCAGCTCCCTGTTGGAGATTTTACCCCTCCTGACGTTCAGAATAGAAAAATCTCATAAGCAGATGTTACAGTGACACAGATGGCCTATTCAGAACAAGATATCTTGTATAACAATAATGTAATATGTTATTATAGGGATTGAAACTGGAAAGAAAAAGCAAAGTTTAAATGCATATCCATTTTGACTGTGCAGAGGAGTTCCCCAGCCCCATAGGCTATGCTTATATGAGCAAAGTGAGCAAGTATAGGGCAGCCTCAGACACTGACACAGCTGGGGGGTCTGTGGCACTCCTACCGCCTGCCCCAGCACTGCCTGAGCCAGGGGAAACAGTGGGACAGGGACTCTGACGGTGCTGTGGCCATGGCCACATATGGGAACACCTATAGGAACAAGGCTCCACGTGGCCATGGCCTCAGGACTGGAGAATATTCAATAGCAGTTAATTCTGTGCTGCTGCTGCTTCACACTTCAGCTTCATATGCTCTGGGCCTGAAGAGATTCCATGGACTGAAGGTAGAGCCTAAAAAACGTATGCATGGGAGAAGCAGGAAGAAAGTCTAAAGGCATTTGGGTGAGAGGTGTGGGAAGCCTGACAGGCTGGGAACCAGAGCAGGCTTCAGACAGAGGCAAGGCCTCTAATTACAACTCCCTTTTGGAAAGTCCTCTGTGAAATGCAACAAAATCTGAACCAGTTATGCTGTGCAAATGAAAACACCTCTGACTTGCATCAGGACAATTGAGAAATGCTGCTTGGGTTTATTTCCTGTGTGCACTTCTGTAGCTGCACTGCCAACATGCATCATTTAAAATCTCAGAGAAACACAGTGATTTCACACAGAGAACAATCAGGACAACAGGTACAACCACTTCAACAGCAGGCAAGCAGCCCAAAGGCTGCTGCAATAGTCACCGATGGGCCCAGAGCTCAGCTTTAAAATCCTGTCACATTAAACCTGTTGTGGAGAAGAGGCAATTCTTAAAAAGAGAGGAACGTAGAGCAGGCTGCCCTCGTCCTCCTCCCTCCACCCCCAGGCCTCAGCCATCGGGTCTGGCGTGGCTCTGATCCCTGGAGTTTGATGCATGTTTGATTCACAGACTGCAGCATGTCTGCACCAGATGGCCTCGAGTTAATGAACACAAACTCATCACTTTTGCTCACGAGGGAAATGTGCAGCTCAATCTGATTTGTACTCGGCAACTAAAAATATTTTAGTATTTTTAGTGAGCATTTTACTGTTACAAAATGGCATTTGAGGAAAGCATTAAAAGAACACAGCCTACCCAACAAATGTACTGCCACAGATGAAGAGCAATGCTGCAGAGCTGTTTCCCCTTCCATAAGAGTTAAGTTAACATATTCCCAAACCTTAAAACTGCAAGCAGCACATAAAGAACACTATAAGACCTGGGGCCTTCACAGTCACTGTTAAGCTATTTGCAAAAAGCCTCTTGGGTTTGCTGAAAGCAGGATGGGGCTCTGACTTCGTTAGCACAGCAGGTTTGAAAGGATGCAGGTCATATTCTCAGCTTGCATAAAACAAAGGGAATGCGTGGAAACCACCAGAGCTGTGATTATTTCTGCTAGCTAATGATTGGTCTGCAAGGGGTCACCGTGATTTTCACACATGGTGAAGATGTAATGGCATGAGAGCATAAAACACATATAATAAATACTGTGGTGCCATATAAAAGAGATTTTTTCCCTAAGAAGACAAAAGGTAGAGAAAAACAGGATCTACAATCTACAACCCCCAAATGGATAAATGCTTCCCTTTAAATTAAGGGGTACAAAGTCAGAATATTGCAAGCATATGCCAGGAACCACATTCCCAGAATTTAAAGGAATCTTGATTTTACCATCCCTCCAAAAGCCATTGGGCATAACAAAAATGTAATGGAATTTTGGCGTGGAACATGACTTCATAGAACCAGAGAAACATTGAGGTTAAAAAAGATCTCCAAAATTATCAAGTCCAACCCCAGCCCACCCCCACCATGCCCAGTGCCACATCCCCGCAGTTCTGGAACACCTCCATGGATGGTGACACCACCACCTCCCTGAGCAGCTGTTGACACTGCATCACTGCTCTTTCTGAGAAGAAATTCTTCCTAATATCTAACTTGTAACTTCCTTACAATTCTTGCTGATTTTATATGCTCAAGTGTGATAGACAGCACAAGATCGTAAGACACAATTCTAGAAATTGTATAGTCACCTGGGAACTTGCTGGAGGCACTGCATGTTCAGTAGTTGGGTGTTGCACATGGTACATAGTTTTTGCTGTTCTTCCACTATCACAATGGATACTTTACCCACAGTTCCAAGTCTACAGTGGATGAATAAATCTGATTTAAAGAAAACAACAGAGCAGAAAGCAGTGTACTGATGAGAACTTCACAACACATTCTTCAAGAAGAGAGCTGGCAAAGCCGGATCAGAGAAGAGCTAACTTCCAGATACCACTGAGTCAGAGCTGGGCATTTGGGTCCTCCAGCGGCCAAAGTCCTGCCAGTAGCAGGTACGTGCTAAACCAATTTACTGAAGGCTGAGAACATTTCCATCGCCTCCAAAAGGCAGAGGCAGTGCCAGGAGGGAGCACTGCTCTCCAGTGACTTATTTCTTCAAGAAGTAAGATGCAAGCATGCATCATGAATGGAGTGCGTTGATAGCTCTGTGGTTGTGTTCCCACAGAGCATGGGGACTGTATTCTTGAGGATCTGTTGACCTCTTAAACCACTGTATTACAAATTTTCTCTACTATGTCCACCTCCATTATGCAGTTGTGATGGAGTTATCAGTTATTAAGCAGCAAAGCATCAATACAACACCACCACGTAGAAAAATCACCGTCAAACAGGATTTTCTCAATGGCAAAGCCAATAAAAAGACAGACGGAGGAAAACCAGGCCATTGTGGCCTCCTAAACTACGGAAGGGAAAAATTAATGGTCTAATAAACCACAGAAGGGAAGAATTATCTGAGAGAAACCCAAATTCCAACCAACATCACATTCATCACTGGATGCTGGGAAGAAATCCCTGTCCAAGCTTTGCTTCCTGCTCCTTGATTCTTTCCTACTGCTCTCCACCAAAGCATCTATGCTCATTTGGTCAGAACTGAAATACTTGCCGTGAAAACTTCTCAAGGTACAAATCTCCTCTAGGATAGTGCAGTGCCAAAGCAATGCAGCAGTGGATCCCACCTCACCCAGCTCATCAAGCTGCGTGGTGTGTCTCTCCTGCAGGATATCTCTGTTCTTTCATGTTGAAAACAAAGCAAAACTTTAACTGATTTAATGTGAAAGCAAATCAAGCACATAAACCTTGGTAATCTTGATGTTTTCCAATAAATTTGCTTTCTAATCTTCCTCATGTTGTCTACAAAATATGAGATGTGTTGAACTGAGGGAGTCAAAACTCAATTTAGAATGAAAAGTTAATTGCAACTGTACCTCTGTTAACATTCCTGCTGATATGTACCACATATACGATGGTATCACCTGAACATATCCTGCATTTGGAAATCTTTCAGAGTCTTTTCCAAGGATCCAACTGGCTGGAGCAAGTAGGGCTTCATCCCAGCAATCCACCCTCGAACACAAATTTTCTGATGGGCAAGCTCTCCCTGTCCTATAAAACTGAATGCAAACAACAAAAGTTCGGGTAGTTAATAAATTAGCCTTTTAATTAGCCTGAATTTAGGAAGCCGACTGCTAACACTGCCATTGCCCTGCAGCTGTAATGCCATTTGTCTAGCAATGGTGACAAAGAAACCGAGAAGCTACTGACATTTCGTGTGGATTGGCGATAGCTCTTCCCAGGGCAGCACTGCTCTGTGTTGTTGGATCCTGCAATCAGAAAATCTCAGCATATCTTTTCCAACAGATTCCCTTGCTCACCTCATTCCTTCCTTGCTCATACCCCTCTGGAAGGTAAGCCAAGTAAACACATACTATTTCAGATGATGCCCATGCACCATTAAAAATAGGCAGGCACCATTTTCCATGCATAATTCATTCTTCCCGTAATTCCAGTCAAGATGTCTTCACTTTGCAAGTGTAAAGTGACAATTCTTGCAGATTTGGGAAATAATCTTTTACATCTGTTACAAGTTAGCAGACACCATTTGGCAAGTGCTAAAAAATACCATATAGGACAAGGAATACGGCATTCTGTTTGGTTAAAAGCACTCTTAAACTAAAAGTCTATAAGAAAGAAAAATGACTTGAATGTTCTTTCCTTTGAATGGGAATATTCTAACTTTCCAGCCCTCCCTCTCTCTTTCCTCTGTGCATTTTGTCCTCCTTATTCCTTTTACATGCATCATTTCACTGGATCATCTCATTTTGCAAATATTTGGGTCTTGTTGTTTTTTTTATTGTTAATGGTAGTGAAGAACCTTCACTGCCCTTCCTGCATTCCCATGTCCCACACTCAGGTCCGCTCCCTGTGCTCATCCTATTGCCTTTCCCTCCACCCCACTCTTCCCTATCGGCCCATTCAGACCCTACCCCTGTCTTCATTTCCCAGCTACCTAATTTAGCTCTCCACTTATCAGTTTTATTAGTCTTGCACCAGAAGCGCGAGGAGTAATGCTGTCATAACAAAGAGAGGCAGAGCTTGTAGGGCCACTTTACAAAGTGATTTAGCAGGGTGAGGAGCACCTTGCTGCATACTAATGCTGTTTTAATAATGCTGCCCAAACACCCCGGTGGCTGTGCTAACAGTATGCAGAGCAAGGAGTGCGATTTGTGTGCACATGAGGAGTTAAGATAATGGGTGAATGCACGTTTCAACCAAGTTTGCCATAAGCAGCAATATCATCGAGACGCGATTCTTTGAGTCTCATTTATATGTTTTCTCTGACTCTAATACCATCCTTTGCTCTCTACACTTAAACGCACTGCATTTGCATTCCAGCCCTTCATTTAAAGAAATAATACAACCAGTGTTATCCGCAGAGCTAGCTAAAGCGATGCAGAGTTAATTAAAATGATGCTGACAAGGCAGCTAGGTTCACAATTTGCTGCTGCTTTTGCAAAGGCCATCAGCAAAATCCTCCGAAACGCTCCTGGGGCCCCATCCTGCTGCCTCTGCCATCTCTTCCAGCACCTCTGGCGGATCCTCTGAGGCTCACCCTGGAGAAGAACACTACTTGGAAGGAGTGCCTTGGGCACGGCTGCCTATGGGAGGGTTTGCTTCGACCACTGTTGCACTGGCATTAAGGCGCACACCCACAGCGATAAAAACACCATTTCTGCAACGTCACCTTCAGTGCCCCAGAGGAGAGGAAAACACTCTTCTGTGCTGGCATCACACTTGAGAGGTGTGACCTCTCCAGATATCATATTTTTACAATTGTTAACAAAACAATGGGGGGAAGAAGCATTGCAAATGCATTCCTTTCAAGCAGTGCTCGAGCAACGTGAGAAACGCGAGATGTACCGTATTGATTTTTCTATCTGCAGCTTTGATGGAAATTTAATTGAAAAAGTCGGTAACTCGCATCCCAGAGCAAAACTGTGGCTAAAACAACAAAGGAGCTTTTTTTCTGGTCAGCCATAAGAGGCGGTAACAGAGATCTGCTACAGATTTCACGTTCTCATCTCCTGGAGTTTGAAATCACACGTGCTTTATTCATTGCCTATAGACTGCATTTTGTCAGCAGTGCTCACCACGAAAGCTCGGCTGCTGGCAATTAATTCTCCTTTTCTTTTCCTCTTTTTCTGTGGGATTAGAAATGGTCATAAGGATTTCCATCAGAGTCATTTCAATAAACTGAAAGAGGAGGTAACACCCAGGCCCTCTCTTTTCTGACTGACTTTAGCTTAATGCGAAACATTTAAAATAATCGGGTAATTCTAAAGCGATTCCCTGCACACACTTTGGGTTCAAATACCCTTTATTGTTCCCAGATCAAAGAATGCAAAGGAAGAGCCTGAAGAAGCAAGCAGTAAAATGACAGGGCAGAATGGCACGCGAAGACATGGAGGTATCTTTTCAACAGCTAATGGGTAAAACTGACACGTCCTACAGCTTTCCTCTACTTGCTTTTTTTTTTTTTTTTTGCAGGAAAAATACATGCAAGAGCCTTTGGTGTTGTCGCTATGTTCGCTTGTCAGAGTGTAAAATGATCATTTAATTTAGCCGTGGCCCAGAATGTGAGTTTTTTCCGAACTTTACATGGCACAAAACTTGAAAATTTTCCTGCTCGTTGCAATCCTCATCACAACAAGGCCCACTACAGCAATGTGTTTTCCCGGAAGCTGAAGCTTCGTTAAGCAAGTGGGTAACACCCTGCCTGTTTATTTAGTGGTATTTTCACAGATTGGTTTTTCTCACCTGGAAGTGTTTTCAGCTCAAGGTGGTGGCTAGATATTTGCTTTTACCTGCAAAGCTGCAAACAAATCTGGATGGTTTCATACCTTTTTCCTTATAATACAGCAACAGCACCAGAAGATACACACAGAGGGTGGTAAGGCACTGGAACAGGTTGCCCAAGGAGGCTGTGGATGCCCCATCCCTGCAGGCATTCAAGGCCAGGCTGGATGTGGCTCTGGGCAGCCTGGGCTGCTGGTTGGCAACCCTGCAAATAGCAGGGGGTTGGAACTGGATGATTGTTGTGGTGATTCTATGATCATAGAATCAGAGAATTGCTCAGGTTGGAAAAGACCTTAAAGATCATCAAGACTAACCACAACCTGACCATACTACCCTAACTCTAACAACCCTCTGCTAAATCATCAGATCACAGAATCACAGAACTGTAGGGGACAGGATAGAACTCTGGAGATCACTGAGCTCAACCTTGTGCTAAACCATTCCTTGCAACAGGTAAGAGCCCACATGGGTCTTGGATATCTCCAGAGATGGAAACTCCACACCCTGCCTGGGCAGTCTGAGCAGTGCTGTCACCCTCAAAGTAAAGAAGCTCTTCCTCATGATTGTACGGAGCTTTCTGTGTTCCCATTTGTGCCCACTGCTCCTTGTCCTGATGCTGCACACCACTGGAAAAGAGCCTGGCCCCATTCCCTTGGTTGCTGTATCTTAGCTATTTGTCAACAGCGCTGAGATCCACTCCCAGTCTTCTCTTCTCCAGATTGCACAGCCCCAGGGCTCTCAGCCCTTCCTCATACAGGAGATGCTCCAGGCCCCTCATCATCTTTGTGGCTCTCCACTTGACTCTCTCCAGGAGTTCCCTGTCTGTCTTGAGCTGAGGAGTCCAGAACTGGACACAGTGCTCCAGATGTGGCCTCCCCAGGGCAGAGGGGAGGGAGAGGATCACCTCTCTTTCCCTGTTGGCCACACTCTGTGCAATGCACCCAAGGGAACCATGAGCCTCCTTGGCCACCAGGGCAGACTGCTGGCTCATGGCCAACCTGTTGGCCCCCAAGATCCTACAGCTTCCCAATGGAAGGGAGGAGATCAATTTGTGAAAAGGATCCATGACAAAATGAAGATATTTCAGTCCAAAGGAAACATCCTATTTCCCTTCACCCTTCAAGAAAGCTCCTGGCTAACTGCTAGACCCTCATTATAAGGAAATAACATTAATTAAACAGAGGAGATGTGTCAGTCAGATGCACTGTTTCTCTGCAGCTGTGCCACAACCTAAGTAGTGCACAATGTAATATCGTATAGCACACAGCACTATGGAGTGTCACATGAAAATGTAATTGCATTACGGTATAATATGATGATATGAGTAAAGTCATCACATGACAAAGATGTCCCACGATGATAGTATCTGTCCCACATTATATTATTTGGGGAATAATAAACATTATATGTAGGAAAATGCTAAGCCAAAATAAGTTTGGTCATCCCACAACGCCTGTGACAGATGGCAATTCTAGCTCCATAATCAAAGCAATAATTAACCTAGCAGTTTTTTACAAAAATCAAACCACATTGCAATCCAGTTCTCCACATGAAGAACACTCTCCAGTACTGATCCTCTGAATTAAACATAATTCTCACAGGGAATCCCTGTCCCTGCACAAGGCCCCACAGATCAGCCATATCTAGTACTTACCTCAAGCGTTGACATCTTTGGCAAAATGGAGCCTTCGATGGAAAAGAGTTTCTGTTCAAAAGGCCTAAAATCCCTATTACACACATTCACAAAGAGCTTGAGCAGTTTATTCAATGAGTGAACTAAAAGTACTCCATTTATTAGTGAAACGGGTGAACTTCAGTATTTTACTTGTTCATGATCAAGTGCAATAAAAGTACAAATAAATTCTAATTGTGTTAGTTGTTAGTGAACAGGTTGGCTAAGCAGGACAAAATGTTCTTTGCACTTGAACAACCAGAACCCCTAAATTTTAAAGACAGGACTCTATGTTTGTGTTAGCAAGCTTAATTTACAAGACCGTTTTCACACTCATTTGTATTAACTTCTTGCTTTTTGCCCAAGCTCACATATCATTTACCCAAAATCTAAATGAACGTACATGCATGAGATGTCCCTCTTAACTTCAGGGGTCTCTACCTCGTCTTTCATCAGATCCACTTTCATGAACTGACACGGCAAGGGTAAAAATAGAAGAAATAAAGACATATGCACAGGTATATATAACAGCAATAGATTTGTCCGCTGCATTTAACAAAGAGCAAAAGCCATCTTATAGAGTGATTATTGCACAGAATAAGATGTGTTTGGATAGATAAGCTCTCTCTGTATATTCCTGTCATTAAGATGATGGGAGTTCAGTGGTCAGGGTAAGAGTTCTTCATGGGTAACTTCAGACAATGCTGAAGTACATTATGAAGACGGTAACAACCAGTCATGCAGTTTGGCCATCAGTGCATGATCCTGGCAAACTTCACTTTCTACTGACTTCAGAGTACTCTCTGGCCTTAGGACTTGCTTATTCTTTGCTGTAAATCAAGTATTTTCAGAACATCAGGTTTTGCAACTTGGACATTACAGAAACTGCTGTGAAGAGTGGGACACACATAACAAGTGAACCATAGGGTTCAGGAAATTGGATATTGATGAAGAAGGTAATGACTCTCCCAGTCAATCTATAAACTCATAAAGACAAGGCACTGGGTGCAGTATAATGCCTTAATGTAGTCTCAGCTCTTTTAGAATAAGGAAAAACTGAGGTTACATTAGCTTAGAAAATAATAGCACTCTGCACTTGTATGGCTACAGGTCTGACAGACCTCCTCCTGTGCTATCAACTCAAGTTTCCTGCCACTGGGAGCTCACACACATCCTTTCATGAAGTTTGCCAGCACTGTTGCATACACAGTCAGGATTCTTTCCCCCTCTATTCTGTTTGGGCAGCTGTTTCAGAACTCATTTGCTCTAATGTTTAGAAAAAACTTCCAACCTAATTTCCAACCTAAATGTTAGGATGGCCAATTTGTACCCACTCAGATTTGTTCTCTACCTTAAATGACTCTTTTCCTCTCCCTGGAATTTACTCCAGAGATGTATTTCTCAAGCAAATATAATCTTGTCTTTGCTTATCTTGTTTACTAGTTAAGAAATCATGCTTATACAGCTCTCTCCCATACAATGCTTCCATCTTCCTTGAGCATCCTGCTAAGACTTTTCTACACCTGTACCAAGTAATGTATAGTGAAGATGAGTGAGCAGAGATGTACAAAGTGCTACAAAGGGGTCTGAATGAGTGCTTTGTGCATTTGCATTACAGCTCCTATTCCCAATTCCACAGAAAATAGCTTAGTTGCTAAATCCCAGGTCCATCACCTCACATTCTCCAGTAGTGGCTCCAGGTCTAGTCAGTGCTTGCAGCATCTGAAAATGTCCAACCACCAGAGAAGGTCATGGCACTGGTTTAGTTAAATATTTCTATCAATTTTATCAATGATAAAATGACACCCAAGTAGGTACAGAGTATTATTTAAACCAGCTGCAAAACTATTCCTTGAATTCACTCTGATCAAAGGCAACTGTAGGAGCTTTTCTCATTCACAGAAGTGATGTGGAATGGCTTCATTCATAGTGGAAATTAAAGTGTGCTGAATCATTCATTATTCATTACACAGTCCCCAGGCCAAGAAGCGCAGCTGGGCTCACATCCAAGCAGCCAGACTCCCCTCTTCCACTGCCTCCTGAGGACAGCTCTTTGGGTTGCCCTTGGATCTGCCACGGGCATGGTTTTGCAGGCAGGACAAGCCTACAAGCATTCCAGGGACACACTAAGGCATGCCATGTTTGTTTCTGCAGAACAGTGTGTGGACCAAGGTCACGGCCCTGGTCAGCATGTTAACATCAGTGCAGTGTTGATGTGTGCCTATAATACAGCTTTAAAATAGCCCTATGAGCAAGCACAAGCAAGCTGGTTGGGTGTAGCTTACTCCATGACCCTGCTCTGGGCAATCCAGCAACAGAGGTTTCTACTAGTGGACCAGAGACTGGATCCAGGTGCCCGACACAGACCACAGAATCATGGAATCACAGAATCACGGAATGGTTGGGCTGGAAGGGTCCTTACTGATCATCTTGTTCCAACTGCTGCCATGGTCCAGTTGCCACCCACAAGCCCAGGCTGCACAGGGCCCCATCCATGGCCTTGAGTGCCTTCAGGGATGGGGCATCCACAGCTTCTCTGGGCAACCTCTTCCACTTCTGCTATCAGGCCTTGTGTTCAGGCTTTAGGAACAGGCCTTGTGTTCAGGCTTTAGGAACTGGCCTAGGTCATCTGGGGTGACATCTGGTCTAGGGAAACTCAGGAGCCCCAAGCTAAGGCACTTGCAGTGCTTATGTACATAAAAAAGGCTTTGGTGTTATTTTGAGGCAGAACAAAGTCAGATCACAGAGTGAAGATTGCAGGAGAAATACACAACAGTCACGCAGTCTGCAAGGTTAGTGTTGTAGTGTGAACAGTAAAGGCAGTTTCATCAGAGGGACATAACTGGACTTTCTCCACCTTATGCATGGTGTTCCAGAACCACAATGGACACAAGACCTATTTACCAGCATGAATACAGCTTGTGCTTTTCTGCTCAGATATGGAATAATTTCATTTTTGTCCTTTCAATCATTGTCAAATTCCAAAAAAATAAACCAAAAAGTTGAAACGGAAAAAAAGATGGTGCAATTTCATTGCAGTTTGTGTTCTTACACTGCACCATCAGCCTCAGTAAACATTTCAGAGCATTCTGAGAGTAAGATCTCCCAGCTTGTCAGTGCTCTACCTCATTACCTTCTCATTGGGTTTTGTTTGCTTCCTCCTGTCAGCATAAACATGATGTATTGTCACACATACAGCAGGTCGAGTGATGACATTTTTTAATGTTCACAGAAGAACCTGACCTCTTGCTCACATTCACCGAAAGGAAAACAAGGGAACCCCCTGCACCGAGCTTTAAATGCTAAGTAGGTTCTATATTTGATTTGATTTTCCTCCCCAGCAATACTAATTTCTAATTGAACTGCTGACTCAATTAGCAAAATGTTGAAGTATTTGAGACCTTGTATCATATTACGTCCCACTGACAAAAAGGGAGCCAGTAGTGTTCTTGTGTTGTAAATCTACCACCAGCATTTTAATGGTTATTTTAATTAAACAAATTAAATTAATGCAGGCTTCACAAAATAATGAATTGCACTATTTAATATATCATTGTTCCATGTTAATCTCACTTATAATATTACCTTTAAACACTGATCAGCACACAGAAACTTAAGTCAGAAACCAAGAGATCTCAAGACAAAAAACAACCAACTGGTATAAAAGAATGTACAAAAATGTAAATACAACTCCATTTCACCTACAACCAAGATGTCAAGGATTTGTAGCAATGACAAAAAAGAACCTCTCAATATGACTTTTTTTCTAGCAGCAGTAGCATGAACCATACAGATTGAAGTGGCAGCCAAAATAGCAACTGGAAGTTGAGAACACGAGCTAGGTGCTGTGCACGTAAAATGCAAGTCAAACTGGACTGGAGGAATTTAAGACAGTACGTAACTTATAACCCAAACAAATCAGGTGTCTGCACCACTGCAATTAGCCCTCAGCCCTGGGATTTGTGTCTTTGGTCTCATATTTTCACTGAATACAGCCAATTTCCTCACAGAGCCATTCTAGGACAGATTGTCATCTTCTCCACGTAGCTGCTGAGGCCATACCCCATACTGATATGGCTTTTCCTGCTAGCAGAATTCCTATTCCCCCTCTCCAAAAGGGATCACATCCTATCACCGATGTCTGCTCTTAGAAACAAAGAAAAACAAGTTGTTTATAAGGAGGACTATTGATAATAAATAGAAATGGAATGGTCTCAAAGATGGAAGACTAGGATGGGATTTCCATCCAGCTAGAAGGGACTCTGTACACAGTGGATGGAAGCAAAAGAAGGAGTAAGTCAGGTGTCTGAGCAGCCTTTTAAAATGGAGCAGATAACCAGAGATCCCAAGGATCCATGGCTCCTCTTCTCTTGGCAGCATTTTCTGTCCGCTCACAGACTGAAGGAAAAGTTGCAAGGTACCAACATAGCTGGATAACACAGCCATATGATGTGCAGCAGGCATGTTTGAAGATGTAAAATGCTGTTCACATAAGGCAAAGCTTCCTGAATTCCAACAATTGAGGAAAATGGAAGGAAACAAAAATATTTTTTTGAAGAAAACGAATAAAAGAAGCAGGGACATGAAAAGAACTTGTACATCTGCTACAAAAAGTACTCCCCACAATTCCCTAAAGCGCATCCAACACCAGCCTCACCCCACCAAGCTGTAGCTGTCGTGCTGGAGGCATGTCAAAGCCCAGTACCCTCCCACACTGAGCCCAACTCGCAGCACACTGCAGCTTGATGGATGCCCTTTATTATACCAGATACGGGAAACGGGAGTGATATTAATCTCTGACAACCTTTCCTCTCATGTTTTCCAAGTTCATATTAATTTTACTAAGCAATCCTGGCTCCTGCAGGCTTAGTCTCCTATGTATGAACTGTTCTAAAATAAATATGTCTTTGTAATGGTATAACAGGATAACACCACTCCTGAATATCGGATGTTTCGTAGCAGCAATGCCCCATGGTAAGTGATGGCACATGAGCCGAGCTGTTGCAGCCCGAATGACAATCCCTATGGGTTTTTTGACCGAGAAACATGGAGCATATTCTGATCCCATTACCTACAGTATTAAAAAAGGAAGAAGAAGGAGTGGGCTCCTTTCTATGACTGAAAGGAGCCAGTCTACAGCCCTGGTGTTGGTACCTGGGGGATGGAGAAGCAAAAGAGCCACAGACGATATGGCACAATGCTAACTCAAGCTTTGTAATGAATCCAGAGATAAAGCAGATCAGAGAACTGTCCTAAAAATAAATAAGAATAAAGGGTTACAGGTGTAGACTGAGAACTGTCATTATTCTCTCTTGTTCATAAAATGACATGGTAATTCTAATGACAAACTATGTTATAAATAGATTCTTAATTACAATATCTTAGGGTCTGGCATCTGCATTCTCACCATCTGAAAGGCAGAATCTGAGGGCTGTTTGCTGCCAAATTGGAGACCTCAACAAAACAAAAGGAAACAAGGAGTGAAGCTCCACCAAACCCACCAGAGGAGAAAGCAAATGCTCCTGGCTCTGGATCACTGTCGGCCATGGAAGTGAGCAACCCCTGGGGCATCTCCAATAGATCCTGGCTCAATGACTGAGAACAAGTAGCCAGGAACCCAAACCTGGCCACCCCGGGCTTTTTCTTCCTCTGCTGGGTCCACGAGTCCTTGGCTACAGCAGCTCCCATAGAAACGAGAGCACATGGAGCAGATGTCACAGCGAGCGAGATGAATGCTTCGAGAGGGGGGGGAGGTGGCTGCAAGAAGAGGAGGAGGGAAAGCAGCATCAGAATTCAGAATTAAATGTTCCCACCAGAGGGAGTGAGTCATTTTGGAAGTAAGTGCAAAGCTGCAAGATATTGGGTTTTTGTGTGCTCTCAGCGCGCATCCGTAGGCAGGGACGTACAAAGAAGCGTGCTCTCAGCTCTCTGGCACAGGTGCTCCATTCTCCAATGAAAGCCGCGATGCTGAATTAATGCCTGACCCAACAGCACAGAGATATGACGTTGCATGCAATCAATACACACTGCCCAGGCATTTTACAGCTGAAAGTCACCGCATTTTTAAGGCTAGCAAGCTGCAGTTCAAAAGTACGTTGCGTTTTAACTCAGGGTAGAAAGCACCAGCAACCGCTTTGGAGCAGTGGTTGATTTCCTCTCATCTTACTGCCCCAAAAAGGCCTCCAGCCAGCCAAGGTTAACCCACCACATTCACAAAAGGCAATTCTTAATATATTCATCCATTCCCAATCCAAGCATTATTCCCTTTTCCTCCTGCCCTCCATATGTCTTGTAAATATCTAATTCTCTAATGCATCCTACTAATATGTTTGTTCAAACATTATCTTGCAGTGAAATTAAGGGGGGGAAAAAACCCTCACATTCTTTTTGTTTGCAAAATGTAAATTAGACCCCATTGATTTCTGTCATCTCTGCCCAATGTCAACCTCCAAACGTGACAACTGTGAAGCTGTGCACAGGGCTGAGCGCTCTGCATTCCTACAGTTATGAGTACACTTGTGATCCGCTCAGGCACAAGATGAGCCCTATGGATCCCAAGGAAGATCTCTGCTCTGAGATGAAAGATAATTTTCAGGTAAGTGGAACGAAGCATTAATGTGATGAATTCGTGATTACGCATAGCAACAGTAGCAGAAAATGGTACCTAAAATACAATTTTATGACAAAACATGATGCCTGTTCTTACAGATTGCATGTAACCATGGACAAGTGTCCCTCTCAAAATTCACTTGATAAATAATGTTCATACAATTAAAACTGAATCTTCCTCTTCTGCAGCAAAACCTGCAGCATCGCCTGCTGTCCTCCCTTCCAACCATCAGCGGGATAATTCAGCTTTATCCCACCTACGTAACAGTGCTCCTGTTGGCTACAGGAGATGTGAAATAACTTTATATGCAACAAATACACCAAATAGCAGATAGAACAAATCACTTTGACAGACTCAAGTGATAAGAAACCTGGTGTTTTATGTAGCACACACAAAGAGGAGGAAAGCGAGTTCCTGCCTCCGTGCCGCTGCAGCCGTGCAGCCAGGCCACCAGAGGGCAATGGAAGAAATCTGGTTTTCCTCCAGCCCCATTAAATCCCAGCTCGCACCAAAGGCTTTTCCTCTAATAATCTATCAGGGGATAATGGGGAAATTTATTTCCTGTGATTGTTGGCACATAAAACAGCAACCGCGTATATGGAACGGCAAGAAGTGCTGGATGAAAAATAATCATCCGCGATATAATTAGCCGATAGAGATAAAAATAAAAAATATTACAGAAAGCAAAATGATGGTATCGTGAGCACGGACTTGTGTGTGACGAGGAGGAGAAGGATGCTACAAGCCCTCACCGTGCTTTTGGATGTTTAGTGCTGGATATGCTAAGAGAGGGAACGAGTCTGGTTTCCCGCAGCACTTCAAAAGGGATGCGTAAGGCAACGCACACAACATGTGCCTATTAGTACTTGATTAAAAACAGAAACAACAAGAAATGAAGCAGAAATCAAACGATAAGGAATGTAATTAGTGCCAATCAACATGTTTTTGTAGAAAATAGGTCAAACAAAGCCAACATCTTTCTTTGATGAGTTTACGAGTTCATCAGCTGAAGGAGAATTTGTAGGTACAATGCAGGCAGTTTCCCATTTTAGATTTAGCACCATTTAACCTTTTTAATTAAAAAAAAAAAAAAATACTACACGGTATCAATGCAGGAAACAATAAATGGAGTAAGATGGACTTCAACATAAATTGTTATGAAGTACAGCGTGATTGACATTTACCTGTGTCTTAGAAACAACCATAAAATTAGTGCTGGCAAATTGGAAGTCAATTACAGCAAATGCTGACAGTCCTGGGGCACTCAAATAGAGCGGTTGAGATCATTTTAATGCAATTAAATCCCAAATTCTACACCTAAGAAAATCAAATCCAGAATTTTACTTCTAGGAACAAAGAATGAAGCCCACATCTGCAGAAACACCCATGTATTAACAACAGCGTGCTCAGGGACATAATGTGACATTTACATCATTGATTATGTTACTTCTGGGATATTGTTCCTAGTTCTGGTATCTATTTTCAATTTTTTTTTTTTTTAAGAAAGCCAACTTCAAAAAAAGTTTAAGAAAGTTTAAAACTAAATTAGAAAAAAAAACAACTTTTTGGTGAAAGTCACTGTAAAGCACATTCACATGTAAAGCTACAATTCTGATTACTCACATCTCATGATAAAAAAATAATAGAAGAATCCTGACAATTCTCATGAAGAGAAGGTGGATCCATGGGTTTCACTCTCAATCATCTGTTATTACAAATATATATTCTCACATAGTTTAGGTTTCTGGCTGTAGGCCTTCAATGTGCTTTTGCCTCTAGATTACATAGCACTTCTCAAAAATGGAAGTTTGCTTTTATGAACACTTAAAATAGAGTTCCTTTAAAATTCCAAAAAAGACATGCTTTAACTGATTCACTGAAAAGGTGCAGCCAGAATGGAAATACCTTAACTTCAATGAGCCATAGGAAGCTGGTTGCTTGGGGAAGGGTCAGGAACAAAGCGACGACCAAATGCTTTGTCAGTCCTTGAAGTCACTTTCTGCAGAGCACTCAGCAGCATGGTCAGGCAGCAGGAGGTATCTTGGGATGCTTTATGCAGCACAAAGAAGGAACACATTTTGTCCACCTTGTTATGTAGGGCGGTAAGATTCACTTTTAGACCCTGTGACCAACTGCTAGAAAATATGCATGAGCCTTTGTATGCAAGGATGAAGACAAGGGACAATTTTTCAACCACATAAGCCTGAGGGAGAAAGGAGAAAATCTGAAGATTGGGCAAAATGTGGAAGTAGGAAGTAGGAAGGGAGGGATATGGAGCAAGAAGATACAGGAAAGAAAAAGGGTGAGTAAACAGTGTAGGGAGGAAACAAATCACACTTAAAAATAAAGAGCTCCTGTAACATGGGCTTCGCTTGATCTTGTGACGTGAATGTAGACATCCATCGGGCCGGTTCCTCACCCATCGCTCTTGCTGTGATGACAGAAGTACTGCACTGAGAAAACAGTTGTGGTATGACCTGTCCCGACCTCATTCTTTCCTGGGAATGACAGCCATGTGTGAACATAAAAAGAGATCTCCTGGTTTTTCCTAGCCAGGTTGGTTTGAGTGCCGACAATCCCATACAGCTCCAGCAAAAGATGAACACGGTAGCAGACGGACAACCTGTTCCTTTTCTGCACCTTTTACTGGAACTGGTAGATGTGTGACATCTAAAAGAATAAGAGATTAGTATACAAGCAATACGTGCAAGTTATTAAAGAAGAAAAAGATCTTGATGCAAGAAGATCACAAGATCAAAACTGACATGACAATGTTGTTTGCTAAAGCATGCTCTGATTTTTCTTTCCAGGAAGTATTGACTTGTTTTCCCCAAAGCTGAGAGCTGTATTTGACTGAGCGGCATACTTCAAACAGCAAATAATACACAGAATCCTCCAACAACTCATTGGGGAAATTGCTGAAATGAAAGAAAGTCTTGGGCCAGATTTTTATCTCGACTGCATTACTGGAAATCCAAAATAATTCTGTTGATGCTAACAGTGTTGCTGTGGATTTGCAACTGTGCAGTTGATTTGCATTTGGTTCAGCGAGAAAATCTTGAGAGATACTAAAGAAAATGTTAACACCAGACAGAAAGCAACCTCATCAGGTGACAACTGTTGATACACGCTGTAGCACACCCAGCTATCAGACTGAACCTGAGTATGTGTTCATACTCAGATATCCAAGTGTATTTTATAAATAGTGAGTATCTGTGATTTCCATGTGTGACTTGTAAAGCTGAGACCATTCCAAAGTGCCATTATGTTCTTTCTTCTGATTTGAAAAAACCTCTTTCAGACAAATTTTTGGCTTTTTATTTTAGAGTTGGATAAAGAATGAAAGAATCTTCCATGAGTACCTACTTGAATTCTTAACTGAATTAATCGTGGCTTGGGCACATTATTGTCGCTGTGAAAATCAGAGGGTTGAATAGCCAAAGTACTCCTCGAATCACACAGCTTCGCAGTAAGGATAAGCAAGCTGTTTGGACAGCAAAAGTAGTGCTCTCAGTCTCACTGTATTCATTAAAAATGCCATTAAAAAAAAGAGAGAACTTTTTGTTTCATTTTTGAAATTTATACAGAAACTGCAAACCAGGCCAACTCAGTACAAGAAGTCCCAACATAAGCCTGGACATTTTTCACCTGGACAAAGAAGGATTCACAAGTCAGAGCAGACGTACAACAGAACATTCTCAACACTTCTCAAGAGTATTTCTCAGGTTTTGTTTCCTGGAAATGTTGCTCAAGTCAGCTTTAGGGGCTTAAACTCAAAGACAAAAAGTTACAACACAGAACAGCAATAGCTAATCCTAAAAATGGTTTTTAATCCTTTCTTTCCTTTGCTTCTCCTATACTATTTTATCATTTCCTCCTCATAACTAAGCTCTAAGTGAAATTAAGATCCTTAAGAGCTTCCTTAAGAGAATGAACCCTATCTTCTTCCCTGTAAAGCACTGTGTACACTCAACCCATCATTATTAATACCATTATTAAAATTATGCTGCTGACATTTGATATGCTTGTGAAACTTTTAGAGTGCTGTAACAGATGCATAATCAAGATCAAGGAATTCAAAAGCCTGAACCAGAAGCCCTTCAGAACGACTCTTGATGCCACCAAACTGTGTAGGAATATATCTGCAGGCTGATGTAAAGGTATTTAGCTTGAGTGTGCTGATATTGCTATAGGCTCCACTGTGTTGCTCCACTGCTGTGACTCAAGACCTAAGAGAGACCTATGCCCACATGGGGTGGCAGCTGGAGACCTTGTCAGATGGGGCAGGACATCTCAATGGGCACTAAGCTCCTGTGGACAAGTCAGCTGAACCCTTTAAATCTTCATCTTTTGCAATAGCATGCAGACCTGCCCTGCGGATTGACAATTCATCTACCTAAATATATGAAAGCCAGATGACTAGGCAAATTTAGGATGTTTTTACATTATCACAGAATCATAGCATGTCTTGTGGGGGAAGGGACCTTAAGGATGATGGGGCTCCAAACCCCGCTGTGGGCTGGTGGCTCCCCACCAGCTCAGGCTTCCCCATCCAGCCTGGCCTTGAGTGCCTCCAGGGATGGAACACCATATCACTGACATGTTGAACAGAGCAGGCAGCACAAAGCAGGAAATGTTTCATTTACAAAGCACTCTTAGATTCAAATCTATTTGATATTTACATTGGTTTACAGTAAGGCAATTTCAAATATTAGTTTCAATGTCCAATATAAGTGTTAGCTTGAAGCCCCAGGTTCATGTTCACAATACAATAAAGAAAATGGTTTCTTTGCTGAACCCCATGACCTCCAAGCTGAAAAAAAATGTGATTATAAAATAGAAAGTATGGTTTCATAATGCTGCTCATAGGTCTAACTTCAAATCCATGATTAAGTGTATTCACAGCAGTCAAAGGGCTAAGTGAAAAGCCCGGCCTTTCATCAAATGAACAGCATATATGCAGAAGGGAAAGCTAAAACAATCTTGACTTGTGCAGCATCAATAAAAGCAAGGAGTATGGGCTGTAGCTGCATTCAGGGGAACAGAAACAATGTTCAATGGATAACATGCTGCACTCAGCACAGCTTGGAGGCACTTTGCCTACGTGGGTTTTGGGAGCTGTCCTTAGTCCTGTGCTCAGGGATGCTCACTGGTGTTTTCATATCAAAGAATCATCAAATTAAGTTGGAGGGAACCTTTAAAGGCCATCTGGTCCAACTCCCCTGCACTGAACAGGGACACCCACAGCTCCATCAGTGCTCAGAGCCCATCCAGCCTGACCTTGGCTGTCTGCAGGGATGGGGCACCACCGCCTCTCTGGGCAACCTGTGCCAGCACCCCACCACCATGTTCTATCTGTTTCATTCTTTCAAAATAAAGTCATCTCAGCGGTGATGAAGAAATGCAGCCAAAAGCATGTATTAGTCCTGAATGATCTTCCTGCTGCACAGTGACCGAATTTTCTTGGCATGACAAGGAAGGCACATTTTCTGCAGTTTTAGGTAAACATGAAAAGAGTTAGCAACTGTTCACACAAAACCTCCTCAACCGCAGCTGAATGCAGCTTTCTCAGAGAGGGATGAACATAAAAAGGGTATCTCTGTAGCACAGATGAGTGATTACAAAATAAATAATGGCTTAGCTTATCAGATCAGGCTTGCTTATTTTCATAAGAACTACCACCATCAATCAGGAATCAAGTAGCTACTATTCACTTCAGAGTGAAGCAAACATAATTCGATACGTAAAGCTCTGAAATATACATAATTTGAAGAGGAGTAAGCAGGTGTTATTTTTTTTATTGACTCTATTAGGCTGTTTTATTAACAACAATCCACTTTTTTTAAAGACCTATTTAACTCCTCTCTGCCAAAAAAAAAAAAAAAGTGAAAAACTGCCTCCCAGTGAAAGTGTGCTCTATATTCACGCAGAATGCTACAGAAAGCTCTGGCTGAATGTTGCACATTCACTCCACAAGGCATTCCTTCATTCAACCAAAACTTTAGCTCAGAACGTCTGGATCCTGCAGATCTGTAAACAGCATTTCTTTGCTTCAATAGATACAAGCCCGACCAATTTGTTTGCTTGCTCACTGTGCTGGCCAGAGAACTCCAGCTTTTAAATCTCTGCTCCTTTCTAGCATGTCAAATATATGCCACTTGGTTTTGCAGTCAAAGACTTGTGTGGTTTGCTCCCACATCATTCCACAGAGTGTTTATGAAAGCTTCACGATATCTGCAGACTTCTGAGCTGCGGAAGTTTCTGCCACTTTTGTTGGGCAGTGCTAATCCAGTGCTTCTCTTATCCTATGTATCCATCCCTCACAATCTTTTTACACCTAGCAGAGTCCACATCTGAGAGAGGTATGTGAGCTGCCATTGCAGTCATGGTATAACAGCTTCCATTATAGTCATAATACATCAGCTTCTATTGTAGCCATGGTATACCAGCTTCCATTTTAGCCATGAGAGACCAGTGTGCGCCTAAAATCAGCTAGCTAAATGTAATCAGATCAGATATTAGGAAAAATTTCTTCTCAGAAAGGGTGGTCAGGCATTGGAACAGGCTGCCCAGGGAGGTGGTTGGGTCACCATCGTGGAGGTGTTCAAGAACTGCGGAGATGTCTGTGGAGATGTGGCACTCAGGGACATGGTCAGTGGGCATGGTGGGGTTGGGCCGGGGTTGGACTTGGGGATCTTAGATGTTTTCTTTTCCAATCTTAATAATTCTATTCTATTCCGCTCCATTCCATTAGCGTTCAGCACTATTTGATTTGCCCCCAGAGTACCTCAGATACCTACACAGAACAGATACAATACCCTAACGAGTACGTGTGTGTCATGGGCTGGCAGCTGAAGGTTGGCCAAAACAACAACAAAAAGAATGAAAAAACACAGAAGCACAAATATTTATATAAAAAAAGATGTTTCAAGTTCAGACGCTCCAATGTGTACACTTGTGAAACCAATAGAATCTGAAGCTATTGGTTGAGGAATTCCTTTCTCAGCTGCATGTGAGTAAATCACAGAATCCCAGCACTGCAGGAGTTGGAAGGGGCCTCAAGAGATCATGGAGTCCAACTCCCTGCTAAAGCAGTTCCCTACAATAGGTGACACAGGTTGGTGTCCAGACAGGTCTTGAATGTCTCCATAGAAGGAGACTCCACCACCTCTCTGGGCAGCCTGTGCCAGTGCTCCGTCACCCTTATTGTGAAGAAGTTCTTCTGCATGTTTGTACAGAACTTCCTATGTACAAGTTTCAGGCTCCTTGTTCTATTGCTACACACCACCAAGAAGAGCCTGGCCTCATCCATTTGCCTCCCACCTCCCTTTAGATATTTATAAACACTGATCAGATCCACGGTACAACTGTATTAGGTCTTGTAGAGAGATGCCAATAGGGAATTTTGTACCACGTATTAATTCTTTCATTGCTTGATTCAAATATAAATTGTAGGTGTTTGGTCAAATTCATGCTCGTCACGCCAACTCATTTGCTAGATTAACTGAAAATAACATTTTGATGAAAAGCCAAGAAAAATGACTGTCACAGAGTTTCATTTATTTAATTAAGCATCTTCTTCAGTTCTTCATCAAAACATAGCTGCTAAGGTGAAGAAAAAGCTGCAGTATGGCTCAGCCTCTCCTCTCCACATCAGACCTCATTCCCTCCTATCTGCAGCTTTGAGTCCCAACATTTCCACACAGAGGATGTTCTCCAGACTGACAGATTGAGCAATTAGTTAATTCCACTTGTCTGGATCTTATCTATTTACACTAAATTATAATTTTTTTAAATTCAATCTCTTCATGTCTAGGTACAATGCTTTTTAAATTCCTTAAAGATACCTGCAGGCCCCAAAGCAAACCATTAGCATTGGTATTTTTTGTTGTTTTTTTTTTGTTTTGTTTTGTTTTGTTTTGTTTTCTTTTTTTCTGTTTAACTCCACTTTTGGTATAGTTATTGCTTTATTTTGCTTTCTCAATCTTTTGACTAGCTGATTTAGATTGCAGAGAGGATTCCTATTAGTGTCACAATCTTTTCCAGCAGAGAAACTTTCCAAAATTATAGCCTTACAGCTCAAATCCTGAAAAGAATGCATTGCATCACTTCTAGCAGGGTTCCATCAATTTCCAAGCAAAAAAAAAAAAAAAAATAAACTAAACTAAACAGTTGCCTCTTTATTCACCTGTAATTCCTGTATGTTCCATAAAAAATGAAAACAGTTCTCTTGGGCTTCTGTAAAGGCCACATTTCTAGCATTTTCATGAAATCTCAACATTCTTATTCTTCTGCCTGTTTGAGCCCATATTAGTTTCTCAAGGTTACCACTATAGGAGCACATAACATCACGACCTTATCACTGCTCACATCACATAACGCCTCTGCCAAGAGCTCATAATTCAGTTCATAATCATTCACGGAGAGGCCCTTTAATTGCTGTGTGGGCAGCTCTTCTCCTACCAAATATCTGCTTTTGCAGCAAAGTAATAGACTTGCATTTTGTTCTCTGTGCACGTTGTTTATTCCCTGCGCTCTCCTATGTGAGGATGCAGAGACGTTCATTTTGGGGGGTACTACTTTAATATAAGTCAACTGTGGTGATGGGACTCGATATATTCTTGGGGCCTGAAATCCCTGCATTAGCAGCTTGACAAAACAAATGATTCAGAAAAAAAAGTAAATACAAAGTTTCTTCCCACTCGTAATTTTGCTATTTGGATTACTGCCCAAATAATTCATTTGAAAACCAAATCCAACCTAGCAACTGTCTTGAAAATTGAGTAACCTCAGGTTCAACTGTATTAAAAAACTTCAGCTTCAGGCAAAACTGATGGAACAGCTCATTCACAGCATTTTCACCAAGCCCTGGCCCTCATTTTATGTTTTTCTTATTACACATACATTGTGTTACAATTTACCGGCCGCAGAACTGAATTGCCATTAGCTGACTCTGCCCACATGCATTCAGCTTCATCGACAGCTAAGGACACATGGCTCAATGCATATTCATTGCTGGATTGCCATTTCTCAGCTGCTAAAACAGCTGCATGAACAGCAACAAGTTTCACAACTTAAAATAGATGTAGCCCTTACAGGATACTTGGGCTCAGGGATGATCACAGATCACACCAGCAGGCTGGTAGAAGCTGGGGAGATGGTGCACTTATTGTGGCATTTCTGCACTCGAGCACGGCACTACCGTAAGTGTGTAAGCTACATCAGCATTCAGTCTGTAGCACAAGTGTGCTTTTCTAACGTCTCCTGATCATTGCCACTTACGTTCACGTCACAGAATGGTCTTGAGATGGATGAATCCAATTCCTTTGGATGGAGAGAGACCAGAAATGCTCCACTAGTCCAGCTAATGGTACACGGGACCAAGCAATAGGTAGTGAAAAGCAAACCCTGAAATGCACATTGTGCATTTTAGGTCTTCGCCACTGAGTATTTTGTTCAGCTCATCTCCTCTTCCCAGTCCAAACTGCACTCTAAAAGTACAAAGAGCTGAACACATCTATCTGGCGTTGGGCTAGCCTGCAAATCAGGCAGAAATTCATGACATAAATCTTGAAGTTGGCTAGTTTCCATCCTCAGTGAACAAAACCAACTCCTTCACAATAACAATCATTCCTCGCTTTAAAACAAAACAAAACAAAACAAAAAAAAACCCTCAAGCAAACACATAGTATTCTATTTGGAAGGCCATTCTTCATTCTCTTCTGGGTCATCAGCTGAAAAAAGGCATTCAAGACCACATACATACTCAATTATACAGTTGACAAACAAAAAAAATACTACGCCAGTTTTTGTTTGCAGTGCCAGAAAACCAAACGGTCATTCATACCGAGTAAACTCACTTATTGAGGTTACCACAGTTCTAATATTTTCAAGGGACATGGCTAGTGGGTATGATGGGAATGGATTAGGATTAGATTCGATGATCTTAGAGGTATTTTCCAACCCTAATGATTCTAATATTCTCAGATTCTAGTCCTTCCCCTATTTGGAACATTCAACACTGACCATCACGGAAAAATCAAGTTTTATTCCATTCCCACTTTTTTTAATCTGCCATTATCTGGTGTAAAGAAATGCACCCCTGCCAGAAAAATCTGGCATTTGCTTTAAATTAGTGCAATAATAAGGAAACTGCATTTCCTTAAAATAATGTAATGCAAAGCATTTAATATGTAAAGGGATTCCTGAACATATTGTGTGCTCAGTGTGTTTCCAATTCAACCATTTTACTGCTGCTGCAATTCCTCAGTAGATAATACTGTAGATACTGTTGTTGATAATATGAGAAAATACTATGTAGAAACTGTATTTCCTCTAGGAATTTCAGTACATATTTGCTCTGGTTCCTTAGCTGGCAATACAGTCCCTTCCTTCCTCCTCCATTAGTGCAAAAACGAGCTCTACATGTGACCACTTACAGAGTTGTGCCTAATTACATAAATGCACTAATTATACAGACTTTTGAAATGGTGAGAGACTTCAAAGTAGGTAAATTTTATATTGTGCTATTAAGAAAATCTATTTGATGATGGAAAATTCTGTAATATCATATTGCAATCTCCTGCATTGTAATTTTGCTTTCAAGTCAGTATTAATTTAATGACAAATAACTGCAGAGCATAATAGATTTGGGAAAGCAAACTGAAAGCTGGGAGATTTAGAGTGAGATAGTGGTCAGCAGATGTTAATAAATGGGAACAAAAAACAATTTGGAAAAGTGATGGATCTCAGGTAACCAATGAGTAGAAAGAAGTTCAGCATGATAAATACGAATACCAAGCCGTCAGAAACTGCTCTGCTAATAGATATACACCTAAAAGACTGATTGTCCCCATGCACTCAGCTATTCACAAGAAAACATATATGCCATTGAATATTTGATTTATATGCAGTGTTATCCCATTGCTAGGAACAAATTGCAGATTAGTTATCTGTAGTTCATCCCTTTGCACACAAAATAATGCCAACAGTCCTGCAAACACAGATCAAGCTCACTGATCAACCAACGTCATATATGTGCTTATAAAAACCACATGTACCTCCTTCCGTGCCTTGGTGCCTGCCTCTGATTGATACAGCCTAACTCTTCAAAACAGATCTCTCTGTTTTAACATTAGATATTCACCAAATCCCCGAATCTTTAATAATGCTTACGTGGAATCATAGTACAAGTGAATGTATGAAAGCTCACAGTACCATCTAATTGTTTACCTGCCGCACTGATGCCCTAGGTGAACAATTTATTTCCTGTAAGTTACATGAAGTCTTATCTTTTTGCAGCAGAAACTGGATGTTGCCTTGCAAGACCACTAGACAGATCAGACAGAAATTATAATGCAGCAACACTAAAGGACACAGTGGTCTCTCTGCCTTTAGTTAAACCCAGGCCTGTAAAAGCTTACATGGCAGGGGATAGACTGAATTCATCTTTGCTGAAAAACAAGACTGTGTATAGGAAAGGTAAATCAAATAATCATCCTTCTCTCACACATCAGAACAAACGGCCTTCTGAAGTCATTGAATGCCACATTTAAACAGAGGAATTTGGGGAATAAAAGCATCTCAGAACCAGCAGGTAGGAAATCCTAAGATCCCAAGTTGACATGTTGAGGAGGACTTTTCCCCAAAGTTCAAGAACTCTTGGGTGTGAGACACTGGCTTCACCCACCAGAGTACGGGGCCCAGATGCACTTCAGTAGCTTTAAGGACACCAAGTTTTGCTCTGAGGAGCCCACATGAAAGAAGTCTCTGAAAGAAATTAAATGGTCTCTGTACGAGTAACTAAATACTTTCTTTTTCCATCAAGTTGTCACACACACAAACGAGCTTCTTCATAACAACTGGAATTTAGAACAAATAAGATTCAACTTCAGTATTAGAGTGAAGACCCCCAACATCAACACAGAGAAAGCATACAGCACGCGAAGCGATGTTGTGCTATGAGAAATTTCCTTGACCTCTGATGAATATGGGAAGCAATGCCACACTCTGCCCAACATTACCTTTTGATATTCTTCCTTAGATTTCAAGGCAGCTTCCATCTGTTCTTGGGAAAAGGTGTAGATGGCTGAACGATACTGAGTGCCAAAGTCATTACCTTGCCGCATTCCTGGAGAAAGAAAATCACCCCATGAGGATCCTGCTCATAAATGAATGAGTTGCAACATGTAAGCCAAGCAGACTCAAATTTAGGACTTTCCATTCTCCTGGGTTAGCACTGTTTCTCATGTGCATACTCCATAGGTGTTTTTAGAAAGACCAAGTTTAGTTGAATAGTCCAGAGGAGATTCAATTCTAATGTCTCCTTTGAAATGATGTGCAAATGAAATGTGAGTATTTTACATTTTGGTAAATCACACAGTAGTCAAATACAGATGTAAAACCTCAAATAATCAAGCTGCAGTTACTGTAATCAAGGTACTTCTAAAATATTTGCTTTGAACCATGCAAATGCTATAAATAAAACTTTGATTTTACCAAATGCTTAAACATTTTCTTGTGCTGAAGGATTACATATTAATGAGAGAAATATCCATGGAGATAACTACCCATTCTCTTCTATTCAAAATCATCACTCCTGATAAAAACTAGTATGCAAACACTTCTGAATTAAGTTTGGAGCAAAGTTATTAATTCACACCATCACCACCATTACTTATGAAGAGAAGAAATGATTCTTGTGAAGTCTGAACTCCAAAAAGGACTTTGATAGAGAAATGTGCTAAGAAGGCTGGGAGAAGGTATGGATTTTAGAGTGAGCAATGCTTAGGAGCAGCAACCCTTAAAGCTTTGTGGTGTCTGGCAGAAGTAGAAAATAACAGTATATACGAGCTCTCTACTAAATTCTATTTGCAACCCACACGTGATAATATGGATGGCAGAAGTATATAACACTTTTTATATTTAATATTATGAATAAAAACCTATTTTGACATACTCACTAAGTCCCAGAAACTACACCATAAATACATAACTTTGGTACAAGGATTAGCCCATTTATTGCTGATGTATGTGCTCTCTTTTCAAAAACCTAGTTGCATGAAGTTGCTCATGCACATATTTCCAAATTCAGAGCTAGATTCTGCCTACAAAACTATAAAATAAAGTGTCCTATCTCCTTAAGTGGCTCCCCAGACATGGCTTGGCATGGTGCAGTCATAGGGAGCCTCGATGGACAAAGGCATTGCTGCCTCTCATCACTGTCCACTCCTCAGACAGCAATTCTGGAAGCCAGTTTTGCTATGGATCATTCCATAAATGCTTTGGCATTAAGCATTAAGGCTGATCTAGAACTGCAGTTTTGCAGTTTCAGTCTTTCATAACCTTGTTCCTATCGTGCATTTGGAGAAAAAGAAAAAAAAAAAACAAGCAAAGAAAGAAACAAAAAAGCTTTTGCTTTTGCTGTAACAAAACTTATTTCTTGAACTTGAGTGAGTAAAAACACATCTCTGAAGCAGACTCAAAGAAGCTGATTATTCCCAAATGTCCAAATGTTTACAGCTCAAGACAAAGTGGAAATCATTAGGACTCATCTCTGGACTGTACTACACTGCAGAAGTCCCTCTGAAGATCAGCATCAACTTTTCAGAAGAAACAGAAAAAATGAGACGGAAATATCCTAAAAGATTCATTTGAACTAAAATTCCATTCAGTAACCAACAACACTTACGAGTGAAATTGATTCTGAAAAATCCCATGGAGTTTTCACATTGTCTGGGCTACGCTTTAAGCACTAAAATGTTATATTCCTACACATAATAACAACAACAGTGTTCTTCATCATTACTTAATAGCAAGCTCTGCAAGGCACATAATATTTTCCTTGTTTATTTACAAGTTATTTTAGGATGGTAGAGAGTGACTACGAAACCAGTGCTAAGGAATAGTTTGTAAAAAGTAAAATGAATACAGGGCAGCTAAGCATTAGTTTTGCCAGGATATGTTAATGGTGATTTATGTTTGTGCTTAAGCATTCGCATTCTACAGATCTATTTATTGCTTAGCAAACTACTTGAGAGCTGACTGGGGAGTAGATAGCAAAAATCTCTGTAAATGGATGATCACTACCTGGTATGACAGTTTCTAGCATGTATTTCAAGAGTGCATTATAGTATGAGTTCCTGTTCATGCTACTCTGAGTGAGAAGGTAAACAAGATCATTTAATATATGAACATGCAACCATTACATAGAGATAAGAAAGTGATCAGTACAATTAATTTATTGAAGAGGAGAATTGACTCTGATTTATAAAAATGCAAACAGGGAAGTAACCTCAAAGACAAGGCTCTTTAGTCTTGCCAAAATTGCATAATAAGATGGAGCAATTGAAAGCAAAAGGATTCAAAATCCAGATGGGAAATAAGACAACATCAAAATAGTGAAGAGCATTCATCATGTGAACATTGCACCAATACCCTTTCTTGATGGTTTCACAACAACTTGTACCTAAATCTATCATGATAAGTAGCTAACACATAATCTGCCAAAGCCACAGAGGCTACAAGATACTGAAATAAAACAAATTCCATGTGCACAGAATAATAAGTACCACTGTTACTATTGCTATTTGTAATGTACTTCACATGTGCAAACTTACTTCTCAAAGGCCCATCACGGATTTTTTAAAGCCCTTTGGCAACTCTTACTTGTTGAGATTCACTAACTCAATGAGTAGCAAACTAGGCAGGAAATTCAATTTAGTAAACAACTGTGGTAGGATGATTGAGTTTAACTATCTTGTCTTTGTCTGAAAGAATTGCTACTAAATCAGAAACGATCTCTGCTTGGCGATCTAAAAATCCCACCGTGTCATCTGTAGTTAACTTTCCTTCCTTTGCTGGAATATCATTCTTAGTTTGTCTGTCATGCCATGCTGTCTCACTGTGTTAAAATAATACCACAGTTATGCACATTAGGCTTCAGATAGGAATGAGAAAATATGAATAATTAATTTAATAAAGATGCTAAAGTTATTGGAAGATATTGTGTACTGCTCAATCAGAAGCCGTTCATATCAGATTGTCAGCTTTGCTGCCATTTATTCCAGCTGCAGTGGATGCATGTTGGACTCCCCTTTTTAAGGGATGCAAATGATTTTTCTATTAACTCCAAATTGAAAAAGTGAATCAGGTTTGTGTAAATCCCCACACTGGAATAAGAAATAATTCCTAGAGAACATGCGCTGAGCATCTTCAGTACAGTATGATCTTCTGCACGGGGGAAGGCTGATTGCCTCTAACTGTCCTTCTGCAAGATGCCTTACAGTCATTCTGTGTGCAAAACCTGCCAACACAGGGACAGAATTTATGGTTGTTGCAAACTTTTTTCTTCAAGGATATAACACATGGGGAGATCTGTCAGTAGGGCCTGAACTTTCTCAGTTTTCAATACAGCATGACAGAATGGTAGAGGTGGGAAGGGAGCTCTGGAGATCATCTACTCCAACCCCCTGCTAAAGCAGGTTCCCAGATGCCGGGTCTTTTATTCTGTAACATGTAAGAAACATAGGGATGGTGGTGGTTTGGAGAAATCAAAGTTATTTACCTTAGATGTCAATTATATTGCAGTTTTCCGAAATTAAATTGAAGGTTTACTAAAGTGAACATTAAATCTACTCACAAAACATTTGAAGCACGGTCTTTTGACACTCTCATTATTAACACTGCTAATCACAAAAGGGACGGGAATGAAAAAGATCCTGAGCAAACTATTTTGCCAGATCAGACCTACGTATGCAACTGTATGCAACAACAGCATTTAGAAGAATCTGCTGCAGGGTAGAAGAATTAACTGCAGGCTATACACATCCTGCAATCCACTGAAACTTGATCAAAAGAAGACCACCTTTTAATCCGTGCATTTTTATGAGATATCCATATTTGGCTATGGCCTTTCCTGACTCTCCTATTCCTTCTAAGACCGTCGTGAACCTCTTCATATTGTTTTTTTGGGAGAGAACAATTGATTCTGCAACTGTAGAATTTCAGAAGTTTCCAATTTTTTTGCAAACTTTTAGACACAACCGTAAAACATAAGTGAAATAACTCTGTAATGACATATATTTAAAAGTAAATCTAGATAGCCAACTACTGAACTACATTCATCAACCAAACGATGCTCCAAAGACACTATTTATGGAACGTTTATGCTGACACCTCAAGATATCTGTTCCTTCCATTTTTAAATCTTATGCCAGACCTACATGGATATTTTCATCCATCTGCCTCTTACAAGTACAGACATCTAATTAATACGCTACAATGTTGGTGGCACCAACAGATCCAGACAGCAATTTTCACAGATTTCTTACGCACTCTTACCAACGTTAAGGTTTGTCACCTGCAGATTTTTGGTTATCTATTGTTGTTTTCTTTGGAGCAATTAAAAGGAGCGCTGGATTTGGGCTCTTTATAAACCTGTTGTAAGTATTAATACAGAAGTTAGAACAGCTGAGGTTGGAAGGGCTCTCTGGAGGCCATCTGTGGTCCAGCCCCTGATCAAGCAGGGACGGACACCCACAGCAAGTTGCCCAGGACCATGTCCAGGCAGCTTTTGGACATCTCCAAGGATGGAGACTCCATAACCTCTCTAGGTAACCTGTGTCAGTGCTCTGTCACTGTCAGGAGGACTTGTTCCCCGTGAAGATCAGAAACTCTGTGTTTAAAGACAACCGGGCTGAGTTTCAGGGGCTACCCAATGTCCCTGCCGTGAAGCAGATGAAGCTGCAACCTGGGTGATTTACCTGCTTTTTATCTGGTGCAAGAGGATGAAGAGTAGAGACAAGTCCTTGAGCTCTATGTTGGGTCCCACAGGACCCAGAACTCCTTTGGTCAGCCCAAAGTTTGCAAGATCACCCTGTTTCACCTGGCTGTAAGACAATGACCGGCTAAAATGCAAATATCTGTCTCCCTGAGCAGGAGATGAGGAACACATCCATCAGTAACAGGAACAAATACATCCTGGAGTCAAAAGGCTGGCACTTGCTGTTGATACCTGAGGCAAAGAAAATCAGCTTTCAAGCTGAAGACAACACTAAAATTCTCCCATCAAAGGGATGCTTAGGTACAATGGCTGATTTTAGAACTGATAGACAAGCACAGAGTTTGCATTCCTCTGGCAAGACAGAAAATTACATGGTTTTGGATCAAGCTGCATGGTGCCAAAGAGCACAAGCCCAAAGCCCAGTGCCTGGCATTAGCCAGTCTTTGTAAGCTCTTGTCTCTGGAGAACCAGGATGGATGAAGGCATTTAGAGCTCTAAATGCATTTAAATCTTGGGCATGGATCATATTTAGGAATTTCACTTTGGCTGACCAAGCATCTCAGTGGTTCACAGTCTGGACCACTCTGGAGACCATAAAATTTCTCCACCGTGCCAGCAGAGATTAGAACACCAATTAATCAAAAAATGCCCCAAAGAGCTGACAGCTCTCAATGAGCTTGCTCTGACCACCTCTGATAAGTAGGAGAAACAGAAATTTGTGAGCACAGGAATGGCAGTTGTCGTGCTATCCCAGTTTCTGCAAAAGATTGAGAGTACCATGCAATGAAAGTACACATATAGATTGCCACTAGAGAAATCATCATTTCCCAAAATGTAGAAAACAGTCAAAGAAATGACTCTAAAAAGTTCTCTTACCAACAACTTGATATCACTTGAAGCACCCGTGTAGGAATGACTTAGTTTGGATCTCCCATCTTTCCTTTGGTATCAAAGTAGCAAATAGCATCTCTTCTTTGATTTGGATGATCAGAACGCAAGAAAGCATCCCTGCTTCTTTGCAGCTGGTCAGTGCTTTCGCTTCCACATCCTCTATACCTTCTGAAAGTTGTTATGTATTCTTGGCCAAAAAGCTGCTCCTCTAAAGCAGCTGTCCTGCTATCACGCCAAGCTTGAACTTATACTGAGATGCTTCTTATGTGGGTGCTTGTCCTTCTTCTCTAACTTCAGGGCACATTACAGGCAGTAAGAAATAGGTAAACCCAAAGCATTAATAACAACATGTATTTCCCAATATTTTTTTTCTTTTCCTTTAGAAATGGAAAACTCCCTGCAAGCATACAGAATCTTTCCAAACAGTGATTTTTGAGTATATCCCTATGGAGGAATGATGCAAAATATACTTTATTTCTGTCTAAATCAGGAATTTCTTCTGAAGACTCAACCCTCTAATGACTTAAAAGTAATACTTGTGCAACACTTCTTCTCTTCTCTCCATTTAAAAATAATAAAAAAATGTAATGGCATCATTAGTCAACCGTGCTCTTCAAGAGTATCCCAAGCAAAATGGAGATAAATGGCTGAGGTCTGTTACTGTCTTCTGTGTCACCTAGTGAAATTTTAAAGGGCAGTTCATAGCTCTTATTTTTATCTTTTTTTTTTCTTTTTTTTTTTCCCTGAGATTTATAGGCTTTCCTGCAGCCGCCGCTTATTTTCTTAAACCCACAGAAACCTGATATACTGATTAGTCATTTTCTTTCCCCCAATCAATGCTTGCTGAGTTAACACTAATATAACTCCTTCCTCCAGCTCATCATATAATTATTTAGTAAAAATCAATTGCACCATGTCACCCTGGCTTGATGTCATCACTCACTGTAATGATTACATCCATACAGTTTAAAAGTTGCCAAGGGAAAGTAGAACTCTTTATGGCATATGATTAAAGGAGAAAAATGTTAATAGAAAAGAAGGTAGTGACTGCGCTGTGGATTGAGAGTTCTTGATGAATTTCAAGGTGCTGGAGCACAGGAAGGATAAATGAGATATGAAAGAGCTTCTTCAGAAGGTTACAATACAATAATGAGTTTGTACACATTAAAGGAAACGTACTATCAGTAGGAAACAAGCTTTCCAGAGCTTTCAGTACTGGAGGTTTTCAGTGTCAAGAAAGATACTACAGTTCTGGTCTTTCCCATTTGCTTTGGGACCAAAGCTTTCCCTGAATTCTGACTTGTATGTATACTTAGATCATCAGGTCTGCAATGTTTTTTAAATGAAAACATAAATATAGCTTCAGCTGCAAAAATGTCTGGTGACAATTTTTTTTTCTTTAATCTTTACCAAGTCACAAGACTGCCAGGTTTTCTCGTGAATCTTTAAAGCTAAAATAGAATTGGGGATATGCTGGTGTAGGAAGGGGACTTGTGGACATCTCTAGTCCAACCCCACTGCTCAAAGTAGTGTCAGTTCAAGTGGGTTTCCATGACCTCATCCCATTCCATTCTGAATATCTCCAAGATGAAGGCATCACAGAATACTTCCTTAGGATTGCCAGCGCTGGTGTAAATGAGCTTTGTCAAAAACAGTCTCTAAACACTCACTGGATGACATAACAGAAGCTGTAGACTTGAAGAGAATTTTTTCTGACAACAGATCCATCATTAATGCCGCAGCATACTCCAATGTATGGACACACAGGAGAACACACCCCATCATTTTAGTGATAACATTCTATGGGAATGGGATAAATTGCTGCCACGATTCATAATTTGATGCAACAAGAAACCTTATCTACTCCCATCACCGATGGCCAACACACTGCTACAACCAAAGCAAAGTAACAGTAGTATACGCACTGGGGATCTCTCTCTAACCTATTCTCTTTCCTTATTTTTTTTAGCATTATTATTCTATAGCTATAGAGATTGCTTCTCATGATAGTTCAAACATTTTACACAATTAGAAAGTCCAAATGAAGACTCTGAAAGAGAATCACAGAATCACAGAATCACAGAATCATACAATGCGTTGGATTGGAAGGGACCTCAAGGATCATGAAGCTCCAATCCCCCCACCACACGCAGGGCCACCAACCTCCACATTTCATAGCAGACCAGGCTGCCCAGGGCCCCATCCAACCTGGCCTTGAACACCTCCAGGGATGGATGGGGCATCCACAGCCTCTCTGGGCAGCTGTTCCAGCACCCCACCACTCTCACAGGAAAGAACTTCCCCCTGACATCCAACCTAGATCTTCCCTCCTTCAACTTAAAACCATTTCCCTTTGTCAAGATTTCCCTATATGCTTAATTATTATTTAAATCAGACATAACATTGTTTGAATGCATTTTTGAATGCTCTTTGACCTATGAATGAAATGCATGATCTAACCGAGCCCACGTAAAACCACTGTTTAATTATTAATGAGTGTCACAACGTATTGAATGCTACTGGAGGACAGGAACTTTAATCCATTCCTAATTATTAATTGATAACACACCTTTACCACTAGTGCACAGAACAGGCAAGTGGAATGGAGAGTATATATGCGAGTATGATTAGTTTTTGAAAAGGTTTTAGGCTTCTGTCATAAACAGACATTAGGCCCTATCAGAGATGCCTTCTCTTAAAAATCTTTCTCAGGGCTGGATGGAGTTGGGGCAGGAGAGAAAGCCATAACTTTTAGCCAATACTTGATGTAACTGATGCAGCTGGAATTAAGCTTCCAGGCTTAGACAACCAAAAAGTGACTGCACACACATGGTTGAGGTGAGTCAACCATGTTGACTAGACTTCCATTATCAGCCATGGAAGCTCCATGGAAATATCTACATCTAGGTGGCTCTAATTCAAGGTTTATTCCACCTGACATGTCTGTGCTGGCCAGGGAAATCCAACCTATGTTGGTAGTATTCAACACCAAATAAATGCATGGAGCAGAGATATCTGCAAAAGCCTGGAGGACATGATGTGAGGCATATGGGAGCCCCACACTTTCTAAAGCACTGCTGACAGGCAGAATGCACACAGGCTCTGGTGTGGCAAAAGATGTCTCTGTTTAGACATCCGAGCTGGGCCATCATTGCCTCATTCTTCATGGACTCACACTGCTGTCATGCTTACAAAAAGCTGAACAACTACTGATAAAGTGAGCAAATATAACTAAGAAATGCAGAAATTCTGATCAGGAATTAGCTCAGCAGAGCTCAGCAGTGGGATCTCACAGATTCGTTACTGTTCTCTTTATGTGCCTTCTCCTTTCTCTTCTAAATCTCTTCTAATCTAAACCTGCTATGATCCACTAGGTGTTACTGCAATAGTAATAAAAATAATTAGAGATAATAAAAATAACAGTGTTGTCATTTGCTTTTATCAGCAGATAAACTCATGGGACACTGCTCTCTCAAAATACAGACAAGTATGCTCTTATAAATATGCAAGAGAAAATTGCAAGCAGAGAAAAACAGTCATTCACTGAAAATACTGTTGTTTAGAATAGAGTCGGCTTTGACCTCTTGTACCTAATTATACATGAAAACAAAGATTAAAAGCCTACTAATAATCACCGTAAACTATGATTAATGATACCACGCTTCAGTGCCGCGGATTTCTAGACCCAACTACAGTAAATTCACTACTGGGTTACTTGAAGAAGAAAAGAAATGTTTGGTTTCATTTTGTTCTAATTTTGTTTAATTGCACAAACATTGGAACCGTTCATCACAAAATTCTGCAGGAAAAAGGCCATACTTTACCCTTTTCTAATAGTGTAAATGCACATGCAGAAGTAGCTGCCATTATTCACACCGCATGCACTTTGATTCCTTTGAAATCTGAATGCTAATGATGACACTCGAACATTGAGAAGTCCAGATGTTCCTTAAGAACTCACTGAACAAATGAACAAACTTGAATTAAAACAAATATTCCCTTACTCTTCCTTTCCTCCTCCTCCTCCTCCCCTCTGTTACAATCACATCTACGCTGTGATTGTGAACTGAAGCAGAAGGGATCTCAAGGAATTATAGAATGGCTTGGGTCGGAAGAGACCTCAAGGATCATCAAGCCCCAACTCCCAAGGAAGCTTGTAATAGAACAGATGCATTTTCCAAAATTGTTCTTTGCAGTTATAGAAATCATAAACAAAAGGAATTCCTTCAGTTGAGTGGTAGATACATGTTTTCCGTGGCATAATAGTCACATTGCCCTCAATGGAATATAAGATTAATACCGTAGCCTTTCTTATCTTCAAGGTACCATTTTACTTTGCAATACTGAAAGGGAAAGTTTGCTTTTAGTAGTTCTGGAAAACTGGATAACACATTGTTGTCATAAATGAAAGAAACAAACCACTAGTAGTTTAAAGTGAAGAAGAAATCAGAACCCAGATGGAATTTTGCCCTTGAGCTAGAACTGCTTCACTTCATAATGCAAATTCTTCAGCAATCTCAGCAAGCACAACACTGGCTAATGCTTCCCTTCATTAAAAAAGATGCAAAGTCAAATCTCAGCTTCTCACTGTGCCACAGAAAACAACAGCTACTAAACTGGAAATTTAGGTCAGAAAAAGTCTATTCTAATTTATATGGATAAAAAGAGTCTAATATGCAAATAAGGTCATGTCAGCTGAAGTTCCTGGGGACGCAAAACAGCCTTATAATAAGTATTTTTAATGCGTATTTTGTTCTAGAGGAAGGACAAAAAATGGGAACAGCACATCATTAGGCATTTCAGTTCTTGAAAGAAAAGAAGTTGCATTCTCAAAGTCCAACAGTAGTGAAGCATTACTGACAGAGTGTTTTTGCTACTTGCTTTGCAAAAAGTATAGACCACAGATATGTATGAAGTGATCATGGACAGGAAACCACTAAATTGGTTGCTGGCGGGATAGCTAGACATCAGTCAAATATGTCCCAACAATGAGATTACATAGAATCATAAAATGGCTGGTGGATCATAAAGGACCTCAAGGATCACAGAATCACAGAATGTCCTGGGTTAGAAGGGACCTCAAGGATCATGAAACTCCAACCCCCTGCCATATGCAGGGCCACCAACCTCCACATTTAATACCAGCCCAGGCTGCCCAGGGCCCCATCCAACCTGGCCTTCAACACCTCCAGGGATGGACGGGGCATCCACAGCCTCTCTGGGCAGCTGTTCCAGCACCTCACCACTCTCACAGGAAAGAACTTCCCCCTGACACCCAGCCCCTCAGCCTGTCTTTGTAGAGGAGGTGCTCCAGTACCCTGATCATCTTTGTGGCCTCCTTTGGACCCTCTCCAACAGCTCCCTGTCTTTCTTGTACTGGGAGCTCCAGACCTGGACGCAGTACTGCAGATGGGGCCTCACAAGAGCAGAGTAGAGGGGGACAATCACATCCCTGTCCCTGCTGGCCACCCCTCTTCTGATGGAGCCCAGGATACCATTTGATTTCCAAGCAGCAAGAGCACACTGCTGGCTCATGTTATGCTTTTCATCCATCAGTACCCCCAGGTCCTTCTATGTAGGGCTGCTCTCAAGGACCGCTCCTTCAGTCTGTATGGATACCTGGGATTTCTCCTGCCCAAGTGCAAAACTCTGCACTATGCTATGCTGAACCTCATCAAGTTCACCCGGAACCACCTTTCAAGCCTGTTGAGGTCCCTCTGAATGGCATCCCTTCCTTCCACCGTGTAAATCGCACCACTCAGCTTGGTGTCGTCAGCAAACTTGCTGAGGGTGCACTCGATTCCACCGTCGATGTCATTGATAAAGATGTTAAAGAGCACCAGTCCCAAGACAGACCCCTGGGGGTCGCCGCTCGTTACCAGCCTCCACCTGGACACAAAGCCATTGATGACCACGCTCTGTCTGAGGCCTTTCAACCAGTTTCTTATCCATCAAGTGGTCCACACATCAAATCCACATCCCTCTAATTTGGAGATAAGGATGTGGCTGAGGACCATGTCAAAGGCCTTGCTCAAGTCCAGGTAAATGACATCAGTCACCTTTCCCTTGTCCACCAATGCCATCACTCCACCATAGGAGGCCACCAGATTGGTTAAGCATGACCTTCCCCTGGTGAAGCCCTGCTGGCTGTCTCGGATCACACGCTCATTCCTCATGTGATCAAGCATGGCGTCCGGGAGGATCTGTTCCATGATCTTCCCAGGCACAGAGGTGAAACTCACCAGCCTGCAGTTCCCAGGGTCCTCCTTGCTCCCTTTCTTGTAAATGGGAGGGATGTGACCTTTCCTCCAGTCATCCGGGACCTCACCTGACAGCCATGAGTTTTCAAATACGATTGTGAGCAGCTTGGCAACCACCTCAGCCAGCTCCTTCAGCGCCCTGGGATGGACGCCATCTGGCCCCATAAACTTGTATACATCCAGTCTCATGAGGCGGTCTCGGACTTGTTCTGCCCTTACAGTGTGGGGGGATTTACTGCCATGGTCCCCACCCGGAAGTTTAGGGATGCAGGGCTCAGGGACGTGAGAAGTACTGGAATCCTGGCCACCAGTGAAGACCGAGACAAAGAAGTCATTCAGTACCTCAGCCTTTTCTTCATCCATTGAAGCCAGTTCTCCCTTCACATTCACCAAAGGAGGCACACTCGCTTTGGCCTGTGTCTTCTGGCCAGTGTACCTGTAGAATGTCTTCCCATTATTTTTCACGTCCCTCGCCAAGTTCAGTTGCCTTTCCTGATCCCACGTCTGCAGATCTGGATGGCATCCCTGTATTCTTCCCAGGTGACACGGCCTTGTTTCCAGAGCTTGTACGCACCTTTCTTGCCCTCAGTGCCCAGCAGGACCTTGCTGAGCCATGCTGGTTTCCTACCTCCTCTGCCCGCTTTCTTATTCAGAGGGACGGAGAGCTCTTGTGCTCTCAGAAAGGCATCCTTGAAGAGTAGCCAGCTCTCCTCAACATCTTTGTTTTTAAAGACGGCATCCCAGGGGATCTTGGCCAACAGTCCATTGAGCACCTTAAAGTTCGCTCTTCCAAATTCAGGGTCCTGACGCCACTCTTTGCCAGGCCCACATCCCTTGAGATCACAAACTCGACTAGGACATGCTCACTGCAGCCAGGCTGCCTCCAACCTTAACGCCTTTAATGATCATAAATCTCCAACCCCCCTGCCACACGCAGGGCCCCCAACCTCCACATTTCATACCAGACCAGGTTGCCCAGGGCCCTGTCCAATCCGGCCCTGAACACCTCCAGGGATGGACGGGGCATCCACAGCCACTCTGGGCAGCTGTTCCAGCACCTCACCACTCTCTCAGTAAAGAACTTCCCCCTGACACCCAATCTAAACCTTCCCTCTTTGAGGTAAGAGCAGGAATTAGAATATATTCCATATTCCCATTGTTGAGTATCCAGTCCTGCATGAACCAATATACATTTATCATCACTGAGTATCAGTACATCAATTTCCACGGCTTTTTTGATTTATCAACCCAGAGCTGGTTTTTATTCCTTTCCTCCAAGAGCCTACTGGCATCGTCTTTACCACAGATTTAATTAGTATCCTCTCCACTATATCTTCCAAGTCATTAATGAAAATATTGAAGAGTATGGGACCAGGAATGGCTCCCGAGGGGGTCTGTAATTATATTTTGAATATATTTAATGTGCCTGGTGACAATAGGTTTGTGTTTCTGCTGCTTGTGATAATGCTGAAACTATCAGGGCTTTTAATAACATCTGAAGTAGACGGCAAAGGTGTTTGTGCATCAATCTGAGACTTGAAGATTTCATTCAAATTATAAAGGGAAGAGATTCACAGAAATCTAAAACAAGTAAAAAATGAATATATTTTACATGGAGAGATTTTTTTTTCCCTTCAATCTCCAAATGAAGTTACAGGCCTGTAGCAGAATACATAATGTTGGTTTAGGGTCGCTGCAGCATTTTTTATGTGTACAGCTGTTCTTCCACTGGTGTAAGTAGACACATCTGCTCATTAGCAATACAATGTCATTTCCAGTGTCTAATTTTAATTATTTGCAGATGATAGATTCCTTATGTGATGTCTAAAAAAAGTACAGTCCTTCAAAACTGGTGAGAAATAAATATACCCTCTGCAACTAAAACGGGTCAGCACAATGAAAACCAGATATTAATCTGGAGAATTCATGTATCAGCACTAAGGCTAAATGCCAAACTGTTTGGAAGGTCACAGGGAGGAGAAACAGCTCATACATCTCTTCTTTATCGTGGATACACAAGACTTATGGACTAAGAGATGTTCTGAATGAATCTGGCAGGTGATGAGTTTGTTGTAGTACAGATGGTCCTTAACTGCTGGAAAAATATCAGTTCTGCTTACATTTCCTGGACAAACACAGGCAAGATAAGGACTTCTTCATGACAGAAAGGACAAATGAGATTACTTTCCACTAACTTTGGTTTTCTGTATACTGAAGGAATGAGTAAAAGTAATTTTCTAGAAGCCCTTAGGCAACGATGGCCATGGGTATCTTTGCCCTACACCCTTGTGTCAGAGGGCTGCTAAGGCCATTGGGCTCTGCATTCCCCTCAGCTCCTCAGCTACGAGAAATACAAACAAAAGCCAGAAGCAGCAATGAAAAACAATCGGATTTGTGTACAGAGAGAGGATTGAGAACTGTAGTAGCTGGGAAGGACTGGATACTCTTGATAAATACAAGGAGCAGAACTACCAAAACAAGCATAAAGTTTTCAAGAGAGGAAGGTGCTAAAGGAGATGAGTGGATTTTTCATTTGCTCCAGGTATGTTTTCAAAAGGAGGAAACAGTATTTGGGTTGGTTTTTTTTTTCTGCTAAAAAGAAATGTATGACTATTGATGTAGAGATGTGGCTCTGAGGGACATGGGGTAGTAGGCATGAGAGCAATGGGTTGCTGGACCTGATGATCCTAGTGGTCTTTTCCAACCTGAATGATTCTATGATTCTATGATTCCATGATTTTATAACAAGGAATCATCCTTTAAATCTGCCTCAGATTGAGCTGAAATCTCTAACGCATGTAAGACTTCAATCTTCCAAAGGATCAACGTAATTATGAATAGCACCATGCTTAACAGCAATTCTGCTTGCACCATGACAAACTGATTCCTCCAGTATCATAAAGATGCTTCCAGAGACTTGGAGAAATTGTTTCTGACTCCCCTCAGAGTGGTCAAACTTTCTGATTAGATAAAATATGACATTTTCTTCCCTGAACATTAGTAAAGTTGGGTTTCCCAACTGGCTCACATATTGGCAGGCAGTGCTGGTGCCAGAAGGGCAGTCTCACTAGCAGTTGTGCTTCTGGCAATGAAAGTCCAGGCTTAAAGCTACATTTCAGTTCATGCAGGGTTACTTTTCAGCTTGATCAGAGAATTTTGTGGTTGTCAGTGTCAGCATGAAGAAAGACGTGGCATCCTCCAGACAGGTCAAGGACTAGCTTCCAGAAAGCATGAAAACAGGCTGAGGCACAAGACAAACTGACAGGCTGAAAGTGGACACACAGCATGGAGGTGCCAGCAAATCCATTGTAAGGATGCAATTTGGAGGAGATGGCCAGGCTTATATTGAAAAAAAAAAATTAGAAGGCTCTAAGAAAGGCACCTTTGGTGCAAAAACAGGGCAATATGGAATCTACTCCGTGCCTCTGTAACTCTACAAAGTGATGCTCAAAGCAGACAGCTGTAGGACTCATCAACAGTATTTTTATCATAGGACATTCACCCTCTTTTGCTGTATCAGCCACAAAGAAGCAACCACCTCAAGCACTTCTAGAGTTGTATAGAGCATTCCCGTTATGGATAAGATTATTCCTAGGAGAGAAGGAATGCTGATCTGTGCAGTAGAGACTGAACAGAGATGACAACCATATGTCACTTGGCAGAATTCGAGGGTTTGTTTGTTGCTGTTTCAGTATCCCGAATGTAATGAATTATAAAATACAGCCTAAATTAATAGTCAAGGAGGACTTTATCAGGGCTCCACACTTAGGAGATGCTCATCTGGGAGAATCTCTTTCAACTCACAGGCTGTTTGACTGATCAAAGGTTCTTGCTTTTCAGTAGTCTTCTGTATAATACTCAGACTCAAGAGCTTCATGAAACAAGAGCCAGGCTGCCTCCCAGAGAAACCTTGAATCCCAGTGAGATGTCTGCCTCATCTTGAAGGCAGGAGGTCCAACTGCTTGGAAAGCAGGAACTTCTGAATATTAATATGCTTTTTCAACAGTGAATGATAGGACTGCCTGTCTGTATCCTTTAGCAAGTTGGTGCCAACTAGATCGATATTTGAAAGGTCCTTAATTGCAAGTGAATCTGAAACAATACAAGTGAGTATTTCCATATTTGATGTTTAATGACACTGGGACAACTAGACAAGTCCATTGTTTCTGTGGGGGATATGAGGGCTTAAATGGCATTAACCCGACTTCTGGGGGAAAGATAAGGCAGTGCCACAGACAAAGCTTTTGTATTTCTGAGTGAGCACTATACTCAGAAAGTCCAGCACTTGCTGGCTGTATGAGACATTGGATTCATCTAAGGAGTGTGCTGAATTTCATGAATAAGAAATCTTTCTAATTTAACTTCTTAGTAAAAGCCTTGCCTTTGACAGACTGAGCTGCATTCCCGTAAGGCTGGCTAAATAAGACTTTGCACACAGCTGAATTTCAGGAAAGAAGAAAAATATCGCAGGTCAGAGAGATAATTCTCACTCTCTGTATCTTTACAGAAAACCACGTTTCTCATAGCAAGATAAAAGCAGGGAGCGGGTGCAAAAAAGATGAAGAAATAATTCCACCTTACCAAGCTTCTAGTGATAACTGCCATAACTTGAAAAAGATGTACAGCATACCATCCCTATCCCACAAGACAAAGAAACTCGAAATTGGGCACTGCTGGTTTAGTTTTTCTCAAATCAAGAAAGGACACAGAGATGTAGTGAGCTTTGCAGAGACACTGAACGGAGTTTAGCATTAAGCAATCATAAAAATGCATAGGTAAAGCAATCTGCCCACATCAGCCAAGGCTGAAGCACATGAAGGCTTCAGTGACTGCCATCATCTCTGCAGGTAAAGTGATGCTCTTGCTTTTTGCAAATTATTACAACAGAACCACTTGGAATTTCTACTGATTCAAGCTAGGATGAATCACAGAATCACAAAATCACAGAATGGCCTGGGTTGAAAAGGCCCACAATGCTCATCCAGTTCCAACCCCCTGCTGTGTGCAGGGTCGCCAAACAGCAGAACAGGCTGCCCAGAGCCACATCCAGCCTGGCCTTGAATGCCTCCTTGGGCAACCTGTTCCAGTGCCTCACCACCCTCTGGGTGAAAAACTTCCTCCTAATGAAGGCTTAGCTCTGTTTATACCAGGCACCACAGAGCCACACAGATTCCTGAGGTAGCTGTGAATGACTTGGGTATGCACACTGCAGCATCATGCAGAGATATTAGCTTACATCCCAGAAGGAATACGGTCACATTAGTGTGGCTCTGTGCCCGGGCTAATTAGGTGATGTTTCCCCAGTTGCCAGAAATCAAGAAGTGAATCATACATCTGCCAGCATCCAACCTTCTTCTGAAAGCACTGACTGGAACTATTCTGAACCTCAGTTATGTGAGGATGTAAAGTGAATACAAAGATATTATTATTGTTATTTTGTTTTAAAGCCAGAAGGAATCTTAAGTTCATTTACCACAACTACTACACTATGCCCAGTACTCACACTTCAGCCAACCTAATGCGCTGACGCTTTTTAGAGACCAAGCTATTGCATCCTTGCCACATGCAGTGACCAACCAAACACAGTCAAAGACAAGACTACAGCAGTGGCAGAGAATTGGTTAGGTGGTAATTTCCCTGAGTATACCAACAGAGATCCATTCCTCATGCTGCTCAGGAAGACAAAAAGAGCACACAGCTCGGGTCGTTAGTTCCTAGCTCTGGCAATTGGGATGAATCCCATTCTATGAGTAAAACACTTACAAAGAGGCCAGGTTATGGCCAATCACTGACAATCCAAATTAAAAAGAACAAAATTAGAACTAACCAGTGGTAGGATGGGGTAAAATTCCTTACTGAAACCTACAAGCAAACCACAAAAGCCCCGAAGCATGATGTGAAGACAGGTATAGTCTCAGAGCTAGAGTTTCAAGGATGGTGCAAGCACATCATTCTGAACACAAATAGAAAGGAAGGGGTTGATCAAGGAGGCACATAAATCAGCACATCCCAGTACATGCCATTGCCACCACACGTAGGCAGAGCTTCTCAGGAACTGAATCGAGCTCCTCTTTCAAATGACAAATGATCTCATTTTAAAGTCTTGAAATGACAATGATGGAAAAAGAATCCAATGCTTAATTACACTGCAAGCTGCAAAAATATTTCATTCTGAGGTGGAACTTCTCAAACTTGAATGTCCAGCTCTTGGATTTTGTCATGGTCCACCAGTGGTTGGATTGTCAATCTCACAATGAATGTGTTCTTTTCCTGTTCTATAATCCTTGGCAGGTCAACACAGAAACCACATGAAATGTTTCAAAGAAAGGCAACAAAGCAGTGAAGAGTCTGGAGCACAGACCCTAAGTGTTATGAGGAGTGGATGAGCGCACTGGGATGGGTCAGTCCGGAGCAGTGGAGCTCAGGGGAGACCTCACTGCTTTCTCCAGCTCCTGAAAGGAGGTTGTGGTGAGGTGGGGGATGGCCTCTGCTCCTGGGTAACAGCACTGGGACGAGAGGTAATGGCCTCAAGCTGGATGAGGAGAGGTTCAGGTTGGATATTAGGAAACACTTCTTCTTAGAGAGTGGTAATACATTGGAACGGGCTGCCCAGGGAGGTGGTGGGGTCACCATCCCTTGAGGTGTTCAAGAAAAGGGTAGATAGAGCACTTAGGAACACTGGTTTAGAGGGCATAGTGATCCTGGGCTGACACTTGGACTTGATGATCTTAGTGGTCTTTTCCAGCCTTAAACAAATCCATGAGATTTTACTGGCTGCCTCCATAAAGCGTCCTCGCCCTGACTCAGGCTTCCCTTTTCACATAGGCAGGAGCTGCAATAGCAGTGTTTTGTCTTTCTGCTGCACTCTGGGCTCAGTGGAAGACACTTATTCCACAAAAGCCCCTGGATCCTTTTCAGAATTACTGACTCTCAGGGTGGTGTCCCATTCTGTAGGTATCATCTGCGCTTTTTGTTACCAGATGTGGTAACAAGTGGCATAATTATGATAGCTGTTAAAATATTGAAATGAGTTACTGCACGTAATATTTCTGGAAAATGGTAGAAAGCATGATGCTTATTGAGACTATATAAACATGTACAATGTTTTCCCAGCGCAGTTTCCCATTTATGTTTGCACAGATGTGTATAAAGTCACCACGAAATCTCTTCCAAGAGAGATAAATCGAAAGGTTTGAAGAAGGCAAATAGCCAGAATGCTCTACTCAGCATATCAATTCTGACATCTTTTGTTCATTTTTTTGCTAATCGTAAAAAAAAAAAATTCACTGCCATTGGAAAATATAGCAAAAAAATATATATATATTTTATGAAGTATAAATTTTCTCAGCAAAAATAGAGTGTCCACATTTGAAGCTGCAAAGAGCTATGCTTTAAATTAAGGGACAAAAGATAGCATTACAGAAGAAATTGTCATAATCAAAGCTGAGAAAAAAAAATTCTATTGTCTGCTGTGTCTCTCTGTGGGAATTTTCCCAGCACAGACAGCTGTAAAGGAGGAGGGGTATTGTGAGTTTCTGTACTCTCATTCTCTCTCTTCCTCTCTTTCTCTGTCAATAAATGTCTGCAATCATATTCTCAAGCTCCAGTGTGATTTCAAGGTTCATCTCTTCCATGCAGCTCAAACACTAATTATCCCAGCTGTAATTAGTAAGATAATTAAATACTGGCTCACTCATCACTCTACCTTGTGTCGGGTCATGATTCTCCCAGAAGACCTTGAGCAGTTTCTCAAAGCTGATGTTTTCTGGCTGATATACCACTCGTACAGCCTCTGTGTGGCCAGTTCTACCTTAAAAGACAAAAATCAGATCCTATTAGTGAGAATTAGCTGCTGCATACCCATTTTTTTAAATACTGAGATCAAAAGCACAATCCTTTGTTTCCCTTTTTATTTTTTTAATGTATTTTTAAAGGCATGAGCTTCTTATATATAATGCTTAATGTACATACTAGCTCTATGATATCTACAAGTTTGGACAAGGCCATCGTGAAATAAACCAGCCAGAGTGAAAATAAGGTAAGGCAGTGATATTTTTACAGATGTTATCAAGTTCCAGCAATAAATAAACAAATAAATAAATCTCTTAAATATTTGTACCTGACAATTAGTAAAATATTATCAAGTATTCTAACTAGAATATTAAAATATGAAAGCATACAAAAAAACATGAAAAATACAACACCTACACTGTGCTGACAGTAGGAAGCTGGGCTTCACCAGCTATGAGCTAAGATACGGATGAAATAACTGATAATGAAGACTAAGTTCAAAGGCGTGTTTACACAAGATCATACAACAAATTCCAAACTACTCTATATCCGCCAGCACACTGCTCCCATTGGGCCTCAGAAAGAGTCAACGAGCTCCTAATTGAACTTCGTGGCCGTAGATAAAGTTCAAGGAAGGCAATCAGGGATTACTTCACATTAAAAGACATTACTCCTGTTTTTCAGTTATTTTATGGCCCCAGATTCTTTCATTCTTTTTTATATTATTGAAAGATTAAGCTTCATAAAACGAGAAGTGTCTGGCCACATGATTTTCCTCAGCAATAACTAACAGATTGCTGAACACCCAGGCATTGCAAGGTGAGAGTCCATGGTACTGAGTGTTGTACAAGCACATACCAAAAATTTATAAATGTAGGCATTTTTGTTGCCATAATATCTCCATTTGAAAGAAAAAAAAAAAAAAAAACACCCTATTCTCCAGTTAAATCATAACAAGGAAATAATCAACCAAAGTGAGCTGGATGGTCAGAATGACTTTTAGGTGGGCATAGAATAGGCTACTTATTCAAACTACAGGTTTTCATGTCATTCTCACCAGCATAAATTTCAGCTTTCCTCAGCTGACTTCAACAGAATCATCTGGAATTTCATGCAGTGCAACAACCAGGTGAATCTGGCCCATTGGGGGGTTCTGAATTAGCTGCCACCAAACAAGAAAAATCAGTAAGTGGGGGATGCTCAGTGAAAATACCAATTTGGTACTAAGGGAAATTTGAAGAAAAAAAAAAAAGTAGTGGAAGGAAATGAAAAAGATGCTAGGACATATGAAAGAGGTGTAAGAGGGAAAAGTAAGACAGCATTATATCAGTTAATTGGGGCACATGAAAAGAAGAAAACTTAAATGAGGCACACAGACAGGTTGGCTAGCTATTAAAGGGGATTTAAAAGAGCAGGATTAAATTTAGTCAAGAACACAGAGAAGTAAAAGGGGACATATCTGGGATACCTGTAATGAAAATTTTGATAAAATCAATTTGGTTCCTGTCCAGTGTGTTAGACAATACAGCAAAGATAAGCTCCCTGTGATTAAAAGGCAAAAAAGTACAAGTTATATGTAACCTTGTAGCTAAAGCCATGTCATCCTGACCACCAGGATACTGCCCAGGCAAACGATGGCTCCATTCCTCTTTCAAATGCACTGTGCCTATTGAAGTCAACAACTGAAGCAATCCAATATCTGAAGGCAAATTTTGAGGGCAGGTAACTGAAAGGGATCGTACATTTAGTAGGATAAAAATAAAAGTCACAGGTAGTTGGCTTGATAGTAAAGTGAAATGGTCTTCCTATAGAATGGTGTGAACTGACAGCCAGCTTAGGTCAGGGAAGGAATTTATTCTAAATTCCATGTTTTAACATGGATTATCAGAGAAAATAATAGTTTGGTTTTTTTTGTTTTTTTTTGTTTTTTTTTTTTGCCTTAGCTGAAGACCAGCTTGGGCATTTTATTGTTGCTTGAGATAAAGGAGAGCAAATGGACAACGATGCATCCAGATTTTACAAGCTCACTTCACGTAACTAAAAAGATTCAGGAGTGGCTTCTGACTTCATTATTTTTTTAAGCCAATGTGAACCAAAGTTCTTGTCACTCAGGAGCAAACTGCTTGTCTGAGACAAGTAGCTTCAGATCACATGAGAGTTTCTTCAAGAACTTCAAAACGACAGAGACATTACCTTTCCTCTCAGTTGAAGCAGCAATTGTATCTTGTCAACACTGTCTGCTCTGACTAATCCAGAAGTTCAGAGAATCAGTTTTCTTCTTTTCCTCTGAATAGGGAAATAACAGCATTACCCTAAGAATGCTATAGCCTGACCTCATGGAAAAAAATCCCTTAGATGTGTGGCTAACAGACTGTTAGAACCCAGAGCATATTTAAAATCAATATTCATCCTCGCAGAGAAAGCAAGGAGATAATGACCGCCGGTCTTATCAGGTTCACCTTTAATTATCCTCAAAGCCTCTCCACAGCTTATTGGGTTTTCTTTCTGAATATGGCATGGCTATGCCATAATCTCAGTCATTCGTGGGGAGCACTCCCAGCTCCCACCAATTTCCATGGAAACTCTTCCAGTCAACTGGGTGCGCAAGAGCAAACAGAGGTAAAAGACTTCATGTGGCACTGATTGATCACAAGCTTTCCCAGGAGAAGCGCAAAGAGAAAATAGTACCGGACAGAAAGAAGGTGCAATCACTCTGCAGGTACTGTGTGCTTCATAAGGATTCAACAGAGGCCCAAAGTTAACCTGAGCAGCACGCAGAAGCTCAGCTCATCGTGCTGGATGTGACTCAGCTGCAGCCAAAGTGACAAAAGGAAACCAAAACTCTGTTTGCCTTCTTAGTTTTTGGCACTAAGCTTAAATTTCCCTGTTCTCTGCAGGGGAGTTGGATTAGATGATTTGTAAGGTCAACAGTTGTATGATTCTATGAATTTTGACTGCAAAAACAGAATAACTGCATTTATCTTGGATTTATATGCTAAGTACATAACAGGGAAAGAACAGAGCAGGCATCACAACAGCCAACCACTCCTTTGCACTGAAAAAAAACCCACCCATATTGAAACATTTCTAACCAAATCTTTATTTGGTAAGATTTCTTAAGATGGAGAGGCAGTAGCCAAAGAAAAAAAGCTGCACGTCCTCTAAGGAGAGGTTTAAACCAGCTAACGTGGAACAGCTGAAACAATTTAATCTGCTCAGTGATGGATGGTGTTCTTTCAGTGATATTCAGCTCTTCAACTTCGTACCTCTTTCAGAATTTATCACAAAACGTCCATTTATATTAAGTCAGAGAGTCATAGTGTCCTCAGATCACCTATTGGTTTTAATTATCTGGTTTTTAATATTCCACAGCGAAATCGAGCTTCATTTCAAGTTCCAAAAGTTCCAGGAGCCTCCTCCCAAGAGAGCCACAACTTTGAAGCACATGATTTATTGAATCACTAAATATAATTCAATTTACTGTTAAATGTGCAAATGGAAATCCTTTATTTGTAGGTGCCAGTATTGGATTTCTGGCCATGGTGCTCAGTTCTCCTTCAGCTTTGGAAGGAGCTTAGCCATAGAAGAACCTCGCTGCAGCCGATAAGACTTTATTACACCGTGGCAGGTAGGGCTGTGTGCCAGCAGCAGACTGTCTGTTTATCCTGTATCTATTTCCCACTTAGAAAACATAGCCACTCTCAGAGGATTAGCTACAGTGAGCTCTTTCAGTGGGGATTCAAACTCTGGCAAAAACCTCCCTGTAAAGAGCAATGGAAAAAAAAAAAAAAAAAGAAGACATCTGAGTGACACGTCAGTGCTTCTTTTTATTTTTTTTTCTCCCTAATAGTGTTTAGATTTTCACCTTCTTAATCATCTCCCAGGTGAGTGCCCAAGCCAACGGATTAGAGAACTGAGCTCATTCTTTTTAAACTTGCTGCGTGCTGTAAGCAGTTCATTATTTCCTGCAAAGTGGAGCAACTTCAAAGGACTCCTCACCTGCCAGCACCCACGTGGCACGTGGGCTTCCTCTCCCGATGCTTCAGCCCTTGGTGAATTGGGTTATGAAATCCACGCAGTGCCAAAGCTATTCCCTCCTGCCTCATTTCTGACTTGCTTCTCTTTGCCCACCTAAACAAAGGGATGTGCCACTGGTTACCCATGCCACTCCATCTCCTACATCCATTATGCCCCATTGCTGGAGTGCTCAGAGCCAGGTCGGATGGGGCTGTGGGCAGCCTGATCTAGTGTCTGACTTAGGGGCTAGCAACCTTGCCCACATCAGGGGGGTTGGAACTGGATGATCTTTGAGGTCCTTCCAACTCAAGCCATGCCATGATTTTATAATTCTATACAGTAAGGCACCATGTGTGTAGCTCAAGCATCAAAGTTAAGAGAGGATCTCACAACTTCTCCTTATAGTTTCCCCTTCTTTGTGCAATAAACTTTTCATAAATCTCATATATTTTCTGACGCAAATGTCTGAATGTAACTGAAAGGAACAGGCAGCAGATTTTCAGCCAATGCACATTTCGGAGCTTATTGATTTTGGAGCTAAAACAATTTGTGCTAGCTAAAGCCAAGGCCCTAGTGAATATGTAAAGTATTATATGAAAAAGTAATAGGTCTTTTGAGCATCTGCTTCTTCAAACCAGCCTGGGAATTTTTATTATGTTGTAGATATCATTCATTACATTTCCAGCTTCTCTTTAAGATAGAGATGTGTTAAGCAAGCAAACAAAGGTTAGTCAAGAATACACTGAGAAACCACTCTAGGGATCCTTTTAACTTTTTTTTTTTTTAAACCTTCCAAATAACGAGCGTGAAAAGAATGGAAATAATAACATTTTGATAGACTTTCAGAGGGCGAAAGAGTCCATAATGGCAATATTATTTGACTTCCTGCCTAACATAGATTAGAGAATTTCTGTAGTCACCTCCTGCAACTCCTGCTTTCCTGGCCACTTTTCAGGTTTTTGGGGGCAGTTTCATATTGTTTGGAAGATCGCTGTAAAATATTAAATGGCACTAACATTTGGCTAACTATTTTTTTGTTTTTACCTTCTTTATGTTTCCCGATTCTCTGCAGACTTTGTCAGCTCTGAAACAGGAGATTATGTTTGGCTCATTATCCTCTGTGAGTTTCTGATTTACAAAATATTATGCTTTACCTTCTCAGTGTGATCCACATTGTTTTATACAGCTGTACTAAAATATATGTCAATCTTACAGAGAAAGAAACCAGTTTATCACCGTGGGCCAATTCTGCAGTTGTTAATCTAAATAAAATTTTGCTTAAATATTAGAAACTTCTGCCTGAAAAAGCATCGTGGGAAATAACACTTCTTCTAGTGCCCAGAGAAGGCAGCCATGTACTGCAGCTACAATGTGGTGCACATATCAAAGGAGAATTTTCTGAAAGTCTACTTGTTGGTTTTAGTAGAGGACAGATGAATGTCGCAGTAAACGAAAATTTAAAAAGAAAATATTAGGGAAAATTTCTTCTCTAAAAGAGTGGTGATGCCCAGGGAGTCACCATCTCTGGAGGTGTTCAAAAACAGTGGAGATGTGGGTGAGGTGAGTGTGGGCTGGGGTTGGGCTGGGTGACAGTAGGGGTCTTTTCCAATCTTAATGACTCAGTGATTCTGTATGTGTGCCTCTCCAGTATCTCTTCAGAGAATCAGGGAGTGGTTGAAGCTGGAAGCACCCCGGGGTCCCTCTGGTCTCCCCTGCCCCAGCAGGGCCATGTAGAGCTGGATGTCCAGCACCACAGCCAGGGGCTGTGGAAGATCCACAAGGAGGAGACCCTACACTCTCTGCTCCCTGTGCCAGGGCTCCTTGGGGGCCCTTCCTCCTTCAACTGTACTTTCAACTGAAGAATCCGTAAAAGGAAAATACAGGTATATGTACACACAAAAAAATGCACACACATATATATATCACCTATAGGATAAAAGGAGACAACAAAACTTTACCATCTTGTTCACTGTACACATAGGATATGTCTCTGTTAGGCTGAAGGCTACCAGCACTTCAGGAGGGATTAGCAGAATAGACTCACTCTGGTCTGGGCAAGTGGGCTGAATGCTATTCACAGCTGGAATGCATTAAATGTGCTCCAGGAGAGAATATTCTGATTTAATTTCATTCAAAAGGAATCTCAGCATCAAAAAATATTCAAGCACTTTCTTGTAGATGTCAGCGATAAGCTTCTTTACTATTTGTAGTGGGAAAAATATCTGGGTTGTAGGGCAATGTATTGGTTGTGATGTGTGATATGGGATCTCTCTGGTTTGAGTGGTGTTTCACAGCAGAGATCAGTGAACTGGATGAGTTGCCTTGTCTTAGGGATACTGTACAACACAACAGAGCATCTCACAAGATATTCAGCTGAAGAAAAATTGTTGAAGATAGGCATATAATTAATGCCATTCAATATGGTTGTATGGAATGTAGGTCTTGTCAGCCAAACTTGATTTCATTCTCTGATGAAATTACAAGTCTAGTTGTAATAAATGTAGAATGTAATAGCACGGATGTAATAGACTTAGACTTTATTAATGCATTTGACTTATTACTTCATGACAGTCTGATTAAAAAATTAGCACTATACAATATCAATAGTGCACGTGTTAAATGGATTAAGAATTGTCTAAATGACAGTTCTAAAAAAATTGTCTGAACGGAACGTGCATTGAATGGCAGCATTTTTATCAGCACATTACAGGGACTGGTACAAAGCTTGTTGCGCGTTGCTATCGGTAAAGAAATAAAAAGTCTCAACTTACAAAATTTCTGGGTACCTCAGATGAGAAGGCTGACAGGAGGATCTTAGAAAGCGATCACTTTCTAAGGGTGCATTCAATCAAAAATCAAAACCAGTCATATGTAAAATCTTACTAAAGGGAACAAGTGGCACAATCTGAAAATAAGGAACAATCTTTGAGGAAAGAGCAAGAGTGGAAGTAGACAAACAAGTAAATAAGAAATCCTTTTGCCATTTAAAAAAATAAATAAATAAATGGGTTGACTAAAAAAAAATGAGGTTGGTATGAACAGGACTGGCGAGATGAATCCTGACATTAAGTAGCTCCTCAAAAATAGTTTCAGAGACAATCCCAGAAGACATGTTATGTTTAGCATTCAAAAAGAAAATCCAAAGGTTTTCAATTAGAGGGTGTAGAGAAGGATTCAGGGTCTTTGAACAAGCAATGAAAAAGCATACCAAGAGCCAGTGGTAGGAACTGAAACCGGGCAAACTCAAATGGAAAGGCAGGCACATTTTTCATACTGGAGAAGGTTATCTTCTACAAAACACTACAGTGTTCAATTACACCATTTGACCATTCAATGCTCCTATAAACCTATGTCCTATAAACTAAGGAAACTGGTTGATTCCCCATCTCCTGGTACTCTCAAATTCAATCAGCTCTCCTTTTGGAAGAGACACTTCTGACAAATACCTGTTAAAGGAAAAAGATATAAGGTATAATAAAATAGTAACTGGATGAAATGTAATGACCTGTGATATAAAAGATATCAAATTAAATAATGCAGTAAGCCCTTACTAGCCTTAAATGCTGTGAATATATGAGTGAATTGCCTCTCTTTTTCCTTTGTTCACTTAACTTTAATAAAGCCTTTCTATTCCAAACACTGCTATCTGCACAGAGTTGGGACTTCTGTATTTTCTTTTCATCATCGTCAATGAGTAAGACTATAACCTAACTACAATTTCTATATGATCTTTACATAGGTAAGTTAATAACTTTAGCTGAAGTACTGGATGCAGAAAAGCACCATCCTGCTACTTTTACAAAGTTCTTCTTTTAAAGCCCAAATTTAACCCTAAATTTAAACACATTAGACAGACAGAGCCTTTACATCTCAATAAATTATGTTTACTGACAAACCAGTTATACTTGGCACCATGGAAAATGCAATGCCAGACCTCTCCCATCTAACCTGTGTGAATCTAAACACTCCAGTGGGTGGATATAAAACAAAACAAATTGTTGTGCCTGTCTTAGAGTGAGAAACAATGACTTTAGGGTAGGACACGTTAATTAGAATTTTACTTGATAAAATGAAAGATTAAATATGAAGAAGTAATGGGAATTACAGAAATCTAACCACATAACTAACAGCAATCTCATGTTATTGACAACATCTCGCATTGCTGTGGAGCCAAGTGTTAAGGCATAACTGGTCTATATTTACATTTCTGTAGAAATGGCATGCCAGAATAACCACTGGTGTTACAAAAACTTCAAACTTTGCTCAGGACATGGAAATAAAAAGGTATTTCAGAGATGCTCAAATACCGGAAAACTGCAGTATATATATATATATAAAGAGTCAATTTGGACAGTGATAAGAAATAAATTAAGGTCAAAAATCTGGTCGGATGAACACGGGATGGTACAATGAACATACTGCTCAGAAGACAGGTGGTTTTGAAAAATGATACTGAACTTCTTCAAAGTGTAGGTGGGAAACACGTCACATGGCTGAGTCTGAAATGCTCAATAACATAAAAAAGCAGAAATCATTCAATTTTCTTTCCTGGACTATATTACGAGCTGTGGGAGACTGCAACAAAAAAAAAAGAGCCCATCATTTTTCATTCCAAATACATTTATTTCTATCTCCTCAAAGAATGCACAAGAAAATCTGCTACATGTTCCTAGAACTTCCTAACAGCAAAGTAGCAGCACAACATACAGTTTTGATTTAACTGTATGTGAACATCTTTTGTGTAGACGATACTTATAAAATGGATTTATTATGTTTTTCCCATTCGTTCTATGTGGAAGATGATGTCAAGATTTTCTTTGAGAAATGTCAAAGTAGAGGATGATAAAATCAAAGTCACTGCATTACAGGTGTGTTTTTCTCTGTACTGCATAAAACAGTAATACAGAGCAGAACCCAAAAAAAAAAGGGAAGAAAGATTTTTACTTTTCAATAAAGAATCTCTTTAGGAGAATGTATGTCCAAGGCTTGTGCCAAACCTGCTACTGTAGAGTAATATCACTAGAAAGTTTTATTTATTTCCGATAAAAAATTATAACCCTGTTACTGGAAGCTCATCACAAGCATAAAGGTACTCCTTCGAAAAAAATTAATCATATTGTAGGAAAGATTTAATGACCACAGTGCTAGATTCTGTGTTTGGGGAGAATCCAATCTCAAACTGCTCAGCTTAGTTCTCTATTGGATAATTTGGATAACGTGAATTTAGGTTCATCACTGCATTGATACACATTGATTGATACATACAGTATTATGTATAGAGATCATTCTTGAACAACAGAAAAAATTGTATGGGAATGCATGGAAACAGAAGAGAACAGGAGACAGAACACAGCAGTCTAAGACTTTGGGGCATCCAGCCTATACCCACTGCCCTTTGCTATGTGGATTTGACCTGAACAGAACTGCAACTCAAGCGTTGGCCACTGATTAAAGTGTGTGATTCATTATCCCACTGCATTACACTCCACACAGCTTTAGCCTACATCTGGTATCATTGATTTTTTCTCTCACAGTTATGAATTCAGTAGCCCAGAAAACTGCTCCATTGCAAAGCTCCTTTGAAGGATTCAATTAATGAAATGATGTTAGTTTTTTTATCATAAAAGATAAACTCAATGAATAAAGACCTGCCCAGGAAATATATCCTATTATCCATGGGCATGAAAAACTTTGAGGATAAAAGATTAACACAGTGTTACAGTTGCACTATGCTCTTGTCCTAAGGACTTCAAAGTGCTTTCTAAATCTGGATTCCATTATCCTCATTTTGCAAAGCGTAAACCACTATCACATTGTGTTCTTCCTAATTAATTCTCCAAATATAATTTGGACAACATAATTTATTCAAATACAACGAGCTCTGCCATGAGCTTTTGTATTCATCAAAAACCCAAACACACAGACTTGCCTTGTATAAATATGTCATGCGGGACATAGGGAAACAATATCACCATGCTCAGATAACAACAACAACAAAATCAGTTCTGTCAAGATGCGTGGAATATAAATCATGATATAATTTTGACTACAGGTAAGAAATTCACACGGTAACAGTTTCACTATAATATCTTCCATTTCTAGAATACAGCTTTTCTAACAAGCCCAATAAAAAGGATGGTATCTTTGACTGCATGAAATGACAACTATCTCCACTAATGCAGCAGTGCCACAAACGCATCTAGTTTATTGGAGCTGACTTAGAACCAATCACTCGCACTTGTCACCACCCCTGGATGTGTTTAAAAATCGTTTGGATGTGGTGCTCATGGACATGATGTAGCAGAGGGTCGTTAGATTTAGGGTAGTATGGTTAAGCAGTGGTTGGAATGATGATCTTTAGGGTCTTTTCCAACTTGAGCAATTCTATGATTTTATGACTTCAGCTGCTGCTCCAGAAGGCAGCAGTCCCCTACAGGTTCTGTAACAATTTGAGAAATGGAGTTATAGGTAATGATTGAATCCTGTCTGATTATAAAAACACTTCCTCAGTAATTTCCTTGCAAAGTCAGTCTCCTCAGGACTTGTGTTATGCCCTTCTCTCACCAAAGACAATGTAGAACCAAAGACCTGTAGAACTAGAAAGTGACTGCAAAACGAGGCAAGACTGTTGAAACATTGAAATTTTCCTTAGGGAGTAATGATTTATTCACTACTCCAAAATTAATACAAATCCCTAAAAGATTCAATGGACTACCAATAGATAGGTCCATTTGTTTCACAAAGAAAACAAGCAGAAGCAGTTCCAGGCTCTGCTGTAGGCCAAAAAGAGATGGACAAGAGAAAAAGATAAGTCTAAATGAAATGCCCGGGCTCTGTACTGGGACCTAGTTTCAATCTATAATGGGAAAACTTTTTCTCGTGTCAATTTAGCAGAAAATAAGATTGATATATATATATTTTTTTTTCCAAAAGAAAGAAAAAAAGAATTAGAGCTTGTAGCTGTGAAGGCTCTGTGCTAGAGTTATGCAACATTCAGAATTTCCTTAAATAAATGGGCAGAATGGAAGGAAAAGAATAACTGAGAACAAATACCAAAAGGAATCAATGGAGGTAAATAGAATGCCTAGGGACAATACTTATAGCAATTTTGGTGTAAGGATTTGGAAAATGCTGAACAATCTGAAAGATTAAAAAAGAAGAAACAAGTAGGATATGACAACATCTCTTCTTTTCCACTAGGATCATCAAAATGGTAGTTTTATCCTTTTCTCTCTTGAGTGATTTCAGTGAGAATTTCATACTCTGAGGATTCTCTGCATACAAGATTTCTGAAATATGCCAATTCTCACTCTTTGTGAATTGGAACAACAACACAGCTCTTGGAAGAAAACTGTTCATATCTACAAATGCTTAGTAACTGGGGGGGGGGGAGAGGGAGAGGAATAAAAAAAAGAAAAAAGAAAAGAAAAAAAAATGAAGAAATGTTGCTGTTATCTGTACTCTGAAACCTTCTCTTTCATATCTAATTATTATTAAGCTAACCTGACAGCTATATGCTGTACACAAATATGGTTAGGGTCATTATTTCCCAAAAGAAACATGGAAAAAGCAGAAGATGGTTTCACCAGAGACTTCGCATAGACAGCAAACCGCAAAGAAACAGCAACAGAGCAGAGGAGGTGATGATGGCAGAGAGACACCCACGAGGTTCCAAAGAAAAGAGTAACAGGATGAACATTGAGATTATTTTATAGCAATCAAAGATTCCAATTAAATACTTTTAGGCCCATGAAAACTAACAATAGAGTTCTAGAATATTCAAAAAGTGGCCAAGCAACTTGTTTGCTGCAGAACTCTTTGTCAGAATCAAGCTGTGTAATGGAGCTGAAGGATAAAGCACTGACAAGTCACTTATGTGAAATACAGCTATGAGAATGCTGGGAAGAACTGAGCAAGCAGACATTAGGTGCAGGTGATGTTCATTACTGAGAGGTTGATAATTACAAAAATCCACATTATTATATTGGACCTGATACAGAGAACTGTTAAAAGGCTGATGTCTGGGAACAGAGGTAAACAAGGCATCTTCAAAACCAAAGCAGACAGGACAGAGGAACTGAAAAAAAAGGGATCAAGAACAAAAAATCTTCATCTGAAAGCAGAAGAAATGTATTTTGTTATTTCCTTTCCAGAGCTTTGGTGAAGCCAAACACTCCTCGCTAAGGGCTTTTGAAATCCCATTACTTTGCTTTCAAACATAAACTGCAGCGTTGTCCATATTGAAGTGATACTCATGAAGGATCATTGAGGGAGGAAGCTAAAAATTTGCCTAGTATAAGTATCAAAAATTGCAGAGGGGTCAGAATTAGGTCAATAAGATGTGTACAGATGTGGGTGATAGATGTGAGATAGGGGAAGCAGGGTGGAAAAGTTGGCTGGCTGGCTGATTAAAAAGTTATTTAAAGGACTTAAGAGAATGATAATCAAATGAGTTTGAAAGTATAAGACTGAATTGTCAGAGAACGGGTAAAGAAGAGCAATGAAGCAAAGAGAAGGGAAAGGATTAGGTGGGAAACTCACAAAAAACAGGATAGCTACTCCAACTTCAGGTCAAACAAGAAAATGTGGTTGCGATATTTCATTATTGTAATGCCTGGACATTACAGTACTTGAATACCCCATCCCTAGGGGTTGGATGGCCAGGTTGGATGGGGCTCTGAGCAGTCTTTTCTGATGGGAGGCACCCAGCCCACAGCAGGGGACTGAAACAGATGACCTTTGAGGTCCCTTCCAGCCCAAGCTATTCTATGATTCTATCATACACTGCCAACTGTAGCTGCCATCTCACTATGCAAGCTGCTGTACAAACAGAGAATAAAAGCCGAGTCACCCACTAGAAGTGATGGAAAGAATCAACTGTTCCTTGGCTACATGTTTATTGTCACCAGCCTTCCTGATGAGCAGCCCTGCAACGAGGAGAGGCCGACATCATCTAAAGCTACATGTTTTAGAGTCTCTCATTTCTGACTATGGAAATTCTTCATTCCTAGGATCTCACCCTGAGCATAAAACCCCAGAGAGTGATGACAAGCATCTTCTTAAGGACACCGTGAAAAATATGCTACATGGTGTCAGAGGTTTCACAAAGACCATTAACCGCTGCAAACAGATCAAACGCCAGCTCATATATTTCTACAGCTGTGTGACCCATATCTGAGATCAGGTTTGAAAAATAAAGGCAAGTAGATCAATTGTTAGCCTTTAATAAATCTTTACAGATATTTCACTTTTTTTTTTTTTTTTTTTTTTTGGTGGCAAACCTTGTAGACATTATTAATTCTCACTCCAACTTTAATGAATGGCTGTGCCAATGCTTAACCTCACAAAGCCATGTAAAATGAATTATTACTGATGATTAATTATGCCCTAATAGACCAATAAGAGCCGCCTTTATTTCAGTTACTGAGTAAATTAATAAAAATTTACTCCAGTGCACAGTTTACTGTTAATAGTTACTTACCTGTTACAAAAAATATTTTTGTCACTTTTGCATAAATGTAAAAGTTGTACTTCATGTTAAACCAGTGAAAGCATTTAGCTCCTGTTTAAACCTAATAGACATTCATTGTATTTGACTATCCATTATCTCCATGTGACCACTCACAAATCAAGAGTTTTAAATTACAGGTCACTTCTATCCTTTCTGAAATTCCCACTTAAATGGGAATATTTAAGAAAGGCCAAAAATGATTTTAATTCACATGAAACCAGTATTCCTTGATATTAATTCATCCAAAAAGAAAGGACCATTGTGGATGCCCAAAAGTATTTAGAAAACAATGGAGAAGGAAAAGTAGTTACTAATACCTATTTAAAAACAAAACTCAAGAAACTGATACCTTCAAATAATATGAATCACTGTCCTCACATTTGTGCTTCTTGCACAGTACACACAACAGTGAGATCTATTTGAATTTAATAAAATCTGGCACAGTGAGGGACACACATTCTTTTCTCGTGGATATTATAGAATCATAGGATGGCCTGGGTTGAAAAGGAGCACAATGCTCATCCAGTTCCAACCCCCTGCTATGTGCAGGTCACCAACCAGCAGACCAGGCTGCCCAGAGCCACATCCAGCCTGGCCTTGAATGCCTGCAGGGATGGGGCATTCATAACCTCCTTGGGCAACCTGTTCCACTGCCTCACTCCTTGGAGAGGCTTTTCTCTATATTGTGAGAAGCCTTCCAGCTTTGCTAAGGGAGAGAAGCATAGGTTACATAATTGCAATCCGTAACACAATGCAGTTTCTTAACAGACAAAGTTCTTCTAAGCTCAATGCCTAGAAGTGCCGACATCTTGACTGGGGCCACATATCTTCCTCTGAGAATCTCACTGACTGCCTTCTGCCCAAACTGCAGTTTTGACTCACCTTATCTAACTTCCAACATCTAATAATTAGGTATGTAGTAAAAGCTAATCACCCAGACTCCTACGTGTCTACTGAATTACAAGTTTCTCAAACACTGTTCCATGAAGCCTTATCAGTAGTATTTTGGACTGTTCTCCAACTTCAATCTACCTGCTCCGATACATTCCACGACGTTTGTTAACAAACATTGTGACAATCTAATTAGCGGTTCACCCTCCTGCGAGACAGTCTCCTTCTATTACTTTCTGAAAAAGTACCCATTCCTTTAAGGTTGGATTATAAACTTGCCAAAACCGATTACTTAAACAAAAACTGCAATTCATTCCTAAAAGCAACTCACTGATTTTCATTCTTTCATGCCTCTTAAAAGCTCCAACTGTAAATCTCTCTCTGCTCTTCTTATACATAAAATCATAGAATATCCCAAGCTGGAAGGGACCCACTAAAAAGTCCAGCTCCAGGTTCCAGACACTAATGTGTGTGCTTGTATATATAATTAGCACACAAAAACAGGAAGAGGGCAGATTTAGACTAGGTATCAGGAAGAAATTCTTTACTGTGAGGGTGGTGAAACACTGAACAGGTTGCCCAGCAAGGCTGTGGATGCCCCTCCATGGAAGCACTCAAGGCCAGGTTGGATGGGGCTGTGAGCAACCTGGGCTGGAGGGAGGTGTCCATGCCTACAGCAGGGGGTTGGAACTGGATGATCTGAAGGGTTCCTTCTAACCCAAACCATTCTGTGATTCTGTGATAACCATTACTGAATTGGGAAATAAATGAGGACTACCCAAACCTTCCCCAAGAATGGAGTGTAAGTGTGTGAACCACAGACTTGTTTTATTGTGGGTATACAAGCTTCCAGTATGCATAACGACTGTAGGATCAGAAGCGTGCGTCACTGGAGGATGCATGGATATGTATACCCACACAAAACGAACCTCTGTTCCACTTTATCTTTCCCTAAGATTGACAAAAGTCTAGTCTCCACTATGCCCCGGCCCAGCTGTTACCACTCACATCAGAGACTCTCCTTTATAACTACAATGATCTTGTATATCAAATGCTGACTTAAAGAAGGGATAGAAAAAAAAGACTTTCCTTTATATTAAAAATTAAAGGATGTTAATAAATACTGTGCCTATAAGCTGGTCTGACTCTATCTAAAATGCCCCACAGTGAAGTCTTACATCAGTTATTATTGAAACATTAAATGCTTTTCTTACAGGCTTACAGCAATCAATTTAACTTTCAGTCATCTTGAACCCATATGTGCTGCTCCTGTTGATGAAATGGCTATTAATAAAGGAATAGATGGCTATGAATTAAAGCAAGCTCTACTTAATCACATTAATCCAGAGTACGTTAAAGGCTTCAATTTTCTAAATAATTTTGGGCTTAATGCCTCTGAGATGGGCAGACTGTTCTATTGATGCAGCATCTGGTCCAATTTAAGCTGCATTGTGAAGGAGGAATTGTTAGGCCCTTGCAAAAATAAGGAAGACTGACAGTTCTAGGGATGCAACCAAAACTGCTACAGCTGAGACAAAAGATACTGCAAGATATTGAAAAAGACCTGCAACAATTAAAAGGCAGCCCACTGCTCTGCAAATGCAACTCTACTGTTCAGTGAATTGTATATGATTAACTTACTCTTACTGATGGGATGAGTACTCCATACACTTAACCATCACTGTATTTTCCAGTCATTGAACATCCAACAGCTGCTGCTGTGAAATATGTTCACTTACCCATTACATTGGGTTACCAATTAGAGAGGAATTATTTAAAAGGGAATGGCACAACCACTAACGCTACTCTTGCATAAGCAGTAATTTCTGGCTTCAGGGTTGTTGGCTCTTTTTCCCTGAGGGCTTTTTTTATTATTATTATTTTGGTTATGTCAAGGTAGTAGTTTTACAATGATATAAGATTTACTTGGCCTGTAGTGCTGGAATACTGCTGCATTCAACTAAGGAGATACAAAAAAAGTGTTTTCAATACTTCTAGGGGAATAAAAACCTTCAGAGAAGAATTAGATGCTGTAGAACAAACCTGCCAGAGAAGGATTTTTTTAACATTCAATCTTCATAACAGGTCTTCAGTGAAGGAGACAGTAAATATGACATAGACCTTCCGATAGGAGAAAAATACTGTATTTCCTTTGCTATTACATTAATTTCCTATATTCAGTATGTCAAAACAATACAGGTTTTGGGGTGGGGGGGTGAAGGGGAAGGTTTCTGTCCTCAGTAACTCTGTCATAAATGAAAATAGTACCTCTGATGAAGTCAGTGCATTTGCACAGCATGTTCAAGCACAGAACAAAGCTGTCATGTTGCATTCTGCAGACATATAAAAACCTCTGAAAGTGTAGTTCACATTAAAATTCCTGCTCTCGTGACATATCCAGAGAGGACTTGTGGGGCTGTAATTGTATCGTGACATTCTGTAAACCTTGAACAATTAGAAATTACCCAAGAAAGACTGCACATAGCACACACAGATATTTTCTTCCTCCATTCTACAAGACCAGAAAGACTTCAGAATTTAAAAATGGACACTGGAAATTACGTTTAATGGAAAATGTTCTGACACAAAGTTTCTTTTCCGCCAAATAAAGCTATGTAGAAATATAAGTATGTAAATACATCAGTTGAAATACTCTATGACTAAAGGTGATAAAAGAAAAATTTTTATTTCTTTGTGTTACTATGCTCTCCTCCCACACATCACTACCAGAAAAAACCCATGCCACTGTAGATTTCAAAGCGCTTCATGAGATAAAGTATTCCCTTTTTTTATAAATGAGGACAATAGGCAGAAAGAGCTGAAGGTCACCCAAGTCAGCCTTGGAGCCAAGAATAGAACAGAATCAGCTGAGTCTCAAGGCAAAGCCCAGCTGAGGCACTGCTCCTGCCTCCTGCAATATGTTCTGCTCCAAAGAGCTGCCAGGCGAGGCCCAGCATTAAATCCACTGCTGAGCCACACGAAAGACAAGAGCCCAACGGAGAAGAAAGCATGTGCTGACCAAGCCCCTGGTGCTGAATGAGCAAAGCTGCTGCTCCTGGTTTTCAGAGTGAGTGTAATTAAATGGGAAGATCTTCCCCCTCCTGCGATCAGGGAGAAGTTTGGCTTGTGGGAGGGTTTCCCAAAGAGGAGAGGATGGTTGTGTTGCTGGTGTAAGTGACAACTGCAGTGGGAGTTTGGGGAATCTTGGAAGAGGGAAGAAAAGAGAGAGTTATCTTCTTGTAACTTATCATTTAATAAGTTATCTGAAGAAGTTTTGTGTAATCTTTATCAAGCACAATAGGAGTGATAGCTCTGCTAGACAAGATGTTCCTTAACGCTCTGTGTCATCCTTCTAATTAAGAGCTATTAAATATGCTTAAGGACAAATAAATAACCACTTATCGCGCCAGTGATATAAAAAGAATTCCTATCCAGGTATAACACTATGGCAACTGCTTTTGTAAGATACTCTTTGACATTCTGGCAGAGCAGCTCCTGTTCAACAATGCTAATGCAAGAAAATGAGAATAAAGGAGGCAAAAAGCAACTGAGTGATATCACCACTCATAGTTCAATTGTTTTGATGAATTCTGCCCTTACGCGTTGTATGAACTTATCAGGTGTAGACAAATTCTATTTCATGGTAACAATGAGTCTGCACAGGGAAAAGTCTATTATCATATTGAAAATAAAGGAACGAGCGAGGAATTCAAGGCAGTAAATAGATGAATATGCAGTAAGACATTTGGCCCTATAGGAAATAGGGCTGCAGAATATGCCTTCCGTATCTGTTGTGACACTATTTATTCCTGTGCTTTTAGTATGAGATCAAAACGGCCTACTATAAGAGTAGCAGCAAAAAATGCAGCGTGGCTGCAAATGTTTCTCATTTTTAATTAATTATTTCCTTTTCCATCAGGAGGTAATTCATAGTTATCCTTCCAGCAGGCTTCAGAAATGATTCTCTTTATTATGCAAAGTTCCTTGAATGCACACTGCTACCAAAAAGATACTACTAATCAGTACAGGCTCTGGTGTGGTTCAGCGTGTGTGAATTTCTGGGAAAGGCCACAAAAGAGGATTTTGCCCCTCCTGGATAATTCAGCTGAAAGCAGCAGGAGCTGGTACCAACACATCACACACTTTTGGTGCAACTGTCCTCGTATCAAACACCCGCTCAGAAAGTTAGAATCCTAGAATCATAAATATTGCAAAAGACCTCTAAGATCCCCCAACCCCATCTCACCCCACCATGCCCACTGCCCACATCCCTCAGCCCACATCTCTGTGGCTCATGAACCCCTCCAGAGACGGTGACCCCACCACCTCCCTGGGCAGCTGTGCCACTGCATCACCACTCTCTGTGGGAATGTTCTCTAATAACCAGTCTGAACCTCCCCTGGCACAGCCTGAGGCCGTTACCTCTCATTCTACCACTGTTACCTGGGAGAAGAGGCCAACCCCAGCTCCCCATAACCCTCCAGGAAGTTACAGAGAGCAATGAGGTCTCCCCTGAGCTTCTCTGCTCCAGACTGACCCATCCCAGTGCCCTCAGCCAGTCCCCATAACACGTGTGCTCCAGATCCATCACAGTTTCATTGCCCTTCTCTGTACACACTCCAGCATCTCAATGTTTCTCTTGTAGTGAGGGGCCCAAATCAGAACACATAAATTGAGGTGCAGTCTCATCAGAGCAGAGTACAGAGGGACCATCACCTCCCTGCTCCTGCTGGCTGCACTATTTCTGATACAAGTTTGCTACCTGGATCCCAAATGACTCACAAAACAAGGGGCTTACATCTCTAGGGAGCATCCTCACTGCTAGCTAGAGGAGGTGCTCCAGAAGCACGTCCCACTGTGTAGCCATAAATTCAAGATGCACAGAGACAGATGGGAAGCTTTCAGTTGCTTTCGTCTAATAGTTAGGACAATTGTGGCTAACAATTTTATTTTATTATTTGTACTGTGTGGAGCCAAATCTAGAACTTCAGTTCTGCCTTTTCCTAACTGAGAACCCCATCTCTTTTGGTTCTATACCCACATTTCCATTCTGGATCACATGTTGCTGCAGGTTCAGAAGCATAAGATATCCCTTCTCCATCCAAAATCTGATCTACTTAATTCATGTAAATTAGATCCTACCAAGTACACCAAATATCCCAATCTATATTTTCCTATTTAATTTTAGCTTCCCTTAAAGACTTCTGAATGGATCACATAGACAGGCTGGAAGACTGAGCAGAGAACTCATTGCACATTACTCCTGCCTTTGAACACCTTTGAAGATCTGCAGAAGGGCTAAACTGTCCCTGAACAAAGAGGAATGAGGAAAGAAATAAAATGAAGTCATTTGTTAAATCAAAATAAATGAAGCAGTGAAAAATAATGTTCCCATCTGCACCTACCACTGGTTCAGGGTCAGCTCTGCTGAAGTGAAATGCTGCCAAAATCTCAAAAGAAAAATGGAATGGAATCCTGAACGTATTCCTCACTATACAGAGTCCATTGAAAATAAAGAAAAATAGATAATAGTAACAATAAATAATAATTATTTTACACTCTTGCAACGCTGTGCATCTTCAAAACTTTCCACAAATAGAACTTAATCAGTGAGAGTGGAACTTACTTTTCCAAGATATTTGCTACTCAGTTTCCACTCTCCTTTCCCCTTATCGTCCTATTAACAGACCAAGACAGAGTTCTTCCTGATGTAACATCATTGACATCAGCAGAATTATGCCTAGGATCAATCTGGCCCAGCTTATTACTTTTTTAATAGGTGATAAGAGTATTATAATGGGTGTTCCACTTGAGTTGGAACAAAGAATTTTCACAGAATCCAGCACAGATAATGACATGATTAAATCCTGTATCCTTTCCAGGAAATCTAAAACACTATAATTATAAAAGAGAAAAATAAAAGAAGCAAACAACATGCAATGGTGGTATAGTTGATACTGCAAACTTTATGTTTTGTACATAGTACCTGTCACCTTTCCAGGATGAATTAAGAAATGTTATAGCCATTATGATCTCCTGAGTAACACACACAAGAGAATTTAAACCACTACTTCCATTTGGGGAGGAAAATATTCCCTCACAGCAGCAAACCTAATAGCTGATGGCTAAGATGAACATATTTCAGAAAGATAAACAAGTCCTAATTTAAAGCTTCCCAGTGATGGCAAATTTCTACCTCTTCTTGGAATTTCTTCTAACCTTTATAATTAAGGAGATGCATCTTAGTCAAGGCTGCCAGCTGTAATGCATGTTCTAGTGATTCATGCATTGTGCTGCGGGAGTAACTCCATGCAGCTGGAAGCATCCCTGTTTCCCATGCCTGTAAAAAGACTGAACCCAAAGGGAAGCACAGCAAGGGTGGCAGAAGTGGCAGAAGTCAAGAAGAGCTCAGTGATGCCCATGGTAATGCAGTCCTTCTGCCCAAGCAACTCTTCAGCAAGCACCACGGGACTCCTACCATGCTAACTACTCCCAGGAGCCTTCCAGTGGGCTGAAAACCTTCTGCCATCCCCTTCCCAACAAGAAGGAATGTCACAGGCTGCGTTACGCTGCATAACGGCCCAAAGTTGTGCCATGGAAGGCTCAGGTTGGATATTAGGAAAACCTTCTCCTCCAAAACAGCATTCATGCTCTGGCACAGGCTGCCCAGGGAGGTGGTGGGGTCAGCATCCCTGGAGGTGTTCCAGAACCATGGAGATGTGACACTGAGGGACGTGGGCAGTGGGCATGGTGGGGTGGGCTGGGGTTGGACTTGGGGATTTCAGTGGTCTTTTCCAACCTGAATGATTCATTGCTCCAGGTTAAACTGGAGCCCAAGGATACAAAAGTTGAAACTACCTTCCATTTGCTTACCTTGCTCAAAACCAGGCAGTAGCAAATCAGGGGCATGTTTGTTCTGCTGTGCTAAAATTATCTTATTATTTCCTTTGATTTCTCCAACCTACAGCAGTCCGTTGTCTTTTCTCTTAGCCTTACATGGTAAGCTTTGGGGAAAAACGACTTTTTTCTCTGTGCTTTCCCCAGTAAGGTCATAGTCTGTGCCAAGTCTAGTATTCAAAACATTAGTGACAGATTTTTAATATTTTTCCTCCACTGAAGCACTATAATAGTGGAAAGCAAACGGTACAGAATTTATGGAACTGTGACATTCGAACATGATCACTAAAAGGCATTTCAGCCACAATTAACATTTTTCACTGCTAGCCAAGAAAATAAAAATAGTTTCTAATCAAATCACTTCACTGGGTAAACTGGATAAAACCAAACAGGGAACTAGTCGACAAAAAATAAGGTTAGTCACTTCATTTTTCACTGGATGGATTTGATCTGTATACTACCATTGTGGGCACACATGCAAGCACTGTCACTGCATATTTTGATCTCAGTCATAGGTACTGAAGTGTCTCCAGGCATGCACCACTTGCACAGGTGAAGGAATAAAGCTGATCATTCCTTCTTGCTTCTTTGCAGCCACAAAACTCTTAGGAAACCTGAAGTGAAAGTGCACTGGATGTAAAGAGCAGCCGCTAGAGGCAACACACTTCCAAACAAAGTAGGGCAGTCCAGAGTCCACTCATTTTCTCAGTGTAAAATATTCATTAGTCAATACAAAAAGCCTAGGATTACTCTCTGGCCTTCAAGCCAACTCCACGACGACTCATCTCACAACTAAAGAGAGGCAATGAAGCTGTGAAGGGTCAGCTGAGGGAACTAGGATGGTTCAGCCTGGAGAAGAGGAGCTCAGGAGAGATCGTACTGCCCCTACAACTCCCTGAATGGAGGTTGTGGCAAGGAGGAGGTTGACATTTTCTCCCAGGTAGTGGTGACAGGACAAGAGGTGATGGCCTCTGCTTGTGCCAGGGGAGGTTCAGGTTGGATATTAGGAAATATTTCTTCTCATGAAGTGCAGTGATGCAGTGGCACAGCTGCCCAGGGAGGTGGTGGGGTCACCGTCCCTGGAGGTGTTCCAGAACCATGGGGATGTGGCACTGAGGGACACAGTGGGCATGGTGGGGTGAGCTGGGGTTGGACTTGGGATCTTAGAGGTCTTTTCCAACCTGAATGATTCTATAATCCTAAACATTTTTATGCTTCAAAATAGGGTTTGTGCACCCCCACTGCTTACTGGATTTGGACACCTGTACCACATTAACCATCAGCAGTGCCCAGGAACTGTCTGGGAGAGGCTCCTGGCCTGGCTCAGAGCACAGCAGGCACTGCCAAAGCAATGTCAGACTGATGCCCAGATCTGTGCCCTGTTCTGTTTGCTGACATAAATAGAGCCTCTGTGTAGCTATGACAACTCTTCTAGGGATGTCACTAGTGCTGATAACAAAGAAGCTGTCTCTAGAAGCTAAAGAGGAGATGTCCTTCCAGGAGCTCACCCTGATGATGGTTTTAAGAGCATCTGCAGCACCAAACGGTCTCTCTATCTGCAGCAGGCAGCTGCTGCCTCTTTTGAAGTACAGCTTTAAGGGCAGTTACCTCAGATGGGCCACTCTGTCCATATCAACAGGCTGAAGAGATTTCACTGATGTGGGAATGAGGTGTGTTCTCCGTCCCGCTGGTGGTCACAGTTCACCTACAATTTGAATCCAGTGCAGATGAATGAAGGTGACTGCTGTAAGTGCTGGGTAGGAAAGAACACCTCCTGTCAGCAGGGAAGCTGATGCCATGTGATGTGCAGCCACGAAGAAAATTCTCCTTCCTTGGTGTCAAAGTGAAAACCTCCAAAGATGTATTACAGAAGTCTTTCAGAGCAAGAACTGCTCAGAAAAAAAAGTTGATGTTTTCAGATCCCCTATGAAGGATCTGCTGTTTGTTTTTCCCATGCTCTCCCCCATTTCCCAACTTCCCTATTTCTTTGTGCTCTGCTGATAGGACAGAAATACAGCATGTTTTTATGGAATAATCATTACTGTGGCAGAGGGTTAATAAAGCAACTAATGCTCTTTTACACACATATACTCCTCACTGGACATACTGATCCTGTCAAGAACCAACTTTTAGCAAAATGTTGGCTAATTACAGCAAGTTCATATTGAAATTTCCTGAACTGGTTCAGCTCTAGAGTCAATGAAACCACAAGCTTCCCCTCTATTTGTGAATGCCAAAAGCAGAATCACACTAAGTGAACAGATAAATTAATACAGCAATTATTAAATTCAAGTCATCTTCATATAGCTGGAATCTGGGAGGTATATGAAGAAAGAAATAATGCCAACTTGTGCAGAAGGAGATTGTTAGATTGAACGGATCCTTGGTGTGAAGCAATACAGGAAATATATTTCAACTTTCCAGCTGCTTCTGTCAGAAGTATCTTGAGTGGCTCATGGACTGTCCATTGAGCTCTGGCGGTGAAAATCTCTGCTGCAGTTCTAAATAGATCTGAGTCATGCTACTGATGATTACAGCTTTTGCACCCTATTACTGCGAGGAAGTTTCCTACTAGTGGAAATGGCAGATTTCCCATCACTTTGGGTCTTCAAATAAAAAGTTGGATAATGGCCATTTCAGAAGCCTGATCTTTGTAGGTCACTACTGCAAATACAGCAGTACTTCGGGCTCCCAAGCAGACAACAGACAAATGTAAAGCTGCTACCTAGCAATAGGCTTTAATGCCTCATGTAGGAGTTTGCAGGTGGCACCATATCCCTTCTCTTACACCAGACATCTGATTCCATCATAATTCACAGCTTTTCCTATCTTTACCATCTCTAGTACATCAAAGAATTCCTAACATATTTGGCTTTTCTAAAAGGAATGCACACAAAATGGATGAACTCAACTCCCGGCTTACTGCAAATTATCAACAATAAAAATGAAAAGAGCATTTCCTGAAGGAGAATTCATTTGTTGGCTTTACCAAGACAGGACTCCATCAGCAGACTTCTTGATCTCTTTCAGAAAACATTTCCTGCTGTGCAAAGTTATAATCCCTTGCTATTTTATGAGGTTTTTCCTCCCAGAATGCACCCAGAAGCTTGACCAAGTAAATTAACAACTTTTTAGATCATTCTATTTATGGATTAATGGAATAGTGTAGAGATCTGAAAGGCACAGTGTCATCTTTTTCTAGATGAAATCTTCCAATGACCAAAGTGCCATTGGAAAACATCGTCTCCTTTTTTTAATTCATTCTTAAAATTTAGGAGCAGTTAAAAAAAAAAAAAACCAAAAAAAAACAGTATTCTACTTGGTACCAATTTCTTAATTTCTTTTACTTCTCTGTTGAGCAAAAGTAATCAGGAAAGAAAAAGCTATAATTGAGCCAAGTGTTATTTTCACTTAATTTTTTTGTGTGTGCTTAGCTAACATTAAAAAGTTACTTCTTTAGTGTCTGTCTTCTCTTTATAAATCTCTCTAAATAAGTAATACACTGCCTACTACTGTGTGTCATATTCCCAAAGGGATCTGAATGTTTTTTCTTATTTTTTGTGTGAGTAATGCTGTGAACTTGCTTGCAGTCTGGCTTTCTCCTTGAAATCACAGAATCTAGACTGGAAAAGACATTAGAGATCACCCAGTCTAACATTCACTGAGCATCCTTTACCCGGATATTACAGCCCCAAAGGCCCTGCCTCTACTATCACCAGACCAAATTCTTGTCTCAACCTGAGAAATTCATGTGAGAGAGCACACAACCAGAATTCTGCTTATTATAAACTTAGATACAATAATCCTCTTGGGCACAGCTGAGCATGAAGAAGAATGCTAAAGTCTTGTGATGAGATTTCTTCTGTCATCATTCAACCCAGACACAAGAACTATGCAGGTCACGTGCATTCAAAATTTAACACAATGAGATAGTTTTGAATCTGTGCGCCAGCGTAGGAAGATGTTCTGTTATTGGAGTAAGTCAAAGCGTGTTGTGGTTACACACAGCCATTTCAGTCACACACAGTCCCAAATTCAGGAAAAACATACTCTCCAAAACATCCATGTTATCTCAACAGCATTTCAGCCATGTACCACTCAGTGAAGACTTCAGCTTGAGGAAGGCACAGGAGTGGTGAAATACAATAAATGGACCACGACAGACAAGAAATACAGGGAGAATGCAAACACTTTCTACCACCAGCTTTACTCATAGGTCAGTGCTCTCCCAGCAGCTGTAGGTTCTCCCAGGTTTCTTCAATCTCCAGTCTCTGCCCACACAACATTCTCTTGCCTGTGGCTTTTTCCTCTTTCTTTTCACCTGCAGTTTCACTTTATGCACAATACTTAAGTCTTACATCCCACAAATGGTTTTCATGCATCGGAATACACCCAGGTAACCTCAGCAGAGTTACAGTCACCTGTACTTCTGGGAGGACAGTTTGGCAGTTGGTCTTCATATTTCCAACTGTCTCCTCATAGAATCACAGAATCACAGAATGGCCTGGGTTGGAAGGGACCTCAAGGATCACGAAGCTCCAACCCCCTGCCACAGGCAGGGCCACCAACCTCCACATTTCACAGCAGCCCAGGCTGCCCAGGGCCCCATCCAACCTGGCCTTCAACACCTCCAAGGATGGACGGGGCATCCACAGCCACTCTGGGCAGCTGTTCCAGCACCTCACCACTCTCACAGTAAAGAACTTCCCCCTGACATCCAACCTAAATCTTCCCTCCCTCAACCTAAATCCATTTCCCCTTGTTCTGTTGTCATCTACCCTTTCAAAGAGTTGATTCCCCTCCTGTTAGTAGGCTCCCTTTAGGTACTGAAGGCTGCAATGAGGTCACCCCACAGCCTTCTTTTCTCCAGGCTGAACAAGCCCAGCTCCCTCAGCCTGTCTTCACAGGGGAGGTTATTTTTCCTCAGGAAAAAAATAACATGAAGAAAAAAACACTAACCACAATAGCAAAGGCGAGACCTTTTGTAATGTTGTCCTTTTCACAAGTATTGGTACCAAAACTACCATCATGTTTCCATGCCTAAAATGAGGAGCACCTTCTGTTTCATGCACAGTGATAAGGTGAATGCCATGGTCTAAACCAGCGTGGGGTTATTTCTGGAAATGAAGCTCCTTTGAGAGCTTGGTGTAGGCTGCAGGTCAGATTTTGCCTTTGACTCCTTTGGTATTGGGTCTTTCAACCTCTGGGGCTATCACATTTTCATCTTATATATGTATCTTTAATAAAACCAGGAGATGAGAAAGACAGAAACAACACATCTCAATGGAATACAATTCAAATAAAGTTGTTAATAATAAATAATGTATTTAGCTTTATATTGCTGCTACTACCTAAGCCTGTGATTATGGGCAATGCTGAGATAAATAGATAAAACAACAGAGAATAGCAGTGAGGCTATTAGGATTTGAAATTTGCCACGAGGCACAAGCAGGTATCTAAATAATAAATATCAGTTTAATTTCTTCAAGCCTCAATCTGCCATGATATTAGCCCTCTGAAGTCAGATTCTGAAGCAGGAATGTTAACTTAACCTTGATTAAAGATGGAGCAGAAATCCCTGAGCACAGCGGCCAGCATCCCTTGTGGACAGGCAGCTTCTTGTTTTTCAGACAATGGTGGGTAAAAATATTTGTCCTTCCTTTTATTTTTAAATGATGAATCCACAGAATGTATTTCTGTATCCTGGTAGACAAAGGCATAATGAGTTAATAAGAAACTCTTCTATTGAAAAAGAACATGTCAGTCATGTCAACAGCATCAATTTTCTAGGTAGAACTTCAATACAGCAGGTAACTGAAATTCAATGCATCTGTTATATTTCTTGTTGCCAAGGCTTTAACATTGCAGCAGCATCTGCTATCACCTTTCCAAGTGAAGTGAAATTGGTGCATTCGTTTTATTTCATGACGTAGCAACTGCACTGAGGACGAATTACAGATTATAGGGTTATATAAAGGTTTTCTCTGCACATATAGAAGGATTCAAGGACTATTGTCTCATGATTATAGACACAACTTATTCTAACTGTGATCTAGTTATTAAAAATTAAATATTTTCTACTATATCCTGTTCTTCAGTTGCTGTAAAAATATTACAGAACACTTATATCCACAGTACGTGGCTCTAACTTTGATCAGTTTGGTATTTTGCACTTTGATTGGTTTGCACTGGAACAGGTTGCCCAAGGAGGCTGTGGATGCCCCATCCCTGGAGGCATTCAAGGCCAGGCTGGATGTGGCTCTGGGCAGCCTGGGCTGCTGGTTGGTGACCCTGCACATAGCAGGGGGTTGGAACTGGATGAGCACTGTGCTCCTTTACAACACAGGCCATTCTGTAATTCTATGAATCTATGATTCTATGATGCTATGATATGATGACCTTTCTTTCCTTCCTGATGGGTGAATTAGGCAAAAAGAAAACAAAAAAAAACCCAACAGGTGAGAGGTAGAGCAACAGGCCAACCATATTAAGGCACGTCGTACAGATCGAGGCCATGATAAGCACCGGTATTCTTCACAGAATCTATGTAAAATTCCTATGCTTTTACACACATTAAAAAAAGAACAGATAATGGCACAACAGGAATCTATTTTCTTGACAGAGAATTAATACTAAAAGAAAACGTCCTGAGTCATTCTCATTACTGCTTGGAAGCTTTAATCTTGTGGACTTAGTTCATGAAAACCTTCAGATCCCTTTACAAGCTAAAGAAAGCGAATACTGGTAGCTTATACATTTAAGCACTTTCAAAAGTCAGACTCATTTCAGAATGGGGTTGTGAAGTCTAAATTAAGGGCTTTTCAAGTAAGGTGGTGTCTCAGTATACTGATCATTGTTCATCTGTGTCATAGAGAGAATGAGAAATCTGAGACAGAAAGAGGCATCTCCCCATACTGCATTGTCTTCATATTGCTATAGTAACTTGTGCAAATGCTAGAAAGACTTTCTGCTGTTGGTTTCTCTCTTTAGCGATGATATTAACGCACAGTATGTCAAATAAGGTCTATGTCATGGAGTCAAGCCCTCTGCATGCATTTTCTTTCTTAAAGCAAAGACATGCCAACTATCAACTATCATGAATCCTAGTGCTGGTCTTGCCCTCTCTCATGTAGAGCTCAGACGAAGGAGAGAGAGAAGTAATTCTGTAAATCAACAGCTGACCAAGGGGGTGGGAGGTAACAGAGCAAGAAATTAGCTCTGCCTTTCTCCACTCTTTTCCATTAACTATTCAAAAGTCTTCCAGGTGACCTCTGGAAGCCCAAATGTCTTAAAGAGAATGGAAACTCCTACATACCAGGGTCAGTCAAAAGACTAATTGGTATGCAAAAGGCAATATTATCCATCAGAAAAAAAAAAAAAAAATGTGGGCTTGCTGCATACAAAATGTAAAACAACTTCACATCAAGTGTTTTATGTAACTCAAAAGAGGAACTAATTCCACATGGCTCACTTTAATATTACATTGTTAATTATTAAGACTTGTGATCCGTATACAAGAGAATATGCTTCAGAAAGTTATTGAGAATTGACAAGATTATAAATGGGTTTAACTAAACAAATATACTGTTATGTTCACTAAGCCCTGTAACAAATAAAGGATAATAAACAGGCACATTCATCTATTTTTCTTCTATTATAGTCACTGAAGACAAACACAGGGGAAAAAAAACAAAACAAACCAAAATGACCTGCTTACATGTTAACACCCTGGACCATAACACTGTAAACTGTTCTGTTTTTAAGAAAATCATCATTAGCTTCTGATTTTATATGGTAATTGTACATCACCAGTTTATGAATAACAACAGTAGAGTTTTTCCCTTCTGATTTCAGAGCCACTTGAGCTATGCAGATTTCAAAAAGCTTATGAATATACAGATAAACACAGAACTGCTCTGAACATCTGTAAGCAAAGTACAAAAATACTTTTCATAGTGAATGAACATCCTGTGCTGCCTAACGCTGGCCAAAATCGGCGTATTTATCTATTAGCCTAGTGTACCAAATATAGCTCAAAATCCTTCACCCAGTCCAGAATTCCCTTTCAGATTTTCATCTGCATGGTTGTCACCATACAACGTAAAAATAACTTTTCAGCACTGTGTTTATAAGCTACAAAATAACTCAATTATCTCTTAGATGTCAATTTAACATGGCAATGCCACACCGTCTGATTGGAGAATCTTCACGTAATCTACCTGGCACCTGAACAGAATGACACTGACTGAGTGAGCTGAACAGAATGAATTTTGTCTGGATGAGGAGCTACGAGATGTGGTTTAGTAGCTTGTGGTAGCAATGGTAATGGGAGGATGGTTGGACCAGATGATCTTCCAGGTCGTTTCCAACCTTGTGATTCTATGATTCTATGATTTTGTGACACTGAGCTGAACTAAGACATTCCTACCTCCCCAGCAGAGTTAGATTTGGCTGCTCTTCAATGTCTATGAAGACAGGGGCTTGCTCTTACAGACTTGAAAGAAGATGAAAAGTTACTTACTTATGACTAACAGACCTAGTGTGAGCGTGAAGCAGCGTATCAAATCACAATCAATACACTCAAGGATCTCCATCTCAGTAATTCCTAAACCCACAGGCATTTAAATCCAAGTATTAGTGCTATGTTACTATCTATTTTCAGATCAATTACATTTAAGTAGTGTTCTCCACACTGGACTTCAAGCAAGATGTTTGTTAGGATTATTAAGGAACATCCTAAATTCACAAGAAATCAAAAACCTTCCAAAGGCTCTATGAGCCAAAGGATGTAGAAAATATTTCTACACCTCTTGGTAAGACAGAAAGCAGAAACTTTTTCCTGTGGATTCCAAATACATATATAAAATGCTTGGATCAGATACATGATCAAAGACTGGAATTTCATGCATCCAAGAACAAGAGATTGGGAAATCTCAGCAAGCACACAGTCCCCTGCCTCCATACGTACATACACTGACAATGTATGGCAATACTCTTATCTCCAGACAGAAGGATGAATAGTAAACGTACATGCACACATCATAGAAACTAGATGATCATTATGGTCCTTTTCAACTCAGGCCATTCTCTGATTCTATGATTCTACATCAATTAGCTGCTCACACAACAGGCATCCAATTGCTTTGAAGAAGTCCAAGGGCAATCACAAAAAGCTGTCAGATGTGACCACAGCGTGGCAGGTGCAATAATCTCACACATCTCAAATGGCACTAAAACCTACATTTAGGGAATCGAATCAAAAAAGCACCATTGGTTGATACGTTTGAAGAGCCCTTAGCTTGGACATAACAGTAAATCCACACCATTTTGCCTCGGGTCTCGCTGATGATCTGCTTTTGGAACAAGGGCTACATGCTCAATCCAAAGAATTATTGCCTATATTCCTTCAGAGCAGAGTGCCAGGAAGGTGTTGGATTAAAATAACTTTCCTGCACAGATTCTCCAGCCTGCATGGGTTGAATGCAAAGCTCAAATACTTGCCAAGCAGAAAACTTTTAGTGGCATTAATGTGCTTCCTGGAGCTGGATTTAGAGGCCACAACTGTTAAGTGTTTGCCATGGATATGACCTTGTCAGAACAGATGAAGAGGAAAGTGGCAATCACTGTGTGCAACTGAAGTCTACTGCTTCATAAGTTGCTCTCCCCAACGAAAACTATGGCAACTAGAAGCAGCCAGATGGCAATATCTCAGGGGGGCTGGTGAGAGCTCTCTACAGAGACTTCCAAAAGGTATGTTCAAAGATAAAACAAAATCTGCCAGGAAAAAAAAAAAAAATCAGAATAAAATCAGAATAAAATGGAGCTAGAAGAAGCTAAGTAGGAAGAAAAAATTAGCATGCAGGAATCAGTACATTCTCCAGTTCAGCTCTGCTGCACCACTAAGAACAGAAATACGCAGCACATACGCATCCCATTTATGTTCACAGAGGCAAGGCTGTGAAGAATGTGCTTATCCTTATGGATATCTCTGAGGAAAAACACCAGTGTCCAGTACCTGGAGGCATACAAACATCCACCATGTGAACGTGCATAAAAACAAGCACAGGAAAAATAACCTCAGCTGTGGTTTTGCAATACCAATCTAGCAACAAAACTGTCAGAAAACAGACTTTGCAGATATTTTTTTCCGTTTCTTTATTCCTGGATTCTTATTGTTAAATTACCATTTTTGTTCACTGCTGATGAAATAACACAAATAAAGTAGCATCAGAAAGCTTTTAAAGTATCCAAATCAAATGCAAAGCACCCAATACTGTGGACCCATCCCAAAATATAAAACCAGCATATATTGTATAGGACTAAAAGACATGGTATCTTTTTTCTGCTCCCCTGACTACACCTTGTCTTGTGCTCACATCCCCCCTTGGCCAACAGCCAGCACTCAGGGTTTTGGAGAAAGACTCAACAGAGCAACAGGACTAACCTCAGTGTATTGGAACAATGAGTGCATTGGGAAAGAGAAACTATTCTGCACATCCCTACTCTGTATATCCCCATTCTATGCAAACAATCTAACTAATGTCCAGGACATTAAATAGAGTGGCCAAAAAAAGGCCTACAGAATTGTAGGGGCTGGAAGGGACTCGTAGAGGTCATCGAGTCCAGCCCTCCTGCCAAGCAGGCTCCCTGCAGCGGGATATATACGCTTATACATTCACAGATGATGCAAACAAATGATCAAAGTAGATAGCACGGGAACATTACGAAATGAAAGCATTAGGAAGCAACAGATAGTACAGGCATCACTGATCCCTCCACAGGTGGTATTTCCCTTTGCTGTTTTGCAGGAATTCTGGGTCTCTCTGCATTAGTTAATACAAAAGCACAAGCCTCCTTCTTTTTGTTCTAGACATTTTTACATTTCTACATACTGCTCTGAGTTACCAGCAGAAATTCTCCCTAATCTGTACATTTTCTTTCACACTTACAAGGCAATTTCTCTGTATTGTCTATAAAATACCACTTTAAAACCTCTTTTTTCACACATTTTTTACTTTTTCTATAAAGTTTTTCCTGTACTGAGTGCCTTGCTGCACTTCTCCATGGTTGCTAGAGTTCCATTATTTGTTCATATCACTGAATTCTTTACACTCCATCAACCCTACACAATAGATTGTTAGTATATAAGTATATCAAATTCAGCATTTGGCATAAAAAGGGCTATCAAGAAAATAAAGCAAAAGCAAACCTCCAAGTTGTTCTCCATCATAGACTACAGGAAAGCAAGAATTTACTTTAACAGCAACATGAGTCAGTTGGGTGCCAGTGGTTCTATGTTTTGGATCACAGAAACTGCAGTAGGTTATCAGTGTTGTAGAAGGATTAGTATGGAGTGCAATGAAAAATAAAGGCAAGGATTTGATTTGGAAATGATAAGATGCTGTGCAATGAACTACATACAAATTTAACAAATTTTTAATAGTAACACAAATGAGAAACCTAGACTTTCCCAGGAGGTTATATGGAAAGAAAAGGAAAAAACGCTCACTTTCTCGTTTCTGTCTATACTCAAATATGGATAAAATTTAAATCAAAATTCATACTTTTTTAAAAAGACACATTTGCATAAGTTGCAGAACAATCCACTTCCTGAGAAAATACATTAAAACACAATAAGCAATGAAGAAAATCTAAAACTTGTACTTTTTTTCCTTTTTTCTCAAAGTATTTCTACCTTACTGAATGGTAGGAACTGACGATGGGATGGGCATACCGTAGATGTCCCTGCAGTTCAGGACACAGGGTAGGTAGCAGTGTTCTGTAAATAGCTCTTCAGTTGCTGCAGTCTGTCCTTCACTCTTTATTGTCACAGAATCATACAATCATAGAATCACCAAGGTTGGAAAAGACCTACAGGATCATCCAGTCCAACCATCCACTGATCACCAATAGATCTCACTAAACCATGTCCCTCAACACAACGTCCAAACATTTCTTGAACACCTCCAGGGTCGGTGACTCCACCACCTTCCTGGGCAGCCCATTCCAGCACCTGACCATCTCACAATCCTTAAAAATCAAAGAGACAAGCTTACCTGAACAGACTTCTTTGTAGGTAGGATTTGGAGTATAACCTCCTGCATAACCCACGTGAGTGGAATAGACTCCTTTCTGTCTCCAAAACTTCCTCTCAGCTCCCCAGAAGCAGCCCATACCTGAATATTGGATGAAGTACATAACAGTATGTCAAAATCTGCTCAGTGCTGAATCATTCATTTGCACATTCATTGATATAGCTCATATAGCCAGTATGTGATGGCCAAGCACTTTCCAAGACTACATGTGGAGTAATTACACTGATAAATCCATTCTGCATCAGTGCACAACGCAAACATAGGTTTATTTTATAATGCTTCTGAATGAATGTTAACACATTACAGAGTACAAATCCTGTAAGGGTTCAAAGGCTCAAACAAGGAGAATTTTCATGCAAACAAAAATTACTTAAAATGCAATCGCACTGTTTGTACAGCACCATTTTTACTCCAGTTGATTAGCAAGCTGTCAAAACACAATAATTTGTATTAATGGCAAACAGTTATTTAATTTTCTGTTTTCAGGCATATGCAGTCTTTAAAGATGGCAAAAATAATGGATTAAATTATACGCTATACAGGAGGAAAAATGCTTTGATTTAACAAGTTATGCATACACATATTTCATGTTCTGACAAAATTTCAAAATTCATTCACCCACACGGCCAGTTATCAAAAGGCCATTGTCAACAGGTGTAAATTAGCAAAAGTCTCCAGGTAACAGGAATCAAGCATATGGTGTGAAAGCCAAGGGGAAGGAACAAACAAGCCTAACATTCACAATTCTCTGATGGCTTAAATAGTTCAGAGATGTTAGCTACGATTTGAAGGACTTTATGAAGCTGAAACATGTCGTGTACACTCTAGTAACTCAGGTTGGATATTAGGAAGAATTTCCTCACAGAAAGAGCAGTGATGCAGTGGCACAGCTGCCCAAGGAGCTGGTGGAGGATGTTTCAGGGTGGATGGGAGGTGTTCCAGAACCTTGGGAATGCAGCACTGAGGGATTTAGTGGGCATGGTGGGGTGGACTGGGGCTGAGTTTGGGGTTCTCAGAGGTCTTCTCCAATCTTATTGATTGTATGATTCTAGGATTATTTAACTCATCCCTGATTATGGGTAATGTGCTTTCTCTTTCAATGATAACATATGTTCTAAAACATAAAAGCTAGTAAAAAATCAGCTAACCACTGATTACACTTAAAAATCAATGACCCATTATGAGTTTCCTATTGATAACAATACAGATACGACAGGTTGAGAAATTACAGAAATATTCCTTTAAAGTTCAACTAGAACAATTATGATCACTCACAAAGGCAAATTCTTTCTTTGAAACCCAGAGATTAGCTTCAGACGTACTTTGACCAACTCCTATGGTAACAAACAAAAATACAGAAGTGATGACTCAGAATGTTTCAGTTGCTCAAGTGAGTCACACCAATTGGGAGCCTAGCCTGCTCCTGGAGACCTGGGACAGAGACAGGCATCTCCTGAGTACCATTCAGTTCAAAGAGATAGAAAGTTACCCATCTAATTGCATTTTCCATGGACTACAGAGACAGCTATAGCTATTAAATTTGGGTTCTTCAGCTAGGGTTGTTAGAGTTAGGGTGGTATGGTTAGGTCATGGTTGGACTCGATGATCTTTAAGGTCTTTTTCAACCTGAGTAATTCGATGATTAAACTAGGCTGGTGAGAAAGTATTGAAGGATCAATCTTGAATCTGTCTCCAGATTTTGCAGAAAGAACATTTGAGAATTCTTACTGCCTGCAGTTCTTTATTCCCCACATCCAATGCTAGAGTTGTACATAGCTCTTGACTCTTTCTTCATATTGCTTTATCCACGAGGGCATTTTAGAAGTGCTCAGAAGTAGACTGATGCTACAGTCTACACAGATGGACATTCCTATGTTCACTACACGTGCTTCCTAAGAGGAGGATGAGGTTGCCTGGACCCTAGGCAGGTGGAGTGCCAAATATCTCCTCAGTTTTCAGTGGACACGAGATGCCCCTGGTGGAATTGATGGGATCACACTGGAGGTTTACAGGTCACTAGTCAATGGATAAAGAGTACAAAACATCAGTGAGAAAAAGCCTAACACAGAATTAGAGGACTGAATTCTGCCCAAGTTTCTCTGACTGACAGTTCTGCCTGAGAGCTATATAAAGCAAGTAAATGGCTGATAAGGTCCACTGTCCTGAGGAAAAAAAAAAAAATCATTATTAAAGAAGAAAAGGATTCACTGTATCTTATGACTTTTCTCTGTGTCATAAAAACCCAGAGCCACTCTTCTTTCCCATGACCAGTAGACCAAACCCCATCAGTTTCAGTGACCTAATGCAGACCTAGCCCATAAAAACCTTGAAATCATAGAAATATCTGGATTGGAAAAGACCTTCAATATCACAGAATCATAGAATGGCCTCGATTAAAAAGGACAATAATGATCATCTAGTTTCAAACCCCCCTGCTACAGGCAGGACTTCCAATCACGAGCCTGGCTTTGAATGCTTCCAGGGATAGGGCATCCACAAGATCATCAAGTCCAGCCTGAACATGCATAACTGTTGCTGAAATCTCTAAAATGTAGTACTACATGACACCATTCTCACAAGAGACTTGTACACACATTATCTTATTGAGACAGCCTGGACGTGTCATCTTTGCTTTGTGGAGAAGAAAACGTTTTGGGGCATTCATGAAATCAGAAATTCTGTACTTTTCTTTTTTGGCATCCGAGACATATTTTTGATTTTATAGGGATGATTCCTTGATTATTTTTTTGAGTAATTCATTCCACTGCAGACATAGTATCTATTATGGACATGTTCCTCAGAAGACTGGAGAGACTGCCTCACCATGACAACCTAATTATGGATCTGTACTCTAAGTACCTGGGACAGCATCCAATATTCAGGTTTGAATTCAAACATGGGCCCAACTTCAAATACAAAGTAGAAATGTTCATTACTTTCCTATTTCAAGATGTCTGGAACTAATGATAATTAACCATAATGTTTGGTGACTCTCCTTGATCAATAGTTATTGTTTAGGGTTCTCTCACCAATTGTCCTCACCCACTTGAACTAATTACCTATATCTTCATAATGGTTTCTTTCACTATTATTTGTTCTCTGCAACCAGTTTATATATGAAATCATCGTGTTCCCCATCCTCTCAGAAACAGACATTCTATTCTTTTGGTGAATGATTCTCATGACTTCTCAAGTACACTGACACCTTGTGCAAACAATAAATCCTCACATCCACGAGAACAGATAAAATTGAAGTCATTGTCACAAGAAAAAACCTGCTAGTAAAAGGACATAATTTACAACAATATAACACTCAATTGCTTTCCGTGGAATAAATACATCCAGCAGCTGATGTTTGTTATTCTGCTTAAGTAGGGCCATGTTCTACAGAGAAATTGTCACAAGGAGAGGGATATTAAGAATAAAACCCCCTTCAGTGCTCTTCTTCAGAACACTGATGGTCTGAAGCCACATTCAGACTACTAAAATTGGGAAATAATCTCAGTTAAAGACGTCATGTATTCCTGTAGTACAAATAACAGAATCACAGAATTGCAGAATGGTTGGGTTGGAAAGGACCTTCCAACAGTTGGACTAGATGATCTTACAGGTCGTTTCCAACCTTGTGATTCTATGATTCTATAACCTCAAGGATCATCAAGCTCCAATCCCCCCGCCACAGGCAGGGCCACCAACCTCCACATTTCATACCAGACCAGGCTGCCCAGGGCCCCATCCAACCTGGCCTTGAACACCTCCAGGGATGGACGGGGCATCCACAGCCTCTCTGGGCAGCTGTTCCAGCACCTCACCACTCTCTCTGAAAAGAACTTCCCCCTGACATCCAACCTAAATCTTCCCTCTTTCAACTTAAAACCATTACAAAGAAGTTTACTTCCTCTAATTTCTGCTATTCCAGTAAAAAATTGAAGATGTTCCAAAAAATTAGATAAAACTCAGAGGGAAAAAACAGTAAAAAGCAGCAGAGAAAAGAACATAAAAGAGAAATAAGCCACTCATACTATAACGTGAAACCAGCAAAGATAAATTTGATTTTAAACTATTCATTAAATATTTTGCATAATCCTCAGTACTGGTTAAGTGAGCGCAGCTTTAGTGTTAGATAGCAAGCGGCACTGCTAAGGGGAAAAAAAAGAAGGGAAATACTGGGGAACATGCTCTTATGCCCAAAAAAACCGCATAATTTGAATATAATGGGGATGGCAGGAGAGTATTTAAGCATTGAAGATATTTGTCACTTTTTAATTGCTAATTTGTAAAACAAAAAGTATTCTTTAAGTGATGGGTTTTGACTGACTCTTAATTGGAATTTCAAAAGGCATTTTAAGATTTTATGCTTTTGAACTTCAAAAACAAACAGATTCAAATGGCAGTCTTTAAAGGTTCATTCATCCCTCTAAATAATATTAATCACACAATTCGGGAATAAATGCTAATACTGCTATTCCTTTCTAGCATTCACATCCTTCTTCTCAGAGCATTCCCTTTATATACATATATAAATACACAATATATATATATCTCTCCTCTGAAGAACTCTTTTTGTATACAGCTCAGTGAAGGAACACGTGTTTCCATAGGCAACCCAGCCATTAGCACATTTGTTAGAAAAAGTTTGTATAAGCTGAAGTATCCTTATAAAATAATGAAAGCAAAATATTGCTCTGATAAGAGAGATAAGCTTCCCATTATTAAAGATAATCTGTAACAATTTTGAAATATTCACAGAGCTAAACTGAGCAAAATGGAACTGCAGGTGTTTACTTTCTGGTGAGATTAATCGCTATACAGATGACGTTAATGTATTGACAAATGTCTCCATTGACTGTAACAGGAGTTCATACATTCAGAGATTAATTCATTTGACTAAAGAGAGACATCCAGGGTCACAGGTAGTGACCCATCCCTACAGACAGCCAAGGACAGGCTGGATCTTGAGCACCTGGGGGGCTCTGAGCACCTGACAAAGCTGTAGGTGCCCCTGCTCATTGCAGAAAGTGGGACCAGATGGCCTTTAAAGGTCCCTTCCAACTCAAGCAGTTCTATAATTCCGTGATTGTTTGATTTGAGATGCCTTAGGATATGCATGACATCTATCTGCTCAAGGCTGACAAACATGGCACGGGACTTGAGCGAGATACACGCCCTTCATGGAAGGCCAGGTAGAAGGCCATACCAGATACAACTATTTGTATATTTAAGGAGAGAGAAATAAGCCTGTATCTTGAATGTAGACATTATAAAAACATGAACATTTTTAATCTAGTTGAATCAAACCATACAAAATAAGTTGTGGTTGGAAGCTGTCCGTTTCTTTTTGGTGGCTAAAAAAAGTACCTACCACGAGCAGCTCGGTTGCAGAAGTCTGTGTGTGGGTCTGTAATTAAGCCACATAAAACCTAAGCAAAATGACTAATTACAGCTATTCCAGATCTATTCTGGTAATCATGTACTTAGCTTTCAGTACTATTAGATTCTTTATTTCCTGTATTGCATGCAACAGCCATTGCACAGAAAATAAATAAATAAATAAATAAAATAAAAACAGATTGGAAAACTTGTTTAAAATCATGCAACGTTCAAGATGTGCTCCCCTTTCACACGAGAAATTGGAAGATCCTACACAGGGAACCTTTTTTCACCCTCATTCTGCTCCCCTTCCCCGGTGTTTCTCCCTATCACATCTTTGAATAGCACTCCATTTCCATGCACGTTCCCTGATACAAATTCCTATTCATGATTCCATGATGTAAAGTGGGCACAGGCGGTACATTTGCATCAGAAGGGCATTCCTGATCCAAATTAAAACCTAATAAGACTCACCCATGCTGTACTAATTAAAGTCTATTAAGTTGTGAGCCCTGTAGATGTTAACAGAGACTGAAGCTTCAGGGACTCTCAGGTTTCCATTTAGAGGAACTCACAATGGTTGTATTGTTTATCAAGTCTGGCTGATTTTCCTATTTTCTCTACAACACATATGCATCCATGGCATTTTTATTCCATCCTTTCTTTATTCCTGTGTCCTTTACCTTTGTGTCCCTCTTCTCTGGGCACTCAGTGCTTGCACAGCCTGACTTCAGCTGACAGCCCATGACCTTTGGTTGCTGCCAGCTTTACCTACTGGCATTATCTCTTCCTACCCTCCCAGCAGCCCAATCGGACATCCAAAGAAGACACTTTTTGTCTAATTCTGAGAAACAAATGCATTATTTCCATGACATGCCAAGGTTTTTTTGGCCCACAGCCTGCAAGCTCTCCACCCACACTCTGAGCAGCAGATTAAGAAGCTGTTTCAACGTCAGGCTGACAGCAGTGCTTCACTGCAGAAGGTGAATGGAAAGAATAGGGATCCTGCTCCTCCTTCTGTTTGAAGGATTTTAGAAAGTATGCTTCTGCTAATAGGGATAAATTTCATATTTTTACGTACCCTCAGAAAAATAAAACGTGCTGCTGTGATGAGGGAACAAAGAGCAGCGTGCCCTGGAAACTTCTCCCCTAAGCCCAGCTCACCATAGGGAGGAGGACAGAGAGACCTGAGAGCAGCATTTCAGTACCTGAAGTGGGGCTGTAGGAAAGATGGGGACTGACACTTCAATGGGATCTGTTGGGTTAGGACAAGAGAAAATGGCTTTAAACTAAAATAGGGGAGATTTAGACTGGATGTAAGGAAAAAGTTTTTTACAATAAGGGCAGTGAGGCACTGGCACAGGTTGCACAGAGATGAGGTGGGTGCCCCGTCCCTGCAGACAGCCAAGGTCAGGCTGGATGGGCATTGAGCACTGATGGAGCTGTGGGTGTCCCTGTTGAGTGCAGGCAGTGGGACCAGATGACCTATAACAGTCCCTTCCAACTCAAACTCTGTGATTCTATCTACCCAAAGCTCAGGAGCACACCGAGCAGGAGTGCAGCCTGTGCCAGCATACGCTCTGAAGCCCTAGAAGCAGCGATGCTGCCAGCTGCTCAAACCCAGCCAAGAGGAGCTGGGGCACAGGCTGCTCCTCTCCACGGAGGCAGCAGAGGACAGCCAGCCGCACATCCTGCCACTCGTCCCACTGCTCGCCGGGAGCTGATGGCACAGCTGCCAAAGCCCTTGGCCAGTCTAGAATTTGGCCCGAAGTCTGAACACGATTTATTTAGTTACCTCTATAAAATCTGGAGAAGCCTAGCAAATGCTCAGCTGCTTTGAACTGATTTTTTTTTTTTTTTCCCACCCGGTTGGAAGGAATAAATTGAACCTCAGCAAGCCTGAGAGTGTCAGGACAAGGTGGAATGGTTTCAAACTAAAAGAGGTGATTTACATTAAATATTAGGAAGAAATCCTTTACTCAGAGGGTAGTGATGCCCTGGCACTGCTGCCCAGAGCTGCGGGTTCCGCATCCCTGGAGGTGTCCAAGGCCATGGATGGGTGCTGGGCAGCCTGAGCTGGTCCCTTACAACCCAACCATTGTATGATTCTATCAGTCAAGTCATATATCTATATAATAATGTGTATTACATAGATTTCTGCCAAGTTCAAACAGTGTTTGATCAGCCTTTTCTCTTAAAAAATTGTGCAGTATGGTTGGTACGGCTTTGTGGTTGAAGTCCATTAAAGTGCTGATATTTTTAAGCCTTGTGCCAGACAGATATTTGATTATGCTGTGTGCACCTCAGCTGTGGGGACCACTCATTCTTTGTACTTCTCAGATTGCAGTAGGTACTTTGGCTTCACGTTGAAGGGCCAGAAGAACACTTGTACCCAATCCAGAGCCTACACACAGTTCTTGTACCCATGGTTAAAACACTTTGGCTTGGATTTATACAACTCTTGGATTTATACAACTCTGTAAGCTAAGTTTTAGTCATGGAATTATAAAGGTTGGAAAAGACCCGTACGATGACCAAGTCTAACCACTGACACATCCCCACCATGCCCACTGACCGTATCCTCATTGCCACATCTCCACATTGATAACCTCCAGTGACACTGTCCCTACCGCCTCCCTGGGCAGCCTGTTTTTCTGTTTGTTCTACACAGGGAAATATTCCAGTTTCTTTGGCTTCACTGTGGTTGAAGATACAGACCCAACAGGAGCACGGGATCTCACAATCACATGTAAAAGGAGTGAATACATCTTTATCAAACACATTTACGTTGCTTGTGTACTTACACAACAGCTTATAAGGGCCAGAAAAGGTAAAGTGATCAAAGTTGCATCCCCATAAGCACCAAGATCAAAAGGCAGCATGAATTACCTGAAAGTCTTTGCTGTGAAATTTTTCAAATTCCTGTTGAGAATCTGGAAAGAATTTCAGATTCAGACTGAAATGTAATGTCATCTTTTACATAACGCTGTAATATGTAGGGCGCTTTGGTGAGCCATCTGGATGCATATAGGATTAATGTTATCAGTCAGGACTTGAAATAAAATTGTATCATTGATGTCTTTAGGAGTTTAACGTGCATGCAGCAACCACGGAATATTTGAGCAATCAAAAATATCTCAGACCACTGGAAAACAATCAACTAAGAAATGGTTGTGAGGAATATTAAAAAAAAAAAAAAAAAAAAAAGCCTGAAATGGAGAACAAGCTCAGCTGAAAGAAATAAAATTCCTGATGACAGATGGCATTAAGCGGATGATCTTCCTAGATAAGCGTTGGCTCTAATGCTACAACAGGGTTGATAAATATGTTGAACAACTTGCCTGGGGCAAGTCAAACAAAGCCCTCGGCAAGAAATTTAAAATGCAGTTTGCCTAACAGAGCAACTAAAGAGGAATTTCTTGGCTCACCATTTTGCCAAGATGTGTTCTGTTCACACTGCATGAATTCCCAGAGAAACTGTTGGGTTTGCTTCATTTTCCATAGGAAAAGCAGAAGCCTCATGTTCATTCAAATTACCAAATGGCCGGGCAATTCAGTGCTGCCAGTATGGTGGCTGCTGACATTCAAAGAGCGTGTGGGCGTGTGTGTGTATGTATGTGTGTTTGTATAAAACCTGCACAACACATTATTGTAAGAGGAAAAGGAGAACATCATAATAGAAAGGGAGTATTTTACTGTCAACAGAAAAACTGCCATGTTCTCAGTAAGAAAAATATGCGTAACGTGTGGTACGACTTTAGAAAGGCCCTATAAGGCAACAGCACTCCAACTGGGAAAAGGGCGAGATAGAGAGACAGAAAACGGTTCTCAAAATGTATTTATGCAACCCATCATAAAAGCACATTACAAGTAAGAAATAATATAAAATCAACAAGATTTTAAGAAATTTGAAGCCAATATCAAGGATAGTAATAGGACATAAACCATGGCTACCATGAACTTCACAATTACAGCAGGAGAGGTTTCAGATATTCCTATTCAAATGCAGTTTTGATCTTAACCAGCAGAGAGCAGGGAAATACACATCTCAGTGCTCTAAAATACTCTCAAAGATGGCCTTATTCACTGCCTTAGTATTCTTTCCCCATGCGATAAACTGGAATAGTTAAACCAAGTTGCTCTCTGGTGAGTCCAGATAGTAAGAAAATTCCATCATCACAATCCTCTGCTGGAAAACTTTTTCTAATTTCCAGAAACTGGAAGATACGGACCACTCATAAACATTTATATACTCATCCAAAAGGTTGGCATCACAAGCTGGGAAGGGAATATGTGAAAGCAGCACTGGCCAAACTTCCTGACCTTTGAGAGAACCTTTCAGGAAGCTCATCTCAGGTCTAAATAATCAGAACTAGCAGTGTAAATTGCTTCTAAAGGTGAATAGGATGAGAAGTAGATCTTGAGAGAGTGAAGAAATAGAAGCACTTCAGTGGCTCTGCCCTTTTCTGCATTGCTGGACTACCAGCCGTGTTCCTTGTGGCTGTTTTGCAACTGTTTGTTGTGCATCAATCACGCTCAGCATTCCCTTAGTTCTTAATTAGGAGAGAAAGGTTAAAAGGAGTTGGAAGATGTGCAGGATTCATCTGCACAAAAATACACATACAATTCATAGGCTTTACCTCCCAGCTCCCAAAAGGGCACAGTGTGGGAATGTGCCATAGGAGGAAGCCTGGCAGCAGCCATTTGGATCTGGGGAACCATACTTCCTCTCTCCTCTAGAAAGCAAATACTTAAATACTAATTCTCATGCATTTAGCTCCTTTCATCAAAAGACATCAAAGCATTTTGCACACAATAATTAAGCCTCGCATGAACCATAATTTATGAATTATTACTTTAAGTACTCTCCAACTGAGGTATGAGGGGTCCCAAAGCAAAGCAAAGAATCCCTTTTGGAAAAATACCAAAGGATCCCAACTAACAGGTCTTTGTTTCAAATAATTCTTTTTCATGTTATGACTGCTGGTTGATAGAAACACTACTTGATAAACGGATGTTTTTTCTACCTTTTTCTTGTCTTATTTCTGTTGATTTATATTCCTCTGAAAAGCTTGTTGTAGATAAAATATAGCAACTTTCATCTAATCCGTCGTTCAGTGGTAGAATATACCTGAAACATAACAACATGGAAAATAAGACAAAATGAAGAGCTGCCTCCAAAAGTACAGAAAATGTCTCTGAGCATTATGATAGCTTTAACAAATCGAGCCAAGTGGTGATCTTGGTATTTGCTAGGCTGAGGTTGCCAAGATTAGGCATGGGGCAAAAGAATAATAATTAAATAATAGAAGATGCATCAAAAAAAACAGTTCAGTGTCTCACTCTTGAAGACTTCCATCGTATGAAAAGCTATCTTGTTCCTTGATTGATTTTCATTCATGAAATGGAACCATTTCTGTTTTCTTGGTTCTGTATTGGACATTGATTCCATTCTATTTAGATGTGCAGATCTGGCAAAAATGGGATGAGAAGAAAGTTTCACGAATGCAAGCTCAAGTTCAGACCACAAAAGACCTTCTCTCCAAGGCTCATTTCTACCATTCGTGCCATTGCTTCTTTCAACACAAATGCAGAACAAGCCAGCAACCTCTCCAAAAGCTTTCTGACAGAGCCATTCCATAAACATGAAGGAGCACTGTCACAAATCGTAGAGCTCAGGCACTGGAAACTAAACCAGTAAATATGTGTTTCTTCAATGCTCTTTAATGGGGATTTGGGAATACAAATGAGTGACGGCTCATGGATGGGAACAACTGGGCATCACTTTCACTCAAAACGAATCACACATAAAGCAATATTGCACAAAAATGTGTAAGATCTGCAGAAAAGACGTGCTATTCACAGAGTAACAGCAGGCAGTCCTAAATGCAAAGTATCTAAATTAGCATTGCAATTCTTCCAGATCTAACTGATTAAAGGGAAGTCCTACAAAGTATTGTAGGGACCCATTGTTTCTTGGCCACAAAGGTGATACCTGAAGGAATTTGTGATAGGTAAAAAGAATAACAGGGTTTATGGCCAAAATTCTGACTGTATTGACTATTCACTCTTTTAAATGTCTCTCACAAAATAAATCAGTCTCAATACAAGCATATTAATACAAGCATCTAGTATTAAATGTAGAGGTTGGTGGCCCTGCCTGTGGCAGGGGGTTGGAGATTCATGATACCTGAGGTCCCTTCCAACCAAAGCCATTCAGTCATTCTGTGAAATGTAATGTATATGCATCATAAGCTATTTGCATATCTCTGATGTGCCCAAAAATGGAACAAAATCTTCATCTGAATTAAAGAAAAGAATATCCAAGGATAGAGTTAATAAGTGATGCCAGCTTGTGCACAGATGAATTCAGTCTAACTACTTTTCTATCTACTTTGAAGAAGGGAGTAGTTTATTAATATATTACCTTTCAAAAGTCTGTTAGGGACTAAAGGAACCCCCGGCACAATAATATGTGAAAGAGATTGAGGTAGAGCTACATGGTCCTATCATCAACTTGATTATTTGCTTCATTGCAAAGCATCACATCTTTAGTTCAGCCATTGATTTGAGGCTTTCAAATCATTTTGTGATCTTCCTTTGCTCTATGCATTCCAGCACTTCGCACTGGAGATTCATTTTAGATCATCCTCGGTCATTTGACACACTTTAGTGCTCTGCTACTCAAGTAGAACTCAGTGTACACATAAAATAAGAGATGTCATCAGGGCTGCATAATCCATTTGATTCTCTTGAAACTGTATCTTTCATATAAACTCATCTCTGCAATAATAGAGAAGTCTTAGCCTTGTCTTGTGAAAATCTCTGTAATCTCCCAGCAACCTTAGGGAGTTTGAAATACAGAGGCAAAACAAAATATATTCTGCTATAATAAAAGCAAAGCACAACAAACACCTTGTTACGGGCTAAATAAGAATCACTTTCAGAGCTATAATGCAGAAAATAATAACTTGTTTACAAAGTCTGTTCACTGCAAGGAATAGAAATCTTGATGTTTCTTTCCCTCTTTGATAACTATTGCTAAGTTAAATTAACTGCCACAGACACATTCAAAAAAAGCCATGTCATATTACTTATTTTATCTATATCCCTAGACTTTAAATAACAACAGAAAGCTGTAGGCACCCTGACAATTATTTAAACTTACAATCTGTAATTGCTCAGGAGTAAAAAAATAATTACATCCAAATAACAAGCCAGTTCAACAAACAGCCCTTTATTCCTCCTTTCTCCAACTTCATAGAAACATGCCCTTAACCCTTTTCCAGTGGAAGCCCAAACTAATAAATGTCATCTGAGTGTACCTAAAAGATCATCAAAATTAATCTATTTTGGACCACAGCTGTCCTTAATGGTAATACAGAATTTCCAGGAGGTATTTTCTCGTCTCTTAGAGGCCAATAAAATTTTGGTGTGTTCTCACTTGCAAAAGAGAATACTTCTTTCCTATACATCCCACAACAATTACTCAAAAAAATACCAGAGAAGATTGTTATAGCAAAACTAATTTATATCCAGAGGAACAGACAGAGGCCAAATAGATATGTGGTTAGTCATTTATCATTTACGCACTATTTGACATGCACTCATTGCCAAAAAACATGGTGTGCTATTGTTGAAAATAAAGTAACTATCAAAGATACTGAGGCAGTGTCTACACTGCACTGATGGCTTGGGAAAGGAATTGTCATCAGGAAGAATGAACCTTTGACCTCTTCTTGGCCTAACTCAAAAGAGAGAGGATTAAGGTTGGATATAAGAAAGTTTTTTTACAATAACAGGGGTGAGGCACTGACACAGGTTGCACAGAGAGGCATTGGTGCCCTGTCCCTGCAGACAGCCAAGGTCAGGCTGGATGGGCTCTGAGCACTGATGGAGCTGTGGGTGTCCCTGTTCAGTGCAGGGAGTGGGGCCAGATGATCCATAATGGTCCCTTCCAACTCAAACCATTCTATGATACACTGTTTGTTAAAGAGGCACCAAGATAGCTGCCAGCAGCCAACCAAGGTGGAGGTATCCATCTTTATCATGAAGTGGGACACGGCCATTTTAGAGCAACTCTATGAATAAGCGAAGACAGGTTTACTTTTGTGTGCAGTAGAATTTTGCTATTTCTTCACAGGTTTCAAATCAAGTATTAAAAAAAAAAAAAGCCAGTTTGCAATGAAATGTGCATCACCTATGACTTAAGTGGTACATGATGGACAAGCCTGAGATGCAACAGCACAAACACTGAAGCAGAAGTCGATGAGCTCATACAAATCAGAGATCTCTGCACAAACTCATGCTGGATAAGTGCAGCTACCCAGCCAGGCTTGGATAACTTGGTACCAGAGCACAGGCACGGACAGCATCCAGGTCCATGCCAAGCCAGACATGCACCCAGAAGGAGCTACTGCCTATTTCACAGCACCCATTGTGCAATCAGTCATTTTGCCTCCTCTGGGGAAAACCAGGAAAAACTATATTTTCTGGGTTTTTCTTGTTTCTCTTGGTATACAACTTCAGAGTACTGAGGTTGTGAGGTTACTAGAATGAATCTCATTTAAGAAAAGTTCAAAACATTACTAGCAGAAAAGAACCATGTGCATCCATTTGTTCTCATCACAAATATTTCTCAACAGGGAGCTAATGACAGCTGTGGACTGCATCTGCATGGTTTTCAACACTGTTTTCAACGATGACTCCTGTACTTTCCAAATAGCAAACAGGTTCTCACCATGAGACTCCTTACAGACTTAATTAATTAATAATGGAAAGATAGATGATGTGATATGATAGGTAATATTGTACACATGATGTACGTGACCTGTGGCATACAGTGCATGATATACCAGAGATTCATCTCACCCCAGTCTGTTTCCAGCAGTGGACAACTACAAGAACTCAGGGAGGATAAGGAAAGGATGAATGCACACAACAGTCACCATTACCAGCACTGCTGTCCTGGTCTCTGACATTTGCAGGATTTCCTGTGCTTCCTGTGGTTCCAATGCCTCTTGTTGGATTCATCTTCCAAACTATTTCCCCTGGGTTCACTTCAACGTGAGAAACCTTTTGTACACAGAAAATCCTTTGGCACAGAGATTCACTCTTCTATCTTACTCCATCTTCTCTGATTCATTTCAAAGCTGTTCCTACTTCCATCTTTAACAGCCCCTGCTTATAAGGGAAGACATTCTGCAAAATCAACTCTCTTTTGCATTCCACATAATTATAATCATTTTGCAGGTCTCCCTCATATGTCACATCTATCTCTTCTTGACACAGAGACAGTCCTTGACAGTTCTTGACAGTCCTAGTGTACCCAGTTGGTTCCTTGTATAGAAGATGCTCCAGACTTTCAACCACTCTTTTTCTGTTTCATTCCCTTTTCCTTTCCTCCTTCATTTTCCAACAATATGCACTGACAAGGAAAAGAATTATGTACATACTAAGCATCAGCATTATCATCCTCCATGAAGTGGCATTCATGTAGGGAATCTGGGGACAAAAACCTGACTGATGGAGTCCCCAGCATCAGTCCCAGACTCACAGCAGGCTGCAGCCAGAGAGAATACAACTGGTTGAGATCTGAAAGACTCTCCTAGTTTCAGATCTCACTTCTGAAAGCTTCAGCACACGCTCCAAAACATTTTGGATTCATACCGTCAGTACCATGAATTAGAGGAAAATTATTTGTATACAATCAATAAGTCTGTTGAAGCAACTGTATTGCCCAAGGCTACAAATATCTTTGCTTTCCTCTTGGGTTTGGTCTACAGCATTGTAAAACATAAATAACTGTAGTCTGTAACAAACAACTGGAGGGGACTAAGATGAGTTTTTAAATGAGGCAACTGTCAATATTTAAACTCAAGATTAAAAAATTATCCTATAAAGACACCTTACAAAAATATAAATTTTGGTTCTGTCACATGCACAGAGGGATTGGTGACCTTTTCACAAGTCTGTAAGTGAAAGTTAAAAAAAGGATGTAGAAGACATTAGCCAGGACAAGGAAACTCATAGGAAAAGTTTCCTTTATGTGAAAAGGTTCCGTTCTTCACAGATGCCAGATTCTCATACTACAGACAGCTCCAGCTGGATATGTCTAAAGCTCAGAGACGGAAAACATAGTGAAAAACCCTGCTCTAGAACCACACAAATTTCACTTGTGACACTAAGGCACAACTTGGGTTATGTCTACATGTGCTTATTTTCTCAATTTGGGAGCTTGTTTCAAACTTCAGGACAGGAGAGTAGTGTTTCTTTAGTGTAAGATCAAAGGGCATTACGTAGGAGCACATAGGGACAGTTGATGACACAAGATCTGGTAGGGCAGCACTGGGTGGGCAGTGCAGAGCAGAGGAAACAAAACTTCATTCTGCTTCTCAGTGTGATGTGTGGTACTCAGGGTGACCTATTCCAAGAAGCACGTGTATCTAGTGGCAAACTACAAAGAGGAAAAGGATCTGGGGGTGTTTGTCAATAGCTGGCTGAACATGAGCCAGCCATCCACAAGAAGGCCAATGGCATCCTGGCTTGTATCAGTGCAGCCACAGGAGCAGGAGGTGATTATCCCCCTGTACTCAGCACTGCTGAGGCCACACCTCGAGTACTGTGTTCAGGTTTGGGCCCCTCACTGCAAGAAAGACATCGAGGCACTGGAACGTGTGCAGAGAAGGGCAATTAAAGCGTGAGTGGTCTGGAGCACAAGTGTTATGGAGAGTGGCTGAAGGAACTGGGATGGGTCAGTCTGGAGCAGAGGAGCACATTGTAGGGAGCCTCATCACTCCCTACAATGCCCTGAAATGAGGTTGTGGTGAGGTGGGAATCAGCTTCTGCTCCCAGTAATATAACAAGAGGTGATAGCCTCAAGTTGCACCAGAAGAGGTTCAGGTTGGATATTCGGAACAATTTATTTGCCTTAAGAGTAGTGATGCAGTGGCACAGCTGCCCAGGGAGGTGGTGGGGTCATCGTCCATGGAGGTGTTCCAGAACCGTGGGGATGTGGCACTGAGGGATGTGGGCAGTGGGCATGGTGGGGTGGGCTGGGGTTGGAGTTGAGGATCTTAGAGGTGTTTTCTAACCTTAATGGCTCTATGATTCTAAGAGAGCCTGGGGGCAAAGCAGTACAGGCTGCCCAGGGCCCCATCCAACCTGGCCTCGAACACCTCCAGGGATGGACGGGGCATCCACAGCCTCTCTGGGCAGCTGTTCCAGCACCTCACCACTCTCTCTGTAAAGAACTTCCCCTGACATCCAACCTAAATCTTCCCTCCTTCAACTTAAAGCAATTGAAATTCTCTTTTTCTGTCACAGAGGATTCTGAGTACAGCCATTCTAATGCTTAAAACCCTAAACTTGTCCTCTCTTGGCTTATCAGATGCATTTCAATGAATTGCACTGAGTGACTCCTACCCTGCTGTGCAGATGGACTGTTTATAGGTACTGTCAAGGGCTTGTCTGGAGCCTTGGGTCACACTGAGCTAACAAAAATAAGGCACCAGAGACGGTGTCAATAGCACGGGAGAGATAAAGGTGGCTTCACATCCTAGAAAAAGAGTCAGTAAAAGCTGCATGACCATTAGCCTCAGTCAACAGCAAGGCTCCATGTTATATCTTTGGGTACACAGAAAGACACCTTGCCCCTTTCTGCAACTCTGCATCTTTAGATAGTGTACCTAATTACAAATCCATTTCAACATTTCACTCGAGTTACATCCTTTTGACTTGAATGCGTGACTGCTTCTACATAATTCATAATGCGATTCTCAATAATTTTCAGTCAAGGTTCAAGCAGAAATGTGTCACACTAGGATTATATTATTTATAAGCACAGTGTTGGATTTAAGCCAATGACACACCAATAAATTTTATCTCAAAGCCTGACATATTGCATGCTGTTTTTCCTGGCTCACAAACAAATAACTACGGCTGTTTCAAAATTACGTACAGTTCAACTCAAATCAGATTTTTTTTGTGATTAGTGCATCTTATCTTATTTGAAAAACTCCTCGTATTAATTCTTTTAGATGTCTGTGTGTTTTGGAGAGGGGTTGTTTTCATACTTTGTTTTGTGTTCGTTTTATTTTTTTTATGGCATGTATCCTGCACAGAGAGCAAAGCCAGTTGGTATTGTAATAGGAAAATACGAAACCAGACTCTGTTTGACCCTTTAAGCAGTGGATTTTTCTCTTCTGAAGACAGCAGACTTTTGCATGTTGTCCAGAATAATCAGACAGCCAATACTAGCCAGCACAGTCTGTCATTGAAAGTAATCTTAGTAATGTGGTCATTATCCTAAATACAATGATAAATTCATCTCTAAAGGAGGGCTATAAGGAAGATGGGGACCCTCTTTAGCAGGCTCTGTTGGGAAAGGACAAGGGGAATGGGTTCACACTCAAAAAGAAGACATTTAGATTGGCTATAAGGGCAGTGAAGCTGTCCAGGGAGGCAGTGGTGCCCCGTCCCTGCAGACAGCCAAGGTCAGGCTGGATGGGCTCTGAGCAGTGATGGAGCTGTGGGTGTTCCTGCTCAGTGCAGGCAGTGGGACAGATGGCCTTGAACGCTCTCTTCCTACTCAAACCATTCTGTGGTTCTATGATAATGTGGCAGACAAATACTGAGATAAGGGAAACTGGGGGAAATACTCAAGAAGCAATTCTTCTCCACTAACTTCCAGCACTGTAAATAAAGGTTTCTATGCTTCAGTATGCAGACTTAAACTACATTTAGGTCTGTGCAAATAGGTGTTCACATATTAGAAAAGGTGTCCCCAATCCCCCAGTTGTGGTTAGTAGGGACCCAGAAAAACAAAAGGAACACAGAAATGAAGGCAACTGGTGGGCACACGAAATGCCTTATGAAGAGGTTCTTTACAAGACGAGTGTAAGAACAGCACTTGCAAAAGAGGTTGGCCTGTGTCCTTGGAAGCTGGAGATCCAGAAAGTATACAGAATATATATATATACATGTAAAGTGTCACTGTAAACAAGGGCAACAGTTTCTGCCCTGCAGATGAGCTTTCCAAGGGCTGTAACAGAAGATCAGGCACCTATCCCACCTATAGACACTGACATCTTACATTTACATACAGGTATATTTATCTGCTATAGAATCCCTAAACCTAGGTATCTACTATCATTTTGGACGTCCATGATATCAGGTTGGATTTTATGGAAAATTTCTTCTCATAAAGAGCAGTGCTGCAGTGGCACAGCTGCCCAGGGAGGTGGTGGGGTCACCATCCTTGGAGGTGTTCCAGAACCGTGGGGATGTGGCACTGAGGGACACAGTGGGCATGGTGGGGTGGGCTGGGGTTGGACTTGAGGATCTTAGTGCTCTTCTTCAACCTTCATGGTTCTACGATTCTATGATAATTCCTTCTATCTGGCTTTCAGCTACTAGTTTAGAAGAGCATGGATCTCCTGAGACTTGTCGCAACGCCTTGTGGACTTCTCAAATGCCCTAAGACACTTCACGTGGCATAAAATATCTGCAACACGTTTATGGAAATGAATGAATTCTCCCTGGTCGAAGCTAGACAGCTTTTGATAGAATACAAAGGGTGATTCATTCCTTCCTAAGGCAGGAACTGTTGTGAACTGACCTCCAAATGCATCTTCTCTGACCAGGGAGGAATTCTTGAAGACAACTTCAGATTAGATGCCTAAAGTTTATTGAGATTAATTCCAGGCTGATGACCTGTAAAGATTCCAGTTGATTCCCCTGAGCTTCAGAGTGTTGCTAAGCAAGAATTCCAAAAAATATGTGAAGGTTTTTCTATCTCAGATTTTAAGCGAGATATTTTTTTAGATCACCAATAACCTGATTATGGTTTCATAAAGGGAAAAAAGCTCCTGAAAATCAGAAAAATGACACTAAATTTTTCCATGCCAAGTAACCCTATGCGCAATGCTTGCTTTCTGGCTTTCTTTCTTCCTTACAGAATCCTAATTGCCCTGTCTCATTATCCCCAGTTCTAAAACTGTCGGTCTGTGACGTACTGTTGGGGGGATAAATCCGCTACGATCGGTAAGTTGAGCTGAAAATACTTTGTGAATGTCAGAGGATGTCTAAAATTATCAAAACAGCACAGTGTTATACCTCCAAAAACCTCCTCAGATGTTTTTTTTTTCTCTGCTGTTGTAACTACAGACAATTAGCATCACATTTTTCATGGCTGAATAGAGCAAAGCATTGTGATTCTATACGTTTTATGTCATGTCACTATGCTCTATGCTTTATTAACAGGAATCTAAGGATAAATTTGTATTGTAAATGTGGATGTATGTGTATATCCCAGCACATACACACACACACACATACATATATCTCCCACAAAGCAGCATAAATCTGATGAGGGCAGCCTCTAGTCATTAACAGGATAATTTACTTCTATTTCAAACTTAAACCAACTCAGAATGATGCCAAGCATATGTTCATCCTAGTCACTGATATATCCCTATTTATCATAGGCAAGTAATTATCTCTCTGCAATGCTTTTACATAGCTAAAGCAATCTAGGTGCTCTGTGCTGGTTTTTTGCAGAGAAAATAAAACAGGCATTAGAGTCAATTCCTGCCACTGGAGATCACTGAGCCCTATCTCCGAAATCATGAAAACTAAAAAAACTTTCTCACTAAGCGAGAAAGTCCCCAAAAAACATAATTAAATGGCTGTTTTAAGGTGAATAATATGGACTGGAAAGCTGTGAACTGATTTACTTTTAAGAGACTCTGGATCTGCACTAATGTGCAGTACATACTCTAAGTGGAAATCCACACAAAGCTAAATTCTTCATTACCTCAAGAAAGCTAAATTAACATAAACAAGTCCCTGATGGAGAAGGACAGATATTGTGTTTGAAGGCCACATTACTTTTGTTTTCAGCAGCAAAGAGACGTGGATCCTTTGAAATACAAGAATGTTATGAAGGGCTGTGCTGATCAAGGACAGCTTTCACTTTGCATTAGGCATACTTTATTGTTCTTTATTAGTGCCTACATATATCTGGCAATGTCCTTGGCAAAGACCAAGCAGACTTGTACTATTTTATATCTATCCGAGTCTGTCTCACATAGTGCTCTGCACTTGTGATGCACAGTGCTATCAAATCAGATCACCAGCATTTAATGCATAACGTAAATGATGTACCATAGGACAACTGAAATTAAATAATAAGATTTTTATTTTCAAAGGGCCTTGGAATGATCTTCATTTATGGGTTCATCACTGTAGGTCTACCTGGTTGAGCTCCAAGCTGGATGTGGCTCTGAGCAGCCTGGTCTGCTGGTTGGAGGCCCTGCACATAGCAGGGGGTTGAAACCTAGATGATCATTGTGGTCCTTTTCAACCCAGGCCATTCTGTGATTCTATGAATTCTAAATAAAGAATGCTCCCTGGCAATTGCTTCCTGCTGACCCAACTCCTGAAGGTTTGACCAGGAAACAGAGCACTGACCTTTTGGCAAGGCTATGAGCAGGATGGTTAAGCACCAGTGGAAACAATCATGAGCCCAGACCAGATGATGGAGGCAGGGAAGCGGGCTGTGTTTCAGTTCTCTGGAAGAGGCACTAAAAAGAGGCTATGAGTCATTATATGGAGGATGAAACAAAAGGAAAATGGGAAATAGTGATATATTTCTTTAATATACATACTATGAAGAACTGTACAAATCCTGCCACTTAGTGCACTTCACTTTTCCAAGATGTTGAAAGAGAATTAGCATGAGAAACATGAATCCTTCTGGAAGATGTTCCTTCTGGCTCTCAGTTCTTCCACAACCTGATCCCAGTAACATCTGGTAATACTGCTGTACACGTTTCTCCTACAATTTGGGTCACAGCACACACATCTGTTTCCACATCATGAAGTCTTATATTCTCTTCAGACAGAGATGTAATATCTTCTGACGTGTAGCATGGTTTAAAGTTTTTTTTTTCTTTTCTGAGCAACAGAGAAAATCTGTTTGATCTTTTCTAGCTATCTAAAACAAAGGTATTTCTCTGGGGGTCCAAACTTTTTCCTCTGATTTTCTTTTTGTGGTGAAAGGAACAGAGCTCATTATAAAACCAGAGTAATTCAAAACTGAGTCAGAGTAAAGGACTTCTTAACACACTTTCTTATCTTAAAGGCCTCCAGTGGGGGTTCAAGAACTAGGAAAGGAAACTTACACACAGTCATCATGGATAAATACATCTTAAATACACCATGCCACTTCCCTGTGGTCAACTGCTATACGTCGTTATATTTACCTGCTGGTAATCATCTCATTGGAAAGATGTATTTCACAATCAGCTTTTAAAACAGAACCCCCCAAAAAAATTCCCTAATTGGCCAAGATTTCCCAAATGTCCATCAGATCTAGAGAGTACGAAAACTTGACCACAGTCTATTCTTTCAGCTGGGGTCACAAAGTCTAGCATAGAATCATAGAATCATTACGGTAGGAGAATACCTCTATTCATCCAGTCCAACCCCAACCCGTCCCTACCATGCCCACTGACCATGTCTCTCAGTGCTGCAAAGTAAAAGGGCTGGTGCACGTTAATTTGGCATTGAAAAGTTAATCATAGGTTCTAACTAGTTCCCTTAAGTGTGAAGACCCAATACATTGGGAATTCTACTCAGATTCTTTAGAAACGTTGCAACTATGGGACCATGTAATGACTTACGCCAGAGAATTCTCTGCAATGGCTGCCAAACACATCTTCAGGATTTTAATTAAAAGTCCTGTGACTTTCAGCTGAAAGGAGTAGCCAAAACATTCTGTGCTGTCAGAAGAGAGTTTCGCCTCAACGCATCCAGTTGGAAATGATTTTCCCTTAGTTGAAAAGTTGCCCTGATGAAGCCTTCATTAGGAAGGGCTGAACCAGCCAGGAGCAGGTCCTACTCAAGGAGCTCAGCATGAGCCATGTGGGGGTTGGACAATGCCATACTTGGAGGCTGTGTACGAAGGCTGAGAAACTAGATGGTAAATTGCAGAACCTTGGTGTAATCCTCTTTTTGCTTTTTAATAACCTTTGGAAGCATGGGAATTGTGGCAATGCAGAGGGTACATCTGAATCTCAACAGGACATAAAAAGTCAGGCAAAATATCACACTAATATGGCTACACAGAATTACTGGAACATGCTGCTGTCTATTAAGTGCAGAGCAGAAGGTGAACAAGCTTGGATGTGTCTGCCAATTCAGAAATGTCTGTAATTAGATCTTATCAGTTACTTAACATCCTACTTCTGTCTATATTTTGTTTACATTAAGAAACCAATTACCTCATTACTAGCCAGTACATGTCAAGCAAATACAACATAATATGGTCCTGTATTTAAAAAGTGTAATAACTACAAATAACTACAATTAATTCTTGCCAGGCTTTAGAAAAGGTAAATAAGAGTCTTTCTATGACACATAACACTTCATTTCAGTGAAACAAGCTATCATATTAAGCATTAATATTCAGAAACTCTGACCAGAAGTGTTTCTGAGCATAATGCAGCAATGCATTTAAATGTGAGTTTAAAACATACAAAGAATTTCAATGGCACTGATGGAACTATCCATTTACTGAAAGCATATGCTCTGCAGCTTCTATCCAAAACTCCATCTCAGACCTTAGATTACTCCTTTTCCAAATGTTAGCAAGCCCCTAATGTATGTTTATTTTCTCTTTTCATTTGTTTTTTGGTCAAAAACAGTCACTAGAGGTAAAAAATAATTAAATGGAAAATAACTATGGCCATTAAAATTAAACTAAAGGAAAAACTTCCAGAACTTTTTCGTTGCATCTCTTCCATTTGAGCACGATACAACCCAAATAGCCAATACTCAGCATTGCATCTGCTTCAGCAGCTGAAGGTTTGTATACAACCCCTCTTCACTTCAAGGGACAAAGTGATTTTGATACAGAATTCTGCAGTGTTTCCAGTGAGACCTTGTGCAATGTCTGCACACCTCCCGTGCTCTTAGTGCTTTATTATTGGCTGGAAACTGGATTAAGAGGTCACTGGATGGTTAGCCTTCGAACATTTCCATTAAAGGCTCACCCTCATCCTTGAAATCTACCATTTCATCCTTGTTTCTACTGTTGTAGAACCATTGTAGAAACAAGGACACGTTTCTTTATTCTAACCAACAATAAGTGTGTCCTAGGCAGCTGAGTGATGCCAAACAATCTGAGAAGCTCAAGATCATTTAAATAGTCTGCTGAAATCTGTCAGGTGCTGTTATAAAAGGAAAAGCAGCGGGAACAACACACTATGTACATTCACCCTAGATCAAAACGTGAAGTTGTATCACAAAATAAATAGCACAGCATTAGTAGGAGCATCTCTAAGAAGGTTTTGCAGAAGAAGGAGCTATGGAAAGCAATCTGACCGCATTTTACTAGCAGGTAAAAAGATTAGCACGTACAACCCAGTATTGCATTTTACATTTAATTTTTACTGGTGAATCTGTATGAATCTGGTGAATCTGGTGAATTACCACAAGTAGTGGTAATATTCAGTGCAAGTAGTGAGGTTAACCATAGGTTACTTACCAGGCTGCCCAGAGAGGCTGTGGATGCCCCATCCGCAGATAGGTAGAGGTGTTCAAGGCCAGGTTGGATGGGGCCCTGGGCAGCCTGGGCTGGTATTAAATGTGGAGGTTGGTGGCCCTTCCTGTGGCAGTGGGGTTGGATATTCATGACTCTTCAGGTCCCTTCCAACTCAAGCCTTTTTATGATTCTATGATTCTTTTCTAGGTATTTTTAAAGAAAAGGGATCATTCTCAGTGAGAAATGCTTGAGTCTTGTCCCTGTGCAACCACAATTAAAGGATTAAAGGATGTTTCTGCAGAAGAGATTTCAGAGGCACTCTCTTGCTAAGGTGGAATCAGAAGCACTATTCCTAAAAATATGACTGTATTATATCTGTATTTCCCCCAGCCTACAGAGTCCTAAAATACAAAGAACTTGCTGTTAAGAGGAACACACACAGATAGGATTAACAGCAATCTCAGGAGAAGATTTACTTACACAATATTTTTCTTTGAGTACTTCCTTTCGTTCCCATTCACGTGGGGACAGAAAACACAGTCCCTTTGGAGGTAGCAAAAATGAATTGCAGCATCCTTTTTCTATACCACTTATCAGAACGTGATGCCAATGCCAACAAATGACAACAATTATCATCAGAGTCATGTTTGTATACCGTTATATTTCAGGTCTAATAGTAAAACTAAGAACACGTAGGTTTTCCATTTATTCACAGCACAGATGGCAGCAGCATGAGTTTTCACCACCTATCCCAGCATTTGCAATCACACGTTTGTGGAAAATCTAGAGCAATTTAAAAATGATGGAAGCTATCAAGCTTGATAGCAATAATGAAGACTCCTTCAAGAAGGATTAAAATTAGGATACTTAATAAGATTTGGAGCTTTTCCAAGGAAATTCCATAGGTAGAATTCTACTTCCTATGAAATGTTACAAATGACATACAATCATACAGACAGTAACAACACTCATGCCCACACCCCCATAAACACTGAAAAACTGATCTAAGCATCAAAAAGAAAATAAAGGAAGAGCTTTATAATGTAACTAGTGACAACTACGTCAATATCAGATCGTACCAGAACTCTCTGACTTCATGGGAGTATCTCTTCATCTCTCTTAACCTGAGAACTCAAAACAAAACAGAAAATAATTTTCCACTACTTCCAAGCAATCTCTCATTCCACCACTCCAAGAATGTTTAGATGTCCCCCAAGTCCCCACACAAGGGAACACTGGCAGGAAGATGCTATTGAGTCAAGGGAAAACTAAAGAGTACTTGTAGAAGTCGTTATGATAATTGAATGGTGAAACCCACAAACCATTTCTCTTGTCAAACCATGGTAACCACAGCAACATTAGTACCACAGACAGGGTAACATTTATTATGATATTTTGAAATAATCGATTGAAAATATAATTTCAGGGTGACAAAGTAGTGCCTATGGCTAACTTAGACCTTTGAATAACCACAAGATTGCTAAAAATTTCAAATACAAACATACCTCAGTTGTTTGAAAACAGATTAAGATCATCAATTCATTCCAGATAGATTAATAAATTTTTATTATATAAGAACTGTCGAGCAGTGCTCAAGTTTCTAAAATATCCGTGCTATGTCTCTTCTAAGTTCTTTTTCTTTGGTAGTTCATTTCAGTGTTGAAGCTTTTTGCTGCTGTTAATAAATTTTGTCTAATTACTCAACAGAATGTGAAATTCATTTCATCATCTGTTTTGGAATCACTGCACGCAGGTGTAAAATTGCCTGCTAATGCATGGTTACATTTAGGCTGCATTTTTTCTTTTTGCTGCATCACACTGGACATTTATATAGCACTGCTTCCCTCCTTTCATGGGTTCATCCTCCAGTTTCACAAATATCCTCCAGATGTCGTTACACATGTTGTCTGACAATATTTATATGTATTCTATTAGAATGGGCTCAGGTCAAAACCAGTGAGGACTGCTTTATATACCCGACCTGTACTAACTGTAATTCATGGCTCCATCAGGCTAGATGATGTAGGAGGTGTATAAAGGAATATCAAGATTTACTCCAACATCACAGATGGATAAATATTTACTGGAGTGCAATAAATTTCCTAAGGTGACTTTGTACCATCCTGTAGAAGCTAGTAAAGAATTATATCCTTTCTAAACAACCCAATCTTATGGTTCAAAACAGATTTAGGAAACTTTTTCATTCTCTACAGCAGCAACCTTTAAGAATAAATGCCATAGGAATCCACCTTTTTCTTCCCAAGTAAATTCCATAAATTCATTCTTAGGGACTAGGATTAGCACATTCTGACTATTCCCAGATTAAGTTGAAGTCCATATCTTGCTTAACAAAAAAACTAGCTCTGTTGTCTCTCAATAGGAAGTCTACAGGATGACTCACAAAGTACAAAACAGGTTTGGTTTGGGGTCACGCAAACGGACAAAGATCTGCAAGTATAGTAGATAAAGCTTTCTACCCAACTGAGATCTATGCACAACCAAAGTTCTGGAAAGTCAAAGATCATCTTCAGAGTTTTGTTTAAACTAATGAAAAATCCGACAGGACTTGACTTACATAAAAACCTACTATTTGTGAATTTGTATGAAACAAAACAGGACATTAAATATTCTGTTTGAATAACCCAGCAAAATGCTTTTAGTATGCTCCTCCTGGGGCACGAACATCTCCCAAAACTATCAGTGGCTCGAGCTGATCGTAGTGATAAGAAAATGGCTGTGGCAGCCCAGATTCTGAGCGTGCCTGAAAATAAGAGATTTAACACAATACATCTGAAAGCTTTAATTCTAAAGCTGATGCCTTACCAAATATAGCCATCTGCGTTCCCTCTGGGAAAGGTTCTACCATTCTGTTTCCATTGACATGATGTTTATCTAGAAGGGAGAAAAAAAAAAGTAAAAATGTATTAAAATATACACTTTCCATGAAAACATGACTATTGACACCTGACTTCTGATTTAACAAAGCTCTCCTGCACGACTCCCCAGTAACTGGGACTCTGTATCCTCTGAGCCTATTTCTCAAAAGCACAGCTCTCTACAGACCCCAGGACATAAAGTGGAGCTGAATTCCAATGTTAAGTCAAGTCAGCTGAAACCAAAGTAACGCATGCATGTAGAGAACCACGCATCAACACTGACTGTTACAGGTATAGCACTGATCAGGCAAGCAGATAAAGCAGGGATAAGCTAATTCTCTGTCGCTGCTAGGACACAGTGCTCCTCCACAACAAGTTTTTCAGTGTGATCATGCATGAATCCCAGATGCCTACCTTGAGCTGCAGTGTAACTCACACTGGAGGAGGGCATCAGACAGAAATACTACACAAATAATTTGCATAGAAGCTAAATAAGGACTGATATTCAGTCTTAAGGAATACAGTGCATGCAGAAAAGTGCACATGGACAGCACTGATGGTGCACACAGGCAAGTTTCTATGCAAGACAATGGTTGAAGCTCGCTTTGCTCCCTTTGGGACAAGATGGCTAAGAACTGCTCTGTTTCCAAACTTCTAGATAAAATATTCCTTACATCCCAACATACTTCTCTTTCATCTCATCTCTTCAGCATAAAGAAAATTCGAGCCCTTGTGATATCATAGGTTTATAATTATTACACAATCAAGACTGTATGTAGAACCAGGAACAGAGCACTTAAAGCCCTAGTTAGAATACAAAGATCCACAATGGAATATTCTCAGTCTTTTTCATTGCCATTCATTTCCTAATCACACTCTTCTAAGAGTCATTGCCAAGACTGGTGGAAAGGATTAAAATCATCTGAACTGACAATACAGGTTTCTGTCCACAAAACACTTTCTAGGGAGAAAGCCTAGAGATTTTCTCAGTATTATATTTCTCCCTGTAGTACAGAATCTGGTGTGGAATAAAACAGGTCAAAAAGAGAGCACAGGACTGCCTTGCAAACTCCCCAAAAGCAATATTTTTGATTAGCAGAGAGGCATAACACAGTTCTAATCCCAGCTGGCATCAAACATTTATCAACAGGCAGTGATAGGGGGAAAGCAGGGTTATCTGCAGTTGGTGCAAGAGGTCCCATGAAGACAATTGCTTACATTTAAGGAGATTGAATGTCCTGTGCCATGCAAGTCAAGAGAGGGGCTGCTGAAAGGAAATTGTTAGGAGGCTCCAGAGGGGTACTAATATGGCCAGTGGAACATGAGGTTAGCCATAGCTTGCATTACAAACATGATCTATAGCCATCTGAGATGGGCAAACAGTCAGGAAAATTATGAAACACCATGCAAGATCAAATAAACTAACCCTGCCCTGGTCCTGATAGCTGCCTTCATTTAAAGAGTGAATGACATACATGATGTATGATGTAGTTCTCATTTCAAATGGTAAAGCTTTCAATATATTAAAACTAGTATTAAACTTTTAGAGGTGAATAGGGCTTGAAAGAAAACAATGTTTTCAGACTTCTCAAGACATTCTCCAACGTTGTTTCAAAGATCATAGCTAAATAGAATAATTAATTTCCTTAACATTTATTTTACATTTTTTACAGTGTTCCCTGCCCTCTGCCTAGGTGCATTAAATAGCAGGAAAAAAAAAAGAAAAATAAACAAAATTTACAGGGGTTTCCACAAAGCATAAATTCTACCTTAGGAAGAAAGAAAATACATATTGGTATAAAGATTTTCTCAACAAATATACTATTCAAACAATACTGCAGTTTGGAGTTTTTACTGCTTTAATTCTCCTTTACAAGTTGGATCGAGGAGCTCCAGAAAATCAGCAAAACCTTGGCCCCGTGGAATTAGAAAAAAAATCTGACAGGCTTCCCATAACTTGCCAACAGAAACAATATATTGCATTTCCAAGTCATTGTCATTCCAGAGACGCAGGCTTACAGCATATAAAATAGAAACTACAGAGACTAGCAGTGAACATACGGCTGGCTATGAAAGTCAACTTCAGCTTCCTACTGGTGAAAAGTAGGTCTTACCTTAATACAGTTGGTATTTTAAGTGGTAATGCTTCAATGGACTACACTTCCAGTACCTTCAGGCACTTGGAAAAGAAGAGTTGGGAGGACATGGATGTCTTATAACATCATCGTGATCCTCTTGACCCTTATGATTTCAACAGAAAGCCGATTGGTAAGGGAAAACTTTTTCTTAAAATTGATATTCAGGCTGATAGCATTTTTGTCTACATAATTTCTCAATGAAGCAACGTGGAACGTCCTCTCAAAACTACCACATGCTGCTCTAGCCTCAATAGCAGGGATTCTCTACCATTTTTCAAACTAAGTCTGAGAGATATCTGCAACATGCAGTGCTCCCTGCTGAACAGAAATAGTATGCACTGAAAGCAACACATATCCTGGAGGTCTTGACATTCAACTTTAGCTTCAGGCAAAATCTGCTGTAGAGATACACAGTGCTGGGCCCTTTCTCCTGAGATGCTCCGGATTTTTATGGAAATAATCTTTAGACTCCTTTCTTTCTGTCTGTGAAACAGCATAATATATGGAAAAATAATCAAAAGTAGCTCAGTAGAATAATCAGAAGTTGCTCAGGTCTGCAGTACTTCTTTAGCATCATTCAGTCTTTGAAGCCTAACACTGAACACTTTCTAACATAGTCCTACAACTGTCCTTTGCTAAAGATTGACTGAACTCAAGTAAAGTTAAATGCATGGATTAGAAAGAATGGCTCGGGTTGGAAGGGACCTCAAGGATCATCAAGTTCTAACCGCCCTGCTGCAGGCAGAACTGCCACTCACTAGATCAAGTACTAGATAAAGCTGCCTAGGGCCCCATCCAACCCTTGGACACCTCCAGGGACGGGGCATCCACAACCTCTTTGGGTAGTCTGTTCCAGCACCTCATCACTCTTCCAGTGAAAAACTTTCCTAACATCTAACCCAAATCTCCCTTCCTTTAGTTGAAAACCATTCCCCCTTGCCCAATGACTATTTACCCGTGTAAAACATTGACTTCCCTCCTGTTTATAATCTCCATTTAAATACTGTAAGGCCATAATAAAGTCCATCCACAGTCTTCTCTTCTCCAGACTGAACAAGCCCAGCTCTTTCATCCTGTCTTCATAGGACAGGTGCTCCAGCCCTCTGATTATCTTCGTGGCCCCCCTCTGGACCCTCTCCAAAAGCCCAACATCTATCCAATATTGAAGGCCCCAGTCTGGGTGCAATACTCCAGATGAGGCCTCACAAGGGCAGATACAGAGGGTCAATCACCTCCTCTGCCATCACTATTCTGAAGCAGCCCAGCATACCATTGGTCATCTGGGCTTCAAGGGCACACTGCTGGCTAATGAGAAGTTTTTCACCTACCTGGACTCCTAAGTCTTTCTCAGCAGGGCTACTCCCAGTTCTTCTCCTAGTCTGTATCTGGGATTAAGTTGACCTAAGTGCAAAACCTTGCACTCCTCTGTGTTGAACCTCATTAGGTTTACAAGTGCCCACCTTCTGAGTTTATCAAGGTCCCTCTGTATGACATCCCTTCTTTCTCCCATATCAGCTGCACCGCTCAACTTGATGTTATCAGCAAACATGCTGAAGGTGCATTCAATCCCATCATCTATGTTAAATAAAGATGTTAAATAAAGATGTTAAAGAGTACTGGTCACAATACAGAACCTTGGGGGACACTGCTCATCACCAGCCTCCACCTGGACACAGAGTGACTGACCACAAACCTCTGGCTGCAATTTCACAACCAGTTCCTTATCCACCAAATAGTTCACCCTTCAAATCCATATCTCTCCAATTTAGGGATAAGGATGTGGTGGGGGACCATGTCAAAGACCTTGCAGAAGTCCAGGTAAATGACATTAGTTGCCTTTCCTTTGTCCACCATTACAGAATGCCACTAGACTGGTCAGGCACAATCATCCCTTGGTGCTGTGCTGGCTGCCTCAGATCACCTTCTCATCTCTTACATGCCTTAAAATGTCTTCCAGGTGGATCTGTTTCATGATCTTCCCAGTACAAAGCTGAGGCTCATCAGTCTGTAGTTCCCCAGGTCTTTCTTCCTCCCCTTCTAATAAATGAGAAGTGGACTTTCTCCAGTCACTGGGAACTTTGCCTGAGAACCACAACTTTTCAAGAGTGGCTCAGCAACCACATCAGCCTGGGATGCATGTTGTCCAGCCCAATAGATTTGTACAGATAGCTTCATGAGGTAGTGTTGGACGTGTTTTGTCCTTACAGTGAGGGGTACTTTGCTCTCCCAGTTCCCACCTGGAGGTTCAGAAGTGTGAGGTTCAGGGACGTGAAAAATATGAGAATCCTGGCAGCCAATGAAGTCTGAAGCAAAGAACTCATCGAGTACCTCAGCCTTATCTGTTGTAGACAGCTCTCCTTTCTCATCTATCAGGGAAGTTACACTCTCTTTAGCCTGTCTATTCTGATCAATGCACCTACAGAATCTCTCTCGTTTTTAATATCCCTCCCCAAGTTCAGTTCCATCTGTGCCCTGGCTTTCCTAATTCTATCTCTGTATGTCTGGACAGTACCCTGTATTCTTCCTAGGTTGCACATCCTTGTTTCCATTGCCTGTACTTGCCCTTCTTTTCCCTCAGTTTGACCAGCAGGTACTTGCCAAGCCATGTCAGTTTCCTGCCCCCTCTGCCTGCAGTAGGCAATATCTGTACTAGTAAGCCATTAAAATAAACAAGTCCTATCTAGAAACTATTTGACAGTGTGTTAATTAGCCTAACCAAAATGACATTATACCCTATCTTAGCAATCTACCAGTATGGACAACTAAGTTCCTGTGCCTAGACCTGTTCTTGGGAATATTTTAATTTATTAGCATACACTTCAATTATCTTCACAGTTCCACGTACGTCAATGGTATCACACCAGTAATAGAAATTTAACAACAGCAGATGTTCTAATGAGAAATGTATAAAAATACATTTCCTTTCAGACCAGCCTGACTTTGGCTTTAAGCAGATTTACTCTTTTGCTTGTAGGTATAAGTCTAGAGGAAAATCAAAGCCCTGTTACATAAAGACTTGCTGCTGTTAAGTTAGATTCCTAATACACTCATTGCCAAGGCATTTATAGCACATATCAGGCCTTTAACAGAATACAGCTTGCAATTAATAGAGACTTAAGCTTGTACTTCTGTCTTAAACAAACAACATTACTGCACTTGTGTACTATTGAGCAGTCAGATACACATAGGCAAAATCATCTCTCACAGCAATACAGATGAAAGTTGCACCAAGAATGAAATTAGCAATACAGAAAGTCTATACAGGGCATTCTGCATAACTGCAGATATCTGAGAGGAACCCTAGGATAAGATAACAGATGTCATTAATGAAGATGAGCTCCCTACTTGTGGACTCAAATGAAGCAACCTTAAAAAGATTTGGCTTTCACAGAATGCTGATCCAGCACTGAGTGAAAATGAGAAATTTTCTGCTCTCAAAATATTCAACCTCAAGCAATCATAGCAGAGATTTAAAAACATTATTTTTTATTCGCCCATAAGAGATTCATTTGTTCTTCATATTTATCTTTTGTTTTTTAAACCATTAGGGAATATTTAGACTGCATATCCAAACTTGTTTTGTCAGAGCGGCCAGAAAGTTATTATTTTTAAATGAAAACTGAGATTCTCTCATAATCAAATTAATCTAGGAGTAAGGGTCATATTTACACACAAGGACTGTTAATTTGCCATGGTAAGCACAGCCAGGAATTGAATTGAAAATAGCTGATTAACCAATTACCACGAGCCTCCTCCTTCCCTAGCAGCTTTGCAGGGCTAGGACTTGGAACACAGCTCTGCCACCCGTTCAGCACAAGCACAGTGACTGCATGGGGAGAGGAGGAAAAGGGATAAGCCATGATGGGGTGACGGAGGCTGATTTGGTACCTAAAGCCAATCAGCTGCTTGAACAACCCCTCTTCCCCCATCTGTTTTGTCTCAGACGCTTTTCCTCCGCTTTCTTTCACAGCAATATTACAGAGGTTTGTTCTCCATTGGTACACCAAACACCCACTTGGCCGTCCGCGTGGCAACAAGATCACTGAGGAGCTGGAAATATCTGATGAATGACCCTATGTCATTCTATGACAGGCTAGAAGATATAAGAAGTTTGTAGAACAGTTATGAAAATAGCTAAGTGGCAAGTACTTGCAAAAGTGTCATATAAGTAATAAGATATTATCCTAAGAGTTGAAAGGTGGGCACCAAAGAAACAGGCTGGATATTTCAGGTTGGATATTAGGAAAAATTCCTTAGAAAGTGCAGTGAAGCAGTGGCACAGCTGCCCAGGGAGGTGGTGGGGTCACCGTCCACGGAGGTGATTCAGAGCCATGGGGATGTGGCACTGAGGGACGTGAGGAGTGGGCATGTTGGGGTGGGCTGGGTTTGGACCTGGGGATCTTAGAAGTCTTTTGCAATCAGCATGATTCTGAGTCTTTGGTTCTACGATTCCATAAAAGCAGTGCTCACTTTTACAAAGTCTTAGGTGAACATGATGTATAAAGCTAATATTTAGCACGGTTGCCAGATTCGTTTTAACTAAAAGTTCCGATGCAATAAAAGGGCATACAACTTCAAGCCAGGCCTGTATGAAAAAGACTGCTTCCTCCTGAATAAACAGTGGTGAGGAAAAGTGTTCCTCGCTGAATAGGCAAGCTATCTAAATGCCTCCTTCTGCATTTTGGATGTGAGAGGAGTGTGTCATCCATAACCACAACTCCACCTCCTTAAAACACGGTGATGAAAAGTGGGATGACAGACACCATTTGAAAGCTCTGCTTATAATCTGCAGACAGGCTGATGGCATTTCACTGTGACCTATAGCCAGAATGTTCTTTTATTTGAAAACACATTGAAAGCCCAAGTTTAACTCTGGTGTCTGAGATTGTGCTCTCCAGAAGGACCACAATAAAATGAACGCTGCGATGAGAAGGTGTCAGATTCATTGCTTCTGTGATGGCTGAGAAAGCTTTACTGCTTGAGAAGACAGGATTATCAGCAGTTTGAAACCTGACACGACAACAAATCTAGCAGCAGCACGACTGAACCACTTTGCAAGGAGTAAGACATTCAGTAAAAGCTCCTCGTGGCATGATTGGTAACCCACTGCGAGATACGCGGGCTATCAGGCCTGTTCATCCCCTACTGCTTTTTCATATAACACATTTCACTGCTGTGCACCATCAATATACAGGACATAATTGAAGGCCAGTGGGTTTCCTTTCAGGCTTGTAAACAAGAAATTATCTAATTTGTATTTCCAGTGAAAGACCACAACATCTAGAAAAAATAGTGGAAATTTGGTAGTGCCACGCTACCATCTAATATCTAATGAGCAAAATGGTAAATGCTAGCAAAGAGAAGAAACACTAAGTGAGACACACAAGAGGGAGAGGGCTGCTCAACTTCAGGCCTCTGCAGAGCTAATGGTGATAGTAGGTGTGTGACTCATGGCAAAGTTTTGTCCATATATTCTTCTGAGCTGGTAACAAAATTGAAGCTCTTTCTTATATTCAGGTCCAGTTCAATGAGCAGAACTGTTAGTTGTACAAGCTCCCATGTAAGAAGAAAATCTAATGTCATAGCAGATGAAGTCCCAAGAGCTGAGTTTTAAATCACTTTGTTCCCCCAAGGGATATTTTCAGCTTGGAACACTGCTGCCAGAATCCAACCATTCATGTTTCCAAATCTGACAAGTCATTTTGGTGCTCGGCACTGGCAGAGAGATGGCGTACATGATCTACTGGGTATCTTTCACCTCTCGTTTCTGTACTTCCATCAACCTCCGTCAGTAGAGATCAGCTGTCAACTCACTACCAATTAAAAATAGAGGTCACCTCCGTAATGGTAACTCACTGCCTGCAACTAATTATAGTAGTGTGTCATTGTTCTCACACGGTGGTTCCCAACTGTTATTAAACAAGCATGATATTGTTAAATGGAAAATATTAGATTATGAATTTTGTTGAAAAATAAGTAACTGCTCACTTATTAAAATAGGTCACAAAAGGAAGAACAGTAGCTGAAAATAGATTCTGGAGATGATGTCTCAGATTCTGACACACAGTGTTCTGCTGCATCCATTCTATCAAACAGATTATTACACACAAACTGATTGATGCTACAAAATGTGATGCGCCCTAGCACAGCGTGTCAGTTCAGAACCCAGAACACATGGACTTCTCAAAAAACATAGGTTATTTTTAATGAACAAAGGCAAGATTATCGCACTCAGATTTTGTTCTTCTGTATTTCTTACTGGGAAAGGCACCAACAAGAACGACAGGAAAATAAGTTTTTGAAAACGAAAATGAATTCATCTCTTAGGAGAGGGCAGTGGGGAGACAGAAGGGGAGAAAAAGCGATTCTGAAATTTCCAATCTACTGGGGTTTGCAGATTAGTGGCTGAACAGCTGTGCCTGTAGCTGTGTGACTGTGCTAATAGGAAGCAGTATGTCATGTGGCGATGGACCACAAGGGAAGCCAGCATGGCAGTGTGAAAGGGTGGATGGGCTGCAAGGCCATCGGAGACTGTATCTGTGATTGGAAAGATAGGAACATGCGTATGACAATGAGAAAAGCCAGCTGTAGGGTCGTGCACAAGACCAGAGAGAGAGCAGATGTAAATCCTGGGTGCCCCCTATAGCAGCTAGGAAAAGGATGGCGGGGTGTTTAAGTAAAATGTAAGGATCAGAGATGTATTAGGGGGAAACTGCCAGAGGAAACTGCCCTAGAAATGACAATAAATGACACAAAACCACATACCATTATGTGACATTCATGCACACAGTACATGAGACCTCATAAACTGACTGTACCTGCACATGCTGCTGAATATATCTTCTGATTGTGTAGATCAAGTGTTTACATTTTGAGGTTTGGGGTAGATACATCAATGCTAAACTAAATACACTCAAACTGGAATTCATACCTCTTAGTTTTAGACATCTACAATGGATATCTGCAACTAAGAATTCGGCCTTGGATTCTTCTGTACTCTGGAAAGAAACAAACACTGCTGCAGTGATTCATGCGACATATTTGGGATGTTTTCTTCAGGATAAAATGAACCATATTCAAAAGTGACAATTTCTCAGTGTCAATTATAAGGAAACTACTGATCAGCTCAGATGAATTCCACCTCCATCACCTTCAATATTATCACTGAGATTTATGACCTAGTCAGTGGGAGGATTATATGTACCTGCGTCCACATGCATATTCATCAAAGTAAGGCCTTGGCACCAGTAGAGATTCTGAGTTATAAACCAGAATAAATAAAACAGACAAATGTATATAAACCAGACAAATGTTAACAGTAAAACGTTTGATCAAAATAGCAGAGGAAACAACAGCAGAAAAAAAATGATCTTATCTACAGGGGTTGCTGAAAGGTATGCAATCTCATATCCAGTTTTGTTCTGTACTGCAGTCACAGAGCTCTAATTAACACAGTGTTCACCCAGGTTAGACAGTTCGCTTTTGTTGAAGTGGACAAGAAAATTTCAACAATTATTAGCCTGCTTCTGCATAGCATACGGTCAAACTGATGGTACACTTACCTATAGAGATTTCAGCTGCCAGCCTGGTATCATGACGTGGTAACCCAAACTAAAATAATAAAATTAATATTGAATTTTGTGTGTGCAACTTAATGCTTGGCTGGTAAATGATTGGGGTTGATAATTATCCTCTTCTACAAATGAACAGGCCAGCATGCCATCATATGAGAGAATAAAGCAGCACTCTGTAACGATCAGCAGTGCACCGAGTGCCTAGAAAAAGCCCTAACCCAGAACAGAGTGTGATATTGAGATATCATGGTAAGGCAGACAATTATGCCATTTCTACCATTCCTGCTTTTCAGGCACTGCCAGCAGCATCTGGTTGTCAGTGCAGGAATTGAACAGAGCTGATAAAATACAACTGGACTTTATTGCTGAGCTCCAGACAATGCCTTTCCAAGCCCTACTTGAAACCCTTATCTAAAGCAGCTTGGATAAGAATACTATCAGACAGAAAGATCCAAACAAAGGCTGATAAGCACAGAGTTGGGAGGAGATGTCCAGTGGGGTGTGGCAAGGAGGATTGTTAAGCCTGGGTTTATTTAGCAGCTTTATTAATGATCTCAAAGACGGGGTGAAAAGCACATGAATTAAACATGCACTGGATACTCAACTGGGACATCATGTGTGCACCATGAAAAATGAAAACCAGCACAAAGCTCTAGGCAGAAATTCTGCAGTGAAGCACAGAGAGATGCAAAGTAGCTCCAGGAATACTTCGGTTTGCTTATTGTAGAGAAAGGGCTTGTGCCCCAGTCTTTCTAGAGGAAAAAAACATCTGAAAGAGCAGGAACCAGACCCTGAGGGAAGGACAGAAGATTCACAGGATAAATAAAGTCTTATAATGGCCAGACCTTGGAAACCCATGTGTCCTCAGCTTCTCTTAAAGAGACTGCTGCTGCTGGGGACGCAGTCCCAGTCTGTATGCTTCCTGGCACTTCTTGGCTCAGCATCTCCTTACTTGTGAATCATCAACGTAGATGCCAGATCCTTGCCTAGCTAGCGATAAAGAAAACCAGCTTCACAAAACAGTGCAGACCTAATGGTAAAGTCCCCAGATTGCTTAAATGCATTGCTTTCTTTCTTATTTCCTTTTACAAATTCATGTTTACATAAACGATCTTCTAAATGTGACTTTTGATTTTAGAGGATGCCCCTTTTCGAGGGTTCAGCCTGGGAGTAGTTAGGTCTTATGCCAGTTAATACTGGCTTTCTTAACACCAACAAGCTGTTACTGACTCTTTTTGTTCAGAGCTTCTCAAAATGAGACTACAGATATTTATGCTGGACATTCACATAACACATTCAAAGTGGAAGAATCCCTTTGAAATTCCTGGCTGGCCATGAATTTGTAGATAAATAGCAGTGCAGTGGTGTTTCAAGTTTTTAATTACATGCATAGAGGCATAACTCAAACATTTTTTTCCTGAAGAGGGAATCTCAGAGAAACATTGCTTCTGCAGTACACACTTATTTGAGTAATATTGCCGTATTATAATACTGAAGCAAAATATGTCACTGGGGCTAACAAGATCACACTAACTCCCTTGTTTCTCCTAAAATAGAGCATGGAAGAGCTTGATCCAGGAAAGGTTCCTCTTATCTACAGCACCTGGGCTAACAATGAGAAATATGCAGCACAGGGCAACCCATTGCTTTTAGGCATTCACAAACAGAAGAAATGAATCTTGTCTACAGATGACCACTTTTTCCCCACTGATTGATAGGGCCAATGGTGGTTAGCTCAGATGAAGACTTTTATGTCTGACCAAAGCAATTCCAACCAGAAAGACTATTTTCACTTCACTGAGAGGCAGTCCCTCCCAGAAAGTCACTCTCTTGCTTTTCTCTGTCTGTTCACTGATACTCTGTACCTTCAGGAGCCACAAATGCACTTCTCCATAATCAGTTTTGCATTTGTTCTCCTTGAAAATGGAAAAGGTAATTTTCAAGACCCAAGAATGTCGACAAAACATGTTTATCTGATTTTTCTATCTAAAAGTAATCTAATAAACATGTACTATGTTTCCCAGAAATCTGTTATGTTCATTATCCCACTAACAGAATGATGGGTCAAATACTTCACAAAGTTCACAATATCACTGATAAAACATGCCTTGATTCCTTATGCCAAAGATCTCAGCTAACTCCCTCTCCAGATAACCTGAAGTGCACTGATTGGCCTAATGAAACCCAATGGAGGGGGTTCAACAGTTCCTTTCTATTCGTGAGTTAACATCACTCAGTCACCTACAATTCAATTTTTCTAAGGCCCTGAGATTTTAATTTGAGTAATACTTCTATTAATTACAATGTCTAATAACAATGTCTAATTCAGACATCTGCTAAAAGTATGTAATGTTAATTTATTGGAAAATCTCCAGCAGTGCTCAATTAAAATGTTCCCCAGTTAAGCTAATGCATACGATTTGTAATGAATAGCAAAATTAGATGCCGTTAATAAAAATAATAGCAAATAAAAAAACAATAAAACCTTGAGTGTAAGACTGACAAAATTAAGGATGCAGAATTCTTCCTTAGGTGGCAGAACAGGAATTTTTGAAAATGGAATATTCTCACATGGGCTTGGAGCCTATCTGTAGAGCACTGCTCTAAATTAGCATCCACAGGAACTATTTGCTGCACAAAACTCTGCAGGAAATAGCATTAATCCTTACTAGGTTTTTCTTGTTTTAATTGCAGTTTTCCATCACAAGACATTTTTCACGCTCCTTAAGTATGTAGGCTTACGCAGAGGCCTATATTTGGAGAGGAGGCTTTGCTATTTTTAAATAATTACAGTGCTTTGCAGCATGTCTGCAGTGCCGTGAATTAGAAGGATAGGTGAAACAAACAGCGCATCTGCTCATAGGGAACACTGCCCTCCCGTTATCATTCCGTGCCTGACTGCGTGGCCCCACAAAGCCATTAATCTGTTGGGTTGGCTTTTTTTTAAACAGATCTACAAGAAATGATGGAAATGAGGAACCGTGCGGCCTCAGCAAAGCATTACAATACACCGCGGCCCCTTAAAGCACAGCTGACATTTCTTTCTTTCCTTGTGAAGATGTCAGCAGCTCTGAGCACGGAGCAGCGTGCAGACTGTGATATAGTATCTCCCTCATCCACGTTCCCCCTTGATGGCAGATTATCTGCCCGGAGGTGGCATTAGGCCTCCGTCAGCTGTCAGTCAGCAGATGAGCACGAACGGTCCAGTGCTTCATTCCCTTTGCTCTTGACAGTGATGGATGACCGGGCCCGGTGCTCAGCAGAGCCTGACGGGCCCAGGCCTCCCCTTGCAATCTGTTCCAAGCAAACTCAGCCTCCTTGTTGCATCTCCCCAATGCAAAGGTGCAGCCTACGGGCTTTCCTGACTCAAAAAGGGGAATTGCGGCTTTGCTCCTTGAAGAAGCTCGTAATAGTAAAAAATAAAGATGAGTACAGTGTCAGAAAAGAGTGCAGGCGCCACTTAGCTGCCCCCACATAAATATCTGACTCAAATCTGCAGAAATACACCTCAGCCTTAAATATGGTTTAACCAAAGCACTGCTGTCCTTGTGAAACAATATGGCATTGCTTCTCTTGTTGCATCCAGAGGGGATGGAACTTCATCTTGAGCAGAGACTGCATTTCAAGGCTAATACTCCTCTTTCTTAGCAACTAGAAATACATTGGAAAGTATTTTGTACTTAACAGAATTACTGTTTTCACTTCTATCTAAAGTCAAATATATTAGCCCAGCATTTTAGGTTCAAATTATGTTTCTTTACTGAAGCTAGTGAACACTGATCACAAAGCTAAGCACTGGCTGCTGCAAAACAGCATCTACATTTCAGGGATCCATGATGCTCCACAACTGACTTCTTCTCCAAAGTGCATAAGTGATTCAGGATGAGACTGTAGAGGACTCACAGATGGGTGGCCCAGCACTGTTACCTGGGGGAAAAAGCCCCAGGACAACAATAGAAGAGTGGAACACACAGATGTTCTCTGAATGGTGAGATCTTCCTCAACTGAATAGGTATTTAATTCACTGTAGGTAAGACTTCAGTGACTTCATGAACCTAGCAGACCAGTGGGAGTTGTATTTATTTACCTATAAAACGCTAAGCTAGGCATTCTGGTGGTGACTCGTAATGCTTCAAATCAAGAATATCTACGTTTATAGTACTGAACTGCTTCACTGAGATGATCAGGCTTCCTTTCAGGTAATGGAAAAGAACAGGTACGTCTTGTGCGATCTTCAGCCATCGTTCCTGGTCCAAAGCAAATCCATGAAAAGCATTGCACTGACTGACTAAATCAAGAACCTACAGTAGATGTAGATGGTAAATTAAATATGACACTTCGGTGTTTACAAAAATCTTATAAGCAGATCATACACAGCACATTACTAAAATACCACTTCAGAGTGAATACAGCTGCTGTGATGAGTAAAACATGTTTGTCTGGCTTTTAAGAGCATTAAAGGACTAGCAAATCCAGAAGAGTTAGATATAATTGGTACTGAAAGATTAGAGGACATCCAGAGACAGAATAGCAAAGGTTATGTCACGGGTCGGGTGCTCCAGCAGAAGTGCAAAGGATACACAAGGAAGGAGCACAAATACTCCCAGCCTCACTGCCAGACACAGCAAGCTCAACCTTGTCTTTGACACAGAATCACAGAATCACCAAGGCTGGAAAAGACCTCCAAGATCATCCAGTGCAACAGTCCACATACCATCAATACTTCCTCACTAAAGCATATCTTTCAGTACATATCATCACCTCCAGGGATGGTGACTTCACCACCTGCTTGGGCTGCAGAGCCTGACCACTCTTCTGGAGAAGAAATTTTTCCTAACATACAACCTGAATTTCCCCTGCCAGAACTTGCTTCCCAAGTTCTAGAATTCTCCTTTTGAAAAGAAGGAAACTAACCCAGGAATTTATTTTGACAGCTCTAAGTGGTAATATTCCCCAAGGTTAAACACTGTGAATTCTTCTGCATCACCAACAGGGGGATATGGCATTAAAAAGAACAATTCAGACAACTTAAAGTTAGACATAAGCTCTGGATTCCATTCTGGAGGTGTTTGCCTCCCACTCTCTTTCTCTCCATTGGAAGGAGAAACACAGGAGATTTTAGTTCCTTAACACTGAAGTTACCTTCTTTACCCTAAAGTTAGCTACACTACACTGCAGTTAGTTTCTGTGAATAACCTTACAAATTGCAACGAATTTCATCTTAAAGCTAGAATTTGTTTTGAAAACTATCAAAATGGACCTTTCAACTTATTATAGCATGAGATGTAGGCAAACAAAGCATGTATAGGCTGGTAATTCTAACACGATTCTTTGCGTTCTACTGCAGTCATTTTGAAATACCCTACCTTGATAATGCTTATATCCCCTTTGACTGTTACGGACTCAGCAGCTCAGCAACTCAAGACTGAGCACATCTGGAATTTGGCCAAATGAATCTAACAGTTTTTTACTATTTGCAGAGCAGCGATTTGTCATTGCTGCTGCTGGAATCTAATTTTAATATAATTTTCCAATGGACCTTGTATTTCTAAAGAATGTCATTCCCATGAGGAATAAAATAAACACAGAATAGTAAAGGGGCTGTGTTCTTACAGCAGCATTAGCTGCATCACAATATCTATGCTATTACCATTATTAACAGTAAAATCCACCTTCTTTACACAACAGGAACTGAAGTCTTCCTCCAATAAGGAAAGATAAATTATATTCTCCAAATACATAACACATTCCTTTAATACAAAATACACTTACTCTAACTAATAAACTGCATCCTTTCAGAAATTTTGCATTCTCTATGGTATTCTTAAGCTCTACAAGATCTTTAAAAAAGAATGTGAATCAACTCTATTATGTATTGAAATTAATTGAAATATTGAGCTTACAATGTAATTGAAAAAACTGGGGCGTAATGGATTTATCCATTGTGGTTTTACATGTTGTAGGTAAACTACCTAGAGCTCTCATCCATGGCTCAGGCTAGGCTTGTTGAGCACGGCTATGGTGTGACATACAACTCAGCAAAGCACCATCATTCTTTAACAGCTCACTTGCGTGTAACAATTTTATGGTTTGTAATGAATGAGGGATATGGGAATACTGCTGTATTTCAATCCCTTCAGCCCTGGATGAGTTCACTAAGTTCTCACTGCTTCTGTAACATCTCACGTCTGTGTATCTTCTACTACAGAGGCTGGCCACAGTATTCATTCCTCGGTTAAACCAGGAAATAGAAGAGAACTGCTGGGAAATCCTGCCTTGTACAATTTTATGAGCAGTACCAGCTAATGTTAGAGATTTCATGGTAGACAAAGCATATTTTTGGCAGATAAAATGGATGTGGGTTTTTTAACATTTTTCCCTTCATAAAATGACAAAACATAATCACGGTCTTAGTACTTTAATGTGTCTTTATCTACAAGAAGTAAATATAACATCAAGCATCCTGAGTTTATAATGCATAGTTTGCAGAAAACTGCAACAGTTCTACAGTATTTTTATCTTTATAATGCTGAAATAGCATTGCAAATGTCTCCAATTTGGTATTTTTTTTTTCTTGTCGCGTGTAATATGACCAGCTGCATCTTAAGGTACTACATAATGAAGGGCAGACTTTCAAAAGGATTCAGCAGCTCCCATTGAAATGACGGCTGATTTTCCTAAGAGCTCAGCACTTTATAATGTAAGATCTTTCAAAACTCTGACTCCTGTGTACTATTCCAATGAGCAATAAAAACAATAATTAGGTTTATCAAGAGTTGGCACGTATTCAAGCAGATTTCCTCCGGCTACTCTGACAGTATGGCCACACCAGGTTTGGGTAGATAGTGATAGGACAAGGGGGAATGGTTTTAAACTGAGACAGGGGAGGTTTAGGTTAGATATTAAGAGGAAGTTTTTCACCCAGAGGGTGGTGAGGCACTGGAACAGGTTGCCCAAGGAGGCTGTGGATGCCCCATCCCTGCAGGCATTCAAGGCCAGGCTGGATGTGGCTCTGGGCAGCCTGGGCTGCTGGTTGGTGACCCTGCACACAGCAGGGGGTTGAAACTAAATGATCATTATGGTCATTTTCAACCCAGGCCATTCTATGACTCTATGATTCCATACCTGTGAGTGCCAACCTAAAGATCAAACAATTGTCTTGCTTGAGGTCAGAAGCCATACAAGAAAGTTCCTAACATTGTGAAATTTTAAATGAAAGACACTTTAAATGAAAGAAAGAGAAGTCATCTCTGTCTTTACACAACGTAGATGGAATAGCGTTTAGATGCTGCCAAAAATGAGGAAGTAGCAAGCTTCTGCTACTGACTATAGAATATTCATTGGCAACACCCACAGGCTTTGTATGACATTATCACAGCTCCAAAATATCAAGTTGTTCAGTAAAAAAAAGTTATAATTAGATTCTCTGGCATTCTCACATGAAAACATATTGAACATATCCAATAATAATAATTAATTATGTTTTTCTCCACACTTTATAATATCTCTCAACATAAGATAATGTTTATTGCTCCAGACCCATAAAACACTCTAGACCCAGTTTAACAAGCAGTGAGGGAATAATGAAAATGTAATTGCTGCCTTTGTTAAGAAGGTTGCTGATGAACTTTATTTGGTATTTGAAAATTGGAAATCTGTGTTATGTGTTGAATACTAAAAGAAAACAACATATACGATTATTTATCATATAGGCTAATGTAAGTTAATAAAATTATCAGTGACCTCGGTGGGATTAGGATCTCTGAAACAGTTCATCCAGAAAGAGAATGGGTTAAAAACTCTTCAATTTTGATAACATTTAATCTGTGTATGCCACTCTGTTTTCAGATTTCATTGCCTTCCCCAAAGTGAAACAAAAACTTAATCATGATACTTCCAGCAGAGAGTTGGATGAATGCTTACTGGCAAGAATGTAAAAGCATTTCCTAATGAAAGTCACTCACATTTTGAAATTAATTTGCTTTGACCATGCTCACTTTGCTTTTGTATTTACTCTCTACGAATACTCAATTGATTGAATTTGCCTGCTATAACTGTTCAAGGAAAACCAATTTCAAAAATCACATAAGTGGGCATTCAAGAAGCAGAATTTAAAATTCACCCTTCTACTTTGTCTCAGTTACTGTGAAAGCCTCAATGGTATCTCATACTTAATAACTTTATTGAATTTATTCTCACAGCCCTCAGAAGGACAGAATTAGGAGCTACTTGGCATAGCTCTGGTAATAGAAGCCAGAAGCAGAGAGGAAAACTGAAAATGTACATCCTAAGGTCTATATTAGCAGTCCTAACAATATCATCATCTTCAGCTTAGTTAACAGTAAGGAAACAAGAAACATGAAACAATCGTGGCCAAGTACTACAATTTTTACTGCAAATGATCATAAGCAGTATGTAAACAATGGGAGGGGGTCAACGGCCAATATCTAACAAGGACAAAAGTATTTAGTAATTCAAGTACAAACAACACCATGTTGCAAATTCAAATGAGCTACCCTACATAAATTCATATATTTACATTCATGTGTGACTGTATAATTAAACTTCAGTAATTAATCTCAGTTTCAAATTCCTGACAGAAATACAATTAACTCCATAATTTTGAAAATATGGCATTGATTTACAACATACTGTTTAGCCCATATTATTTAGGCTATCTCTACAAATCTTATCTACCCATAGGCAGCTCAGATTTCTTGGTATGAGAGGAAGCCATGGCAGCAGTTGATGTAAATTGGAATGCTCTGCAGAGCCAAAAAATAAAGGCAATATGTATAAATACAGTGAGCAATAACCACCCACCAAAGCAGAGAGTGAACTTCAGATATCAGATGTGCCCTGATAGATGGATAGATGGATAGGTAGATAGATAGATAGATAGACAGACAGACAGACAGATCGAACTGTAAGAGTGGAAAGGACTTTCTGAATCCCAACTACATTAGGGAAGCCTAGCTATGAATTTACCAGGATGCTCCAGCACCAAGGCAAATTTGAACTAGGGTAAAGATTGAACCTTAAAGGATCACATAACAGCAGAATCACTCTGCTCTTGGCTTACTTGAAGTCAAGGTTCCTCTTACAAGTGAAAAAGTACTCAAGGGTCATTCAGGTGATCTATGGGAATGACTCCATTATAAAATAAGACATTTCGTGAAAACATGAGATTATAAGAAGCATTTATGAACTGTTAGAATTGCTCAACAGCATCATAAATATGGGAGCACTGAGAAAATGAAGGCTTGGTTGGAATTTTAAGTCCTTTGTTTCAGAAAGAATTAGTTGGAGCTTTCTGTGACACAGGTGCTCAAAAAGTTACTTCTTATTTCAGGCAAAGATAAAAGAAATGGAGTCTCCAAACCATTCTCTATAGTAAAGTACACAGCAGCAATAACCTGCTTCCTTAGGGCTTTCCATTTGGCTGAATATTTACAAAATGTTTTATTCATTTAAAGTAACATCATGCAAGAATTTTAAACAAGATTAATGAGTCTAAAGAGAAAATGGAGTTCCTGCTTTTAGATATTTAGATTTGAGATATTTAAGATCACATCAGTCTGGATGTGGCTCTGGGCAGCCTGGTCTGGTGGCTGGCAACCCTGCCCATGGCAGGGGGGTTGAAAGTAGATGATCTTTGAGGTTCTTTTCAGCCCAAGCCATTCTGTGATCATCTTTGGATGATTTTAAATGATCTTTTTTGTTTGTTTTACTAGTGAAAAGTATAGTATGAAGTATACTTTTTCTTGGTGAACATGTAAGATATACCTGCTTTATTCTTGGATCACATACTGTCTTTGCTCTGATGTCTTGTTTATGACTTTTCACTAGATACATCTGGTTCACTAAATAAAGAAATATCGTAGCAATCCTTGTTAAAATTTCAGGGCAAATGTTAGGCTTCAGATAATCTTCATATAATCTTCAGAGTATATTTATTATTGCTATTATTCTCATTCTTATATTTTGATTCTTCCTCCTTATTTTTTCCTACACACAGTTGTATCTGCTCTTAAAGCTTCCTGAGCAAAGGAATCTTCTTTGCATGTTCTCCATTATCCTGTACAGTGGAGCACCATTTTCCTTCTTCTCCTGTGTAACCAGAGATAGGATGAAAGGGAATGGCCTCAAGTTGTACCAAGAGAGGTTCAAGTTGGATAGTAGGAAAAATTTCTTCTCTGAAAAAGAGCCATCAGTGCTGGAATGGACTGCCCAGGGGCATGGTGGGGTTACCATCCCTGGAGGTGTTCAAAAAACATTTAGATGTTGTACCAAGGGTCAGGGGAAATGCTAACGTTAGGTGGACGGTTGGACTAGATGATCTCGGAGGTTTTTTCCAACCGTGGTGATTCTATGATTCTATAATTTTCACTAAACTGTTTTGTTAGGAAAGGCCACGTGCCATGCACTTTTTTGATGTTTACCATTTGGAATGTCTTCTTTTGACAATATGATTCATATCATTAATTTTAAACCTTTGCAAAACAGTATCTTCACTTCCTGCACAGAAAGAAAAGATGATAAATTCAGACACTTCTCTTTTAGGCTCTAAAATTTCTGCATTAAACACAGATTTCCATTATTACTGATCTAATAAGTCCTATTCTCATCTGGGCTATCAGTAACTCAATAAGTAATTACCATTCACCTTAGGCTGTTCCAGTCCATTAGACCAATACTGATGACTCAAGGGAGGCAATAAACGAAGAGCACACAGCTGATAAAAGAACAGACAGCGATGTGAGAAAATGCTGCTGCTGTAACTCATGCTCCATTGCTATGTTTACTGAGAAATGCTCAAATATTGCTCAATTTCATCTAAATTGATACGATCAAACATAGAGTAAGTTTATAGTTTTAATGCTTTATTTCCTTACACAGCTAAAAAGAAAAGCTGTTCAAACTGATGTTCCAGAGGAACGCAAGACCTATATTTATTTCCTGTCCAAGCATCATGGAGGCTACTGGAAGCTCTGCACACAGAGACTATCTGTGCTCTGCACTATCACTAGAGACTAAGAGTTGCCCTAGGGAGCTGAAAATCCATAGCTGAATTCACTCTGATTCTGATCTCACCCAGTCCATTGTATAGATGATGTCTGTCCAGTTATGCTGCTGAGAACCAGGTCAGAATAATGTTGGGTGGTGCAGTGTGAAACCACGAGTTGGACTCAATCCTTATGGATCCTTTAGAACTTGGGGTATTCTGTGATTCTATGATTCTATCACTACCCAATGGCTGTTGGAAGGAAGGAAAGAAAAGTGAATCACTGTAACACATCTTTGCTCAGACTGCAGCCAGCGCCATCCCAATGTTCTGCCCTGCTCAGAAAAGGACAGCATCTCAGAGAAGGCCAGTGAGAAACTGAAGCTCTTTGTTGAGGGGAGACATCAGGAGAAACAACAGCCACAAACTTAAGGAAGGGAGGTTCCAGCTGGATATCTAGGGGTAAGCTTTTCTCTAAGGATGGCAAAGCACTGAACAGGTTGTGTAGAGATGCTGCGGGATGTTTTACTTGCAGGTTTTCAAGACACAATCAAACAGAACCCTAAGCAGTGTGAATTCAGTGTGAATTCTGGGCAGGAGGTTTGACTTGAAACCTCCTGAGCCTTTTTCCATCCCAAATAAACCTCTATTTCAGAGATATGATAATTATTATGAGAAGAGAAACTTTAACAGATGATTGAGATGTCATCTCTGTCAGCACGCAGTATGAGTGCATCCACAACACCAAGTGGCAAAATGCAATAATTTGGTGATGAACTCCTGACAGCATTTTCAAGCTCAGCTCTTCTATCAAAAACTGCACATCACATCCAGGGTGTGCAGCCACTGCTCTGTGCTCTCATCAATGCTGACAGAAATGAATTAAAATTCCCTAACTGTCAACAAAACATTTTTAAAAGGATTTAGACTGTTTTGTTGAGTATGCTAACAGCATAAGAAATACTGGATCAGTGTCCACATTTTTCAACTCTTTGAAAAGGTAGATAATAGCAGGACAAGGGGAAATGGTTTTAAGTTGAAGGAGGGAAGATTTAGGTTGGATATCAGGGGGAAGTTCTTTCCTATGAGAGTGGTGAGGTGCTGGAACAGCTGCCCAAAGAGGCTGTGGATGCCCCGTCCATCCCTGGAGGTGTTCAAGGCCAGGTTGGATGGGGCCCTGGGCAGCCTGGGCTGCTGTGAAATGTGGAGGTTGGTGAACCTGAATCCTTGAGGTCCCTTCCAACCCTGGCCATTCTGTGCGATTGTGTGTGTGATTTAAAAGGTTCAAGATGTGGGAAGGTTCCTATTCATTATATAAATAATTGTACATTTGATTTCTCTATGCAAACTGGCTCATTAGTTTTGAGCAAAAATAATGTTTAACATTTATTTTATTAACATTTCTTTCTTCAAATCAAAATAGAGGTTCTACTAATAACGTCTGCCCTATAACTACATTTTTCTGAAATAAGTGAGGTCAATCACAGATTCGGAATAATGATCAGAGATGGGGCATTCCTAATATCAATATTTAGTGCTGATCAAGGAACAAAAAGTATTTTTATGTAGATTCTTATTATAAAAAAACAATTGTTGGTAGTTTAGCTACTTGACATCTAAAAGTCTTCCAAGAACTTCTCCATAAACTTCCAGAAAAGAATCTTAAGATTCCTTACAAAGGTGTATTTTTTTTAATCATCTATAAGAAACTCTCTTCTAATTAAGGAGTTTTAAATTATTTTTGTGATCATTCTTTAAAATGCATTTATTTCTTTTCTTCTATAGGTAAGTCATAAATTTACCTAATTTGCCACCGAGCTCACAGATTTAAGAAGCACGTGCTTAGACTAATTCACATCTAATGAATGTTGTGAATCCTACTAAGGATTTATGTTCACCAGTCTTACGTTGATCAGGCTATGAAAGAACTTCTAAGAAAGTCAACCCTTTATACTCGTTTTACAGATGGAGGCCTATGAAAGTTCACAGGATCAGCCCAAACAACTTTACAGCCTTGCTGATGACACGCACAAGAAAATTTTTAATGGGCTGATCTGTAAGGAAAAGCGTCTCTATTAAGATGTGTGGTTCCTCTCTCAGTGGTTAAATGATTGTTTCCAGAAGCAATAATCAGCTGCTGATATGAAAGCACCCAGTTAATTAGCTAAAGATTGTACTATTCGAAGAAGCTACATTATTCAGTCAACCATGGGAAATAGTTTTATTTTACAATATTATTAAATGCCACATTTGAAATTGTTTAGCTGGTAATGCCTTTCACTGGAAAAATATCTTTGTTCATTAATAACTGCAAAAGAAAATACGCAAAATCTAGCAGCTACGTTGTGCAACAAGATAGCTCCTTTCTACCACTTCACAACTTTTAATTACTGTAGTAGAGACTAGAATAATACCTAATAAACATTCATATTAAATTATTGGACAGTGAATTGAAAATCAAAATGCAATTAAAGAATTTTCCTTGTTACATTTCATGTAGAAAGTGGAGTACAAAGTGTTTTTTAACAGACCCTTTTGAAACTACAGTGAATCACCAAAACATTATTTCTGTGCCAAAGAGTAGGACTAAAATCTGGTTTAATTACAGAGAAAGTTCACAACCACTGAGAAATCCAGATTTCTGTGCCAGAAGGATGGAGAGCTGCTCTGGTCCTTTACCAATAATGTCTAGATCATCAACTAATGGAATAGCAGGGTAACAGCATCTATAAATATGAAGTGTGAGATTTATTTAAGCTAATACGCTTTCCTAAAATCTACATGATGGACACATACTGCTCCTTCTGTGGGCAGCAGAAAGCAAGCAGCACCCAAACAAATGAACTCCCCTTCTACCTAAAACCCATTTAGCAACAAAAACAAGAAATGTCTTTTGGCAACCAACTCTAGCGTTGGACCATGAGTTTAGCATAGACACCTTTTATCTTAATACGAGGGTGGAACAACTAACTGGAAACTCGTCTGCATATCTTCTACTTCAAAAGTAAAGATGGATGTAGACCAGTGTATACTTGGAAGTCATTTTTGTGATTTAAAATACTGGCAGAAGACTCACTATACCGCCTAAACATTGCAAGTTCTGATATGTTTGGGGTTTTTCTTGCAAAACTGTAAACCGTAATTATGTAGCCTACGCATTAATCTCTAAGGCAAATATACACATGTAGAAGAATAGACATATGCATATACCTATAATCCTATATACATATACGTAGGCATACAAGACAATCAGAATGTTGCCTGGTTGAGCAAATCAAAAAGTAGATACAGTAGGCAGTGGGAAAGCAGGAAAAATTGCTTCCTGCTCTTTGATTCCATTTGCTGCTTTGAATTTCTTCCACAAAGTTGCAAGCATGCAATGGTCAGAAAAAAGCATGAACCATGAAAAATGAAATTGAGAGGGAGGCTTCCTCTAGAAGACCTATCCTGCAAACAAAACTCATACAAACCTTTCCCTGTCAATGGTAACTTCTGAGAAAAAAGAGGGAACTGCTTGAGAAGACAAACATCCTTTTCTGATTGATCTACCCAAAAATTTCATCGCATTCAAAGTCAACATTCATGTCCAGGTTGGAAAAAATGAGCAAAAGCAGAAAGAAACAGAAAGTGTGAATAAGGGAGTTTGGCTCTCTCATAGTGGAGCGTTAGTCAGTACTTTTATATGGAATCAGACCTAAGCCAGCACAACTCTTTCTGGCTGTCCCGCCACTAAGCACAGCAAAAGTCTCATCTCTTGCTGAGATGCTCACAAATTTCCTAAGGAGAAATGAGCAATAATGGGCATTTGCAGTCTGCAGCTCACCAGAGGTATGCCCATCCAGTAAGTCAGCTCTGTAAGGAGAGATCTGAGGGTAGAAAGGTAAGTCTCCAATATGACAAACAGATCATTTGTTCCATCAAAGTAGCAGCATGATGGTAAAGAGGAAAGAGCACTAAAAACAGACAGAAGGGGAAAAGGTGCTGTAATGTCCTGCCGTGCACTAAGGAAGAGGGGGCTGAAAGTTTTAATGAGCAGAATTCTGAGTAGCTCAGCAAGTTCTGAGCTTTAAAAAAGGAACAAAAAAAGGAAAAATGAGCACGAACCCCCCTCTTTCAGACCAGACGTTCATAGAATCACAGAATCACAGAATGGCCTGGGTTGAAAAGGACCCCAATGCTCATCCAGTTCCAACCCCCTGCTATGTGCAGGTCGCCAACCAGCAGACCAGGCTGCCCAGAGCCACATTCAGCCTGGCCTTGAATGCCTGCAGGGATGGGGCATCCACAACCTCCTTGGGCAACCTGTTCCAGTGTCACTACCCTGTGTGAAAAACTTCCTCCTAATATCCCACCTAAACCTCACCTGTCTCAGTTTAAAACTGCTCCCCCATGTACATGAAAAGATAAGGGAAGTGTAAGAGAAGATACTTGTGGAGAAGTGAGGACAAGGAAACTTTCATGTACTGACTGCCGACTTTGTGCAAGGAAGCAGCCCTTTAAAACACAGCACTTCCAAGCTCTAATAAGAAAGGATCAATAATGACAAAATGACATTTTGATTGCAGTCAGCTGAGAGGAAAAAGGATCTTGACACACTTCATGGAGGCAGGAAAAAGTAAGCACTGGAACAACACCAAGCCATTTAATTTAGAGCTAGATTCCTTCCTTTATGCTATTCCACAAACAGTACAGCTAAGATAAGAGGCAAAGAACTACTTCAGCTGAGAAGGGTGACTTATTTTAAAATGCTGGGAGGATTCCAAGTCTGAAATAGGCTGTCAGCTTGCTGATAAATTATAGAACATGACGGGCAATATTTGGTTGGGGAACTGTTCTCAGAAATACCTCTTCTCCCTCCCTCCTTTCGCCCAATCCTGTATCATCATTAGCACAGGAGTATAAAGACTGTAAGAAGCGTCCTTTAGGGCCATCACTACAGCTATCAGCCAAAAAAGAGTCACTCAAAAGCTACTGAAGGCGTTTTCGCAAACCTCCAAGTGTTTTGGACTCCCTTCTGTTCAGTTTTCCAAAAAATAAAGTCAATTGATTGCATGCTTATCACCTCTAGCACATTCATATGAATGTTGAATAAGCTCTACTCTTGCAAAAGAAAATAGAGATCAACTGGCAAACTCTTGTTCATCCCATTCAGACACAGCAACCCCATGAGCACAACTGGGCGCGAGCACATCACGAACACAAAAATGTGAAGAAGTCCCTGAATTCCTGTGACACATCTGGAAATGTTCAGGTATCAAAATACAGCTATTTTAAATATCAAACATAACAGAAGGTCCTGCATTAAAGTGTCTTTAGAGTGATGCTGCGGTTACTGTGGTTACTGTTCATGGGTAAATTTTGTTTTCTCAGCATCAAAATGCAATGAGAAAGAGGGCAGGCTTACTGAAAAAAAACCTGGAGTAAAGACATACTACCAAGATCACCAATTTAATAATATCCACACTCAAGGAGAAAGACTATGAATGAATGAAGTTCATTCGTGGTTCATAACCATCACGAAGTTGATGGATAAAAAGGACTGCAAGATCATCTTGTCTGATTAATTAGTAGACCATCTGATTATATTCATTTATTCACTCAATATATTCAGTTAATATTAATCTATTAAATACAGTAGTGTAATTTTTCCTGCCACTGCAATCCTATGCCTCCACCTTTCCAAGACGTCTAAAGGTAGAGAGGATGAATGAGTGAGGGGGGAAAGCAGAGACAGACCACAAGGTAAATGAATGTTCTAGAAACAGATGGGACTTACAGTTCAGTATATAACCCACGTTGCCATTGAAGAAACAATTTGGGGAGAAAGGTGGGAGATTTCCCAACTTCTCCTCACACTTTCCCAGCCATAGATCGTGCCCTGAGAGTCCCACAGATCTGTATGCTTCCACCCCGGTCAAAGGAACAGCACCAAAGAGAGCCATTAATATTTGTGCTTGATTAGAGGTTTTGATGTTCAAATCAGGAGTAAATGTTAATGACTTAATCAGCAGCGGAAAGAGAGATAATTTGAATTAGTGCTAGTTCTTGACAAGGAAAAAAATTTAATACAGGGAAATTAAATGATTTAAGAAGTCATAGTATTACAATCACGGATCTAAACAGTGTGCAACTGTAAATATGCTGAAGTCAGCTGCACAGGATTTGGATTCAGCCCTTACATTTGTCATAAGGCTTCTGAACTGGGGAAGGTTAATTATGTATAATTTAATGCTTTAAGTTGGGGATAATATCTCAGCAGCGTGGGAGATAAAAGTTCCGAAAGATTTTGAGGACCAAAAACAGTAACCAGAAAGCTATGCACCTAGGCTGGCACGTGTAAACTGAACTAAGCCACTTCCCAATCTAACTGTACTTCACTGTAAAGCAGATATTCAGGTTGGATATTAGGAACAATTTCTTTTCCAGAAGAGCAGTGATGCAGTGGCACAGCTTCCCAGGGAGGTGGTGGGGTCACCCGGAGGTGTTCCAGAACCATGGGGATGTGGCACTGAGGGACGTGGGCAGTGGGCATGGTGGGGTGGGTCAAAGGTTGGATTAGGTGATCTTAGAGCATTTTTCTAGCTTTAATGATTCTATGACATACGTGACGTATAAAACATACTACAGCCCAATTCATTTCTACCATTATATATCTCAAGATAACAATTAGAGATGGAGAAGCATGATCACAGCAGGTACCACTTCTGTGTTCTACTGCATGGAAGTGCATTGCAGTTGGGTGAGGGACACAGAGCAGACACTGGGGTCAGCATGACTCCCATCAGTGCTGCTGTCTCAGGACACCCTGCATTACACAGAGCTGATTCTCACAACGTATTCCTGCAAAACAACTAGGTTGAGATTTTGGAAAGATGAGAACACCCCAACTTGCTGCGTTTAGGCTTAAGCAGTGCTTGTTCAGCAGAAATGGGCTCATGAACTGAGATTGCACACTACTGCAAATTAATCACACAAGAAGATCTTATTCAACTGTATAATCTACCAGGAAAAGGTACACCACATGAGTAATATTTTGCAAAATTAATGTCTGTATTTGCTGACCACACTTCAAACTAGGATCAAGTAGCAAAATATTAGAAATCGCTCTGAGAAATCTGAATCATTCATTACCAGGAAAATATGAAAACAATGACCATGATTCTTTCATTAGAAACCCAGCATGTTAGCCTCACTGTTAATACACTTATAATTAAGCTTGCCTGTTGCTCACAGATTTGTTTCGCATGGCCTACGACACTGCCAGACTTCTGCTAGAAAATTGTCCCAGACCTCAGTGGCTATCTATTCAACTTTTATAAATTGCAGATAACTTTAATTCAGACATTCAAAATAATCATCATTTTTTACAATAAGGGTGGTGAGGCAGTGGCACAGGTTGCACAGAGTGCTGCCCCATCCCTGCAGACAGCCAAGATCAGGGTGGATGAGCTCTGAGCACTGATGGAGCTGTGGGTGTCCCTGCTCAGTGCAGGGAGTGGGATGGATGACCTTTAAGGATCCATTTCAACTCAAACCATTCTATGATTTCATTCTGCTTTCTCAAGCACATGCAGCTCTGAAGCTGTTCTACCTCACTTTTGTCAGCATAAAGCTTGTGCACGTCAACAATGCCTCTGCAAGTAAAACAACACAAAACAATGTGTTTTACCTATGTAATATAGAAGTAGGGCGCCAATAAAACAGAAGGAAGATAAACACGTTCCTGCATTAAGTTCATGAATACTTTTGCCTTGGTAAGAGCTATTTAACTAATTTAACAAATACTTTTAGAATTATTTCTATGCTGGCAGTCCTAACAGTGTGCTATGATATCACTGCAGTTCCTCTGTGATGGTTCAAAAGGAAGTGAACAAATGGCAGCACTTCTCGGAGCTCCAGTGAAGGTTATGGTTTGTTTCATTTGGGTTTTAATTTGTAAAAAGGTTCAATTCTTTGTACACCGTAAATCAAATTAAGGCCTGCCTGGGGACTCATCATCCCAAGCATCTAATGAAGAAAATACATCAGAGCCGATGCAAATTTATTGGATGATTTCTGCACAAAGGAAACAACAAAATAGCCAAGAAGAGCCACATATTAATGAGGAAACAGATGATATTTAATTAAATAAATACTCTCAGCAACACTGCAAGGAATGAAATTGCACGTGTGTTGGACTGCCAAATTTTGAAGCAGGTGACTGAGGTTTAAACTGCACCCCTCATTGTTTTCCTCTTTGCTGATGCAGAGAAAAGTATCTGAGAGACAAACAGACACTTCTTAGAAATGAGGCACCTTTTCAGACAGTAATAGCACACGTTCTCCTCTGATATTAAGAGTTTCCTGGGGGAAAAAAAATGTATTTTTGTTAACTCTCTATTTATGATTGGTAGTATTTTCATTCCTTCCATAAAAATAGTTTATCAAGTTCATCATTAGAACACCAATGTAATTTTAAATACTGTAACAGAAATAATAGGTTAGAGAATTTTAAAAATAACTTTTTTGGAACTCAAATGATTCTTCTTTTTCAATTTAAAGGAGATTTTCTTAAGCATTAGAGGAACAGTTGTTGGCAGCTCTGATCATGGCAGGGGATGGAGCTGGATGATCTTTAAGGTCCCATGCAAACTAAGCCACTCCATGGTTCTACCAGAAGCACAGTAATATAATAATGCACTGGTAATGAAGATGGGTTGTGATGTAGACAAGACAGAAAGGTGATTTTCTCATTTGTCATTGAGAAGTTTATGTTTATAGGAGCAAGCAATTTAGTGCCATGGGAAGAAATCAGCTGATAAGGTCCCTATCTGCACGTTACATGCATGGTGAGGTGCTGCCTGGGCTGCCCTTATGCTGATCATCTGATAGAAGACATACGTGAGGCTGCCGGGAGGCTCAGGGGCTCCTTCCCATTAGGATGAGTCTTTCACTTCCTCCAGGACACCCAAAACCATTACACAAAAAGGGGAATAACTGCAGGGTTCCGTTTAAAATGACACTGCACATTCTGCAAAAGACAAAACAAGCAGTAGCCATTTTCTTCTCCCTCCATCCCATATCCACTTAACCAAAATAAACCAAACCCTTTTTATGCAGATGAGCAATTTTTTTTTTTTATCACAAATTCAACCCCAAATATGTATTCAATAGCAAATAGAAACAAAAATATTAAGGATTCAATAGTCAGCACGCAGCCTGTGGTTCCATTCCACAAGGTCATTCATTACCCAAAGCCAAATGGACATCCTTAGGGAGTCCCAGCAGAAAGCAAAAAAAAACATAGAGCACACTTGCAGGCACATGCTAGAAGGGTTTCTTTCACTCCATTCAATTCTGCTACGGCCTCTTCACCATCACTTCAACCATTCTTTTTTTCCCCTAGGCCAGTTAGCAAGCTTTGAAGAGCTACGACAGGTTTGTCAGCAAATCAGCAATGTTTTGAACCTTCCCAAAATCTCTGTGATAACCCTGATTGCACTTGGGACTAAAATGTCACATTACCCCTCTATTTCCAAGATTTACACTCATTAGCCCTCTCAATAACAAGACACCAAACTGCATTCCATTGTGCCTTTAACAAGTTCTTTACAATGATATCTTACTGCAGAAGCAGACTGTGCGTATATGGAAGATAAGAGGAGTATTCATCTTGGAATGTTTATCAATAAACTATCTAAGAAAATGCAAATTCCAGTTTTCATTATTATTAATCACTGATATTGGGCACGCTCTTGCTGGGAGCTGAGCAATCTGGCTTTAAGCCAGTAAAGCACTTAAGCATCTTCTTATCTTTATGCACTGAAGGCAATATTACTATTCACGCGCTAAAAGTTAAGCGTGTGTAAGAGAGCAGAATGTTTAGCTTTGCTCTAGACCGAAGCCACCAGAAAAAATACAGTTAATGGAATATGGAAATATAAAAACAAAATCCGAAGCAGGAACCTTCTACGGATTGAAATACCGTTCATTTTTAAACAGCTCAATTCCTCAAAGATTTGCTCCGTTCCATCAGGCTGACAGCACGACAGCGCGTGTGCGTCCAACAGAGGAGAAAGATTTGAGGATTACAATTCAAATATTATCTTATAATATTTATCCCTACATCTTAGAAAATGATTAAAAGCTATGGACTGGGTTCGTGCCTGATGCAGCTCCAGCTGGAGCCTGGAGTTGCAGCGCAGATGAAATTAGCCCCACGTGTGCATGAGTGTGTGCTTTTTCAGTAATGTTGCTAGACTTCAGGATGTTGGGCTTTTGTAAACCTCCATTAAAAAGCTTTTATGAACTACTGTTGCAGTTTCCATAGAAACAGCGGATCATAATTTCTGTGAGAATATGGAACCTTTTTCAACACATTTGATAGTAATTTTCTCGAAATGACCTCCAGGTAATTAATGTGATAGTTTGACCCGTGCTTTAACATTATTTTCTAAGAAACAAGCTGTATTGCTCCTTTAAAAATTGGAATGCATTGTTCGTACAAAGGAAAAAAAAAAAGAAAAAAGACCTTGAAAGTTTGGGATCTGCTCGAGCAGGTATTGTATACATGGCCAGTTCACATTTCTGCTTCTTTTTACAGTTTTCTCTGATCTTGTGGAAGATTACATACATCTGTACGATCTCTGCATCTTTGCAAGATTAGCAGTCAGAAACCTGCAAAGTGAAACCAAACAAAAGTGGAGGTGTGCACCTGTCTAGACGTGGATGTGGCTCTGGGCAGCCTGGTCTGGTGGTTGGAGACCCTGGGGGTTGAAACTAGATGATCTTTGAGGTCCTTTCAAACCCAGGCCATTCGCCGATCCTACATTAGAGGATCCACTGAGAACCTCTGTTCTCAAAGCTTATAAACACACTGTGGGATGTGCACGCAATGCAAATCACTTCAGAAGAAACTGTAGAGATGGTGCTCCCATCAACACAGCCTTCGTGGAACCTCCTCATTGCAGCACCAAGAGGAGAACACGCCTTGCAGAACTTCAAGTTATTTTCCCAAGATGAAAAAAGGTTAAAATCAAGCAAGATTTTACTTTAACCCCACGTAATTAACTGAGATGACTAATTTCTATTTACTTCAAGAACTGATTAGAATCTGATAATGGTGGGTGATATCAGACATTCATCATTTTAGAAGAAAAATGCTCTTAAGCTTTGTAATTTAACTTCTGAAATCTATTGTTAAAAACCTCCTGTGGACATGCTTAGGCTAAATCTTTCTTTATCTTGAGCTACTTGCTCTACCTGCAGGAGTGATGTGATCTTCCTTCTCTTTCATAGATCATTAATATTGGAAAAGATCTCTCACTCTCAGATCCCCAAGCCCAACCCTAGCCCACCCCTACCATACCCACTGACCACATCCCTCAGTGCACATCTCTACATTCCTTGAACACCCCCAGGGATGATGAACCCACCACTTCCCTGGGCAGCTGTGTCACTGCATCACCTTTGGAGTAGAAACATTTCCTAATACCCAACCTGAACCTCCCTTGATGCAAGTTGAGGCCATCACCTCTTGTCCTATCACTGCCTGGGGTGCAGAGGCCGATTCCCAAATCACCACAACCTCCTTTGAGGTGTAGGGAGCAATGAGGTCTCCCTTGAGCCTCCTCTGCTCCAGACTAAACAATCTCAGTGCCCTCAGCTGCTCCCCGTAACACTTGTGCTCCAGACCCTTCACAGCTTCGCTGCCCTTCCCTTGACATGCTCCAGTACCTCCGTGTCTTTGTTTTTAACATTACAAGTTTTTGTCCCTGGCCATCTGAATTCTTATCATCTCATGGTGCGCTTCCTGCCTGCTCATCCTTTTGTTCTCCTTATGCTTTTCTTTGTTTCTTTCCATAAGTAAATCCCATGGATCATCAGTTGGATTGGTTGGTTTCTGAGATCCATTTCCTAGAGATGCATGATGCACTTCTACCATTTTCATAGTTTTATACAGAATGTCACTTGTGTCCCAAATGGAAAAATGTCAAAAATTAAATGAAAGGATGCTGCTTCCTTTATGAAAGAAAACTTGGAAGTCATCACTGAATGAGGTTATTTGTATGTGCTGCTAAAATCACCAAGCTGATAAAGAATATCACAGTAAAATGTATTAACCAGAGTGTCTTGTATTAACCACGACTATCTTGTGTACTTATTTAGACACACATGCTGAAGTACAAAGCAGGCATCGGCAGGTTTGAGGCCATTAAAATGTGCAAAGCAGTGATCTATCTCCAAGTCCAATCCTCAAAGTGATCAGTTCACACAGAAGCTTATTTTCTGTTGGGTTCTGTTACTATTGGAAACGTGGCTGATCTTGTGGATGGCATTTAAAATACACTCATCCCTTTCTGACATGGATTGCTTCCTAGTACAAGAGGAATTATCTTTGTACGCTTAGTAGGAATAGAAACTGTTGTTGCTCATTGCTTGTTGTAAGAGATGGCATTTTCTCGCACAAATTTTCTTGACCCTCTCTTTGCATAATTTGTCTTTGCTGAGAAGATTTTTTCTTTTTAAATGACTGCATTTAAAATGAGTAAAAATACGTTATGATGCGGTAGCTACTTGCGTTCACTCTTTCGGAGATGAGGAAGAATGGTTCATGTTCTCAAATACACCAGTGTTTTCCCATGGTTCTCAGGGTCTGGTCAAAGTTTTTAAATATTCTGCTGTGTTCTTCAGTCTATCATTTGTAAACCAAAGGTATTACCTCAAAGTACCAATATAACCCTAAGGAAACCAGTCAACAAAAGTGAAAACTCCAGACCTGTCTCTCTCACACAGGAGGATATAGAGATGGATTTCTATAGACAAGAGACAGACTGCCTTTTCTTCCTACACAATGTTTGATCTTATAACACACTGTTAACCTCACTTGGCTTGGCAGGACTAAGATTTTCACTTCTTCAAATAAAAAATTACCACTGTCTTCAATATCTTCTCAAATTAACGGAATATCCACTTTTTGAATTAATTCCTTTTTGCTGTTGACTATTTTCCAATAGATTGAATGGAAATTACATACCAGGAACTTTACATACCAGAAATATCATCATCTCATGTTTGATAGTCCAATATTTATCAGTAAGGATATGGTGTAGGCAGGTTGTCCTTCCATCCATGCAAGGACTGCTGCCCAAGCATTGCCTCCTTCCTGTAACAGTTCTAGCTACAAAATGGGTTCTAACTCAACTTTTTTTCTTTTTCAGGAAGGTTTCTCTGTCGATGCCTTCCTGTAGAAGAAGCAAAATGAGCTCGATTCTCAGTGTCCTCTGTGTCCTCTCAGTGTCACAAAACGAGCATCTGAGCATGCACTGTCTGCAGAAACAAGGGCAGAGGGGAGGTATTCACGCAAAGAACATTCAGCTGCTGGACCAGATATCCCTCTCAAGTCTTTTTAACCTTGCCCAGTTGCCCATGTTCTACAGAGAGCTAAACCATCTCCTCTTACCAATCTTTAATGTACAAGGCAAAACTGCATTCATCCTACACTTTCTTCACTAACAGCAGTTGTTCCAGCCCTAGGCGTGTCTTGCTCAGTGATGGGCTCTTGTGAAAGAAACAGAACTCAATCGTACTGAAATTTCTTAACAGATTTTATTCTGCAAAATTCTATGTATCTGTAGATTACACAAAGAGTCAACCTAGTTAATTTGTGCTATTTTTAAAATAATGTCCAAAATAGAATAAAGTACTCCAGCCAGGCAAGTAGGGCAGAACAATGACCTTATTTTATGTGTTTTATATTTCTAACAGGATCCCATTGCTTACTCTCTTACTCTGTATCATTTTGCAACAGAACTTCCAACACTTCATAAATTTTCTACATACTTCTCACAGCTCACATCTACTTCATATCTACTTTATATATAAATATATATATATACACACACTCTCTAGTGACTAAGGCAATCTCTTAGAAAAGGGATGACAAATTAAAATCCAGTTAGCCAAAGGAGGGAGCTGAAAGCTGGATTTCTCATGAATGGCGAGAACATTCAGGTTCCCAAACTCCTGGGTTAACTTCAGCTCCTTCTTGCCTTGTATCTTGCTAGAGGTGCCCCAAATGGAAACACTTCTTTTGAAATCAAAGGATCTCCTTTTCTTAATCTACTTTCTTTTCAACAGGAAAATATTAAGTTATGCCATCAAAAACTTTTTCAAATCAGATATGTAGACGAGCCAGAAAAATTAATGAGCTGCACCATCCTATTCCCATGTCTTTGTGTCCCAGCCACAGCCAGCACAAGCTGGGAAGACCACCACCTGCCCCAGGATGCACATCCTTCAGCAGATGTGCACACTACTGGCCCTCCTTGGACCACACATGGACCAGATCACCAGTGACTGTAATGAGTGTGGAGAAACCTAATGCAACTAAAGACATCTGAATTTGTGTACTGACATCAAACTTGATCCAATCCCTGATGTACCTATTTATCTGTCAGCTGCTCGTCACATTTTTGGCAATTTTTACCCAAGCTATTTCCTGTCTATTTCTATACCTATCAAATTGATAGAGTCATTACAATTCATATTTACACTAATCACAGCAGAGAGAGATTTTTTTTAAGTTATGTGTCCCATTTCCATTTAATTTTGAGCACTACATACCTTTCCTCCTTTTGTCTATTTGTACACATTCTGCTTGCTTTACAAATAAAAAGAATACAACGACAGACATATTGATACAAATTCTAATTAGCAGCAAATCATTTTCTAAAGAGAAAACACTGATTTTTTTAGTGCTCTCCAAGTAATAATTCAACACGCAAACCTTACTCTGTGAGAGAAAGGATCCTCCAAACAACCATATTTATCCTTGTGTCAATCATTTACAACCCATCACCTCATCCTCTCCAGTGCTAATCTCTTGTAAGACATTACAATATTCAACCACAGGTTGCAAAAGGAGATGATAAAGAGAGATTGATTTGGCAATATCAGCATGAGATCTCCCTGGAAATGGGACAAACTAAGCCAGGCATTCTACGCATACATGAAGAAATGAATTCTCTTTGTGTAGCAAGAATATGTTGAGAAATAGCAGAAAAATTGCTATTACTTCTTGATAGTACATTTCAGAGATCATTTGAAATGATCGAGATGAATATGATTACTTCATGTGTTTTTTTTTTCACTCTTGAATATGATGTAATGTATCAACACATTAATTGAAATTTTGGTCACAATTAGCATGTATTAAGTTCCTGATTAGTTGTATGCATTTAAAGCACTTTAATTGGTTTGTTTCCATCGATATAATGTAATGTGTTTTAAACTATGTAATTTAGAGGTGTGTATTTAGTTATCATTGATTAGTTAATCAATAGTATTGTCACAAGTGTATGAATGCTGGGTTAATTACGTCTGAAATTCACATTTCTTGGGAAATAAGTGACATAACAATTTTCCCCCTGGCTGTGCTAGCACATTATCTGCTTCTTTCATTAAGTCATGCAGATACTAGCATGACTTTGCACTCTCTCACTTTTTTTTTGTAAAGCACTTGAAATGTCTATAAGATTCATTCCCATCACCAGCTGCTCCTACACTTCAACTCTTTTGACTTCATAAAAAGTACTCACACCAGATAGTCACATCATGGTGCAACTAAAGTTAAAAATACAGACACCGGAAACGGGGAATCAAGAAATTTAAGATTATTTTTAGTATTACGTTGTAAACTTTATTCAAACTGGGCAGTATTCAATTCCTACCAACATCAAAACCACAACTCCATCAGCTTCAGCACAGCTGACGTGGCTACACAATTATATCTTGTTGCATGTAGTTAGTTGAACTAACCTATGAAATTATAGTTCAGCAAGAAATATGATTTAGGCCTAAAAAGTATTTTAATTGATTTTTAGAATTTAGGAATGTTGTCAAGTTTTTGAGATTCATCATTCATTTGATTAGGATTTTTTATGCATCAAAAGCATATTTAAAATATTATTTATACCTACTCTATATTTTTATCTCAGTTAAAAAACAGAGTTCGTCTTGCCATTTAGAATACAGAATTATTTTGCTCTGTGAATTTGTCCTTTGCCATTTAGAATTCTTGCCTTTTTTTTTTTTGGTCTGAGTTCAATGGAACAGATATTTTGTTTGTTTAACAGTGACTTCACTTATTTCACCTCTGTGCGGTGAAATATGTTCTTAAGCACACTTTCAAAAGTGCCATTCAATTAACTGCAAGAGAGAGATTTCTTATTAAACCAATACAGAGACAACACAATGTGTTTTTTGAAGTTGTACCAAAATATTGCCAATGGGCACAAGGAAAGATACTGTCTTTTACTCAGAGAGCTCTTTGTTTAAACATCTTGCACCTCTACTCTTCCCTTATTCTTCACGTCTGCCTCTACTCCTGAAGCAACCAAAATCACTTAACACATGGAAATCAGTCACATCTATTTTGGCAAGAGCTGTCATTCAAGTTGTCTTTCCAGCTGTATACGGAACTGTTCAAAAAAAAGTCCAACCTACTGAGCAAGTCCAAGGCTTAAATTAACCTCAACCATCTGGAGCAGAGCGAAGACAAACGCTAGGTAAATACTAGCTAAAATGGTCAATATCCAGTCTCTTTCCAAAGAAGAACGTTTTGACTTGGGCTATTAAGAGGTCTTCAAAGCATCAGGCCTCATAACCGCCTTTTCAATGAATAAAGAAATTATTTTGTTTCATTTTAGAGATATTTGAATTAGTTGTAGTTACACTGCAGCTGACACAGTTATATTAAGTTATAACAAAGTACCCAGAATTTCAAATTAGAAAGGTAAAAATGGTTTTGTTTCAGTACCAATTTTCTGTGGGGTGCACATCATCCCATAAATTCATGGTGCTGTGACACAAAGCTTTTCTCACTACTTGATGCAGATGCCTTATACCTCTTCTTACTACCTTGTTGTTCAGAACCAACATGGCCAACTCACTTCTCATGCCTCATCATGGACCATCCAACATACCCTTCTTGCTGCTTTCAGCTGTCCCAGTCAACCCTTCCTAGACTCTAGGTAGATTGTCTCAAGAATCAGGCAAAATGATTTGCATTTGCTTCCACCCCTGTGAAACAGAGGTAGTTATAACAACGTGGCTGTGGCTAGTAAAGCTTCTTACGTTGGAGCCATAGATGATGAAACACTGAAAGGTTGAGACATTCACAGAATACAAAACACAAGGTATCCAAACTTAGCAAGCAGTGTGTGCACATCATCAGAAACTGTAAACAACAGAGTCACAACAAGGGCACTTGCCCTAGACATTTTGGGATAATTAAGCATACATCATTAGAGGAGCCCAAACTGGCAACACGTTATGAATTATGCAAAAACTAATACAAAACTAGTATATCTTCCACTATAAAATAAAAGCCACATTGAGAGAACTGGATGCTGCATAAAGACAGATTAAATATACACCAATTTTCGTTTGAGATGTCTTTAATAAGTTCACAAAGAATGACACCTAACCTGAACGTTTTGTTCGGCAACACAGCAGCCCTGCCTCACCGCCCCTCTAATAACAAATCTCAGCAGAACATACTTATTTCATAGTTTGTTTTTAACCACTGATGACTGAAAGAGGCTACAGAAGGGCTGTGCAGAATTACATCACTGCTCCTTGTGGGTGAGATCCCTTCCCCCTCTGTGTCACTTGATTCTTGACTGAGCTAAACCACAGAAAAATTAGACTTCATTTCAGTATGCTAATGGCAATCTATCCAAAACAATGTAATCAAGGCCTCATGTGCTCCTATAATTTCATTCTTGACATAAGTCTGACAGCTATTTATTGTTAGAAGGAATGGTGGGGAGGGGAAGAGAAAAATTTCTGTAATTTCCCCTCCCCCAGCAAACACAACAGCTTTGCAGTTTAAAGCAGTATCTTTGTGAAACGCACAAAATGGTAATAATCATGGGGTTTACATATGTCTTGTCTTAAGCAATCAAGGCAGAGAGTTAACGGAGAGGCACATTCAGATGTGCCAATTCCCAAACTGGCCACCTCTGATGAGCCAGCTGTGAGCTTCAATTGTCACATTATAATTTAGACGAGGAAGGGGGGGTGGAGAGAAAGGCATCCAGCTCCACACTGGATGAACATAATTATTCACAGCAGGATGCTGCAGAATTAATTTAGCCAATCAGAATTATAGTGGGGGCTGGGTATCGGCAGCAGCAAATGTGGAAAAGAATAAGAGAGGAGAAAAAAAAAAAATCAGGAAAGGGATCAGGAAAACGTGGCCAGCACCCTGCTAATATTTTGATTCTGCATCCCTCAGCATACTTGGAACATGACGAAGTGGAAACAAAGCTGTGACATAGGTGTTCCTGCTTTAGCCTGGCTGACTCAACATTAGAAAAGCTGTGAATTTGGTGCATTAGGAAAGATGTTAACAACCTGAGGTTGTAGGGGAAATATCCTACAACGTGCTACCTGATTGCATCATACTGAGTAATCCTCCCCAGTGAACATAAATCTGGGAATGGCGCTAGCAATGCTGCACTCTTCTGGTTTAGCACTTCAGAAATTCTGCCAAAACTCCACTCATTTCATAGAGGAATCACAAAAAGACTTCCAGCCCAGCCTGAACTCATCAGGACTAATCCACATAATTTCATCATGCGATTGATCGCAAATTTTGTGTTGACAACTTTTCATCGCGCAATTAAAGGAGTCAAACGGGGCACAGAAGAACTGGAGCTCAGCCAATAGAGGTCAGCAGTTTGGGGCTCAGAGATGAGCGTTTTGTTTAATGACTGCATTACGATGATCACTGGAAACAACTGAAAATATTGGCACCTATTGGGCCACAGGAACATTTTGGCATAAAACACTCATTGAATGGGACAGTTCACTACTCTGTTTTTTTCATGTCTCCTGTGAATTTTGGGTGACAGCATCAGTTTCCAAATTACCAATGGCTTCTTTTTAGAACTTAAACATTTTTTTTGATAGCAAAGAAATGAGCAATATATATTAAAATAGCATGCAATAACTTTTATCATAGAGTGGCCTGGGTTGAAAAGGGCCACAGTGATCATCTAGTTTCAACACCCTGCTATGTGCAGGATTGCCAACCAGCAGACCAAACTGCCCAAAGCCATATCCAGCCTGGCCTTGAATGCCTCCAGGGATAGGGCATCCACAATATCTTGGTTACCTTAAGCTGTTAACTGTTAACATCCAGAAAAATACCCAAACCAAGTTCACTGGGTCACCAAGAGAGCAAATTTGGAGAGAAGGAATTCCTCGTCCATTTTCTATTCACCTCACCAAGAGCAGACCAGTATCAGCACCACAGATGCCATGCTCTTTGACTTTAGTTTCCTCCATCAGCAGGAGCAACGGCCAATAGGACCTCTGCAGCATTAGCCTTTTTGACCTTATTCCAGTCAACATCCTCTCTGCATGGACAGCTGTAAAAGTAAATGGAGGCTGAAAAGGCGCAGAATATTTACACCGTCAGGTATTTGAACTCTGAGTATTGAATTCTACATAAAACCCAATCCCTCTCTTTTTATAGAGAGATGAGTTCTTAAGTAACACTGACCATGAGCTTTAATTCTACCTTAGAGCTCAAAGAAAGAATATGTGGAAAGTACATCTGCAGATCACTCGGTTCATTTCCAATTAAATGAAAAATGAAATGATTACACTGTAAGGCAGAAGCTTTTTCCTCTCTTCCTGGAACTGCACAAACATGACAAATGGAACTGAGGCAGAATCCTTGAGTTCCTGTAAAAGTTAACTTGGGCTTCTGCTCCCCGATTCTGGTAATGCTGAGAAGAACGACAGGAAGGTTGGTCACATTTTATTTCAGGCAATAATGTTTGATGAACACCACTGTCAATGAGAACCATGATTTAATCTCCAAGGATATAAGACCTTGTGGTAAAAATGGTATAACTACAGATCCTGATTAACAATCACCGCAACAGTAAAATGGGTTCCCATAGCAACGAGGCTGAAATTATACAACAAATGGCAATGCCATATCAGATAAATCACCCCATGAAATGTCCCTGTTCGGAAACCATTTGGCTGTTACCTTCATGTTTAAAGACTTGCAAATGTTACTTGCAATCTCCCAAATCTCACTTCTCATCCTCTGAATTCCATCATCTTTTTTTTCTTCCTCCTAACCCTGGTCAAAGAAGAATAAAAAAATAAGAATACAATACAGTATTTAACATCTGAAAGCCCATTTCATGTTCTGATAGTTTAGAAATACATACAGATATAGTTCATAAATTTTCTTTTCATTTACGCTACATTCATTTTATATTATTTCCATAACCTCAGTTTCCAAAAGCAAATATTAATTTTAATTTTTTTGCATTATAAAATGTAAGTATGACTGCCACTGCCTTCTTTGTGTGCATTGCTTATGGAGACAAACACTGACCAGGAAAGATGAGCACTATACAACTAGACCACAGCATCTAGAGATGGAATTAGAACTTACAAATTAATCTTATACAAAATTTATGAAAATCACTTTCGAACTGCATTTAAAATGGCACTTGGACTCTTAAAATGTATATTAGCAACTACAGAACCCACATAAACTCAGTTTGACTTTGTGAAGTTGCATGATCATAGTCAGAGAGTGGAGATCAATTGATCCAGATGGAGATCAGTGACACGAGGTAGCCCTCGGGGGTCACTACTGAGACCAGTGCTCTTTAACATCTTCATCAATGACACTGACAGTGGGGTCAGGTGCAATCTCAGTGAGTTTGTGGATAACACCAAGCTGTGGGGTGCAGTTGACACACCTGAGGGATGGGATGCCATCCAGAGGGACACAGACCTCCTGAGCGGTGGGCCCAGGAGAACGCCTTGAGGCTCAACAACACCAAGTGTATGCTCGGCTGAACATGAGCCGACAGTGTGCCCAGGTGGCCAAGAAGGCCAATGGCATCCTGGCTTGCATCAGAAATCGTGTTGCCAGCAGGAGCAGAGAGGTGATTGTCCCCCTGTACTCAGCTCTGGTGAGGCAGCACCTCGAGTACTGTGTCCAGTTTTGGGCCCCTTACGGCAAGAAAGACATTGAGGCCCTGGAACGTGTTCAAAGGAGGGCAACAAAGCTGGTAAGGGGTCTGGAACACAGGCTATATGAAGAGAGGCTGAAGGAGCTGGGAATGTTCAGCCTGGAGAAGAGGAGGCTCAGGGGAGACCTCATTGTTCTCTATAACTTCCTGAAGGGAGGTTGTAGTGAGCGGGGGGGTCGGCCTCTTCTCTCGTGTCATTAGTGATAGGACCAGAGGGAATGGTTTCAAGCTACAGCAGGGGAGATTCAAGCTGGACATTAGGAAGTATTACATTTCAGAAAGGGTGGTCAGGCACTGGAATGGACTGCCCAGGGAGGTGGTGGAGTCGCCGACCCTGGGGGTGTTCAAGGAAAGACTGGATGTTGTGTTGAGGGACATGGTTTAGTGGGAGCTATTGGTAATAGGTGAACGGTTGGACTGGATGATCTTTTAGGTCTTTTCCAACCTTGGTGATTCTATGATTCTATGATTCTAAGTGTTGGTCTGCCTCTGAACCACAAATCTGACACGAAGGAAGTTCTTGGGAAGTTTATATTATTGCACTCCAAACAACCAAAGAGTTAAATTATTGTCTCAGCTTCTCAAAGGGAGAGCCCAAGGAGTGAACCCGCGAACCCTAGAACATGCATCAGCTATGAGAAGCAGCTCCTGGGCTCTGATGAAATCCAGGAACCTTTCAGAGGTACAAAGAGATCCTGAGTTGACCCATGAGGGTATGACAAGAATCAGGCAGTCTTTTCAGAAGACAAGTATGCTGAGAAGGCAGGAAAAATAGCAGTCTTACAATTCTAACTATAGGTTAGCATAAGTCAGTAACCCTAAATGGCAACCAAACTTTCATCTCCTTCAGACAGAAGAACTTAAAAGTATATTTTGTCCAGGTAGTACAATTATAGCTGAACAGGTACGAATAAAACACAAGAGCTCTGGAAGGAGATATTTATTATAACCTGTTCTCAAAAGCAGCATCTGATGATCTGAGCTTGTAATGATCTGAATGTTCCTGTGCAGGATTGCTATTAATATATAACACGTGCCACCAAGAACCTGGGATATTCAGGTAATCTGTTCAGCTTATTATAGGAACTGGAATGTTTTGCCAAGAACTTGATCAACAGACGTCAGCTCACAAACATAGCAGAAAAAAGTCTTTTTTCCTGCCTCATCATTGTAGTGAACAGTGCAAACCCAGGGAGTAATTCAGATAAACGAGTAAAGAAGTTACCAAAGAAATTTGCATAGGTTAAAGAAGTAACCTGTGAAAAATATAAAATACAAAAAGTACTGGATGTTGATGGTCGTGTGAAAGTTTCCTGAGACCTGAATTTAAGTTCTGCCTCTTTTTTCCCAGCTTTATTCTGGGATTTACAGCGGGGCCACCTGCCACCAGCACTGCACGCTAAGCCATGTTCCTTAGTACCACATCTCCATGGTTCTTGAACACCTCCCCGGGCAGCTGTGCCAGCACCTGACCACTCTTTTGGAGAAATTTTTCCTGGTATCCCACCTGAACCTCCCTTTGTTCTGCTCCAAATGGCAGTATATCTCCTTCAGTTTGGAGTCATACAGTTGTTTGTTGCACAGCGATACAGAGAGGCAAATGAGAGATTGCTCCTTTTTAATTTCTGCCATGAAAAAGAAAACCCTGCAAATAGCATTTTAATGTTTTACTCCAACATAAATCTAATTAAGGTTAGTCAGAAGATGATATTAAAACGTTGAAAATTGAAAATAAAAAGATGCAGAAAGCAAGGAAGCGAAGCAATCTCTATCACAAACATTTTCCCTACATCATTACCATGAATATATTTCCAAGTTATTCATTCATTTCTATAAAAATAATATCACTGCATATTCATTGCTCCTCCTGTCTGGGACAGAACTTAAAATATGTGTGCTCAGAGGCCCCATTACGACTTTACAGGCACTCTTTTTGTGAAATTTATAAAAGTAGTAAATCATTTGTTCATCCATTTACCTATAGCAATTAACTCAATTTCAGTTCTCGAACTCATTTTTTTCAAACCTCTCAACTCATTTAAAATGTCAATCACCATGCTAAAAGGAATCTAAAATATATTAGTCCAATCCTGCTCACATTAGAATTAAAGTGAAAATTTGACTTGACTTGCTTGAAGTGAGATTTAATTTCGAAACAACTTCCAGAAAAATAAACATTTATCATAGAATCATTAAGACCTCTGTGATCACCCAGTCCAACCACCCATCTACCACCAATACTGCCCATTAAACCACGATCCTTAGCACTGCATCTATGTGGACCTTGAACACCTCCAAGTTTTTTTAAGGTATTTAAAATGTAATTACTTTCTCACGCTATTTACAGTAAGTAAACAGAACATGCCAATGAAACAGAAGATTAAGACACCTCACATTTCTCCACGAGATACAGTATTTGTCCATAAATACACTAGGTCACATTAACGGATGATGCATTCAGTATCCCAGAGACACATTATAGAAGCATTTGCAATAGGAAAGAATATTTATTTAAGAAACGAAACTGCAAATATCAGTATCTTTAGCAGAAGGAATAAGATGATCTTCATTCTACTGATATTAAATCTTGAAACATGCCACTGTATCTTGTCAGCTTACTTAACCTCAGTGATAAGGTTGAAAGCTGTCAAAAATTCACAGCTGATAGAGTCAAATCAGTTCATTTGTCCCGGAATTTACACTGAGAAAATGTTCTTACTCCATAACTCACACTGAAGACAGGATTGTGTATTATGTTCTAGCAAAGGGACATAGACCTTTACAAGCTAAAATCAATGATGTCATCTGGGCTTGCTATCTTCTAAACCTTACCAGAAATTTTCCTTTTTTATTACAGGAGGTACCCATGTTCATACACTTTCGCTCTCGCATCTCAACATCTGCAATATACCCATAGTGGTGTGCTCCCATAGCTTTTAAGTGGGAAGAAACATAGTGCTTTTCCCTATTGATAACATTGGGCTTTTCCCCTCTTCATTGGGAAAGAAATCTTATTTACGGAATTTTTTAATTGCACTGCCACGCCAATATTTTTTTGCCATCTTAGACACTAGCTGCATTGCTGAGTCAATGTTTGCTTCTTCCTACTCTAGCAACCTGGAGCTCACACGGTTGCCATGTAGTTCCAGCTTTAAGGAGCCTATGTGAACATTAGAAAAGGCTCACCTGCAACCCAGCAGGAGCCTAACGGCAGAAATTCATAGAATCATTTGAGTTAGAAGGGACCATTAAAGATCATCTGGCATAATCACTCTGCAGTGAATATGGGCATCAACAGCTCCATCAGGTGCTCAGAGCTCCTTCCAATCTGACCTTGGGTGTCCTCAGGAATGGGGCATCCACCACCTCTCTGGGTAACCTGTGCCACTCCCCAGCTTGTAAAGATAGTGGGGGTTGACACAACCCACAGTCCTGCAAATTTGGCTATGTTGAACCTCGTGAGGTTGACCTGGGCCCAATGCTCAGCCTGTCCAGGTCTCTCTGGATGGCAACTACTTACAAAAATTCTAAACACAAAAATGAAAATATTTTTTATACAGCTACAGATATTTAACTCTAATTACCTATCAGTCCCTAGGACTAGTGTACCTGACCTACCAAATATCAGTTTATTTGCATAGGCAGCATGACTTTTACACACTACATGTAGCAGTGCTATTATGGGGTTGATACTTGGTACACCAGGAGCAATGAGAAAAAAAGCTCAGGCAGAGTTTCTGCACATCCACAATAAATTCTCATCTTGCTGTAGAGAGTCTTTGGAGTGCTCTTTTGTTACCACAAAAAGAATCTGACAGTGTTGATAATGACACAACCCTGTATCTTGCAGTGCCTTTGAAAGCTCAATAAGAACCTGTCAGTTCAAAAAGTAACAGAGAAAAATCTTCAGACTTTAAATCATTGAAAGAAATCGGCGCATCCACAAAAATAGAGGAAAGCATCTTGAAAAGCCTTTGAAGGAACAAAGAAGTAGCAATAACAACAACAAAAAGAAGAAATTCTTGCTGCTTTTTAGATGACGTACACAGAATCCAGCAGTGCAAAAGTTAAAATGTTATAATTTGTGCTAGTGCCACGGAGAACCCTGAGGGAGCTTACATTAGCACAACAAAAGTTTGCATATATAAGCTTTGATGAAACCAGTACACACTGTTCTGTGCGGAATATGAAGTTACAAAAGGTGTCAAATATGGTGTGAAGACTGTTCTGATGATGCCTTTAACAGAAGAGAGAAAAGAAACTATTTGCTAACATTACTTTTTTTTTTTTTTTTTTTTTTTTTTAAATCCATTTCTTGTTCAACATAACTGTGTGCTCCTAAGAGCAGTAGCAGGTCTTCCTTGGTGGTAGTAAAGATCTTTTCCAGGTCTTTGAACCAAGTGCAGGTCACTGGTGAGGAAGTCCCAGAATCATTAAGCAGATGGGAAAAAACACACTAATGAAGAATCCTTGGGAATTATGTAGATAGAGCACTGCTGTGTCCAATGATCTCACAGTTATAACCTTCATCAAGCAGCCCTCTGCCTTCTTCCATGCCAAATGTCCAGGTGCTGCTCAGGATGTTAACAGTATTATTAAAGCACAGCTAGAACATTTCTACAGCTACCAGCAGAAAAGGAACTCAAATTCAGAATAGCAGGGAAAAGAATTCCATCTGAATGCAGAGCTCTGCTGACCTCTTCACTTAATGGAAAGCTTTTGAAGGGTTTCAAGGTAAGCAAAAACCATATAGCAGTATTTTAATAAGGGAAGACAAGGCCCAATTATTTTCCAGCGCTCATACTAAGAACACTGAACACACCAGACATGCTTGCCATTTAAATCTAGAGAAGATATGAATAAAAACCCCTATTGGCTGCTCCAAGTCATTAACTGCATTTCAACAAGCCTTTTTTACAGCATTATTGTACTCAAATACTCCCCTCAAATCACAGAATGGCCTGGGTTGAAAAGGACCACAATGCTCATCCAGTTCCAAACCCCTGCCTATGTGCAGGTCACCAACCAGCAGACCAGGCTGCCCAGAGCCACATCCAGCCTGGCCTTGAATGCCTGCAGGGATGGGGCATCCACAGCTTCCTTGGGCAACCTGTTCCAGTGCCTCACCACCCTCTGGGTGAGAAACTTCCTCCTAATATCTAACCTAAACCTCCCGTCTCAATTTAAAACCATTCCCCCTTGTCCTATCACTACCCACCCTCTTAAGCAGTCCTACAATCACAAAATCAAGTGCTACAAAGTTTGGAAATGCCAGATTTATGGTTGTCCATATCCATTACAGTTATCCTGCTTCTGCGCATGCACCAGAATACACACTTAATTAGGCCATTCATTTTTATTCTAGCAGGACTTAAACTCTGTTTCTATAGAATATTTTATACAGTATTTCATTCCATCCTGGTTCCTGACTCTAACAGGCTGCATACCCTCCTTACAACATCAGCTGGTAGTAACCAACCAACCAATCTGCCAAAGTCACAGGTGCCTACCTCACCTCCTCTCTTTCCTGCTCTCACAGCTCCCTATTCCTCCTTCATCCAGTCCAAATTAAACCTTGCAACTCTTAATGGTCACCAATGCAGAAAAGTACCCTAGTAGCTTTATTAGATTTACTATGTTAATTATAAATATGATTTATTGTATTTATTTTTCAAGGGCTTTTTTGCTAAAATGTTTGGTCCCACAGTCTGCTAAGACGATCAAAGTAGCTTACCAGAAGCTTCTTGAGCTGAGGACAAGGCTGGGGTCCGTGAATTAGAAACTGGATGGTGTAGGAAACACCCAACATTTGAATTCCACACATCACTGCATTTCAACTTAACCAACATCCACCAGTCCAATAACTGGTGCAAACAACTAGAAATGCAGGGCTCTGCAAAATGCAGGTCTAGGAGAGAAGCCTAGGGCACATACTCTACAAAGACCCCTATTCCATCTGCAGGAGAAGAAACAGATTTTCAGTAGCAATAAGAGAAAAGACCACAATTAGGCTCAATACTGCTGGACAACCTACTTTGGAAAGGTGTAAGTTAGCATTTGTATGACAGCATTTAGGCAGCTTCCAATCCTACATTCAGGAAACTAACATTTTGAGATACATGCCTTATGTTTCTCCAACCACCTCCTAGCCTGCATAAGGCTGTGCACAAGGCTGGAAGCAATTAATGAAAATTGTCATTGTGTCCTCAGAAAATTACAGATTTTACTACTCAAAATACTTTAAGATGCAAACAAATTCATAAAAGGCAACATCACAACGTTGAGACTAATTTTAAATGTGCAATCACATTTTTAAACCACCCACTTTAAAACAAATGCATAAATACACGAAGTAATCAATTTTATCAGGTAGGTGGCAACGTACAAGTTCATATCTTAGGGCTGGTTTCCAAATTAACTTGTCATTTTTTTAAATTACAAACACTAGTTTATGCCATAATTTAGGATACCATGGATAGTGTATCTAAATAAATGTTCACTTCCTGTCTAAATAAGAAAATAATGTTTTTCCTATCACATAAAACTAATTATTGTAGTTTGGCGTGGCAATTATTTTTTTTTTTTTTTTTTCCAAAACTGCACGATAAATTATTCATGACACTGAGTTTAATGCACTCACTTTAATGACATCTCGTGGAAAAAGTTTTTAAAAGAAGAATTGAACACATCGTTAAACAAAAGAAACAAAGGCCACCAAGTGACAAATGCTCTTTCAGTAATTTTAGAGAGATTTGAGTTGCAAGCAAACGCAAGCTCAGCCTCTTGGAAATCAGGCAGTTGTTTGGATTCAGGGTGACACCTCCAGATAAAATAAAATCAATAAGTAAAAGCCATGCAAAGCTAGAGGAAATGCAGACAGGATTTCAGCAGAAGGTATTTACTTGGAAGTACAACGTCGAGCTGGCAAAGCATCAACCAGTTTTACTTGCACCTTCATGGATCTTTGTGCAATTTTTTGCTGAATGTATGAGAATTGGGGGGGAAATGTGCATTTTGGAGATCAGCGCAAAGAAAGAACACCTCCACATGCCAGTAATGTCACACTTGTACACAGTGAAGTCTTAACATATAAAGCATGTTTTGATTCCACACCAGTAGACTCTTGCTCCTGAAGAAACCCTACTACAACTGAATCTCGTGTTGACTGACGGCTGAATCAAGATACTTTGTGCAGAAATGAGCCAGTAAGAGCCTCTCTTCCTATAGATTTGCAAAATTTGCTCCTTCCACATACCCACTTCTTGAAGCTCCTCTCCACATGCAATCTAACATTTTCATTTAAACAGCTAAAAGGAGCCACGCTCGCGGTGACTGGGAAGACACGAGGTTGTACTGGTCAGCTTGAGCCAACTTCCATAAGGAAGGGACTGTCCCACTGAGCTCTCTGGCCTCACCACTGGGTGTAGTTGGGCATCACAACGTAACGACGTATAACTACCAAAGCATCCAAAGAAGGGCTACAAATACAGCGAGGCATTAAGAGGCAAGATGCGTGAGGAATGGTGGGCCCAGAGCAGAGGAGCTGAGGGGAAATCTCACGGCAGCTGCAGCTCCAGACAGGGAGCTGAAAGGCAGCACTGAGACCTGCTCTGTCACCGGGAAAGGGTTGGGTGGTGGGCATGGCACAGCTCCCCAGGGCAGAGGGCACAGCCCTGAGCTGCCAGAGCTCAGGAGCGTACAGATACTGTTCTCAGCCATAGGGTTTGGGTGATGCTGAGCGCACTCAGGAGCTGGACTCAGTGATCCTTGTAAGTCTCTTCCAACTGGGCACATTCTACGATTCTACAGTACACATAAAGCAGAACAATGGAGTGCTGCTCCATCAGCAAAATCCCTTGCTGATCTCTCTGGTGTGAGTGATACTGCTCTTCCTTCAAATTTGCTTGAAGCTGGCCACTGGTCCACAAATAACAGACTGATGGAGGACAGACATGCAGCACAATCACAGCAGCTTCCTGCAGCTATGAAACAAAGCTGGAATTCTTTTCTTCTCCTTGGAAGAAGGAGGTGAAGAAGAAATGAGGGAAATCATGTGTTCACAATGCTCCGGATATTTAATATCTTCTCCCACGTCTTCTCAGTCTGCACCCAGCAAAAGGAACTGAAGGATAAAGTAACAGCTTTGAGGAAACCTTAGCAAAGCGATTCATTCCATTAGGCTTCAGTGCTCTGTGAGAAACAGCCACCATTACCCACCAAGAAGGTTTGATTGTTACACATACTTTTTGCTCCCATGCAGCAGTAATTCAAGCACATTTGTTGTAAGCAAACTGCATAGCAGCTTTTTTTTTCTTTTAATAAAAAGCTTTTTCCTCTATTTTTCCTGCGGTTGAATGTATATAAAAGATCAAGATACAGAGATAGTGGATTGCATGTTATCTTCCATGTCATTGTATCAGATCTGTCTATCAAGGTTCTTCTTTACCTCTTTCTTGTCATGGCTCATTATAGGGGCCTGTTCTTTTATGACTAAATGATAGAGTAATATTAATCCTCACCAGAAGTAAAAAAAAAAAAGAGATGATCCTGTGAATGACATAAAAATGCCTTTATTCACCAAGGCATTTTTCTGAGAATATGAAGATGGAACAGCACATCCCAGACTTCGCGTGAATGGAAGCATATTTTCCTGAATGAGTTAAATTTTTACCTTTATCCCATGGTTGTACGATTCATGAAGGCTAGGTAGTCAAATCATCTTAAAGAAGAGTCAGTTAAGTATAAACATAGTTCACTATGGAAAATATTCATTTTAATGTACGGGTTAATTGTTACTTTACTAGGATCACAACACCAGAAGGGACAATCTGGGTCGCTGACTCCAATCCCGTGCTCTCAGCAATATCCTGACCAGCTTTTATAAAACAAGTGTTTTACCTTACTATTGCCAGAGGAAGGCTGGTCCAGAAATTGATGTCTCTAATTAATAGAAATCCTTTTCTAATTTTCAGATTACCTTATTCTTGGCCACAGTATACTATGAACTGTTCCAATATTCTTGGATCCATATTGCTCTTCAGTGCAGGCAATTTCTCTCCATCTCTTTATCAAGAGCTGATCCAAGATTTAATCAGGAAGGCTTTGGAAAAAGGGAGAGAGTCAAATTTCTTATGAGTGCCAGAGACCTTCTATTACTCAAAAAATACCTGATAAATCATGGAAGAGAACAGAGTATCGTTTACCCCACGTGACAGTGTTCTTGGAAGGTTTGTCTAAAAATGCAACTATAAACAGATCTCTGGTTTGCTGACTAGATTCGTTCTTCTACCTGTCAAAACTTCATCCTTCTTGGCTTATTCCTGGACTCCCTCTCAGAGAAAACAACTGGTTCCCTCAGAAGTAGGAAGCATTGGTGACAGTTCAATCCAAAATTTCATCCCTAGATGCAAGCTCTTTAGGTCAGAGAAGGAGTACATCTTTTTTAGCCATGCTTTGTGATAATCTCTATTTTGTTGCTGTTTTGTGAGCAGAATAGTCTTAGGGACCATGAAATGGACTTTTGGATAAAACAATTATCAGAAAAAGCCATTAAACACCCTATACCTGGAGACACCCAAGGTCAGGCTGGACAGACACTGAGCACCTGATGGAGCTGTAGGTATCCATGTTCATTGCAGGGATTGGGACCAGATGACTACTAAAAGTCACTTCCAACTCAAATGATTCTACGATATGCCTGCAGTATAGACAACAGATTCTCTGCACCGCTTAAATCTAAAAGTGTCTCTATTGGTTTGCACTAATCCCTTCTACAGACACAGCCACACAGACAATGCAGTTCTTTTCAGCCCTATAACAACTGAGCACTATTCCAGAAGGCCCTATGCCCTCAAACATCCTCATTCTGCATAAGTTCCCAGCAGCACACGCCTGTGGCTTTGCAAACATTGCTCTGCCATTTGGACACCCCCCATCTTGAGTTGTAGTCTCCTTTTAGAAAAAACACTACACAAAAAATTGCACACCGTGTACTGAAGAAAAGGGAGTCCTCATGAGCATGGATGACCAGCAACAGCCCTTAAAATAATAAATGTTTTAAGGTAGTACTGTAGATGTTGTTAACAAACTGAGGGTAACACAGACAATCCTCTGTGCTCAAAACCTACAATGCAAAGGGCCACAAAATAAAACCGTGGGGTTCGAAAACATCTTCTGTACACACAGGTCAAATAAATTCTAGAACTGGCCTTAGGCTTTTGAGAAATAAAGTCATTTTGAAGACCCCAGATATAATAAAAATAACTGTCCTTCGGAAAGCTGTTCCAGACTTTTTGCAGCTAGCAAATGAGCTCTGGTTTTGGAAGTGAATTTACTGACTTTTGACGTCAGTCATTCTATTTTATGCTTTTCTCTACCAAACAGAAGCATGAGCCGTTAGTAGCAATGCTCTCCATATCTAAGCACCTACAAACCTGGAGAGTTACCAATCTCTACAAAGAACTAGCATCTGAGTTTTCTAAGACCTCCATCACACGGCTCCTCAGCTTCAGTGGCTGGCAGCTATTTTTGTTTGCTAATTCCACACCCTTCTCATCGTGGTGACACCATTAAGAGATGTACTTGATGTAGTCTTCCTAAGGACATAAAGCGGTTTCAGTAATTATTTCTAATGATGGAGTAACACTTCGTTTTTTTCCACTCCATTGAAAATTATTACTGAAACTAAAATTTTTGACAATTTTAAATTCATATATACTAATTTTATATATTTTATATGTTATAATAATACAAACACAAAACATTGAAGTATTTGTATGTATTAGTTCCATAAAAATCGAAACGGAAGATGAATCACAGAATGGCCTGGGTTGGTAGGGACCTCAACATCCAACCTGGCCTTGAACACCTCCAGGGATGGACGGGGCATCCACAGCCTCTCTGGGCAGCTGTTCCAGCACCTCACCACTCTCTCTGTAAAGAACTTCCCCCTGACATCCAACCTAAATCTTCCCTCCTTCAACTTGAAACCATTTCCCCTTGTCCTGCCATTACCTACCCTTTCAAAGAGTTCTCAATTCCTCCTTCTCATCCTTTTTCAACACTGGAGTAACTGGTTTTTCTTCAGTAAAGCACCTTTATAAAATAACCCAGGAGCCAGACTGCACTGAACTGATATCCCCAGCTGAAACTTCACACATGCAGGAGTCGCACAGACAGAAGGAAAGGAAAGTAACCAAGGCCTGTGAATTGATAGCACAGGGGCCAGAAGTCTTTTCCCTTTTTCTGGTAATTCCTAGAGAAAATTTGCAGAGAAGATGAAAAGAAAAAAAAAAAAACCACAAAACAAAACAAAAAACAATGAGAATTGTTCATTAGTCTCCATCAGGCCATAGCTCTCCATTAAGGCCTGTTTTCAAGGCATTGTAACCAGGGAATCAAGACACCCCATGACACCCCATGCAGACCCATTAAAAAGCAGAACTGCAGATGTTGAAGTCATAGATACCTCAGATGCCTTATAATTTTTTCCTCACAAATCCTTTGTTTCTCCTCTTGGATAATTAATGAGTAATTAACATGGACTTATAACTGCATTATCCCAGGGCCTTGCATATGCCCAACAGAGCAAAGCTGCAGCTTAGCATGTTTTGTTTCACACCATATAAAATTACTCCAGTCAATCACTTCATGTTATTCATGCCACACAGGAAGCAGCATAAATGATGACGGCACATGTTTTGCAGGTTAAATTTCCCCATGTCCTTTTAACAGCACTAAATCTGATGTAGAGTAACTTTGTAGAAAGAACCTCCTGGAGTTGAGAATTCATTAGCATGCCAAAGGAACTTGTTCCAGCAAAGATGATTACGCAAATACCCCTGTGAGAGGGGGAAAGTTCTTTGAAATGTCTCTCATGGTTCAAGAAAGCATCTTATGAAGTGCAGAAAGATTTCTGAACTTAACAGATACGCAGACAGAACAGATTCTCCTATATCTTGTCCCAGTTTTAACAGTGTAACTTCAGTGCCCCCACCAAAAATATCTTTAGAAACCAGAATTTATATCGGTACAGAAAAGAAAAAGAAAGAAAAAAATCAGCATGTGAAGTGTAAATAAGGACAAAGTCACACTCCACAAATTATAAATGTATCCAAACTTCTTGATGCAGAGAGCAACGTGTCCTATTTTTAAAAAATATGCAAAACAAGACCAAAAGGCCAAGCATGACATGACGTGAAGCTGAGAGATGAAAGCAGAGTTGTTAGCATCCAAGTTTACAGACAGTGACTTTTTGACTGTCCTTACGTATCAAAAGCTGGCAGTAAACATCAAAAATAAAGGTTCTCTCTTTTTACACGTTTCCTCTGCTTTGCTTTAAATAGTATTTGCTTTAAATGCAGGTTTAACTTAGTTATAATATTAATGTTTACAAGCATCTGTAACGCAAGGATCATGTAAGAGACTTGAGTGAAAACAAATGATGCTGATTAGCTCAAACCTAAAATCCTTATTAAAGAAATGGAATAGCAGGAATGAACCAGATGAACAAGGCCCAACGGTGACGTTATAAGTCATGGGGATAAAAAGACATTGAGAAGCTGTCTTTAAAACAGGTTGAAAGCAAGGCTGGAAAAGGTGATAGTTAATCACACAGTGGTTGAGGAAAAAGAATCCTGAGGCTCTGCACAGGTTTAATTTCTTAAATAAATTTAGCATTTTAAATACTATTTGTCTCATCAAGAGCTGTGGCATTACAATAGTGTGAATAATGCATTGGTAGCTACAAATCATAAATCCACAGTTTTCAGGAGAAGGCCTTGAATCTTTACAGACCCATGGGCATCAGTACAACAAAGTAACGTGTCACAGGCAACCTTGTCCTTTCTTCTATGTCCAAGTGGAACACAGCAGCACAATTTCAGAACACTACTGAGAGCAATATCAACATCCCAAAAGCAGCCTATATACTAACTGCTGGTTGGGTGGACTGAGTGCTGGATGGGGGCAAGGGCAATGTCTTTGATAGCCTTGGGAATAGTCTTGGACAGTGCTCTCAAAGACAGGGTTTGGGTTTTGAGCAGCGCCTTGTGGAGCCAGGAGTTGGACTCTGTGATCCTTGTAAGTCCCTTCCAATTCAGGATATTCTATGATTCCATTGCCTCTCTGGATACTGTACTCAAATGCTGTCTAAAACTGAAACAACCACAAAAGAGAACCCATCCTAAACCTGAGTGAGGGATGAGCTGACATACAGCCACCACCAACCACCAAAAAGGGATACTCCCCAGCATAGAGTAGCAGTCATTCTTGCAGTCTGTTTCACCTTTTATCTATCATGATTCAAAGTCTGAAATCAAGAAGGAAGCATGAAGAAATAAGTTTCTCTATTTTTAACTTGGTCCTTTGTTGGTGGGTTGTGTTTTTTTTTTTTTTTTTCCCCAAACTGTCGTCTTTACTGTTGCTAGGAGACTGGCAATAACAAAGTGTCAGTAATAATGATGGACATAATAAATATCTGTATTTTAAGAAGCAAAGATAAAGACAACTTGTACCTCCAAAACACTGCAAAGTAAAAAATCTTTTAAGTCAGAAAAATTCTAACACAGTAACTCAACTTCTTCAAGGCCTGGAAACTACTTAAATGATGCCCAACCCTCAGCTCAGTAGTACATCAAAATGGGTGCAGCATATTACCAAGCAATAAAGCAAGAGAGAATAAAAACTAGGCAAAAGGGTTCATAGAATCATACCATAGAATCACATCACAGAATGGCCTGGGTTGAAAAGGACCACAATGCTCATCCAGTTCCAACCCCCTGCTATGTGCAGGTCACCAACCAGCAGACCAGGCTGCCCAGAGCCACATCCAGCCTGGCCTTGAATGCCTGCAGGGATGGGGCATCCACAGCCTCCTTGGGCAACCTGTTCCACTGCATCACCACCCTCTGGCTGAAAAACTTCTTCCTAATATCCAACCTAAACCTCCCTTGTCTCAGTTTAAAGCCATTCCCCCTTGTCCTATCACTATCAACCCATGTAAACAGCTGCTCCCCCTCCTGTTTATATGGTCCCTTCAAGAACTGGAAAGGTTTATACCACCCTTGATCAAATAAAGTATCTGCTTCTGCTCATTAGAGGAGAATGGAGTCAGATGATCCATGTGCTCAACTGTGTTGCAGAATTAGACACTGATCTACAAGACTACAGGATCAGGAAAACGAGTTGCAAGGCTTTCAAATAGGTGATGGTGAACAATGTCAATCTGCATCTACAAGAACACAACAGACCAAGTTGCTGAATAATTGCAACAAGGAGGATCCAATACAAGCTCTGAGAAAAAAAGAATGGAGCATTATAGATCTTAAGGAGAAACAAAATGCTCCTCTTATTACGATACCACACTGAGTTGTTGGTTTCGCTGGCAAAAACTTTGCAAGATTCCTTGTTTGTTGACTTTTAAAACACTAATGTTTTAAGGCTTTATTTTTAATAACAAGACTGGACTTCTGCTTCTTCAGTATAAACACAAAAACTGCAAGCTATGTATTTGTACATATTTATCTTTAAGTTATGTACAAAGCTTCAGTATTAAAGCTAAAATATGTGATGTTCTGACAAAGCCACCATTTCTGAAAGTGTTTCTGCAGCTCAACATCAAAAAGAAATAACAGATTTTAAAAAAAGAGAGAAATAAACGTAAGTGGGAACAGAGAAAGGATTACAGGTATTGGGAAAATAGAAGAAAGTAAAAATAAGAGACTCGATGTTTCTTTGGGGCTCGGTGATAAGACTGTCAAGTTTTTTTTTTTTTTAATTCAGAATAGAAGTTTCTCTCTTTTTGCAGGCAGTCTTTGATCTGACTGAAAGCAATTAAGACTACAAGCAGGGATACAGCATTGTTAAAGCTTCTTCCTGCTTTCTTCCAGCAAGAACTAGCATGGATGAGTGGCAGAATCATCCCTAGGAGAGTCCTAGCTATACAAGTGAAGTTCAAGAAACACCCCAACAGGAGCTCCATGCGCTTGCCATTCAGAGCAGAAATCAAAGCAACACAAAGCGGTAACACAAGCCCAAAACTATTTCAGTAATTTTAAGTTATTTCTAACCCCCTAGAGGAAGCTAATAGGCTTAGTTAGCACTCTTCCTCCAGAAATAGCTGCTGTCGGTAAGGACAGATGCTTCTGTTGCCTGCATCACCCTCCAAGCCCTTCAAGGCCTCTTATACTATCATGACACGTCCTTGTAGAGAGTCTCTCTCCCACAGAATCACAGAATGGTTGGGTTGGAAGGAACCTCAAGGATCATGAAGCTCCAACCTTCCTGCCACATGCAGGGCCACCAACCTCCACATTTAATACCCGCCCAGGCTGCCCAGGGTCTCATCCAACCTGGCCTTGAACACCTCCAGGGATGGACGGGGCATCCACAGCCTCTCTGTTCCAGCACCTCATAGTAAAGAGCTTCATTCTCTCCCACCCTTCTGATACTGGACCTCTTTGCATACTGGTTTTCAGTGCAGAGTTCTTGGTGCACGGAGGGTAGGTACCCTTAGCATGCTCAAACATCACCAGCTTACTGGTCCCATTTTACAGAATGCTTTATCTTTGCTTGAAGGGGGCAACATGTGAGCAATCCAGCAGAACTCCCTCTTAGCTACATGTTCCAGATGCTCCTTGTCCTTGATGAAGCTATCTGAAAGCTATTTAAACTCTCACATCTTCAGTATCATATATGTAATTCAGGCACCACATGCATTTCACAACTTAAGGAATAAGGCAGCCTAGCCTCCTAATAAGTACAAATCGAGAAGTACGTACAGTTAATGAAGGAACAGATCTCTTCCTGCCAGAAGCTTCAGTAAAACAGCCATAGGGATATCATTTGTGCTTGCCTTTGTGTTCTGTACCTGAGCGTTCTTGGGTTGACTAATGAAGCTCCTTGGAGTACTGGGGCTGTTTTATGGCTCATAGGACTAGTTCCTTTGTATTCCAATGCATAATTTCATGCATGTAGTAAAAGTGCAAGATTCTTTTCACCTTTATTGAGATCTGTTGATATCAAAAATGCACACAGATCACATGCTCTGATTTGGTGAAGCTATGTAAAAAAAAAAACCCTTGTTGCTCATGATGACTATACAAATCATTAATGCGTTAGCTCTCTTTCTTGCACACTGGGGCTGATTTAGTATACCATCTGGAGATACCACACATACTCCACAGAGGGCTGACTGCCCCCACCCCTGGGAACAGTTTTGCTTGGGTTATAAGTGGTCATGAAGAGGCACTTTTGTTGTTTTTGTTTTGTTTCTTTTGGGGGCTTTCCCCCAAGGCTCACAACCTTAAAATTTCTTGTCTACGGATTTACACATCTCTGTCCTTCTTTTCACAGTTACATCCATTACTTGAAAGCGACATTTTCCAATTTCTTCTTTTAGTTCTCCCGAGCAAGGCATTCCTCATCCTTCCCTTCTCTCAATTAGGCATGCAGAGTACCTGCAACTTCTTTTTTAAGAGAGCTAGAAAACGAAGCAATAATCCATTATCATCTCAAAATCTATATGTTGTCATTGACACATTGGCTTCCTGATTGCCAACTGCCCCTTTGATAGATAAAATATCGTTGCCCTTGCTTTTGAAAGAATAATTGTCAAATCTTGTAAATTAGTAGTCTTACTCCGCATAGCCACACGTACGTGCACATTTTAGCACAGTGAACGATGTTACTCCTTTAGAATTTTCATTTTCTCAGTGAATTTCTAGCCATTAAGAGCTCAAAAAAAGAAGCATAAGCTCCTTTATTTTTCAACCAATGAAGCTGTTCAGAAGGCTGAGCCGTCTACATTAGGACAAGTGAACAACCCCACTAGTCTAAGCTGGCCCTGCTCAGATTGGGAAGTTTGACCATAAACTTCCAGAGATTCTTCCAAAATTATGATTCTACAGTAAGATCAAATCTCCACTTTGTATTTTTCATTTTAAAATTTTCTGCTGTCTGAAAATACTGTTGAATATACGTCAGCAAAGATCTTCAGTGCTCAACTGAACGTCTTCACTTTGAAGCTGGCCATACTCAATACAACAAACTGGACTAAATACACTCCAGAAGTCCCATCTAACCAAACATTTTCTTTAGCAGTATGAAATATTTCACTTCACAAACGTGTTTGCAAACTTAACTATGAAATAAGAGTTTTAAATGGGCAAAACTCACCTTAACCTTTACAATACTTTTTTTTTTTTTCCCCTCACTTGATTGCAGATATTTTTGAGACATAAAAACAGATGATGCAAAACAACTGTCCCAGGTTGAACTAATGGCCAGTTAGCTGCTTTTTCTCTAACAACCACTAGGAAGAGACGCCAAGGGAAGAGCAGAAGACCCCATAAGCACATGCTGGCCATTTCCTAGACTACGCTTCAGAGATTCAGGGACTCCCGGCCCTAAAGATAGTAAGAGTGTTCTCTACCCTTCAGTCAGCTTTTCTTCCATCACATTGCCTAGTCACTTCACGGAACACATACACTTCTAGCCAATAACTGTATTCATGACTTAAGCTCTCTGTCCTTCACAACTTCAAGAAATAAAAATTAAAAAAAAAAAAAAAAAGAAGAGTATACTGGGTTGATTTTTAAATATAATAAATAACTAAATATAAACTGAAAGTTCTAAAAGAAAATAATTCTTCTTTATATCAAGTCATGTACTGAATTAATACTAAAGAGGTATAAGACCATTTTCCCTCCAGCTGCTATGTCATTTACACTCTTCAAAAATCCCCTTCTAAAAATCTGCTGTTGGACTTTCTCTCATTAATCGAGCTAAATAAGTCCCTGAAAGCCTTTGGTAAAGCAGACGCTAGATTACATTAATTAATCATTCAAATTTCCTTCCGATTTTTCCTTCGCTGCCACAGGCAACCCTGGCTCTTCAAAGATAAGTACAATACAAGAACAATAACTACAGTTCATAAGGGCAGCAAGAGGGTACATCATGTGAAAATTTGAGCCAATTTATTTGGATCGTGTCTCCTACCAATTAGGTCGCTCTAAGCAAAGTTGAAAAACTCCTCCATTCTGACTTCATTTGCACAAAACAATAAGAAATCAGGGAACTGGGGGAGGGAGCGCAGAAATATATTCTCTAAGGAACGCCTCTCTTGAATACATGTGGAGAGAAGATATACTTATTGACCTGCACGTACCAAATAAAGGTGATAGCATATGAGGACTCCTCTTTTACAAAAATAAATTGGCTTTTCATTGTACACTTTGACAAAGATTGGCTGCAGCTACAAACAGCAGCTCAGCAATCTCAATATGCAGTGACATCCCAGTGCTTCCCATAACTCATCCTTCTGCATCTGTGCTTTTTCCTCCAAATTCTATTTGGACTTCTACGTAATCTGATAGGTAAATATCCTTCCCTGCTATATTCCAAAATGAAACATAGTAAAAACAAAGAATACACATTAACATTTTTTAAATAATTGTTCATCAATATAGAATTTTAATCTAATGCTGTTCATCAGTACACATTGTCCATAAAAACCCTGTTGATAATATTAGCATTTAACTATTTTAGAGTTACTGTTATGTACTTCAGTTCATAGTACTCAAGAACTGAAGACCTCAGTACAAGTAGCCAACAGCACTGATCCCTTTCATGTGTCCAAACAGCTACTTTCACATTTTTGTTGCTCTTTCACATTTTAGTATTAAAAGATAAAAGTATGATTTGTTAATTATATACACTAAGAATAGTTTATATGCAGCCCAAGACAGTTCCACTTCACTCATCGTGACCTGTGCAAGCCAAAGGATTGGACACCCATGCACGGAAGAGCTGCAAAATTCAAATTTCTTGAGGCACTGCATACGTCACCACTTCAGACAAAGAGATGCAAACATTGCTAAACTTTATGCATTCAAAGCTTTGAAAACTACAAAAAGTAAATACCATAGTTTAACTGAAAGGCTGAGGAGCAGAACACAGAATTCACTGTCACCAAAAGGTGGATACATGTCATCTCAAAAGTCAGTAGTGGATTTGTCTCATTTCAGTCCCTATCACATACACTTACACGGATTTATAAAAATGACAGAAGACAACATATAGAAGAGCTTCACTGTGAAACCCGCATTCTGCCTCGCTGGGTGAGAAAGAGAAGCCATCCCTCTGGAAGTTCATAACCTCCTCCTAATTCAGGCAAAGGCAAGAGCGATTCTTGCACATGACGCGTCAAAAACACAGCATATCTTAGCATGTAAGGTCACTTAGCTGACAGGAACAGAAGCAGAAACTGCCTCCTAGGCAAACGACAAATGAGAAATCATGAAGAGTGAGAAAAGAAATGGAGGAAAACTCTAATTGAAGAGAATTTAAACAGAGCATGCTGTACGCACTACATCCTAGACCACAGAATGGCCATGGTTGGAAGGGACCTCAAGGATCATGAAGCTCCAACCCCCCGCCACAGGCAGGGCCACCAACCTCCACATTTCATACCAGCCCAGGCTGCCCAGGGCCCCATCCAACCTGGCTTTCAACACCTCCAGGGATGGACGGAGCATCCACAGCCCCTCTGGGCAGCTGTTCCAGCACCTCACCACTCTCTTTGTAAAGAACTTCCCCCTAACATCCAACCTAAATCTTCCCTCCTTCAACTTAAAACCATTTCTCCTTGTCCTGCTCTCAGACTGTCTGGCATGCTTATCTACTCAATTACTGCCAGTAGGGACCAAGAACATTGTCCAGAGGTATTTTGAAACACCCCCCCCAGCACATCCAGAAGTAACATGAAGCTTCTCCATCTTGGTGAATAGTTTATGAGCTCATAATACAGGAATATGGGGAGAGACTTTGGTTCCTGCAAGCCAAGGAAAGCCAGGTAAGCTATCAGAATCCAAAAGTAGTACAGTTGAATCCACATTTTCATGTGTGTTTCATAGTAATAACAGTCAGCACCTCTTAGCTTCAATCCCAGAAGGATGCAGCCTGGAAGGACTACTGCAGATCTGAAGTGTAAATGTCTGTATATAATAAATCCTCTGTATCCAACACTACTTAGTAACCTTGTGGTCATGCATAACATCAGTTTCAAGTTACAAATTGATTTAAACTCTACATAACTTTCCATCCAACTTGATACCAAGATAAGCAAGGAATGACAGAATGGCTTAGGTCGGAACAGACCTTTAAGCCTACCGAATTCCAACCCCCTGCCATGGAGGCTAGGTACCACTCACCAGCTCAGACTGCCCAGGGCTCCATCCAGCCTGGCACCTTCAGGGATGGGGCACCCACAGCTCTCTGGGCAGCAGTATTAGGGCCTCACCACCCTCTGAGTAGTGGCAATGGCCATTTAGCCAAGCACAAATCATATACAGTAAGTCAGAAAATGCACATCCACTAATTTGTACACTAGGAAATATTTCAGCACACACATAGGTCGTTCTTCTACAACTTATAACACTATTAAGACTTTTCCTCAGCACGCAAACTGTAAGTGATGTTACACATCCTACTGTCTTCTAATCTGGACTTTTCTATCAATTTGCAATTCTTCTCAGCAATGCTACTAGACTGACTGTCCAGCCAGATCATCTGCATTTCAGAACATGATTATAGCTGCTTCTCCCTTCTTGCTATTTCAGGTTTCTGGGCCATTCCTCACCATTCCCAAAAAGTCTCAGGGGAGAAAAAAAAAAGAAAAAAAAAAAGACTTAAAAGAAATTATCAAGAAGAACGCAAAAGGACAGTTAACACACGGGGAAAAAATTCAGTATACAGCCAGAAGTTAAGTCAGTCAGAATCAATCACAGAGTCACTAAGGTTGGAAAGACCTCTAAGATCCCCAAGCCAAAGCCCAGCCCACCCCCACCATGCCCACTGACCACATCAGTGCCACATCTCTGTGCTTCTTGAACACCTCCAGGGATGGTGACCCCACCGCCTCCCTGGGCATCCTGTTCCCTCTCTACTTGCTAGAACATCCCAGTACTGCAGAAAACAAGCAGATATGTGATTTTTACAGTCTAAAGGTGAGCAGACTTCCATAGGTGAGGCAGGAGATGCCAAGAGCCACAAGTCACTGACCCCACCATCTCAGACTGAATAATTTCCAGTGAAACCGAGGCAGGCTGAATCTCACTCTGAAATTGTTCATATGGAGGGTGCAATTATTCATCTTAATACAAGAAAGCAAGCGTGGGGAAAAAAAAAAAAAAATTAACAGTGCCAGAAAATACTCAGAAGTCAATCTTTTTCATGAACACAGAACAAAGTCATGAAGGAAAGGAACAAGAATGCTCTAAGATACTCCAGGAGTAGCGATAGGCAAAGATTTATAATTAATCAGCAACAGGAATGCAGCACTGTTTTACAAGGCAATAAGCCAGCTCCATTCCCTAAGGTAAAGCCGAGGAGAATAAAGGCTAAGCAGTTTATTCAAACAAGGCAACTGGATTATTGCCCCATAAAACAGCATGGTACTGTGATTATTACCTCTGTGTTACATGCCTTTTTAAAAGCTTTTTTCCCTGTAAATGTTTAAAACGTAACAAGCAAAAAGATCAGGAGCAGGGAAAAGATACATTGGACACATTTAATAATAACAATAAACACATTTAATGTTTTAACTTCCTGAAAACGTATTAAGTGAAGAATGTAAGAGAGACAGTTTTGATTGGGGTTATTACAAACAGCAGCAGTAAATCCTGTTAATAAAGAGCATACAAGCATTGTATGCCTCTCTTCTGATTCATACACGTTGTTCCTTCTCCCTTTTCACAATCTCCTGAATGCACAGGCTGTATTTCTCTATCTAGACTTCTTGCCAGCACATTCATATTTCACATAAGACTCCAAACACCATACTTCGCAGAACCTAAAGCAGGGCAAAGCCTCAAATATCTCAGAACTTTATTAGGAATGGTTCATGAAGCTTTAAACCACATCCACACTATTAACCCTCTTCATCTCCTAAAGTAGGTAGAGCCCTAGGGTGTTTGGGGCTGGGGGCACCCTCTTGGTCCCTCCGTTGCCCCCTGCCCCAATAGGGCCACCCAGAGCAGCGTGTGCAGCACCACGGCCAGCGGCTGTAGGAGATCCCCACCTGGGAGCCCTCTCTGCTCCCTTTGCCAAGCATGGACTGACTTCATCTTCATTCACCATCCTAACTTCAGTCATAATAGCACTGAGTAATTATGATTCACTAAATAACACGATCAAAAGAAAATTCAACGGATTCCCAAATTACGTTTCCAATACCGTATTTAGATACTCCACAGCTATCTTGTAAGTCTCACATCTATTCAAGCTATTCAGTTAAAAAGAAAATAACAAGTGAAACTTGAACAAATATTTCATCTCCAAATACTTTCCTTTTTTCCTTTTCAGAAATTCTGCAGTTCTTCTAATAAAAAAAATATCTTTATAAAGAGAAAGAACCAAAACAAATATGATTTCAACTGATGTTGTTTTGAAAACATTAAATGGAATCCCACTGGGAAATTAAATGGAAATGTCATCGCTAATAATGGGAGAGAATGATTCATAGACAGAATCTAACGTTTTTAAATAAGTTACCTCCATAATTAGAGGAGCCTGATTTTTGAAAGGACCAGTTTCGTACACCTTCCAACAAAATCAATACTTAAGTACAGATTCAGAAATCCAGTTTCAAGCTTGAAAAATCGGGCTACACTGCTACAGCTCAAAACTTGTCGGGTTCCCACTGCTTCATGCTCCACTTTTCAGAATAAATTGCTGTCACCAGCAGAAAAATTACAGCTTGATTTCAAAATATTTGAACTACATCAAATATCTGCAATCATCCTTACATCAGCTTAAATATAAGCTGTCCATTTGAGAATGCCGTGACTTACAAATCAGCAATCAGTTGACAAAAAAAAAAAAAAAAAAAAAACTAGATACAGAACTACAGAGGCTGTGTTATTTTATATAAAGCTGACTGTATATAAAATTGCTATGCAGTGCTCTTAGCTTGCTAGGAAGAATAATTACAGGATACTGTAGGCAGCCTCCTCACAGCATTGCAGCAGTTGGAAGGGATCTCAAGTGATCATCAAGTCTAACTCCCTGCTAAAGCAGTTCCCTACAATAGAGGTTGGCATCCAGATGGGTCTTGAATATCTCCACAGGAGGAGACTCCACCACCTCTCTGGGCAGCCTGTGCCAGTGCTCTGTCACCCTTACTGTAACGATGTAATCTGCATGTTAGTACTGAATGTTCAAGTTTTAGCCCACTGCTCCTTGTCCTATTGCTACACACCAGCAGAAAGATCCTGGTCTCATCCATTTGCCTCCTACCTTCCTTCAGATACTTATTGATCAGATCCCCCCCTCAGTCTTCTTTTCCACAGGCAAAACAGACCCACGTTATTCAGCCTTTCCTCAGATGGGAGATGCTCTTTATCATCTTTGTGGTCCTCTTTTGAGTTTCTTCTAGAAGATCCCTTTCTTTTTTGAACTGGAGAGCCCAGAAGTGGACACAGCAGTCTAAATGTCCATGGCCACATCAACATTAAAGACATCATGCTGTTACCATAGAGTTATTGGAGCTTTCTTGGATGCAGATATCATTCAGTGTTCCCAAATTGCAGTGCCCAATCCAGCAGTTGCAGGCTGTCATAAGAACTCTGCAGGAGAGCCATAAAACGCTATTTTTCTCAGTTGTATCACCAACTTTGCACCTTTAATGAAGGCATTTGTGGTCACTGTCTGACTGCTCACTAGAATCACAAAGGGAAGAAAAAAAAAAAAAGGCAAAAAGCTCTTTTTATGTCATTTGAGCACTTAATGAGGAACAAAGAATTAGGATGTTGAAAATGTACTAGGGGCTGCAGAAAGTAGTGATACCTTCTACAGACATGTTAAACTTCTGCACTTTCTCTTCAGTGAGTTGAGAACTACTGCAGGTTCTCTTTGGGGTGCAGAAAACTGACTTCACCAATAGGAGTGGGTACTTGAATGCTGAGCATTATTCAGTGTCCTCTTCCCTGGGACATTCAGCAGGAATAAGAGCCCAGGGTCTATCTGCAGTGTAACAATAGAAGATAAATTCTCAATCAAATGGAAAGGAAGAAGAAAAATTGACTTGGCACTATTGAACAAAGGTATACTGACTTTTATTTTGTATTAAAAAAGGACAAGAGAGAACAGGAGAAATACGTTTTGCTTTCTCATTTAAAAAAGCAAATGAGAGTGAGAAAACAGGCATTAAAGAGAATAGACCAAGCGTCTCTGCCAGTTCCTGCAGGGATCCATATTTTATGCATGTATTCCATTAATGGTATTCCCACTAATGGATCCTCTCACCAGTCAAAGATCCATTAGTAGGAATATACGTGTAAAACATATTCCCAGAGAAGGGAGATGGATGAATCCAATGTCAATGCATGGGTGCTGAGCGTTTTTTCTCTGCTGACCCACACGTCCACCCATGTGTACGTGCCCACTGTGTTAAGGGTTTCCATGTGAGCCAACTGGGAACACAATCGTTGCATTCCTGCAGAGTGCCCTCCATCAGGATGCAGCATTCACCAACGCTGAGCAGTCACCACCTCTTCGGGTCATTTTCTCTCTCATCTTTCATGTGTTTTACAGACTAGCAGATTTGAAGGTTCTCGAGAAAAAGGAAAAAAAAAAAAAAAAAAAAAAAAAAAAAAAAGGAGGTCCATCAGCTCTTCTTTACCTGTTGTCACCTCTCAGTGAGGTTTGTCCAACCTCACTTTAAACACTGGTCAAGATGCATGTTCCAAAGCCCCTGAAATCATCCATGATCTCAAAGATCCCTTCCAACCCAAGCTCTTCCATGACTCCATGATTTTGTCTTTAGAATACTTCCTCTAGTATCTAACCTGAGTCTCTTTTGCCACAGTTTAAGTATGTTATGCCTTATTTTAGTCAACCTGTACGTGCAAAATAGATTATTACCTTCTGATTTAAGCAGTGCTTCACAGAACAAAACAGCATTACCACATTCTCCTTCAGTCGTCTATTCCTTAGGCTATGCAACTCAAGTTTGCTTTCTGATTACACTTCCTAGATCTCTAATCACAACCATTGCCGTCCTCTAGACTATTTCCAGTTAAACTTGGAATGCCAAAAAAGTGCACTACTCCAAATCATGCCCTACCACCAGCAGGGCACAGGAAAGGCAGAGTCAGTGGCCGAGAAAATCTGCTCATCTACTCCTATAGAGTCTCTCCTGCTGTGTCTCCCATGTGATATGGCAACCTGAAGGCATCACCCAAGGGCATGCACACAAAGGGTTAGATGTAATTATGTGCCTACAAAGCATTATGCATCGCTAACATTTATCTGGTCCAAGTTAGGAAAGCTGAAGAAAAGCCTTGATTTACAAACTCATTGCTTATGAGCACCTCAGACATCATTCAGCACTTCTGCAGGCAACTTAATGAGGAGATGCCACGTTTTGCCAGCAACTATTCCACCTGAGGCTGCAACAGCATCGTATCATATAATGAATGAATTTGCTTAGAAGTGCCTACCTCTGCCTGCTGACTACGAAGGAAAATGAGAGTAATGAGTCCTACATACCTACGCTGTAGATATTGATCCCGGCCCAATTCTCTCATGAGAGTCTAAAGAGACTATTTCAAGTTAAAGTCTCTCTGAACAGCAGCCAAGACCACAAGAGAAAACAAATTCTGGAAGTTGTTAACTATGTGCCCATAAAAATATTCTCCCTTTTCATCAAAATGCATTGTGCAGACCAATTGCATCACTCTCACAATTGTTGTCTAAGTTATAAAAGGTTGAGGAGAACTGGCAAGATAGTTGTGCATTTACATTAACATAAGCGCATCAAATATTCATTACAGCAGAGCACTCATTATGTCAGCATCTGAATTAAATAACAAGAATAATGTTTTCCAGCTACAAAAGTAAGTAGCACAATAGCTTCCCACAACACAACAATTTTAAAGAAGAGGCAATGTGACAGTATTGCAGGGAATCAGATTGCTTTCTCTCCCAGAACTTGTTCATTCACTGCAAATACAGCAGCTTTTAACATTGCCCTTTCAGACGAATTTATACAGAGAAAGTGTTATTACAGCATATAAGAAGTTATATTGTACAGCGTGAATCTATGTGAAAGAAAAAGCTTTACAGTGGGAAAATATCTTTTTACAATAGAAAAATGTATATCTTGAATTCAAAATTAAACTAATGCTACAGTTTACATTTTAGTTTAGTTTAAAAAAGTAGACATTGCATAATTATAAAAGTTACTACTTAGGGTGCACAAAAATAGAAAACAATAATATAATAGCATAAGAACAAAACATTTCAAATTCCTCAACTGTATCACACAACTGTGCAAAACTGATTTTAACAGAAAAGCATATATAATTTCTTGTCATCTAGGGACCATGAACTTTCTATCTTCAGGTTGAAGTGGCTCACTCCCTGCTCTCTACTAAGTGCCCATGTTTCAATTCCTTGGCTGGTGCCACAGATGGATGCGCCACGAGGAAACATGGGATAACCCTCACAACATTTTTGCTCAGTGGAAGAATTCTAGAATGGCTTGGTTGAAAGGGACCTCAAAGGCCACCTAATTGCAACCCCTGCCAAAGGCTGGGTGTTCTCTACCATCTCAGGCTGCCCAGGGCCCATCCAGCCTGGCATTGAGCACCTCCAAGGATGGGGCACCCACAGTTTCTGTGGGCAGCCTGTACCAAAGCCTCACCACTCTCTCAGCAAAAGATTTCTACTTAACATCTAAAAGTATTCCTAATATCTAAGGTAAATTCCTCCTCGTCCTATCCTTATCAGATTGTATGCAATGCTAGACAGACCTCTCCCCTCTCCCTCTTCCCCCCCAACTGTAGGCTCCCTTCAGGTACAGGAAGGCCACAATGAGATGCCCCCAGAACCTTCCCTTCTCCAGGCTGAACCAGCCCAACTCCCTCAACCTTTCTTCTCCGGAGAGGTGCTCATCCTTTGAGTACTCTCCCGGCCCACCTCTGGCCCCCACTCCAACATCCTTCCTGCACTGAGGCCCCAAGCCTTGACACAATACACCAGAAAAGGCCCCATGAAGGCAGACTAGAGGGGGACAACCTGCCACCCCTCTACTGATACAGCCCAGAATGCTGTTGGCCATTTGGGCTTGCAGCCCACACTGCTGGCTCACATCCAGCTTTTCACCAATCAGGACCCCTAGTACTTCTCCCCAGGGCTGCTCTCCATGAGTTCTTCTCCCAGCCTGCACACGTGGGACTGCCCTGACCCAAGAGTAACACCATGCACTTGGTCTTGATGAACAAAGTGATAGAAGTGCTGTCCATTTTTAACTGCAGAAATAAGCCACATTAACTGTCATTGCAAAGAACCAAGCACTTGCTCTGATGTTCATAACCAAGGGTCTGGCAGCTGTTTTGATCTCACTTAGAACCACGTACAGCCAACAAAGTGTTCTGAAGAGACTTGGTGCAAGGTGGTATCAATCTTTGCATAAAACAGAAAGAAATAACCAAGAGCACCTGCTACCTCTTCTCCGCCTCCCACGCTGCAGATAGATGGCTTTATCCACAGCTCTGGGGAAAGAGAAAGGTTGTTCATGTAAAGATGAAGCATAAATACTATTTTAAGGCTTGCTAAGTAAATGAGAAATTTTTCTTCTCTGAAATCCATTGTTTTCACACCAGTGGAGTTTAGAATGCAGTGCTCTCAAGGAAAATAACTCAAGAATTCACAAGCAAGGAGGCAGCAACGCAATGCTTTCTAGCTAGGAACAGCATACAACACAAACTCACGGGAAAGCAAGCTGCGAGCTCTATGCTGCCCCAGTACAAATGGGGAAACTTCCTAAAAACAAGTCTTCGGTGCTGCAATAAACCTAATGGAAAAGAAATTTGTACTGCCTGGTTCAGTACAAAACTGTCCATCCTATAATGTTCAATTCCAAGTATTTCTGTCAATGCGGTAGAAGCAAATCACAAAGATTTTCCCAAATATGCATCTCTTGAACATACATATCTTCTGTTGGTGTCCTCTCCTCCATCTTTGCAAATATTTTACTCTGGGCTGGAATCCAAGTCACCAAAATCACTGTCTGTGGGAAATAAGGAGTACAGTGATACGTCTCAGACTTCTATGTAGAAGGACCCTGGAGAATTCTTTGTTTGTAGTTGGTATATTTTACATGAACAAGCAAATTAGATCTCATTCCTATTCCTGTTTGTGGGATGGGAAAAACCACAGCTGTGAGGCATCCAAAAGAAAACCCACATAGAAGGCTTTCATCTAGTATAAACTCACTCCCACTGTACATTTGGTGCTGTACAATCAATACAAATGGAAATCTGCCCACATGGAACGCTAAAGCTTGCATTTCACAGATGGAAAAGCTGGAATTAAACCCTTGTTACATGCCAGGAAAGCAGCAAGTGTGTTGTCTACGGCACAGTCAAGGAAATGCTCCATTTTTTAATGCAATCTCGTAGATTGGTGTTTTCTGTACGCCTCTTCTCTCATTATTCCAATACTAATTTATATGAAAGGTCAAATAAATCTCATATTAACATCCTACCATAGGATAGCCTGAATTGGAAGGAACCTATAACGACTGTTGAGTCCAATTCCTTACTTGCTAATATGGAACCTGATCTTCCACACCTGGTCAGAGAAGCATCATATATACTGCTCCAGGTCTCAGCATAAATACAGAATTCTGTACCCTAATGGAGATACTCCACAGTGTAGCACAGAGAATAACTACTGATTAATACAAATCCCATCCACCGTTCTATACCACATGCCACTCATACTACACTTCTTGAAGAAGTGCATCCTGAAACACTTCAAAAAAAAAAAAAAGCCAGGGAACCAATTTCCTCTCTGAACTGCTTGTGAGGGACCTGCTCCGTCTTATCTTTACGTAAGGAAAAACTCAGATACTTCTGCATATTAAATCAAGAGTTTATGAAAGCTTCCTTAAAGATCTGTGTGACAGCTACACTAAACTGTGATGAGAAGATATGAAATCAAAACCAAACACTATTCAGAACTTCCAGTTTCCTTTCAAACTCAGTAAGCATATTCTCTACGTATTAAAGGAGTCCCTCTGTTGGCAATCTGACTTCCTCCTAAATTGTGGAGCTCCTCGGAAGCATCTTCCTAAAATGTCTGTGAGAAGAGTGAAGTTCCCACAGGCGTTCCATCCAATCTTCTAAACAAAGAAAAATCGTGTTCCAGAGTCATGATATTCTCCATTTCTCTCCCATCAATACGGTCCATTAGCAAGTTGTTAGAGAACCCAGGCGAAAAACAGTCAGTGTCTCATACATGCTTTACACTTTCTGATTTTGAAAACTAGTATTTGATACTCCAGAGTTTTCCATTTCAGACAAAGCAAAGCTTTTACACAGGCTGAAAAGGTCAGCAGGAATAAGAGTTTAGGAGAAACAGTGAGTCTTCTGTGCCAATCAGATAATTTCCTTAGGCAAATCATCAGTTATATTGATTAGAAATGGTCACAGAATAAGGACAGATCGTTCTTCTGAACACTCTGTTGCCATCTGATCTAGTTCATAAATTGCACTAAGTGCATTTCCTGTGGTACCCATACAAGTACCCTTAGTCCTGGCTTAATCAAAAATATTTTGGGAAAAATCAGAGTACAGCACTTTTCTGCAGGTGTTGTGTTTTTCAAAGATAGTTCTGCAGGTTCCTGTGCTACTGGCCAGAAAGATACTAATTCACACACACGTTAAGATGTACATTTCAAGACCTACTTCATTTCTGTGCTCTCATGTACTACACCCATATTACCCTGCAACCACAAACACCTCTGGATGGTGCAAAGAACAACTTCAGAATAAAGCAGTCCTAACATAAGCACAGTGAATTCAAATAGCAGTCATTGAACTCTTGGGATTTTTGAAGTCCAAGATCAGCTCTTCACGGGGAGATAGATAAAGGATGCCTCCGACCCCATGAATCTTCTCTGAGACCCTCACTGAGAAAGGGATTCTTTCTTTAAACAGATGCATTCAGGTGCTGATTGTTGAAAAGCAAAGAGGGAAGAATGGAGACAGAGGGGAATTAGCTGAACCAATTGCCATAAAATAAATCAGTTATCTTGAAACTGAAAATAGCAGAGGTTATAAGAAAAAAAAAAAAAAAAAAGATGTGTTGAATAGAGAAAGAAAAATGAACCAAAAGATATGCAAATGAATGCACTGCTTTGAACAAAAGTGCTGAGGCTGATGTTAGGATGCCAGAATGTATGACTAAGAGGACACACCACAAGGGATCCTGATCCTATACTCATGAATTATCTTGTCATTACTCATGAGGCAGATTAGGTTATTTGTAGGGCCATGTTCCTTTGTATTGTATAAACTGACTCTGAGAATCAAATACTTTGTAATAAAAAAGAATCTCTAAAAAACATCTCTAGTTTTTAGTCATAGAATGAAGGAGAAAGCAATTCCAAACGCTCAATATCATTTCACGTGCTCTGAAGCATCTCAGCTGGCTTAAGCCATAGCTCCAAAGTGCTCCAGTATGCCCTGGACCATAGCTGTCAGCTCCACGAAGACCTCCCAAAGAGCCTAGGATGTCTAAAAGCACTAGGTACTGCTGTTAGGTTCCTGAACTTTCAGATGTTCATGGAGTTTATAAACTATTTCCCTTGAAAGCTCTTTTCACACCCATTATTACAGAGATAAGAACAAGGACAGCATTAATATAAACTTCTGGCAAGCTGCTATCTTACCTTGTGAAGAGGAAATCCACAGACTCTCCCTGAAAAAGAGTTTTATCATTTCTCTTTGCGGTGTCACCTTTATACCTGTAACACCAAATGCTACCAACATACTGGGAAATAAGGTTGTATACATATTACAGAAAGAGGTAATGACCTGAATAGCTCCTCCAGCCTCTAGAAGAGCTTTAAACACACCCCTACTTTACATACATAACCACACTTGGACTTACCCACAGGACTACATTAACTAAGCAGGACCCACAGACTTTAGAAGGCAGCCTGAAATGCCAAGGGAGGAAGCTCACCAAATGCTTCTCAAAAGAAGCTATTTTGTGCCTGAATTTAACACTACTAAGACAATCAAATACTAATGCAAAAAAAAAATAAATAAATAAAAATAAAAATTTTTAAAAAAGGACCTGGGATACAGGAGAAATGGCCATGAATGTGAAGTATCCCATTCACGTATACTTGGGAAGAGAAAAAAATACAACAACAAATTAATCCATTTCAAGATATTTAGGAAAATATAAGAAGCATTAATAAACATCTTCAAACATATTTTTCACACTTACTGAAAAAAAATGCTAAAAAGAAGGGAATGGCTTCTTTTACTTTCCTTTCAAGGGAAAGTAAACCTCAACCTCAGCAGACATCAGAGCTTGCAGTGTAAAGGCAGCAGTACTGTCACATGATGAGATGTCTACACTGCGAAAGTTTGACATATCAATCTACAGCTAAAGGAAGCCAATTGATCTCCAAATATCACTCACATTCTCCCTTTAACAGATCAGGTTTTGCCATGGCATAGCAGGAAGTTCCTCTCCTGCATCAAACGCTCACCAAGATTTAAGCCTCTTTATGTCTTCACAAGGTTTAAAATCAAAGCAGAACCAGAAAGGAAAAGTTAACCTTACTTATACTAAGAGAAAAATAACCTAATTAAAAGAAATCATAGCCTTGCAGCTATGATGAACAGAGTATGAACTATGATACAGGGTTCTGCTTGGTCTTGGCCAACTTACAAAAAGGACTGGGTGACTTGCAAAGCTGAACAAGTGAACTTCTTTCAAGATCTCTAATTCCCCTGTGATGGAAAGAACATCCACACTGGATCTACATTTAAAACCCAATATCTCCATTACTTTCAAGAGAAAATGCACAGTGGACAATCCTCTTTCATTATATTTTCCCAGCAGCAACAAATGGGATCTCCATGAACATAAGAGGACACAGAATACCCTAGAAAAAGCAAAGACCACCACAGCTTTCAGCTACACTTGGTGAAGAGTCCCTGTTTGCATCTCCTTTGATGCAGACATTCTACAGTTCCACAGCATCAGCTGAATATGGAAAAAGTGCTATAACAACTTCTAAAAATGGGCACAGACCAAGGATGATTTAGCCATAGGAAAACAACCGGCAAAACACCGATGTCTACAACTGGCAAGGAGAAAAGCTTCCATCATCTCCACAGTTTGGAGATGATTTCCACAAGATTATCAGAATCAATCAGGCCTTAAACAGTTGTGGATTATGAGGCACCTATACAACCAATGTGAGAACAGACAAAAAAATTATGATGATAGGAATTAGTACTTTAGCCTCCTCATTTATTGTCCTTGTTTCTTCTATTCTTAACCTTGAAATTGGGTGTGCAAAATAACGTACTGTGGGGAAGCACACGGCTGTGTAATTGCTGACGTGTAAAAGGAAGGCTTGAAATAAAGTAAGCTGTCTTACTAAGTGTTTGACTTCACTGAAAGTTAAACATCTATACTCCAGATACCTTAATAAGAACCAGTTGCCTCTAATGTTGCTCTCCTGGTCAGTAGAGTGAGTCACATTACCTATTTGACAGCTTTCTGTATCACCTAAAGCTGATTTCTTCCCATTGGGTATAACATGGACTTAATTCACAAGTTTATTTAACAGCTACATGGGACAAAAGATTTATTTCACTCAAGATATCTGTTGTAGAGATAAAGCCTGTGGCCTATACCTTCAGCTGAATAAAGGAGTGGGATTCTACCAATGTTGATAATGCTACACCAACTTGGGTTTTAAGAATATACCCAGCTCATGCATGTGCAGTGCTGGAAAATTTTAATTAAAATGAAGAAGCTATTTATTTTCATTAACTAGAAATTTATACTTAGTTATAGTCAGGTATAGATGATAAGAAAGAAGAGAAAACCACAGCCTTCTTGTGTTTCTCAGACAGTCTTCCATCTTGGACGCTCTTGGACTTCCAGATAAAATACGAGGAATGCACTCCTGGTTTTATCCACATAGCTGTGGATTAAGTGAGATCTGAAGGAAGACATGCTATGGACACGCGTGGTAATTAAAACGATGACTCCCGGCCATAAAGAGAGAAAACATCTTGTTATGTACTGTAGTACTAAATATGCAGTTATTCAGGAGTAACAGTAAATGAAAAGAATTCTAAAATACACACAGCTCTGTTCAAGAATATTGGGTGTAGAATGTAAGAGCACCGCACCAATAGTAGAATTTGGAGTCCTACCAAACATTGAGGCAATCCTCACCATTCTCCACGGACCTAGGCATTGCTGCATGCAATGTATGTGTACTTTAACACTTGCATTGCTCCCCTACAGCCATATTTAGGGAAGATCTGGTGTCACATTGGGCAACTGCCCCCCTTCCCTGTCCTATAAACACACGGGTTCACAGCAAGCGCTCAATTAAAGTCCCTTACAAATGAGTCCAACATGTCAAAAATAGTTGACAAATATACACAAAAACTACAGTCCCATAGATGGGAATTTTGTTTGAAACCAGTAAAAACAAGAGTAAACTTTGATTGGTGTATATCAATAATGCGTAAGGCAGATTAGACACAGGCCCTTACTAGATGCAGGCCCCTTACAGCATCAAGCACAAATCTGCCGTGTGAAATAATACTATGCCTTCATAATTTAAGAGGAATCAAATTAAACCCTACACCCTAATCCTCACCTTCACACTTAAACATGTCACCTTAAGGCATTTTAATTTCTTACTTCTGTACTTCTAGTTGTACAACTCATAACTAAATATTTATTAACGAATCATTAAGAATTTGTCAAGTTACTAAGCTTAACCAATAATTAAGGATCATAAATGAACAGTGATAACGAGCAAGCTAATTAAATATTCAGAAAACTCCAAGTTATGGTCGTTCTTAAATAAGACACACAAATATGACAAATCACATCAAATTACACTCGCAAAGTAAATTTTCATGCAATCAACACTCTAAAACCAATAATATGACTGTGTAATTCAGATTAAATCTGTCAAATTGTAATATTTCACCAAAATAATATTTATATGTACTTCTTTTTAAAAGGAAAGGGTTTAGCAGATAGAAAAAAATACTTCCCTTGTTACGTAGGCCAAAAGAAATAAACAGTGTAGGAAAGCAGGATGTACTCACTACACGTTTCAAAGATAAATACCTTCAAAACTGTAGTATCTGCTTTCAGAATAACTTCAGTGTCAGTGTACATTCAAGTACTCACACAAATATAGTTTTAAACACACTGCGAGGACCCACGTGTTCATCAGGCTAAAAACCGGAGAAATTACTTAAGAAATGTACAGAAGTACACAGGAGACTAATATGGTTCTTCTAACATTCAGACTTTGTTTTCACTTAGCAGCACCGTAATGTTTTCTATTGTTTCCTGACTTTTAATAAGGACGTCTACTACAATTTTTTTTCCTCAAATGTAGTTGCTCTGAACACTGTACGTAGTCTTGAAGCATATGCTATTTCTAAAAAAATATATACATATAGAAAATTTATTTCAGAGTAGGTACACAGACCAACTTACTGTATTATGCTGAGTGCAGACTTGCACCCATCACAGCTCTCTTTCCCCCATCACATCACACATTCATGTTGTACAGGAATGGACAACGTGCAATCTAGCTCCACAGAAAGCAAACCTGAACTCTCACCAACTGCAGAATTAATTTGTGTCTACACTGGGATACCCAGCTTAGCAATTATCTGTGGAATACAACTTTTTTTTAAACCATTTAGAACGACACTATTGATATCGTTGTAAGCCAAACAGGTCATTTAATGGAGACACTTTCTTCAAAACCTCACTAACAAACCATTCTGAAGGGCTTCAGTATATCGCATGGTAATCACAACAGCAGCTTATCCACTATTTATAACTAGAGTATCTTTCACAAGGCTCACTGATGTAGGAAAAAATCTGACACATCCTGTTATAAAACCAATTCAATATTAAGGAAGCCAAGATCCTTCCCATAATCAAAAAGGCCAGTTATTTCTAGTAGTCTAGTAATCAGAACCCCACGATGTGCAGTTAAAAGGAAAATACATCTGTTAACGTGCTTTTCAGTCATGTTGTTTCTTACTTCCCCTGAGCACAGAAGAAGAATCAAGGAAATACGTGATTTCTGACATGCTGCAGAAGTACATCTTACAGGCTGAACAATCTAATTCTTTAAGGATAGTGTGTTACTTACTATAAGTGAAGACGATCCATAACAAGCTATGCCTTACAGTTACTCTGAAATAACAGTGCTGACTGTCAGAGCAGGAGGAGTATAATCCAACCACATCCAGGCCTAATAGGCAGGATACCAGCATTTGTTCCTAGGAAATCAGAAATAAGGTACCTGTCCCACTGAAAATCCAGGCACCCTTGGAGAAAACCAACAACGGATTTTCAGGTCCTTAATTTTATTGAAATCAAAAGACATCCACGCTTCAGTCGTCACAGATCTTTTTAATCCACGTATGGAAAAAAAAAAAAAGGCAGATTTTTCCACAATTTACAGCAAACAAGTACTGTTACTACAAACTGGAGTTCCTCTATCCAGCATCATCAGTTGAAACCCAGCTCCGTCATCTCCGAACATCCCTCCCTTGGCAAAAGTCAATATTTCCCCACCTCTGATTTCCTCCAGCAGAAGAAAATTCGGCAGTTTCACACACTGTCTTCTAAGATGCACTGGAAGAGATATCAAAGCAGTAACAAAACAGCCGGGCTCTCATTTCTTTTACAGCCCTTCAGGCACAGTCTGGGTGTCTTCTTGCCCTGCTGGTCTTCAGTGCTGGCATTGATAGCTGCGAGATGGAGCTGGGGCAGCACAGAGCAGCAAAACAAACAGCATTGCTTTAAGCACATACTCACTTTTGCATTAAGACGTCCCAACTTTCCCTCTACTTTTACTCCAGCGCTGAGTCAGATGGAAGCTTTAAGGACGTTCCGTTAAAAGTTAGCATCTGCAGCACGTATGAGAGAAACGCTGAAATTCCCATTCTGAACACATTCCGGCAGAGGTCAGATTTGGTTTTAAAGCACATTTGTGTCGACGAAAACTTTTTTGTCGCCGCAAAAAGGAAAAAAAAACAGAAATTCTCCCTCTTGATTTCGGCATTGCCTCTGTATTCTTCCAAGTTATTTGGCTCCCTTGCAGTTTACTCAGACACGCACACACACACACACACACACACACACAAAAAAAAAAAGAAAAAAAATCAAATATCGTATTTCACACATGTAATCTGCCATTGCAGAGGCTTCATTAAAGAAGTCTTATTTCTCTCACCACCGCCAACCGAGCATCATTTTATGTGCCACCACTTTCGGACAACCCAAGAGACTTAAAAAGCCAGCTAAGTTCGAAAACCAAAAAAAAAAAAAAAAAAAAGTTGTGAGTTTCTCTGTACCCCAGGACGGTTTTCTTTCCTGAAGCTCAAGCCGAGGAAGCAGACAAAAGAAGCTGATTTGACTGCGCCGTGCCAAGTCTTGCCTTTTTTTCTTCCCTCGGCTCGCTCGCTCCCGCGCTCGCTCGCTCCCCGCATGGCAAGCTTCCCAAGCAGTCTTGGCGGAGCTCCAGCCTGTGCCAGGCTGTCGGAGTCCTTGTTTCCAAAAGATGCTCTTTGCAAATCAATTAATAGATTTAAAAACAGGAAACTGCGGGTCAGGAACCAAATCTTGGCACCAACAGCCGCTGCCTCTGCCAAATCGGCTTATAGATCGCATGGTTTCCTACCTTTTATGAGGGATGTAAGGTTTTTGCTCCCTGATCGTGGAGCTCTGGAAGCCATTCAGTGCTCACAGCGATAAGAAATCTGTTCTCTAAAAATGTCCGCGTGCGACGCAGGAACAACCTGCAGTAAATCAAAATTCTTGGGAAGGCGGCTGTACGGGTAATTCTAATAAGTACCAAATACTCCTTAAAATGGTATGTTTTCTTTCTCTCCTCCGGAGAACCACGGGAAGGTGCCAGGAGTGGGAGACGTATAGATTTGAATTAAGATCACATTCCAAAGTCATGCACGTGTTTAACTTTCTAAACTCCAGCCTGAAAACCAACTGTTCTTGTAAATTCCAAATTTGTTAACAATCAGCTGAAAACTGACACCAAAGCTCACCCTATCCAGAAAACATAGCAAGTGCTTAGCAAACTGCCCGCAGAATCACAGAATGGCCAGGGTTGGAAGGGACCTCAAGGATCATGAAGCTCCAACCTCCCTGCCACAGACAGGGCCACCAACCTCCACATTTCATACCAGCCCAGGCTGCCCAGGGCCCCATCCAACCTGGCCTTGAACACCTCCAGGGATGGACGGGGCATCCACAGCCTCTCTGGGCAGCTGTTCCAGCACCTCACCACTCTCTCTGGAAAGAACTTCGGCATCTGCAGATGCCAATGATGTCACTATTTAATTCAAAAAGCACAAGTTCTGCTAGCATTCAAAAGAGGAATCGTTCAGTCATAACAGCCAACTTGGGTAAAAATGTTCAGTACATTCCAGAACTTTGGAACTTCATTCAGTATATTTGAAATGGCTAAAATGTAGACATAGAGAATTATAGGGAAAAACTTTCGTTATCTGTAAGCTGTTTGCCAAAGCAAAATGCCAAATTTTAAATATATGCATTTACATTGATGAGCACAACAAATTACGCAGAAAATACACTATTTTCCTAACCATGCATAAGTTTATGGATACTAGTGTTCTGTTTGTTAAGGGTTCAGGGTAGAGGCCCTGTTGTTCTGAAGCTCTGTGTCATTCATGACCCAGTGATCCCCAGGGGTTAACTCAGGGCAAAAGCTTACTTAGCTCAGAAAGGAGAAAAGCATTCTGCCTCCAAACAATTTAAACCAAAACAAATATCTACTTAAAGCCTGGAAAAAAAAAAAAGAAAAATAAATGAAAAAAACACACCACCTTTCTAAGCAGAACAACATACAAGAGATTGTATGAAAAAACTGAACATGAGCCAGCAGTGTGCTCTTGCAGCTCAGAAAGCAAATGGTATCCTGGGCTCCATCAGCAGAGGGGTGGCCAGCAGGGACAGGGAGGTGATTGTCCCCCTCTACTCTGCTCTTGTGAGGCCTCATCTGCAGTGCTGTGTCCAGGTCTGGGGACCCCAGTACAAGAAAGACAGGGAGCTGCTGGAGAGGGTCCAGAGGAGCCACAAAGATGATCAGGGGACTGGAGCACAAATGTGTTCCCCAGTAGCCAAATGCTTCACAGAAAAGGACAGCCTCACTAATATGATGAAGAGCCTCATTTTATCTCTCAGTACACACTGCTTCAAACACAATGGATCTCATTTACAGCAATGACTACCCTCTTTCTGTCTTACAGCATGTTTTCAAATGTGTAGTTTACTGTAACTCTCCTAATTCTCTCTTATCTCTTAAATACTCTGCAATTACATTTCTGCTCCACGCCACCAGCACTGCTTGCAGCTTGAAAGGTGTTACTGAGCGTGGTGCATCTTCCTCCCCTCAGCTGTCAAAATCTTTTGACATAATCCTTCTTCCTTTCCATAAATAAGCTTCCAAGCCAAATCAATCTAGTGTTCCAGCTAATCTAATAGATAAGAAGCTACAAAAGTTTCCCAAATACACGTCGTGGTGAAAGATTTTCAACTTCTCTGTAACTCGAATTTAAAGAAGTCATTCTCCTACCCCCAGTTATCCTCACGTTTCTTTGATGCCATTCTCTTGCAACACACAAAATACAGAGAAAGCTGAATTCATAGTATCACTGAATCATAGAAAGGCTTGGATTGGAAGGGACCTCAAAGATTATTCAGTTCCAGTTCCACTGCTGTGATTTATTGGCTGGCTGTCCTGACGAAACACTTGATCAAGCCACCCAGGGCTCCATCTAACTTTCCTAATCTTTCTTTAGAAATATTCAATGCTCCATCTCTAGTGCAAACCTGGCCATCATCATGTTGTCAGGCCTATGACAGCAGAACAGCACGTAGCTTGGATTTTTCTTTGAGCATGGTGATGTAGGTGGTAGGTCCATGCCTTTATTCTCTCACAGTATCTTACCTATCCAATGAATAATTTATTCCATGAACTAGGGAAAAAAAATATATATATATATATAATATATATATATATAATAATATATATATTATATTTAAATATATATATATATTATTTTATATATATTTATCTGGGTCTTGATCATCATTCAATTCAAATTATTTACTCAGTTCTCACTTTCTCTCATAGTGATTAGTTCATTTAAAATTCTACTTCCAGAAGCCTCCCAATGTTTCCTTAGTCTACACTTTTTCAAAATTCTTTCATCCATGCACTCTTCCACTCAAGTGCACCCATTTCTCACAAAAACAAGACACCCAGCTACCTATACTAGTATATACATACAGGCATGGAAGAAGAAACTCATTTCTTAAGCTGTTACACACGGAAGTGAATGAATTCATTACAAGTGAAGCAAGCATACCAGGCTAACTACCAAGTTTTAGGAGAAGAATTAATGTGAAGGAATTATTTATAAAAGCCAAGCACACTGGCCTACATTTTCACATGAAACACAGTAAATGCATGCCTAAATACAGATAATATAAACTATAAATGCTAACAAGTATGTGTACACATTAAGATACATCTATCCACTGAAAACTTTGAAGAGCTATTTAACACTTCAATGTTGGGTATATTTATAATTTCCCTTTTTGCCTCCTTGGCAGAACATCTCTGTGCTACGGATCAATGAAAGACAAGTAACACATTGTTCTGAACACCTGGTACGAAACCACTGCCCATGAGCAGCATGTGTGTAACATTACCCAAAACACGTTGCTCTTAGGAATAAATACATTCTTAAATTGGTCGTGTCAGGGCTACCTCTGTTGAAGCTTCTGCTATCATGTCCCTGTTATCATTAATAGGAATGCCCGCAACTGATGAGTAAAACCAATTCCTTTGAGAACAAGCCACAAGTTCTTCAGGTGTTTGATCTTGGAGCCAGATACTTTCCTGATTTATTATCAAATGGTGAAAGTGTATTCCATGACAGGAAAAAGCCTGTTTCTACCTGGGCCATTCTTATGGGGAGATGATAACAGTGAACTGTCTAATGACTCTGTTTGCTCTTGGTTTTCATTCATTGTTAATTAGCTCAACACTGGTGGAGCTCTAAGAATCCACAAGTAAGTGAATATAGCTATAACAGCAAGCAATATAAAAAGAGGAGCAGCAACAGATGCATGCTTGAAAAATAAATGAAAACAACTATAGGAAGTGATCAACAACATCCTAAATATTTCAGCATGGGAATATACTTCAACAAACTCACCTGTTGGCATGACATCCCAATCAGAAAGTACAAAACACAAAGGTCAACCTTCATTAGACATGCTCCTCTCCAGCCTTGTAGCCAGCTTTCTTCATGAGAAAAATCAAACAGAATTTTGCTTTCCCATTTCCTTTGTCCAGTGCCACTCAGAACCTTTTAGATGCACGCATCATATCTATAAAGTTCTACAGGGAACTTCAAACATCACTCGTACCCTTAACTGCTTAAAATTCCTATCAGAAATGTGTTTCCTCGGGAGAAAAAACAGATACTTACAAAAATCAAAATGTTAGGAACTCAGCTTCACAGGCATTTCTGACTGTCATTTAGAAAAGCGATTATAGCACACAACATGAAAAATATATGCATAGCACTGCAGGTAGAAACAGTTATTCATAATGGTATCCACTTATAGGTAACTTGGATATACTGAAAACAGACTTGCAATGAAGTGGATAGAAAGTCTCAGTCGCTACAGTGATTATGGAAAAGGATGCTCTGAAACAAAAGCAAATTAATAAGGAAATTTTCCTAAAACATGGTCAAGTTAGCCTCTTATAATCAGTCTATGCTTAGAGAATAAGATCATATTCTTTGTTACACACTGAGGAAGAGCTTTGTTATAACATTCAAGTACAAAGGGCGTTGTACTCAACATTCTTCTCAACAATTACATTTTCCACAAACTACATGTTTTAAACAGCTCTACAGAGATTAGCATCATGACCTGCATCCAATAATCAGCCCTGAGAGAGTCATTTTTACTCATTTTCCACTTCTACATTTGCACTGTACAAAAGCAGTATGCAGGAACGTCTGTACACGTACATCCACACGTGAAAAATATATATTTGATGTTCCCCTCCCCTCACATTCAAAAAGCTTGCTTATAATTATTGTAAATTAAATTAAGAACTGAGTAGGTTTTAATCGGCACGTAAAATGCTCCACACAAAGATGATTCTTTAGTGATGACTAAAGCAGAAACTTCATTATTTCATTGCAAAAAGACTGCATAGTCTGCACTTCACAAGGAATGGGGACACCTGTATCCCACTGTCGGGCATTTCGTGACTACAGGTGATGTCTTCCAAATCTCTCCCAACAGCCCAGGCATTCTGGAACACTACAAAAAAGGAAGGCATAGGTACCTACAGTCCAGATATTGCTTAATTTCTTGGAATAGGAATAGCCTGCAATGACTGTGCTTTGTACTCAGAGTTTGAATCTGACTTATGAGAGTGGGATGGAATCCTACCTGCTGAGAGAGAACATCCTTCAAGTACTTTGAAAAGCAATTTAATGACAAAGTACAGCACAGGGGACCAAATTAAATCACATAGCAGGAAACGTAGGCAATCTGATAAGAAAACACATTTACTAACCCACTCAGTAGTGAGAAACAAGGTATAAAGTACCACCCCAAATCCTTACACTGCTCAACACTTTCAAACAGACACCACATGCAGTTGCTGACAATATCAAAAGGCCATCTTCACCAGCAGAATGCTCCATTTCAAAGTGGATATGAACACAGAGATGAAGTCATTCTTAAACCCAGACCAGATCAACATTTCTAACTCAGAGGTTAACTGTACACCCACAAATAAAGTTTGAACAACCTATTAGTCACTTACCAAGGATGCATACTGGCAAGAAGCATCTTGACATCAAGATGTGAGAGATCTCTGCAATACAGCTAACTCCAAGAGATATCCCTACTCAAAGAGAAATCCTATCATACAGCCAATTGCTATGTCAAAGTGCTGCAGGGGCCTTCAGGCCACTCACAACTTAAGGGATAAGAGGGCTGACTCAGTCACAGCTGTGCTGCACTCTCAATTGCCCTTCAGCTGTTGACCCAGGTGTCTGCTATCAAACTTTTTCAACCCCCAGTTTCAAACAGATTAGTGGTGGTTATAAGTCTTAGTGAGAGCTTGATTGTTGTCAGGTCTTGGGTATAATGTCTAAAGTGGAAGCTGGGGGAAGAGAAGAAGCACACAGTCACAAGGTCTCTTCTCTAAGCTTCTGTAACCAAAGAACCTCAGCATTCTTCATACATCTTGACTCTACATCCTCCCCCAACTCTGCAGTCCTCATCTGGATTCTTTCCTATAGTTTTATGTCCTTCTGCACCCCGTGCTCGATGTGAGGCCGCACAGTGGTGCAAGCCAAAATACTGATCATCATTTTGGGGACCTGCTCCTCTTTGGGAGTGGACTGAATAGCCTGAAGTAGCTACAGATGTGTAAACAGGTTCTAGGCGGAATTTTTTAGGAGTTGAATGTTTGAGGAACCATAAAGTACATTTCTGAGCCTGGAAGGAGGAAAAGATGAAGGAGGAATGTCAAGCAGATGCTCTGAAGCATTAACAACGTAATCCAGATTTTGCCATGATGTTCAGTAAAAATAGACAGGCCAGCAGCATTAACAAAACAACAAACCATGCTTCCCTTGGAGAGCAAGCTGCGCAATACAGAAGCATTTCTCCTACCCAAGGACCAGAGCTGACTACAGGTTGCAGGAAATACCTGGCATCCTTGAATGGAAACGTTTTCTGATTACAACTGCAGGTTGTGGCATGCTTTTGCTGCTAATCTTCAGTTTGCCACGACCATTTCCAGTGTCTAATCAGAATGACCATCCTTTGCAGTATACTTCTGCTTTCTCACTGGTTTTCCAGCAGGGGTTAACAGCCAGTGTCTGAGGCACCAAATCTCTAGTTTAATATAATCCAGTTGGCCACATGCCTCAACAGTAAGCAAGATTCTATCTCTGAAACTAATACTCAATAATCTGCTCACCCAAGTGGATGAAATTCCTAAGTACAATTCTGCCTATCTGCAGCAAGAAGGAGCTGTGAGCAATAAATAAGAAACTGCAATAAGCATAATTATACATTGCATGGGTTTTTATCTTATTTGAACTAAAGAGTTATTTATGTGTATTATTCTAATTGAGCTACAAATTTAAATGCAGGTTTCGTATGTATCATAAAAATGTGCAAATATCAAAATGAGAGCAATATACAAATATATCCACACCGCTGAAAGTCTACACATAATAAATAGAGTATTACATGCAAGACAAAACAGAACCTATCAGACAATTATAAGCCAAACATGCAATGACTGTATCACCATATAATGATATGCTGAGGAAACTAAAGCTGCACTTCTGCTGTTATGGATGTGAACAACTGAACTGTTGCTGAGTTTTCTGACTTTGGAAATTCTTTTGTTACTGGAAATGTGGTATATGAACCTCAGCCAAGAAAACTAAAGAAAAATAGGAATAAAATCTTGACTCTTTGAACTGGCACATTATGAAGTGAGTAGAAAGAAAAGACAGTTCTGACTCAGGGCAAGAAAAAAATTAAGGCTTTATATCGAGTACCAACTACAGGTAGGTCATTAAATGACATTATGCCCTCAATTAAGTTTGCTTCTGGTGTTCTCTGAAAAAAAAAGAAAAAGAAAAAAGAAAAATGATGCACACAAACAAAATTCTCATTACCACATTTCTTTGTGGTAACTGCACTTCTTTACCCTGGAGTAAATGTAACACAGCCTACCTTTTAATGAAACCAGACAGATGACTTAGCATTCAGTGCACAACAAAGGCATTCGTAGACAGTTACTTGGAGTAGTTTTTATGCTATAAAACCACACCAGGCTTACACTGAGCTAATCTGTTCATGTAACCATAACGTAAATCATGAGCAGATCTGGTTTGAATGAGTGTCCACATGAGTTACCCTTTAAGAATGCCATATATAACACAGCTCAACTGTGTTCAAAAGTATGATTGTATCTTCTGAAAAGCAACCTATTTTATAGGCAGATATTAAAATAGCTTTACTCTTTGACAGAATACAGGATGAGGAGGCATTGTGACCAGTGTCTCTTTTCTCTCCTCAAAGAAATAACAGAAAACCGAGAGATGCTCAATGGCTAGAAAACGCAACTAAAGAGATAAAAAGAACAATTAAGAATTGTTTCAAACTTAAAACATTTTAAACAGTCAACACAGTCAATTGCTGGAAAAGTCTTTCAAATGGAAGACTGGGACAGAAGTGTCTGTGATTTCTGTGCTGTCCCTGGAGGTGCCCAATACAAGGCTGGATGGAGCCCTGCTAACCTGATGTAGTGAGTGGTATCCCTGTCTATGGCACAGGGGCTGGAACTGGATGGACTTTAAGGTTCCTTCCACCCCAAGTCATTCTTTGATTATTTTATTTAAAAAATAACAGAATTACGTAACTGAAAAACAAGTCAGAGGGCCCATTCAATGCCACACACCACTTGGTTGTCCAGGACAGCAGAGGCAGGGCTCACACCATCACTGATGTAACTAACACACACATCCATCACTGGATGCTCCCCTTGCAGCCCATGGATGAAAGGGGCATTTCAAGTTTAAATGCCTTTTGACATTCATCATGTGATGAATTAAGCACATAGACTGCACCAGAGTCAATGAAGCCAACAGTCCCTCCCAGTGCTCCACCCCACCTCTGTACTCAGTACAAGGTAAAGCCCAAACAAAGGCTTTTCCACCATTCACTCCTCTCTGATGTGGTAAGTGAAGCCCCAGTGGGCAGCCTAATCCCATGTACCTTCCTGTGATATGCACTGAGCAATGCTTATCACATCTGTGCACATCCTGTGCAACCCAGGTCACAACCCGAATTACTAGCCATTATTTCCGCAATGCCTACTTGTAGGTGAACAGCAGCAACAACCCATCATTTAAAACCTATATATGCTCACATTCCCATATCTGCTTAGCACCTAAGCTCATGAGGTTTGAAATAGTGGCACAAAGGCATGTTAGAAAAGCAAGAAAATTCTCACAACCCCCCTTTTTTCTGGGTTGAAATTACAACATAACTTAAATGTCAGGTCAATGGCATTCATGCAGAAACCATACTGCAGATAGAACGACCACAATTAGCCAAAGGAGTTCAATGTATCCCAGATTTCACACAAAATAATACGAAATATTCTCTAGTGAAAAAAATAACCCATGTAAATACAAGCCTTGAGCTTCCCACCGCTTTATTTAGCAATGCAAATTTGGCAAGTTTATACATTATGTCCCTTTTCAAAACCGCAGCAACAAGAAGCTACTGAACCCAGCGTACCTCTTCCTGCAAATAATTATCCTCTTTATTATGCAACTTTGAATGAATTTTCAGAGCAGCATCCATGCCTAATCCTTTGGATAAAGTACCCCTGGATTCATTTTCCATACCGGAGAGGGAAATTACGGTATCAGCAAGAGGAGTCTCCTTCAAGCCCTATTTCCATTCAAGAGGCTGCCAGTTGGGTGAAGTTTCTGCCATTTAGGTAATTCCGTTTCCCAGCAACCTGTGCTGTTGCCAGAGAAACCCCGGGGATCCTTCCCACGTGCCAGCCCTATCACAGTCCTGGGGGTGCAGCTTGGTGCATCGTGCCGCCGCGCATCCCACTGTGAGAGGCATGCTAAGCAGTCAGGAAGGTGCTCCAGGGACTCAGCCAGGCATTTTTTCATTATTATTTCTTTTTTTTTTTTTCTTTTTGAGAGGGCTTAGTGATGAGTGACGTGGCCCTTTATGCCGCAGTGTAGTTAGAGGTGATAAGGGAGCACTGGGTTTTTTCTTCGGAACCATTTTACCTTGGGAGCAGCGTTTGACAGCTGGATGTGCAGCTCTACAAACGTACTTCTTGTATGCTTCTAATCTATCAAGCTTCGTGTGTGCATACTGACTTCTCTTTGTTGTTGTTTTCCAGCTGTCAAGAGCAAAAGGCACATGCAAACAACAACAAAAAGATCCCTTCAGACTGCCTTAACCTTTGCTTCTCCTTGCAACACCTTCCAAAATGCAAATGTAATCGGTGGCTAAAAAGTAATTCCTGTTTTTCAAACGACAGTACAATATTTATAGATGTACACTTGACCTGCAAACAAGCTGTTTAGTGTTTAGATATAAATACTCAACAAAGAGGAAAAAAAACAAAAAAAAAACCAGAGAGCAAGACTAAAAGCCAAAGCATGTTATTACAGACAGGATTTCCGAGCAAATTCATCTCACACCAACCTGTAAAGATGTGGAAATCCAAATTTCTGTCTTTCAGACAGAGTCACAGTGGTTTGGGTTGGAAGGGAGCTTTAAGATCACCTTGTTCCAACCCCTGCTATAGGCAGGGACACCTCCCTCTAGACCAGGTTGCTCACAACCCATCCAACCTGGCCTTGAAATACTAAGTAGGCACTGAGATATTAAACAGACACTGGAAATGAGGTGCTTCCCTAAAGAAACATACTCTGTTTTACGTCTTTTCTGATTTAAATCTCCGCATACCCCGTGAAATTGTAATGAAATTTAATAATTTATGGAAATGGATGGCTTGAGCATATCTGAGGCAAAGATCGTTTCATAGAATGAAGGAATAAGTAATTAACCCTTCTGAATTAGAAAGGTAAATTGAAATTTGAGGAATGCTAGAGCACATATGATATTACTATTCAACATGCTCTTGTACTGTACTTAATTGAAGTCATACCTCATTTTTTCAACCCACATTCCATACAAACTTAAATAAAAATGGCTAACCCGTTGATTCTTTATCTAAAACACTCTATCAGGTAAAGTGCTCAAAACTTAACAAAACTACTCCCAAACCTCCAGAGAAACTGCATTTCCCTCGTAAGCCCTGTTCTGAGGCACAGTCTCACTCAACAATCTCTATTTTAGACCTTCTGTACAACGATATTAAATTCATGCCTACAAGGTTTCAGATTTGCCCATGCTTAATTAACTTTTTTAATTCATGAAAGGAAATAATATCTAATGTTTTTCGCTTTCTTCCTTATCTTTATTGAAAAGCAGCCTGGAAAACACTACACTTACATTTTAGTTCACAATTCCATTGCAGAACCTTGTATGTCAGACACAACTCAGTGAACTGCCAGAACATCAGGGAAAATCTATTTAAAACTTCTCAAAGTAACACTGCATACGTATTTAGGTACAGAATAAACATAAGGTGGCAGATTTTTCCCTAACACTGGGCAGCACAAACAGGGCACAAAAACAAGGAGTCTGCCATGATTGACAAATAGCAAGGAACAGTGTCCTTGTTTCAGTAGGGATGGTGAGGCACTGGAACAGGTTGCCCAAGGAGGTTGTGGATGCCCCATCCCTGCAGGCATTCAAGGCCAGGCTGGATGTGGCTCTGGGCAGCCTGGGCTGCTGGTTGGTGACCTGCATGCACATAGCAGGGGGTTGGAACTGGGTGAGCATTGTGCTCCTTTTCAACCCAGGCCATTCTGTGATTCTGTGATTCTATGACTCTATGACCCTATGATAGATGTATGCTGCTATAAAGCACCAAATGCAGTTAGAAATCAACTAAAGAGGTCCTAATGGGACGTATCATCTCATTTAAATAACTCTTGTGAAATAAACTCCCTGTAAAAATGAAAGATATATTATTCTTCATGCCCATAGGTTCCATTGAAGTGGAATCCAATCTGCCTGAATCCTGTGAAAAATATGTGCTACTTCCAGAGCCAGGGGACAGCTGGGAAGAGCGAAGCAGTTCCCATCAAATGTGTGACCATGTTGTGCATAAATTAATGCAAAGAGACGTGTCTCTGAAGGAAGAGAAAGGGACCTCTGTTGTCAAACTTCAGTACATCCTCCAGGAAGTTTAGAAAAAAATGACCTATCTCTATTCAGCCTGGGGAAAATTCAAACATCAAAGTTTTCTTCCTCTGTTTATATGGAACTCTGTGCATTTCAGCTTGTGCCTGTTGCCTCTTGTCCCTCCACGGGGAACCAGTGAATGTCTTGCTGTTCCTTCTCTACGCCCTCCCATCAGTTCTGTACACACACTGAGACCCTCCTGAGCACCATGTTCTAACCCAACTCAGCCTAGGCACAGCCACCCTTTCACTCAGAGATCACACATCTAACAATAGCAAAGCAAATAAAACTGCAATCTTACTGATAAATCTGAAAACAAAGCTAATACAAAACAAAGAGGATGAGAGTAGAATCCTACCCTATAAAGACAGGCTGAGGGAGCTGGGGTTGTTCTGCCTGGAGAAGGCTGCAGGGTGACCTCATTGCAGCCTTCCAGTACCTAAAAGAGAGCCTACAAATAGGAAGGGAATCAACTCTTGGAAAGGGAAGATAATGATAGGAAAAGGCAAAATGGATTTAAGTTGAGGGAGGGAAGATTTAGGTTGGATGTCAGGGGGAGTTCTTTACAGAGAGAGTGGTGAGGTGCTGGAACAGCTGCCCAGAGAGGCTGTGGATGCCCCGTCCATCCCTGGAGGTGTTCAAGGCCAGGTTGGATGGGGCCCTGGGCAGCCTGGGCTGCTATGAAATGTGGAGGTTGGTGGCCCTGCATGTGGCAGGGGATTGGAGCTTCGTGATCCTTGAGCTCCCTTCCAACCCAAACCGTTCTATGATTCCATGATATACAAACAGGAAAATACTGAGTAGGAACAGGACTGCAGGTGACACTAAAACTATCACTAATAAATTCCTATGTCACTACTGATAGCAACACGTCAAGGAAGATGATAACTAAGTGATGACAGTTTAAGAAAAAGAAGCAAGAACAAATGAAGGACTGAAAAACATGCTTTCTGTTGACAGAATAAAACAGTTCACTTCATTTGCTTTACGTCTGATTAAGTCTTTGCTTCTTTAAAAAGAGGTTAATGCGCAATTACCATCTAAATATATTTCATGGAAAGCTGAAAACACATACTGTCCCACTTTCACCTTGAAGAAAAGAAAAACCTGTAACAAGCGGCAATGGCTGGAAGTTCAAACACAGCTGAGATAAAAAAAAAAGGCAGTATTTTAATGGAGGAAGTTATGAAACATTGGAAAAAATTGTGAAATTTTGCAGAGGGCTCCCTGTCAAAGGGCATTTTTAATCAGTGTTTTCTCTAAAGAGAACAAGCTGATTCAAGCAAGAATTAATTCATGGAAATATTGTGCTCTTTTTTTATACAGAAGGTCAGATAGAAATTCGCAATGATCTCCTCCAGTTTGCAATGATTACTCTATTAATCTACAAATATATATATATACACACATATATATGAGCTTTAATAGCTCTAAATAATTGTAAGACTGTCTACTCATGAGTTTTACCTTTATTGCTTCAGAAAAGTTAACTCAGTACAGATGAACACACTGTGAGCTACGCTATTTCCTGGCACTGCTCATTGGAATCAGTGGGACAAACTTCTAAGTAATAATATTCTGCTATCTCAACTGAGGAAAAACAACTAAAAGTATGTATGTATATATATATATATATATATAAAAAATATATATACAAAATTATATAATGCTTCACACAGCTAGTTCCCTCTACATCACTGGGGTCCCTGAATAGTGCTCCTACCACTATCATAAATAAACAGCCAATTAAATAGTGTAAGCAATATATATTCACACACTCACAGAAACAGCAAGATTTCAGCAATATTGCAACTAAAATTAATTCTGACAACTAGAATACTACTGGAAAGGTAAAAAGCAACAGATAGCATGTGATTTTACTACAGAACATGATATTGCATTACATGATTATATAGAGATCATATGAAAGAATTTTCAAATATGAATGCAGCAGTTCTACTGCAAGGAAATTAACACAATTAACTCCCAGATTCTGGAAGTTGTTGAAAATCAGACAGATTTAACTAAATTACAGAAAGAGTTAGTGAAGCTTACCACTGTCTGCAATGTATTCAACTCACAGCAGGGTATTTCACCCAACTTTCCCTGACTTCTGCAGCCCTTTGAATCACAACCAACCACACACAGTCACATATTCCTATGGTCAGCATGTTATAAAGAAAAAGAAATGCAATGTAGCTCTCAAGGCTAGATTAAATGTGACTTCCCAGATGTGCAGCTGGGTGCAATACAATTAACACAGTGCAGGAGGCTGGCTGCCCATGGAGGAATCATAGAATCATAGAATGGTTTGGGTTGGAAGGGACCTTTAAGATCATCCACTTCCGACCTCCTGCTATAGGCAGGGACACCTCCTGCTAGACCAGCATCCCTCTGAAAGAAAAACCTCATCTGGTGAAAAGTCAACCCAGGACAAATCATGTTTGATCAGACAGGTTGCCTTTTACAATTAAAGGACTGGCTATGCAGATTAGGGTAAAGCAGCAGATGACATGTTGACTTTAGCAGAGCTTCTGATGCCATCTTTTACAGTATAAGCATTTGGAAGCTATGAAAGCACAGGCTGAAAGAAAAGTCCACTTGACACTAAATGCATCAAAAACTGGCAGGATCACCAAAATCAAAAGGCAGTGATCAATAGCTTGATGTCTTTTGTGTAGCAGGTTACCCCAGGGGCTCATGCTGGGGCCAATATCATTCAATATCTTAAACAAGAACATGAGTGATGTGACAGAAAACATGCTCAGCAAGTCTGAGAATGATGCTAAATTGAAGATGAGAGTGGACATGTCAAACAGCAGATCTTCAGTACAAGGAGACCTTGAAAGATTTCACGCCTGTGCCAACAGAAACTTCATGAAGGTCAACAAGGAGAAGCACAGATTCTGCACTGCTGCAAGATAAACTGCCCTGCTGGAAAGGAACTGGGATTGTACTGAGTGTCATGTTAAAAAGAAAATAGTAATATACACTCATTGCAAATAAAGCAAACTGTCCAGCGGGCTGAGTTATGAAGTGCAATGGTCTGCAATGACAATGGCCAAGATGGTCAGCAGCTTACAGCACACATTTCTGAAGGTGGAGGAAGAATTAAGAGCCAGTCCTACAGTAGCTGAATAGGGTGTGAGAATGACAGCTAAACAAACTCCTCTCAGCAGCACCAGACAGTATTGGAAAGGGAAGCGGCCACTAACAGTGCCTTAAGAGGCTCACCCTGGGTATTTCTATCCTAACCTCCCGTCTCAGTTTAAAATCATTTCCCCTTGTGCTATCACTATCCACCCTTGTAAACAGCCATTCCCCCTCCTGTTTATACACTCACTTCAAATATTGGATTATCCCTCAGTGCCACATCCCCACGGCTCTGCAGCACCTCCAGGGACTGTGATCCCACCAGGACAGACCATCCCAGGGCATCAGCACTTCTTCTGAGAAGAAATGTTTCCTGATATCCAACCTGAACATGAACAACATGAGGACACTGTCTCTCATTCTAAACACACATTGGGGCATTTTGGTTCTGCTGTAATTGCTATTGAAAAGCGATGGCGTTCATTTTGCAATGCTTTCCATGCTATGCTGCCTGACAGAAGGTAGGATTAGTTGCTTAATTCAAGGTTGCTACCTTATATACTTAAAAGCTCACGTTTACTCAAACTGAAGGGAGAAATAGTCACTGAAAGAACTACTTTTTCTAAGAACTTCCCATACACTCGGGCTAGATCCTTCACGCTACGCTTAGGTGATATTATTACGCCTTTTACAGAGCCCTCAGGATTCAAACAGCGTCGAGGCTGCCGCCATCTTCCCCCTCCCGCCCACCGCGCTGCGCCCCACCCCGCCTGCGCCGCCACCCTCGTGCGCACGCGCGGCGGCGGAGGTGGGCAGAGCGGGGCCGCCGCGGGGCCTGGGGTTCGTTTCTCCTCAGGGGCGGGGAGGGGGAGGGGGGCGACCGGTCCGGTCCCTACCTGCCACAGGGACGCGCTGGCCCCTGCCGGGGAGCGCCTCTTCCTTCCGCGGCAGCCTGGAGGCCGATTCCCCCATCCTGAAGGTGGAGCTGCAGAGCCGGAGGAGGCGCCGCGGCGCCGTTAGCATCGCCCTCTGAGGGCGGGGAAGGGAGGCGAAGGGTGAGCGGCGCGCGGCGGCCGTTGGGACCGGCGGGCGGCGGGCTGGGGGGCGGGAGGGCGTGAGGCGGCGAGGTGCGAGGCCCGCCCCCTGGCGAGCGGCCCTGCGTGCCCTGCGCTGCGCCGTGACCGCCCTTCGCTGTGGGTGTATCTGCGGTGTTTCCACCTGCAACCAGGCCTCTCTTCAGCTGAGCCTGCGGAATTTTGTCTCTCGGAGCTCTGAGCGGCCGTGTGCTGTGCTTCTTGCTCCCTCATACGCAGTTGTTTTCTTTTCATCGTAGAACCGTAGGATGGTTTGAGATGGAAGGGACCCTTCAAGGCCGTCCGTCCCATTCCCTGCACTGAACAGGGACACCCACAGCTCCATCAGTGCTCACAGCCCATCCAGCCTGACCTTTGCAGGGATGGGGCACCACTCTGCAACCGGTGCCACTGCCTCACCACCCTTATAGTGAAGTTTCTTCCTTAAATCCAGTTTAAATCCCCCTTCTTTCAATGTGGAACCATTTCCCTTTGTCCTGTCACACCAGACCCTACTTCAAGTCTGTCCCTCTCTTTATAAAATCATAGAATGGCCTGAATTGAAAAGGACACAATGATCATCTAGTTTCAATCCCCTGCTATGTGCAGGGTATCCAACCACCAGACCAGGCTGAGCCGCCCTTGCCCTACTGGCCGCACTGCTTCCAATGCAGCCCGGGATACAATTGGCTTTCTGGGCTTCATGTCCAGCTTGCCATCCACCAGTACAGCTCAGAGGGATTTTTATCTGCATGACCCTCTCAGGGTATATACACGACACGTTAGCCCCCTGGCGTTCTGTCTGAACCCCAAGTTGGGTATGAAAAGGTTGAGAGGGGCATAGACGTTTATCAAGATGTGCTACACATGTTCTCTGTACAGTAATGTTTTATAATGCTTTTTTTTTTCCCCCTAGACTCCACTGATCTTTGCAGCAGTCCACTATGTCATGTTTAGCCAACGCAACAGGACGAGGGGAAATGGCTTTAAACTGAAAGAGGGTAGATTTAGAGAAGATATTAGGAAAAAATTATTTTCTTCACCTTCTGTGAGGGTGGTGAGACGCTGGAACAGGTTGCCCAGTGAGGCTGTGGATGCCGCCTCCCTGGAAGGACTCAAGGCTAGGCTGGATGGGGCTTTGAGCAACCTGGGCTAGAGGGAGGTGTCCCTGTCTATAGCAGAGGGTTGAAATTGGATCTTAGAGGTCCCTTCGAACCCAAACCATTCTGTGATTCTATGATGATTGGACAATTTATTTTTATGGTTTTTTCCAATCTGTATGATTCTAATGATGCCAATTTTGCATGATTTTATGTTGGTTTTTTTATGTGTATATAGAATGTGTGCTAAGTAACAAATCTTCCAGTGTCTATGTGTATGTTTGCAATAAAAACACAGGAACAAGAAGTGAATGGATTATAAAAACTTCCAGAAAATACCCATCATCTTTTAGGGAGTAATACACATAATGCAGCAACAAGCAGTACATTTCCTAAGGTGCAAGACACAGAAGCTGGAACACTGGTGTTTTGTTTTTCAGAGAATTGTTTGTAAAGTCACGGTCAGGAGAAGGGAAGTTTGTACAAAAACTGCTGACTGCATAGAAAGTTTGTGAACTAGACAGATGCCTTGCACTGTGAATGTCAGAATAAGGAAAAAGATAATGCACAAATGTGAATCAAAGACATTATAGGAAGGAAATGAGAGTGATTCAATGCAAAATTCATATGGAGGGTTGTAAAGAAGTTGGATTGTTGCCCGAATAGAAAAGAATATGATAAAATGACAGTGTAGACTAAGAGTGGGGGGCAGATAATTCCCTCAAAAATGTACAGTGTCAAAAGAATGAAGTGCCATTCACCTCCCAGTCAAACAAGAATGTGATGCTCTTGAGACACAGAATTTATTCAGTTTTATACAGATGTTAGATGTGGATATTTACAGCAATGCTGAGAATTCCTAGATGCTCCCGAAAGAATCTGGAGAAGCAGGAAATCCATGTTGCAGAAGCCAGGCTTCCTATAAAATTCATATCTCAGATGGGGACCTGAGAAGTGAGCTGTCCCATCTCTGTCTTCGGATTCACTGTTCTTCACAGAATAACAGAATTGTAGGGGTTGGAAGGGAGTTCTGGAAATCGTCTAATCCAACTTAAGGCAGGTTTCCTATAGTTTCTGTACACAAAACAACATCCTCTTTGAGCACAAGTAGTCCCGTGTTTGCAGTCCATTTGGAGTTTTCTATATATTTCTAATTAGTTAGAATCATTGAGAAATAGGACCTCAGGCGGTATCTTAAAAATCTGCAATAGCTTAAAGGAAATCCATTAAAGAAGTAAACGTAGAGATGCATATGATGGATAACTGCGATATCTCAATGATATACATTTCAAAGAATTGGAAATGTTTGGTGAAAAAACTGAATTCCATTTAAAACATATTCTCTTATTTATAGCATCACCTATACCGATGATTCCCAACTCTTAGAAGCCACTAAAAATGATGACATCCACTGGACTGGTAGCAAATAGTTCTCTTCCTCCGTTTTTTTCCATTTCTCTATATATTTCTATCCTCACTTCACTCTGCCAAGGACGTGCATCTAAAAAAAATTCAGTGGTTAATGTTACGATGGACAGCAGTGCAGTTTTTACTGTAAGAGTTAATGTGTCTGTCAATGAAACTGTGAATGCCCAACCTGAATCTTTTACTGTGAGCACTCCTGCTGCCTCGTTGTGAGTGGTTCCATTTTCATTGCCATCTTCCTTGCATGAATCGAGGTCAATCAGAGGTGAAGGACAGAAAAACAGACTTCTGTTTGGGCAATTCAGTCTGCAGATGAAGTGGCTGAGACCTTTCAGGGCCCTTATGCTCTCTGAAAAGCCAGCATCCCCTCTGCTCAGTGTTCCCAGTGGTCTTCCATGCTGTATATGCTGCCTGCATGTATTTAAATTATGTCTCTTAAATCAGAGGTGTTCTTTGTTACAGGAAAAACTGCTTTGTCACCCATTGCATTCAGCTGCTTCATTTGTGAAGCTGACAGCAGCAGAGCAGGGCGCTAAAGGATTGACACTGAGACTCCAAAACAGTGGTTAGAGCAGTGACAGATAGCAGGGCTGCTGAAGCATTTCGATTACAGCTATTAAGGGCAGGAAACAGTCTTTCATTCTGTGTTTGTATGGCACTTCACACACTGTATTCCTGCTTTGGAGCTGGATCCTAAGTATTAAATAGTAATAAACCATGATGCCACTTAACAAATAAAAACTGCTGGTTTACAGAAGTGCTTAGTGCTTCTTCACTCCATGGAAACAGAATACTTTTTTAATTTGTTAAATCTCCTTTATATTTCAGGAAAGTGTGAACTATCCCCTTTTCTCATTCTAGAGGCTCAGATGGAAGAGTCTAAAAATTACACCGTAGATTTTTAAAGTTTTCATACCAAGAATTTGCCTGTTCAAGCAAGCAGCTGAACCCAATGATCTTTGTATTGATAATATACTGCGCTTCACATGTTGAAATGTGAACTTCTTATCTGCCAACACATGAATCAAATTAAGAAGTACATCAGAAAAAAAATCACATTGAAATGCCTGCCTGTTGCTTGGATTCCCACTTAATAATCCCGGTATTCCTAGTGCATCCATTTGACAGTGTGTGCTGAAGACCTTCAGGAAATCAGTGGGAAGAAGAAATGTGGAAAGGAGAAAACAGGAGGAAAGGGAATATGAACTTACTGTGTCCTTCCAGGCAGAGCTATACACAGATTCCCAATCATTCCATTTTTTAGGGACGGGTCAAAATACAGTTGACATTTACTGTATATAGTCCTTGCCTTTAGAGCAGGATTTGCTCATCTTTTTGAATAATTGTTTTTCCAGTGTAGCAAAATTTGCTGTGTTTTGCAACCAGTAAAGCCCCTGTGACTATCCTCCCCCTACCCCTCCACCCCCCTACTGACTATCTCATGGTAATAACACTGCAGCCAGGTTTCTGTTGCAGTGTGTATCTTCTGGAAGAGCGCTGTTTCGGTTTTTGTTTTTTGATTTTAAAACATGTAGCAATAGAGGATCCTCTGCGGGCTTTGGTGGTTTATTCAGTGCTTAATTGCTGTTAGAAACACGCACTTTATTTTTAGTTCAGCTTCCTTTGAATCATAGCTTATTTTTCTTTGCATGAAGAGAATTCTTGTTTTCTAATTCTGCAGGTATTGTCATTGCCCTTCTTTGAACCTTCTCCAGGTTCTTAGTTGACATATTTCCTTATTTAATTATTTATTTCATTGCCCAATCTGATGAAGATATGAATAATTAGTGCAGCATTCTGGTACTGGTCACAACAAAGCAAGTACAGATCTAATATGATTTCCTGATTCCTGCTTGGTTTCGTGTTCGTATGTCCAAGGGCAGTCAGTATTAGCCTTGCAGCCCTGGAGGTATGCTACTGGCCAAGGTCTCTTTAGGAATTGATTACCAATGTATAGAAATACATGGATTATGGCAAATATATAGGAAACTATGTTCTATGTCTTTCCTTGGCCTCCTTTAAATTAATAGGATGGTCTTGTACCAATTTCTAATAGTCTGTTACTACCACTTCTGCAGTTTTTGGGTCAGCTGCTAGCAGTTGGAAATTACTGTCTATATTCCTCTCTATAATTGTTAGAAATGTCAAATAATGGAGCTCAGAACTGATGCCTGCGTGACCCTGCTGTAAACATGCCAACCCTGTGAAGATTGCCTCACTGCAGTCACATTTTGTGACTAGTTAGGTAACGAGATCTCTGAAAGTGAACATATTTTCATCAGGACAAACCTGCTGCTTCCCCACTTTTAGCAAAGAGACATGAACTGCTTCTCAGGAGATTTTCCAATCAAGGGAGCTAGAGATTTTAAGTACCACGATTCTTTTTGGAAGCAACAAACATGAATTCCTGTATCTGTTACCCAGAAGGACAGTGAAGATGATAATTCAGTAAAGCAATCTGCATGAAACACTTTCTAGAGAGAGGAGGGAAGATTAATCAGTCATTCACGTGCCTTCCATTTGTGATCTAGATGAGAGTGTGGATACAGATTAAGCTACATAAATTACACTAAAAATGGAACTGACATGGAAGAGCCATCAGCATTGTACCTCAGAGTAGTGCGGTGATTTGGGATTTACAGAAGAGCATAAAAAACAAGGGACGATTTAATAGAGTACTGCGCGTGCCAGGGAGAAGGCAAAAATGCAGGATACCAGCAGTATGCTTACACAGGTTGTTCTTTGTTTTTTCCATTTCACCGTAGCATTTATGTAAAAAAGCTAATGAAGCAAGTATGCTATCTGCAAGTTTTCCTTCCTATCAGTGCGCATAAGCCTCGATTCTCTCTCTGAACGCTGAAGGTTCAGGATGCATCTTTACAGCTGATCCCAATGTGTTCAAACAAGCCAGGGTGATGCAGACGAGCATTCTGGGGTCTGTCCTTCAATGCTTCTACATGAATCAGCCTTAGAGCTCTCCCAATAACCAGGAGTTAGCAGCTGGCCAGTTTACAGATGTCTTCTTGGGTGGTGTGACTTCTCTCAGCTCTATAAATGCGCTGGGCTTAAAAGCAGTTACCAGCAGCTGAGGCTCAGCCCTGGGGTTTTTTTTAATCATGATTTCCAGCTGTGGTACAAAGTACTCTGTAGGTCAATTCCAGTTTCTAGTCTGAGAGGACAAATTACTCAGTACGTTCAGTGGTCTGTGCTGCACACATCAGTTTAGATTTCAATATGGATTTCACCAGAAATCATCATGATAATGGCCCTTCCCTTGGTGAAATTATGTTGTTGATGCATTTTTCAGTGAATATCCTCTGCATCTTTCATTTTGGAATTTCTGTGTTTCTGTCCCCATGAATGCTAGTTGTGCAGAATGGTCTTCATGGATAGAAATAAAGTGGGGCAGATGAGAACAGAAAAAAAAAAGCTTTGGGTGTGTCTGATATCACCCAACCTTAGATCTGGCATCTCATCCAAACTGAGCTGCTAAGCATCATCCATACCAAAGGAAAATCAATCTCCAAAACATAATTCATCCCTTCTTAAAATAGCATAGGAAAGCAGATAGGCGGGACTCAAAGTTTATTTCTTCTAGTTCACAGCAGAAGGTGCCCTGCTGAATAGCTTGGAACAGATATCTTCTGATAACCAGAATTAGATATGGGTTTTTTTCCTTTATTTACCTAGAAAAAACTGCAGAATTTTACAGTAAATTTTTTTCTTTTTATGCATTACCTTGCCATTCCAAAAAAAAAATAACTCCTTTAGCACAGTATGCTTCATATCCCCCATCACAATGACTATCTTTCATTCCACACTGCCAATTTTCCTTATTGATCTCATAGCTCTCCCGAACTTTCTTCCCTCCTAAGGCATTTTTGTCCTGAACCACAAATTCATATTTGCTGATCTATTTGTCTTTTTTAAGTTCTTCCAAGTCACAAAAGAGTCTTAAGTCCGCTCACATAAATCCGTGCAAGTGGCTCAAGTGTATTGAGATCTTCTGTTTGTTTAAAGTAGTCATAGTGAAGAAGCCACAGAGTGCTAACTTGCAGCCTGTCCCTCTACTTCAGAGTAACCTTGCACTAGGGCAGCTGCTCTGTTACAGCTACTGTGTGATCTGCCTTGCAAATGTGGACAAATGGTGTATAACTGGATTTCCTACATAATCTTCCATAACAAGGAAGACCCACTTAAATTCTGCAGATAACATCAAATATCTCTGAAATCTGTAAAAACATCACTTCTCTAACCAATAAAGCAAGGGCGTTTTTTCCTATCAGGATGCCTTGTAATAGATTAGATAGCAGAAAATGTATTACTGGCGTGTTTTTGGCAGCCTGCTTTGCTTACATGCATGGAAAAACACTTAATCTAAATATCGTGGCTCTCTTTGTGGTTGTTTTCATCTGAAGTTAAAGCCATGCAATTAAAAATAATAATAAAGCTAATGGAATCGATTAAGTTTTTTAGGTGGAAAATTCTGCCAGTGGAAGGTTGGAGCTGATGCATCAACATCACATTCAGAAGATGCCATCCCTCGGAAATGCTCAGAGGCCTCTGCAACGTCAACACGGGCTGATGATGTTCTCTAAATGCTTTGCACAGTGTCTCATGGATTCCTTGGCTCTGTCAGCTGGTGCTGGATAGTATGCAGTGGCACTGATGACTTTATAAAAACAAATGACAGAGTTGTTTACACGGCCTTGCAAAAGGAAATAATCATGTTTAATAGAGCTGGTTTCCCATACAGGGCTTCAAAAAGGGGCTCTCTTGCTATATGCTGTAATAAGCTTTTTATAAATGCGTTCATGTGGTGCTCAGTACAGCCTGCTGTGCTGATACTATAAAACCAAAGGGGAGCTTCATAAACTTTAAGTGCAATCATATATTACTGTGCAGCAGCATTCCCTCTTATTAATAAAGTTTGTAAGAAATACCCAGGCAAAGATTAAAAATACATGTATGACACTATCCACGGTAATAAAAGCTGATGTTGTCTGGACTGCTTGTTTATTTGCTAATGCCTTATGAGATGTTTTAAGGAGCACGGTGAATATGAACAGATGAGCTCTTCCCTCGGGCCCTGCCTCGCCTGCCCAGCACCTTCCCAGGGATGCTGATGCTTCCCAGGGCTGGTGGCTGCTTCCTGAGCCCTCTGCTGGGCTCCTGCCTCCACTGCAGCAGGTCAGGAACGTGAGCTGCTTTCTCATCGACTTGCATAGGCAAAGCATGTGAAAGTAACATTAAAGGTGATGAGAAGTTTTCACTGTTTTGGCTATAGATATCTTATTTTGCTTCACCATCCAGGAATAACAGTGATTATTGAATTGCAGCACGGAAGGCTCTTCTGGGAATAGATGCACAGCAGAGCCTATCATTGCTTGGCAAACTGCGCTCAGGTTCTGAGAAGGGGAGAGGTCCTATGTTTCAGATTGGAGAAATCATAATAAAATGGTTTAAGACACACGTCAAATGCAACCAAAATATCAAGACATTTTCTGAGAGCAGCTGGTCTCTTGAAAGAGAAATTAAGTACTAGGTAATAGTATATTTGGAGGGAAAGAAGTTAACAGCATATATAAAATAGATCAGACCATATACTAAACTATTATACACCAAGTACTGACTTTTAGATTCCATTTGTTACTGGAATTGCTATGCATCATATTGCTTTGCAGCACATGCAGGAAGGCACAGGTCCAGATCTTCAAACATACTGAGGCATTGAAATTCTGTAGGTTCTCTACATGTTTCAGTCCTAGGGCAATCAGTGGGACTTGGTCACCTCTCCTGCCCCCAGGGGCTTATATTCCAAATGAGACAGAGTATCTCAAATCCATAATGAGCCCTGTGCAGAGCTGATTTTCGGATGGAATTTTACATGGTGATGGGATAGAATTAGTAGACTAATTTAGAAATAGTGGTGTGAAGAGGATTAAAGTACAGTTCATTCACAGAAGAGTATGTTTCGACAATTGTGTGGCATAAGGCATCAGAATGAGTGCAAAGCATTGCAAGTGAGACAGAAGAGTTGTCTATTATGAGCCTAGATTACTCAGAGGAGCAAAACAAGGTGAAAAATGGAACTTAGATACCTGCAAAACTGAATATAACTCTGTAGGTGTCAATAGCAATATTTCTTATGGAGAAACTGGACAGTGCATAAAATAGGACCAATGTACATGGATGAAACTGAGGTTATGACTCTCAGCCGCAATGTTCTCAAACGATGAAGGGTCCTACAGCTGGAGTCATTAAAAATTCAGCATTTGTCATATCTCTATAATTGCAGTCCCTTGGTATCTTCTATTCCGAGTGTGAGAGGTTATAAATATTGTTGATGGCTCAACATTTGCTTTAGACTTCTTTACAAGGCATCTTTGCGCCATTTATTCATGTTATTTTTGTCAGTGCAACCCATCAGCTACATGGAGGAGATTGACAATGAAATCTGCAATTTGCTTTTGTTTCAGTTCCTGCAAGTTTGGATCCTTCTTTTTTAAAGTGGGTTTTAAAAATCGCTTTCCCTTTCCACTGAAAGATGCAAAACAAGAAGACGATGGTACAGTTTTAACCTGTCTTTGGGAGGGTGTGTTCCTTCAAGTATTTTCCAGGATAGCTGGAGGCATGCAAAAACCCTCATTTGGGGATGAGCAGTTCTGGCACAAATACCAAGAGACGACATTTCCATCCTTAAAATAAGCCCCCCGACATAAGTGATAATTTAATATACATCATGCCATCTGCTTTCAGAAATGTGCAAGCTGCTCCTAGAGTAGTTAACGGGAAATGCATTTTTCCTATTATTTTCAACATCCCAAGATCTAACTTGATGTCACAAAAGCATGCATCTAGTCATCTTTCCCCAATGTAAGGTATAGCTTGCCACTGGATAGAATGATAACTGGTGCAAAACCCACTGCTTCTCCCCCCTCTGCCCTTCACAACCTGCCAGAATTAAATACAGACGTTGCAGAGTGCTCTGCTGGTTAGAAAGGCAGATGGGGAAGAGAGGAGCTTTCAGAACCGTGAGGCTCAGAGGCCCTGGCAGCAGCTTTTCTCTTTCTCTGCCAACAGCTTCCACCTTGAGCACTTTTACTTCACCTATAGAAACATGTCACCAGACAAGAGACGTGCCAACACATGGAAGCAGCATTCAAGGCCACAGGAAGGACTGAGCTCACTGTTTCCCCTATATAGCATCCTAAAGAAAATGCTAGGCTAGGCCAAGCTTTGCATAGATGTAGCCTTAGTAGGGGGACCCAATCTGCTGAGTAATCTTTTCTGAATGAGCCCACAAGAAAATGGTGGTAGAATTTTCCTTTTTTTTTCTATAAGCATTATGTTCTACAAGATGTGAGGGCACATAGTATGGTTTGGGCTGGAAGGGGCTTATAGATCATCTAGTTCCAATCCCCTGCCATGAGTTGCCACCTGCATGGCCATGACTTACATGCAATGCAACACTGGAGTGATGAGTAGATGGAAGGGTCTTTGGAGGTCTCTGCTCAAATCCTATGCTCAAAGGAGGGCCAGATTAGCCCAGATTGCTCACAGCCTTTGTTCATCTGGGCTTTGAGTATCCCCATGGATGGCAATTCCTTTGCCCATTCAGTGTTTGATTACTTTATAGTAAGGATTCTTTTTCCATCTGTCTAACCAGAACCACCCTTGCTGCTGTCTGTGTGCACTTGAACCTTGTCCTTCTCTCTGCATCTACAAAAAGACTTTGGCTCAATCTTCTGAACATTTCCATTAAGGCAGTTGAAGGTGGCAACAAAATCCACTCAGCCTTGTCTTCTTAAGATTAATCTCAATTCCTTTAATCTTTCCTCATATTTTGTGTACTCCATTTCTTTAGGGATGTTGAGGGCTCCAGTGGACTCACTCCAGTTTGTCAACATGATTTTTGTGATGGGGAAACCAAAAACTGGATGCATTTCGCCAGATATGGTCTTACAAATGTGAAACAATGGGTTTCCTTTTATTATTTTTTCACTTCCTAGCAGCTCCTAACATTCAGTTTATTATTTGGAAGGGAAAAGAAATCTTTTTATTTCTGTCTGAGCAATGGTTTTCTGATATTTTCATAGCCCTGTCTGCCTCTGCTCTAAGATCACATCTCCACTGACAGCGCCTCACTCAGCACCAGCACTTGTCAGAGTTTCAGAGCTGCTTTTCTCTGTGTGCTTTAATTTGCCATGACAGCGCAGAACCTCAGCTGCCATTTTATCACCCACCTTCTTGGAGCTATGAGGTTTCTGCAAATGGTTTTCATTTGTACATCCTCAAATCGTCAGCAAATAGTCAAGTAACTTCAGATTTGTCCAATAGCCCATGTCCCAGCACTAGGATCCTGTTAGCCATCCCTATCTTGTGAAAACACTTTGTTGTTCATCCCCTTAATCAGTGAAAGACTTTTTACCTCCTATAATAATCATGCCCATGGCCTCTTGCACTCAGCAGCTTTTGGAAGTGACTTTTGAAAAGCTGCAAGGACAACACCAACCAGACTGGCACGATAGTTGGTGCTGCAGAGAGCTGAGAGTTCTGTTAAACAAGACTCCAGCCTGCAAAAGCCACGTGGACTCTTCCCCTGTTTCACAAGGTCCTAGGCACCCTGCTCAGGGTGCTCCTTCTCAGGGGGTGATTGGACCAGATGGACCCAGAAGTGCCTCCAATCTCAGCCATGCCGTGATTCTCTGAGATGTGAGAAGTCCAGCACCATGTTTGCCAATCTAGTAGTTTCATATTCAAGTTACTTTAGCATTATTTCATGCATCCACTGCATCCTACAGACCTGAACTTATTCACCATAAACCTCAGTCCTCCACTCTTCACACGGCCTGACAGGCTTTCTAACCCAGCCATATTTGGAAAAGGATTAATAATCTTTTCATGATGCTAGAAAGATATTCTTTGAATCTTCTTACTCTATCTTTTCAGGAGAATGCATGCTCTCTATTTTTTGCCTTGTTTGAACATGAAGACTTCTTGCTTGTAATAGTCTCCTGTGCTCTGATCCTTAACTACAGTAGCTCTTTTCTGGTCTTTCAAAAAATCTTTTCTGATACATACCATGTATTTTCTCTGAGCCTTTATTATGGTGTCTTTAAGCAACATCCATGCTGTTTGCAAACATTTCACCCATTTCTGGCTTCTATTAATTTCCTTTTAAAAAATTGCCATTTTTCATAGGTCTCTTTGCTAAATCCAAGCCTGCACTGGTGATATTTTTGGCTATCTTCTTCCTACAACAATACCAAATCTCACTACATTACAGCTTCTCATAAAAGCAGCTCTTTAATAACACCACAGCAAATGCAGGCTGCACAAAGAGTTCCTTTGCCCCTGACTACATCTCCAAGAAGTAGTTGCTCATAAGTGTCTAAATATTTAGCCTCAGCATCATATTTTGCCATTGTGTTTACCCAGTGTACATGACTTTTTCCCTTCTTACTGCATCTTGTAGTCCCACAGTGTTCTTCTTTGGGACATCTTGGACATTGTCCTTGCTGTGGTCAAGCAATCCATCAATAACCCTGTTGCATTCTCCTCTTGGGTGTGGAACTGCAGTCTGTTGACATCACTGTTATTTATCGATACAGTTAACTTATTGATCTGCTGTGACTTTCAAGTTTTATTTACTGTGATAATGCTCCTCCAGGAGCATATATTAAAACCTGTATAACTTCTAGTTTTCTCAATGGTGTCCTGATTATCTTCTCCCCAATAATTAGCTATGATGCTGTAGTGGAAATGCTAACACCTAGAGGGAAGGCCAACCCAGTTGCAAGCAATGCACCTGAGTGACCTGAAGAGGTGGAGCCAGGATTCAGCCCTTCTCAGATCTCATTTAAGCCCATCGAACTCCAACCCTTTCCATGGGCAGGGATGTCTCCCATCAGATCAGATTGTCCAAAGCCCTGTCTAGCCTGGCCTTGGGTTCTGCCAGGGATGGGTAATACTGGTCAATTCTTGGCCAAGATTCTATTTCTAGACAACCAGCCCCCTTTACATTCATACTGAGCTACTGTAGTACCAGGAAGGACAAACAGAGCAACTTTACAGCTGGCAGCTCTTCCTGACTCCTCTTTATATCTACTCCTGCACACATCTTCTCTGTCATGCCCCATAGACTTGGTCTGCCCATCATCCAGAAGTTTCTCATGGGAATGGTGTCTTAAGCCATGTTCCTCCCCTCCAGATCAGAGAAATCCAGTGCAGTGCTGTCAGACTTTTCCCTACTCTTGTGATTTGTGGACTAAAAGCTCCCTCACATGAAGATGCAATGTTTCATCTAAACTGGGACATCCTTTGAAGGCATAAGAAGAAAAGGGAAGATTGTTGCTTTTCTTTAACTGATGGAGTAGAGAAGTCAACCAGTTTATGGTAGTCTCATGTTTGCCCCACTGAGGTCTTGAGATTGCAAAACAGACCTGGATTAAAATAAACCCAGCACAAATATTGTCATAATTATTGGTTTTAACCCAAACCAGGATCCTATCCTGGTTCACTAGATTGCAATACTTTGATTCTTCCAGAAACTGCCATACAGATGGCTACACTACACAACTGAAGTACCTTGGTTGGATAAGCAGCATTTTTAAGGTCTATAATTTCCTAATTGTCACCTTTCTCATGTTTTGGAGGGTTAAATATTTCCTCAGTCCCAGTCCTAGCAGGCTTTGGAGGTGACAGCTACCAGAACCTTATCAATGTGGATGTTCTTGACCATTATCTCTGGTGGGATCTAAGCATCCTTCTGCCTCCTGTGAGAGTGGACCTGCTGATTTGGGAATGGAATTGGAAAACACTGGGATGCTGTGAGTTTTGCATGCTACTGCACAGCTCTTACAGGTGTGCTAATGAGAGACAGCACTCTGCTCATCACCAGCCTGAGACCTTGGCGAATATAAGTAAAAAATGCCAATTTGCATGTCTTGGGGTTAATTGAGGAAATCTCTGACGGAAAATCTTGCTGTCACTTCTGACGCCTGTTCTGAATATAAATTGTATGTCTCCGTGGGATACTGTGAAAGCTTTTCAACTTCCACACAAACCTATAGAAATAAGGAAGGTTGTTAGTTCCCAGAGCTCACGAAGAAGGACTTTTTTCAGCAAAATTTAATAGTTTCACTATTTACCTGTGTTGATGTTAAAGTGGAACTTAGAGGCCAAGCGCATGGAACATGGGATTCTTAAACAAAAAATACAACAAAGGGGCATATTTTCTATCACCAAGGCCACACATTTCCAAAGAAAAAAGTCATTTCTGCATGCACAGAAAAGCACTTATTTTCAAGTGAAGTATCCTTTACTCTATACCATGTTCCTTGTGGATAAAAATACTTAGTGGATTTATTCTGTCTTCTAAGAAGCCAGGAAGTTGTTTAACCACATGCACTTGTCTCAATGAGAAAATCAGGAAAGTGCAAAAGAAAGGAAATGGTTAATTCACTGAATACTGAGGATGAATCAATGCAGATTTCTATTATTCCAGAATCACAGCATGTTTTTTCATCACCTGATCTTTTAGGGGCAGGCTTCGTTGCTTTCACAACTGTTTAATTATAACCACTATAGGATTACCGCCAATGGTGCAACGCACAATCAGAAATCCAGATTATTTCTGTGTTTAATTGCAAATGCTGTGTGATTCTCTGATCTTCCCATCAGAAGATTTTATAAATGTCTTTCTGCGCATTATGTCTATATAATTAACTGTTCTCGTAGGAACACCTATTTTTTTGAGTTTATGGAGAACACCGGGGAGAGGCATAAGTTTGATGCTGATTCTAAATGAATCATTGCTTGGTTTTCAAAGTTATCCTTTAGTGATTTTGACATTCAATCTTTTTTTTTAATATCCATATCCATAATGGTAAAGAAATTAATTGGATAAAGCAGAAAAAGAGAGCAAAAAGACCAAATTTTGCTCTTGACAAGAGATCTATGAAACCAACTCAATTCCTGGTTACTCCAACAGGACAGGAAATTTTTACCAAATTCCTTTCACTTCCACTTTTTCACTTTTCTCATTTGAGCATTTAGATGTGGCTGTGCAACGCTGCTGATTTCAGTGTGTTGCAAAGGATATAATTAAAAGCAGAATCCTACTTTGATTATTGCTCCACTATGTGCACTTATGAGCAGCTGCAAGGTGATGAGCTGCTAAAACCATACAACCATGTGAAGCGTTATGGGCAGAGCAGCATGCCCACATTTTGGGTGCCTCTCTAGATAGCTCCACGGCACTGCCAGCAGTAAGAGAGCGTCTTGGGGTGATGCCACCAGAAAAGCACCAGAGCTGTGTATGAACTCCTCGGCATCGTAGTGCTTTTCCCATGCGTTCTTGGTGAGTTCCAATTTCCTGTGCCTAAACATCACATGGATGAAATGGGAATAAGCATCCTTCCTTCCTTCCCATGCAAGGACAATTAATAAAATTAATCCACCAGTCCCTAAGATAGTAACAGTACAGAGTATGATGGTTAACTGCACAACAGCACAGGTTTCAAGATCTGTCACAGGCTCCTGAAGGAGAAATCTTTTTTATTTCTTGCTGTCATCAACATGGGAAATACAACATGGGCAGTCACTTTTGAAGAAAAATCAAGAATAAAAGAGAACACATGCAGAAAAATGTTACAATAGTCAAAGCCAAAATATCCTACTCATCTCCTGTAGGAGGAAAGTCATCAAGAATTGGAAAAGGGAAAGCCTACATGATTAAAAGGAGAACAAGATTGGCTTCTCTCTGGCTGACAGTCTGTGCATCAGTGTTATTCTGTTTCAAGGCAGTCCTGTTTGCCAGACAGTACAATCAAGGCAGATATAGAGCTGCAGAAAGGCATAACGATGGGCATAGAAAACATCAAAGATTCTCTTTTCAATGTAAGAAAGAGACAGAAAATTAAACTTCAAGTAGGAAATAAGGTTCTGACCTTTGCTGAGACTGACCAGAGAGACAAGCCCTAAATACGATATAGAAAGTAGCCAGTCCGAGATTGGAAAAAACAGGGCATTGGTGTATTTTACGTGAAACTTGCACATGTCTGGTAAAGTGTTGAGTTCCATTTCTTTACCTTAGACACAAGGTGAGTGTGAGCTTGGTGAAGCCATGTCAAAGCTGTTGCATCCTAAAGTTTTAGCCTGTAATACAAAACTGAAGAAAAAGGGGATCCCCGTTATATCTTTTTTATAAAACAACTTCAAATCTTCAATGATTTTTGCTGTTTAAATAAATCCAGAGGAGGGCCACAAAGATAATTGGAGGGTTGGAGCACATCTCCTATGAATAAGGATTGAGGAAATTGGGCCTGTTCAGCTTGGAGAAGAGAAGGCTCCAGGAAGACCTCATTGCAGCCTTCCAGTACTCGAAGGGAGCTTACAGGCAGGAGGGGAACCGACTTTTTGTATGGTCTGATAGTGTTAGGATAAGGGGTAATGGCTTTGAACTAAAAGAGGGGAGACTTAAACTAGAGGATAGGAAAAAATTCTTTACTCAGAGGGCAGTGAGGCCCTGGCTCTGCTGCCTGGAGCTGTGGGTGCCCCATCTCTGGGGGTGCCCAAGGCCATGAATGGGGCCCCGGGCAGCCTGAGCTGGTGGTAACCAACCATGGGTTGGTTTACAGGGGCTGGAACTAAATGATCTTTAAGGTCCCATCCAACCCTATCATTCTGTGATTCCATGTTGTGGAGAACTGTGTCAAAAACCTTTTTAGATGATATCAGTAGCTCTTCTCCACTGATGCAGTTATGCTATCATAGAAGGCCATCATATTGTTTCTTGCTCATAACAAGTTTGGATTAGGGTGCAATAAAAACTGTCTGTCCTTTCCTCACTTTGATTTACCATTCTGCAGTAAACCTAAGGGATACCTGCCCAGTTCATCAGCCGTGCTCCTATATTTATTTCTCAATGACTTACAAGTATGTGGAATGGTGTTGGACTTCGTTTTGATCTGCATGAATCTTATATTAACATCCCTCCTTTTGACAGCAATCTCCTCTGCAGAGTGCTTTGTGAGATCTTCCTGTCCTGAATCCATTAAAAGCAGGTCTCTTTGACATTGTAGTGTTACACAGTACAGTGTAAATGCTTTACAGAAGTCCAAGGACAATGTATTTACTTAAAAAGCAATGTTCGTTTTTTGCCTTGACTACCTGCTGACAAACATTATGAAATTGTTGTCTGTCTGATATGATTTACCTGCACAGTGTCACATAGGAGGAGATAATCCTACCTACAGCAGGTTGTTATGACCTCACATTGGGTGTGATAAAGCTGAACAAGCACTTCTGTATCTGCCTTGACATGCAGGCCTTGATGGTCCACCCTGTTGTTGGAAAGCAGAATTTGGAAGTAAGAATCTCCCAGCTGGCATCAGGCATCCCAAATCCATTTGCTGTGCCCCGGCCCTCTGTTTGGTACAGTGCTCAGACTAAAGACCTGGTTTTGTTTGGCCTCAAAGCAATTTTACACAGTTGTCCAGCAATATATTGCTTTCCCCACTTCTTTGAGGAGGGCCAATGTCTCTCATCTATGCTCAAATACAAACCATTATGCTGTGATGGTGGTGGGACAAAAGCTACCTTCAAGGTCTAGTTTTGCACAGCACTCAGAATGCAGGCTAACAAGAAGATCTCTCTGCTGATAAGTAAAGCCATTAGTGATTTCTTCATTCTACACATGGCAGCAGAAAACTGAGCAAACAGGGCCTATGTTCTACTTGAAAGCCAGAAGATACAAGGCTTATACTGACTTTGAGTACAAGTGAAATATTTAACATGGATGTTATATCAATTACATATAATTTTAAGCAGTGTTAACTTTCGGCGTTGAAAAGTCCTGAGATTAGTGCCAAGAATGATAATTGTACAAGTTTTGATCTGAATGACTGGGAGTTGGAACTAGATGATCTTTGAGGTCCCTTCCAACCCGGGCCATTCTTTGATTCTACAAATAGTAAACACATTTTTTTATTCACCTCCTGTGTTTAGAGCTGTCACTCTGTAGATGCAACTCCAGGAGATAAAAACTTGTGTGAAATGTGAAAGTTGGTGTTTTCAAGCAAGGAGACACTGCTAGATCCTGGGGAGGTTCTTAGGATTATCTTAGGATTATCTGTGGTTTACAATAAAGTTGTGAGTGGTAGTGACCTCACATTTCTTTCTGGTAGGATAGTGTGTGCATTTTATATCCTAGGGTATAACAGTAAAATATTTCTAAAAAAAAAATAAATGTATTCATAATTGCTAATGTGATTGAGAATGTACATTTAAGAAATGTAATGGCATAAACCTGAAGAAATCTAATTTTGAAAGGAAGCTGTCTAAATTTAGAGTGATGTAGTGCTAATTAATCCATTTAGCATTCCATTCTGGTTTCAGCTCTAGGAATGAATAAACAGAGGACTGCCCCTGGCTTAGGAGGGGCAAGGAAAATGAAAAAGGTTGGATTTTTTTTTTTTTTTTTTTTTTTTTTTTTTTTTTTTTTTTTTGCTATCCAGTCAAAACTTTTCATCTCTGATCATCTCAGTGACAGAGGTATTGTTTCTGGGCTGATTTGCAGCAGCTGGGTTTTCAAATGCATTCTAGCAAATTGAGAGTTAAACTTTTTAGTTTTCATGCAGGTAAAAGCTGTGTCTATTACTTCATTTAGTATTACTTCATTACTTCATTGAGTCACCCACAAAGATGTCAAATAACACTGGTCCTGGCATCAGTCCCTGAGGAAGGCCACTCATCACCAGTCTCCACTTGAACACTGAGCTGTTGACTGCAACCCTTTGAGTGCAACCATCCAACCAGTTCCTCATCCAGCAAACAGTCCATCCATCAAATCCATTTTTCTCCAATGTCACGCAGGACAGTGTCAAGCACTTTGCATAGGTCCAGGTAGATGTCCGTGTTCATTGCAGGGAAGTTGAACTAGATGACTTGTGAAGGCATCTCTTCTAATTCTAAGGATTCTATGGTTCTGTAATTCTAAGATTTAAGACAAGATTTTTTTTCCTCTGAAAATGGAGTCACTGCTCTGCTCTCCAGGTCCAGAAGGGAGTCTGAGTTTCGGCTTCACGGAGGAGAGATGGTAAATCCACATAACGGTGGTATGGGAAAGATGGGATTTGGCCAAGTGTCTGCAGTGAAGTGTCCAAAGGAAGGTTCCAAGTCCATGCTGTCCTCTTCCAAGATGAATGTGAGAATCAGAGTGTGTAGAGGGTCTGCTCTCCTCCCTGATTGCCATGGAAAAAAAATGCATATTAAGCAAGAAGGGAAAAGTCACTGGGACTATGGGACAGAAACAGAACCAAAATATCTGGAAAATCCTGATCTTTGAACCATGACAGCTTCCACATAAACAATACAGTGGGAAGGCTCCTGATGCAAAATTAACAGACATCAATTGTTTTTTTGTACACTGAATGATGTCAGGTCCCAGCGTTTTTTCTTTCTGGAGGACTGTGGAAAACATCGGCCTGGAGTTTAACTGTTTTTATTCTTATTACTCATTTTTAACCCATTTCTCCCTTTGAAAAACCCCATAATCATCTTCAAAACCTACCCAAAATCTGAACCAACAAGTTAACGCATTGGTGTAATCTCATACAGCTCTCAGGCATACACATACAGCTGCTTTCTCTATGAAAGATGTAATAAAAAGTCACAGTATTCAGCAGTTGTGGACAACATTGCTATTCATGGTTGTTTTTTATATGGTACAATATTCAGGATCAGACCTAAAAGACGTTCCTGACTTCATTGTTATTATTGTTGCTGTTCTAAAGGAAGAAATTAAAGTACGGAGTTGAAGACTAATGTGTCTTTTGAGTGCCTTGGCATAGACAGAAGGGACTGAGAAACTGCAGAGGCAAAACTGTCACCTGAATTAAAAACATTGGTGTCAAGGGATGGTACACTGAGATATTGGGGACAAAGAGATTTTTCTTCCTGTGTCGATCAGACAAGTAGCACTGTGGGGCCTTGGTCCAGGCATGCGGAAAAAGGTGGTGAATGCCAATTGGCTTCACTTGAGCCATCACTGCGACTGTCTGTAGTGATAGGGTGAGAGGTAATGGCCTTAAGTGGTGATACAGTGGCATAGGCTGCCCAGGGAGGTGGTGGGGTCACTGTCCCTGGAGATGTTCAAGGAACGTGGAGATGTGGCACTGAGGGACAATGTCTGTGGGCATGGTGGGGATGGGATGGGGTTGGGTCTCGTGGTCTTAGTGTTCTTTTCCAGCCTTAGTGATCCTATGGTTCTACAGGAGATGTCTCACCACGAAATGCACATTTTGAGTCAAGGCAAACCCCTCCCATCCAAATCCCAGGAGTAGGTAGGTCCACACTGGGTAGTGTGACAGGAAGTTCCCCTGAGAGACTGTGCTGATGCTTCTTCTGATTGTATTTCTTCTATGCACATCCATATCACTGTTCCCACGTGTAGAAATATGACATTTGTTCATGATAGCTGTTACTGAACGCCTTCAGGTGAACCAATGCAATGACCAAGCCTTGCATTTTTGCAAAGGAATTCACCACTGCATCTACTTCTCGTGGCCATGAAGTCCCAGGAGAGAGGGAGCAGCACCCTTTGCCTGCATGATTTCATTGGAATTACGTAATTACTTTCTTCAAGCTAAAAGTATTTCAAGTGTTTAATTGCCAGCGCTACATAACAATCTGCAGTAATTATATAATTAACAAGAAATTGCAGCTCCCATTAGGTACTTAGAACAAGTCAAATTTAGGGTTGATTTTTTAAAAAGGTGGGAAGTTGTGCACATGTGGTTTTTTGCATAACGATATGACCTCAAAGTAGTGAGTCGATTTTTTTTCTTTCCATAAATGAACATTTCAGTATTCATTTAGAAAGCTGTTGGAGTAAGACTTGGTTGCAAAAATCAAGAAATCTATTGGAGTTGTTGTTTAAAAAGTTCATTGACGTTCTTTCCTTACCTGAAAGCTCGCTGGAAGAGGTAATGCTGGATTTTGATATCATTTTGAATAGAAAAAGAATTGGACCAACCCCAGGGACAAAGCCTTGCTGCAATGGAGATGGGAGAAGAAACCTGATCCTGTGCTCAGGTTGGTGTTTTAGCCATTGGGTCACCATTTATCCCCACTAATGGGAGCTGCCCTCTGACACAACAGTGCTATCTGGTACTTTATAGCCAGGACTGGAAAAAGGGCTATCACATCCTTGCCATATTGCTGATCCTGTTTTTCAAGTGACCAACATTGCATTCATTAAAGCTGTTGGAGCTTTGCCACACAGACCAGCCAAAAGCTTCCTCTTTGAGCAAGCCCCCAACTCTCCAAACAACAAACAATTTCATCAAAGGAATGACACCAGCCCTCCTTAACTGCAGGCAGGAAAGAAAAAATTCCTCTGCATTTTCCACCCAGATGTGTAAAATGAAGATCCTGCCTAACTAACCTCTTTTAAAGTCTCAGGCATGGCCCGGGAGATATAATTGATCTGGAGTTTTTAAAAGCCGTTGCCAATTTCATCAGAAAGATGTCTTGTGCAACTAAAACCCACTGGGAGCCTGAGTGAAATAATGGAATGGTTAAGTAACTTAGTACAGGCAGCAAGGAGAATTTGTAGCAGGAACTGTAGGCACGTTGATCTGGTGCCAGGTCGGGGAAATCAGTTGTAGAACTGATTTCATTTGGTGGTGATGCAAAAACAAAGGTGCCAGACAAAGGAGGCAGGGCAAACGCACTATTCCTGCTCCTCTGGGTGAGGAAAGAGTGGTAAAAAAATGGGAGGGGGGAAATATGCTCAGAGCACTGCATAAGAGGTTGAAACCATACCTCAAACTTTGGAAGCTTCTTTGTCACATGTGGAAATAATGTAATAGCCCAGCAGGCAGAGGGCTGCATCTCAGCACAAAGTGGGTCTGAGCAAACCTCACTGATTTCCATAGGAGCTCCTCTGTGGAAGCAGTGGTGATCCTGCACCGGGGCTCGTTCTGCTGCAAACAGCAGAGGGGAAAGCATCCCGTGCTGCTTTATTATCAGCAGCCAGACAAGGGATCTGATGGCGGAGATGGCAAAGCGGGGAATGGGGTTTGGAGATAACCGGTGTCGCGCCATGGCGGATGTAAATCCCTTGGTGGGGTCTGGCTGCTCACCCCGCAAGGATCCAGCCCTTTGTTCCCTGCAGACTCCGGGATTAGTGGCAATGAAAAGAATAAAGAACAGACCTCATGAAGCTGCGATTCACCCGCACATTAATGTATGCGCATAAAAGGAGCGGCCACCCGGGCCAGGCTGGGAGAGAAAGGATGCGAAGGTCATTCAGGAGCAGATGTCACCTTAGTAGAAAACAAAGCAGTAAAATGAACAAGCCTCAATGGACCCAACGCCTTTTCAGGCAGGCTCCAGAATTCGTGTTCCAGTAACAGAAATAAATGTACAAGGAAAATGTGTGTGTTTGTTTCCTTGTTTCACAGCAATAGAATCACGTCCCCGCGTCTGTGCAGGAGCTCCTTGAAATAAAGCTAGAACAACACTTATCTCTTATCAGCACTTGGGATTTGCAATAATGAAAAGATTTGCATAACAAATACTCCTTCTCCTTGTTCTGGTTGGGATGGAAGTATTAATTTCCCTTAGTTTTCTACAATATATTTTTTAAAATATGTTTACCTTACTGTGAAAAATTCAGTCCCTCTTATTTTTAACAACTATCTAAGCCCTTCTGTATGACCTTAGCCTGCTCCACTTTGGGAAATGAAATGTATATATATTGCCCTTGTTTATATCTCTACAGGTTCTTGCATACTTTCAGAAAAAAATAAAGAAAAAAGGTGTCCTCTACCCCTTGCATGGCTCTGCTTTACTCCCATGTCAGTCTGTGGGCCTCTGCAGCCAGACATAGAGCAAACCAGGCAAGAGAAGGTTCTACACTATGTAGTCAATTAATTATGAAGTCAATCAGGAGGTAAATATATGCATTAGCATTGTCGAGGGCTAGAGGGTATCTCTTCTGCAGTAGCAGAGGCTCTTTATGCATGTCAGCCTGCTCTGCCCTTTGATCATTTATGCTCCAGCCATGGCCCCTCTGCAGGCTCATGTTGTTTCTCCCAAGCTTTGTGCCTGGCCTGTCTGGAGCTGGAGGAATGATCTTCCACAGGTTCTCCTGGCTGCAGCTCAGCCTCTCCTTACACTGGGGCAGGATCATATAGACATAGAATCATAGAATCATAATGGTTAGAAAAGACCATTAAGATCACCAAGTTCAACTCCAACCTTGTCTAGCTTGGAGAAGAGAAGGCTCTGGGAAGACCTTATTGTAGCCTTCCAATACTTGAAGGGAGTGTATAAACAGGAGGGGAAATGGCTGTTTACCTGGATTGATAGTAATAGGACAAGGGGGAATGGTCTTAAACTGAGACAGGGGAGGTTTAGCTTGGATATTAGGAGGAAGTTTTTCACCCAGAGGGTGGTGAGGCACTGGAACAGGTTGCCCAAGGAGGTTGTGGATGCCCCATCCCTGGAGGCATTCAAGGCCAGGCTGGATGTGGCTCTGGGCAGCCTGGTCTGCTGGTTGGTGACCTGCACATAGCAGGGGGTTGGAATTGGATGAGCATTGTGGTCCTTTTCAACCCCCACCACATCCCTCAGTGCCACATCCGCACGGTTCTGGAACACCTCCAGGGATGGTGACCTCACTACCTCCCTGGGCAGCTGTGTCACTGCCTCACCGCTCTTTCTGGGGAATTTTTCCTAATATCCAACCTGAAAGTAGTAGATGAAGTAGATCATGTTGCTCCCAACATGTGTTTGGCTCACTCTTTAACCCAGCTGTGGTTCTTGGAGACCTTCCACACCACACACCAGAACTAAACCACAGGTAAGTGACCACTTGTGACCAGGACCTGCTGGAAACATAGTATGAGACCTGTTAGACTTACGAGATTCATCCTTCAAGTTAAAAAGCTTCTCCTTGGAAAAAAAATCATACTGATGTATTTCTTTTTCAAGACTTTCAGACCTCTTGAAAAAGGTCTCCTTCCACACTTACGGTGAACCAGCTTTTAATATCTAAGGTCAATCTTCCTTCTTCCAAATAAAGCCTCTTTCTTTCAGCCCTCTTTCTGGGAGATGACCTCCGTTTTCTCCAGAACACCTTTTCTCCTAGTTGTACCCTTCTAATGTCCTGGCATAATATTTTCTGTAGCAAACAAAGACAAAACAAAACAGAATAAAACCGTTTTTATCTCCGTGCCTTTACTTCTGAAGAAGCAAAAAGTACAAGATACATACAATTCTCAACTCAAGCTCCTACACCTACAGTTTGTCCTACCTGTTTGGAGTGCCACATCTTTGTCACATCCATGCCTCTGCACGGAAGCAGTGCAGGAACACAGTACTCAGCCTGGATGTGGGGCTGAGCAGCTCTTCCTTTGGGACCCTGCCGCAAATCGCCATCTTGGCTTGCACGAAAGTGATGCTTTTGCCATCCCACTTTTTCTCCTCCACTAAAGCATGGCAGGGCAGCAAAAAAGCTTTCTTCTGCCTTAATAATTCCTTGGATAAATCTTCATTTTTTTTTTAATATAACAAAGAAAGATAAAAAATAGTATTTCCAGTGGGGGCTTGAAGATCACAATGTGTTACTTGCAGTGTGACTTTCTGCATGTGGACTAAACTCCAGGCATGACTATTTTGCTTCTCTGTTTTGAAAAGACAAAGTGCAGAGATAACAGACCGTCTCCTTTTAGTCAGATAACTAAAAGGAAAGAGGATTATTGATCTTCTTGTTACTTTTTTTGTGTCTTTGGAAAGATCATTAACAAAATAATTTAGGCAGGAAAATGGAAGGCTAAGAGCTGCACCAAGAGGATGGTTAAGTTCCCTTGCAAACCCCTGAAACCACTTTACTTCACACCTTTTGCCGTTGCCTCATTGTGGAGTTTATAGCCAATGAAAGGCAGCTGAATAACTGATTTCTACCTCATTGGTATCACTTGCAGTCACAGAATCAGAGAATTGCAGAGTTGCAGATGTTGGAAGGGACCTCAAGAGATCGTTGAATCCAACCCCCTGCTGAAGTAGATCCCTACAATAGGTGGCAGACGTCAGCATCCAGACAAGTCTTGAATATCTCCACAGAAGGAGACTCCAACACCTCTCCGGGCAGCCTGTGCCAGTGCTCATCACCCTGACTGTAAAAATGTTCTTCTGCATGTTTGTACAAAACTTCAATTTCTAGGCCATTTCTCCTTGACCTATCACTACACTCTACCAAGAAGAGCCTGGCCTCATCCCCTCCGTTCAGATATTTATCAAAATTAATCAGATGCCTTATCAATCTTCCGCAGGCTGAACAGACCCATGTCTCTCAGCCTTTCCTCATACGGGAGATGATCTTCATCATCTTTGTGGCCCTGCACTGGACTCCTTCCGGAAGACCCCTGTCTTTTTCAAACTGAGCCCAGAACTGGACACAGTAGTCCCCAGGGCAGAGTAGAGGGAGAGGATTGCCTTCCTCAACGTGCTGGCCACTTTTTAATGCACTTCAGGATACCACTGGCATTCTTGGCCACCAGAGCACACTGCTGGGCAAGTGTGGGCAGAAGAACACAGTCTTCTGTGAATTACTCTTGGGAAAAAAACACAAAAACAAGGAGAAAGTTGGGTTTGTGGTCCAGCTTATGAGTGCTGAACAACACCTTTAGTTAGTTGCAAAATCATAGAACCACAGAATGGTTTGAGTTGGAAAGGACCCTTCAAGGCCATCTGTCCCACTGAGCAGGGACACCCACAGCTCCATCAGTGCTCAGAGCCCATCCAGCCTAACCTTGGCTGTCTGCAGGGATGGGGCACCCACCATATCTCTGAGCAACCTATACCAGTGTCTCACCACCCTTACTTATTCATATTCTTGCTACAAAATAGAGTCAACTGTCCATTTGCTAAAGTATCTGACAGTTTTCTGCAAAGAGAGTGGCCTGTGGGAATTCTTGTGGGAATTTTGTGCTGCTTTTCCTTAGGATCACTTGAGAAGAGATACCATGAGTTGTCTCTGGAAGACTCGTTAGAATTTGCAATATTAAAATTGTTTCCTGAGGTAGTTCAGACTCTATTCTGACATGAACAAAATCCAAAAGTCCCACTTCATGTCATCCAGAAATCAGTGTATTACACATGTGGACATTAATACGGTAGAGCAACATTTTCTGCCGAGGAGAGGAAATTAAAAATATTAGCATTCTTTCCAGTTCATTGTGCTGGAACAGTCCATACTAATGATATCCATTGGTCAAAAAGGAAGAGGAGGATGCTTCCTCATTCATGGACATTATGTAGAAAATTTAACAAGCCATTTCTTTATTTCTCTTTATTTAGGACATTCATGCATGCCATCTCTTATTTCAGGGCATTGTGCTTTTTAATTAGGACATAGCCTTTGTAATAAGCACATTTAAGAAGAATTGCCAAAGAAATAAAACCTTAGGACATTAAACTAAAGCGACAAGGAATTAAAAAGGCATATGATTTTCCAGATTTTATCCCCTAGGAAATATTTTGAGTTTGTTGGGTCATCAACAGCAGTTTTAAACTCAAAACTTTATACTTTCCTTATTAAGGCAGGAGAGGGGGTGAATCTCTGCAACTTAATAAGCAATTCTCAGCTCTCATAACTCTACAGTTATGGAAAGTATAATTTAACTCCATATTCAGCCACCATTGTGCCATGACAAAGTCCATGTTCCTCTCTACTAGGGGAAAAGATATTCTATTTTCATTCTGTCTGCTTGGTCATACAGGAAATGATGCCTGTCTTCCTCAATTTGTCCTCTTGACAATGAAGTGCCAAACAAAAAGCAAGAATAAAAAGATAAGAAGGGAAAGTTAACACCATAGAATTTGTCTTTTGCTTCTCACTTGCAGAGGAGTAATTAAAATGACAGGTGAATAGATGTGATTTTTTTTCTGCCAAGGAATAGGTGACAGGGAGGACAGTTGAAGGATCTTCTTATGGAGGCCTTCTTATGGAGACCTGCCTGTCTGTCTTGAGCAAGCAACAACTATGCATTTATTTGGGGACAGGAACAAAACAGTGGTTGAACTCAATGATTCTTATGGTCTCTTCCAACTCAGGATATTCTATGACTCCATGATAGGCATAGATTGAGCGCTTTTACAGAGTACATCTGATCTTACTTCTAACTCTTGGAGCAGGAGGTTGGACCAGAGACCTTCTGGAGCTGCTTCCAGCTCAAATCCTCTTGTGGTCCTGCAAGCGAATGACACCTTGTCAATCTTCCTTTTCTTCAGTCCCTTCACACTGCAATCTGTTCTCACCTTCAAACAGCAGTGTCTTTGGTGTCTTTGGTCCCAGGTTGCTGACCTGGGACATCCCACTTCAATCCCAACTTCAGCAGTGTTCCCAACACAGCTCTCCATGCCTCCGATCTCTGCAGAGTAGAAGCACTGCTCTGCTTGCTAGAGGCAGCTATGAGTTTAAATTCATTAGAGATCTCAGAATCTTAAATTCAGTGGTAACAAGGGCTGCAAAACAGGCAAAATACCGGGTGGGAAAAATCTGACGAGATACTGATATCTGGTCTAGTTGCCTGGATACTCTCTCCTGGCACAGAGAACACGTGCTCCAGTGCCACCATCACAAGATGCGAGCTCAGAAGTTTGATTCAGTTCAAGTAAGGATGAATAAACAGAAAATAAAATATCCTCCACAGCAATTTCAGGGTCAGAACAATAGGAGTCAGGAATTACCTTTCAGACCTAAGAGTACCTTGGCTGAGATAGAGGAAGAAGTTTGTCATTTTGCCATGAGCCTCGGGTTTGGAGCAGCTTATGGTTGCGCTGTGTCAGGAACATCATTTGGGAAACTGGAGAGCGACAGACAGTCAAGATCAGCAGCCTACTTCCATATGGCCAAATTAATTTCACAGCTTCGCCATGGAGAGAAAGATGATGCGCCTCCCACCTTCCTTGTGGAGGGAGAAGCAACAATCCTGCCAAGCAGCTTGAGCAGGACAACAAATACAAGTGCTGTGTCCCCTTTCAACAGCACGGGAGCTTCAAATGAGGCTGCTGAGCCTTCCCATTGCTAGGCAAAAATCACAGTGCCGGGGCAACCCCTTGTAAGTTTTGCAAGAACTCCATGTGTCTTCTCTTCATGGGCCACAGTGGAACGAGGAAAACAAACAGAAGAGGAGCTCAGGGGAGACCTCATTGTTCTCTACAAGTCCTTGAAAGGATGCTTGGTGAGGTGGGGGTCGGTCTCTTCTCCCAGGTAACAGCGGTAGGATGAGAGGTAATAGCCTCACGTTTCATGAGGGGAGGTCAGGTTGGATATTAGGAACATTTTCTTCTCAGAAAGAGCGGCGCTGCAGTGGCACAGGGAGCTGCACAGGGAGGTGGTGGGGTCAGCAAACCTGGAGGTGTTCCAGAACCATGGAGATGTGGCACTGAGGGATGAGGGCAGTGGGCATGGTGGGGGTGGGCTGGTGTTGGACTGGGTGATCTTAGAGGTCTTTTCCAACCTGAATGATTCTATGGTTCTAAGAGAAATTGTCTCCTTTTTCTGGGGAAGGGTTTGAATGAGTCTTCAACCTGTACTCCTTTAAAAGTCAGGGAAGTGTTTTATATCTGCATTGCTGAGAACATATCATCAGCATAGCACTCTTCCTCTGGTAGTCTGATGCTGTTGGCGCTTGTCTGTGAAGAAAAACTTTCTTCACTAGCTCTTCTCTCCTATTTTGTTCAGTTGTGGCTTTTCAATGCCGATTTTCATTCTTATCAACCTGACTCTGAATTTGAAGTTCTGGCGTGGAGGTTTCTGGATCTATGGAAATGTCATGAGTCACTCCCTCCCTCTTTTGATAACCATACAAGAAATATAAAAATAGGAATTTATAATGTAATTAGTTTATTAATTACAAAGTCCTTTCAGAATACTTTGTGAAGATGGCAAGATTGCATATGGCTTGGATCAAAGTCTATGTTTCCACAAAAGTATGCCAATTAATCTCAGCAGAGCAACTGATAGACATGATTTCCCATAACTATGACGCTGTAGGAAAGATTTGAAAACTTTAGAGGCTGAGCAGTTTAAGAAACTTTAAGAGCTGTACCTAAAATACCAGTTGCCAATCTGCAGGCGCTGCAGCCAGCGGTGGATGCTAACATGTTTGTGCTTGACTGCTCAGCATTACAATTGCAAATGGCCTATGCTACTGTTTCACAACATTAGCCTAGCAACAAATGAGCAGGAAAAAAACATTTACTCTGTAGCACATTTGAAATGGCATTCCGTATGCATTGAACAAACTGCCCAGTATGAAACCTACGTGCTAGATCTACACACTGCGCAGGATCTCCTCTGAAACTACACAGCATCATTGCTAACAAAAAAATGGCAGAGGTTGAACTGAGGGCTCCTGTAGTCCATTAGAGGAAAGTTTGGCTTTGTGAATGGGCAGAAGGATGGACAGGCAGACAGATGAATGGATGGATGAATGGACAGACAGACGGGTGAGTGGATGGACGGATAGACAGACATTGGGGAAAGGAAGGAAAGCTCGCATCAAAAGCTCAGTTTTCAGCCTCTGAAGTTAAACTCTCCTTTACAGCTATCTACCTTAGTGCAAATTTAATCTTGTTTCCTGAAACATGGCTTTTTAAACTGCGCTACCACTTCGGTGCCAGACTCAGTATCTCTCAAAATACAAACATAAATCCCAAGGCTACCCCTCTTCCAGTAAGTTTATTATCAAAATCAGGGAAGAGATACTCATCTTTAAGAGTCTGAGTTACCACTAACAGTGACAGCTGTTAATTTTCTGGAGGACTGCATGACAGTAAAGTGTTAGGAGCCCAAGTGAGTTCTGGTTCTTGGTCGTACAGGACAATGTGCTGGTGTTATTAAAAGGACAATTGCCATAATTTTGCTTTTCAGATGACAACATAGCGCAGCAGGAGCAAACAAATTGGGAGAGAGAAAAGAGCAACTGGGAGAACATAACAGTAGAACAAATATATTCCAGTACCACTAACACTAGTTAAAGTCCCCACCTAAGTAATCATTCAGCTGTATGAGAAGCTCTGATCAAGAGGTTCACAAAATCTTTTCTGACAGCCAAGAAATTTCATCCTCATCTACTGGTGGACTCCTTGCATCTTTTATCTGAAGTATTTAGCAGGCAGCATTTTGGTGAGCATTTTGACTTCAATCAGATAAAATAGCTCAGATATTCCTAAATTAAAATTCAAAATAAAATGGAACAAGTCCTCTTGACCTCCACCCGGCAGATAAAACGAGGACAATAAAATCAATGACATTCACTTCAGCTCTCAATACATTTATCTCCCCAAAGCTCTGCAAGCAATGGGGGATGACAGAGAGCCTAAAAATCCTGCCCAGCTTCTACAGAAGGAAAGTCAGCCTCTTTTCTGTGGCAGACCTTGCAGGAGGGTTGGCAGAACCTTGGATATGCAAGACCAGGAGGCACAAGCAGTGTGATGTATCCTCAACCACTGAGTTCTTCCGGAACATTGTGAGCTTACACTCTAACTATCTGTGCATAGTATATATATATACTATACACTATATATACTATATATATCACTATAGCCCTCTTCGGAGCCTGTGGCTGAGCAGGGTGCTGATCTTGGTGTGCCATTCCCAGTGGCTTACTGGGAGCTGGGACTGTGCTATCCTGCCTGGAGCAAGCAACAAGATGGTAGTGCAGTGTTTGCTCTTCAGAGAGACTAATGCCACGAAGCAGAGGTGTCTTTGCTACAGACCTCTTTATTAATGAAGTCCAAACCCATGTGTTCTTGGGTTTGACCAAATCTTTGTGAAAGACTTGTTTTGGTCCCTCTAGAAAGATTCTTAACAGTGGTTTCAAAGGGAACCGTCTCAAACTTCAGTAATGAAAGGATCCTTTCCATTTTCAGTAGTTTGCTAATTCTTATGGTTCATTTTTACTCACATAGTCAGTAAGCAGTGCCATTACTGAGGTAGCACTATGAATATCAAAAATGTTTTCCCATTTAAGGATTCTTTTTGGTCAGAGTGTGACAACTAAATTCCTTAGCTTCTGTAGGTATGTATGGAGATAGTTGTCCAGAGCCATATCCATTCAGGACAACTTGCCTTCTAAGAAGCATGAGGAAATTCTGACATACCATCAGGCTGCACTTGTTGGACGTGCTGGCACCAAACATTGAGCAGTCCTGGGTAGATCTGTGCTGCTGATGGCAGCATCATATAGAGCAGATATTGAGCTCAGCTTCTAATCATTTGTGACCAGCTATGGTGCCAGAACACATGTTCTGATTATCAGAATTGACTCCAACACCCTGGCTGGGCTCTAACTTGAATAATTGCGGTTTGTCCTGGAATTTGCCTATAGCATTTCAGTTCCATTTAGTTCTCTATGCACAGGGCTCTCCTTCTTCTGGAGCATTTGGGATCCCATCTCATGATGTCCACAGCTAACTCTCCACCGTTAATAACAACAGAATTTCTTTTAAATAAAAAAAAAGAAAAAAACTCTTTCAAAGCAAAAAGCTATGTTGAGTATGCAGGCAAAGAGCTATATTTTAGCCCCAAGGTAGCAATGAGTCTTTATGTCTGTGTCCATGCTGTCTGACACATCACTTTTCAAGTCAATAAATGAAACACCAGCTCTCTGAGGACTTGCTTGAGGTCCAGGAGCAATGAGAGCATAGGGGAGAGGACAACCTGAGGCCAAGCAAGTTGTCTCCCCAGGAACATCACCGGAGTCACTCCAGGGACTGCCTCAGGAATGTACTGTCCTGTAGAAACAAAGAGCTGTGGCCTGTGAGTGCTCTGCATAGCACTGGAGATGCAGCTCTGATTTCCTTAACCTCATCCACTGGGTACTTCAATGCACTTTATTTGACTAATATTTGTGAAGGGCTTTGAATAAAGGCTCGGAAAGGGTATGAGGCACAGCACTATGGACGGTTGTTCTCTCAGTTTTCTGTTGTTTGTACCTTGAGCTTTCAATGCATTTCTATGCTACAAAATCTGCAGGTGTCTCATTGGTCAGTCAACCAAGTGCAGCAGCAATGAGTGGAACCTTTTTTTTTAAACTCCTTTCCAATTAAAGGAAAAAAAAGATGAACATGATCTCCATCTCTGCTGTTCAGACTTGAGCCATGACAAGCCCTGCATCACCACAAGACAGCAAAGACAGCACAAGATACATTTTTCCCCTTCCCCAGCACCATGCTTTTAGGCTGGGAGTTGAGGACCTTGAAACATCCCTGTGTCCCACCTGAGCTCCCTCATAGGTGCAGATTATCCCCATGGTTTCTGTTGGGGTCTGACTCATCATCATGTTGACGTCAGTGCTGCATCACTATCCTGCCAGTACAGTACTTTGCACCCACTTTGCCATCACTTTGAGCAAGTGAGGGCACCAGGTGGGAGACAGGCCAGGCTGGCAATGAGCAGAGACTCTTCTCTTTAACTGTCTGATATTTCCCAGTCTTCTCATAAGCAGGCAGCTCTTGTTTCCTTCCCAAAGAAGATACACCCTACAAGAGGCTGTTATATAGCGCAGTGAATAACTTTTGATTGTCAGGTTTTCCACCTTAATTGACTGGCAGACAAAAATAAAACATCAGCAACAGTAATAGCTTCATGCTGTCTTTCACTTGAACTTTCCCAAGCACTTTGCAAGCCAGAATAAAATATGCTTCACAGCCTCTTCCGAGGCAGGTGGGGATGATACAATAGAAGGTAGAAGGGAAATAATTTTTTGACAATTTACCTAAGAAACTGAGATATAGTTTCATATCTCTTGACTCACCATTCCATCCTCTAGGTGACAAGATAGGAACCAGCATGAAAATCAAGTGTGTGTTTGCTCGGCACTAGGGTGGACCGAGGAACGTCATCTGCTTGCTAAGGGCTACCTTGGCAGTGAAGGTTTATTCTGTTTTTCCCCTAATACTAAACCTATCTTTATTGCAAGTCAGGTCTTCGCTTCCTTTACATAATTTCCTGGCCATTGGAAAGAGGACATGGATCTAGAATCATAGAATCGCATAATCATAGAATATGAGGAGTGGACCCCCATTGAGTCTTTGACTCCAACTCCTGGCTCCACACACCACCACCCAAAATCCAAACCCAATGTCTGAGAGCAGCGTCCAAACATTCCTTGAGCTCCATCACTTCGGGCTGAACAAAGCAAGGGACCTCAGCCACCCCTCACACACCTTGCCTTTTAGATCCTTCCCCATCTCCATAGCCCTCCTTTGAATGCTCTCTAATAATAACTATCCTAAAAAGCACATTTTTCCCCTAAAGCTACTGTAGTGTGGAGACAGTGTTTCCAGGATGACTCGGGGCTTTGGAGCGCCCAGATGGGTACTGCCTTCATGCTGGGGCCTAGCTGAAGGCGTAGGGGTCCCAGGACGGCCAAAGTCCCCAGAACAGAGCAAGGCAGCAGCAGCCAGCAGCTCACGGCATGCCAGGGCACAGCGTGCCGAAAGTGGAGCATGAGCTGCTGCCGCCCTCTGGGAGAGCCGACAAAACATCTGTGACATTTGGGATTGTTCCAGGACGAGGGAATCAGAAATGGATCCTGGAAATCTGCCTGTTACCCTAATGAGGATGTTTCCGTATGGTGGCAGACCGCTTGTGCTTGAGCCGAGGAGGATGGCACGTGGGGCGGGTGGACCAAGTGACCTCCTGATGTCCCAAAGGGTTGCCCCACACAACGGCTTTTCTGTCTTCTGTGTGAGGGATCGGTTACTGGCTTGCATGACGTGCTACTGCCTGTGTAACTTCAGCTCCCAGGAGGATTTTCCCATTAAGAGAAGGGAAAAAAAAAAAAAAAAAGCTTTGCATGGGCTTTTAAGCAAACAAAATGTGGAACATGTGTGCACACAAGATTTCACACCCACGCACAATTTCCCTTCTAACGTTGCAAATGGCTCGTGCGTGAGGACCTGGGGTAGTGCAAAGGATCAGCATTGCAGCAGAAAGAGGTGGGAAAAACAGCGAAGCCAAAGAGAAAAAAAGATGGGCAAATTTCAGTTACCACTTCATCTCGGAGAAATCAAATAGGTTTTTAACTCCACAAAAGGACCTGCTTTATCTGATGTTTGATCCAGTTGAAAACACATTGGCATTCCCTTCCTGTGCACTGCCACAAGGATACTGTAAAGCAGACAAGAACTTGAAATTGTGGTAACAGATCCGGGGTGGCAAGTGGGGATTGGAACCTGATGATCCTTGAGGTCCCCCCCAATCCAAGCCATTCTGTGATTCTATAATTCTATGATTCTAAGTAATTTTATATAGCATTTATTGCCACCAGTCCATCTGGGCTTTGGACTCCCAAATGAGTGGGGAGGACTTGGGGCTGCAATCACAGTGTGGCTTCAAAGGCAAAGCTGTGGAAGAGCTTCAGGCTTCTGCTTAAAATCTACCAAAGTCTTTATCAACAGCAGCAGGAAAACATCCTACTAGGCCCAAGATTCTGTGAGAGAAGAAAGTACACACATGAAAACTAGACTTTCCCTCTGCATATTGGATGGCAAGATTTTCTGCATGCTTAAAATATCAGTACATATCCCTCAGTGGAGAACTGTGTGAAATAAACCACAGCCAGGACTTGGAAATCATGCAAGAAGGTCAAGAGCACGCAGTGGTGGATCTTGCTATGAGTGTCTACATGGTGCTACACCAAATCAAGACGAGCTGTCTATAGACAGATCCTCTATGTTGGCCATATGGGCATGAGGAAGGCACTGTTCACTCCTCCTCAATGCTAAATTTCACAGCACTAGCTTGGGTCACCATCAAAATCAACTCAAGGCCATGGCATCACTCCTTATTTCCCAGAGCCTGTTTCTCTGGTGTTCACTGAGTGTCCAAGAGCCTCCTCCCCACCGCATCGGAAACACAAATGTGAAACACGTGGCTCAGCTTCATTAAAAATTATGCTAATTAGTTACATCATTTAAATTGCTAATAGGGTCGGCTGTTTCTAGTAAGACATGACAAACAGTCTGGAAAGATTTTTTGCATTTTTAAAGATCTCCTTTATTCCCAAAGGGAAGCAAGTTGTTTCAGAGGGGAAAATATATATATGTATTTACATATACACAGGCACTCACACACAAACATGCATACACACATGCAAATACCTTATTTTTTTCTACCTAAAATGCAAGTGCTACAAAGCAGTTTTTCTGCTAGATGTGGGCTTGGGTGCACCAAGCTGCATCTGCTTTTGCCATAGCGGTTTCAAGCTTGGGAAAAGTCCTCTTGGGGGTTGAAGGAGCCCATGCAGGAGATGCCAGGAGAGTGTCATTTCATCGCCTCGAACACATCCCCACCCTCCACAAGGCACCAACCACTCCCAGAAGACTAACAGCTGCAAGGAATGCTGATGAGCAGCAGGCAGGGGATATAAAAGCCACAGGGATGGATAAAGATGAAGCCAGAAATGGAACCAGGAGATTTGCTCTTCTGCTCCCTCCTGGGAGAGAATAGTTCTGGAATAGGTAATTTTAATAACACACTGGTGTGGAATCTTCAGCAAAGGGAAGTTAAATGGTTATGACTTGTATTAAATGGGCAGGACACTTGGCTGTCCCATGGCTGGGCATGGTTTGCAGGTCTTGCATGCCACCAAGACAAATGTTTTCTCTACCCAACAGCTGTAATGGGAAAAACTGTCCCCTGGGAGCATTTGGGAAACCCATCCCAAAGTGGTGATGCTTCTGGATTGTGCCAGCGTTGGGGGAACAGATGGCAGCTCAGCCTACAGGGACAACGCCAGTAATGTCGCCAGGCTACCAGAGGGAGTGGGCTTCCATTGGGAAGACAAAGAGGAGAGAGAAGCATCCAGAGACAAAGCCCAGCAGAAGGCATCTGTCAGAACCACTGTGAGGAGTACACAGATGCTAGAGGACCACAGCTGAACTTTTCCAAGGGATCTGGATGCCTTACACTGACTTCTCCAGTCCTTCAGCCAGGAACATCTCTATGTGATGTTACAGTGCTGACCACAGCAAGCAGAGAAAACATGTTCTTTGCACTCACAGAAGGTGTCGTGGGTTTTGTCAAAATATGAATCCAAGCTTCTCCCAAGCCTAGGTCGGGCTCCCCAGTAGCATCTTAGTGAGTAATCACTGCTTAAACGATGTGTGTTGTTGCTTCATAATTTCAGTACTCATTAATAAATTTCAGTTGTATAGGGAGAGCCATGTATTCACTTTTAATTTTAGATGGCTTTTTTTAAAGACATTTGCACTGAACATGCCAGTTCTGCAGCAGTTCCTTTCAAACCTTCTGTTTTATCCATGTTTACCATAGAATACATAGCAAAAACAGGAACAGCTTATATTTGAGGCTGTCCTTCTGCTGTTAGTTTGGAAAACGCACTTTAGCCCAGGTAACTTCACTATATGGCTTTGTGGGGTTTCTATGGATGTTTGGATAGAAGTGGGTGCAAATACTACACCCGCCGTGGCTCCGAGCTGATGTGAACCAGGCAGGAGCCCAGCTTTGCCCTGGTGTGAGCAGGGGAGTTGATCATGTTCCTCTTTGAGCAGGGCTGCCATGTCCCCAGTGAGGCTGTGGATGCCCCCTCCCTGGAAGCATTCCAGGCCAGACTGAATGGGGCTGTGAGCAACCTGGTCTGGAGGGAGGTGTTCCTGCCTATAGCAGGGGTTGGAACAAGGTGATCTTAAAGGTCCCTTCCAACCCAAACTGTTCTATGATTCTATGATGTGTCATGGGAAAAAGAAAAAAAAAAAAAAACAAGGGAACCAGCAGGCAACAAACTCCCTCTACACTTTAGTAGTACAGGACGTACTGGCTTATTCTGCCTCTGATGGAATATGATTACATCTGGCATACAATGGGCAAAAAAACTACCCGACAACCATGCAACCATTAAATTAAATTTCAAGAGTCCAATTACAACTTTCTCACAACACAGCTTTAGAAAACACAGCCAAAGCCCATCACAAAATAAATGCACAATAGCACTGGAAGATGGCTACTCTAATAACAGGCTAGAGATGCCAGCACATGTAACGGTAGTGCTAGGACTGCATTTATCCTGCTAAAATAAAGATTGCTAGGGACTGCCCCAGCCCCAGCCCAGCTGGAGAAGTGCAGCACATCCGAGCCCCCCTATTCACCCAGGAGGGTGATTACGAGCTCTTTACAAGGGTGGATAGTGATAGGACAAGGGGGAATGGTCTTAAGCTGAGACAGGGGAGGTTTAGGTTAGATCTTAGGAGAAAGAAGTTTTTCACCCAGAGGGTGGTGAGGCACTGGAGCAGGTTGCCCAAAGAGGTTGTGGATGCCCCATCCCTGCAGGCATTCAAGGCCAGGCTGGATGTGGCTCTGGGCAGCCTGGTCTGCTGGTTGGTGACCCTGCACATAGCAGGGGGTTGGAACTACGTGCTCACTGTGGTCTTTTTCAACCCAGGCCATTCTATGATTCTATGAATACACCCAGACAAACTATTAAGAGTAATCTCTAACCAAAGCTAATATTGAGCCAGGAGTTGGATTCAATGATCCATATGGATCCTTTCTAATTTGGGATATTCTATGACTCCGTGTTGCTCTGTGATTCTATGATTATCTTGGACTGGGGACTGTTTAGGTCAGTGCTACTTGCCCCATGATAAAACCATGTCAGGGATGTGCTAGCAATGACCACTGGGTTCCAGCACCTGTTAAATTCACCAGTTTGGACAGACCCTCCTGTGATACAAATGTTTGTCCCCAGGGATGTGACATTTGGGTCTTGGATCCAATCTGTGAGTCACTAAGGTGAAAGGCGATGAAGATGGAGGCCCCACATCCACACAAACCCTCAGGCGAGGGGAGAGCAGAGTCAAGTGGCACTGAACTCAAATAGGCTGCTTTGTGGAGAAACACAAGCATTAACATTTAGGATGATAAGGCCTTTCCACTTGAAAATGTGCGAAGGCTCATTTGACTGTTACAGAAGGTGTTGAGAAAACCCTTGATATATGTTGAGAGGTTTTTAGTATATGTAAGTTATATCCTAATGTTGATATGGATAATATGATACGCACTTCACTAAACAGGTGAAAGTACTTTACTTGCCATGTTTCAAGGGAATTTTGCAAGAAAAATGTATTTATTTACAAGAAGAGGCTGTTGAGAGAGCTTGTAGCCTGTGTTTCTCATAAAGGGTTATGAAAAAGTGTCAGAGCCACCTTCAGAGTTCACAGCAGGAGCAGGATGAAGATGGGTACACAGTGTTCAGCCATATATAAAAGGTCAGTAGGATCCTCCATCGCACTCAGAATTAGAATAAAGAAACACAGTCATTCCAAGTGGAGTTGGAATCATGTACTCTATAAAATCGAGCTTGAAAGGATTACCTCACCTTTAGATTTATTTCAGATGTTAGATCACATCAGCATAGGTTTGTACCAAGTGTAGGTCCCAAATGGATGTCTCTATACTATACAAAAAAATCAACTGCAATCCTCTAAAAAGGTTTTTACATTCATTGAGAGATGTGTACCTTCACGGCTCTTTCTTTCTCTACCTTTTGCTATACCGACTTTTGGAGACACGCAGCCATACAGAGAGGCTGAAGCAACGTGGAACGTGCATCGCAGAAATCTTCAATGGTCAACTTAGATTGCACAGCAGTGTAGATCTGGGATGCTTCAGGGTTACTGAGGACTGAGAGTAGAGCTCTACACAAAGCTCTGATCTCAGAGGAGGTTCCCAGGCACATCATCTGTGTTGCACATCTTCAGGAGAGGTGGAAAAGGTCTTGTGCTGGGTGAATAAATCTGTTGGAAAACAGCTACCAGGCTGCTAAGATGTGGATGGGAACCCTGCACCACTCCCTGCATGGAGCAGGACGACTTGCTTCTGTGAGGCTTTAAGCAAGAGAGAAACTGTGGAAAACACCAATGTGCAATGGGGGTAATTTGTAGCAGAACTCAGCGAGGCCAACGAGGTAAAGTCTCAGTGATCAGAACAAGTCCTCAGCATTTTCCCATGGCTCAGCTTCCCAAAATAACTCACAGCTCACAGAGCTCAGCAGCTGCAGCCACGTTCAGCCAATTTGTAGACAAGGCTCCTGGAGCAGCGTAGGGTTGCGTGACATCTCATGCCCCTTGGCCCAAGTTGCCAAGGAGCTTATGTTAGAGCCGGCTTTAGGAGGATGGGTAAGCATCTCACTGAAACCACGTGCAATGGCCCACACATCACCACCAGCCGTGGGATGCTCTCAGTATGGCAGGACTCCACCAGAGTCGTCAGCCCCACCAGTCCTACACGGCCACTTGTTAACTCTCTGTCTAAAACCCAGACTTGGGCAAAAATAAGCTGCTCACTTATGGGACGTGCAGTACTGAGTAAATTAAATTTAAGTAAGCATCAGTAGAAATGTGTCTGCCCTTCAGCCTGCATTAAGGTCTCATTATTTGTTACAGTTTTTCCCTATCTAATAGTCTGCAAGGAAAATTAAGCCATGGACAAGAAGCACTCGGAGAAATCAACCTCTGAAACTCAGCACAGTCATAAGCAATAAGAGCTGCAGACCATCAGTGGTCCCCAGCCCATTCTAGAACCTGGAGACCCACTTGGAGCAGATACCCTATTTCCTTGCCATAAACACGGCCGGGATATGGTCTGTGGTTGTGCTGTCATTTAGGTCAGGGAGAAAACCCCCACTCCCCACTCTGGATGTGTCTAGGACATTCAGGGGTGGGACTCAAACAAACGGGATCTTCCAAAAGCTAATTCTGTCCTCTTGAGATGGCCTCCTCTTCCTTTCTCTTGAATTGATATTTTTGAACACATCCTTTGGAAGAAAATCAATGTTGACCTATAGAACTCTGTCCCTTGTAAGGGCCTTTTATCCCCAAAAGTGACAGAGCAGAAGAGGCCTTGAGGAGCAACCAGCCAGACCCAGCACCCATCTTTTCAGTGCACCTCCTGTGGGTACCATTCCACTTCATCATCACCTCCCACAGCTCATCAGCATTACGTGTCTACCTGAGATTTGACTACATCGTCTTGTGACTCCTGACTGGATTCAGAGGGAGGAGTGGGTTGGCAGAAAACAGTTTGAGTAAGTTACTTTCCACGAGATGTTAAAAATGTGTTAGGAGGAATATGAGTTGTTGTGACTGTAATGGGAGGACAATCTCTGCTTCTTGCAGTTATATTCAGCTCCTATTCAGAACCAGATTGAAACTCACAAATTATATTAATGGGTCACCACAGGAATCTCATTCTATTAACTGGAAAAAAAAAAAAAAAGAAAAAGAAAAAGAAAAAATTGGATCTAGGCTGAGGAATCCTGTCATATCCCATACTTCTATAGATGACCTACTTTAACTTTGGTTGGATATGTGAAATTTCAGAGCTTAGCAGAGATGCTCAAAGGCATATTTCCAAAGATATTTTAATTGGAAGCAAATAATAGTTGAAAAAAAAAACCACGTAATTTTAAACCACTCATTTCATTGGATATTCAAGGCTTTATTTATAGTAACAAAAACAAAAACATGGATTTATTTCATTTCTTCATAGACAGTTTCTCTTTCCTTTTTCACCCAGTCTCCTGTTTGATGAATAGGATTGTTATTTTTTAACAAAATAAATATTTTCCATGGATATTTGCCTTAGGTCATTAATCTCATGTATTCATACTCAAAGTGCAATCTTAGTGATAGCACTTTGGCTGACTCAGTCTTGCTTAGTTGCACGTCAAGGTGAGGTTTTATATTCGAATCTACTCTTAAGCAATAGTAATTGGTCCTTGCAGTAGTTAACAAAGAGTTGCAAGCACTTCTCCATCACTCAGTGCCCTGATGAAGATTACTCCAGATGCTCAGCCACAACCTCAGCAGATCCATAAAGCTGCCCTTGGTGCAATAGGCAGGCTGACTGCCACAGGAATAGCATGAGAGATCATGGATTTAGTAAAAGAAGCTAAAGGTGTAGCTCCCTTCTTGATTGGAGCCCATCAGCTCAAGCACATCTTGGCCAATGAATAGTCTGCAGGATCCCTTGGGTGTACTTTCAGTGCCGTGGCATACTGCACAGCACACAAAGGGTTTTTCTACGTTTGCTAAGTGGCCTCATGGATTCCAAAAAAAGGGTAACTATTCCATGTAAATTACCACTGTATCTTCATCCACACCAAGGTCCCTTGCAAATGTAGCCATTCCATTTTCCACTGGAAGGGCTATAAAGGGAAAATATCAAAGGGCAGTCACAGCAGGGACCAAGAGATACAACAGATCTATAAAAACATTTGCACATATGAATGCATGTCTCAGCATAGGATCCCTCTTTGGAGAATAAGGTCCCAGACCCTATGTTACAGAGCATTCATCCATCAGTCTTTAGAATTTTCTCATGTAAAGCACTTTGATGCTGGTACTATTAACAAAGAGAGGTAAATTGCAATGCATGCACTCATCATTTTGCATGTCAAGAGTTGGCCATCACTGTGCCAGTCTTGTCACTGGTAAAATCCCAGTGTATGGAGTATGGATTTAGATCAGTAAAGGGAAATGTTACAAGCACGTATTTGAGAGGGTCAGGTGCACAGTGAGTGTAGAAGGGTGCAGTCAGGGGATGCCGGAGAGGCATCTTCAGAGACATGGAGAGGAGCCCCCCATCATGGGAAGCCAGCCAATCTGGTTTCTAAGCTTGAAAGAATCCCTTGATTTCTGACATGCCTTTTCTAGCAGCACAAACTCTCATCTTCTGAAGGAAAAAAACAGTGCTTGATAAGGCCTGAAGCCACATTGCATGGCGTCATGTTTGTGTGGCAAAAGGACTGAAGGTAGAGAGGTTAAACCTAAGCATGTGGCACTGCTTGCTCTTAGCTCTGAATGCTCTCTCCTGGCTTCCATTTTTGTTGTATCTCCCACTAATCCTTCCTCTCTCATGCCTGATGTAATCTCTTCAAGCCTTCTCCCGTATTGGTGGGTGCTCTTTAATCCAATTACAAGCACTGCTATTTTAAAACTCAAGTTGACCAATGATCCAAGCTCTGCCCAGTCTTTCACCTGTCCCTGAGGTTTGCTGCCTTGCTGACGGTTCCAGCACGGGTTCATTTGGGGTGATGCACTCAAACATTATTCCTAAGACAAAGCCTAAATCCCCAGGCTCTGCTTTAGTCTCTGCTCAACACATTCCCACAGGAGCTTGCTCCTGGATAGGTTGGGATTTGTGTGAAAGGGACTGAGTCCATGTCCCACTCAAATTCGCTTCCAAAAAGCCACTTGTGTTCTGCCTGCAACTGAAGAAGTGAAACACAAACTGCTTGAATTTCCTTGTCTGTTTTTCAACTAAAAACTGATTTCCAGTGAGGGAAATAAAGCCCAGAATACCCATCAAACTTTCCTCCCACATTGACCAATTTTCTGCTGACATTGCTTATGTTTTCAGATTAGCAGCACTGAAAATAGTAGAACTTCTAATCACATAATCCAAACAAGATTGGTTTCATCTCCTCTTGTTATAGATTTTCCTCCTGGCCTCTCTTTAGAACCCGGAGTTTAACCAGTTTGTCTCTGCTGGAAAATAATTCCCAGCTGTAAAACCTCGATTTGATATTTATTTGGCCATACCATCAATACCCCAGCCCGGCCCTGGTTCCTCTCCCAGCTGCTGGAAAACCAAAGCAAGGCTGGAAACCTTCTCCAGGTGCAGACACCAAAAGCAAAGCCCTTCTGTAGGGCTCAGAGATGTGAAAGTCCCTCCGTGCAGAGCCGTATAGCTTAAAAATAGGCTGAATATATTACTGGTCAAAACATGCTATAAATATTAAAATCTCGTGCTGCCTGCTGGTAGATTAAACTCAGCTGAACCAATGCAGCATAGAGGGGAGCCTTCATGCACAGGTCCACGCTCCGTGGTGCCATCATTCATCTGTGGGATGCAGGGTAGGCAGGTAATGCCATGCTACTAACAGCTCTCTGAGATCCAGTTCCTGATTTCTTCTCCAATCAGTGGCATTCATCAGGATCTAGAAGAGAGAGAGCAAGAACACTGTCTGCTAATGAGCTCCTTCCCTCTATAATCTTCTTGCTGCTTTCTGCTCTCCTGTCCCACCAGAGAACTCAGAAAAGCCAAACCTATGGGCACGTGAGCTGCCAAAAAAAAAAAGGTTGCCACGTGCCATTAAACATCTCTTCATTAGCAGAAGTGCTGCACACAGAGGATGAGGATCTGGATAAACAAGGTCCAAAAGCAGCTCCCCATCCTGCTGGGATAGCAGCGCTCTTCCTTTCTGTGTCAGTGCAGATCATTTACAGAATCACAAAAGAGCACTAATTTCAGATGAATGAGGTTGTGTAAGCTCATTAGCATCAACAGTGGCAAGTGCCATCCTTCTTCTTTCTTCACATCACACATGATCGACTTTGGCATTCCCTCTTCCACAAGCACAGAGTTGCTCGTGAGCATGATTCTTCCTCGGTTGGAGGCAACCCCTGCGCATGTTTTGAACCAGCACATGAACACCATGCACCAGAACAACTGGCTTCAGTTAGTGATATATCATGTATGTCCCAGACTGTATATGTGTACTGTGAATGTCTCCCAGACTCATAGAATCATTACAGTTTGGAAAAACCTCTAAAACCATCTAGTCCAACCATCCAGTACTACCCACATGCTACCAATTACCATCCATGACTTCTTCAAAAACCCAGGCCACTCTGGCCACCAAACGATGTGAAGTTGAACCTAAGTGACACTACAGTTCTGCTTGGAGTAATGAAAACATGAATAAATGATTCTAACTCAGCTTGTAGCACAAACATCCATATATATAGGTACAAAGTGGGGAGTAAGTTATTCTCTTCTGCTTGGATATCATCACCCACAATTGGATTCTGAGAGTCAAACCACAGAGGATGGAAGACGCAGAAAGAGATTTTGATTTTCAGATGACCTGAAGTTTAAAGATTTGTAGCTCTAAGGAGGCTGCATGAAATCAGCTCACTACACGGGAAAATCACCTGGAAACCCCAAGTTGTCTTTTTAGCATCATTTTAAATAGTGACACGATCAACCTTCCCCAGTGCAGTGAGTGCACCCAACTGATGGAGCAGGGAGAAATGCTCATCCACCTGCTCTTTACCTGTTGTGAGTCCAAGGCAAATCCAAAGAAAACTCAAAGCATATCAGCCACAAATGTGTCCACCCCTGCACAGGGCACGCACAGCTTTATTGCCATTCTACCAGCTGGAAGATGAAGCCAACTGCCACCTCACCACAACCATCTTTTAGGAGTTACAGAGAGTGATGAGGTCTGCCCTGAGCTCCTCTGCTCCAAACTGAGCATACCAGCTCCCTCAGCTGCTCCACATAACACTTGTGCTCCAGACCCTTCACAGCTTCACTGCCCTTTTCAGCAAGGAAGCTGAGATACCAAATAAAGTTTTAACTGTGTAAGTAGGATGGATCTGGGGGCTTTTTTACTGAATTCAACCACTTTACATCATTATTGAACCCAGAGCAAAGTCCCAAGCACTGACTGGGGGACTGTTTTGCATTCAGACCCTCAAACCTGAACTTGCAGGACCCTAGTGATAAATCCCCCCATTGCATCCATGCAGCTCCTCTGTAATGCCTTTGTGAGGACAGATCAGAACAAAATTCGCTTTGGCTGCAACTACTAACAGGGAGGATATGATTGTGTTTTCTCTCATCACGCACAGAAGAAGCCTGGAGCTAAGGAACATTTGCTTTGCCACAGTGCTCTGCACACGATGCTCCACTCCGACCAGCTGCTCCCACATCACCGCCCTGCTCAGAGAGAAAGCTGCTAGGACAAGAAGCTGTGGCTTCAAAAGTATATGAAAGTCTTGCAAGAAAGCTTGCGGAGCCCGCAGCTGTGTCATGCACTTCTGTGAGCGGGGAGATGAAGCAGCACTGCTCTGCCCCCCAGCACTCAAAGTGAGGTACAAGTGCTTCTTTTTAAAACCCAAATGTTCCAAGATCAGCTTGTGCTCGGAGACTCACCAGCACCACCAAGTAGCATCCAGAGCCACAAACCAGAGAGGCTTAATCCAGAGCCCATCCAGCCTGACCTTGGCTGTCTGCAGGGATGGGGCACCACTGCCTCTCTCTCAGCCTTTGCCAGTTCCTCACCAGCCTTATTGTAAAACGCTTCTTCCTTATCTCCAATCTAAATCTCTCCTCTTTGGGTCTGAAACCATTTCCCATTGTCCTATCAGAAGAGGCCTTGCTAAAGGGTCTGTCCTCTTCTTTCTCACAGCCCCCCTTTAGGTACTGAAGAGCCAAAAGGTACTGCAAAGCTGCCATAAGGTCTCCCCAGAGCTTTCTCTTCTCCAGGTTAAAATGGCTATGTAAAGTCTGGCTTTAAATCAGTGAAATCAGCTGAGTTTGTCTGCAAGGAGTGTGAAAAGAACAACAAAGAACAACAAAGAAATGGCAGAGGGATAATGCCATTAGAACGTACAGATATCCCTCACACCAAGGCTGGACATTTCAGTGCTCTGCCTTGTGCCTCAGAAATAGACTACAGGAAAGGAAATCATTTCCAAACATGTAAATCTGAGATTAGAGTGCTCAATCCAGCTGAGTTATGTCTGTATAACTTCCAATAAATATATATATACCTTAGGGATAGATTCTAATGTTAGTTTCAGGATGCTTTAAGGAATCTGCATCGCAACACCTTCTGATTAGCCTCAACTACACAAACTTTGTCTGATAAATTGGAGATCTATATAAGTGGAAGTAAAGGGGAACTAGAAGAAATAAGAGGATAGGCTCTTTAGCAGACAGGAAACAGTTTCAAACTGGAACAGGGAAGATTCAGATTAGAGATAAGGAAAAAGCTTGTTATGATGAGGGTGGTGAGGCAAATGATTGCCTAGAGATGGATGCACCATCCCTGCAGACAGCCTAGGTCAGACTGGATGGGCTCTGAGCACTGATGGAGCTGTGGGTGTCCCTGTTCAGTGCAGGGAGTGGGACAGATGGCCTTTGTTCCTGCTGCACACCATGGCATCCCACCCCACCAGAATACAGCACTCAGTCCATGGAGCAAGAGGCTGAGGGGTGGGCACAGAGTGATTTGGAGCTTTCTAGGTTATATCAGTGTGTGGGGCTGTCAAGAATGGGAAAATATTCATGCACGGTCTGGTTTTTCTCCTCCAGTTAGCTGAGCCAAGATGACATTCAAGTGGGAAGTGGAATAAATATATGCAAGAAGTCTTTTCGCAAAGTTATTTAATTCACCAGAAGGGACATTTAAACATACAGCAGCACCTTATTTACATTGAATTTCTCTTTTTGCACCCTGTAAACATCAGAAGCAATTTCTAATAAATTACAGTCCAGGGAGCAGCAAATCAACAGTATCACCTGAGTTGCTTAAATGAATTCATTACAAAGCACATTGCCTTTTTTCCTGTGACTTTCTTCAGGTCACATTTGAAAATATTATTCTTCTAAGTTTTCTTTTTGGGATACAGGTGTGTAAAAATATCTTCAAGGAAGAAAAGATCATATTTTAAACATTATTGCCCTTGACCTCACATTCCTTTGAATGTATTGTGGCCGGGCCTTTCTGGCAGCACCATGGCCAGTGGCACCTAGCAACAAACAGCCCAGCAGCAGGTATGGGATGGCTCAATTTGAGATCACAGGTTCAGCCGTGGAAGAGTTTGAAAAAGAAATCCTTAAAATTTCTATGACCTCTGGGCTTCTCTCTACCAGTAAGGATGTTCTCCATGAAGTAATAGGAAAATGTAATATTGTTTGCCAGTATAATTGGATGTGCTCCTGCACTGTTATCAAAGCACTGCCTCTTGCTGACCATGAATAAAGCACAGGGTGAGAGTTGGTGCTGGTTGTTCGAAAGGAAAAAAATTACAGCAGCAATTTCAGACGATATGAGGGCAACTGGGACTTTTCCTTGACCTCCATTACAGGTGCAGGGAGGGACTCTGAGAGAGGTTCTTTGGGTTGGATGTCAGTCTGTCATGTCCAAGTCTCCACCGTACTGAAAGTGGGATTGGAGGAAACCCCAATAACACAGTTACCAATGTTTGAGGTTAGCACTGATGATCCTCACAACCCTGCCGCACTCTGCTGCTGCAGGCATCAGAAGAAACCACTGAAGAGAGGGATGAGGATTTGGGGGTATGATGAAGAGCAGCACTGAGGGCTGCTCTTGCTGTCCTGCACAGCCAGGAGATTACAAAACCAGGAGATGAAAGAGAAGAAAAGGGAATCTGGGGAGAAATGCTAAAGAAGCAGGTTCATCCACAGAAGCAAAGTCTTGTCCTAGCAGTCCTGAAAAGCACTTGTAGGCCACAAATGGCTGGGTGGAGAGGTTCAAGTAGCTGCTGTCTGCTCTGCTTTCTCTTCATTTATAGAAAGCCATGAGAAATATTTCATCTTCTTTGTTGAGACATTTTCCCTGCACTCAGGCAGGCAGAACAAGTGCATTTATGCTCTCACTCCAGTACTTGCTGATGGCCCTGAGAGGCAACCGAGGACTGGGACTGGACTTGTAACAGCTTCAGAAATTCAGTGGTGAAGTGCTTTTGCATTGGGTGAGAATGAGGAGAGATCTCTAATCAAACAGCAGTGTGCTGGATGAACTCAGCTGCCCTCCAGAGCAGCCACGGCTACAAATGAAGGCTTTTTGCCAAGGTAAAGTGGTCTCCTCTTACTTCCCAAGGTCAGTCATCCCTTTGGAGGTGTGTAGCTGCCATTAGGCAAAGTCCAGGGAGACCGTGGACATGCCCCCACCTTAGTGGTACCTTGAGGATGCAAGACCCTAGCTGTGTTGACCACCTTGGTAAAGCCCTTCATACAGAGGATAGGGAGCTGTTATAGAATAAAGAATCAAGCCAAGCTGCTAGAGCAACACAAGCTGATGAACCAGAAATCCATCCCCAACTCAAAACGTTGGATCACTCTGTTTCCCATCTCTCATTCACCCTGGCTGGGCCCAGAGCAGATGTGGAGGGCTTTGGTGATTAATCATGAATTTACTAATAAATAAGCCTGTTCCAGAGCCTTTTTCCTCATCCATGAGACCATGTTTTTGGGGTGAGGTGGCTGTGACCATGGCATGTGTGTGCAGTAAGCACATTTCTTTGGTGACTCCAGAGAGCTGCCATCATCAAAGCCCTCCTGGGGCAGATCTCAGCTCTGGACAATCAGTAGCTCAAGTCTGGAGAGACAAATCCCACTCAGCTGTGAGCAGACTTGGCAAGTTTTTAAGCTTGTTTTTCCTACCTATCAAAGGGCTGAAGCATCTTTTTTTTTTTTTTTTTTAATGAACAGAGTCAGACTGGATGGCCTTGATAGGGGTTTCTCTTCTCGCAGCAGTGGATATGGCCCATACTCCATGTCCAGTAGGGTCCTCCCAGGTTTCTGCACCCAAAAAGTGCCCTAGACTCAATAGGGAAAACCTACCAGGCCTTGAGACAAGAAGGAAGACTTTTCCTTGGATATAATTGTTTCCATTGTCAGACCTCCCATGGCAGACCGGTGGTCTGCTCATCTCTCCACTTCTACATCAATCGCAGAGGTTAGCGTATCTCAATTCTGGAAAAGGTGCCATTTGTTCTTCCAGTCTATAATATTTACTATGAACATTTGCAATGAATATTTGCTATGTGTTTTCCTAATGAACTAGATAGGATCACTGGCAAATTGCTTAAGGAGAACAGATGGAGATGGTCAAAGAGGAGGGCCCATACCTTGAAGATGTAGCTCAGTTATGGCAGGACTCTCTCATAAAGATCCCTCTCCTCCCTACATCTCAATTTTGCATATGCAAAATAGGGTTAATTCTCCGTCCTTTACTCAGTGTGTGAGTCTTCATTGACATTTTTGAAGAAGATCAGGGAAGACCTAGGCCAGGGAACGTTTTGCCATCCCTGAGCAGGCATCCTTCCAGGCACTTCCCAGAATCATATAATTACTGAGGTTGGAAAAGACCTCTATGATCATGTAATCCAACAGTCAACCCATCTCCACCATGCCCATTAAACCACATCTCCAAAACTGCGTCCGAGCTTTGTTAACATGTCCATGGATAGCCCCAAGACATCAATTCCAGCATTATCTTTTGCCTGTCGTGATAGGGCAACTGTAAATGTCTTCAGACTAAAAGAGGGGAGATTTAGATTGGATGTAAGGAAGAAATATTTTGCAGAAAGAGTGATGAGGTGCTGGCACAGATTGCCCAGAGAGGCGATGGTGCCCCATCCCTGCAGACAGCCAAGGTCAGGCTTGATGGGCTCTGAGCACTGATGGAGCTGTGGGGTCCCTGTTCACTGCGTGGAGTGGGACAGATGGCCTGTAAGACTCCCTTCCAACTCAAACGATTCTGTGATTCCATGATTCCAACTCCTCTGCACTGAACAGGGACATCTTAGGAACTGGACTTTTGGAGGAAAAAGCAAACTGTATGGGAGGCTGATGTACCTAAGGGCCACGTATTTAAGGGCCAGGGAGCAAATACTACCCAATTAATAATCAATAACCGCTAGCAGGGTGAGATGATTCAGGCCAGATTTTTCCCTCATTGCTATTATTGCTATTCTGGTTTAAAACCAGCTCCCCTTCGACGCTGCCAGAAGTGACCTGAAGCGACGCATCTTTAATCTGGGTCGCAGGCACGTTGCAATCCATCACCCCGCCTCACACCGGCCCCAGCCATGAGTCGAAATGCTTTTGTGCTTTCGGTGACTGCACGCTAAGTCTATGTTGATTGCTCCGAGCATCATCTCGGGAAGTTAACTAGCGTTAAAGTGTTGATAATGCCCCACTTTGGCAATCATATTTGCATAGCGCACAACAGAGTTTCGCAGCAAAAATTATCTTAAGTGGTGTTTTTCATCAGCCCTGTCAGTCTCGCACTGTTTGCTCCGTCGCGACGCGTGGGGCATTTGGTGACGAACGGCGACAACGGTTTTCCTCTCGGCATTACATTCTCCTGTAGTCACCTCTGCCTGTAGGAAGAGGAGGGGATGGAGTCGGGGCAGAGGAGAAGGAATTGGGATTTTATTTCTGTTTTTGGTTCTATTGTTACCCCCTCTTTGGCAAATTATCCCTACTATTCCTAATGCTCCCCTCCCCTTCCCATTGCTGAAGGATTCCCATGGGCACTGAGCATCCCATGCATCAATGGCCACAACGGGTGACCTCTCTTTGTCTGGGGCTGCCACGACCAAAGGCCTTCTCCTCCACATGACCTGCACAAGGTGCCCCATACATCACCGGAGCGTGGCTTTTCTATTTCTTCTGAGCTCTATTTTCTTTCAAATGCAGCAGTATTTTCCAAAGATCACTGAAATATTTCCTCAGCTTGGGAATAAAATCCTTTGGAGTTCAGGGATAAGAGATCTCCATAGCAATGTATTTCGGGGCTTTTTTTGGCATGTTTTTGCCCTCGGTCACTCTTCATCTCAGTGTTGTAGCAGAATTTAGGGCATCGATTTGCTCCTAACCTGCATCGCTCGGAACTTCAAGCCATCATTCTGCAGCTTCTACGGTGGCAAGTTCCCATTTCAGGCTCTGCTTCTGTCATGCAGAATAACGCACAGGGCAAGCTTTGCTCTTATACTGCTAAACACAGCGGTAATAAAGTTCAGTTTTCACAGAGCGGGTGTTCAGCCCGCACACCCCCTCCATACATCGAGCAATTCACCCCTATTGCCATTAGGGATTCAGGCACTGCGTTGCAGTGGGGGCAGGGAAAGATGCGTGGTGCTACGCTGCAGATTTCATGCCACGCAGGTCGCTGCTTTGCTGGCACAATCCTCCCGCAGCAAGGTCGAGAAGGGGGAAAAAGTAGGGATTGCAAAATGGTTCCACTTCTCCTACCACCCCACAGAGCTGGGCGTGATCCCCTGGGCATTAATAGCAGCCCCATCACAGCACAACGTATTCCTGCTCGCACGCGTCCAGCAATGCAGCTCGTGCTCCCAGCACAGAAGCAAGGGAAGGAAAGCAGTGATTCCATCCTCGCAAAAACAAATTCTGTGACACAAATGCAAGCCGACATATGGTAAAAATTGCCTGCAGCCCTGCTGATTTACAGAGCTGCTTTCACTGGCGGAGAATTCATTAAAAATCATTTCATAATGGCTGTATATACATAAAAAATATTGACTTGTGTAAATACCAACCAGGAAGGTATTGCAGGTCTAGATTTGGTTTTATTTTCCATTTCCTTTTCTTCATCTTTTTTTTTTTTTTCCTTTTTGTTTTGACAGCGCCGAAGAGAGAAAAACCCTACAAAGCCATGGGATGGGTGTAGGGGAGAGCAGAGGTATGCTTGGCACCATTGCTGCTTCATCCACTACCTGGGCCATCTGCTCCATGGGCCAACGGTGTGCAGGGACAAAAGAAAATAGGGAAATGCTTCTACCTACATCAGGGCTCCCTCCTGCCCTACAGAACAATAATGGAATAATGGATGCACACGGGGATGTCACCGGGAAGCAGAGCGGTTTCAGGGCCAAGAGCTGCTCAGAAAGAAAGAGCAAATTCCAGCAAGGCAAGGCGAGTTCTGGACATAATCTGCTTTGCAAATGGCCAAAACGTGGATGTGGGGAAGACAGAGCAGGGACTCAAATATCCCTGCTATATGGGAGAGCACCAAAATCACACAACCATGCCAAAAATTGTATTCCCTAAAATACATGTTGTACTCAAAATGCTCAGCAGTGCTCCAAAGGATATCGGTCTTTCTATTCCCTTCTTTTACTCCAAAATCACTCGCTTAAATACAATGCGTTATATTAAATTCTCGGCACGGAGACCTTCGGGTGATTATTTTTCCCCCTCAAGGAGAATCCAGAAATACATCACTGAGTATGAGAGATGTGGGGTGGGAGGGCTTTGAGGGCTTTTGGGTTTGGGGGTTTTGGGGTTTGGCGTTGCTTTTTTATTTGCCTCTCAGCCTCTATCCAGCAGATGAAATATTACTCATAGCGTGGAAGTGGTCTACGGTCCGCCAGCTCCTATCCACAACGACACAAAGCAGTGATGGCTGCGGGCTTGCGGAGGGATGCTCTGGGGGAGTTCATTAAGATGGAGAGGGCCACAAGCGGGTTTTCACCCGATGACTCCAAGGGGACAAGGTTTGGGCACATTTCCTATGGCAGTCCCCATGAACACTGCCCAAACTGCCCCACGGAGGGAGAATTTCCACATTAAGCTGAACCAGGAAAGGGGGAAAAGCTGCTTCTGCGCAAGACAAGATCTATTTATATGCTGCAGAAATCGACCTCCAGCCTGTTACCATAGATAACAGCATTATTTCTCTGCTGTTATCCCCAGCAGCTTCTTTTCCCCCATCATTTTGCCCTGTTCCTGCCTGTGGCCTCGGGACCTACTCTCTGGCTTTAGAACAAATTACACTAGGGAAACTGGGACGAGGGAGCTGCTCCCAACAAAGCCCAAATGGAGTTTGGGTTCCCCACAAGCAGTTCTGCAGGCAGACAGCCATAGGTGGCTGCAGCAACGGTGAGATGAATTTGACCTTCTGCAACCCGCAGCAGTTAAGCCAGTATTTCCCATGGAAATTATTTAGATGTTCTCCCAGTGAGGTGCTGAGATTTTTGTTTGGAATCTGCTCCTAACGTATCCAGTCCTTATTTTGGGGAGCTGTAAATGTGGGGTTTCCCCTCCTCGGAATGGGGAGGTAATGGGATTTGGTGCTCTTGGATGGGAACAAGGGGGGTTAATCCTTTCCTTTGTGGTATGTTCCTGATAAGCAAGTTAAAGCTGAAGTTTTTGGGGTGGGTTCTGTCCATTTGTACTGCAGTGCTGCGTACAGGGATGGACACAACACCCCGAAAAGGAGCATCCTCCTTCCCCAAAGCTTTGGGAACCATGCGGTCATTGCATGGAGAGCTCCCATAGCATGAAGAACTTGGGGTAGGAAAAAGATATTTGCCCCTCTGTTGCAACAGGGATTCTAAGGATGGGGCTTTGGGTTCCTCCCACCATGGAGGTGGAGTAGAGGAGGGTGCAAATGGGGAAAAAGAAAAGACATCTCCAAGCTGAGCCGAATTCTCCTCGCATCCCTTCCCCATCCCAGGCTGCCGAGCGGGGCCGCACACATATGCCGTGCCATATGGAGCTCCGTGCTCCTGGTCAATCGGATCTTTAGGAGTTTTATCATTTAATTTCTTAATGTGCTAATAGTGCAAAGGGAGGGGATGGATGGCTGGGTAAGCCTGAGGATTTGTGGTTTTTAAAGGAGCGTAATGGATTTTCAAGCAGGTTGGGGTGGGCTTATAACCATGTCGGCAAACTTAATGGGGAGAATCCGGGAGAACGAGACAGAAAAGACCCAGAAAGAGCCTTGGGGGCATTCATGCACTCCTCATGGCTGAAATGCCAGTTGAAAATTCACAAACCCAAATACATGGGATTTCACCCCCTGGCTGGGGGGAAAAATGCCCTGATATGTTCAGAAGAGGCTCCGTCTCCACACTTTGGCTCGGCACACAAAAGGTCCCTGAACCCCTGATCCTCAGTTTCCCCATTGGTGGAAAGGAGGGATTGAATTTACCTCCCTCAGGGTCTGCGCTCCTGCAGAGTCCTGAAATGGAATCATGGCAGGGAAGATGTTAAAGAAGGATACATAAAACGAAAAAAAAAAAAGCAGAAAATGATTTCAGTAGGCAACAACATCACAACTTTTCCCCTCCAAGTGCTACACAAATTTATTTGCTTTCCATAAACCTCTAAGGCAACAGAAAACCAAGAAGATCCATCAGGCAGAGCACAGCCCCGGCCCAGCGCAGCCTCGGCCCCACAGCTCCAAAGGGATGCTCTGCTGCCGGCTGCTGCCAGCCAGACCTTGAACATCCCTGTTCCTATTGGAATTGCAAAGAGCTTGAAGCAGGTATATATATGGGAAATACGGGTAAATATGGGTTATGTTGGTGGGTTTGTTTTTTTTTTTAGCCTTGAGTAATATTGTGCCGTATTTCTCATTGCAAAGGGCAGGCTGATGGGTTTGGGGGCTGCTAACGCTCCCCTGCGATTTTCATAGAATCATAGAATGGCTTGGGTAGGAAGGGACCTCGCCATCTGATTTTGAGTATTTCCTTGAAAACTCCTTCAGTTCTGTGCCCTGGGACGAAATGCCATTAACGTAATGGACACAGAGCGATGCGGCGCAAAGGAGAAAGGGCCGCGGCTCGCGGCACCGACATTCCCAGCACATCACGGGAAGGGGGAGGAGAGGGGGGGGATGCTGCCATGCGGATTTTTCCCAGCAGCTCCTAGGCCTTAGGGATAAAAAAAAAAAAAAAAAGAAAGAAAGAAAGAAAAAAAATCAGCAAAGCATTTCTCTTGATGCAGTCGGGAGGAATACGCGCGCGGCGCAGCGCTGTGCGTCGCCCAAATGATCTCAGTCTGCGCTGCTATCCCACAGAGGGCACATGCCCTTGGTAAGAAAGCACCGGGCAGGGAGAAAGGATTTCCTGTCTCTGCCTCAGGGGCTGAGCCTGGGTTATGCTGTGAGGTGCCCTGAGATGGGGGTGGGGTGTGATGGGTGAGAGCGGTGATGCTGGGGGAGCAGTGAGTGCGTAGAAGAGGTGGATACGCAGTCTTGTGCTTCATCCCTCTGTATGAGTGCAGAGATACCCACATCGTGCATTTCATCCCTCTGCATAAACACGGAGACCCAACCCGTGATTTTCGTCCCTCTGTATAAATATATAGATGCACAAAGCATGCGTTCCATCTCTATATAAATGCATAAAGACCCAATCCATGTGCTTTGTCCCTTTCTATAAATGTAGAGATGCCCATTTCACACGTTTTGTTCCTCTGTATCAATATATAGACCCAAACCATGTGTTCCATCCCTCTATACAAATGTATAGATACCCAATCTGCCTTCCATCCCTCTATATCAATGCACAGATACACAAACCATATGTTCCATCCCTTCACAGAAGTACATAGATGCCCAAACCACGCATTTCACCCCTCTCTATGAATGGATAGACACCCACTCCCTCTCTATAGGGCTATGGATACCCATACCATGCATTTCTAACCACTGGACCTCCCCATAAACAAAACCCACACATTCTTCTCCTTGAAATTCACCTTGAACACAGAGAGACGGGATGGGCTTCATCATCATCATCATCACCATCATTATTATTATTATAATTATTAATTTCCCCAACCGCCATCAGCAAAGCGGCTGGAAAAAAAAAAAAAACAACCAAGAATAATATAAAAAAAAAATCAAAATAAGAAAGAAATAAGAAGGAGGCAGCAGCTGGGGAGGCACTGCAACCCGCTGCAGCCCTGGGAGCTCAGCCCCACGCCACTGCAGTGATGTCAGCCGCACAACACAGCCGCTTCCACCCCCAGCCCCTCGCACACGCACGAGTCGCAAGAAGAAGAATTCATAATTACAGTAGCGTAGCCATGAAACCATCAGGAGGGGAGGGGGGTGTTGGGGGGAGCGGGGGATGGAAGGTAGAGGGGGAGTCTTTTTTTTTTTTAAAAAAAAGGACCTATTTTCCTATTATTATTATTTTTTTTTTTAGGGCTGCACCCAGCTCTGCAGCAGCATCCTCTCTCCGCAGAGGGGCCGGGTGGAGGCCAAGGGGGCTCCACAGCGAGCAGGGGGCTTCCCCACATCACCCCCTCCCCATCCATCCATCCATCCATCCATCCATCCATCCATCCATCCATCCATCCATCCCCGGGCAGAGGGTGCAGGGCATTGGGGGGGGGGGGTGTTGGGAGGAGGTGTGGGGGATGCTGGGCAGGGCTGCGGGCTCTCTCCCGGCGGGGTCGCTCCTTGTTTTAAAAGGCGGCATTGCTGCGGACAACACCCGGAGCATCTCAGCGGGAGCGGGGCCGGGGGGTGCAGCCGCCCCTTGTTTTCGGCGCACGGAGTCAGCAGCTGGGATTCTTTTTTTTTTTTTTTTGGCTGAATAATCCTTTCGGGGAGGGGGTGCGCGGGGAGGGGGGGGGAGGAGGAGGTTGGGGGGTTTTGGGGGAGGAGGGAGGGAAAGTGGATCAACATCACCGAAGGAGGACAGCGAGCAAGATTAGGGCTGGCTAATGATAAATGAGAAGGCGCCGCTGACAGCTCCTCTCTCCGCGGCTCCCGCCCGGCAGCTCCGCGCTGCGCGCTCCGTGCGCACCTCCGCCCGCACCCGCGGCCGCCGCTTCGCTCCCCTCCGCCCATCTCTTCTCAGTTTTAATCTCTTTTTTATTATTATTATTATTATTATCATATATATTTTATATATATATATATATATTTTTTTTTTTTTTGTAATTTTCACCTCCGCGTAGCGCGCAGAGCGCGGGGGGGGGGGGGGCCTCCATTTTAACCCCCCCCACAAACACACACGCCTTCGCCCCAAAACCGCTTTCCTCGGGATTACGCCGCATCGAGGGACCGGAGCAGGGGGTATTTTCCTTCTTTTTATCGGGATTTGGGGTGGGGGGGGTTGGGGGCTCAATGCGGGGTCGGGATGCGCTGCGGGCACAGCTTCCCCTCACCCCCCCGGAGGGATGGCGATGAGGATGGGGGGGATGCGGGGCTGTTTGCCGCCCCCCCGCCCCCCACCCGGGTGACCTTTCCCATCAAAGCCCGCTCGTCCCCAGCAAGGTGCATTGGGGCAGCGGGCGGTGGGGGGGTGCGGGGGGGCGGAGGGGTGAGGGCGCCGCAGCCGGGCTCTCCCCCTCCCTCTGCTTTCCCCCTCCCTCCTCCCCCCCCTCGCTGCTCCCTCCTCTCTCTGCTGCATTTTGCATGAGCTATCTAGGTCATTAGCATTTTAGCGTATGCAAGACTTGACAAAGCTGATGAGAAGCCAGATGGGCCCCTCTCCTCTCTTTTTTTTTTTTTCCTGCCTTTTTTTTTTCTTTTTCTTCTCCTTTTTTTTTTTCCCTTTTTTTTTTCCTTCCCCCCCCCCCCCTTTTTTTTTTCCTTTTTTTTTTATTTTTTTTTGCACCACTTGGGATCCGAGCGAAAAGGATTTGACTGCAGCAGCAGCAGCAGCACAGCAGCACAGCAGCACAGGCGGACGGGGGAAGGCTCCTCGCGCTCCTCCAGACCCCTTTTAGAGCAGCAGCAGCAGCGCAGCGCAGCGGGGCTCGGGCTGCAGGTAACGCACAGCCCCCCCAACCCCCCCACCCGCTGCCTCCGTGCGGATCGTCCCCGGGATGCGGCGGTGGGGAGGGCAGGATGAGAAGGCGGAGGGGGGGGGGAATAGAGGGGGAGCTGGGGGTTTATTTGGATTTCCCCCTCCCTGCCCATGGGCAGAACAAAGGCTGTGCTGCGCGGGGGCGGCGGGCAGCGCGGCCCCTCTCTCTGCTTTTTTACCATCCCTCCCCCGTTTTGTTTTTTGGCTTTTTTTTTTTATTATTATTCTTATTTTTCTTTTCTGCTTTGATTTTTTTTTTTCCTCCACCGCTTCCCTCTCTCTCTCTAAAAGACATATTTGGTTTTCTTCTTATTATTCTTTTCATTTTCATTTCATCTTTTCCTTGAGGAAAGGCCCCTCTCTCCGTGTTCACAGCGGACCTTGATTTAAATGTCCATACAATTAAGGCACGCGGTGAATGCCAAGAACGAGGCTGACCAGCATCGAGCCGAGGCCCGGAGGCCGTTCCGCGGCTTTTCCGCACCCCCCTGCGCGGCCCCGAACCCCGGCGGCGGGGCGCGCAACTTTGCGCTGCGCATCCGCGCAGGTGGCACCCGCAGCGCTGCGGGGAGGGGGGTGAGGGCGGTTTGGGGGAGGGTGGGGGGTGGGAGAGCTGTGGGATAGCGAAGAGAGGAGGGGGGGTGAAGGGGGTCCCCGGGGGGGCCCTTCCCGCGGAGCTGTCACTCGGGGTGACCCATGGGGGAGCCCCGGGGCTGGGCTGGAGCCGCCGCTTTGTGCTTTGCGCTTTTATTTTATTACCGCTTTGCCTTTTTCTCTTTTTTTTTTTTTTGCCCTTTTCTCTCTTTTTTCCCCCCTTTCCTCTTTTTTTTTTTTTTAAATTTTCTTTGCCCTTTTTTCTCCTTTTTTCCCCACCCTTTTCTCCCCTTTTTTTTCTGCCTATTCATCCCTTTTCTTCTACCTGTTTCTTTTTTTTTCCTTTTCTCCTTTCATCCCCATTTCCCGCATTTTTCATACATTTTCCCCCCCTTCTTTTAATAATGTCTCGTTATTTCCCCCCCCTCCTAAAACCAAAGGGTCAGCGCTCTCCCTCCAGATGGGAGGAGGTTGGGGCAAAGCCACTTTTTTATTACCATTTCCCCACTTTAACCCTTCCTTCTGATTACCGCTATTTTTCCGGTGGCTGTTTATGCGCCTCTTCCCCCTCTCCTCCCCCCCCCACCCCCCCATGCCCCCTCCCCTTCCTTTAATCCTTATAATTTAAATCAAAAGTGTCGGGGATGCAGATGGGGGGAGCGCTGTGTCTGCAGGGCGAGGCCGGGCGTAAATCTCTCGGAGGGATAAACATGTCATTTGTTCCCTTTGTATGGTAATGCGTCCCCCCCACTCCCGCAGATGCCCCCCTTTCCCCCCCCCTTCACCCCCCAGCAGCTGCCCCGGCCATACATCCTCCCTACAAAAGATCCCAATTACCCATCGGCTGCCTCATTATACCCCTAACACAGAGGCGTGTGCGAGCGGTGGAGGGGAGGGCTGGGGGAGAGGAGGGGGTGGCAGCACCTGAATTATTCAGAAAATACAAAAAAAATAAAATAAAATGAAATTCAAGAAACTGCAGAGGGGAGGGAAGTGGAGGGGACCGCGACCCCGCGGCCTAAGGCTGAGCGATGCCCCTCAGAGCCCTGCAGCCCCGCGCTGCACCCCCACCACCCCACATTCTTATATTCTTCCTCCTTTTATATCCTTTTTTTTCCCCCCTCCACCTTTTTTTTTTTTTTTTCCTCTCTTATAGGCAGAGGTGCCTGACAGCCCATCGCCCACCCTGCGTCCCACTGGGGCCCTTCTCCCATCCCTTCTCCTATCCTCTTTCCCATCCTTTTCTCCCAACCTCTCTCTCCTACCCATTTTCCCATCCCCTTTCCCATCCCTTCTCCATTCTCTTTTCCCATCCATTCTCCTGAACCTCTTTCCCATCTCTTTCTCCTATTCTCTTTTCCTATCTATTCTCCTGAACCTTTTTCCCATCTCTTTCTCCTATTCTCTTTTCCCATCCTTTTCCCTTCGTTTTCCCCATCCCTTTTCTTATCATTCTCCCATTCCTTCTCCCATCCCTTCTCCTCATCTCTTTCCCCCATTCCTTTAACCCATTCCTTCTCCCATCCCTTTCCCATCCCCTGTCCAATTCCTTTTCCCATCTCTTCCCCATTCCTTTTTCCCATTCCTTTTCCATTCCCCTTTCATTCCCTTCTTCCATTTCCTCTCCCATCCTTCTTCTTCCCATCCTCTCTCCCACCCCATCTCTCTGCAGCTGAAGCCCACCCACTGCCCTCAGCCCTCCATCCCACAGCTGGCCCAGTGTTCCCAGCAGGAGCCCAGCACTGGCCAAAGCCAACCCTTACTGGAGGTTCCTCATGGCCTGGGGCCCCCAAATCTCTTTGCAGCTCCGTGAGCAGACTCTCACCTCCAGGATGGGAGCGGAGATGATGGCTCAGAGTCCCTGGGACAGCTCCTTGCACCCCCCCAGGGGTGCTGCAGGTATTTGGGGACAGCCCTACGGGGCGCGCTGCGGATGCCGCAAGGATCCTGTCGGGTTGCGCCGTGCCAATAAAGCTCTTTTCGCTGCGGGTTCCCGCATCCTCTCCTTTGTTCACAGAGGTTTCTCGCTCTTCTCTTTCCAGCCTTGGTTTCCCCACCAAGGTCCAGATGGGGGGCAAATAAATACCAAAAGCCCCCCAAAATAAAAATCCAAACAAGAATCGGGCAGCCCACAGTCGCCTGTTCAACCCTACGAGAGCTCATCCTCACCCTCGACCTCCAAGAGAACCCAAGCTCCTTTTTAAGGAATAACAGGAAGAATAGAAGAGATTTGGGATCTCTTCCATTTGGGGGTCCCTTTCACATGGAGCCTCTTCTATTTCAAGGCCCTCGCATTTGGAGTCCCTTCATTTGCAATCCTTTCCATTTGAGGTTCCTTCTTTTCGGGATCCCTCCCATTTGGGATCCCTTCTATTTGGAGTCTCTTCTATCTGGAGACCTTTCCATTTGGGGTCCCTTCATTTGGGATCCCTTCTATGTGGAATCCTTTCCATTTGGAGTCTTTTCCCTTCATTCTTTGCATACTGAGCATTTCTGCAGACAGCCTCACCCTTCGGTGAGCCTGCCGAGCCGCTTTTCTATTACTGAGTATGGGAAATGCTATCAAAATAACCTCCCCTCCCTGCAAAAAAATAACCCATTTATCCCTTGTAAAAGGGCTGGGATGAAGAGACACCATGAGCTCCAGCCCAAAGTCCTGGGACCACGCTGGGGTCCCACCAGGAGCTGCCGAGGAAGGGGAGCTCTTATTAATATTAATCCCCATAATTATTACAGTGCCCAGAATAAATCAGGCCCGGGGTTCCTCCGAGGCCTTTGCCCCTGGGATGAGCTGCAAGGTGGCCCCTCCTCTCCAGGGTGGACACTTTGGGTATGGGAATGGCGTGGGGTGGGGGAGGCAGATGCGTTCAGGGTTTTTTTTTTGCTGCGAGGCGGAGGAGGAGGTGGCACGGGTTTATTCTGAGCACGTCAGCTCTCCATGTCCCCTCCTTCCTCCCTCTGCCCGCAGTCCGATGTAAACACAGCAACTCAAGCCTGCAGCCCCAAACCCTCCTGGAATACAGGGGGGTGAAGCAGAGCCATCACTGCAGCGATGCCCCCGGATAACCCACGGACATCCATCCCCAAGGTCGGGCACCAGAAGGGGACAGGGATGGGACAGCGGTGGAACAGGGATCCAAGGTGCGCAGCCGCATCCACCTGCAGTGCTGTGCCATTTTTAGCCCCCACTACCCATGGCCAACCCCTTCCCCATCTGCTTGCGTTGGTTTGACGTGATGTTGGAAATTCCTCACTTTCCTTCATTTCCCCGGTCTCCATCGAGTCTCAGTGTGGCTAATGGCCCCAGGCAGTACATCCATCCACCCGTGCCCACGCAAGACAGTGGGTTTTCACACAGCAAAGTCTTCTTCTCCACGTTCCTGTAGCATTCAGCTTCTTTCCTGGGTTTATTTTTATGCCGGATGCCTCCTCGACCAGCGACCCAACGCATCTCCTAGCAGCAGCAGACCAAGTGGGCGTTTCATTGGGAAAATCTAATCAGGATTCGAGGGGAAAATCCTTTCTAAATGTCTCGGCTAAGCAGTGAGCTCGATTCAATTGCCTAGGCTATAAAAAGGACCAACAGTCCCGTATTTTTTCCAGGATCATTTTTCTGAGATCTGCAGCTCATTCCCAGCCACACACCTCCCAGGAGCAGGGCCACAAATCACCTCCATTGCCCTAAATTTAGCCTGATGATGAGCTCATAAGCATTGATCTTGGTGGCATTGTCACATTATGGGGTCGGGCAGTGAAGCTGCATGCAATACCCCGAGGAGAAGGGACAGCCAAGCCTGGCACAGTGGTGATGCTTCCACATACTACCCCATCCCTGCTATTAAAACATCTCCAAACAAAGCATCCCCTAAAAATGTATGTTTCCCTACATCCAAAATGCCCAGAATGAGGCCAATAATGAGACTAATCCCAACCAGAACTGTTGAGACCCAAGAGACTAGGTTTGCTCCAAGCTTACATGGGTGATGAGAGACCAAAGGAAGAAAACCTACAGCCTTTGCCCATTGTGGGTCTGGGAGGAGAGGAGCTGGAAGGCAGTCCTCTGCTGAGGATGCAGGATGTTCTGTTTCCATGGCACTTGCAGAGTTGTGCATGCGTGTGCACAGTCCCAAGCTGTGCAGCGATGGTGGGGTGGTGATGCTGCTATGGCATCCCAGTGCCTATAGGGCTTTTCACATGCTTTGCTCCACTGCCAGGGGACAGGGCTGAAAATCAATGCTCAGAGGGGAAAGGGAAGCAGGAGTCATCACTGCTGTGGTCTCGGGCTGGGAATGAGGCTGCTCTGCAAGAGGGGACGAGTCTGCTGAGGGATGAGTAAGGAAGAAAGATCCCCATGGCTCCCTGTTACAGTCACAGACACATCCTGATCTCCTCAATGGGATCAGTTGGGTTAGAGGGCAAGAGCTGCGTAAGAACAGTTCAAGAGATTTTTGCCCTCATCCAGAGTTTTAATGGGGGCATGATGCGAGATGTACAAATCTTTAATTGCTATCAGTACTTGGAAGGATATGAATGGAATCAGCACTCCTCATGTGAATCTGTACATCGTGGCACATAAATACATTTATATCTGTCCCAGAAACCCCGATCCCTAAAATATCCATCTTCTCATTCCATGTAAACTTCATGATTTTAGGGCACGACACCATCCCAGCCCTAAAGGTCATATTAGGAGGATCCTGAGCCCTTCTCTACCCACAGCAAGAAAGTAGCATTTCCAAGTCAGTCTGGGTCACTCTCATGGTCTTTTGGGATCATTTCATCCAAAGTGTGGGTTTTAGGTTAGACATTAGGAAGAAGTGGTGAAGAGGTGGCACTGCTGCCCAGAGAGCTGAGGGTGCCCCGTTCCTGGCAGTGCCCAAGGCTATGGATGGGGCTGTGGGGAGCCTGGGCTGTGGGAGATGTCCCTGCCCACAGCACAGATTGCAGTTAGGGGTGAGCTGGGTGGCCAGCAGGGACAGGGAGGTGATTGTCCCCCTCTACTCTGCTCTTGTGAGGCCCCTTCTGCAGTTCTGTGTGCAGGTCTGGGGACCCCAGTATAAGAAAGACAGGGAGCTGTTGGAGAGGGTCCAGAGGAGAGCCACGAAGATGATCAGGGGACTGGAGCACCTCCCCTATGAAGACAGGCTGAAGGAGCTGGGCTTGTTCAGCCTGGAGAAAAGAAGGCTGCGGGGTGACCTCATTGCAGCCTTTCAGTACCTAAAGGGAGCCTACAAATAGGAGGGGAGTCAGCTCTTTACAAGGGTAGATAACAGCAGGACAAGGGGAAATGGATTTAAGTTGAAGGAGGGAAGATTTAGGTTGGATGTCAGGGGGAAGTTCTTTACAGAGAGAGTGGTGAAGTGCTGGAACAGCTGCCCAGAGAGGCTGTGGATGCCCTGTCCATCCCTGGAGGTGTTGAAGGCCAGGTTGGATGGGGCCCTGGGCAACCTGGTCTGGTATGAAATGTGGAGGATGGTGGCCCTGCATGTGGAGGTGGCTTGGAGCTTTGTGATCCTTGAGATTCCTTCCAACTCTGGTCAGATCCTGTGATTCTGTCTTTATGGATCCTCCCAACCCAGCCCATGTTAATGCACCCACATCTTTTGGTGACCCACTGCTTCCTTCTCAAATGTGTTAAGGATTTCAGCAGCACACAGAGGCTGGAAAACACTTCTGTTGTCCTGTCAGTGCTTCATGCTTGTTTTGCCCCACTAATGACAAATCAAAAATAAACCAAGAGCCCATCTCCCCTTCAGCATCCCCTCCTCCCCCAGGCACAAAGCATAGCACGGAGCATATCCAGAAGGGAGGAGGCTGGGGATGTAGAGACAGCAGCCATCGGTGCACAAACCTGATGCAAATCCCTTGGCCACAGAGACCATATGAGGATTTCTCCTTTTTTTTTTTTTAATTCCTTTTTATGAACGTTTGCTTATTTGTATGGAGATGATTTTATTTTAAACCAAGATGTGCTGAAGTGTTTCCATGTGGCAACAGCTGTAGAGATGAGCTAATACAAAACTCAGCAATTTCCCCGTGAACATGGGTCTTCCTCTGCAGTCATCAAACTGATACAGAAAAGACAAAAGTAATGCGTACGTGTGTGTAATTTTCAATGTCAATGTGTTCAACTATGTGTTGGAATCATAAAAGTTATTTCATTTATTACAATCGTGCATAAAGCTTCTTAGAGCTGCAGACTTGGAAGAGGCAATTATGCCCATAGGTTAATAACATACAGCCATTTGACTGACAACTGGAATTAGATTTAAACACGGCAGAGTGGTATACTAAAGGCACTTTATTAAAACAGTGGCTGGGGATTTGTTCAAAATACCAGTCTCATACCTTTCCTGATAAACTACTTATAAGCAGCACTATATTGTGGCCTGTTATATTGCATTTATTTTCCTTTCCCCTTCTACTTCGGGTTGTGCCATATAGCGAGGGATTTGGCTGGTCGGGTTTTGCTGGAGAGAAGGCAGCCTCTCCAGTCAATGAATTCAGCTGATATTGTGCTTTTCTTATCCTGTAATCAGGAAAGTTTGCTTTCCTGAGTTACTGCAGCATGGGGATGCATTGCCTGAAGCATGGTTGGGATCTCTGCTCATGGAGGGTTTTATACCAGCTTAGAAAGACTGGAGAGCAAATTTCATCCTGGCTTGGGACAAGGGTTAGATCCACTATTTCCCAACATTCTTTGGAAAAAACAAAAACATTATGTGGTTTTAGAGATCATCAAAGTTTAAGGGTCATCAAAACTTCTAGGGCTGGACCAAGTGGCATCTAAAGGTCCCACTGCAACCTGCATTGTTCCACAAGTGTATCTAAAGTGGAAACTAGCATTAAAAACCCAAAGGCTTTTTGCTCAATTGCCAGAAGACCAGACCCACTACATCTGAAATGCCCATAAAATTAACTCCTAATTCCCCTCTCTTGTCTGCTTGCCTTGTGTGCATGGGGTTGTAGACATCCGCCTACCAAGAGCTGGCTTGTGGCACAGCTCAGACCAGGAGATATCCTTGGGTCATTGGTTAAAAACCACTGGTCTGAATGCACTGGATGTGATTCATTCATGTGATAGAATCATAGAACGGCCTGGGTTGAAAAGGACCACAATGCTCATCCAGTTTCAACCCCCTGCTATGTGCAGGGTCACCAACCAGCAGACCAGGCTGCCCAGAGCCACATCCAGCCTGGACTTGATTCTAGGGTTTCTATTTAAAATTACAAAAAATGGAAACATCCAGAGAGGAAAGGGCAACGTGTTTCCCACGTCTGAAGTGCTGATCCTGTTTTGAATGCATTGAAGTCAGTCAGTGCAAGTAGAGTTCTAAGCTGGTGGTCAGTCCTGCAAGGTAGAGGGGAGATCACTCATGTTCATCACAGGAAAAACTTCTTGCCCATCAGAGTTTATCTCCAGACTCCCATTCTTCTAGAACAAAACATAATGGTGTAAAACTGGAATTTAATCAATAAACTTTTATTTGTATGAAGAAAGGGGAAGCTGAAGGAGCTGCTATGGCTGAGCAGATGTCCCTGCTGTGAGCAATAGGTTCTTCACCAAATCCTGCCCCCACGTGTTGGCCTTACCGATGTCTGCCACCAATCTGGAGACCAGACTGCTGATTTATAGCTCTTACAACCCTACAATTAAACAAAAATTATGAACCCCAAGAACACCCTCTTCAGCCTGACCTGGTAGGGGTCAACCAGCCCACAGCAGGAGTTGGAACTGGGTGGACTTTAAAAGGTCCTTACTAACCCAAACCATTCTATGATTCTATGATTCATTCCCTATAAAAGACTCACCCCTGTGCTTCCCGTGCACTGAACTTGGCAGCTCAGAGCCCTGTGATGTCCAGCAGTGGTCCCAGTGCTGCCACTTGTCCCCCAGGCTCCCCATGGGCTGGCAGTGCCTGTGATGAAGGTGGCCCTGTCCCCACATCCCCAGCCTTGCCAGCAGCTCTCTCCATTGCATCTACAGTCTTGACAACAGCTTAGAAGGACAAAGTGCCAAGGGATGAATTCACCAAGGGATGAATTAAGCAGTGGCACACGGAGCTGCGTGGTGGTCACCAATTTGAGCCCAGGGCATCTCTCTCTGTTAAAACATCCATGAGAAAACAAACTTCTTCTGTAAGCTCTGGAAGATTGATAATTTTTGAGTCATTCCTCACCCCTATCACTGATAAAACTCATCTTGGCACGACTTCAGCGCTGGATCAGCCTTGAAGGCTCGGCAGAGATCTCTGTGATCTAAAGCCCTTGGCCCAAGCCCAGTCTGCATTCAGCAATGGATCTGGATGTCTCGGGGCAAGGGAAAAGGATGCACGTGTAAAAGCCATGGGCTGGAACACAGAGGGCAGTGTGGCTGAGCCAAAGTCTGCCCTCACATCTCAGTCCTAGGAAGGCACGGAACAGCTTGGGGTATGGGTGACTTGTCGCACTTTCAAAGAGATGCCAACTCATGTTTTTATGCAACTCATTTAATGTAGGTATAAATCCATGTAGGAATACATATGCATTACATATATGTCATTTTTTCTTAAATCCTCAGACCTTGTAGGCAACTGTTTTTCTCAAAACCTCAATTTTCCAGAGGTTCCAGGGATGAGCTGGGTTTACTGTAGCCTTTAAAAAAAAAAAAAAATCAAGGCAAATTTGAAGCACGTTAAAAAGAGCACTAAAAATATGATTGAGAACTTCAAGGCAATTTTGGGAGATGGGGACTTCTGGCTGTGATTTCTGGCTGTTTGGGGTTGGAGATAATGGAGCTGGGAGCAGAGGGCAGCATGTTTTCATTTCAGGATCAATACCAGGGTGGAGCAAATGGTGTATTTATCAGCAAGCAGATGCAGTGCTTAAAAGGTCTAATTGTGCCCTGCTTTAGTCTAATGCAGCTCTGTGGTACCACAGGTGCATGCCAAGGAATCCAAAACAAGCTTGATTTCTAGCCTTCCCCTTGGTTTTGTCTTGCACTGCCTCCATCCTGGTCTCACCCCACTGTGCATGGCTTGTTGGTGAGGTTATCACAATGATACCCAAAACTGCCCTCTGTCTCTCATGTCTTCAAGATTCCATAAAGCACTGGCACCACCTTGGAGGAGTTTCTGCTAGAAAATTAGTACTCTGGATTGATCTTAGCTGGGACAAAACCTCAAGGATGTACCTGGAGAACGCCACAGGGAGCTGAGATTCCTGGGAGACCCAGCCCAGCACCAAGGACACAAAATCACTGTTGTCATTTGTGATGAACACCAGAGAGAGGAGCATACAGGAAACAGCAATTAAATCATTAAACCTTGGGCAGCTTCCCAGTGACCAGCAGTCCTTATCTGTATCAATATCTCACATGACATAAAAGCAGCTTTTCTCTACCCATTAAATGCCCCTTTTGACCTTCCAGAGGGACAACAGGGCAGAGATTTACACCAGATGCACCAAAATGGCATCTTCTCCTCCCAACATGGAGCAGCACATCTAGGAGGGGCTTTGGCTCCATTTTTGTGGCATTTCCATTCCTATCTTGCCAATGCCAAGTGGCACCAGTGGTCTCAGTGGTGGGGCAGTGTGAAGAAAGGCAGTGGGCTGGCTCCATGAGCACAATAGGCTGTTTATTAATACATGTAAGTGTTAGGATAGAGCTTATTTTTTATTTAATTTGAACTTTTTATGTTTGTGGTTTGTATCACGCCCAAAATACCATGAGCCTGGACTCACCCCAGCCTGCAGCAGATATTGTAGCACCTGTTATAATTTCATATAATAATGTAGTACACACAAGGGCACATCAACAGAGCCAGAGAGCAATTGTGGCTCCCACCTCTCCATTACCCTCTGCACTAGGCAGGGACCATGGTGTTCTCCTGCAGTCTCAGTGGAGATGTCTCTGCAATGACAGGGTGCATAATGTCAAAGCCCCAGCTCTGGGATCTAGGGATGATCTCTGCTTCTTTCTTTTCCTTAAGTTTCCATCCACCACCACAGCAGGGAAGGGCTGGAAGATGCAATAAATGCTCCACAAACAAGCAGTAGAAGGGAAATCAAAGGAAACTCCTTTTCATATGGAAAAGTCCCCATGCAGGGACAGGGACAGTATGGCAATGGGATGGCTCCCAATAGACAATTGGGATGCAGGGGCCCCACTAGAAGGGGAAAGCATTCAATAACCTTACCCTGACACTGATGAGTCTATTGGTTCATTGCTCACTAGTACAGATATGACTTTAGGGGACATTCCCAGCACATGGGGCTTCACCTGCTTGGTGCAAGGCACCAGCCATGCATAGCTTTAGCTCATTTTGAACCAAATTGTTTCCTCGATGCTAAAGAGAGAAATCTCTAGTAAGAAACAGCAGGGAGGTAATTTTTTTAAGAATGGATGTGTTCCCTGCAGCAAGAGACACGAGCACAGCTTTGTGCCAGTGCCTGAGAATCAGCCATAACTGGAAACCCTCTGGTTTGTTTTAATAGTCAAGCTGAGCAAAATGTAAAATAACTTGATTACTGCTGAAGAAATGTGGTCAGTAGTTACAAACAGTTGTCCTTTAATTAGGCAGGGGAACACTCCTCGGACTAAAATTGGAACAGGACTCATCCGAGGCAGATCCGAGATCATGCAAGACAAGTAGGACGAAAGTTTTCAGCACTCAGAAATCATTCTTGGCACTTACCAGCACGGCCACATGTTCTGCTTGTCGGGAGAGCGGCGATGTGGCTGGAAACCAAGACTGATTGCTCCATTCAATCTGGAGGGGTTTTGTGAAAGCGATCGACAGAAGGTTTAGCGGTGTTCACATTGAAATTGCAGGGTTTTGGATGCTGGGACTGCTTTGAGAGGTCTGAATGCACAACCTGCAGGGATGAGTGATCCAACACTGCCAGCTCCATCTGGGCTTCAGCAGACCCAGATATTCTGTCTGGTTGAACCCAAGGAGGAGGTGCTGCCTTGCACCCCTGAATCAGCCCCATCCTCCCAACATCTCCCAGCTGGCCAGAAAACAGGCCAGTACACTGCCTTGTTCTGCACATAGAGTTATGTTTGCTGAGCTGTGTGCTGATGGAGAAGAGGTGGATGTGCTAGTGGGGATCCTACACAACAGCAGCATTCCTCCCTTCCCAAAAGCCATGGAGTTGTGCTGCAATTCCTCCCGCAGTGAGGAGTGATGCTGCAGTGTGAGCATGCCTGCAGGATGATGAAACACAGAGGAGCTGTAATGAGATTAAAACTAAAGCCAGCATTCACCCTGGCATGCCTGCTCTGGATGAACCCAAAATGTTAGCAGTACAAAAACCGTGAGCAGATGCATGGTGCATCTCTAAAATAGGGAGCCTGGTGCATCTCTTTCCACATCCACATGCACACATCCACATACATATCTGAGCTCTGCCAGCTAAGGAGGATAAATCCCACATTGCAAACATCCCATCTAACTGAATGAACACCGGGAGCTGCATTGTGGGCATAAGGCAAATAGAAACTGTGCTATGGGCCCAACACCTCATCTTTAGGAAGTATGGATCCTTAGCAAATGATCTGATTTCGGCACCGCTTCCCAGAGATCAGCTGAAATTTGCTGCTCGTATCTCAGCATCTCAGGACAGCAGCCACTAGAGGGAGGGCCGAGCACTGCACAGGCACACTGTGCAGCATTGGGACTCAGGAAATCCCTGCAGTTTTTGGGAAGAAGCAACTCAAAACCTGCATGAAGGAGGCTTGCAAGGAAGCAAAGCATGCTTTGGGACACCAAAGGCAAGGTAAAGCAAAACGCCCATATGGCTCAGCCTCATGCTGTCTCCAAGCAATATATCCAGTTGTTAAACACCCATGCGTACCTTTGCAGCAAGCAATACCCCTCTAACACTGAAAAGATTCCTTTTCAGGAAGAAAAACCACCACAACAACACTCAAAAGTAGTTTTTCAAAGCAGAGAAACACAGCGAGAATTTGCTGCTTTTGAAACAAAGCTGCCATAAATGGCCGTGACTACTCTCTGCAGTTCAGCTTTGTGCTTTTTGTGAAAGAAGAGAAGCCCCAGCAATGGAAAGCGGCCGTGTCAGCCACGTGTTTAGGATGCTAAAGCTGTAAACCTGCAGTTGGGCATCGCCAACATTTCACTCCCGGGGTCCTGCCCACTCTGGGGGTGAATTATTCCAATGAATGCCATTCTTTGGTAGTTGTGGTAGTAGTAGCGTGTTGGTTTGTATTAAAATGACCACGTAAATGCAGTTGTCTCCAACACAATTTAAGCAGTTCAATAGCATATCGTTGAAGCATCACAACAACACTGCCATCTCACGCCTTTGTTTAGGGGTGGGGTTTGGGTGGGAACGACTTTGAGCTGTGGTATAACATCCCTGTGCATTGAATCTGTTCTACTACATCAATTCTTATGGGAAAATCTGTTTTTCTTCCAGTCAAACCACTGCATGTGTATTTTTTGGGAGCACATTCTCAGTGTTCAGTGCAGTACCGCACTGTTACACAGCAAAGTTTTGTATCCTCGTTTTACACTTGTGTCACTGGTCCATTGGAAATGCTGGCTTTCCATCACTACTTCTGTACTCCCAAGCAATTCCTCCTCTTATTTACATGTTTTTGCTTTCTCTCCCTTCGAATTCCCATTCCCCTGCACACAGACTTTATCAATTTGACAATTTGACAGATTTTCAGCCTTCAAACAGACCCCATTTCTTGAAATAATTATGGCTTATCTTTCTGAGTTTATCTTTACATCAAGCACAGAGCTACCAGCTCTAGGAAGGTTTTCTCCTCTGCAAACCCTGAAACCCACTCAACAGGACGAGGTTTTTCTTGTCAAAGCTTTCATTGCAGTTTCAAATGGAAGTTAATTTATCTCCTACATCCAACTTGCACGGAGTGCGAATTCCATTTGTATTCACAGCAGTACTGCAGCCATCAGACATCAAGCCTACAACGCCTGCAAAAAACTCTCCTCCCATATGCCGTGTATGTATGTTTCTTGGGCTTTTCAGCAAAACAGCTTTTGCAGAATGGTTTTTCTTGTTGCTGCTGCTCTAAGCAGTATGAAGGACAGCATTTAGGCTGAATCCTTCTGCAAATTTCTTCTTAAATGACCTCCTGCTGCTCTGTAACGCAGATTTTCAGCTCCAGCTCCCACTACAACCTCAGATTACTTTATCCATCCAAACGTTTCTTCTCAGAAGGAGTGGTGATGCAGTGGCACAGCTGCCCACGGAGGCAGTGAGATCACTGTCCCTGGAGGTGTTCCAGAACCGTGGGGATGTGGCACCGAGGGATGTGGGCAGTGGGCATGGTGGGGTGGGTTAGGATGATCTTAGAGGTCTTTTCTAGCCTGAGTGATTCTATATGTCTTTGGCAAGGACAGAAGAGGCCTGAGTGCAGTTCTGGCTAACACATCACATCTGAGCTGGCAAAACCACACAGTATGTACCAAATCCAACACAGCTTCAATTAACTGGGTGGAAAAAAGAGATATGTCATACATATGTTATGGGTTAAGCCTAACCTTGGCTCACATAACTTCATATGTTCACCATTTGTGGGTCAAAATCTTTACCTGTGTCATTCTCAGAAGTATTAATGGTAGCCAGCAGGTGGATAATGCGGTTAAGAGGTGTCATGAATGCCAGGAGTCAGAGGCATACATAACCCATTCCTAAAAAAGCAACAGGAAACCTACACCAGGTGATGCACTGCAGATGTGCTCAGAGATGAAATTGACATCCAGGATCCTTGGATGCTCATACATGGAGCAAAACATTGGCTGTGTGGAGCAGAAGGAGCTGAGACTGGAGAAAAGGAGCTGCCTGGCACACAGCTGACAGCAGCCCTCAACTTCGGTGCTGAGAAAGGGTTTGAAGGGGAATTTGAGTACAGATAAAAAAAAGATGACATCACAAATCTGCACTGTACCTTTTATTTGTTTTCTCATCCTGATGGGAGAACCCAGCAAAGCCCAAACTTGTTTAACAGTTTGGCATTCACATGGATCTTTGGGAAGCATCTGACACGCTTCTTCAATATGAATAACCGTAAGAGTAACATATAAATTACTTATTTGGTTTCCCACTGGATAAGTAAATCAGCAAAAATAAACATCACATGGTGATGACTTATCCCTGTTTTCACTCCGTGTTTTTGTTTGTTTAATGAGTTCTTGATTAAATTCTTTCTAGCATTTGAACTAACATGATGACACACGATATAGTTGCTTAGAATTCAAATCTTTCTTGATTTCTCTTTGTTGCATAGGAAGAGATAACAGCAATCTGGGCTCTGTGAGCCTGTTTTCCCTGAGTTGGATGTGTCTGTAACATCAGCGAAGCAGAAGATCTCATGTAAAGCCTTACTGCTTTGATGGCTTTATCTCACTAGGTAGGACGGCGCACAAAACATAATGTATGGGCTCCCCCTTCTGCCTCAGAACATCAGTGCATGAAAAAGCGGGGCCGGGATGAATGCCAAGGACTGACAGTTGCTGTGAAATACAAAGGGAAGAGTGCTGAGCGCCTCTGAGAAGCAGAGCAATGCGCTCCCAGAGTCACAGAGGTTGTTAATCCTATTAGTGCTGCTGGGGCAGGGGAGAAGCAGCTCCACCGAGCTCTGCAAACAGGCAGCAGTAGAGGATGTGTCAGATCTGCAGCCATAAAAATGGAAAAGGACCAAGGCCTTAAGGGCTCGAGGTGTTTCCCTTGCCTCGAGTTAAAAGTTAGGTCTTCACCGGGCAGCTCAACTCTCTATATTCCTCTTACCTCCTGAAACAGGCAAAATGGTGATTCATCCCATCTCTTTTTGATACCTGATGTAGGAAAGGAAAATTGCTCTCCCGGCGCTTCTCTCTGCAAAGACAGGCTGGATAACCACTGCTAATTGGGTGATAAAGCTTTAAGAGCTGAATAAGGTACATAAAGGTAAAATAAGGGTGATGAGGCACTGGCACGGGTTGTTCAGAGATGAGTTGGAAGCTCTGTCCCTGAAGACACCCAGGGTCAGGCTGGATGGGGCTCTGATAACTGACGGAGCTGTGGGTGTCCCTGTTCAGTGCAGGGAGTGGGACAGATGGCCTTTAAAGATCAATCCAACTCAAATGTTTCTCTGATTCTATGAATGAGTGAGAAATGAAAGTCCCACCTGTTCCCTGTCCAAATTTTCAGTAGGTTTTTGAGAACCCCTGTAAGTTGAGATGAGAAGCAAACAATGTCATCATCAGCACTATTTCACAGACAGCTTAGATCTCAAGGGCAGAACAATCTGAAGACTGTCAGAAAAAACTAAACCAGTTCAAACTGCAGATAAAGCTCCAGCAGCTCTACTTGCAGAAGGAATTGAAGGTTTGGGGAATTAATCAGTGTGCAAATACCTGGTTTATGTAATGCAGCAGGGTCAGAGAGCTCTGTCCTGGCTGAAGGATTTATCTTCAGAGGCAAATTATGTTATGGGACATATCAAGGTGTGCTGCAAGTCTAGAAGCAATCACTCCAGCATTTCTAGTTCTGCTACAAATTCATGAGAGTGTGCTTCCTGCGTGGAGTGATTTGTTATTCTAAGCCATGTGAATATTCAACGTGCAGGTGTCTATTAGAATCCAAGTCCTGCCTCAGGTATGTGTGTGAACTCAGATGACTTCTAGAGAGGAAAGCAAGGGATGGCCACTTTCCACACAGCAGAATAGCTGAAAGTGGTGGAGAAAAGGATGTGCAAAGCTGAAAGTAGTGGAGCTCCCGTAGGAGGCAGAGAAAATGTCCCCACTGACCTCTCAGTTAGCAAGAGAGCTTTCCCTTCCCTTTTTAATACTGACAGTTTGTTACTTTACAAAACCTAGTAGTGACTCTACAATTAAACAATTAACACTAAATGAGATATGGCTGGACCAGATTAGACGGGGCTCTGAGCACTGATGGAACTGTAGATGTCCTTTGTCCAGTGCAGGAGAATAGGACCAGATGGCCTCTTAGGGTCCCTTCCAACTCAAACGATTCTGTGATTCTATATCTCACAAGTAGTTCAGGGCCATGAAGGCTGGCAAAGCCCCACACACATCATTTCCATGGGAGTGCCCAAACGCAGCTGTCACAAAACGTCTACATCAGCCCCAGGACTTGTTAACTGGATGATTCTTCCTGACGCTTTACATTCTAATGCCTTTATTTGGCTTTTTATCATCGTAACTTTGCAAGGGAGAGAAACAAACTGGAAAGTCAAAGAACTGCAATTGTGTACTGAGCGTGAGCAGGGATTTCTGTATGACCTCAGGGCTGTGTACACCTGAGATAAAGACTTTGAAAACTCATCTTTTGCTACATCTCCACCAATGACACTTAATGAAGAGAAAAGGGAGATGGAGGCAGAGAAATGAGTGATTAGAAAAGCCACAGGGCAGCCTGCCACACTGCAAATTTGGGGGATGATTTTGTTTTGGAGTCACATTTTCCAGATGCAAATTCTTATCCAATATTGCTCAAATATTAGCAATGACATTACGTTATGTTACTGTCACAGGTTGCCCAGAGAGGTGATGGTGCCCCATCCCTGCAGACAGCCAAGATCAGACTGGATGGGGCTCTGAGCACTGATGGAGCTGTAGGTGTCCCTGCTCATTGCAGGGGTGTTGGACCAGATGGCCTTTAAGATTCCCTTCAAATTCAGATGTTTCTGTTTGACTGTAGAAGAGCTTCTTATGAAACAAGTGCTAGGGCAAGTGCTGTATAACTGTACCAGAGGGGTGCAGAGACAAATCTTGGAGCTGGCTGATTTTGTCCTTCTGGCAGCTGCACGTTGTTCCTTGCTTCTCTGCTCACAGTGCTGAGCCCCAAATCCAGACACCATCAGTGCCAGAGAGGTGGAGGACTAGAAGCAGAGGCAGCAGCAAGATTCAAGTGGCAGAGCTGGGCTCCAGTTTCCCAGTAAGATGAAACAAAATGCTTAGACTCAAACTTCAAGCTGGGTTCCATCTAGAACACACTGAGATGTCAATAGGTACCTTAAGGAACATGTACTAACATTGCCACCAGGCAATGGATGCTGTCAGGGGAACAAAGCACCCTTCTCAAATATAGTTAACAGGGATAGGAAAAGGAAATATTACAATTAGACCTGATTTATATTGCTCTTTAGCCACCGGGTGTCACTCTTGTCTATAGAGTCAGAAGGCATTTTTTTTTTGGTCTGTTAAAATTCTATCTCGTGAAAAAATTCTGCTGCTACCAGTGGTGACAGCAGCATTCCCATTTATCACACTTTCCCAGGTTACAATATCAAATCACTGCCTTATTAAATTTGGGGGTATCTGGAGTTGGCATTCTAGCCTGCAGTGTTATTTGCCAAACACAGGCAAAACACATTAAAATGTTTTTTTCTCTTATTATGAGTGTAAATGCAGCTGGAAAATTCAGATCTGGGTTTGGATTAGGAACTTCAATTGTGCTGGGGGTGTCTGGCTCTCCATTACTTGTCTGAAGGCTGTGCAGCCTCTGCAGGGAGGGGTGCTGAAGAAAGGAGAAAGGGTGGAGGAAAAGATAGTGGATCTGGGGGCCTCTTCTCTGCAGTAGCAGAGCAGGAGCACCATGATTCAGCAGATGAAGCTATCAAATACTCCAGCCCTTGAAGCCATGGCAGCTCAGCTCTCACAGCTCACGTGTCTCAGAGGTTCCAAGAGGTGAGTGCTGCAAACATTACACAACTCTGTGAATATGCATTTTGTGGTGTACCAGAGATTGTCATTGCGCTGGCTTTTTCTTTTTTTTTTTTAATTTATTTTCCTAGGACTACATGCTTGTCTTGCAACTGCTACATTCTTCTGCTAATTTGGTATTTTTTGAGTTCTCTGGAGATTCTCCTCTTTCTCTAAAAATAGAAAATCCATTTTCTTTTCAAACAAATGAAATGAAGTGTCAAATCTTTATCTAGGGAAAGCTCAAATAAAATGCCATAGGGCTGGTAAAACCAGTTGCTTTGAATCACTCGGTATCAGCAAACCCAAGAGCTGATAAGAGCAATAAAGGTTTTTAGTCGATAGCATAGAGAAAATTCTCACTGGGGCCTCATCCAACAAGCCCATAAATTGCTGATATTACATGGCTTTGCTTTGCTATTGGAGGTATATGTGCAGAAATCTCACCTTGTGTGTGTGTCCAAGCATGGATATAGGAAATCTCACTTCCGGGGTTTATGGAGACGTCAGGGCTTGGCTATTGACTCAGGATCCCCACTGGTAATACAGGAAGGAATGCTGTGTCCTTTGATGCCATAGAATTTATGACCAGGACTTTGAACTTTGGAATAACAAAAAAAAAAAAAAAAAAAGGAGGTAGGTGATCTACAAAAAGTTTGTTTCATGTTTTACCCTGCATTACAACCTATTACAGCATGAAGACTTCAAGAGTCCATTTATTTGCATGTGGATACTCTCACACTAAGCCCAGGATCAGTTGCTTTAAAAGGGAGGGAAGGAAGGAAGGAAGGAAGGAAGGAAGGAAGGAAGGAAGGAAGGAAGGAAGGAAGGAAGGAAGGAAGGAAGGAAGGAAGGAAGGAAGGAAGGAAGGAAGGAAGGAAGGAGGGAGGGAGGGAGGGAGGGAGGGAAGGAGGGAGGGAGGGAGGGAGGGAGGGGAGGGAGGGAGGGGAGGGAGGGAGGGAGGGAGGGAGGAAGGAAGGAAGGAAGGAAGGAAGGAAGGAAGGAGGGAGGGAGGGAGGGAGGGAGGGAGGGAGGGAAGGAAGGAAGGAAGGAAGGAAGGAAGGAAGGAAGGAAGGAAGGAAGGAAGGAAGGAAGAGGAGGGAGGGAGGGAGGGAGGGAGGGAGGGAGGGAGGGAGGGAAGGAAGGAAGGAAGGAAGGAAGGAAGGAAGGAAGGAAGGAAGGAAGGAAGGAAGGAAGGAGGGAGGGAGGGAGGGAGGGAGGGAGGGAGGGAGGGAAGGAAGGAAGGGAGAAAGGGAGGGAGGAAGGGAAGGAGAATATGGGGGAAGGGAGGGAAGAGGAAGAAGGGGAGGGAGAGTAGGGTTGGATGACAGGAAGGAAAGGAAGGAAGGAAGGATGCAAGGAATGAAGGATGAAGGAAGGAAGGAAGGAAAAGAAGGAGGTAGGGAAGGAAGGAAGGAAGGATGAAAAGAAGGAAGGAAGAAAGGAGTAAGGAGGGAATCAAAGAGGAAGGTAAAGGGGAAGGAGAAGGAAGGAAGGAGGAAGGAAGGGAGGAAGGAGAGGAAGGAAGGAAGGAAGGAGGAAGGAAGGAAGGAAGGAAGGAAGGAGGAAGGGAGGGAGGGAGGGAGGGAGGGAGGGAGGGAGGGAGGGAGGGAGGGAGGGAGGAAGGAAGGAAGGAAGGAAGGAGGAAGGAAGAGGAGAGGAGGAAGAGGGAGGGAGGGAGGAGGGAGGGAGGGAGGGAGGGAGGGAGGAGGAGGAAATATTGAGAACAAGCAGAAATCTGATACAACTGATTTGGAAAAAAGCATTTTCTGTTTTACCCAGAGTTTTTTACCTGTTACTATTTTCCCAGTTTCCAGCAAAGTTGTGCATAATTACCAGTGTTATCTCAGGGACTGGATTAAAAATAATAATAATAATCTATGAAGCATGTGCAACATTAAGTCCTGTTGTGTGGCTGTGTCACTGCACAATTCCTTGCTGAGGATGTGTTCATGGCAGCTGCAAGGCTGCTGGGTGCCCCAAATGCCTCCCAGTCCCTGGTGGGACCACCCTAACAGCATTCAGCTTCCTGCAAAAGTGAATGGCAGTGACATTTCAGAGCTTCCATGCAAATAACCAAACACTGATTAAATCTTCTGGTTTAGTTTCCCAAAGCCTGAATCATTTATGGGTAGAAACTAGGTCTCCAGCAAATTCATAATTGATGTGTCTCTTCTGATACAGCATCTTGCAGATGAAAAAAAATTGATTTAAAATATGCTTGATTTGTTGCTTGTTATGGTTTAGAAGAAGAGACATCCAAAAGTCTGCCACAATTTCTGGCTTGCCCTGAGATATAATTAATCTCAGTGATCTGAGATTTGTTCACACCTTCATCTAGATAAAATGAAAACCAATCTCTTCCATTGCAGCCCAGTTGTATGCACACTCCAGGCATCACAGTCAAGTGAAGGACTTTGTTGCCTCTAAACATTCTTAGCTGCTTATAAAGTACTAAGGTGAAGGATCCTTCTCTCCTCTCCTCTCCTCTCCTCTCCTCTCCTCTCCTCTCCTCTCCTCTCCTCTCCTCTCCTCTCCTCTCCTCTCCTCTCCTCTCCTCTCCTCTCCTCTCCTCTCCTCTCCTCTCCTCTCCTCTCCTCTCCTCTCCCATTTCCCTTCCCCTTCCCTTTTCTCTTTCTCTTCTCCATATTACTGCTTTAATCCCTGCCATGGCCAGGTGATATAGCAATAACTCCGGCTCCTCGATCTGATGAAAATAGTGTTGCACTCAGAAACTCAATAAATGAATGGGAGGGACTAGCAATGCCTCCCCCCCAAGGATGTTTTGTTAATTAAATTAGCATTTAAATAGCCAGAGCAAATCTGGGAAGTCAGCCCCTCATTACAGTAAGTAAGAAGGGGGAAAGGAGTTCCAGACAATTCCCTACAAGACAGGGTTAAGTTGGCGTTTCACAAACTATTTGCCAGGCCTGTCCCTCCCAAGTGAATGCTGCCATCCCCCCTCCTTCTTTCTCCCAGTATAATTAGCATGTTCCAGTGCTGTGAATGGAAACAATATCCTCCCTCCAAGCTGTGCCCCTCCAGGGAGATGCTTCCCACAGATTGTGAAACCCTGAGCCAGGGAAAGGGCTAGTGGAGGAATTCACTGTGGGGTAATTACGCTGAGGTAGTCCATGCCAGTGCAAGATAAGTTGCATTACTGTAATTCATTGCAGGAGACAGGAGCAGTGTGAAAGAAATGTCCACAGGCATAACTGTAGAGAGAAGTTATTGCTCCGGAGCCCCAGTAGGACTTGATGCAAAAGGGCATCCAAGCACTGAATGGGCTCTAAGGATGTCTCATGGACTTTGAAGGAGTTTGAAGAAAGTAACCTAAAAGATGTATGAATCTGAAGTTTCTCTTTGGCAATCAAAACTGAGATGCTGCTAATGGGGATTTTTTTTTTTTTCACAATTTATGATACATTCTTCATTCCATGCAGAAAAAAAGCACAAAGCTTGCAAAAATGTTATGTTTGCATTTGTTTTTGTCCATGTACACAGAACTAAAATCATGCTGGCACCTTTCCCTAAGAAATGAGAAGACATACACAATCTTTTCCCCAAAAGGACTTACTGTTTGATTTTATGCATTGCAGGGATCAATGGTGAGGAGCTAATACCAGAGGAGAAGATGCATGGCCAAGGCACAGACTGGATTTGGGTCACACCTGCTACACATAGCAGTCTGCACATCTGGCTGGTTTCGTCTCATTTATTCAAATCAGACTCCAGGTGACTCAACCCTATGCAAAAACTCTCCAATCTCTGCTCACCATCCCAGCTGTAAAGCCAGGATTATATTTATCTCCATCACAAAACACTCAGTTTCAGAAGACATCGGTGCGGTTTGCTGAGGCCCCAGCTGGAAAATACCACAAGAAGTTCAAAGCCTGGTTTCATCCTGTAATCGGATCCTCAAGTTCACAAGTGCAAGAACCAACTGTGCAGGCTGAAAGTGGAAATCCCAGCTCCCAGCAAGAAACTGCACGCAGCACTGGGCTGAGCATGGCATGCCAAGGAGTTAGAATCAGAGAATCATGGAATGAACTGGATTGGAAGGGACCTTAAACACCACAGAATCATAGAATGAATTGTGTTGGAAGGGAGACTTTAAAGATAACAGAATCATAAAATGAATTGTGTTGGAAGGGACTTTAGAGACCACAGAATCATTGAATGAAGTAGGTTGGAAGAAACCAGTTCTAATGCATGGTTGTGGACAGGATCATTGATGAGTTGGTGTGTTCTGCTCCCACCTATAAAATCTCAATTTGTGTTTCAAAACTTTGGCCACTTGGTCTGACCTGCTGCTGCTGGTGGGATTATTATTATGATAATTATTATTGTTGATATTATTGTTATTATTTGCCCTCAAGATAGCTTGCTAACCTTTGCGTGCACTTAGGATAGTCTGGCACTCCTGCTAGAAATATGGGCATTAATCCCTGTGCCAGTTAAATGCCAGCTTAGTACTGGTATTTTCCTTACCTTGACAAGATATTCTTCAGGTCAGTCAGGCATGAGACGGTATATATTGAGTGCAATTCTTCTGGGCATAAAGTGCTACCTCCTGAAATCTTATGTCAAAACCTCTTGGGGCTGTATTATTTATTTCTGTCACTGTCACAAAGCCTTGTCTCCATCCTCAATGTTGATGGGCCTGAGGATTACAATTCTGAATAATTTTTATCTGTCCATGCTGAAATCTGGCCTTTCAAAATAACACAGAGAGAGCCCTTGTTTTGAACTAAAATAACAGTGACAAGTTTTTTCAAGCATGACCATTTAAATGAGATTTTGCATCTTTGCATTAGGGTTTCACTGTTGGTCTTTCTAAGAAGTGGCTGTGGTTGAGCAGTTGAGCCATAAAAGGAGGAGAAACTATAATATTGTTCAAACCACTTTTGATTATTAAGTTATTCTCCTCAACTGCCTTTTCTAATAAAGCTGTAGTTAATGACCTGAAAGAAGGTTGTGGTGAGGTGGGGGTTGGCCTCTGTTCCCAAGTAACGATGATAGAATGAGAGGTGATGATCTCAAGCTGTGCCAAGGGAGGTTTGGTTTGGATATTAGGAAACATTTCTTCTCAGAAAGAGCGGTGATGCAGTGACACAGCTGCCCAGGGACGTGGTGGGGTCACTGTCTCTGGAGGTGTTAAGGAAAATGGAGATGTGGCACTGAGGGATGTGGGCAGTGGGCACGGTGGGGTGGGTAGGTGTTGGACTGGGTGATCTCAGAGGTCTTTTCCAACCTCAATGATTCTATGGTTCTATGATCTTTACGTGACTTCTGTTATCCAGGAATCCGCAGAGCAGCAAAGCAAGGCTGTGGTGCTTCTTTACCTGTAAAGTCAACCTTGCAGAGAGGTGAGGTTACATCTCAACGCAGTCTCCTCACAGTGCATACACTCCAAAGCATTAGATAACTCCAGACGGTCAGTTTTCAAGCTTGGGTGTTGCATCTTCACCACTGTGAATTCTCCCAGTGAACACAAAGTTATCATAGAATCACTAAGGTTGGAAAAGATCACTAAGATCATCTAGTTTTCAAATGCATGATTGATTATCGCATCAAACACTATCACATACACTCAAATAGGCCCATCCTCATACATAGCACTCCCAGAATTCAAATATGAAAGAAAATACTACTTTTGTGAGGGTTTTAAAAATATATTTTAAAACTTTTTTTTCAGTATGGCTTAGTTCCATGACCAAAGGTGCAGTTCTGCTACTTGTGAACTTATGCAATGGATGAAGAGTTCGGAAAACAAGCAGGAGAAATACATTTAACAGCAAAAGCAGCACACAAAGCTGCCTGCTCAAGGTGGAAAATCTCCCTATGCTCCTCAGAAGGCCCTGAGGCACAGCTGTGACAAAGATCATCCACAGCCACCCAGGACCAGGCACCTACGGAGTTTCACTGTGTCTCTGGAGGACTACATATCCCAGCATGCAACGCTCACGCTCCAGCCCCGGCCCGCGGGCGGGACTACAGCTCCCAGCGTGCAGCGCGCCACACCGCCCCCCCCGCTCCCTGCGGCCAGCTGCGCTGCACGCTGGGAACTGTAGTCCCGCCGGACGTTGGTCCGGCGCGGCACCTCCCTCACGCTGCCGCCCGGCCTCGGCTCCCCGCCCCGCTCCGCGCTCCTCCCCGCGCCGCCGGCGGTTGTCCCTCCGTAGACGGAAGCCGAGGAGGGAACGAGGGAGCCGGGGAGGTCGGAGCGGCGCGATGGGGGATTCCAAAGTGAAGGTGGCGGTGCGCGTCCGCCCCATGAACCGGCGAGGTGAGAGCCTCCTCCTTCAGCGCCCCGCAGCCCGGCCGGCCCGCGGCGGGAGCGGCCCTGAGGGCGGCGGGTCCCGTCGGCGTCCGTCCGCGTCCGTCCGGTCTGTGTGTGGAAGCGTAACTGTTACCGGGCGTGTGCGGGAGCAGGGATGGATGTGCTTGTGTCCGTCGGGTGGGTGAAGCCGGGCTGCCCCCACGAGCGGCTGTCTCCACTCCTGACACGTCTCTGCTTCAAAACTGACCTCTTTTTTTCCTCATCTCACCCCGTTTTGTGCTTGGTTTTTTTTGTTTGTGTGTGTGGACACCCCGGCCCACACCTCCTGCACCTGTTTTACAGCCAGGCCCTACCCTGTGTCGGAGATTTCTTCCTTCTTCCTGCTCCTTGGGGTTTTGGTGGAAAGTAACACCGTTTCTGTCTTTCTCCTGCACCTCCGTTGAGTAACTTCTCCTCTTTGCCCTCGTTGAGTGAGGGGTAATGCATTAACTGGGTGAAATGTGGGGGAAACACATGAAAACAAACATGAAAACATGGAAGAGGAAGTGTGAATCGAGGAGAGGTTTTGGTGGTGTTTTGGGTTGGTTTTTCTTTTTTTTTTTTTTCTTTCCCTTATTTTTTTTTTTTTTTTTTTTCCCCTCAATGAAACTTGCCTGAGGGTTTTGTTAATCACACCGCGGTCTGGGCATCTGTTTAAATGTTTATGACTTGTCTTAATTAGAAAAACTTGCTCTAGATGATAAGGAAGCAAGTATGAAAAGGGAACTGCAGCCAGGGAGTGGGGAGGTGAAGAAGGAGGCAGGGATCCAAGAAACGTGTAAGGTTTTGTTTTCCCACATTCTCACAGAAGTATGCCAATAATTCCTTGGGGGTGATGGAGTGAAGGCAGTTTAATAGCTACAGCTAGTGATCTGAAACTAAATAACGCTTTTAGTTTGTTTTGGTAAGTAGAAAGAATAAATGTTAATGTTGCTGCATCAAGTATTTCCATGCCTTTTGAAACGGAGGTGTCCAGATGTGGAGTCCTCAGTACCAGACTGACATGGATCTGTTGGAGTGCATCCAGAGGAGAGCCACAAAAATGATCCCAGGGATGGAACAGCTCTCCTGTGAGAACAGGTTGAGAGAGCTGGGGCTGTGCAGCATGGAGAAGAGAAGGCTGTGAGGTGACCTGAGAGTGGCCTGTCAGTATCTAAAGGGGAGCTACAGGAAAGAAGGGGACAGACTCTTTAGCAGGGTCTGTTGTGATAGAACAAGGGGAAATGGATTTAAACAAAAAGTGGAGAGATTTATACTGGGTGCAAGGAAAAAGTTGCTTACAGTAAAAGTGGTGATGCACTGGCTTCCAAAAGAGGTTGCCCAAAGAGGTGGTGGTGCCCCATCCCTGCAGACAGCCAAGGTCAGGCTGGATGGGTTCTGAGCACTGATGGAGCTGTGGGTGTCCCTGTTCAGTGCAGGCAGTGGGACAGATGGACTTTAGGAGTCTCTTCCGACTCATTTCTATGATGCTACGAAATGTCAGACTAAGTTCATCAGAGTTTTTAATTCTCACAAGTGAAGTAAAGGAGATGGAATTAAGAAGATGGGTTAGGTCAGTTGAAGGTATTTTGACCAAAAATCTGTTGTTTTTTTTTTTTTTTTTTTTAAACTTCAGCAGTGTGCAAAATTGAGGGAAAGTACATCCTTGTAGAGAGTTGGTGGGAGAAGATTCAGGGACAGTGAGGTAGGAACTGGTGTGGAGTGGATCTGGAAGGTGGTGCCTTGTTTCAGGCATGGAATCATAGATTTGTTTGAGTTGGAAGGGACCTTTAAAGGTCATTTGATCCAAGTCCACAGCAGTGAACAGGGATACCTACAGCTCCATCAGCTGCTCACAACCAGCCTGACACTCAGTATCTCCAGGGACAAGGCACCCATCAGCTCTGGGCAACCTGTGCCAGTGCTTCACCACTCCTGTTGTAAAAAAAAAAAAAAGCTTTTTTACATATATTCATGGTTATATCCAGGGCTCTGTTCCTTCTAGCCTTGGTCTTTCTTCTTGTCCATGTCGCTTTCCTTTCATAGGTCATTTTGGCTGCGACCTAGATATTTTCTGTCTTGTTTTTTTTTTTACTGCCTGGATTGTGAGATTGTACAATAATTCAGGTTGGAAGGGACCACTGGAGGTCTCTAGTCCAATCAAATTGGATCAAATTGCAGATGAAATTGGGTTAAATTGCACAGGTTCAGTCAAGTTTTGAATCTTCGAGGATGAATAATACACCTTCCCCTTCTGCTGTATGTATTTTTCATACAGCCCTAGTTTGTGCACGTGTGGTGGTCTTCAATGGTCTTCAAGCTATTTTTAGCTACGGACTGCATTCTGCACGGATGTAATAGAGGATGAAGTGGAGGATATCGGGGGGGAAATGTGGCAGAAGATTATAGCTTTAGAGGTGTATATATTTGGGGGTGCATCTTGTTATCAGAGCTATTTCATTCCATGGAAAGTAAAAGAGGTAACACACCAAAAAGACTTGCTGTGGCTTTGCTGTTAGCAGGGTCATCCAGGAGTGATGGATGTCTGAGGATCCAATACTCCCTGTTCAGGGGGAAGAAAGAGCACTTGTCCTACACGTAGCTTGGCAGTTGAGGTGCACCTCCTCTCTGTAAGAACTGCTTTGCAGCTATTAAGTGCCCTGTTATTTTGCAAGCAGTACGTGAATTCACAGAATCACAGTGTGGCTTGGGTTGGAAGGGACCTTAGTTTCGTGTAGGTCCAGCCTAAAAGATGGAATTCCTTTCCCTACCCCAAACAAGCTTTCCTGGAATTGTTTGTTGTTGTTGTTACTTGTTTTGTTTTATTTCTGGGTGAGTTATTTGCCATAATCCAGATGTTATGGTCAAGTGATGTTTCTGATGTTCCTAGAATTTGCAGAAATAGTGATAAGCCTAATATTTTCTTACCTCCTTGGTGCTAAATTTAAGCATTTATGTAGCTGCTTTTCTTAAGAGTCATCTAGTTGTTAAAGTTCTGTGGCTTTGCTTTTTTCAATAAGCTTTGAGGCTTTCTTGGAAACCCTTTAGTATGTGCTTTGTTCTAAATAACATTTGTCCGAAGTTCTGGGACTTTGGACGTGAAGCAAGTATTTGTTTTCTTCAGGGTCACGAGTAATGTTTTTTCCTTCCCTCTGCACCAAAGGGCTTAAAACTGCAAACCTGTCAGATGGCTGTAACTGTAGGAATTGAAGCTTTGAAATGTTTACTTGTGGCAGTGGTGGTTGTCTTTAGTGTTTGAATTATGAATTTCTTAAGGCGAGGGTTTATTAGGTTAATAAAAGTGGTATGTTTAACCATTACTAATTTATACAGCTCATAAAAGTATAATAAGGTCTGTGTGTATGTTGAAGGGATTTCTGCATCAAATAGTTGCTTATGGCACTGCATTTCGAGGTGATTGCATTGAGGGTCCTGCTCCAGTCTTGTGTGAAGTGGCAATCTATAAAGTAAGCTTGCAGTACTAATTTGTAGCAGTGAGAGGAAGTGTTCCTAATTATACTTGAATGGCTTACCTTTTCAGATCTATGTTATTTTTTGCATTATGCTTCAAATTAGGTCTAAATCCTACAGACTGTCTATGGAAGCCATGCTTTTATAAAGCAACTTAGCTGTTATTTCACCTGCAGCATCACATCTGAAGCTGCAAGCTCTTTGGGGTAGCGGTTATGACTTCTCTATTGCACTTCATAGAATCATGTGAGTTGGAAGGGACCCCTTCAAGGCCATCTGTCCCACTCCCTGCACTGAGCAGGGACACCCACAGCTCCATCAGTGCTCAGAGCCCATCCAGCCTGACCTTGGCTGTCTGCAGGGATGGGGCACTCACCATTGCTCAGAGCAGCCTATGCCAATGCCTCAGTACCCTTACTGTAAAAATCTCTTTTTCCTTACATCCAATCTAAATCTTCTCCACTTTTAGTTTGAAACCACAAACCATCCTTTTGAAATCATACTTTGCATAAAGATCTCTGTTAACATGCTTTTATGAAATTGAGAGCTTTGCACTGTTTCTTTTAAAGACTTCCTTTTTCTTGGTTTTCTTGCAATATGTCATTCACTAAAATATTTCCTAGTGTACCACTTGTTCTATTTTTTTGTAATAACCAGGGACTTCCTTTGCTGTTGTTGGATTTTCCTTTATGAATATTGTCTCTGGCTTCATGTATCACAGAATCACAGAATGGCCTGGGTTGAAAAGGAGCACAATGCTCATCCAGTCCCAACCCCTGCTGTGTGCAGGGTCACCAACCAGCAGACCAGGCTGCCCAGAGCCACATCCAGCCTGGCCTTGAATGCCTGCAGGGATGGGGCATCCACAGCCTTCTTGGGCAACCTGTTCCAGTGCCTCACCGCCCTCTGGGTGAAAAACTTCCTCCTAAGATCCAACCTAAACCTCCCCTGTCTCAGTTTATAACCATTCCCCCTTGTCCTATCACTATCCACTCTCACAAACAGCCGTTCCCCCTCCTGTTTATGTGCAGAGCTCAAGTAATACCACGAAGCAGAGCAAAAGACAGCTTGAGGCTTTTCAGTACAGATTTGCTTTATTCAACATTTTAGTCTCGGGTGATGTTAGTGTGCAAACATCCCATAGGCGTGTTCAAACCCTTGTGTTTCTCTGTGCCTTTAGTCAGTTGAATGTGGTGTTAATTAAAATGTAAAATCTTTATCAATACACTGGCAAAATACAAAGGCTGCAAGGTGAACCTGATAGCGGCATTTTGGTATTTAAAGGGGAGCCACAGGAAAGAGGGGGACAGACTCTTTAGCAGGGACTGTGGTGATAGAACAATGGGAAATGGTTACAAGCTCGGGGAGGGCAGGTTTAGATTAGATATAAGGAAAAAGTCTTCTACAGTGAGGGTGGTAAGGCGCTGGCACAGGTTGCCCAGAGGTGTGGTTGTTGCCCCACTCGTGGAGACTTTCAAGGCCAGGCTGGATCAGGCCCTAGGCAATCTGATCTAACTGTGATGTCCCTGTGCATGACAGGGGAGTTGGACTAGATGGCCTTCAGAGGTCCCTTCCAACTCTAAGGATTCTATGATTCTGTGAGTTACACTGAAGGATGTGGTCAGTGATATCTTATGCCAGCATAAACAACTGCTATCATAGAATCATTAAGGTTGGAGAGGACCTTTTAATCCATTAAGGTTGGGTCAACCACCAAGCCATTGCCACCATGCCTGCTTAATGTTGCTGCACCTCTATTGAGTTAATACTTTTCTGTTCAAACGAGTCAGCTAACTGCAAAAACAAGTCACAGAATCGTAGAATTATGAAGGTAGGGATCCTACAGGAAAGCTGGGGAGGGACTTTTTATAAAGGCATGCAGTGACAGGGTGAGGGGAAATGGCTTTAAACTGGAAGAGGGTAGGTTTGGACTAGATATTAGGAAGGAATTCTTTACTGTGAGGGTGGTGAGACAAAAGAGGTTGCCCAGAGAGGCTGTGGATGTTCCCACCCTGGAAGCATTCCAGGCCAGGCTGGATGGGGCTGTGAGCAAGCTGGGCTACAGGGAGGTGTCCCTGCCTACAGCAGGGGGTTGGAACTGGGTGATCTTAAAGCTCCCTTCGAACCCAAACCATTCTGTGATTCTAAGATCATCTGTTTCAACCACCCACCTGTCACCACCATGCCCACAAACCCGCATCACTCGGTGTGACATCTGCCCTTTGTGTTGTAGTGCTTGGAAGAGCATCCTGGAGGAGCAGCAGCAACACAGTGCAGGCAGCAGGCTGCAGGAAGCTCAGGTTGGGTGCCCATGCCCACCTGGGTCTGTGCTGTGTGCTCCCAGCCCTGCTTCTGGCAGTGCTATCTGAGAACGCTGCTTTTGGACGTTTGTTGCCTATGGCTTCCAGTGTAGACAGCTAGATGGCTTGTAAATGGACACTCAGGTATCTATTATGGTAATGTGTATATTCATCCGGACTAGTTTCTGTGTGCAGACAGGGATCCTTTGTATTTTGATGATAAAGCATCTGTCTCCAGTGCTTGTCAGGAGGGAATTTGCTTCTCTATCTGTGTAAGCCTCTGACTGCAGTGTTAGGTGCTAATTTTCTGTCCTACTCTTTGGAGGTTGCACTCTCAGGCACTTGACGCATGTGTTTGTTTTGGGGGAAGGAAGCAGAGGTCGTTCTGTGTTTGTTTTCCCAGAGAAGATTACGACAGAAACATTCTATCTATAAATTGGAGTTTGTGCAAGCAGTCTTAAAAGATTAATTATGGCATTAGAGTACATGAAATGGCACCTGTTATATCCTGATGGCAATATATGAGCACCAGGCTTTTCTTCCCCATTGTCCTTGTGATAAACGGGCACCTGGGCTTTTTAGTATTTCCTGCTCGCTGTTGATAACCTATGAAATAATGTTTGTGGTAGGAGCAGCCTGGAGACAGGGTGACAAATGGGAAAAGCAGGCAGAGTTCGTGTTTCACCCTGCATTCCTCAGGCAGGCAATTGATTTTTAAGGACTCCTCAGGTGTTATGAGTTTATTCCCCACTGCTGAAGAACCGGTGGGACTACCACGCAGGCAAATGGGGATGCCACAAAGGCAAGCAATTCTTGTGCTAATTACATCTTTAGAGCTAGCCTTAAGTGCAGTATGAGATTACATTTCTGCTCTGGTTTCACCTCTGCTTCATCTTCAGGAAGCCGACAAAGGATCGTGCTTGCTGTGAATAATTCTACCTTGGCTTTTAGTGGCAGAGTAAACGTTGCATTTCATTCACTTTGAAGCCTGAAACAAAGCAGCCCGGAGTTACATGCCGAACTTCTCCGAGCTCTTTGCTGCATCACAGAGTCACCCAAGTGCTGTATGTCCAGCTGAGCAGCGTGTGCAGCAGCAGCACTGCCTGTGGGTAAGGTGAATGTCCACATACACGTCGTGCCTTCACCACAGCCATTGGGCAAGCTCTCCTTTTGCAGAAAGTGAAACAACTGAAGGTAAAATAAACTCATTTGAGCAATGTAGTGTTAACAAGTGAGATGAGCTTGCTTGCCTTCACTGTGCTCATGTACTGACTTAAGTCATGAGCTGACTTAAACCTCATCATCAAGGTAGTATTGTGTGCCCTTCCAGATGTACTCATGCATATTTGATGACTTTTAATTGCCACAAACTGAAAATTTCATGAATGATATTTGTGCAGTGAATATATAGCAGAGCAGCTTGAAAGACACCTCCTTTGACTTGGTGTTGGTAAGCATTAGAGACGAATCAAATTACTGCATTTTTGTCCCAAACTCCTAAGTCAGTACAGCTTATACTGACTGCTCTAGGAGTGTTTTTAGGCTAACATTGTCTTTTAAGCTCTTAGCAGGATCATTTAGATCTGAGTTATTTTCGCTCTCTGTTGTGTGGTCAGTTAGTTTTGCCTTTATTTATGTTGACCTCTGCATAGCAAAGGGCAAAGAGAAAAGTCACTTTAAGGCAACAAACACTGGCAGGGAGATGTGAGGACCTGTTGTGCTTGAGCCAGCTTTCAGCTTGCTGAGAAAACAACAACAAAAACAAAGGCCTCTGTTTTTGTTAGTTGGCTTTCACTGAGTGTGTGATAAATGACCTTCTAAATATTTTTAAATTAGTATTTAAACATTTTGGAGTGATCTTGCTATTTGCTTTTTCAGACTGGAAAAGGCAAAAGGAACTGACTGCAATTTCTTTTTCAATGCAGCTTGAAGACTCATATTGCAGTCCTCCGCTCTAGCCTTCAAGGGAATGTTAAGCTCCTGAAAATCTACTGGCAGTTTAAAAAGTAAAATTTCTGTTATCTCTACAGGAGATTATATTGAGCTGTTGCATTTGGGGCCAGTTTTGACTTATGAGCTTACTACGTGCACTTCAAGCCTTTCACATTTTCCTTTTTGTACCTCAGTGCTGTCTGTGGGATAACCGAGGTGTCACTGCAGGTGCAGCTGCCCCACACATCTGGTAGTGGGACCAGGACAGTTCTGCTTCAAGTTTATTCAACCTGCCTTATAGTACCAGGCTTGCATCTTTGTTTCTGGGATCAAAAAAGGGCTGAAAAATCTATCAGTCCTCAGAAACAGGAACTTCTTAAATTGAAATCTGATGGAGAAGGCGGTATGGAAATAAAGGCACTTGATGACTTGGGAAAGGGCAATCAGCTGGGATCATTTTGTTTGGTGACCATGGCTGTGAGATGTGTTCTTGGGACACTGGCAGAAAAACTTCCAGTACGACTGCAGGGCAGTGCAGAGGGTTTCATTGTGCACTGGGTTTGATTCCAAACCCCTACCAGAGGAAATGAGTTGGAAACCTCAATTTCCATCCAGTGTCGTTGTTATTTGCTGCCCATTTATGAAGAGAGTTCCCTAATTGATCTGAAAATGAAAGTGGAGATTTCCTAGAGTTGAAAATGTCCAGCATTTTCCAAAGTATTTTTCCTCTCCCCATCCTCCAGGATTCACGTACATTCTTTCTCTCTGCCCCAGGCCTATTCAGTACACTTTAAAGTTCTACCTCTATTCATGTTTCTTGACACTGCTGTGGAAAATGTGCTGTGCTGAGTTTATGATTACCAGAGGTGTAACTGCTATTAGAGAAGGAATGGAAACTCCTACTCTGGGAGTGCACCATCACATTGCTGGCCTGCTGAATCCACCATTAGTTATGGTGGTATGTTGCTCCAGGGTGCTTTTCCTGCTCTCTCCTTTTCTCATTTTTGTTCCTTATCTGAAACACGTTGAGTTTCTTAAGCTAGTGAAAAACTGCAGAGGGCATGGATGGTGTGGTGGAGCTTTTGTTGGTGGTGGGTTTTTTTGCAATGCTTATGAGGCTTGTCAAAGGCACTTAGGGTTATTGTAGTCATTGAAGATATGCATGCATGTAGGGTTTCACTTAAAGATCTGCATTGCTTGAATTTTTATTGCCACTTTTGTGGGGAGTTGAAAAATCAAGAGAAATGGTAGAGAAAAGCTGGAGTTTAAAGGAGGCCTTCCTTCAGACAAGTAAAATACAAAGTCATTGGGGAGATCTGCGAGTAGTTTGGATGCCCGTGGCTTAACAATTAGCTTTGCACTTAGCCCAGCTTTGCTTAACACTTTCATGACTCTGAAATGAAAGAATCACAGAATGGCCAGGGTTGGAAGGGACCTCAAGGATGATGAATCTCCAAACTCCCCACCACACGCAGGGCCACCAACCTCCACATTTCATAGCAGCCCAGGCTGCCCAGGGCCCCATCCAACCTGGCATCCAACCTCCAGGGATCCACGGGGCATCCACAGCCCCTCTGGGCAGCTGTTCCAGCACCTCACCACTCTCCTAGTAAAGAACTTCCCCCTGATATCCAACCTAAACCTTCCCTCCTTCAACTTAAAACCATTTCCCCCTGTCCTGCCATGATGAAGAGTGATAAAGGTAATACCTTTTTATTATGGATGTCACAGTTCTCTTATGCTGAAGCTTTGAAAGACTTTTCCTGCAGTACACATTTCTTGAGATGAGTTCTAGTTTCAGTTTTTCCAAAAGCAATTAGCTGATTGGTTTCCTGATTGGATGAAGCAGATGAAGCAGATGAGTAGTTGATTGTGTTTGCCTGGTGATGACTGAAGGTATAGGAAGGTTAGCAATAATAATGGGTGAGATTTTAGGTCTTGTTGGTATAACAGTGAAAACACAGAGCTACAGGATCTGTGATAAATGTCTGAAGTTTGACTGTGAGAGCCATCTGTGTCATCTTTTCACTTCTAAATTCCAGGCTGCCTTATCTGTGTCTGCAGTGGAAAGAAACAATACTGCTCAACCCTGACAAACGAGTCCTTGCTGCAAGATGAACTCATCAGTGGGTTTTGGATGTGTGTGCTTATCTTCTTACCTTGGCACATCCTCCTTCTCCTTGTTGTTCAGGGGCAGAAAGTGCTCTGCTTACCTAGGAGATACTGAAACTAGTAAAAGTAAGGGTGGGGTACCTGTGTGATCATAGGATAAGAGGAAGATAATCTCTCTATGACTCTAACCTGCTTTAGTAACAATGAAGATTTAATGAGGTTGAAATTATGATAGAATTTGCAATAGTGGCTGATGTCAGATTCATCTCTAAACCTGGAGTCATTAAAGAAGTCAGAAATCAGTCAAAGAATATGCTTTGTAACAGAGAAAGAATTGGTTGAAAGTGTATGATGTGCTATTAAAGCAGATTTTAAACTATTTTTAGCTAAAAGCAGTGCTGTTCTGTGAAACTTTTGCCAGGGTAGGTGGAATACATGGTCTTAAGGGTATCTGATAAATAACCCAGCTTTAGAGGTTGATTGCAGCTGTTTCTTGAGGTTTATTTCATGGGACACCCTGGGCTGATGTACCACCTCAGCCTTGGCCAGGAGATCTCCTTATTGTGCCTCCTCACTCCCCACTGGGAAGATCCACACTGCCTCAGATGCTCTTCAGACCTTTGACTGGGCTGCTCTAACTTTCTGCAGTGGCTGAACACATCCATTTTGCCCACTGTAAGGAACTCTCTTATCCTGTCTGTGTGTGCTCTTGGAAGTATTTCACAGAGATCAAATGAATGCTTGCAATACTTCTGAGTTTAGCAGTAGTCTTGGGCACAAAACCTAATATCAGCATTCTCTCTCAAGAGATTGATTTAAAAAACATGAGAGCAGCCATAGGACTTGTATACAGAATGAGCATGCCTTGTGCTTTCCGTAAGGGAAGTAGCATGTAAAAACCTTCTTGAGTGGCTGAGGAAAAGCAGGTCACTGCAGTACAGAGTGTTAATCACTAACCAGCCGAACCGAGATAGTGGCCTGTCGGATCTGGGATGCGTGAAGAATATACTTTGAATTAAGGAAGTATGTATTGCATACTAATGATAGGTAAATCGACTTTCAGGGTGTGGAGATACATTAAAATAAACATCAGCTTCTGAAACTTGTCTGTCTTTTCCTTCCACAAAAGCAGAGTTTAATAACAGAGCAGTTCAGAAAGAACTGGAGTTTCGTGTGACTGGTAGACTTGAGCTTTGGTTTTCTTTGTTATCGTTCAAATAGTGAAAGACCTCTAACATCTCTTACAACAAAAAGAGAAACTTCCTTTTCCTATGCTATTTAACAGTAGTGAGAAGCCAGCGAGGTGTCATACAATAAATTAAGATCTGCAGTCTGAGTTTATAAGGTGCTGTGAGGTGAGTGAGCACGTAGAGGTGACACAGAAGGAAAGAGCAGAGGTGAAGGAGGACGAGGATTATAATTAATGTGATTAGATGTGCATATTTGGGTGATTGAGGTGGGGTGTGGAACTCCATATGGAGGTTACTGTGTGTAGCCTCTCTTCATCACAGCACGTGAGAACATTGGGCATTCACTGGGTGTGATTCGTGGGTCGTGGTTGTAGGCATCAGCATTTGGCTGCACTTTCCAAATTCTGCATTGGAACGTAAGAAGATAGGAGTGGATTGCTTGTGCTCAGACCTATGTCTATAGGCAGTGATTTTGGTTGCAAGTGGCTGTTTGTTCTTTTGTATCTAACTCCATTTGTCATTGGGTGGATGCCTTGGGCGCTTGTCAGTGTTATCTGAAGCTTTTATTTCGTTTCCCCTGCCTCTGCAGCTAAGAATTCTCATCCATTCCAGCTATTCTTCTTACTCATAGGATATATCCCATTGCTTAGCATCATTTGGGAGAGCTGGGCTTTCCAGCTGGCTTGGAGCCTGTTGGGAAGGATAAGCCCTTTCCTCCACGCTCATACCTAAATTATTTTTGATGGGACTTGAATTTCAGTGAGCAGGTGCCCCGGGACTGACAGCTGGCATGGTGTGCTGCAAGCAGCACAAGAGTGGCCAGGGAAACGTGCTGCAGATGGCAGGGGCAGCCTTCCCTCCGAGCAGGAGGCATTGAGACAGCAATGAGAAGAGCTGTCAGAGTGGTACCATGCCTAATGGATCTTTCCCCAGAAGAAATTTCATACTGTCTTGTATGTGCTGATTGTCCTTCAGAAAAACCCAAGTGCTCTTTCTTGTTTTGAAAAGAGTGCATGCTTTAAAGCTGGACAAAATCCATCCCGGCAGAATATCTCTAGAAGTGGAATTTGGCAATAGTCCTGTTTCTATTCTCTAGCTGATGGGTGGCTGTCAGGCTGCATGAATAAATTTGGTGTCTGGAGGAAGTAATGGTGTGTATAATCCTAGTGCTTTAAGAGCAGCACTTGACACTTTCTCATTTCTTTATAGAGCTTGATCTGCATACAAAATGTGTGGTGGATGTGGATGCAAACAAGGTTATTCTTCATCCTGTAAACACCAACCTTTCAAAAGGAGATGCCAGGTAAGATTTTTGAATGAGGAAGGTCAGGTTTTGTAAATTAAATGAGGCAAACAACTGAAGCTTTGATAGAGGGCTTTCAGTTTAAATAAATGACATATATATATTCCTTCTGCTGTGTACTTACCATCATCTGTAAAGTAAGGCTGACTTTACTATAGTGGCAAGATGCTTTGATAACCAAGAACTTGCTGCATTTTAAAGACAAACGTTTGCCTCCTGCTATAAACAATGTGATAGCAATTAATTGGTCTGTGAACTGTTTCATTTGTTTTCAAATGTTACTATGGGACTAAAGATATTTAAATCTGCAAAATAATTTGAGCAGGGCACAGTTTTGTCAGTTTGGAATGAAATAAACCTGGATGGTTATTTTCTCATAGTGGGCTTGTATTCAGTGTGTGGGAAGGGGATTAGAAATGTGATGGAGAGGTGTAGTTCTAAGATGGTCTTGCCAGTGAGACACTGTATGCATCACAATACTTGGAGAGGTGGCTAAGGGCAGGAACTAGTTTGTGTAGGAACTGGCATCAATTTGTTAAACTACTGTGAGAAGTCCTGTAATGTTTGTTAGGGTTAAGGTTGGGACCGATTAATTTATTGCTCGTTTGCAAGGGGAGGAAATGTGAAGAATGTATGTGTGAAACAAAGTAACAGGGGTCCAGGAAAAGGCAGAACCCATTACTGGGCTTGTACAATCAATCGTGGTCTGTTTTCTGGGAGGGAAAATAGGGGGGATGTGGTGTTAAGGGCGACAGAAGTGAGAGAAATTCAGTTAAACACACAAAAGAGCTTTGTTTAAATGCAACATATCATAGTAAAGCTATAAAGCCAGTGATCAGTGAAAGCATTCTTTCCTGGTTCCTGCTAATTTAAACTTTATAAACCTCAAGTTGTAATACATGGAAAAGCAAACTATCAAGTGCAACAGATGCTTTACTGACAGCAGCCAAAAGACTTACTATAGGCAGTGGGATTGGAGCTTTAAGAAGATACTTAAAAATGGCTGTGTGGGTGGAGTGTTTTTGTTTGTATTAATATCCGCCTCCTCCGGAGACACGTGCTTTGTTCAGCTGACAAATACCTGAGTTGATGTGAGCCTTTCAAACTGCACAAAGTGACAGGTAAATGAGATTCTCAAAAGCCAACTTAGTGGTATGAAGAATGCTATTCAGAGCTTCTCTTAAAGCACGATGACCGAACAAATGCTGCATAGTTCATTGTTACAGATATGTTATAAAATGTTCATAGTGTAGTCAGGAGAGAATACGTCATGCAAATCATGCCTCCTGGCAAGGGAGGAATCGTTTGGCAATGGCGTTGGCTTCCCAGACAAGATGGTGAGTCCTGTGTGAGAAACTGGCGTGCCAGGCTGAAGAATGGCTCATTTGCATTTTCACAAATACCCATTGCTAATCTAAGCAGCAAGCACAGTAAATTTATATGGGGTGATTAATAAAAGAGAGAAAAGTGGAGGCCCATTAAGTGCGTGGAAGATTTGCCTACAAACATTGTGACAGCAAATCTCAGAAGCATAACTGGAGTAGTGAGGATGTAGAACAGTCTTACCCAGAATGTGATACCCTTAAGATGGGCACCCACTAAACCGTCTTTGTGCAGCTCCACCAGAGAAATCTTAAATATCAGATCAAGGAAAATGTTTGTTTTTATTTGTTTTTGGCTTAAGAAAAGTAGTTTTGTAAATAAACTCTGTAGAGATGTGCAAAGCAAGCAGGATACATTTGAAAACCTTAGCAGCTTAGCTTAATTTCTCATTAAGATGCCAAGGTCACTTCAGGAACTGTGGATAAAATTTTAGAGGTAGAAATCTGTGCTGTCCCATCCTTGCTTACGTATGACTCAGCTGTGCTCTGGCTGGGAGCTAAGTTTGTAAAAACAGCCTGTGACTTTTGGAAACATGCATGTTTTCCCATTTCCATCCTTTCTGGTAGAAACCAAGTTTGAGAGATGGGTAGGTGTGTAAATAGTGAGCTTAGGAAGCAAAATAGGGCCACAGTTGTGTCTGTCTCCCCAGAGTGCTTCTTGCAGGCTAAAGAATTCTTTATAATGTGTCTGTCCATCTGCAAAAGATGTCAGAGAAGTCTTTTCCCTATCTGTTGTGTATTTTGACGATACCTAACTTGAGATGTGTGAGATCTGACTTTTGGACACAGCAAATGGTGTTGATGCAATTGCCACTGGAACCATTTCAGGTCTTGAGAAAAAGAATCTGGCTTCTTCGAATTTTCCATTAAAAATTAAGGAATTATTTGAAAATCCAGGTGACAGCTGGTCAGCCTCACTTTCTTCTGTGTCTACAAACCGAATATAATATTTGCACATTTCTCTGGGGACTTGAAGCAAATGCATGTAAAACACTTGGTCACAGAAAAGGAAGTCTGTTTTTGTACAACTTCATAAATCTCGTGTCCTGTTGGTTTTCTTTAACCAAGAAATGACCTTTCTTGAGACAGAGAAGTGAATCCATTTCTTTTATAGAGTGATCCTTATTAGTGCTGCACTGGTTTCAGTAATCTGATCTTGTACAAAGGATCAGTTTTGGAATTGGATGACCTCCAGGCTTTGTTCCTAGCCTTGGAATATTGAGTTTGTGTTGGTTGAGTGGTGGTTTCTTGTATTGAAATGATCAACCTTTTTTGAGTTGCTTTTCTAACTTAATTTGCTGCATAGCCTGGAGTTTTGTCACAAGTTTCCCCAAATGACCTCTTTAAATCAAAATCTCCTCTTCCAAGGATATATGAACCTCCAGGGAGTCGTAGAAATGAGCAGCACCATCAGCATGACTTGACCACTTCTTTTTTTTGCCTTGTGCAGTTGTCCGTTCTCTCTGTTGCAAATGTCAGGGTTAAAGTTCATCAACACAGGATTTACTGTGCACTGCAAAGATTGCTCAGAATATTATTACTTAGTGGCTAGAGCTTGAAAGAGAGTGTGAACTCAATCAGATTGAAAAGAAAAGGTAAGTCTTACAACAACAATTGAAATGCCTGTAAGAATCCTTTTGAAAAACATTTCTTTAGGTTCTTCAATTTAACTTTCTTTTAATTATTTACTATCCATTTGCTTGTGCTGTGATCATTACCTTTCCCAAAAAAGACCTATTAAAAAGACTTTAAAAAAAAAAAAAATTATTTTGTGGAATGAGAAAAAGGACTTTATTATATACTGCAAGTGTAGCTGTAATTGGTGTATAATTGATAAATGGTCTGAAATTGATTGTCTGCCATGTGCCTGTGCATGAGCTGTGCTATCTGTAAAACAAAGCATTAATCTTCCCAACAAACCATCTTTGAGCCTTTTTATTAAGTGAATATGCTATAAAAAAAGATTAAAGTAGTGCTGACTTCTGTGTACTCTTGTCTTAATTTGTGGTTTGCAGATACTTTACTTTTTATTGTAGATGCTTTACTTCTACACAACAGAACAATTCCAGAATTGAGGCAGCATTTGGATTGAAATAAACAGTTCAGCATGTTAAATCTTTCAGTAGGTCAGCTTTGGAAGAGTTTTTTTTCCCTTTTAAAGCTGAAGAGCCCTTTAAGCCTTTTGAAGAAGTGAAGATTAGGACAAAGTGAAACAATTCTGTCGAAGACTTAGGAGCTGAAAAATGGGAACTGGAATACAAGAATCAGGGAATCTCAAAGACCAAGTGCCATCAGTTCACTCATTTTGAAGCATCAAATATGCACTTGGATGAATGGCTGTAAATGTATGCAACCTCTACATTAAAAAAAATAAATAATAGAAAGATTGCAAGGGCTTACCAGTTGTCAAACACTACTGCTGTGGTCCTGCTGTGGAAATTAAAATACATCTGTTGAGCCAAGCTTTGCATTGTAATCTAACTGGAAAGTTTATAAAATCCCTACATGCAATGCTAAGTAATGACTACAATGCGTAGAGCTTTTGCCAAGCTCAGAAAGTCTATTTAGAACAAGATCTTATCAAAGTGTGCTTTCACCTATTCTTTGCTCAGCTGCTGGAAGGCAGAAGATGGCATTTGCAAGTCCCTGTGCTGCAGTCAGCCTGGTGTGATCACCCTGCCTTACTGCTGGGCAGCAATGAGTGTTCCAGGAGGCAGGACGAGCTCCTGCCAGCCTTGCCTGAGCACTTACACAACTCCTGGGCCATGGGCCCAGCTTTCATCCGGCAGTGATGTGCTGTGTGGCTGCATCTTACCAGATTTGATGTGTGGAGAGTTTCTGATCGTGTGCTCTCTCGGTAACTATGGGAAATGCTAATCTTAATGTAGCTAGTTATGTGGGAAATGCCTGGATAGTGGCGTGGTGAAGTTTGCACATGGAATCCTTAAGGTTGAAAAAGAGCTCTTAAGTTCATCAAGTCCAACCATCAACCCTGCCCCTGTGCCCACTAATCCATGATCCTCGGTGCCACATCTTTGTGTTTCTGGAACACCTCCAGGGACGGTGACCCCACCACCTCCCTGGGCAGCTGTGCCACTGTAGCACCACTCTTTCTGAGAAGCTCTTCCTAATACCCAGCCTGAACCACCTCTGGCATATACATAGTTCTTATCCAAACATTTAAAAATGAGCAGCGTGTTGGCTGGAGAAACCAGTAGCCAGTAAAAAATACTTGCATTATTCGTTTAGATTTTCTTTGTGAAGAAGCGTATGTGTCACTTGCACAGCTCACTCAAGTGTTTGATATATGTGGAATGGAAGGCAAGAACTGCAATTAAAAGAAGGTTTAGCAAAAGTTGAAAATACAGTGATCCTTTTTGTCTAGGCTGTAGAATTTCATTGTTTGGTGCAATAATTATTTCTCTTTGTAACCTCTGGAACAGCAGGGAGATATTCAAGGTGCCCAGGGAGGAAATGTTGGCATGATTATATGTGTGTTCATGTATTTATTTATAAATACAGCCTGGAAATGCTGAGTGCTAGAAGGAATGGGAACACTTTGGCTTTTAAAAATAATCTGTGGTAACAGGAGTGCATAGGGATGCACGCTTCGGTTGTTCTGCCTTTGGAAAGGATGTGCATAATCAGTAAATGAGGAAGACGTATGAGTGCAGTGCTATACACAGAGTGAATCTGCAAAACTCCTTACCCATACAAAAGCAGTGAGAGGCAATTATTGGTATGCATCAGTGGAAAAATGCACACATTTCTGAAAACACACCAGAACTGTGCCTGATGGTAGGTTGGAACCACTTGAAGAGCTGCCTCATCTTAGGCAGTGTTTTATGTGAGGGTCCCCAGCTGTTCACACACTGTACTTAGAAGGATCAGCTGTTGGATGTAACCAGAAATTGAATATTGAGCTTGGTGGAGCATTTGCACGATGCCGTGTGATTGCTGTTTGACAGCAAGGCAATTTAAATGAAGAAACATGATTGCATTTGAAGATGGGTGACGGCTAATTGCGCTGCGTGCTCCTTGGCCTCTCTGCATCATTCCTGGCATTGTGTTAATTCCTGCTGTGTTAAACTGCTTGGGATTGGAATAAATCAGCTTGGGATGTGAGTGCATGGAGGCTACATTAGTGGCAGTGTTACCCCTTTAAGCTAAGGAAGAGTTGCTCTCCATGCAGCTACAGGCTTGTGTTAATATCTAAATATTCTTCTTCATCACGGGGGGTTGGACTAGGTGACCTTTAAAGATCCTTTTATGATTCTATGATAATAGAGACTGAAATTTTGGGGTTAGATGTTAGTTCAGCTTTGTCTCACAGAGAACAGATCTCTGCGATGTTTCATAACACAGAAATGTTCCAGGAAGTCGTGGGGGAGGGAGGGAGCGTGTTTGTATTCCCCAGACTGATAGCTGACATCCAGAAGAAAGGGAAGCCTGCCTTTCCCAACACCCATAGTGTGGTTTGTGAGTGCATGACAGCTTGGAGGAAATGCATGTTTGCAAAAGCAGTGCTGATATTTTCCTATGTTGCTGACTCTGTGCATCTGTGGATGCAACTTTTGCTTCATGCATGGCGTTATTCTTTAAAATGATGATTTTTTTGTGGTAATCCACCTCAAGTCAGTGTTGCTGCAGGTTATTGAAAAGAATTGGTGAGTGGGGCCTTAAATTGTTGAAAGAATTCAGGTAAAACCATTACTTTTTCAGCGCATTATCAGTTTATTGTGCAGGATGTCATATAAAACTAGATTACAGAGCACATTCCTCTTCATGTAGTTTAAAGCTGAACTACATTCAGCTGCCATCTATACTGAACTGCAAAATGCAAGGTAGAAACCATCCACAAATTCTCAATGTGAACAGAAATGTTAAGCTCTATTAACTATTCTTCTAGCATGTGTGTGTCTCAGTGTGCTTAAAAAAGAACTTGATCCTGGTTTATATTGTTTAAGGAAATTAAACAGTGAGACTTTGTTTACAACAGTGAGTTGTTTTAAAGGCAGTTCCTTGCCCTCCAGTTGGATCATGCTTACTTATTTCTACTTTATGGCCAATATAGCCATAGCAAATTGGTATTATCTATTGTTTATAAACTCTGTGCTCATGCTGTAAGTGAAAGCTGCTTTTAACCTGAGCTGCGTCCTCTTGAGGGAAGAATTAGGCAACCACAGCACTGCTAGCAATTATCCATTAGATTGATCTTAGATTGCTTATATGAGAGAAGCTTTATCCAGTTGTTGCAGATCTAACAATTTTGTTGCAGAGCTAGCAAAATTGTTAACAACCAACTACACTGAAGACTTAAGATAACAGCTGAAGAATTAATTTGAATCCCGTGCCGTGTGACACTGAAGTGTAGCCTTCACCTTCTGTTTCTTGGCTTCCCAATTTCTGGCTCTTTTTCTTAGAACTTAATAGATCTGTAAAGTACCTGTAGCCCTAATTCTCCGCTAAACTGAAAGACCATGTAGTCAAACAGCAAGTTCTGGAGTTGCCTTAGCAGTGTTGACGTGCCTGCAGACAGTGTTTGGAAGTGGATGCTGATAGTTGCTAAGCAGCTTGTCCTTCACACAAACTTCTCTGGAGTTGGCAAAGGCTTCTGACTGTGAGTTATCCAAGGAGCAGACTTCTGCTGCAAATAGAAACCAATTAGCAGGTCCTTCCCATTGCAACTTTCTACCAGCAGTAAGGGCCAGTTCCTTGAGTTAAAAATAAATAAACAAATAAACTTGGCATATTGTGGCATATAGAAACTACTAGAATTATTGTGTTAGATATTTTGATGGAATGGAGATTTAAAAAGAAAAAAGCAATTTTGAGAGAACTGCATATAGGTTTACTTTTAAAGCCAGACTATATCTGAAGCTTAGACTATCACGCCATCAGAACTTCAAGGAGACTGTGAGGTGTTGTTTTCTTGACTTGTTCAATCCATAAGTTAAAGCAGACACATCTTTTATCTTTGAGAAGTGCTATTGGAGTCGGTCTCCTTCAGAACTTCAGTTTCAGTGCAACTAGAAATTGAATCATGGAGCTATTCAGGTTGGAAAGGACCTCTTAAGATCACCCAGTCCAACCCCAGCCCACCCCACCATGCCCACTGCCCACATCCCTCAGTGCCACATCCCCACGGTTCTGGAACACCTCCAGGTGACCCCACCACCTCCCTGGGCAGCTGTGCCACTGCATTGCCACTCCTGAGTACAGCTTTTTTCTTAACAGCCTGTCTGAAATTTGACACAGTGCTTTCCAGTTTATCCCAATAATTGTTCTGGGTTGTTTTTTGTTTTGTTTTGTTTTCTTTTTGGTTTGCTGCAGTGCAAGTTTTTCTCTCTGATGAAATTTAATTTAGAAGTACGTAACATTTGATTTAGCTGTAATAATTTAGAATGGTAGAAATGGAGTGAAAACTGCCTGAATGTATGAAAATGAAAAAGTGACACTAACAAACTGTGTTCTGATAGCACAAGCAGAACAAAACAGAGAATAGGTAATGAAAGCTGAGCTCTAAGTTTGAAATACTTATTTCTTATGTTGATCTGATAACTGAACACAAGACTTAAAGGTGCTAAAATATATTTCCTGTTTAAAACAAATAGATTCAAGAAAGATAGGAGCATGGCCCAGTGGCTGTAAACTGCGCTGTGAACAAGGGTAGGAGAGCAAACCCAAGGCCTGCCCTCAGAGCTGTGAATGAGTGTTGTGCCTGTGAGCACTTCTGTGGAATGATTCCATCTTAATTCTCAGCTCTTCATGAGGTAAGACTATAAAATGGGCTTAGTGGTCAGAATCATGCCCCTGCAGGCTGTGGGACTGTTTCAGTGGCTAGAGCTGCTGGGTTCTGTGGAAGCTTGCGGTTCAGCAAGGCTTTGACAACTGCACAGGTAGGCAGTATCATATATACTTTCTGCCCAGAGAGGCTGTGGGTGCCCCGTCCATCCCTGGAGGTGTTCAAGGCCAGGTTGGATGGGGCCCTGGGCAGCCTGGGCTGCTATGAAATGTGGAGGTTGGTGGCCCTGCGTGTGGTGAGGAGGTTGGAGCTTCATGATCCTTCCAACCCTGGCCATTCTGTGATTTCCCCAACTCCTTAAGTTTTTGAAAATAGAATATAAAAACCACCGGGCTTTGTTTTTTAAACTATTTATTGTCTTGTTACGGGAAGCAAACAAAAGGAGAGACCTTGTACCTTTTACTGTGTTATTGCTATGAACCTAAAGGACTTTGATCAAGTATTTGGAGTCGTTTGCATCAGTTTGAGGTTACTTCTTATTATTCCCTTTGTTGTCAGGGTGGCAATTTTAGAATTGGAAATTCAAAAGATGACACAGTTGACAGTCAGTTACCTTTAAAGCACTTAGCCTGGCTCTGTCAACATCTTACAACACTGTAAAACTGGAATTAATGCTATTGAATTCAGAGAGGATAATTCCTCTTTATCTTCATTTTTAAGTTTTTACAGTAAGAGAAGGGAAAGCTGCAGTTACCTTAGCACCTCGAGATTTGCTTTACTTTTTAATACTCTTTTACCTATTTAAATTTCAGAAGGTAAAGACAGTTTTCTCACCTCCTCCTGTGAGGAGAAATCAACAATCAACATCTCGTAGGTATTGTTTTTGTTTTCTATGAGCTAGGCCTGCAGGAATGCAGCACCTGCTGCTGGTGCATGGGCAGCACCCTTCCCTCTGGGTTGGAACTGCTGTTCTTCTTGGAAACGCTACAGCGGTATGGCTTTTGTGGCTTCCTCCTAGAGGCACTCCAAATGTTTGTTGTTGTTGCATTTTTATTTATTTAAGAGATACTCAACTATCCTCCTCTGGTTCTAATTTACCTTAAAATAACTTGTCCATTCTTTTGGTCATTTGGGGCAGGAGAAAGCTGGCTTGTCTTGTGCTGTTATGGTATGAGTTCAGCATTCAGTGCAGCCGTCACTCAGCATTGACCAGACATCAGTGTGCTATTAACCCCACCTGGGCTGAAGACAGGACATGAGGAGGTACAGGGTTAACTCAAGTTATGGCAAGTAATTGTATGCATTTTGATACATTGGCCAAACACACTCTGTGAAGAGATAAAAATATGCAGCCTTGTGTTCTGTTCTGGTAAAGGAATTTGAGAACAGGTTTCATGATTGCCAAATAATTATCATTTTTTTTGTATGTTTGAGACTCCATTTTCAGACAGCATAAATACATGACCTTCAAACTGTCAAATGGAACGTATAGAATTGCAATCAGGTATTCAACTCAAAAATCTGATCGTGTCTCTCTACTGGACTTTTATAAGCCGTGTCATAGCAGTGAGAAATATCCCTCTCTCCATAGTCTGGACTTATTCATGTCACCACTTTTTGACAGTACATACATTTGTGAACAACTTTTCTCAAGAATGAGTAGAATTTCATCAAAAATCTCTGGTGAACACTGTGAGAACTCGATAGGAATTGCAACCACTGCAGTTGAACCATATATACTATATTACATATATTATATATTTTTTGAGGACTGCTCTGAAGGTAATTATGTCCTATTTTGTGATGTTGGCCCATGACATCAGAGGCTGATGTTGGTAGTATGGCTGTAGAGGTTGAGCCATCCCACCAGTAGCTCATCATGTTTTGTTGCTGTGTGACAGATGGCAGCAGAGGAGCATTCAGACAGAATGGCATCTGACATGGAAGTGCAAAGACGTGTCACTGGATTCCTCCATGCAGAAAAAAATGGCCCCCACTGACATTCGTCGATGCCTTCTGAGCTTTGATGGAGACCAAACTATGGGTGTGAGCACAGTGGGGCAGTGGGTGGTGTATTTCAGTGGTGGTGACAGTGATAGTGGGTCAATTCCACTGGTTCAGGTTTTTATGAGCACAGCATGCGTCTTGTTCATTGCTGAAGAAAATGCAGAGCTAATGGTGATGATTATGTTAAAAAATTGTGTTTTGTAGCTGAGAATTTGCTCTGTCAAACAATGTTATCAGTTGTATCAGTTGTAGGAAGGAGTGACCTACGTGTATGTGGCCAACACAATTCCTCCTCACTCTGTGGCCAAGGCAAAGCAAAAGGTTGAACACCCATGGAATATGTGATATCAAATAATATAATTTCAGTCAGTGCATTTAACTCTGACAGCTTTGATAAGCATATGCCATGTTACAAAAATGCACAGCATAATTGTCCAATGAGCATTCTGTTGAGGAGAGAAGCAATCAGGTTAAGTAGTGATGTCTTTAGCTAAATGAATGCAGAGGAAAAGGGCTGACACTTTTGTATGTCTGGGGAGAAAAGAAATGGGCTTTTGGTAAGGGCAGTGGCTGCTGGGGGGATTTGGGGTTTGTCTCAGCTCTGCTATACACTTCTCACCATAGAGTTGTTTCTGTTTCGTTGTTGGTTTTTTTTTTTTCTTTTTCCATTTGCAGCCCCTTGAATCCAGTATTTTATTTTATTTTTTTTTTTACTGATATCTAATGTAAGAAGTTTCAAATTAGGTCACATAGCACAGTTGGGCCAGAACTTGGGGCCTCTGTATTGTTGGAGTGACAAAAGGAAACCCTACAGTAGGGAAGTTCCACTTACTTTCATTTTTAGCCTTTTGCAAAGCATAATACATTTTATTTCTTTCTCCCCAGGGTTCATAAACTTGTGCCAGCATTTTGTTCTGTTCTTCAGTAGAAGTAGCTCTACTGTGCTGATCAGATTAGTGAAATGAAGAAACAGGATATCCACCCAGCTTTTATCTGAATAGCCCTTCAGGAATGAGCAGTTTCACCTTTGATCTTTGTTTTTTAAGAGTTAGTTAAATGTATTTATAATATGAATTTTATTTATACTTGCTAAAAATGTACTTTAAAAATCAACAACTTTAATGTGAATAACTGATTAAAAAGTGATGTATCGGCTGTCTTATTCTCCTGCCCGGTCCTTTCCTGATATGAAGGCTTTCTGCTCTTCTGCATTCTTTGGCATTTCTCCAGCAAGGCTCCATCTGATAGCTCACACAGTTCTGGTTTCTTTGTCAAGATTCAGTGAGAGATGACTTTGCAGGCTTTGCAACCGTGCTACCACAGGAAGGAAGATTATATATAGTGTGCAGAGCAGAAAGATGAAACACTTTGTAGGTGTGGAGGAAAAAAAAAAAAAAAAAGTAAGCATAAGCAAATTTTGTGGCAGAGAGAAATAGGGATGGTTCTGGGAGGAAGCAGTTATCTGGTTGATTTGCTAATCTACTGAAACCACTTTGATGCCAGCTGAGACTTAAAAGCATCCCTACCGCCTCCAAACTATACAGCCCACAAGAGCGAGTAAGTCATGCACTAATTTCATGCTACAGCCTTACATCCTTGCTTTGCCCCTGCAAAGTTATTGCATACAGTACTAAAATACCTTCTTTGCTGCTGCTAAGAGTTTAATCTAATGGCAGAAACAGCACTTTGCAGCGTGCCCAATGCTGGGGTAGCAATCATAGCTACAGTAGCATGAGCGATCCAAGGTAAGTGCGTTTCTGCATGCTGAATCATTGTGCAGCACTGTGTCATTGTTTTGGGAGTAGACCCAGTCTCTGGTGATGACAAACAGCCTTGTGCTTGTGTAGTGAGGCATACCTGTGAAGACAGGATCAGTAAGGTAAAAAGTGCAAGAACTTCATGGGTTAGATAATAAGGAAAGCAGAAGAAGAAACTCATTCACTGCTTCCCGTTGGCATGCAGATGTTCTGCCACTGCCAGGAAAGCAGGGTTCATCCTGTCATAGTTCTTTGGGAAGACAAATGCCATCACTCCCAACATCCCCTCCCCTCATTCCAGATTTCATTGTTAAGTACAATATTATATGGTACAAAATAGCCCTTTGATCAGCTGTCCTGGCAGTATCCCCTCCCAGCTCCTTGTACACCTCCAGGTTCCTTGCTGGTCAGCCAGCATGAGTAGAAGTCCTTTGCTCTGCGTGATCCCTGCTGAGGAACAACTAAAACATTGTTGTGTTATCAACATTCTTCTCATCAGAAATCTAAATGCATCATCTCACGAGCCCCTAGGAAGAAATTTTAACTCTATTATAGCCAAAACCATGTAATCATAGGACATCTCAAGTTGGAAGAAACCCATAAGGATCTTCACATCCATCTCCTGACTCTATGCAGGACTGCATAAAAATCAGACTATATCTCTGAAACTGTTGTCCAGGCACTTCTTGAACTCTGGCAAGCTTGGTGCCGTGACCTTTCCCTGAGGAACCTATTTCTGCCATTAGGTTAAACATGACAGCTCTTGAAATAAAATATATTGTATGCTTTGTGATCAGTCATTTCCTCATACCTTTACTTTCCTTCTCTGTTCTTCTAGTTCCTGTTGAGATTTCTAGGGTGGTGCTCTCCCAGGTAAGGTCATGCCACCAACTCCCTTCCAGAAGATGAAGGTTACTGCTTGCAATTGGTTGAGAGTGGCAGAGACCGTTGAAGTCTCCTGTTCCAACTGCCTTACTGAGACAGGGTCTCCTAGAGCTGGCTGCCAGGGCCATGTCCAATTGGCTTTTGAAGCTCTCGAGGGTAATTTGTATTGCTCTGTATGTAAAAAACAATAAAAAAACCCACCAGCATAATTTGTTTGTGTACTTTTGAGTGAGCTTATTCAGAGTGGTAGACTTTGGAAAATGCCTGTCTTACTGAGATGCGGTAACTGAACCGACAGTGCTCTATTTAAATACATGCTGTCACTGTATAATTGTATCTGCAGTTATGTGGAAACTGAGACAGGTTCATTTTCATGGCTGTAGTGATGTCAGCAGGTAATTGTAACATAATTTGCAAGAGGTTATTATAAAGATGGAGGTCTTAACCTTTTGATAAACTATATTTAGTAGAACATCCATCCAAAGTAAGTCATAATTTTGAAATGTTGACATTGTTGTGTTTTGTTTTTAATTTAAAACTTAGTTGATGCATTCAACTGGAATGGGACCTGAAGAAACTCCAAGCTGAATGCTTTTCCCTTATGTTTGTTTCTTGTATCATAGCTGTGACTGCATTGACTCCCACACAGACAAGCTTTGAAGGAAGGCAAAGGTTTCAGCCTCCCTCAGCAATGGAGATAGGACATCCTTTGGTATTTCAGTTGTGTACCTTATGACCAATTTCTTGTGTGGGAAAGATCCAGCATTTCAGTGTTCTGCTAACTCAGCTGAGGAAGCATCATGAAACATTCTGGTTTTTAAGTACAGAATTGTAGAACTTCAGCCTCTAGCAAAATTTACCACATGCTCCTGATTATAATGGAATCTTTTTTTGCAGTAATTTGGATCTCCATGTTCTGCGTAGTCAGGTAGGTCAGTCCAGAATTCCAAACCTGTCCATCTCCAAAACAGTGGTAAATGGAAGGGAGACTTGAAAATACAAGCCCAATTTAATCATGGATATTTAAATACTTCATATTTTCTCCTTGAGTTTTGAACATTAGCTGCTGCCTGCATCTTTGAACATCGGCAGTATGGCAGGTGTTAGTAAAGCTTCTTTTAGGTCCTAGGTAAGTAACAAATGCATCACCCACTCTGTTAAAGGCTGGAACAGGTTCCTATATGAACAGAGGTGTTAGGATTTTACACTTCTTACTGTACCACAGTGTTTATTGCAAGTGCTGCATCTTAAAACTAAAAGAGCAGCCTGCCCCATAGCAGGTGCTGCTCACAATATCCAGAGACAAAGATGCTGAGTTATTGTACTCAAGCCTGGAAAAGAGAAGCTAGAGTTTGAGTGTGTTGTCAGACACAGCAGGTTAGATCTGGGCCTTATGAATTTCAGCAGATTTTGAAGGCTTCATTGGCACTACTAAGTTTCAAAATTGTTGCCAAGTTGCACAGAAGTCATTAATCCTTGTTGGGTTTTTTTTTTTGGTCAGGATTATGCTTAGAAGGAGATTTGTTCTTTGGGGAGATGTATTGAGGAAACCCATCCTTGCAGAAAAATGAAGTTAATTTTTACCACAAAAGAAACTAACTTGACAACTTAGTTTGTCCTGATACCTCCAGGCTAACAGGAAACTAATTACAGCATAACAGCCTCTTGCTGTCCTCCCTGTATGTATACAGTAGTTTAGAAATAAATCCATTGAAATTAATAAAGTGGCTGTAACTTAAACTTCTTTGCTGTTTTACAAATGGTTTTGATTTAGATTATGACTGAAGGTTTTGAGCACGTTTTTAATCAGTGCATTTGCAGAGGAATATAATGAAATATAATGAATTTGTATTTGGACTCAAAATAATCTATTTATACAAACTGGGAAAGGACCAGAAATGATACACTGAAGCAGCTGCCAAATATACTTTAATTGTGATTTAAAGCATACCATTCAAAGACCTAAAATTTGTTTTGAAATTCAGATTCCTTTGAATGCTGCTTTAAAAGGAGACCTCTGTTTAATTCTTTGAATTCCCAACTGCTGTAGCCTGTTCTTATGTGATTCTCTTGCCACTGATGCTTGCAGGGAATCATTTCATTGCTAAATCAAGTGAATATATTCAAATTATAGCTTCTCCTTTGCTTCACAGCTTTTTTCTCATTCTGTATGCTAAACATAGCAAGAATCATAGCAGTGCTGCACACAAATGCTGGAGAAGGAGGATTTTCTCCCTGTTTGAGGTGTTTGATGGGAAGAGACCCCAAAATATCCTCAGAACCTCACCTTAAATTGACTGTGTTCTTTTGCCATGGTGTTGTCATTGTCTGAGATGCTCTCAACGTAAAGCAAACCTGCCAGAATTACTTGTTACTGTGTGTTCTGTACAGACAGAGGGCTTGTAGTCATCACTGAGGATGAAACAGTACCCATTTTTAAATGCATTCTGCATGTGCAATGCAGAGCCTGATTCAGACGTGCCTCTTCCTTTTCCTCTGCCCAGTCATCGAGTTTCCTTTCACCTGGGTGCCTTGTTGTACAAACATGAGAAAGCAAACTGTTGGCTTCATCAGTGGAAGAGGTATTTCTTTTTGCTGTTGGTACATAAATCCAAGTTATTCATCCTTCTGAAGGCATGGGAACTGGTGGAAGGGCCACTAGGCATTGCTCGTTGTTTTAATACCACTTCTGTTTTGTACCACTGATGTCATATGTGCAGAACGTATTTTCAGTAGGCTTAAGGCAGTGGTGGAGCAGGTACATGTGGGATGAACCTCCACCAAACCTGGAGGTGTTCCAAAACCATGGGGATGTGGCACTGAGGGGCACAATGGGCATGGTGGGGTGGGCTGGGGTTGAATTTGGGGATCTTGGAGGTCTTTTCCAACCTTGATTGACTCTATGATTCTATTCTGTGCAGAATGGTTGTTTCCCGAATGATTTATAACCTTCTAGTTTTGTTTTATTTTGTTTTAAAAGTACTTAGTCCAGTAGTGTGTACTGCATAACAAAAATAAATGCTTGGATTGTTTTTCCCTACCAGGCAAAAGGAAGGAATGGCTGGAAAAGGAGCAAATTCTTTTAAATCGTTTTCTTATGATTGCTCTTACCAAAGGAAAGGTAAAGCTTATGGAAGGTAAAAGCGAAAGAGGAGCACTGACTTCACGTTATTGCCCATTTTTTTGGACACTTTTGTTCCTTCAGGAACAAATCTCAGCAGAATAAATCACTCAAGGATAATATGTCATTTCTTGATCTGTGAAAAAGCAGAAAAATAACTGCTTTTAATTTCCTCCCTTAAAAAGAAGATAAAGTACTGTGTATTGGTCTAGATTCAAATATCCCAGATATTTTGCAGGATATGTTCTGCACTGCTGCATCACTATGTCTGCAGTTATCTTTCCCTGTAAGTGCTGTGGGGAGCACAGTTCTCATTTCTGCTGAAGCAGTATTCTTGTCTGGAAGATGAGTTTTCTGTGAGAGAAGCTAAGTTTGCTGTATTTATGGCTTACAGTCTGTTGCTGAATGCTGTATGGTAGTTGTAATACTCTGATGTATGAGGCTGGTTAGGAGGATTGTACATATTGTCCAAATTTTTAGATATTAAATGGTCTCCTAAGCTCTTCAGAATGGTACTGGGGAGAATGCCTGCTGTGGGAAGGAAGGACTGGGAAGAATGCCTTAAGTGAGGTTTTGTCTCTCCCAGCATCTCAGCAATGACTATTCCTGTGATTCCTGTGAATGACTGTTCATGAGAGTGAATAGTGATAGGATAAGGGGGAATGGTTTTAAACTGAGACAGGGAGGATATGAGACAGGTTGGATATGAGGAGGAAGTTTTTCACCCAGAGGGTGGTGAGGCACTGGACCAGGTTGCCCAAGGAGGCTGTGGATGCCCCATCCCTGGAGGCATTCAAGGCCAGGCTGGATGTGGCTCTGGGCAGCCTGGTCTGCTGGTTGGTGACCTGCACATAGCAGGGGGTTGGAACTGGATGAGCATTGTGGGCCTTTTCAACCCAGGCCATGCTATGATTCCTGAGATGTGCTGCATCCTTCCTATTGGTAAGGTCCATTGCTGTGGAGGATGTGTGTGTACGTGTGCTATATCATAGAATCATTTGGGGGCCTTTAAAGTCCATCTGTCCCACTCCCTGCACTGAACAGGAACACCCACAGCTCCATCAGTGCTCAGAGCCCATCCAGCCTGACCTTGGCTGTCTGCAGGGACAGAACATCCACTTCATCTCCGGGCATCCTTTGCCAGTGTATCACATTGTGTGTCCAGCAGATGTGATGAGTATAAGCTTCTGCTACCTGTGCTTGTACCTCTCAAGCACATGTCCCTACTCTTCTGAGCCAACTCATTCACTTTTTATCAGTTACTGAGTCTGTATAGCACCTTTCCACCACTGAACTTCCAAACAGGTGCTACCTATTTAAGTAACAGAAGGCCAACCTCGACCTTTAGCACTACCCAGGAATTATACAACAGCATCTTCTGTCATCTTGGGTGGCTCTCCCTTTTTGGGGGACAGTTTCTCTGCCTGATGCATATGCCTAGCGTGGCTAAGGATGCTACTGTTTCTGTAGTTGGAGTTTCTTCACCAGTAACTCAGAATATTTCGTGGAATCAGCAGAGGGAAGCGAGTACGTGACATCCCTGCCTGCTGGCTGCCTTTTCTCTCTGGAGCTACTACATAGCTGTAAGTCTTGGCATTGTATTTTACCCCCCTGGAAAGTTTGTTTTACCATTTAACAGTTGGAACAATGCAGGCACGGAGAACTTCAAAGGGACTTTGCTTCAACAGCAGTGAGATCCAGGCAGAGCAGGTTCCTTCCTGTAAACACTTGCTTTTCGTGGCTCAGATTCCTTCTTTTTCAAAGTGCCTTTATTTGGAAGCACCTCTTAATGCCATGTTCAGGAGTTTGAAGGTATGTATGATTCTCCTGGGCTGTGCTTCGCTTGTGGAGAAACCAAATTCATCTTTTCATATGCTGAGAAAGTGTGATAGGCTGAATTGTTTTTCTGTTTGTTTGCTTTATAACTTCTTATTACTAGTTATTAAATATAGGCCTTGCACACAGAACCAACACAAGTTATATGCTTATCTCATGAATCACTGCTTTATCTACTTTGCTTTATCGGGATTTGAATCAGTAGTGAGTGAGGAGCTCATCCAGGTACAAACTTCATTGTTGCTCATCTCAGGCTGCTTACTGCAGTGGAAGGAGGTGGTGGGTGCTGTGAGCACCTGATGGAGCCATAGGTGTCTGTGTTCATTGCAGGGGAGTTGGGCTACACGACCTTTAAGGGTCCTTTTCACGTCAAACAATTCCGATTCTATGACTCTGTGATTCTAAGATCGACTGCTGATAACTGCCGTGGTCCAGCAGCAAAGTGATGCTGCCATGACACAGCTCCCTTGGACTGTGAATCTCACAGAGTAAATAGGGGCATTTGAGCTCTTCGAAACAACAAGGATATGTTCTAGCAGGTTAAGAGATACCATTTCATTATTTTTTCTCTGTCCTGCCTTATTTGCTGATCTGCCAATCTGCTACTCAGGATTGTTGATACCATAGAGGTTTGGCTGAGAATGCTTCCTGCTCTCATTTGGGGTTTCTTTTTTAATTGGAGCAATGTTGGTGCTGTTTTCTTGCTACAGAGGATTTAAGTTAGGTGTTAGGAGGAAATTCTTGACTCTGAGAGCAATGATGCCCTGGCACTGCTGCCTGGAGCTGTGGGTGCCCCAATTCTGGAGGTGCCCAAGGCAGTGGATGGGTGCTGGGCAGCCTGAGCTGGTGGGGGCACCCAGCCCATGGCAGGGGGTGGGAATGGATGGGCTTTAAGGTCCCTTCCAACCCAAGTCACTCTGTGCTTCTATGAAATACTAAATAGGAGTGATGCATACCTTTTCTAATAGTGGGTACAAACTATTGGAGCCTTTTCACAGGGAGCTCTGATGGCCAAGCACAGGCTGGGGGAGTGATGATGCAGCTGGTGTTAAATGGTCAGCTTAATCTGCCTTGCTTTAGTGTCTGTCTAACATTAACATCTCTGAATATGGCAAGGATATGATGGATAACAATTTTACAGTGCTGTGCATGGTTGTGGTACAGATACAGAAGGTAAATGTTGCATTGAACTGACTCAGTTTTAGTGCTCCTTAATGTCAGTTTGGCTGGAAGGAGGGCTTGCTCTGGTGTAAGTCAGTGCAGAGTTACAGGTCCTAAGAAATAAAGCCTCCCTACTCTTGCCTTCCTTCTAAAGCTCTTAATGCAAAACAAAATGACTTGTGTTGTGAAAGCCTCTGCCTGAGATTGGCATGACAGGCAATAAACCATGCAGCAGGGAGGGAAATAAAGGAGGCCTCTGAGCTCTGTCTGCTGCCAACAAATGCAGCCTTGGATGAGTTACCATTCCCCTTTATCAAATCCGGACAGTGGTGAACAATGCTGGAGCCTTCAAGAGACTCAATGCTTTTCTGTTATTTCAAAATGAAAAAAAGAGAAGCATCCCATTCAAATCATACCATTGTGAGTCAGCTGTGTGGTTTTTGATAAAACAGGTACCTGAGCTGATGCTGCTGAACCAGGTGACAGATGCACCCACAAACCCAAGCGCTGCCTGATCTGAGCTTTGTAAAACCCTGATATAGAGCTTAGCACTTAAGCTTACAGACCATTCCCATTGGAAAAAAATAACTTGGTGAGGATGGGAAGAGATCTGATTTTTTGCTGTTGGGTTTGCTCAGTGATTTTGGGCAAAGTGAATTGTCTGATTTCTGAAGGGAGCACTGGACTTGCCACAAGCTTGGCGTTGCAGAAGAGCTTCAGAGTTTTAAAAAGTTACGGTATCAGAATCCTACTTGAAAGGATGTATTTGTGCTTGTATGGTGGCTAAAAATCATAGTAGGTATTCCTCAAGTTTGTAGAGTGTGTGTCTTACAAAGAAGCTGTGGGGAATTGCAGCGTTGGCAGCCTTTCAAGCAATCTCTCACAATACAGCTTTATGCCTGTAACATATTTTCTCTTCCTTTCTTTTTGCAAGTCATGTTTTAACCAGATTTCTTTCCCTTTTAACTCTGGAAGGCAAATGTGATGTTTAAAACACAGTGTTGTACTTGGAGAGGCTGTATTTTCCTCTCATTCTGTGGAACAATAAATGGAAACTTACATGTTTGGTATTGCACAGTCCAACTCTTCCTCTGGGAGCCTTCAGTCGTCCAATTGCCGATGGGAAAATCAAAGTTCAAGGCAAAAAATAAAGGTATAAAGAGGGAGAGAGAGGCAAGGGAAAGTTTCTTCAGGTTCTTGCTTTTACCAACCAGCCAAATATCAGCAGTGGGGTTGGAAGCTCTCCTGTGTGAGCCAAGTATCTGTCTGAATTCTTTCTGTGCAGACTTCTGAATGCTTCAAAGCCTTTCTGCTTTTAGTATCGTGCTTACACCTGGCACTGTGTGGCACTGGACGCTGATATCAACCAAGAAAGTGAACCTGCATATCTTCATGCTGCTCCAGCCTTGCATAAATGTTCATTTATGGCTTGAATGCTGTGGACCTTTTGATTTATATTTGTAACATTTAGGTAAGGCTCTTTACACTTCTTTTAACCAGCACGATAGCAGCAGTGCATTTCTGTCTTCCATTCTCTCCCACACTGCGATAACCTGAGTGGGTGCAGGTTGGTGGCAAAGACACAAACCCTCTTCTTGTCCTATACGTGATCTGGCAGCGACAGCTCATGTTGGTAACCCAAATCCTGTGTACAAGGAAACAGGACAGCAAACTCCACTTTGCAGTGCTGTTAAGTGAAGCGTGAGAAGCTGCTGCTATCAATGGTTAATTGCACAAAAGAAATGGGGTGTGATGACTTGACGGTGATGCTCTTCTTTAAATTTCCCTTCACTGTCGTTGTGCTTAAACCAAACCCCTTAAATGGCTGCATGAGTAAATCCTTGTGGGAGCTGGTTATGAAACTGGCACAGGTTGCCCAGAAAGTGGAGGTTCCCCATCCCTGCAGACAGACAAGGTCAGGCTGGATGGGCTCTGAGCACTGATGGAGCTGTGGGTGTCCCTGCTCAGTGCAGGGAGTGGGACAGATGGCCTTTAAAGGCTCCTTCCAACTCAAACTATTGTAAGAAACCATGGATTACAGACTCTGAGAGCAGGGACACTTCTAATGTGGTGATAAGGGTTACCTGTGGAAGGGAATATTACTGTAGCGTCCTGTTTTTGTAGCAGCAAATGACAAAATTCAACATCTTTTCTGTGTTTGTGGTTATGCTTGGGCAAACTCATTCAATCAGCTGCATGAGTGAACATTTAAGGATTTTGTAAGCCAGAGTCACCAAATTATGGTAATTAGACGTCTTGTCTGTTTTGCTATGCTGGCTGCAGAGCAGTAATGAGGTTAAAGGAATACTGTCAAGTTGATTATGGAACAAAAGTGACTCACCTAAAAGCTGCCATCGTTCTCCTCTGTATATTTAAATATGTGGATTTTAGTATGTCCTTTCTGCATATGTTTAGTTTCATGTCTCTTAGAGGCAGACAGGATGGCCAGAATGGCAGAAATGTGTGGCCTGGTATGGAAGCCATATGAAGAAGTCATGTAGAAGAAACATAGAATATCCCAAATTGGAAAGGACCCAACAAGGATCACTGAGTCCGACTCCTTGCTCCACACAGGACCACCCAAAAATCAAATCCTGTGTCTGACAGCATTTTCCAAGAGCTTCTTGAGTTCATTCCTTTCTTAAATGCTGTCAAATAACTTGGCAGTTTGCTTGCTATTCAGTCTATGTTTTAAAGTGACCTTGATCCTATTCTGTTCTATTCCTTTATAACAGTGTTTGATCTAGAAAATAAAGTGTTTCTGAGGTTTGCTTCTCACTGATTTTGCCACGCAGGTCATTGCCTTTTCTTTGTGCTTTGCTGACTGCATGCAGGAGAGAAGCACAGCTCTCCCAAGGCTGTATTTTTCTGTAAAGAAAAAGAATCGTGTTTACATAGCTGAGAATTCGATGCCTTAACGCCTCATAGTTGAAGGTGCTTCTGAGAAAAGAAATGCTGGTTAAGTAACCCCCAAATTGGGAGTGATAGGTTATCTGTTAAAATCAAGCAGTAGCTAAGGACAGCAAGGCAATATGCTGCAGTCTGATTTTACTGGGACTTACTCAGCTGGAACGTGTGATCTTGATATGAATTTCCCTTTGCTCCTCTTTCCTCTTATATACTTTGTCATCTGTTATATTTAGTTCCTGTGATGTCCACTGGCTTTTATCTGAACGTCTGATACTAATTTCACATGTGCTGAGTGGTTTTCATCAAAGCAAGCTACTAGGTGCTTTCCCTTTGCAAAAAAAATGCTGGAATGAGAGTCTTCTCTTAACCACTGCTTTCAGGGCCATGTTTTGGGGGAAACAACTGCTAAGAAATCATTTCTTTTGCAATACAGGCTTTATCTTAGGGCAGCAGACCTTGGGTAATCTCCCCACGCTTCCTTTCCTGCAGGCAGGAGGAGGGAGAGAGAAGCGCATCCAAACGAGTTGTTTTCAACCTGTGTTGTTAGGACTGATGGTGAGAAGTGGGCATAAGTATCATGCACAGGTAATGAAGGGTGTGCAGAAGAAGGAAAGTCAATTGGAAACCATTTGTAGGTGATGTAGTGGGAGTGGTGGTGATGGATTGAAGGTTGGATTGGATGATGTTAGTGGTCTTTTACAACCTTAATGATGCTATGATTCTGTATAATGGCTAAGTAATGTTTCTTGTTTCTCACTGTAGCTCCAGCCATTGCCACCACAGTTTGCAGTATGCTCTTGCCAGCAAGAGTGAGGAAGCAGATGAGATAAACAACGTGGTATATCCCAAAAATAATTTTGGCAGGCCTTATGACTGTTGGGTTTGGATTTTTATATTTTTATTTTTTTCCTCTCTTCCCTCTCTACGTTCAGTTTGGAAGTAATAACTACATGCCTTCTAATTATTATTATTTTGTAAGGAAGCATCATGCAACTGGCCAGCTATATCTGCATTGCTTGGGGGGAACGCTCTAAGTGGAAATGAAGTCTGCAAATGAAGACTGTTGCATTTAGCTGATGTACATGGTCTAACTGTAAAGATCTGCAGCTGCTGGCTTGTTGTTTTTCTCTGCTTGCACTATGTGGCATGCAATCTTGAAGGTTATTTCCTTCCTTCACTGGGAGGGATGTAATATTTTTGGTTACAAACTGTTTGTTTCTTACTGCAAAACATTTTATCCAGTAATGATACAAATTGAAAGGGGGACAGCTGACTCTCAAATTCCATGCTATGCTCCCAGCCAGTTTGATGGGGTTTTCCAGTGTAAGTGGGAAGCTGCTTTGTGAGTTCACGTGGGTGATCCAGTAGCCATGGAGTCCAGCAGTGACATTTTCAGAAGCATGTACGTGATTAATGCTTCTTGTTTTGTCATTTCATATGAAGTGTTGTGGGTTAAGCATTAGCTGAATTGTGCAGTTTCAAGCTAAGAGAAAACTTGATGTATGGCTTCTAGCTACTCAAACTGGTCTGGTGCCTCCTTGATTTAGAGAAACAAAGTGTGTGTGTCTAAGGGAGTTCTTTCAAAATGAACAGAAGTAGATCCTCTTTATCCATTGAAATTCCAATGTCTGCCTATTCCTCAACGTAGATCATAGAGTCACAGAATGGCTTAGATTGAAATGGACCTTAAAGCCCATCTAGTTCCAGGTCCTCCCATGGGCTGGTTGCCACCACTGCATCAGACTGCCTGACCTTGAATGCTTCCAGGGATTGGACTCCTGCCAACCTGTGCCACTGCTCTATGTAATTCAAAATGAACTGCAGGTATCATTTAGAATGTTTATAATCTCTAAATTCGGTTTAGCTTTAGCAAAACTAATGCTTTCCTTGGTGATATGTATGTTTAATTAAAGTGGTACTTGAGATATGGGGAGGAACATCTGCTGTTTGTGGGGACACTGCTGTGTACAGTGCTAAATCATGACTGTACAATATAAAGTGCTTTTGCATATGCTGTCCCATATGAATCACAGTCAAACAGGCAACAAATTGCATCAAAAAGCAAAAGTTTGTCGAGACAACCAGCAGGGAATCTCAAAGTTCAAAGTAAGAACTCAGAAGAAGCCATAATTTGGCTCCTCAGTACATATTAAAGCCTTACATCTCGTTACCCTTTATGAATACCAGCAACTGGCTGTAGCCCTACACTTGCAGGCTTAAAATAGCTTCTTCACAACACAGACTTGGCATCAGGAACTGACAAGTTTGTTATCACCTTCAGGTGAGTTTCAGGAAAAGAAATGTTTCAGCCATGTAGGTGAGGCTAATGGATTATCGTACTGTTTTGGAAATAATCACTGAGACCACAAAATATTAAACACTTTTCCACGTGGCACACACGACACTGTATCCTAAACAGAGAGCTGGAAAAAGAAAAGAGAAGCTTAAATGAAACCAGCTGATTGCTGCTGGCAAGGATCTAGTGGTGGAGGCTGCTATGGAAGAGAAAAGCAGGGCATGGAGGTAAGCATGAGTTCATGTTTGAGGTTAGAGTTGCAGTTTTTCTTTATTGTGTTTTAGGGTTTTTGACCTCCAGAATTTCAACTTTTTGCAGTGTATTGTGCCCAAAATATAACAGAAGCCAGTGCAAACACGCTGCATATGCATTTACTTCATAAAGAAATCACACAGCATTTGCTTACAACCCCAGGCTTTTAGTAACCTTAAAAGTGTTTTCTATAAGGGAGCAGATTCTTCAGCAGGTTCTTTTGTGATAGGACACGTTCAAACTAAAAGATTTAGACTGGTTATGAGAGAAAGTATTTTACAAGAAAGGTGGTGAGGCACTGGCACAGGTTGCCTGGAGGTGTGGTGGATAGCCTGTCTCTGGAGATGCTCAAAGTCAGGCTAGATGGGGTTCTGAGCACTGATGGAGCTCTGGGGTCCATCTGGGGGTCCCTGTTCAGTGCAGGAGTGGGACAGATGGCCTTTAAGTTCTATGTTAAGTTCTATGATACTTGGAGGGAGAATTAAAAATACTGAGCAACAAATTGTACAAGGGTTCAACAAGGAAATTTGATTGATTCTCTTCTTTCTAAACTTTAATTACAGAATTAAGGCAGAACTGGTAGATGATACTTTACAAAAGCTTTTTTGCTATAGGTTTTTTTGAAGAATGTGGAAACCACTCCTGTACTCAGAGGTCAGAAGCTATTCCAAGAGTAAATTCCTCCCTCTTCCACAGCAAAGGCAATTTTAACAAATTAATATTGTACAAGGCCACAGCACAGTGTCAGCAGTGAGATGTGAGCTATTACTGTGTTTTCTGTAGTGCCTGCATTTGTGTTTTGTATTACTCATTCCTGGCAGTGGGAACCAGCACAGTTTCTAGGTGATGGATTACTGTCTTCATGTAAAGCTATTGTATTGCAACCAAGTTTTCTGAAAAGCCAAACAATTGCAATTAGATGATCTTTAAGGTCCCATCCAACCTAAGCCATTCTATGATTTTATGAACAGTTTTCTCTTGAGAAATGGTTGTGAAAGAGCTGAAGGCTTCTTTTCCAGTTGATGATTCGTTTTGCAGGGAGAGGTGTTGAAAGGGGTTTCAAAAGCCAAGGCACGCTGGGTTGATAAACGGCTCTGCTTAAGAGCAGTGCAGGAAGCAAATAGATGGTGTTGCTTGTGGGAAGCTCTTAGAAGTAATTAGTGATAAGAGTGAGGAAGGAGGAAATCTGACTGGCAGCTGCTGTGCATTCGGCTCAGCCTGACCTTGGCCTAGAGGTGCCTTCAGGCTGCTGGGGAGGAGAGGTTTGCTGCAGGCTTTGCTGAAAAGCTGCAGGGAAGGTCCATGCAACTGCTCATCCAAAAGCCCCATATCCCATAGAATCATTAAGGTTGGAAGAGACCACTAAGGTCATTTATTTCAGCTGTCACTCTGTCACCACCATGCCCACTAAACCATATGCGGATTATTTTTTCAATACAGGTGTTACAAGTTGATGAGAGATTCGAGGATTGCTGTTGGCACTTTCAGATGCCTATTGAGAGCAATGGAAATGATGTTGCCCTAGTGTGTGAACTGCACTGTCCTTGCAAGCAGCTCCTTGCCCTGCAGCAGTACAACACAAGAGCTGCTGAGAGCCAAGGGGCTGCTGGACACAGTCCAGAGCCCAGGAGATCGGTTGGCAAGAAACTACACAGTGGGATTTAGTCTGACACAATTTGTTTGGGTAAAAGAAATAACTGGTGGTGTATAGTGCGTGTTTTACCTTCCTGCGTAGCTGAACTCTTTTGCCAAGGCTGTGAAATGATAACTTAATCCTTGATTGCTTCTTTCAGTCCTGCAGGCCATAGCCTCTGGAAGAATGTTTTGTCAGCCAAAATGTACGTAAAGCTTTACCAACCTCACTTACAATGGCTGTTCCAGCTAAATTAACTTGTAGCCAGATGCTTTATATTATCTGCAATTGTCTAGTCTAAAAACTAGTCACACATCTTTTCCAATGCTTGTTCCTGATTTTTTTTTTTATTTTTTTTTCCATCATGAATAAGTTACTGACAGTAAAGTACAAGCCCTTAAGCGGCTGCCCAACATGTTTTTGAAGGTGCTGGGTGCTGGTACAAGTGTTTAGTGAAAGATCTCTCCTATGCAAGAAGAAATAAAGATCACTGGAACAAGAAGTACAGAATGAAAGAGTATTCCAAATGACCTTCCCCATGAAATACTTCAGGATTATCTGATTCCCCAAATGAGAGCGCTCAGCTGGAACACAATGGGCGTGAGAGAAGTGCAGTGCTTTGAAATAGTTCTGTGGTGTGGTGAGTCAAGAATAGTTCACAAATATTTCCTACACTTAGAAATGACCACAGCGATTTGCTAAGGTGGGAGGAAGAAGAATAGACAAAGCAGATGCGTAAGTTCTTCTTGCAGACAAAAACTGAATGGAGGAAATTGAAGGGCACAGGGAAATGCTATGGTGAATTGGTAGCACTTACTTAGAAATAGTTTGGGCTTCTCCCCACAAGTACTGAAGAAATAGCTGTTTTGCAAATAGAAGGAAATACAAATACGGATTACACTTGCACTGTTCTAGTCCTGCTAAGGACTGCAGCAGCTTCAGGCAGTGCCAACGTTGCAGCCATACATTCATCTGCTCCTTGTGTGCTCTGTGTGCATCATCAGCCTGCAAGGCTTTAACTTGTAGCCTTTGCATGGGTTTGTCTCTCTTTTTCATTCCAAAGGTGGTTTTTGTTTGTGAAACAAATTCATTATGCAGATCTGTATGTTTTTGTGTAATTCTAGGTTTAAACAGAATGGAGTGTTTGCCTAGAGCACTGTGACTTTTGTCAGCAGTCCCCAGCTATTAGCAAGGCGGATACAGGAACAGGAGCAGAGCTGTCATGGTGAAGGCTTGCCTGTAATTTTCATAATATGCTGTATTTTCCCTTTGCTTTTCAGCAAACGGGTCAATTATAGCTTATTCCCTCCAAAGGCTTCCCACCCATGTGCTGGGAAAGGAACAGCTGATTCGAATGACACACTGAGGATGAGGATTTCTTTTCTAGGTCAGGCAGCAGAGCAGCTTGGTGCATTTTACCCTGCAAAGCAGACAAGATTTTATTTATTTTCTCATGCCATGTAGTCTAATAACCTGATTTCAGTTCTGAGAGCATACCGTATTGGAACAACATCAACAGCAAATAACTCCTATTCTTGATAGTAGTGGGGATATGGGAAGGTGAGGAAAGCAATCTCTTCTTTTTTAATGTCTTCTGTGGTGGCAGAACTATGATTTTGAAATAAATAAGGTGCTGGGTAAAAAGGTTTGAAATCTTCATGAAGAAAGAGTAACATATCAGTGTATGCCAAGTACTTCACATTGCTGACATTTAGCTGACATTGAATGTCAAGGTAGGTATTGATTGCTTCCAGCTGTATTGTCTTCATATTATTATCTGCTTGCTAAAATGGTTTGGAGAAATATAGACACTACTGAAGGAGTTGAGCAGAGAGGAGGTTAGATGTGTAGTCCATGCTGTTGGGAAGAGTAAAAGACAGTATAACACTTTTCCTTACTGTGAAAGTTATCAAACACTGTGATTTTACTTTATAGCCAAATGCTTGAGACTTTCAAATGCATGAAGATTTTTTTTTAAGTGCTGTTTTTAAGATGGCAGCGTATTGACAAGGTGCTGTTGGCTGACTGCATTTTACTTGAGTGGTTCAGACGTGTTGTGCTCTACTTGTACCTTCCAGGCTCCTTGCATGTCACTGGGAGGTTAAAGTTGATAATACACAGATGCTGTGCAACAGCCTCTCACTTATCACTGAGATCGTGGAATGTGTTTGGCCAGAAATAGGGAAATTCAGGTGGCTACTGAACCATGGAAGCAAGACTAATATCTTCTATGCTAATGACCAAACCTTTCTGCCTACAGCTCTTATGTTCATCCCCTGCACAGCTAGATCAATGTCATTTGTGCTTTCCCATGTGTGTTTTAAATACTACTTGAGTCTCTAGCGTAGTGCTGGATTCAAAATATGCTGCATATAGATTTGCCATTTGAAAATAACCCTTTGTATCTCAGCTGCCTAGTTCAAGAGGCACCCAAAATGACTCCAAGTTATGAACTTGTATGCTGTGCCTGTGCCCAGAGCAGCCCACTTGAACAGCTGGACACCCAGCGATGCTGAAACTGCGCCCTGATTCAGAAAGTAGACAGTGTATCCAATGGAATTCCCAATGTCATAAAGACATTGTGCATGCACCAAGATTGAGTTCCTACTAAAGGTGTCCGTAATTATGAACTCTTTTGAACTGCACCCATTTCACATGTTACCTGCTTGCTTAGTGGCTAGTGGATGTGCTGAAGGAGGTGGAGAACTGAGTCCAGTTGTCTCCTTAGATTGGCATTCCCTTCAAGAGGATGTTACTTTTGGCTTAAAGACAAGAAGGCACATTTGTGGAACCAGAAAGCAAGCTGAAGGAGGCTTGTTGGTTAAGCCACCAAGCTGGCAGGTGTTTCCTCAGTTGCAGTTTTTGTGGCTGAAATAAATAAATTGCATGGGTATTCACTGAATAAATGTAAGTTCTTTTGGAATTTGGACTTGACAGCAGACAATGTTTATTATTTCTTTTTATTTTTCCTTCTGTATTTTCTTTCTACTTCAAGCTACCAGCAGACTCCCCTTAGAAATTTCTGTGAATGTCAGCAAGTATCTCCTCCTGAAGGATGAAGGTGCTGACACTTCTCATACCATGCACAAGGGCAGGGGGGGAGTCACTTCGTGCACATTTCATCTGTTGGTGGAGGAGATGCAGGCATTGCTTTGGCTTGCTCCCTACTTCCAACCTTCTGCTGTATCCATAAAAAAAACCATATTGCTTCAAGGAGTCATATTAAACACTGAGATAAATTTGAAGGGAGAAGAGCAAGGCCAATCTTTCCAAACTTAGCTCCAGGCTGCTATAGATAGCTGAAAAACAGACACTGTCATCTGTTTGAGCTCTTGTAAATCCCACCTGCTGCCCACAGTTTTAAAGAAGGCATCTTAAATTATTGTAGAAGGGGTTAGGGATGTCCAAGCACAGCTCTTGATTCACATCTTGTCTTTGTGTAAGGTTGCAGTGTTTGCTGGTGACTTGTTGACTTGCTCACAACAATCTAAACCAAAAAGCTTCAGGATGGTGGATTGGGGCTTCATGATGCGGTTTCTGCATCCATTGCGATTCATTCTGAATAATGGCAGGAACTAGGACTAAAGGCATGAACAAAACTTTGAACTGGAAGTCTTGGATCCTTGGAAATGAGAGCTTGTGATCTGGGGAGAGTGAAAAGGATAGGCTGAAAATCTACAAGGAAAATACTTATTGCTACCATTATGGAACATAATTTTTTGTATTTTTCAATATTTTGTATTGAAAAAAAAAAAAAAGGGAAATAAAATGATTTTTAAAAGGAACAAAAAGCACCTTGATAGTTGAATGAGAAATTCTGCATACGTATGCCTTCAGGAAATAGTCTAACTGGGTGCTGCAGCATTTCAGACAGTTCTTATGAAACTCCTGAAGGATTCCAGTAGCAGTCAGACGGTCACAGGGTTGGGTTTTGTTTGTTTTTTCCTCCTGTTTGCAGTAGGATGAGGTAATTCTAATGGCAGTGTTACCCTCCTACAACTGCTGTTTGTGCAGGCTCTCTTGTGCCACTGAAGAAGCCTTGTGAAAATTCAGACTGGCCTTCCCCCTTCCTGTAAAATACTGTTATTGAAGTGTCTTTACAACGTGTAATTATGTCCACATCAGGAAAGCTTTTCTACAAAAACATCCCACTAGTGAGTCTATTGGATGTAGAGTTTTTCCTCTAATTTGTTAGCCTGTGGTACTGCTCTGTTTTTCAGTGTATCCAACTGAGATGTATCCTTTATGGCTGAGGCTTGCATGGACATTTTAATGATGTTTTTTAGTCTAACCTGCTTACTTTGCATAGCATACCATATCTTATTTTAGGATTAACCACGTAGATCACTGACTTAGCTTTTTAGCCCTTTGGCTTCAGCTTAAGGTTGCTGCTGACACTGATGCTGTGATGCACAAGATTGCCATGTGAGCGGTGTTTCTATGCACCTATACATGTATGCATGCACACCCTGAGCTTTCTGCCTCTCCAGGAGCTCATCACACCACTCCTGGGTGGTGGGCTGATTGCTTGGGATTAAAGCCACTTGTGAGGCTGTCCCAGAGGCAGAAGGTTTTTACTGCCATGTCCCAGGGTGGGAGGTTGGTGTTGTCCATCTGGAGATCTCTCTGTGGAGTTGAAAGGCTGCCAAACTGTAAGATGTTTTTCCTGCTACCTTCTCCATTGGTTAGACAACGTTACACAGAATCACAGAATGGCCTGGGCTGGAAGGGACCTCAGGGATCATGAATCTCCAGCCCCTCTGCCACAGGCAGGGCCAACAGCCTCCACATTTAATATCAGACCAGGCATCAGGCTTTATTAAAGAGTATTCCAGTGCACAATAGTAATTGAAAGTCTGGGTACTGGATGCTCACCAAACATTCTCTTAGAGCACAATAGCATCCCAACATCTAAGTGTATACAAACAAAAGGATGAAGTTGTAATCCCCTTGTCATACTATGACTTTATGGGATACGTGCACCGACTGAATGCGAGGAGACGAACAATACGGGAAATACAGCTTTGGCAAGAAAATACCCCAAACCCACAGAGCTCCTGTGCTGCCCAAATTCTTGTTTTTCAAGCCTTTTTTTTTTTTGAGTGAGCTGGCAAAAATGAGTTTTGTCAGTAGAAACTAAGTAACCGCCAACTATGCTTGGAATGCCTGCAGCACCAGAGGAATTTTCTAAGTAACAGTGATCACTTTTGTTCCTTTTAGCTACACAAATCTGAGCTCTGAATCCTCTATGCTCTTTTACATTTTCTTTGACGTATTTGGGGACTTTGTTTTAAAGGGAGTACATCTGCTTGCAGGTTCTTTTTTCTCAATAGGACAGTGTGGGTTTTTTGCCAGAGGTCGGTATTGGTGGGGAAGGAAAACTGTAAGAGCTTTATTAATTGGTTAACATCTGGAAATTGGAGCAATCTTGTGGGGCACAGCATTTTAAGAGTACTTAGTCTGTTAAGAAAGTTTATTTCTAGACATTGTGGGATAAAGGAGCCTGAAGTGATCAAAACCTGATTTAGTAGACATTTCCTCTGTTTGTATGTGAAAAAAAAAAGCTTTGCAGTTGTATTCGTGTGATATACGGAAGAAAAGGAAACAGCTTCTCAGCGAATTCTCCATTTTCTTATCTGTTGCCATACTGCTGTATTTCAGTTATGTCTCTGTTTGACAACCCATTGCATTACTAAATGTAATTTTGCCATTAACTGGCTTTAGGAAAGAGATTCTGGAGCTGAAATTTAGAGAGCAAAAGTCATAACATTTCAATGTCAGAAAACCTCATTCTGAATCAGTTAGAAATATGCTTCCAGTTAGGAATCTGCTTGAGAAAGATAGGCAAGCTCCCAAGCTTTGAACGTGAAGTTGTCTGCCTTGTGGCTTACTGATGCCAGAGCTCTTCAATAACGCCTTCACTTTATCGGCTTCTTCATGCTAGGAGGCTCTTGCAGTACAGCAGAGGATTTATTTGCTTCTTCATGGAGATGGTAAACTTGAAAATCATAAGCTTGGCTATTCCAGAATACAAGACTGCAAAAACTGATGTTAAATCCTGCATCTCTGTCCAGACAGAGGTTTAATGCTGAGACAACATGAGCGATGCAGAGGTCCTTTTGGTGTTCAGCTTCATCTGCATCCAGTATTTACCCTCAGAGGTATGGCTCACAAGACTCAGAAGTCTTGTTTGAAGGATGAAATTTTTGAAAAACCCTTCAGCCCATAAAGCCATTAACCTTTAACCCATTGCTCTTCAAACAGAGCCCACATTGGCTTATTGTGGCCATATGGTGAGATTCTGTGGATGTGAGATTTGAATTTATTAGATGTTCTAGCATCTTTCCCCTGCTGTGTTTTTGTTGTTCTTGTTGTTGTTTTTCCAGAAGTGGTGGTATGAGTTGGAGTGGGGAAGGTCTGTTCAGAACCATGGAGACAAATAATTCTGCCCAGCATAGCATTAGTCACTTGTTCTGGGGACCAGCTGAGATGTGATGCAGATGAGTCGGGACTCAACGTAGTTACTGTACTGCTTTAATTTACAGATTACTCATACAATCCCAGAAGGGCTGAGGTTGGAAGGGACTTCTACAGGTCACCTGGCATTTGTCCTGTAGGTACTGCGCTCAAGTTTCTTCACCTTGAGCTGATCCTAGGACCAGCACTGGGGCTGCCTGTCCTGCTGTGTTGAGATGCCCACATGTGCTGAGCAGGAGTGAAGGCAGAGTTACAACAACATTTCTCTTTCAGATTTGTCTGGGAGCATGGAGTCCATGTCATCGAGGTATAACGGGGTCTGTAATTCAGGGACATGAACAAATTAGCTGATGGTAAGCTTAAGAAGTCTAAAGAATGGAATGGTTTGGATTATATCTAAACAAACTTTAAAAAGAATAAAATATATTCTAAATGGAGTTGTTCTTGCATCCAAAGGATAAATTACTGTGACACATGATGCTAGCTTTACTTATAATAAAGCATGGATGAATACAAATTGATCTAAGGCAAACAAGCTTGGCTGCCTTGGCAGCTCCTCGGGAGCAAAGCTGAAGGTGTGGTGTTGCTGGGAGATGCCAAGAGCTTTCTGCTGTGAAGTCCATGTAGATTTTCCTCATCAGTTTGTTTTTCTGCTTGGGTCTTCAACTCCTTTCTGGAGTTTCTGTCGAGCAGCTCCTGCTGAAAGGCACAGTACAGCTCCAATTGGACTGCAATCTGATGTGCTTACTGCTGCAGTGCTTATGGAAGATTGAAAGTAGAAAGCAGTAAACATTTCTGGGGGATTTTCTAGGACTTCCCCAATTCATAGTTATTGTTGAAGTTGTTTCCTCTCCCTTTTTTTCTTTTTTTTACTTTAAATTGAAACTTTTTACTATGCATTCTTTTACCAGAATCTTCTGAAAATATTCAAATATTTTATATTCATTCCATGAGAACAGCCATGGCCTTGTGCTAGGGACAGTATCATAGAATGATAGAATGGCCTGGATTGAGAAGGACCACAATGCTCATCCAGTTCCAACCCCCTGCTATGTGCAGGGTCGCCAACCAGCAGACCAGGCTGCCCAGAGCCACATCCAGCCTGGCCTTGAATGCCTGCAGGGATGGGGCATCCACAGCCTCCTTGGGCAACCTGTTCCACTGCATCACCAGCCTCAAAAAATCACCCTTATCCAAGTTTATAGTTTGAATGTTGCTATTGCTATTGCTATTGGAAATGTCCTTTTTCAGAAAAAAATAAATAAATAAAATACTCCTGGCTCATTAGATGACATCATACAGCCTCCATACCTCTTCCCCCTGCTTTCTGACTTGCTGTCCCCCAGTTTTGTTCTCTTGCTTACCCAGTTCTGATCGCAGCAAGAAGCAGGATGTGCTATGACTGATGCAGAGCATGTGCTGTCTTGTCAGCTGGCTGCTATCTTTAAACTACACAGAAGGATAAGGTCTGAGTTGTCCTTGCCTTTCCCCAGTCATCTTTCATCTCTCCTCATTTCTTGTGTTGTTTTCCTCACTAAATTTGTGGGGGGGAATTATACCTGTGTCTTGTCAGTGTGCCTTGGTCCTGCAGCTAGTGCAACATAAGAGCTGTTGGGATGCTCTGGGGTTTTGTTGCTTGCCTCAGCCTTAATAATAGGCAGTGTTGGTTGCATACCTCATGGCTGGCGGTGCTTTGTGTAGGATGCTCTGTCTGCCATTGGACACAGTGCACTGTAGTGGGGCAGGGAGCCTCCCGGGAACACCCAGCAGTCTGGGTGCTGCTTCCTCCCATCTGTTTTATTTCCCATGGGGTTTCCAGTTGGGCTGCAAATCTTTTCATAGCTTGCTGGGCCCAGCTGTGGGATGATGGGTCAGGCTGTGCATAGCATGCTTCTGTGTGGTACAGTGTGCACCCTCCATCCTTTGGGAAACATTTGTCAGATTTGCTCTTTTTTAGTCCAAGAGTGTAGGACAGCTATCTGTATCCTAAATACTGATGTCTTTTGATGTAAGGTTTCCTTTTGTGTGTGCTTGCATTAAGTGTGGCAGAGAAACGTGGTTTCATGTGTATGTGCACATCTTTAGTAAATGAGATACTCATTTTAAGACCTTCAGTCTAAACTAAGCCTGATGTATAGCCTAGTGTAATCCATCCTCTTAAAGTATGATAGGACTTTTCAGATTATATCCTTATTGCTGCTTTATTCCAGATGCTCAGTAATATGTGCTGTACTGAGGGCTGGAAAGGTCAAGTGTGCTGTCATAGGATAATCTGCTGGGAATTGGGCTGGGGCAGAGCAGAGCTGCTGGTCTGAATTAAGGGCAGGGCAGCATCTCTGTGTGCTGAACTCATGCACTGAGCCCAGGCTCCGTGTTTGCCTTGCTCTGTAGGAAGAGTGATCTTCCTGTAGGAATAGGAATAAACCTTCCTCACCAACAGGAGCTACCCTGCTCACTTAAATGACCCTGTGACGTGGCTGCTGCAGGGTAACGTTGGCTGAATTAACTGCTACTGCTAGCCAAAGCGCTGCTCAGTCCTGGTAGGTGAGTTATATTCATATCAAATTCAAGCCTAAGTAAAAAGAAATGATGGACTTGATTTATAAATAATAATTTTTGAGAGACCGTGCTGACATTACGATTCTTCAACTCACTTCTCAACCCACATGAGCAGCATAACGTGATGGCACACAGCTCCTGCTCTGTCAAAAGAAAGAAATCAGTGATGCTGCAAGGCTTTGCTGATGGCAGGAGCTTACCAATGCCATTTGCAAGGCCCGGGGCAAAGAGAGCATCACTTCCTTGCGGCTGTGTTTGCAGGGTTTCTCCAGCCCTCTGCATGAGAAAATGCTGCATAACCTGGTGCCAGTGTCTGAATCATTGGTGCACTGACTGTTGCTGTGCTGTTGTCTTACAGACTGCTCTGGTGCTCACTGTATTCTGTCAGAAAGTTTTCAGCTGTGCACATGACAAAGTACAGGAGTTGCTATTCTCCTCTCATTTGAGGAGAGATGAGAGGAAAAAACCAAACTTTTTAAATACAGCGCTCCAAAATGAAATATTAACAGTAGAGCAATTAAGCTGAAGTCCCTTTAGCTAACAATCTTTTTCTTTTGTCTTTCTTTTTTCTTGCCCCACGTGCTGCACCATATCCTTGCTGCTGCTGCTGCTTCTGGGAGCAGCAGGACCCAGCCGAAGGTAAGGACCCTTATTGCTTTGTGCTTGTGGTGGCTCAGTCGGTCGTGTGTTAGCCAAATATTGAAAGCATTTCAGAAAAACAGCCCTGCAGCTGGTCAGCTGTTGAGTAAGAAACTCAAAGCATTTCCTTACTGCAGAAGAGCACTGTGTAGCCTCTGCCAAAAGATGAATCACGGGACCAAATGAGAACATACATGCTCAGCATTACAGGCTGTAAATGGGAGACTGCTTGTTGTCTGTGGGTTTTTTAAAGCATTTTCTGGTATTTGTGTTGTAGCAAACTCATTTTGTTGGTCCCATGACTTTGTACTTGGCATGCTGTTATCTATCTTTATCCTGGCACACTGGTATTCAGCTTTATTGCTGCGGTCATATATCCAATGATGTCCTGGGATGTTATAGTAGTGTGTGTAATTGTTTAATAAATTCAAAGAACCAAGTAAAACCACGTAATTTCAATTTCAAAACAGCAGTTCGTTTATTTAGAGGCTGCAAAATAAACTATTTTGTTTTACATGATGCTGCAACATCCCTCTGCTTTATAAAAAAAAGGGGAGGGTGTCAAAAAAGAAATGTGTTTTTGAAGATAAGTTGTTTAAATCTGAAGGATTTTGCTGCACTAAGCATTTTCACGGATGTAAGTAGTGCTGGATATGTTGGTAGTCCAGATTTTCAACACTTGTATAATTTTTCTAACTTATTTTAATTATACTTTAATTATACTATAATTATAATTTATGTATATATAAACTCTTGAGAAAGATTCTCTTTCCTGCTTTGTGAATCCCTAAATGATTTCTTCAGATACCATGATATGATTCTTTAGGGAATGGTATAACTGAGATCAGTCATTACAGAATCAATATTTCTCTGGAGGGTTTCTCTATTATTAATGTAGGTATGATGCAACATATTTTGTCCTACAATCTTTACTAAGTGAAAAACGTTAGGGTGCCTTACCTGTGTATACACTGCTGCATGGTTGGTGCCTTTAGCATAGACCACAGACTTCACTGAGCCTGAACAGGGAAATGTTTTAGTAGAGTTTCAGAAATAATCAAACTGGTGTTCAGAAGGTGAATTTGAGATGTTGGCAGAGTGCACTTAAACCAGCTCTGTAGCCATAACGAATGTCTAAAGGGAAAAGAGCAGCCTTAATTAAACTTAGATGAGGAGTAAGCAGGCGAAGTGCAACCCGTGGCACTTTCCTTTCCCCTATATCCTACAGAATGGATTTTGTTTGAAAGTAGACCAGCTCCGACCCTGTTTTTTTAATTTTTTTTTGCTTACAAATGCATAGCCAGAGGCATTGGTTTGCAAACATCTATTTTTGCAGCCTGGGATCCTGGAGCAGGCACTGCCCTATTGTGGGGGTCATCTGTCACAGTGAAAGATGCCTTTAAATGGGTTCACTGCAAAACTGAAACTTTTCCATTTGAAAAGGTGTCAGCACTGTTCTTCTAGTGATACAGTTCATTTGCTCATGGACTTTGGTGATGGCTGCTTCTGTTTGTCAGCAGTATATAAATACACACTGCTCATGTACAGAAGGGTTCCTGCCCTAAGGCGTGTTGTTAATTTATGCAGACAAGAAGAACTGGGAGGTGGTGGGCAGAAGCAGCCAGGGGACATCTGTCGGTTTGCAGAATAGCAAATCTTGTGAGAAATGAATTGCAAGGATGGGATTGAAGAAAGATGAGAAGAGCTCCTTGACATCCACTTGGTTGCCTCGTGGAGAGCTGTTGGAGAACATCGACAAGGATTCACATAGCAGAAAAGAAGAAATAAAAGCAAGAAAAAATACAACCAAGGAACGGGCCTTCATGTAGAAAGATGAAGGGTTTGTTTTCAGTTGCTGAATCCGCAGGAAATAAATAATTCTTCAGGAGTGCACATTGTGTTCAGAGTGGGCTCAAGTAGCACGATGTTAGCCAACATAATACAGCACTATCAAAACAGAGATAACGTGTTTGATTTGGCAGTGGTTTCTCTAAAGTACCCTCCTGGTTGTTTTTCTACAGGTGTTTGCTTACGATCACTGCTTTTGGTCTATGGATGAATCTGTCAAAGAAAAATATGCAGGTAATATTTGCTGTAGCTTTGCGCGTGTTGTCTCCGAGAACAAATGGTCTAATTATAATGCAGTATTTGCTAAAGGGCACAGACCATATGGCATGGAATATCTTTCCCCAGTATGACTGCTTGTTGTCAAAAGAAAAAGGAAAAACTTAAATCATTCCTGTTTTTCTTTTCTAAAGATGATGATTGGGATAGCAATAGGCATTGCTACCCATCTGCAGTGCAGGAAATTGAGAAATCCATCACAATAATGGGTTCCTCATATTTACATTTATATTTTGAATACTGTTCTAAGTGCATCATTTTAAAAGCATTTAATCAGTTTCTTTCCAGGATATGAGGAATATTACTATAATATACCTGTTTGTTTTCCAGTTCTGGTGAGAGCATCTTATTAGGACTTAATAATTGGAGTATTAAAAGAGCCTAATTTAATATAGGAGTATTTAATTAAGAGATTCTGGGGTATTATTGGCATATTTTGGCAAACAGATTTGGTTAGATCTGAAATATGTTAGAACTTAACAGTTGGTGATCTTTTCCTTTTTTCAATCTTGTTATCTTTTAAAAATTGTACTTACTTTAGCTTGTTTCCATGGATTTAAAAACAAATAAATAAAGGATCCCAATATTTGTAATAAGCAGTAGTTCATGAGGAATTGAGTGTGATATACAGTGGGTTTATTTGACACAAACCATTTAGATAGGCACAGCTATTTGGAGTTCTGATGGGAGAGTTTGCATGCATCAAGTCTTGAGTTGGCTTAAGTTATGGACTTAATGAGGGAAAGGAAAAGCAGTGCTCCGTGTGTGAAATTCACAGAATCATAGATCCCTTAGAGATGGAAGGGACCTTTAAAGTCCACCTAGTCTAACTCCCCTGCAATGAACAGGGACATCACAGCTAAATCAGGTTGCCCAGGGCCTGGTCCAGCCTGGCATCAACCACATCTCTGGGCAACCTGTTCCATCAATTCTTCAAGAAGTGGTAACCCGACGTTTTGCTAATGCATACATCTTGGTCTGTATTATCTCTCATGTGGAGGTGATTTCTTCTCTGCAAAATCACATTTGGCGGTAGTTAAAATGTATGGGTTGAGGATATGTTGAGGTGCTGGCATTCACCAGTGGATGAATTCATGCAGCTGGTAGTAGATTTTCTGCTGATAAAACTCCTGAGCATGAAGATTGCTAGCATGCTGTTGTAAGCACATACACATATATGCACAATAATCATAGGTTCTGAGTTTTGTAGTAGTACACATCTGGAGCATATCTACCAGCTGATGTCCGTGCTACTGTTAAGGGAGCAAATACTGAATGCTAAATAATTTATTTAGGCAAGAACAGCCAAAAAAAAATGCTCTTTGCTTTTACATAATTATTGAAGAATTCAAACCAAGAAAAAAACACTCTCCCACCTTGTTACAATGCTAGCTTGTGTGTTTTATTTCTTAGGTCAAGATGTTGTTTTCAAGTGCCTTGGAGAGAATATTCTTCAGAATGCCTTTGAAGGCTATAATGCTTGCATCTTTGCCTATGGGCAAACTGGTAAGTCCCTTCAGAATGTATGCAAAACACTGACACACAAGTCATTAATTTCTGAGTGGAGACTTTCCGTGGCTATAGTGACATTATTTCAGGAGAAATGCCTTACAACACAGGCATTTTTATGTTGTGCAAACATCAGAAAATGTTTCTTCTCCTTTCTAACATTAGATACGAGGTGGACAGGATGAGAAATGCTTGTATCTGTTGCTGGCTACCCTTATTTTTCACAGTTTGGATTGTTATCTTTGATCGTGACCGTCCTTGAATTCAGTGCATCACCCTTATTTTCTGCCTCTGCAGTCAGAATAAGCTTTAATAATCATCATTTTAAATGTAATGTGCAAAAATGAATATGCTTGTCCAACTGATTTTTTTTGTTGTGACATGCATGTGGGTATCAGTGGGTTGTCCTCTACAGCAGAACTATCTGTCTGAAACTCTTCTCTGTTTGAACTAAATTACTCGTTTTTCTTTTCTTTTTAATTGTATAGTTTTTAACTGATGATGTTCTGGTTGTTTTAAAATAGAAAACTGCACAAATGTCTTTCACTAAAATGCCAGGTTTGTAATATTATTTTTTTGTCTTCTCCGCATTTGCCTTCTTCACAGCAAAAACCACTGTATTGCATGTTCACTAATTATAAATTCAATCACACAGGATCTGGAAAATCATACACAATGATGGGTACTGCTGACCAACCTGGATTAATCCCTAGACTTTGCAGCGGTCTCTTTGAAAGAGCACAGAAGGAAGAAAATGAAGAGCAGAGTTTTAAAGTGGAAGTATCCTACATGGAGATATACAATGAGAAAGTCAGAGATCTTCTTGACCCGAAAGGGTAGGTAATGTGTGTGTGAACACTGTAGTATGTTGCCATACGCTTTTTCTTTCAACATACCAACTTCATTGAATCATAGAATCATAGAATGGCCTGGGTTGAAAAGGACCACAGTGCTCATCTAGTTTCAACCCCTGCTATGTGCAGGGTCACCAACCAGCAGACCAGGCTGCCCAGAGCCACATCCAGCCTGCCTTGGATGCATCCAGGAATTGCCTTAACGGATCCCTTCTAAGGCATTTGGGTTGGATGATTTTCTCTTCCTCCTCACGTCAGTGTCTTTTTATTTTAAATAAAAATAAATCAGTAAGGCTAAAAGCTTGGAGTAAATTCAGTCTAATGCCAGCTTCTATGAAGTGACAAAAATGTCTGTGTTAGCATTGTATGTGTAGACATAAGACTTCTAAGTTGCTTTACAGTCCTTGTTCTGTGCTTTATTTTGGTAACTGTAAGACCATCGTGTTTGAGATCTATCACTGAGAAGCTGATTGTCTGTAAAGGTTGTCTTTCATCAAGCATGTGCTTATAAGTAACTTTTTTTTTCCATCCAGAAGCCGGCAGTCATTAAAAGTTAGAGAACACAGTGTTTATGGTCCTTATGTAGATGGGCTATCCAAACTAGCTGTTGCTAGCTACAAGGTAAGGATCAGTTTTATGAAAGGCTTGTGTTGGCATCCTGTACACTAGGGTACTGTCCCTTAAGCAAAATTATTAACCTACTCCTAATTGCCACGGCAGAAATGTGGATTTTAGAGCAAGAGAGCTGTACAACTGTTGTATTGTGATCTCTGGGAAAAACAGAGTCAATAGCAGAAACTTATTTTCATCCTATACTATTCAGTAACTCTCAAGGTCGTTGAACTATGTAATGAAACAGCTTTCCTCCCAAATTTAAGATGAGTCTAGAGTGTATTAATGAGAGGTGTTGAGTGATTGATTACAGAACTGGCAGTTAGCATAGACAGGCTTTCAGTATCGCTCCTTGTCACTTTTTGTCACCTGCAAGTAGCATGCAGGCACACTGGAAATACAAACAAGTGATTGTTTGCATGACAAGTACTCATTTACACTGCTTGAAACTTTCCTATTGGGAAGTACTATAACTAGGGTATAACTGGGTAGCAAGTGTACGTGTATGAATTTGTAAAATGCCCCAGTTTTTAAGAAGTACTGATGTACGATGGGAGAAATCAGAGAATGATAGAATGGCCTGGGTTGAAAAGGACCACAATGCTCATCCAGTTCCAACCCCCTGCTGTGTGCAGGGTCACCAACCAGCAGCCCAGGCTGCCCAGAGCCACATCCAGCCTGGCCTTGAATGCCTGCAGGGATGGGGCATCCACAACCTCCTTGGGCAACCTGTTCCAGTGCCTCACCACCCTCTGGCTGAAAAACTTCCTCCTAACATCCAAACATCCCCTGTCTCAGTTTAAAATCATTCCCCTTTGTCTTATCACTAAAAAATATGGGATGGAATTGTGCCACTTTAGCAAAACATGAGAACAGTGAAGTCCTTGCTTTTGTAGTCTCTCCATGTATTTATCTACCTCTCTTTGGCAGTTTCTGTTTATAAAAGATACGTTGCATGCATTTCTGTTTTATGTTGCCCAGCAGCTTTTCATAATTCAGCGTACCAAGTCAGAGTGTTCTGTGGTGTGCTTTTGTTTAATTGGTTTTTGTTTTCTTTAGCATCATCTAGCTAGGTGGGTAAATAAAAGCTCTGGAGAGGTATTTTACAAGAGCATCCTTAAACACTGAAGCAGGGGAGCTACGTATTTCCCAAGTATCACAGTAGCTGAATTTCACAACATTGTTTAATTTCTAGACTATAAAGGGAAGATAAAAATATTTGTTTCTCACATTGTATGAATAAACAGTGGGAAACGTGGTGGAAGATGCCTGCTAGATTTCACCAAAATGAGATTGCTTTGGTAGATAACTGAAAAGCATGATAATACAGGTGTGCTTATGGCTGTGAAAATTGTGTCTAGGACATCGAGTCCTTGATGTCTGAGGGCAACAAATCTCGCACAGTGGCTGCAACCAACATGAATGAGGAGAGCAGTCGGTCCCACGCAGTCTTCAAGATTATCCTCACCCACACACTCTATGATGTGCAATCAGGAGTAAGTAAAACATGTTATAATGTCCAAATGTTAAGTCTGGACACGTGTCTTGTGCTTCAGTGTATTTCATGGACTATGAGAATGTTGAGTGGAAAAGATCTCTGAGGGTCTTTTGCTGTAGTCTCCCATTCTCAGTGTTAGCACTGGACTAGGTTAGCTGTGACCTTGTCTAGCAGAGTTCTTGTACTGCTCACGTGCTGGCAATCAAATGTAGGGAAATTAGTTTTAATAGATAAGTGAAATGTGGTTTTTGATATGGAAAGCAGAAATACTGGTCCAGAGTTGGAGTAGACATACTGGAGGGTGGAGGAAGCATCTCCTAATCCTAGAATCTAAACAAAAGAAACTTGCTTTTAAGCAACAGTTTGTAGTACAGACTTGGAGGAGAAAGTAAATACATAGTATTTAGATAGAAGACAGGAATACAGGAAGAACAATGGAGAGTAAATGTGGCAGTCTCCTTCAAAGATTTATTTCATGTAAATACATACAAAGGATCAACTTCATAAACAGAAACTCTTGCTAATTTCAAAGTGTGAAAAATACATTTATATGTAAATATTATTTAATCCCTTACTGAAAATGTGATAAACTAAAATTGAAATTGATCTCTGATACCAAAAGTCTTACGCTTGTGCTCAGGCAATTCTTTAATGTCTCCAAAGCCTTGACGAAAAGTTGGCTGTACCTGGAGCAAATGTGAAGAGTGCACGTGTGTAAATATTGAGTACATTGTAAAGCTGAAGAAGCATTTAGACTTTCTTCTCCTCTTCACCTCACAGTCTCCCATAATCCTCTTATGCAGACAATTTTCCTTGTTCCTTGTTTGGAATTTTTTTCTCATTTGCACTTCAGATAATCACTTAAACTATGCTAAACTCCCTGGTTTGCCACAAGTTTCCTTTCTGTTTTTTCTGTGGCAGTACTGCATGCTGAATTTTTTGTGGTCCTGGTCAGCTTGGATGCAAGTTGGTCATTTTGATTGTATTTACTGCGTCTTTCAGTGACCACTATGTAAATTTTTGGAATAGATTTCTCTGGTTTCCTATCTGCTGGTCATTTCAGTCCTGGAAATGACTGTTTCAGAATGGCCTGGCATTTATATTGTATTTTGAAAGGCTTGGAGTAGTGTTTTTGGAAACATATTGATTGTAATTACCTTGTTCATTTAGTGAAATGTAGTACTTTGCAACTGTGATACTGAGGTACTCATGTAATAGATCCTGCAAAGGAGATGATGTAACCAAGTGGTTCTCAATGACCACGTTAGCTCTTCAACTGTAAATTGTTACATGAAGTTTATGGAGTGTTTCAGAATGCCATTTTGGGTCAAGTGAGATAATTGGCAAGAATTACGAGGAATAATGGAGATTTATAACAAAATTCGTCACAGAATTGAAACACATAGCAGATGCTGTGTGTTAACTCAGATGCTGCTAAGGGTATAGGAGGCTTCCGCAATTATAACCATTTTCATATATTATGCTAATTGTCATGTTCATTCCTACTCACTGAAAATCAGGGATGAAACTTGATACAGAATCTGAGATTTTTTGGATGTTGTTTTCACAATCAAACAAAGGCAGAGACTGTAGACCCCATAGATTCTTTTGATGTGGCTCCTTGGCCTGTATCCCCTCTGCACTCTTTCTTGATTTAACATTTGACTGATGTGCCCTGTGTTCTCCTCCTCTGGAGATGTCTGGAAGTCATCTGACTTCATACGCTTCTGTTTTCTGAGCTAGTGAGTTAACACACAGTATTGTTCAAGCTGTAGCAAGGCTGCACCAAGTAATGAAGCTTGATTTTTTCCTTGAAAAACTGTTGTCAAACCATGTCACTTGATTTTAGTGGTGAACGAATGATAGCTGTTCTCTGGTTCCTTTTGCAGACATCAGGTGAGAAGGTGGGCAAGCTGAGTCTGGTGGATTTAGCAGGTAGTGAAAGGGCAACTAAGACTGGTGCTGCAGGAGACAGGCTGAAAGAAGGGAGCAACATTAACAAGTAAGAGTTGGTGATTATTTCTTCTCCTTTCATCTTTGTGACTGCTAAATGTAGTATCTGAAACAGGATAAAATCAGTGTCAGCTTTTATAGCCTTTTTTCTTCTTCCCCTCTCTCTCCTCCTCCATCTTATATTCAGAACTCTTAGATGTTGAATGAGATCTTTGCCTATTTAAAATAGCTGGCATCTGTCTTTCTGTTCTTGTGTTCCTGCAACTACCACTTAATTGCATGATTATTAAGGCTGAAAACATGCATTGAAAATGAGCAGTTGAGCTTCTGTGAGAAAATAAGGGTTGAAACTGTACGAGAAGCTTTCCCATTGGAGCTCATTTTTTGAGAGAAAGGGGCAGTCTAAATATGCATTTGCCCTATGAATATTTACACTTGTTAATGGTTGCTTGTGTTCTCGGTGCAGATCCCTTACAACTCTTGGACTGGTTATTTCTGCCTTGGCGGATCAGGCTGCTGGCAAGAACAAGAACAAATTTGTTCCTTATCGTGATTCTGTGCTCACTTGGTTACTTAAAGTAAGTACTTCCATCTGTTTTTAAAAAGAGAAATAAAAGAGAGGAGAAGAATCCTATTCAGTGAAATAAAACACTATTCTTTTGCCTTTATTTTCAGTTTTTTATTTTAACTATGCTTGTCTTTGGAAAAGTAGCTGGGTAGAAGCCATTGGTACCTTCACAGACTGAATTGCTTGTCTTCTGCTGATGTGTTGTGGCCTAGAGAAGAAGGAATTTATCTTTTCTGGGTCAGTTAATGTGCAACTTCACACAGAACCTTGGGACTGATTTAATTTGGGTTATTGCCACATATAACTGAATTTTATGTACTGGCATGGTTATTACCTTTGAAGATTTTGATTAAAACTATTAGCTTTTTCTTAATTGTCTAATATATTTACTAATACACTTTACTTTTGTCAGAAGAGTGTAATTGCAGAGCGTTATCCCACTTACAGTCTGAGAAACAGGTCAGAAGGATTTTGCCATTATATTCATCCAAAATGGGCATTGATTTCTCTTACTTAGGACTGTTTGATAATCTGGGGGGAAAATATAAGCCTTTATTATGATGGCCCTTGAATTAAGATCTGTGAGGTCTAAATGAAAAACAGAATTGTTAAATATGAGTTTTTTCTATGTCAAATTAAAGGCCAAGCTCTTATTTGTTGTTCTTCCAAATTCCTATGTACAGTGACCTTAAAAGCATGTAGCCTGCTAATTAAAGTTTTGGAGTGCAAATTTGATTTTAGGCATAGAAATGTTCTGAATTTGTCTTGTTCTCTGAATGAGTGGCAAACACAAATGTAGCCACTTCTATGTAGAGAAAAAAACACAAAAATCCAACACAAAACACCTTCTAGTAAAGGTGTTTGTTTTTTTCCTTTTCATATTTTACCTGGTGCACTTGAGTGATCAGAAGAGACTTAGATTTTGAAGGATCATTAGGTGAGGTATGGTATATAGAGGATTTGTTATCAAATTGTATAATCACAAACCTCTTGTTCTCCCATTTTGCTCAGAAGCTCTGCGTATTTCGCTGACAGCTGCTATTAAAAATGTAATTTTGAATCTTTAGATTTTTATGTTTCTTACACAGAAATCTTGATGCTAAAGACAGGGCTAGCTTAACCTTAAAAATAACAGCACATACTTATTACCATTCTCTTTGTAATGACTGCAAGCCCAGCCTTTCCAGGGTGATTTGCAGACATTAATGAGAAACTGGTTTACTATTCATCTACCTTTCTTTCTTAACATTAAGGAAACCAGTGAAATCAGCACAATAGTTTTATACAAAGAACTTTATCAGACAGTCTGCCTTTGGGCTTGAATAGCCACAGTACTAGAGAAACTTTACCCAGCTTATAACGGGTGAATAGGATAGTTGTGAATAGGATATATCACTGTAACAGCTGCCTGTGAAGTGGAGTTGTGATTTAGATGGTGAGTTAATCCTATTTTGGAGCCAATTAGTACAGTTGATAAGGCTTTATTTGGAAGCAGTGTACCTGGCCAACTCCCCAATACCTTCATTTTTTTATGCAGAACAGGGATTGCAGTTGCAGAGTTCCATTTCTAATCTTTGAAAGCTGTTGGAGATGATTCCTGGCTTCTGTAGAGACAGAAATCCCATCGAATGAGTTGTGCTCTTGTTGGGCTCTTTAAACTTTTCAGTAGATGCTTTGGAAAAACATTTCTGTGTTACGGAGTGAATCCCTGCAAGGCACGTAAATTGAAATAAGTTTTAATAAACAGTGGCTGCTCCTCAGATGCAGAAAATGGGGGAAGAAGCCAGAAGGCCATTCTTTCTGCTTGACCTCTCTATAAATATCATTACCTGCAAGTTCTAGCCACGCCAGCATACCTCACTGTGCTGAACATGATGCAAATGGATTTATCCTCTCAAGCTGAAGAGGTGACAGCAGAGTTCTAGCAGTGCAGCAGTGAAGCAGTACCAGCCTGTGTGGCCAGTGCTTATCTGACCACTGAAGCAGCCAGGCTGCTGTCAAATGGTTTTAAGCATCACACAGCAAAAAAAAATGTCTTAATGCCATACTTAAAGGGCTGGTTTAATGATTGCTAGGAAAAGCTGTGCGCTTTGTAATTGAAATGGTTAGACAAGCAAGCTAATGTAGTCACGTTGCTTTAATGGCAGTGCATGACCTAGGTTTCATGGGTTATTAAAGATGAAAGTTAATAGTGTGGTTCTTCTCAGAAAGGATTATTGAGGAGAAAAAGGAAAATATATGAACAACAGACTTGCAAAATTTAAAATTAAATATTTTCTGGACAAGCCAAGACTGTAAAACGTAATTTTGCAGTCAGTACATAAGTGGAATGTGTCTTTCCTTCCCCCACATCCTCACACACTGCCTTGCAGGAATGTGGTTTCACGCCCTTCTTCTGACAACCGAATTCCAAAAGGGCAATTTCTGACATAACTGGGTTCTGATTTGCGAGCTGCCTGAGTAGGGTGGAAGGGCCCATTTTGAAATGGTTACAGAAATAAAATCAACTGTATTGTTTAAGAGATCTTTAAGTAATTTAAATAAAACATGTATTGAATTCTGAATTTATTATGATCCTTCCTGAGCTCCTTGAGTATGACGTTTTGTAAATGTGCTAAGGAAAAAAAGAGAATTGCAAATAAAAATGTTACTTGATTTACTGGGCTGATTTACAGTGAACTGAAGAGCTCAGCTGAGGAGCTCTGAGAAGTACATTGCTTTTACTAGTTGCTCCACTCCACTTCCAGCCATTATTTGCTGGCTAAGTTCACTGACAGGTTGAATAAAACCAAAAACCAAAGAAACATTCTGTTTTAACTTCATAACCATGACCGCTTTCCAGGACAGCCTTGGTGGCAACAGCAAGACTGCCATGGTAGCAACAGTAAGCCCAGCAGCAGACAACTACGATGAGACCCTTTCGACACTCAGGTACGCAGACCGGGCCAAGAACATCGTAAATCACGCTGTGGTGAATGAGGATCCCAATGCTCGCATTATTCGGGAGTTGCGTGAGGAGGTGGAGAAGCTGCGAGAACAGCTCACAAAAGCAGAGGTACAAATGTTTGTCTTGGCTAGTGTCTGAGCCACGTAGACTTCGTTGTCAGAACTTTTTTACTGAGCCTCTGAAAGCAAAAGCCACAGAAAGTTGGTACGTGATACCTACAGGAAATCTCCCTTCGTGCTGCTTCCATTTTGCTTTAGGTCGATGTTGAAATATGGGTGATAACATAACCAGGTTCCCTTCAAACTCTCAGTTGAACTGTTCTGTTTTTATTAGGGGATACAGATCAGAAAATCAGGATGAAGAGGGAGGCGTAGGGATGGAGTCTAAAGATTGTGCCGTTTATAGGTAGAGCTTTGTTTGTCTGTTTTAAGAATTCACTGTAGCTAATTCCTGCAAGATGTGAGTTGACTTGAATAACGTTTGCTTGCTTACTAGTTTTTACCATTCTAAACTGAACCTCTTACAGGCATTAGACAATATTATGGATATCTGCATAGATTCCTCCTTGAAATTGTGAAGGCAACATGGACTAAATGCAAGAGCAGCGTGTGCTTGCAGCCCAGAAGGCCAACTGTGTTCTGGGCTCCATTAAAAAGGGAGTGGCCAGCAGGGAGAGGGAGGTGATTGTCCCCCTCTGCTCGGCTCTTGTGAGGCCCCATCTGCAGTGCTGTGTCCAGGCCTGGGGCCCCCAGTACAGGAAGGACATGGAGCTCTTGGAGCGGGTCCAGAGGAGGGCACTAAGATGATCAGAGAGCTGGAGCAGCTCTCCTGTGAGGAAAGGTTGAGGGAACTGGGCTTGTTCAGCTTGGAGAGGAGAAGGCTCCAGGGAGACCTCATTGTGGCCTTCCTATACTTGAAGGGAGCGTATAAACAAGAGGGGGAATTGCTGTTTGTGAGGGTGGATAGTGATAGGACAAGGGGGAATGGTTTTAAACCGGGACAGGAGAGTTTTAGGTTGGATCTTAGGAGGAAGTTTTTCAGCCAGAGGGTGGTGAGGCACTGGAACAGGTTGCCCAAGGAGGCTGTGGATGCCCCATTCCTGCAGGCATTCAAGGCCAGGCTGGATGTGGCTCTGGGCAGCCTGGTCTGCTGGTTGGCGACCTGCACATAGCAGGGGGTTGGAATTGGATGAGCATTGTGGTCCTTTTCAACCCAGGCCATTCCATGATTCTGTGATTCCATGAAGGCCAATAGCTAGAGTAATTCTGAGTTCCGTTCTCAAAAGTGACAAAGCAATGCTGATATAATCTGACTGTTGTAATTGCAATTTTTCTGCATCATACAGTATTTGACTCTTGAGATTTGCAGGGAATTCTGGTTGTGATATTACAAATGTCTAATGAATTTTGGATTGTTCCATTTGAGCTAATGAATGTGCAAAGCATCCAGTAAATGAGCATTGGTTTTTTCGAGGTATGTCATGTTGAATATTTAAGATTTCCCCTAAAATATGAACAATGGACTCTTGAGAAGAGCAAGTACTCCCTATTTGTTTCATCTGTGAGCACTAATGCCAAAATAATGGCAGCTGTCCAAAACAATGAAGTAGTGTTTCCTAAATATGAAGTAATAAATATTTCCATTGCTAAGTATTCAGATCCCACCCCGCTTGTCATCTGAGCAGCATTGACAAAGAGCATGGAAAAAACTGTTTGGTTTGCTATAAAGAGGCTATGCAGTAAAGGTCAAAAAGCACGTGTTCTTTTTCTCCTTTCAGTTTGTTTCATTTGTTGCCCATCAAATTGTCCTTGCAGAAATGGTGCATAGTGATTCATTTTTAAAATGAACAAAAGCACTGCCTCATTATGATAGTCGAGTTACATTTTCAAAGCTCATTTCTAAATATAGAGGTCAATAAATAGGTTTTTTTTCTTCTTTTTTATGTCACTGTCCTTTCTGTTTCCTAAAGAGCCATGGCAGAACAGAACTTGACAGTTGACTTTTTTTTTCCCCTGAAGAATAAGACGTTATCCTCTTTTCCCCTTTTCTTTTTCAGTGCACTCATTTTGATCTTTTCTTGTTGGAATTAATGAAGAATGATGGGTTGATGGGCACTGCATAAATACCTACTATCCAAACAGTTTCATATTGTTGTGGTGAAATAATGATGTTAGGAAGCCCATAGGTTCAGGATAGTGCAGGAAGAATATACCAGTACTGAGACTGGCAGAAGTGAACGTGTAGTGTAAAAATTTTGCCCTCTTTTATATCAGCTTTGGAAAATGCATATGTAGGAACATCTTACTTTTTTTTCCAATGGAAAGAAAAAAATCATGCATCCCAAGTTAGGTTATATCATAACAAACAATAAAAATATTATGGTGGCATGGCTGTTCCAGGGACTGAGATGGTAGCTACGATTTAGAGGTTGTGCTTATCCACATCAGCAGTATGCAGGAGACAGATTGTTTCAGATAAGAGTCTTTCTGGAAGCTCACATTGGTACAGAAATGAGATTAGCTTGTGTTTCAATATCTTTATGCAAATTTGCCAGTATTGTGTAATTGGTTTGCATTAAAGTACATAAACTTCCCTTTAGCATCTGTATTTGAAGCTAATTAAACTAACTTTTTGATGGATTCTGCATTTGCATGCAATATGTATTTAAAACAACCCTTTACTTACTGATCGAGTATGCATTGTGAGATGAGTAATGATATGTTTCCTTTTTGCCCCATCTGTGTGAGAGTGATGTGAAAAAAAAACAAAGCACAGTAAGCTTTCTTCTTCCCTTTACTTTTATTTCTGCAGGCTATGAAATCACCAGAATTAAAAGAACGATTGGAGGAGTCAGAAAAGTTGATCCAGGAAATGACTGTGACTTGGGAAGAAAAGTTAAGAAAAACTGAAGAGATAGCACAGGTTTGCTGATTTTTCTTTTTCTGTATCTGTTTGTAATGCTTATAAACAATAGGTTTGCTTCCTTTGTGTGAATCTCTCGCCGTTATGGGTAAGTAGGTCAAGCTTACTGCCCTTGTAGAAAAACTTCATTTAAATCCTATGATAGCTGGCTCTCTCCCAGATTACTATTCTAGAATGACAATAATAAATTGTCATTCTATGCAAATTAAGAGGTTGTTTGGAAAAAAAAATATCCATGGATGAGAGGATTATAGGGATTTTGTATTCTTCAGACAGCAAAATTGTTGTTTCTGTTGAAGGATGGATCATTGAGAATGTTAAATGCAAGGTTATATACAGAGTGCCTTCATACCGAAGGCAAAGAGCATTTGGAATATTAAAAAATAGAATGTTTGAATTCCTGTTTGTTTTAATGCCTCTTACACCCCTATTTAATGCCTCAGAACATAATTGAAGATGATAGCTACGCTGAAAAATTGTGCAGGACACCAGGATTATTGCATGACACTTCCAATTCTTACCACACAAATGCTGATGTATATATTTGCAGTAGGGAACACTGAAGGGGGAGAACTATTGAAAGGTGATGAATAGCTTGTAAGAAAATTGAGCCTCCAATACAAAGCCCTTTTTGTAGATGGCATGATCAGAATAGGCTTTGACTTGAGTTTTAAAGATCCATTGTAAGAAATGTTCCTTCAAATAAGAAGGTTTCCTGTCTTTCAGAACAAAATCATACCACGGAGCACCCTCTGTATAAGGGAGAAATTTAATAATAATAATAATAATAATTCTGATCTCATTTTACACAGTAGTTTGTAGGTGTAGAAACCCTGCATATGCAAGGAGGTTGATCAAAATAATGAGATCAATGCTGCAGAATAAATCTGCCTTGATGTTTGCATACAGCTACTTGCTTTGGCGTTCTTTATCTAAATTCTCAACCTTCTCTGAGCCTTGCAGCTGTAGAGGAAGTGAGGTTTGTTCAGAGGAAGGATGAGGACCAGTGTTTGTGCAGTAGAGGGCTGTTTCAGTGCCATGTGAAAGCCAGTGGAAAGAACCTTCTCACATCATCATCAGGCTTACATGAGCCCAAGGCTAAAGGCATTTATATTATGGTTTGTCATGTGGTTTTATTCCTAGCCAGCCTCCACCACCATCTGCCTGACAAATTGCACTGGTAGAATATAGAGATAATTGTAAATCTTAGAGAAGGATCATTCCTCATGAAGAATAAGAACTGCTGAAGAGGCACTTTGTTGAGGTGGAGGGACAGTAGGATTCAAAGCCTTAAAGACAAGGCAATTTTTTCACGTCTTCACAGAGTGTTTGACGTACTTCTGATGTATTTTACATTCTTCAGTTACTCAACAGTAGGTATTGATCAAAAGTTAATGGAAACTGGCTCATTTTCTTTATGTGAACCCTTTGAGTTTTAGACCATGAGCAAGGTCTCTTTTCTTTATCTGTGACTGTAGATGATACGGAATGATGTAAACACCAGAGCCTGGCACTGGTGATAGAAGAGAAAGCTTTGACATCACATTGCAGTTTTCCTCTGTTCTTTGTTTTGCTCTCTCTCACAAACACACATGAATTTTCCTTTCAAGGACGCTGTTGGTTTCATAGTGTGCAGGAAGACAGGGTAGAGAAAATGAGGAGGGAGTTGTGCTTGCCATTCTTTGCAATTTTAATCTTGGTTAGAGCAGATAAAGCTCTGATGTTGAACAGAGAATTATACTGGATACTATGACATGGCAAGTTTTTAATGCAGTGCAAACTCATAAGTAAAGTTTAGAGTCATAATGAACTCCCCTCCATTTTTCCTATATAATCTCTTCCAAATATTTTTTATCAAGTCTCAGTGGCACAGATAAAGCTGTTGCGAGTCTCTCATATTTTTTACTTTTTTGTTTTATTCTTCTTTTTTATTCCATTTAGTAATTCCCTGAGGAGTCTCCCATGTTTTTATTTTTTTATTTTGTTTGCTGCTGTGGATAGGGAGTTTCATTTCACTTTCAGTTTCTTGGATCAATTCTCAGTATTCATCTCTTTTTCTTTTCTGTAGAAGAATCCCTTTCTGTTTTGTTTTCTCTTTAAGACAGAAATGCTTAATGTTCCTATTTCCCTGCTTTAGTCTTTACCCTACCACTTCCCTTTGAAAGATGTACTTTTTTGCACAGTAATGCTTTGTTGTGGAATTCTATGAAGTCCATTGACAAGAACAAAACATCATCCAAAATGGTACTATTCTTGTTCAGCAGGAAGTGTTATTTGCATTGCTTAAATAGAAGGTTGTCAGGTTTTGGTCGTTTTGATTTCTAAGGAATAAAAGATAGACATGGAACTTGATTTGGCAGGGTGTTGACTTAACTTTGAGCCTTTTAGCTCACAGGAGAAAATAAAGGGCTGAAGAGATGGCTTTGTGGTAGTGCTTGCTCTTCAATGAGGTCACAGAGAAGCTCCTATAGTACTGCAGTGTGCTGCCTTCAGCTGTTGTCATTTTGCACTGAGAGGATGCAACTGTGTGAGACCACAGCACGTAGCACTCTGAGTCCAGAGGTAGAAGGACCAGAGAAATTGCAGACATTCCTGCTGTAAAGTTTGATACAACTCAGTATATGATACAACTCAGTACAACTTTTGCGTCTCATCTGTCGCAGAAGAAAGAGCTGCCTTTTTCAGGAGGAGCCGCCCTTCGTTTTGCCTTGTCATTTTTGGCAGGTAGGAATGTGTTTCCTAGGGACTGGACATCAATCAGCCTGGTTTTTTTTATGGCAACTCTCTTACAGGAACGTCAGAAACAGTTGGAAAGCCTTGGCATATCGCTTCAATCTTCTGGGATAAAAGTTGGGGATAATAAGTGCTTCCTGGTTAATTTGAATGCAGACCCAGCTCTCAATGAACTTCTGGTATACTATTTAAAGGTAAAAATAAATATTTATGTATTATTTTTTTTCTAACAGAACTAGGACTCTAATGCCATTGACACAGATGTACAAGTATTGTTGTAATGCATATCTGAAGCAAATCCGTGCTATTCACTGCTTCACTGCTATTTAAAGTAGTATGAATATGACCTTTTTACTTCAAATGTAGTTCTCTGTCACAGAGGAGGGTTTGGGATTTATATATATGTATATATGTATTCGTAGAATCATAGAATATCCCGAGTTGGAAGGGACTCATGTGGATCATTCAGTTCGACTCCTGAAATATTTACATATTTAAAGAAATTTCGAGGTGTTCTCTTTTATAAATTATCTTGCATTTTTCAAATGTCACAAAATTTTACCTGGAGAAATGATTTGTATAAAGATTGACCGTATCAGTAATCAGCTTGCTACCACATGTGTAATCAAAATTCTGAGTACTGATTTCAACTTATCAAATGTATTTTTATTCCTTTTCACGCAGCTCACCAGGAGTGAAAATCAGGTTCTGTTCTGCCTATGCACTTCTGTGCACTGATGTGCAGTGCCCATTACTGATGTGAAACAGGAAATGTATGATGTGGCTTTTGGACTCTGCACTATGACAACTAGGCAGTTTGTTCTACTTTAACTAACCACGTAGATGTGATCTGGAGGCAGGAGGTGGAATGAGAAGCAGCTCTTTTAAAGTCACAATTAGAATACAAATTGTAATAATCTGACAGCACAAAAACTGGCAGTTTAAGCTCCACATTAAATCATTCTCTTTGAAGTGGTGTGTGTAACTCTCAAAGCAGCCACACATTAGCAGTGGGGCTGGAAGATGGTTTTGTTTCAGTCTGTCTGTGATCCTCTTTTCTATCAGTCATCGTTGCTCTGTGGTATCTCAGTGAGAGCAAAGGAGAACTTTTTCGTTGTGTTCTCTGATTAAAAAAAAAAAAAAAAAAGACAAAACAGCTGAGCTGAGATTTTGGGAGAAAAACTGAAGATGCTTTGCCTGTAGGTATCCAGAGTGTGACTCAGGCTGCTAAATCAGCCTCAGCACTGACCACTATTGAAGCAGAGCCAACCTCAGTGGTGTTTGTTTGAAACACATAACAAGAACTCACTGAAGACTTCTTAGGTATCTTGCTCACGTTCTCTTTGATGTGTTCTTTCTTATAAAAGCTCCAAATAAGAGCTTCACTCACTTATCTATTGTGTCTACTCCTCAGCAATTGCCTACGGATGCTTAGAGATGCCTCGAAAAGAAATAGATGAACTGGAGCACATGTGGAGTGCTCCTTCCTCTGCCAAGTTCCTTGTCCCTCGAGTACTTGAGGGATTTACTAAGCCAGAGGATGATCTAAATGGAACCTGTGTAATAGCCCTGGGTCTAACCACTGTGAACCTGCCTTAATTCCTCTTTGAACTCCTTTATTCTTTTGGCTTCCACAACATCCTGAGGCACTGAATTCTACGGCTTAATTACAGAAACTTCTTCATATTTGGATGTAACATTTAGCTGTGAAATTTCCTATGTGCTCCCTACTTGTTGCTGTAAAAAATAATGAGGATTTGTTGATTTGATTCCCCTTTTTTCCTTTGCAGGAAGTTCAGCTTTCAGACTTTGGAAGTTAATTTTGAAGTTATAGCCAGAGGAAAATGGCTGTACACTACATTAGTGTAGCACTAATGAAACTTTGCAACCCATTGCTAACATCTGAATTAATTTTCCTAGGAACACACGTTAATAGGATCAGACAACTCTCAAGATATCCAGCTATGTGGAATGGGAATTCTTCCTGAACACTGCATTATAGACATCACCCCAGAAGGACAGGTTATGTTAACACCTCAAAAAAACACTAGGTAAAGGCACAGATCTAGCAGAGTAAGAATTGTAGTTTTATCTAGTACTTGGTGATCAGTGGGCAAAAAGATAACTGAAAAGCCACAATCTTCCAGTGGGTAGGAAGTAAGAAAGTTCTGTCTCTTGTATTTTGCTTGAGGTTTTATTTGAATTGTTATCTACTCTTCTGTCAGCTCACATATTTCATTCTGAAGAGATTTCTTTCACTGATGGCATTTATAATGTTTTCAAAGAGAGGATGTATGAATTGCTTATGCTTTCAGCAAGTAGATACACACTGATTTGCAGCTGTGTAGATTTAACTCTATCAAAATTTGAATTAATTTTCTAGGAAATCTGTTGATATGCAAAGAGCAGCTGAAGCATTTGTTGCTTTATTTGATTAAGTAGCAGTACTTGAGAAGCAGGTGGTATATTCAAACTGATCACAAAATGACATGCAGTGTCAGCACCTCCAGTAATTTATTGCAAGAGTCACAAAATTCAAGAATTTCACTTCTGTCCTGGTTCATATTTGATCCTGCTGTGAGATTGCACGAGGTGACATCCTGAGATTCCCTTCAAATTTGTTATCCTATTTTGAGAGATCCTATTCTTGGGCTTAATCTGGTTCTGAAATAGAGGTAGTTTCTCTAATTTGCTTATTGTCTTTGAACTGTTTATGTACCAAAGTTCTCCAAAGGCTTATTCAAAGATATGTCTGTATTTCAAAGCAGTGAGAGAAGTATTTATTTCCAGTGACATTTATTTCCTGCTTTCTCATCTTTAAGGCCATGTCTCCAGACATAGATGTAATATCTATCCAAAAGTAGTGAATTCTGCAAAGCTTAAACAATCAAAAGAAGACACAGGGTAGATGAGTGAAGTTTTTTTAGATATAAGAAAGAAATTCTTCACTTTTAGGGTGGTAAGGCCCTGGCACAGGCTGTCTAGAGAATCTGTGGGTGCCCCATCCCTGGCAGTGCCCAAGGCCAGGCTGGACAGGGCTTTAGACAACCTAGGCTGGTTGGGGGTGCCATAGGATTGTAGTAGGTTGTAATCCACAAACCTGTTTTCCTGCTTTAACAAGCTACATTAAAGCAAGCAGTACCAGAATGAGAAAATGCTTCCTATTGTGGTTTTATCATGGTTTTACTTTAGCCTTTCATCTTTTCACAGGACATTTGTGAATGGTTCTGCTGTTACGGGTCCTATCCAGCTACATCATGGAGACAGAATACTATGGGGAAACAACCACTTTTTCAGGTAAGAAAGTAATTAAATAAATTGCAAGTTTGAACCAGCTTACTTTTTCGCTTCATGGTATAAGTAAAAATATGAATGGAGCACGCAGGCTACAGAGGAAGGTATCACACCCAATGTTTGATTTGAATAGTTTGCCCTTTGGATTTTGCATCAGTTTCAGGCCTGTGTTATACAGTGATATCAGTCTTACAAGGTCACTGTATTCTCTGTTCCCTGGAATTCCAGCTCTAGCCATACCTCAGACCTTCCTGTGTCAGACAGGAACACTGGCAGAAGGTTTCTGTGTAGGACTGTATGTATGTGACCCTCTGTGGCTGGTCTGAAGTACCTTAAAAATCAGGGCATTTAAATGACAATCTAAAACATAATTGTTTTCTTTTACACTTTATTTATACATTTTTTCTTATATTTATATTTTTATATATTTTTATTTGTTTTTCGTATTTTATATTTTGTAATACTCAAGAATATGATAAGAGTAATATGTATTTAAGAACATTTATCTCTATTCTTTGTTTCCTGTAAATTATTTTGGTGCAGGAAAAAATAGTAGTTATATAAGCTATGTGATCAGTGGTTTCAGGTGCTCTGCACTGTCAGAGCATAATGTAAATTAGTTTTCCTTGAAGTCCCTTATTTACTCTGAAGAAAATTATGCTTTTAATCAACAGACAAGATCAACAGATTTGGGTAACCTGCTTGATTTAAATGTGTTTTTTAAGCAACCTTTTGTCTCAAAGATGACCATGTATTAGTTTAAGATTTTCTCCCTATTTCTAAAGGCTGAATTTGCCAAAAAAGAAAAAGAAATCGGATCATGAGGAAGAGGAGCGAGACAACTCTATGAAGTGCAGTAATAGTGTTGAGCAGCTGGATGTAGATGGAGACAATTCCAGTGAAGTGTCCAGTGAGATTAACTTCAGCTATGAATATGCCCAGATGGAAGTCACTATGAAGGCACTTGGTAGTAATGGTAAGAAGCAACAGAAGTTATTAGAGATATGCACAGGGATGGATGCCCCATTCCTGGAGGTGTTTCATGTTGGATGGGGCCCTGAGCAACCTCATCTGGTGCCTGATTGAGTGGTTGGCGACTCTGCCTGTTGCAGGGAGGTTGGAATTAGATGATCATTGGGGTCCCTTCCAACTCAAGCCATTCTATGATTCTGTGAATATGAGGTTATATTTTCAGGGAATGTTTAGCACCACCTTTTTCCCTTGTAGCATCCTACTGGAAAATTTTTCTTGTGAATGACTCATTGTAGCCATTTTTGCACTGGAGGGGAAAAACACCACCACAAAATATTTTGTTTGGCAGCTCTTGTTGAGGAAAAAGCTGAAACTGGAATGCTGGTGGAACTGCAGCCCCAAATCAGAATGTTTTTGCTTTGCTGTTTATTTTTCATGTGTTATGTCTCACTTCGGCATTAACTGTAGTGATTTCTGTCTCTGCAATTATGTTCTCTAGTTCTTGTGGTCTTACATAGCTGCCCCAGATTAGCATTATTTTGGGACAGAAGTAGTTTTTTTTTAAGACTGATCTTTTCCAAATTCTCTTAAATCATTCACCCACTGTGTTCTGTGGGTCTTTATTTTATTCCACAGTTCAGCAGCATTTTTTAAATATGCCTTACAAACAAATGCAATCTCTTCCTCCTTTTATGTGATATAGTACTATATTTACTGTCTAGTAAACATTCTTCACAGTTGATCTCACTGGCCACTGCAGCCCCTGGCACGGATATCTGCAAGTCTATATGAAGTATGAAGGCATAGTAACTTGTGCCTTGCCCAAGGCAGTGCAGAACATCTGTACAGAACCTGGGACAGAGCTCGTATTTCCAAGTCCCCACTCTGCCACATATACATTACTTGACTCCCTCAGTTGAACTTCCTGCTTACTAGATATTCGACCCCAGAAGCTCTAGCTTCTTCATTTTTCATCACCTACCTAGATCCTATGCAGTCCATCTTGCAAAGCCTGGAGCAGCAGCACGAGGAGGAGAAGAGATCTGCACTTGAACGGCAGAGACTTATGTATGAGCATGAACTGGAACAGTTACGAAGGCGATTGTCACCAGAGAAGCAGCATTTCCGCAGCATGGACAGGTTCTCCTTTCATTCTCCCAGTGCTCAACAACGTTTACGGCAGTGGGCAGAGGAGAGGTGGGTAATAAAATCTGACCAGCAGGATTGTTCGTTTCAAGTTCCTTGGTGCTAGTGAATTTTCAAAGGTTTAGATTGTGTTGCACACCTCTGTCAGCTTTCTGAGAAGACTTCTGCAGATGATTGGGGGTGACAGAGAGAAAATATTAGTTGAAGCACAATCAGATCACTAATGCTAGAAAGATTTTAAAGTAAGAATGTCTGCTTTGTTGTTAAGGAGAAACTGCACCAGCATTAAATATGAGTCTCTTCTTTTGTGAATTCATGACAGCTGCTGGAAGGTTGTTCTTCCTCCTAACTTGTATCCAACTGTCTGACCTGGGCAGGCTCTGGCAGCCAGAAGGTTGCAGAAAGAAAAGGGAGTAAGAGGGTGATACAAAGAATTTAGATCCAGAGGATTGCAAGAGCTGTGTGACAATCACAGAGGAGCAACAGGCCTCTACCTCTTCATAGACAGTTGCACTGACTGTATTATCTTCTTCCTCTGAATGGTCTTTGCCAGCATTACTGACAAATGGTGCAGCTGCAGGAGGAAGATGAAACTTTCCCTAAAACAATAAGTTTGGTAAAAGATGTAACGAGGAAACACAGATCTAATTTAAGGAGCATCTTTTGAAATGCAAAGCACCTGAGGCAGTCCAACAAGGTGTTAGCTGTCTGTCTAGAATATTTTGTGGTTCTGGATTCCTGCACTACATAGTTGGTGCTCTGATACATTTGCCAGGGAGGCCAGTGAGCAAGTGGGTCATGATGTCTGAACAAATCTCCCTCTGTAAAATGGAACATCCACATCTGTGCTGAGAAAGCTCTGGAATAAGCCATGTAAGTACTGACTATTCAGCAGATACATGGAGAAGTCTCCAAAGCTGGCAGTATGCTGATGTCCACACTACTGAATTCATACAGATGACTTTTTTTTCCCAAGAGGAAATGCCATTTAAATGGCCTAATTTTTGTGTTAAAAAGCTGAGTATTGACTTCTTTCCTGTCGAGTGATCCTGTACTTTGCAGTCAGTTTCAATATCTAAATGCCATTTTCTTCTGTCTTTCCCTGCAACAAATTGCCTTCTAGAGAAGAAATGTTGACCCATAGCCTGAGAAAGCTGCGAGAGCAAATTGTTAAAGCCAATTTGTATGTGAGAGAAGCCAATTTTATTGGAGAAGAATTGGACAAGAGGACAGAGTATAAAGTCACCCTCCAGATCCCAGCTTCAAGCCTTAATGCCAACAGTAAGGTAATGTAGCCATAATGGAACTAAAACATTGTTCATGTAGTTTGCCCCTTGGAATTTGTATCCATCTTATTCTGACTAATGGTCTAGATAGTTTGCATTGATATTGAAGTTCACATTTCCTTCTGTTTCAGAGTGATGAAGTCCATGTAGGTTAGGTGATAAAATCCATCACGGTGATAAAATCTGTGTAGAATCCGTCTACTAAATGTGTTTGCTGTCACCTTATAGGCATTTGCCTTTGCATCATGGTGGTGAGGTGAGAAATTGCTGACATCCCCGTTGTACAGGGAGGAGCTGGAGCTGAGAGGATTTGGATGATTCCTTCCAGATAATCTAAACATTTTGAAAGGAGGGAACCAAACCCAGAGTTCTCTGTTGCAGATTGGCTACCTAAGCTGTCTTATCCTTTCTATTGTTGAGGCCAGCTCAAAATTTTAGTGATAGTAAAGGCATCATCATCAGTACAGTAGATGTATTTTAACCCAAGATCAGAATTGTTCCGAGTTGTTTTAGAAATTTCTCTTGTTTGCTTGTTTTTCTTGCAGTCTTCTGGCATGTCCAGAAACAGGACATTAGTAAAGCCTTCTGATGCATTTCCCCACCATAAGGTGTTTTCAGGAGTTGAAATTTGCCTTAGCTAGAACTTCAAGCTGCTGTAACTTGGGGATATTTGTGAAATGCCTGAATATTCCTATTTTAACACTTATCTAAGGTGAACATCCACAGAAACTACTGCCTGTGGCTGGGATGAGACATGGCAGTTAGACTGAATGTAAATGTACTGTGACAGCCAAATTCAGGCTGTCATGCTTGAACTCAAATCATTAAGCTGTATTAAAAAAAATAGTCGAAACTTTGCAGAGGTGTTCTCAATTTTTTTTTGTCATTTGTAAGCTATTTTTCATTGCTGTGACAAAGGATCTGCATTAATCTCTCTTTAATTGTTTCTCAGAGAGGTGCAATTCTCAGCGAGCCTGCTATTCAGGTGAGAAGGAAAGGGAAAGGCAAACAGATTTGGTCACTGGAAAAGCTGGAGAATCGGTTAGTAGACATGAGGGATCTTTACCAGGAGTGGAAAGACTGTGAGGAAGACAACCCTGTAAGTAAAAATTACTCCAGTACTGTACCACTAGAATTATTTTCCTATTCATTTTTTTGGTTAAGTAGACGTAAGAAAATCTTCTGGTTCTGCAGGAATGGTGTGGAGAGAGGGAGGGAAAAGGCAGGGCTAACACTTTCTCTTAGCCTTTATTTTGCCAGTACTGAAGCAATCTTCAGCATTTCATTAACCCTTATCTCGTCACTTTGATGCTTTTTTGCATGCATAGCTCAACACAGTAAGGAAACATTGTCAGAACTGGGGCTCAGGCTGACTTCTCTGAATCAGACAGAGTTGGAGAACTTGTTGAGGACAGGTCTTAATACTCTGTCCAAAGTTAAAATCATGTTTCCATTCTTCTTGTGTCCTGATCTGGCCTCTTGCTTGCGTCCCTTTTTCCTGTTAGGCTACTTTTGTAACACTTGGAAAACTGTCGTGAAAAGTTTGTTTTTCTTACGTTTTTATGCATTTGGTTAAAGGTGATGAGAGCTTACTTCAGACGAGCTGATCCATTCTATGATGAGCAGGAGAACCACAGCCTTATCGGAGTAGCCAATGTCTTTCTTGAGTGCCTGTTCTATGATGTGAAGCTGCAATACGCTGTGCCAATCATCAATCAGAAGGGAGAGGTTGGTCATTTTTTCTATAATCTATCCTTACTCAACTGCTTATTCACAGTCTGTGGTTGTTAATACCAGCATATGGTAGATATTTTCCAGTTTCTTGTGCACAAGATCTCTGCTAACAATTTGGGATTGTCCCAGACTCGAGTTGTTGAGGCTTCAGATCCAAGCACAGTGACTGTGAAAGACAAAAGCTTTGTGTGTCCTCCAAAGTGAAGCAGCCCAAAATACATATTAGAACCAGTAAGCTATAGGTCTACTGCATTTCACTGACTGCTGTTCATAAAAGGCTGTTAAATATAACACAGTAGAAAATCTTCAAAGACAGCTAGAGCAAACATTCTGTGTGCACTCTGTGCCTTGCATATGCACTTTGCAGACTCTCCAGAGACTGATGGGATGGTGAGTGAGATTGCAGCATACTGTTCCCAAAGTCCCTCTAGTGCCTGATGATTTTTAAAAAAGTAAACTCCTTTACAGCAGCAGTCTTTGCTCCAAGCTTTCTTTATCTGGTGTTACAAACAAGCATTGCAAGACAACAGAAAGGAAGAAAATGTATGCTGGCAGGCTGGAGACATCAGTCATAGTTATCTGAAACGAGATGGATTTGTCACTGCTCTCTGGCATACGTATCATTTGTACTCCTTTTTCATCAGGTATCTGGTCGTCTCCATGTTGAAGTTGTTCGAGTGAGTGGAGAGATAGATGACAGGTTGGTTGGTGGTGAGGATAGTCCTGATTATTCCAATGAAAATGACACTCAGGAGAGAAAACTTGTCTGCAGGGTGAGTTCCAGATATACCCCAACCTCGTGAGTAATCTCTCTTTCCAACCCAACTTAAAAAAGCAAAGTCTCAGGTACACTGGCTTCTGGACATTAGATACCTCTATGAAACCTTATATGTAATGTTCATTTCCAGTATTCAACTACACAGAGAGAGTTCTGACTCCAAACTTGTTGATAAATAATATGAAACGGTATTGATGTTTCAGGATGAAAAAAAAAGTGACAGCCATTTAGCTGTGTGGTACGTACAGGGTTCAGTACTTCGGCTGTATTTGTTTTCATGGTCTTTGTTCCCTTCAGTCTCCATGATTTTTTGAAGTCTGCAAGGTATTCATTAAACTGTATTTATATACAAGTGCATACAATCTTATCCCAGGCAGTTTTATTGTATTCTTAGAAAACATGGAAGATTTGTGTGCAGAGACTGGAGCTGTAATATCTAATTCAAAAGCAGTCAAAGAATCTGATAAGCTTCCTTTGTTCTGTGAATCATTCTCTCTATTCTTCTCTTGCTTAAATATTGAATATTTTGTGAAATATATACAGATGTGTTTTGTTCATTAATAATAAAAAGCAAGTGAGCAAGGAGGGTCTACTGGGAATTCTCTGTGATAGGAAAATACAACTTAGGCCATGCTTCAGATAGAAGGAAATAAGGGAGGCAAAAAGCACTGGAGGGAGTCTGACTTATTTGACCTTAATATGACAAAGAGGTAAATAGAAATTAAATAGAGGTAAATTACATGAAATGTGTTTGATGTGATGGTTTTGTTTAGAACAGATGTATCCAAAAATTGTAGCTTTATTTGTTCATTAAAGAAGGGAACGTGCCTTACTTTTGTGTTGTCAGGGTTGTTTTAATATTATTTCCAACATAAGGACAGAAATATCTTCAATGAAGGGACTGACAGAATAAGGGAGCTCACTTTGGTAGAAGTATACAATTTATCTTATATTCTTAAATTATAACTTTGCTGCATCTCTCCATTAAAAGTAACTTAAATAATTGGTTGTATTTCTAAAATTCACTGTGCTTGTTTTTATTCCCCAAAATACGTGATTGCTGACATCTAGTGGCCTTTTTCAGCTGATGCACTCAAAGTACAGCCTCCAGTGAATATCAGTGCAGGGGCACATCATTAGTAAGCTTTTTTTTATTCCCAATAAACCTTCTTAGTTATCCTTTGCAGTGGAACAGAAGAACATTGTTCTACCAAATGAACTTCCAAATCCGATGAAGAGAATTTAATTCTGATGGATAAGTTCTTTTCCTTTGTTTCTCATCTCTTCTCTAGATTAAAATACTTCAGGCAACAGGTTTGCCACAGCACCTCTCCAACTTTGTGTTCTGCAAATACACATTCTGGGATCAGCTGGAGCCAGTTAATGTTGCACCTGAGGTGGATCCTTCCTTATCCCCCATTAGCAAGGAGCCACGGTGCATGGTTGTCTTCGATCATTGCAACGTAAATACATATTTTTTTTCCATTTTATTACTGGAACCGTTGGCAGGTAAATGAGGCTTATGCTTGCATAACACTGTTGGTTGCACGGTTGCTCTCATTATTACACTTCGTGAGGCTGATACCCTAATGCCATTTTTAGTAAGAACTTTCCTTGTAGTACACAATTCATTTGTACGAAAGTCATTGAAGGTGATGAAGTAGATTAATGAAGGAAGGCAGTCAGTTTGGCAGAGACTTATTGGTTTACCCAGAGTAAAAATACAGCTGAGTATGAGTGGAAGTGTGATACCCTTCTAAGGATATGTCTGCATCTGACCTCATTACTCTCCATTGACACGAGTGAAGAGACATGGGCAGTACTGGGACTTGCTGCCTTTCATCTCTAAGTAGGTGTTGAAGTGAGATAGCGTATCTTAGATCAGGCTGCTTCCTTCTTTTCACTTCAGAGCAACTAGTCAAGTGGAGGCATCTACAGTAGAGATCTCAGAATCATAGAATTGCTCAGGTTGGAAAAGACCTTCAAGATCATCAAGTCCAACTGCAACCTGACCATCCTACCCTACCTCTAGCAACCTTCCACTAAATCTCGTCCCTGAGCACCACACCCAAACGGTTTTTAAACACAGCCAGGGATGGTGACTCAACCACCTCCCTGGGCAGCCTATTGCAGTGCTTAACAACCCTTTCTCAGATGTCAGAAGTCAACTTAGATTAATCCCAGATGATCACCTGATTTCTCTTCTTGTTCTTCCTCTTATTTATTATTACACCGAGCAATTAATTCCATTCATTTGTAAGGTAGATATCATACCCTCTGATGAGTTTGGAGTTTGATTCTAAGTTTTAGAATATAAGATATTTTTTAGAGGTTGGATCAGGACTTGGAACAGGATGCGGTCATCTTACAGCTTGTTCTGCAATTTTATTTTTAAGCATGTCTTGCATTGTTTCCTTGCCTCCTGATTTTACAAATCGAAATGATAGTTCTTCCTTTCCTTCACATTGTGTCTTGGGAGCTAGGGTAACTTTATTACATCCTCACGTTAAAGTCAAGACAGTCAGTCTCTAAACCTAAGTCAGCGTTGCGTGGTCACAGTCATTAACCTCTTTGTCACTTGCAGGAGTTTTCTGTAAATATTTCTGAAGACTTCATGGAACATCTCTATGATGGTGCTCTGGCAATTGAAGTATATGGGCACAAGCAGAGTGGTGACCGCAAAAATCCAACCCTGTGGGATTTGGGAATCATTCAGGCCAAAACACGGAGCCTTCGAGACAGGTAAATACAGAAAGTAGGTTTTTTGTTTTAAAAATCTGGAAAGTCACTGTTTGAAGAGCTTAATTTTGAGGCAGATTTGAGATAAGTAGTCAAATTTTGAACTGAAAAAAGAAAAGTGTTTGAGACTTTATCTCTTAGGCTCTCAGAAATAGACTATTGGGAGAACATCATGTGGTGTGTCCGTAGGTTTTAAAAATTGAAAGAGGAGAAATGCTCATCTCTCTTTAAAATTAACAGTGGCCAAACTCAAAAGAATTGGAAGCCACTTTTATTTTAAAAAAAGCCATGTACATTAGTAGTCTTTTGTAAAGGAGCACAAAATAGTAAGCTGATTAATTTTTGTTATATTGTTATGCTGATCTGAGCTAGAAGGAGCTATCAAGTCTAGAACAGCAAGATGGTTGTTCTGACTGTACAGTGATGTATTTATTCAGGGTCAGACTCCTGTTTGTTCTTGGACATGAAGTGTTATCACTGTAGTGCTTCCATTGAAAGAGCTGTATTACTAATTACTTCAGTTAGGGTAAGTATTGCAATAATACAGTAATTCAAATTGAACGGTTGTGTATTTCTTTATTGGCAACCACTTCTCATCCCCAAACTAAGCTTGGTAGCATTTTCTTAAATGTAAGTTGTTTTGCTCCTCTTACTGAAATACAGCTCTGGAACTTAATTTAGTGGCAAGTATTTCTCTTTTTATTTATTTCCAGCCTAAGAATTTGGTGAACATGTTGAGTATTAGGGGAAATATAGGAAAATTTAAAAGAGAAATCAGGAAAATGTGGCAAAGAGAAGCTGTGTGTTACGAAGTAGTTACATTCAGTAGCTGAGCAGAACCACCTTCCTTCTTAATTTTGAGCTACTAAAAACTGACAGTAAGTATTGAAGCTCTTGGAAGAATTTGACAGAAGGCAGTAGTATGATGTAGTTCAGGAAGATGCCTTCAGTCCTGAAAGCTTGTGAGACAATGTCATTTTTGTTTGGCTGTCTTCTCTATGGACTTGATAGCCATCAACAGCACTGAATCTCTGTAGATCTGGTAGTTGAGACTAGAGCTTAAGTGTTAGAATCTAGTAGAATTGGTTTTCATAGTATAGTGAAGAAAAGGCTTATTTCTGATGGTTGACTAAAAGGGCTGTCAGTGAAATGTATTATTTTTTAAATTTATTAGCACAGCTAATAACCCTGTGTGGTAGCAAACAGCATCAATGGGAGTGTTCTTTCACTTCTTCAGTCTGTGGTCAGGGCCAATAGTTGGGCTTTTTTTTTTCTTTTTTTTCCCTTCTCTCTTTTTCTTTCCTTTTTCTTTTGGCAGAAAAAGAAAGAAAGAAAGAAAGAAAGGGCATTTGATGTATTTTGCAGGTGGAGTGAAGTAACCCGAAAAGTAGAGCTCTGGGTTCAAATTCTAGAGCTGAATGAGAATGGGGAATACTGCCCAGTTGAGGTGACTCCTGCCAAGGATGTTTGCACTGGGGGCATCTTTCAGCTCAGACAGGTAAGGTGGCACGTGCAGGATTTCAGCTGTGAGTAGAGACTGTGGGAAGCTGAGAGGGCTCTGTTTTGTGTGGGCAGAGGGATGGCGTCCAAGTTGCTCTCAAGCCTAGACATTGAGTATGATCTTATTTACGTGGAGTCCTTTTGTGTTTTGTGAAACTTAGAAAGTATAAGTTCTTACATAAAGCTGATCAGAGGCTTATCTGAGATTTTTTGAAGTCCTGACTTCTCCCTTAATTGATGCTTTCAGCCAACTCTTCATTTTCATTTGAGTTGTACGTGCATTACATTGTTAGTGCTCAGCTAAACACTTAACGTTTTTAGGTGACAAGCTATTGCCAAAGTAACATCAGGAATTCGTGAAAGTTAGATAAAAGCTGTACCTCTGAGCTCCCCAACTGATTTGATTTTTCCTATGGATTTTATTGAGGAAAAGTATTGATAGCATCAGCAGGTAGGCAAGAATTTAAAGTCAAGGAGACCAGAGTCAGGAAAAGGTCACTTAAACTTCAATAGCTCACCAAATAAGGCTGTTTTCTAACAGTCTAATGGGTAAGAGATCCAACTTTCTGCCTTCAGAAGTATTAAAAATCCAATAGCTACATGTGCTGAAGGATTTTCCAGACAAGTAAACTGAGTTGCTGAATGCTGATGTTTTTTCCCCATGAATACCTGAATCCTGCAAACATAAATGCTTGCAACAGAAAGGGTATCTCCTGTACAGCAGGTCACTGAGATTACAGCACTCACAAGAGCATAATTTTAATGCTGCTTGCAAATGACTGCCAGTAGAGGTCTCTCTTTGAACATTTTGTACTCTGTTGTTGACAAGCATTTCACATTATTCTCTTGGACAGGGGCAATCTCGAAGAATTCAGGTTGAAGTGAGATCTGTGCAGGAATCTGGGACCTTGCCACTGATGGAGGAGTCAATACTATCTGTTGGAATTGGTTGTGTTCAAATAAAACACGTTAAGTCACAGAAAGTACCAGAAATTTATCAGGTAAAAGTCTGAATATGTCTTATAAGCTACTCATATTTTCAAGGCATGTAAAAAAAAGCTGAAGGTTATGCCCCAAGTTTGTTACAGCTGGAGGCAAGTGCATTGCTTTCAAGTTTTAGTTGATTTGCAGTAGGGGTAGGGAGGCTGTTAACTAACCTACTAGGTATATTTATATGTGTGTAAAGCAACAAGAATTGTCAGAATGCTTTTGATAGGTGATGTGAATTATGCAGGATAGTCTAAGTGCACGTCTTTCAGAAAGTCTTAATCAAAAATCATTTTCTGTGACAAAAATGTTATTTGGAATGCGACCTTCTGGCTCTGTTCTGGATTGTGCTGCTTTTAGGGATAGGAAACACCCTAGTGAATAGCACACTATTCAAGAAAGGAAAGAAAAAGACAAACCTTCTAAAATTCTTTCGGAGTTTGTCCAGTAGATTTTACTTCAGATATTAGGTATGACAGTATGCCATATCAGATAGAACTGGCAAAGCACAAAATAGTTCTTTCAAGAGGAAGGACTTCAGCTCCCCTTGAAGAAGAGCCTGAACTGCCTCTGATGCTGGTAACCCACATAGGAAGGGGCTATTGAAAGCCATGTTATATTAGTTCTGCTGCTTACAATAGCTTTCTGACTTGAACATCTGGATTTTTAGTCCCCTCATTAGCATTTCTGTATCTCAAGTAAATCAGGATCTGTGGAATGTGAAAGATTTTCTAAAGAATTTGAACTAAGAAAATGCCTCTTCTATATGGCTTTTTAATTTTAGCTTAGCTAGATTTTTTGCTTTCATTATTAAGATACAAAAGTAGGCTCCAGTGGCTTGTTACTACTTAAATAGATAAGTAATCACTTAGGATTGGAGACGTTGCTGCTGTTCCGTTCCCTGTGCAGCAGTGGCAGTTGTGCCTGCTCTCAGTGCAAAGAGGTCTGCTTGTGATGCACGTCAAGAACAAAAGGTGGTGTCTCCCATCAGAAAATAATGGCAATCAAAACATCTGAAGTCTACCTTGTGGCTGCTGGTGTGGCAGACAGTTATTCCACCTCCTCAGCAATTGGCTTAAATGCTTACGTTTTTTTCCCTCTATATGCTACAGCAAAGTTGCCTTGAATCCTTTATGTCAGATGTTGTAAAATTCATTAAGTCTTGCAGGTAAAAAAAAACAGGTTTTTCTTTGCTCAATATGCTTCAATAGGTTTCAGGTTGTTCTGCTCTAACACTTACATCTTTCTTAGGGCTACTTAAGTATTCCTGTTTCTTCCATATATGAAGAATTTTTAGCTGTGTTCATGTGAAATGTACATTTATTTTTTTGTGTTTAGACACAAGCTGCTGATAGCAGCAAATCTTTGGGATGTCACTGTTTAATTCTGTGGTCACTGCTAAATTCAGACTTTTACAGATGATTGCTAATATTGCTAAAGTAGTAGTACCCTTTGCATTAAATGTCTTTCCTGCTGTCAAAAAGCATTATTGATGTGGTTTTGCATGTTTTGACTTAGGAAGAAGAAGATGAAATGGACAGTTACCAGGTAAAGTTTCTCTTATTACAAACATGGATATTTTCAGATTAAAACATATTAAAGGAAGATCAGCGTTTTATCTTTTCTGCATCAAAAGCTTTTCCTCTGAAGATAGTAAAAACTGAGACTTGCGTAGGTTGTTATGCTACAAAGCCATATGGTGGATTAGAGAGATAGAAACAAAAGAATAAGATATCTTAATCTGTATTTCAAAAGCATGGTCCAGTTGCTTTTCATTTTCTGTTTTGAGTGAAGGAAGGTGTCTTTATTTTGACAAATTATGGGTAGGTTGAAATGTTCTTAATGTAGACAAAGAGTAAGCACAGTGATGTTGAAAAGGCAATCAAAATACTTCATACTGCTTCATATTACGGATGTATGTGTGAATCCTGGAATAAACTACTGAGTAATCAAGCCCTGGGCATGCAAGAGGGCTTCTGTTCCTAGAACCCTAAGATGGTGGTGAAATAAATACTGAAATTTGCATGGTAATGGTTTGATTTTTTCTTAAATGTATGTAATGTCATTGTAACATGAGCCTTACAGGAGAACTGATGGGGTACAATATCTGTGATGTATGTTTCATCTTCTTCTGAATAACTTAAGCAAAAACACTTCATCACATTGTAGATCTCAACTTAGTGTAATGTGAGCAACAAGATATTTAGGCTTAATGCTCCCTAATAGATTCCTGCATACTTGTAGGGTCTGCAGGTGAGTAATAAAAATGTAGTTTATGATCTTACATCCACTCATTTTTCTTGACAAAGTATTTGTTGTAGCTTGTTTTGGAATGAAAGTGAACTGTTACTGCCTTAAAAAAACCTTTCCTAATGGCATCCCAGAGTAGATAGCTCATCTGTGTGGCACCCAGTATATTGCACGTAGAGTATCATACATCATTTCTGAGATTTCTGTATCAGAGGCAAATGAACTGAGTGTTCTTGCAGATACATAGGTATTTTTTGAAGGACCTGAGCACTCAAAAATATTTTAAAAGGCTTGGGTGCAAATGCCATAACTAGGGATAATGGCATGATATGGGTTAGGAATGGATTCCTAATATAAGGCTGCTAAATACTGAGCCTGAGTAGTGAGCCATGAACATGAGCTGGAGTTTCCAGCTCTGCTACAAAATCATGGCTCCAAGTTTTAGATTAGGTTTGAGCAAAGAAGGTGGATAAAGTGAAGTATGCTCAGCTGAGCACTGGGTAGCACAAAATAACAGCTGGAGAAAAAGCAATGCCTTAAGCTGGCAAGCTAAAATGCTAAGAAAGCTTTTTTACCGTAGTGGTAGTCAAACACTGTAACAGGTTACCCAGAGATGTTCTGGAGTTTCTGTTCTTGGAGATGCTTGGATCCCAATTGGACCCAATTCCTAGCAGGTTGCTGCAAACTGAACCTGCTCTGAGCACAGAGCAGAACTGGCCTAGGCAGCCTCCCTTCCAGCCTCAGCTATTCTGCATTGCTCTTTAAGCTGTCCTCTAAAAAAGAAAAGAGCAGAGAAGAGTGAAGTGATTCAGTGGAGGTTTGCTCTCTCTTTCTTATCTGCTTCTTGTGTACAAGATGAGCAATAGGATTGAGGAAACATTTAAGCCACAAATAGGGAATATTGGCTTTTCTCAGTCAATAATTAGTATGACTTCTTTTCTCTGTACAGGATAGGGATTTGGAGAGGCTCCGTCGGAAGTGGCTGTGTGCCTTAACAAAGCGTCAGGAATACCTTGATCAGCAATTGCAGAAACTTGTTGGGAAGCCTGGTAAGCAAAACACACTTGAGATAACGGCAGTGGGAAGCTGAGACACACACAGGCACTTTTAATGTATTGTAAAATCATAGAATCGTGGAATTGTAGAATGGCTTGGGTTGGAAGGGACCTCAAAGATCATGAAGCTCCAACCCCCTGCCACATGCAGGGCCACCAACCTCCATATTTAATACCAGACCAGGTTGCCCAAGGCCCCTGGCCTTGAACACCTCCAGGGATGCGGCATCCACAGCCTCTCTGGGCCGAGAGGTTCCAACACCTCACCACTCTCTTAGTAAAGAACTTCCCTCTGACATCCAACCTAAATCTTCCCTCCCTCAACTTCAAACCATTTCCCCTTGTCTGTTATCTATCCTTTCAAAGAGTTGATTCCCCTCCTGTTTGTAGGCTCCCTTTAGGTACTGAAAGGCTGCAATGAGGTCACCCCACAACCTTCTTTTCTCCAGGCTGAACAAGCCCAGCTCCCTCAGCCTGTCTTTGTAGAGGAGGTGCTCCAGTCCCCTGATCATTTTTGTGGCTCCTCTGGACTCTCTCCAACAGCTGCCTGTCCTTCTTGTACTGGGGTCCCCAGATCTGGATGCAGTACTCCATATGGCGCCCTACGAGGGCAGAATGGAGAGGGGCAATCACCTCCCTGTCCCTGCTGGCCACCCCAAATCTAGAAAAGAAGATAGTGAAGTGTTGAATCTCTGAATCCACCACTACTTCACTTTCAGTGGAACAAAAGCTAGAGAATCTTATACAGAATTCAGTTGTTTTCGATGCTGTGTGCTTCTTTGTGTGCTGAACTTGTGAACAGAGTGGGTTTGGTTTTGTTAAGATGGTAGGCATCAACACATGGTAATGGCACTGAGTCAGAAATGCTCTCTGTTGTCCTTACTGACATATTGCTTCCCCAGATAAAACAGAGGATGATGCCGATCGGGAGGCACAGCTTCTAGAGATGAGGCTAACGCTCACTGAAGAAAGGAATGCTGTAATGGTGCCTTCTGCAGGCAGTGGGATCCCTGGAGCTCCAGCAGAGTGGTATGAACATGCATTGCCATATGAAAGAATTAATGTAAAAATGATGCATGGCTTATTCCTGACTTGAATCGTTGCCATTTTGTTGCTTTCCTTAATCTGGACTCTACACTGCATGAGGAAAGTTGTTAAAATTAGGACTCTTGCTTATATTATTTTATTAGGCTGTGTATCTGAAATCCAGAAATGCTATTTAGTAAACGAAACCACTATTGATCAGAGAGTAATTATGACCTTCTGAAGAAACGGAATCAATATTTATTACCACTGCACTTACCATTTTAAAAAATTAGCTAATATGTTAATTACCTAGTTCATTCACTTAAAAGGCTGCTCTGTCATAATAAAACTGCATCTACAGGAGCATTTTGTTGCGCTCCTGGTTGAAGTGCAAAGTTTGTTTAGTCAGCAAGTGTTCCATGTAATTTTCTAAACATTAAAAATAGTAAATTACACTACACTGAGCTTGCCATACTGTAGCAGCTGTGAGTAACAACTGCAGATAAGGAAGCAAGGCTGCTTTGCTTCAAACCTCAGCATTGGTTGCTTTCAACTTTCTGCAGTGTTTTTCTGAGCAAAACTCTGATGATATTTATTGATGGAATTGACTGTCACGGGGTTTTAAATGGAGATTTGTTAAAATTAGAATCATAGAATCATAGAATGGCCTGAGTTGAAAAGGACTTCAAAGATCAGCAAGTTTCAACCCCCCTGCTATGTGCAGGGTCGCCAACCACCAGAACAGGCTGCCCAGAGCCAAATTAGTACTTCTGAAACATAAAGATGTCACATGCTTTATTGGAGTACCATTGTCTTTGACATTAAAATATTGGGCTAGGTTTGAAAACAGTGGAGCTGCAGGAAACTTCCTTGGGGAAGAATCTATTTGGAACACATTTTCTCCAAAGGAAGTGTTCAGTGTGGTTCTTAGTGTGACCTTGTACGTCATATAAAAATCCAGCCTGCTCTTATTGACCATAAAATCATTAAGTCCAAGTTTGTCATGAGATGGCTACAGCCTTTCTATAGCTGTGACTGTAGCTAGGCGTCTTTTAAAATGTCTTTGATGCTTCATATTACATTTTAGCACATCATTAATGTTGTAGCTTTAAAGTGTAAGGCCAAAGAATACTCTATTTTTAAAACAAGCAGAGCACAACATGTGTTATCCCTGAATCACAGAATCATAGAATGGCCAGGGTTAGAAGGAACCTCAAGGATCATGAAGCTCCAACCCCCCTGCCACATGCAGAGCCACCAACCTCCACATTTCATAGCAGCCCAGGCTGCCCAGGGCCCCATCCAACCTGGCCTTGAACACCTCCAGGGATGGACGGAGCATCCACAGCCTCTCTGGGCAGCTGTTCCAGCACCTCACCACTCTCACAGCAAACAACTTCCCCCTGACATCCAACCTAAATCTTCTCTCCCTCAACTTAAAACCCTTTCCCCTTGTCCTGCTATCCCTGAATACACACTGTGAAAAGCATGCCTTCTGTGGCTGCTTGGGCTCTGGAACAGATGTGTTTTAGAAGGCAGAGGAACAGTTGTGCACTGTGACAGCATCAATGGAAGCTTGAGAAGTTTGGTGCTGGATTTTCTGACCAACTCTGCTGTCTTCGCTGACATCAATAATGCAGAGGGGTTTGCATTTCATAAATGTGTATGTCAGAGTAAGTAAACTTAATTTTGCTATTAGCATTTTAGAGGGAGAAGACATTTCTGAAAGCTGAGGTCAAAGAATATAATAATAGTAAGAGAGCTGGTATAAAAGAAGTAGCAATTTAGTTGAGACTCTGCAACAGTAAATTAAAATAAAGCTGTTTGGCAAGGTTATCATTGGTCTGACTTGGAATTGCAGTTGTACTGAATGTAATATTCTGTGAGCTTTTATCATAAAGGACGTGTGCTGGGTAAATCTGCTGTAATTTAAATGCCGCCATTGTCACTGTCTTACATTTTAGGACTCCCGTGCCTGGTATGGAAACTCACATTCCTGTTATTTTCCTTGACTTGAATGGTAAGTGACTCTCAGAAGGACAGAGGACTTTGAAACAAACTTTGTGCAACCAGTGATGTGGTAGAATTTAGAGCTGAGAAAACGATGAAATGCCTGGAATATCAGGTAGATAAATTTGAAATGACAAGTTTTCTCTGAAACATATTGCTGAATGTTTCAAAACACACTGGGTTATGTATGGAAGGGACTGTGCATTCTAACAACCCTACTACTCTGCAGATGTTTGGTCAGTAAAAAGGAAATAGTAAAATGAGCATACCCACCAGGATGAACAATAGTAGGTGATGTCATGAAAAAAGTAATCACTGGAATGCTCCTCCCAGGCATTGCAAGGTTATTATACTGGTGCTGTATTATGTCTTTAACAGTTGCTTGGAAGAAAACATGAAGTCACCATTAGTAAGTCTGCATAACAAAAATAAACGCTGTGACAATTCAAATACAAGATCCAGTGTGGTGTACTTGGTTAGATAGTGTTACGAAAGATGGGTAAATCACAGACAAAAAATGGACAACCCCAAATAGACCAGGGAGCCAGCAGTGCTTGATTGGTTGAACAAATCCTTCACGTGGTGTTTAGAAGAGGGTTTGTGCTTGGGTTAAAAGCATCAGGTAAGAGTGGAGAAGTGGCATTCTGCCCGTGGGGATGAGGGTTTTGCTGCAGTGCTGTTTGCATTGAAGCTTATTTACCTCAAAAAGCCCATTGGAATATTGAAGGGCTTCAGAGAGGAGTGAGTTAATAATTAATGGTGGGGGACTTAAGCAGGTTGAGCGTGTTCCTGAAAACCACGCTAAAGATTTAATCATGGTCTAAATGTACCATACTTCTTCAACCAGCAGCTCTTCTTTATTTCAAAAAAGAAAAAAAAATCACCTAGCTAATAACACCAAGCAATGTGCTTGGTATAATTGTGAAGCAGTGCTCAAAATAGAATGGAGGATATTTAAGGAATAAAAAGGAAGTGAAGGGATATTTACAACCAGAGGATTTTCCTGCACAAGAGAGTACTTTATAAGGTTCACTTTGGATTTTTGTGCACAGTTTCTATGTAGAAATGAAATGTAAATTAATAACTTGGGTGTTTTTAAAAAGGAAAATGATTTTATCTTCTCTCCCTTCTGCATTCACCATTGATTCTAGCTGATGACTTCAGCTCCCAAGATAACCTTGATGACCCAGAAGCAGGTGGGTGGGATGCGACTCTTGTTGCTGAAGAAGAGGAGGAATTTTTTGAACTGCAGATTGTAAAACATCATGATAGTGAGGTAAGTAGAGATACAGATTAGCACATTTAGCTCAGAAGCCTTTTAGATGTTTGCTTTATATGTAGAAGGTCACTAGGTTGGTCAGGCAGGACTTGCCCTTGAGAAGTCCATGCTGGTTGTCCCATATCACCTCCATCTCTCCTACATGCCTTAGCATGGTTTCCAGGAGGATCTCCTCCATGATCTTCACCAGCACAGGCATGAAGCTAACAGGTTGGTGGTTAATTGGGTAGTTCTCTCTACCCTTCTTAAAAATGGAAGTGACATTGCCTTTTCACACCCATCTTTTACGATATCACAGAAGTCATATCATATCAGATCATACCATATCATATCATAGAATGGCCTGGGCTGAAAAGGAGCACAATGCTCATTCAATTCCAACCCCCTGCTATGTGCAGGTCACCAACCAGCAGACCAGGCTGCCCAGAGCCACATCCAGCCTGGCCTTGAATGCCTGCAGGGATGGGGCATCCACAGCCTCCTTGGGCAACCTGTTCCAGTGCCTCACCACCCTCTGGGTGAAAAACTTCCTCCTAATATCCAACCTAAACCTCCTCTGTCTCAGTTTGAACCATTCCCCCTTGTCCTATCACTATCCACCCTCACAAACAGCCATTCCCCCTCCTGTTTATATGCTCCCTTCAAATATTGGAAGGCCACAGTGAGATCCCCCTCGGAGCCTTCTCTTCTCCAAGCTAAACAAGCCCAGTTCCCTCAGCTTTTCATCATAGGGAGGTACTTTTTGTAGAGGCAGTTTTTGGTTGCAAGGGATATTTGCTAGGAGCTGAACCACGGTTTGAAAAATAAAATTCAAGAATCTTCCTTCATCTGAATCTCAGCCAATTAAAGTATGAAAGCCTTCAGCCGAAAAAGCAAGCAATCTTAACTAAGGTTATGGTTAACATGTTTAGTTGTGCATTGTTACGTGCATTATGTTCTCATTTTACCACATAGTTCATTGTTTTGTAGTCTTCACAACTCTTGGTGGATAATTTCTGCTACAAGGTTTAGAATAATTGGATATGGTTTTTTAACTTACTCTTCTACGTTCTTTTATGTTTATTATTCCTGTTGATTTTGATTGGCTTTGTTGTCTGTTGTTGTTCTCCTTTGTTTTAAAAGCCTGTAAGGATAAATGCCAAAATATTTTTCTTGTGATTTCAACAAAAAAGCATTTAAAACTTCAGTAATAATAATTATGAAATTATTAAGTAATCATTTAGGGATGTGGTTTAGTGGGCATAATGGTGATGAGTTGGTGGTTGGACTTGTTCTTTGTGGTCTTTTCCAATCTATGATTCTAATGATTTATATTCTAACGTTAAGAAGAGTTTTTTTTTTAAGTTTTTTATTTTAAAGTTAAGAGAAATTCCAGCTTTTGCTGTATTGATAGAAGTGTTTCAACAAAGTATTTGAACTGTGTATTCCGAATATGAGAGATCTCAAATACTGAGTACAGAGGTTGTGTAGTGAGATGGAAGATTTTCACTGCAATCTCAGTTGCTATCTAGTTTATCTTAATAAATTAGGCCAAATGGCCCTGCAGTTTTGCATATTTTAAAATTTATTTGCAGTGATCTTGGGTATTCAAAGATCTTTTTATTGAGAGGAAATGTTCCAGAGTTTGAGCAAGTTGGCATTTTCAATCCCAGCATCTTCATTTGGCAAACTAATCTCGATTTCTTAAATGGCCTCTTCTAAAGTGCAGGGATTTTTCTTCATAGGGACTGAAACGGAGAAGCTGACTCTCAAAATTTATGTATTATGTATTTTTCTTAATTATGCTTAATTAATTACAGTTAATTATACACCTAATTATGCTTATTAGAGGATACATTTTTTTTTTTCCTTTGCAGGTGAAAGTAGAAGCCTCCTGGGACTCCACAGTCCACGACTGCATCCAGCTCAGTAAAGGAACAGCAGCAGATGAAAGAGTTTATCTTATTGTGAGAGCCACTGTGCAGCTCAGCCATCCTGCAGAAATGCAGTTGGTGCTGCGCAAACGCATCTGCGTCAACGTTTATGGCAGACAGGTATATCTTCTGTAATCCTTCATGTGTTCACTCTGCCCTGTGCTTATCACTGCCTCAGGAGGGGAAGGCTGTGGTTTGTGCAACAGGACTCTGCTGTGACTGTTTTCTTTCATTTATACCAGAATGGAAGCATCATATTAGCAGCTTGCGGGAGGATTTAGGCTGCCATGTGGTTTTCATAGCATTTTTTACGTTGTGGATGATAATACAGCTTTTTTTTAAAGGCTTAATGGCAACTTAGTATATGGGAGACTTTGTTAGCTACTGAGTGAGTGCTTTATCCCCATTCATTGAGCAAAGTAGAAAAAGCTAACTTGTCCTGAGCTTGGAGTTCCTATTTTACAAAAAACTGCATCCAAAGAAACTTGTGTATTTCCCTGCTCCTATAGTATATTCACACATTAGTGCTATTTCTGTGTACTCATTCAGATATTTAGAGGTAAGCAAGCAGTAGCTGGAGCAGAGATCCCTTTGTGTAATATCTCAGTTAATCACTCTTGGTCTAACGTGTTTTCCAGTTGTGTTGTATTTCTGATGCTGTGTAGTTGAGAGTAAGATGATTCCTAAGTGGAAAGCAGAAGTTTGTTATTCCATTTGTGGCAACACGTTCTGACAAATATCTTATTCTTAACATGGTGAGGAAGAAGATTTTGTTCAGCATTGCCTCAGAATCCAGCTTCCTTTAGCAATGATGATGACAAAGCAAGGAGCCTGAATTGTTACTCTATTTGCACTTCTGTATTAAAATCTGGAGCAAGAGCAGGAGAGGTGTGGTCACACCCAGCAACCCTGTAGGCCACTGTAAACTGCTTTTACTGTTAAAAATATAAAAACTATAGCTCTCAGGCAACAGCTATTTCTCAGAAAGGGATCAGGGATTTTTAAATAGTACACAGTGGGAGGAGTTTGCTCAGAAGGTTGAGCCTGCCAATACTTATAACTGTGTTAAGTCTTCATCAATTCTGTTTTCTGCAGATTCTGTCAATTATTTTTCCTTACTGTTATCCAATACCGAATCTTTCTTGCTAGCTTTCTGGCTAACTTTCTTGCTAGCTTCCTAAAAAATCCTCATCGATAACCTTTCCCGGGCGTTTGTCTCAGCAGCATCTTTGAATGACTCATCTCTGCATTAATTCAACAGTCCAGTTCTTAACCCTGCGAGGCGCCAAGTCAGCATAAACAATGACCATGCCCCCTTAAATCATCCTTCATAACGATCTCTTTGGTCAAGAATTTAATGCCTGTACTTGTCAATATTCAAGACAAGTCACCTAGGGCTCCACAAAAAAATATCTAGAACTAGCAGATGTATTGCGTGCTGGTTTAACAGTCACCTTGCAGTGAAGGAAGGTAATTCTTTTTCTGTATCTTAAATGCAGATGAGCAAATGATTTGTCTCCAAGTCAAAATCTTTGAATCTTAAGTATTTGTTGGCTAGTCTTTTGGGTTTGGGCTTCTTTCTTTGTCAACTCTACTTACTTCGCTTGAGTACGTTAAAACATTTTTTCCTATAAGCAAGAAATATTTCCTTTCTGTCTCCCCACAGGGCTTTGCACAGAGCTTCCTCCGAAGAATGTCTCACCGAAGTTCCATTCCTGGCTGTGGTGTCACTTTTGAGATAGTCTCAAATATTCCAGAGGTGAATAAGAATGCAAATTATCTGAAATTGGCTGGGATTCTCTAATTTCCTGAATGTCCCTTTATTTTAAGCATGCTTTTTCTTGCTGCTGGAAGCATAAAGTATGATTCTTATAAAAGATTAAGCAAACTTATTTACATATTTTGAGTTAGCAGCAACGTGTGTCTTGTCAGTGTCACTGTGTATTTTGTTGAGTGAGCATCCATTTGCTTAAGTCCTTGAAGAAACATTTTAAAGGAATGGGGAATAAATATAGGTAGCTGAAATACCTGATATAGGGAATATATGTGATAATATGTTAAAAAAGCAAAGAAGCAAACCAAACCAACAATACAAACCAACAAAATTTTAACCACCCCCCACACACCATAAATTCTTCTAAGTAACGTCTTAATGTAACCCTTGATTCCTGAGTATGTTCATAGTTGGATGCTAATCCCTTCCTTCCAGACAGATGCTCTATCAGAGCTCTTGTAAAGCATTAACACATGAAGAGCCAAAGGGCTGATTGCTGCCTGACTCTCTTTTATGTTCTGATGTATTTAACACCGTGTTTCAACGTTTCTCAAGCTATGCCCATTTTTTTTTCCTTCTGCAAGTCACTTGAAATTTTGTTTCCTTCACAGAGTAGATAATGCCTTAAATGTGTTTGAGTACTTTATAATTACAAGATATCTGAATACAGCCCTTTAGCTAATCAATGGCAATGTCTTACTGTGAGACTCTCTCAAGAAAAAAAAAACACAGGAAAAAGGGAATGAAAACCAACAACAACCATGTATAACTTGAGGTGGTGTTGATAATTTCTGAATATGATATGGCATATTTAGAAAAGTCCAACAAGATATTTGAATCTCCCCCTGCATTTAAGGGAAAACAGTGTTGAATCTGTCCTGCATATTTTAAAAATGCATTTTCTTCAGGACTGATGGAGGAGGCTTTCGTTTTTAAAGCATGTCATTTCTTTTCTTCTTTCCAGGATGCTCAAGGAGCTGAGGAGCGGGAAGCACTGGCCAGAATGGCAGCAAATGTTGAAGACGCAGCTTCAGCTGACTCTGAAGCCTATATAGAGAAGTACTTGCGAAGTGTGCTGGCTGTGGAGAACATTCTCACTTTGGATCGTCTGCGGCAGGTCTGATTTTAGGGCTGTAGCACACAGCAGGTTGTGTACTTACTCAGTACAGTATATGACAATGCAGATGTTTTCGTAAGTGCATACAGTGGCTGGCAACCCAAGACCCCCACTTCAGTGCATATCTCAGCTTTACAAAGTGTGCCTGTGGCAGAAGTCCAAAGAAGCAAATGTGGCTCACTTTACGTAGATGTTCTCACTCGACTATCTGCAAGATGGGTGAATGGGACTGGGAGCTTTGTATTACATGCACCATCTCTTATCCTTGGTTGGTTTTTAAGACCGTGCATTGCTGATTATGTATCAGAAAAAGCAGTTAGGGTTGATGTGAGCTTTTGCTTTCTGAAGGTTAGGATTTACTACAGATTTTCCAGGTTGCTAGTAGAGCTCGTGTCGTTTTGAATCACAAAATCATAGAATCATTACAGCTGGAAAAGACCTGTAAGACCATCTAGTCCATATGCTCATATTCTGCCTTGGAGCAACCAAACCTGTTCTCTTGAATCTGTAAGACATTGATTGGGTTAATCTTAAGCACTGCAACTTGATCTGTGTACCAGGGAAAATACGGAAGAGAAAAACATTTATTGAAAATTGTTCTTCTGGATATAAATTATGCAAGAATAAAAGAAAGTTATGCAAAGCAAGGCAGAGTGTGTGCCTGCCCGCTATAAATTAATGGTGAAATGTGACACACTCGGAAGTATTGAAAGCAAGGTCCCTGTCATGTGTAATTAGTTTAAGGGATTAAAATAGGAGCTCAGCTACGAAGAGGAGCCTGTCTTCACATCTGTAGCAGTCATCTCCCAGAATCAGAATTAGCTGTAAAGTCCTATATGTGCCAATCAGCAAAAAACTTAATGTTTTTCCACTCCTGCACTTCTAGCTGTGTTACATGCAATTTTTAGATTACAGTAAACTTCACAGATGAGAGCCAGTGCTATACAGCTGTTTAATAACATTTTTCTTGTATAGACAAAGATGGGATGATTGGAGCTTGGATTCTGGCAAAACACGCATAGTATTTTCTATCCTTTGCTTCTGTGTGATTTGCAGGAAGTTGCAGTAAAAGAGCAGCTAATGGGAAAAGGAAAACTCTACCGGAGGAGCCTGAGCTCTCCCAATGTGAATCGGGTGAGTGTTCCATGCTGGAGTCTGCAGCAGATTGAGGGCAGCAAGTGCATCTTTCAATTACCAATCGAACATAGCAATAAATTTCCTTTTGCTTGACTGTTCTGTTTGTCTGTGCTATTTGTCATCCTGTAAATCATGTGGGTAGACAAAATCTGCATGTTTTCATATTTTCACCATACAGGTTAGTGTGCTTTAGAGTACCCTCATAAATCCACATCGTTGGAAAAAGCAGAACACTAGTTTTTCATCTAACTATCAACTTTTTTCCCTAGAAGTTTTGAAAGCAAGTTACAAGTATTTACTGATTTTAATTTTGTATTGTAGAAGCATTATCTTTTTCTTGATTAGTGCATAAGAAGAAAGAGACGTTTCTGCTTTCCAACATTTTAAATGAAATGCTTTGGTAGAGCTGATAATGAGAACTGGTCAAATTTTGGCCCCTCTTAGGTCACTAATTGGGATTTCACCTTTTATCATCTCTCGACTTTCAGTTCTGCTTTACAGAAGACTTTACTTTCACCCTTCCTTGTGTTTGTCAAGTTTCATATTTATCAGTTGTTCAAGTTTTTGTTAAGAAGTAATTCTGCTTGCCTTGACCATTTCAGCTTTCTGCAAGCCGCCAAGATTTAGCTCCTCCTTATAACCTGAGCAGTAATCGGGTAAGTATCTGAAGCTGTCCTGGGAAATCTTCTATTGAAAAGGAGTAGCTACCATGACTGCATTACACCAGGTGCAGGGGCATAGTTGAGAAATACCCTTGAAAGATGAGGCACACCCACGTGTTCCTTGTATCACTGAGACTGCTCATTGGAAATACTTGCTTTGTGCAGCACCAGACATCCCTGGGAAGGCTCCCGTGTTTTCATCAGCCACGTAGCACTGCTGCCAACAGCTGTGGGATGTGCAGTGGCAGGCCTGTGTCAAACAGACCAGATTAAACATAGCCGTCCATCACTTGGGGGTGTGCTTTTCAAGGGAAGTTTTCTCACTGTCTATCTTCAGAGCTCTTCCAAAGCTTTCAGTTGAATGGATGCAAACTTTTTGAGTAAGGGTCAAATTTGAGCTCGTGTCTAAGCTCAGGTTCATCTTCAGTATAGAATAGAATGCATTGAGTCTATGCCATTCAGGGGAAAACCTTGCAGTGGGTGATTTGATAATTCAGCCCATTACGCTCCTTAAAAATAATGGCACAGATCAAAAGTGTTTCTTTAAAAAGAAAAAAATTAAATTTAACCTTATTTTCCAAAGCTTAGATAAACTAAAGGGCTCTCTCCTGATAGATATTCTGCCCAGTGAGCATGTAGTCATTTTAAAAGGGAGAATCTAGCGGTGACAAGACGTTTTAATGCATAATGCAGTTGCAGGAATAATAGGATTTTGATGTAGTGCTCTAGCATTGGTTGCTAAATCTGCTACATCTGATCCATGCAGAGAATGCTAAAAGATGTACAGGTAATCAAGTGCTTACAGCAACTTCTGTTTGGAGAGAACTGTGGAATGTCTCAATACTGTAGATTTTTAAAGCAGAAATTAAAGTCTAGAGTATTTACATTTTTTGTTTTTCTCCTCTCCTCAACAATTTCCCTCACTTCATGTTTCAGAGTCCAAAGGTCCCAGCAGAGGTAATGCATTAGGTCCACCTAATGAGTGGGATAATAATTTTATCTCACTATAAAGTTTATTTTGCTCACTTAAATGCTTTTACTTCCTGCTTTGAAGATGCTGCTGTTGGTGTCTCATTTGCATAGTAGACAGCAAATGAGATTTTTCTATTGAAAAGCCTGTCATTAACGCTGTGTGAAATTGGTAGAAGGAAGATTCTGCTTCTTGGGGCCATCTTATGGTTTGTTACATTCTGCAGCTATTTAGATGGCATTTCTCAGAGTTCTTTGGACAGGGTGCAGGTGTTTTAGAAATGACCCATCTTTGCTTTAACAACTAAAAAAATGCATATATAAAAGCAAGCAAATATTTGCTGATTGTGTACAGCCTGGAAATGAGATGAACATTGAGTGAGCATTTCTTCCACGTCTTGCTCAGGCTGTCTGGCTTCAGATAGTTCAGTGCTAACAACACTTGATTGCTATGAAAGAATGAATTGAAATTAACTCTAAGACAGTGGAAACCCAAATTTAATCTTCTTATCTCATTAACACTGTCAGAGGGATAACTGTATGTCCCCTTGGCTATACCAAGCTTTGGTTGAGCAGTTGATTGCTAGTGGTTTGCATGGGGTTTTGCAGCTCTTTGCCTCATTTAGGGTGGCTGCTGACAAATGCACTGTACCACTGTGATGTGGGGCTGCAGCTTCTCTCCTTGCTTGCAGAGTACTTATTTTCAAGGCATCCTTTGCTCAGGATGATAATGGGGACTGACGCAGGGGCTCATTCCAAAACTGGTTCAGTTTCCATAGAGAGATGAATGGAAGCTTTTGTAATGACAGTGAAATGTTAATCATATTCTTAAATGTTCCTGTAGCACACGTAAAGCACACTGGTGATAGCATCTTATGTATTTTAGAACTGAGGATCCACAAATGACTTCATTTTTAGCTAAGTTAGGTGGCTTTTGTCACTTGGAGAGCAATTCAGTGGAAAAAAAAGAGTTTTCTCCAGCACTGATGAATCATTATTTTCCCAGGAATTTTTGTTTACAAGTGACTATAAGAAGCTGATCTCTAACAAGTGGTTTATTGTATCACAAGAAATGCCAGTCCCAATATAGTAATTGCATAATAAATTGGATATAGGACTTACCTGCCCAGCCTATTTATGTTAATATTAGTGGACACCTTTACTTGTTTCACAGTCTTCCTCTCTTTAACTTCTATTCCATTACTTCATTTCCCTCTCCAATTTTATGTTATCATTCCTGGCGTTGTTGCTGCCTTTACTGTGGATCTTAAGCTACATAGGAAGGCCTCTCTCATGTCTGCATGTAAAGCACTGTTCATACTGGGAAAGTTGTGAAAGTGGATTCTGCTTCAGTTTTCAGCAATATGAATGGCCAGAACACATTCTGTAATATATATATATATATATATATATATATATATATATATAAAACAGAATATATTTAAAAAGAGTTAGCATAAGATGTAACAGTGGTGTAGGTGCAACTAAGGTAGGTAGACCAGAATTATGACCTGGGCTCATTGTGCAGTCATAGCTGAATCTTTCTTGCTACATGTGGTCATACTCCCATGAAAAGCCAGAAAAGCCTCATTCCAGGCACATTTTGACAAAAACCTAAGAAATATCTCAGTGTATTCACACCACAGAGAGCTCCCAAATATCAGGTCAAAGATTCCCAGCATTTAAATAATATCAGTTGCTTAGACTTAAAGTTTAGGTGTTTCAGTTAGTAAACACACAAAGCAGTAAGAGTGCTATATGGCATGCATATCTGAAATTTGGGAACTGTTTCAATGTAGTTAACAATTCTTTTCTTTTGAGAGATTGAGACAGGTTGTATTTCAAACCAACTAAGTAAAATCTTTCATTCATCAACTGCCTTTTACCTCTCTAGATCTTTAGCACAACACTCGACAACTGAAACAGTTGTTCCCAGTATTTTCTTTTGTAGATACGTTTCTCTTGTGCTGCCATGATTTACCTACTTTATAATGGTAAATCTGTAACAGTCAACTCAGAGTTGAGTGTCATATTGTCTCTAAACGTATGTGACCTTCAATGTAAGATGATAATTATTCTTCTCTAAAGCAGATTATTTTTTATTTGAAAACCCAACATGTTTTAAGTACCTGGCCAGACAAATACTATTTTCAAGTGCACATTCCTGCTTGCAGGGCCAGTGTTTTATTTAGTCTGGTAAAATACTTAACATTATGCAGGAAATGTAGTCATCTATAATGTGAAGACTGAAGTAAAATTTCTTAAAGAGTCTAAGGAAAATAAGTGTTTGTTTGTTTACCTAAGGAAAAAGTCACTACATCTTGCCATTCTTTTTGTACAAGACGAATCCTATGGAAGTGTTTTACTCCGTTTCATATTTACTCTCATTTTTTTGAATCACTCTTCAAACAGGTCTAGAAAGCTGATGTACTTGTCTGAATGATTTCTGTTGGAACAGTCAAAGAAGGGCACTTCTGACTCAATAAATCATGATTCACAAAATGATTCAGTTGCTCCTTACCTACACTGAGTCAGTGTTCTAGTAAGTTTGTAAGCTTTCCCCACACAGTCTATTTTTGATATCTCTGTGGTACATGGCCTGTGGGTAGAAAATTATTAGGACCTACCACCTTTGTCCATTTGTCTTTAGTAAGAGGGTCATCATCATAAAAAAAAAAAAAAAAAGCTTTGCTATGTTGTCCAAAAAGAAGCCTTCAGATGCTTTCCCCTCTTCCTGACACCACCATCTACCAGGCTAATGTCATTACCAATCCTAAAAGTAACAAAACCAAATGGGTTTTTCACAATTCATTTAGTCTTGTGACCATATCCCACAAATATTCTACTTTCTGTAAACTTCTTTAGTGTCACTGAGCTGGTGCATCACAGGAGAATGAATTATGCTGAGATTTACCTCATCTGGGAATTTTGGCTCTCCTGCCAACTTAATCCATCAGTGGAAGCCATCAAAGTAGACTTAAGGAAAAACTCAACATCCCAAGAAGGAAGACTTTGAGCATAGTGTAAAATCAGTGGAAGCTTCCACTCTGGCTTTAAACACCTACTGCAGGACTTCTAAACTACTGGGGGTGCCCACTGTTCAAGGTACTTGCCATGCCATTCCATGCTCTCTGCCACTATCCCCACTATTGGGGCTGGATATACCTGGAGGATATTCATAAATAGTCGTTTAACCTTAAAAAAAAAAAAAAGCCTGAAACACATTCAATCAGCATAGCAATAGGAACGTGCTGGTTTGAGCACTCCCACTTGTCTCTCCTATAGCCTGGTTCCCCTAGGAGACAAAGTAAAGAGAGAAATTATTAATAGTGTCCAAGATATGGTTCCTGAAGTACAAAGATGACTACAGTATCAAATACAAATACCAGGTTGATCTCCTGACCAATGTTACAGCATATAAAAAAATGATAACCTTAATCCAGACCCCAAAAATGGTAAACAGCATAACAGAGAACATACATAACAAGTAAGGTATTTAGTAATATGGGTCCATGAAAAAACTCTGAACAATCTCTGGAAAAAGGGTGGATGTGGACAGTGATAGGACAAGGGGTAATGGTTTAAACTGAGACAGGGGAGGTTTAGGTTGGATATTAGGAGGAAGTTTTTCACCCAGAGGGTGGTGAGGCACTGGAACAGGTTGCCCAAGGAGGCTGTGGATGCCCCATCCCTGCAGGCATTCAAGGCCAGGCTGGATGTGGCTCTGGGCAGCCTGGTGTGCTGGTTGGTGACCTGCACATAGCAGGGGGTTGGAACTGGATGAGCATTGTGGTCCTTTTCAACCCAGGCCATTTATCATTCTATGAAAAGGAAAAAATAACATTATGATATTAAGTTATTCTACCACTTAGAATTTAACACACTCTGGTCAAATCTGTTGTTATCTCAACCCGTTGAGTCCCACATTGGGCACCAAATGGATGCACTCCAGGTGTGCACCCATCACTCAGCAACAACCAGCATATATATCAGTGTGCTGTTATCACTGTCTCAGCTGAAAACAGGACGACACAGTGAGGTCACCTAAAAGAAATCAGCACCAGTTGAAATGCAAGATGGCAAAACCCACAGTAAGTGGCTTTCTGTGGAGTGCAGTAGGAGAGATTGTTTCATAGGAGCTTTTTGTGGAAAGAATTTTCCAGACATAGGCATGAGTTTTTGATTTGTGTAAGATGTAAGAGTTGCAGGTCAACAATGACACTTAAGACGGGAGGTTTAAGGTATGGGTAGAAGAGTTCTGTCATCTACAGTGATAGAGCAGGAAGCTTTCAAGGAGAGCTTAAACTCCAAAGTCCTCAAAAATACAAGACTAAACAAACCCTGGTGTTGCTGCTACTCCCAGCCTGAGTTACATCAGTTCTGACATCCAGGCTGACTGCCTCCAGTCAACTCAGACATCCATTACCCTTTAGGTATCCCAAGTGTTACTTCACAGAGACAGAGCCTGTTGTCTCTACATGTAATAAAATAGCTACTCAAGGTGTGAAGTGCTGCTCTGCAAAAGTGGACGTTACTTGCTATTCAAAGCAGGACAGCTTCTTTGGGACTGGCTTATAGATCCAAATGGAAACGATTTTTGCTCTGAGCTGCTCAGTGTGACCTTCAATCCATTGGAGAAATCTATTCCTTCTATCCTGGCTTATTTATTATTTGTGAAACATTCATGACTTCAAGTTACAGTTGAGATTAGTTTAGCTGCCTGTCATTTTTCTGTTTCAAGGTCAGATTATTTCCTTTTTTTCATCACTGTGAAGCTTCTTGAAATGGTGTATTTCCCTTCTCTTCCATCCAGAAAAATACATAAAATCTGTGGTCATGAGTGCAGCAAGTCTCCACCCATAGTGCATCCTTTCTGTTAAGTTCACTGTGCCATCTCATTGTGCAAGTGTTTACAACCACGATTCAGATACAGACACCCTATAATATAGAGAAGTAGAAACCATAGCATAACTTTTTACCAGCAGAGTGATCAGAATTCAGTTTATATCAGTTTGGTTGCCTTAACACCATCCTGTCTTCGCAGCTTTTCATTTTGAAAAAGTGAAACTTTTTCTTATATTACAATATGATAGAGATAGGAAAATATGACTCTGCCACTTAGAAATTCATGCACTGTTGTGAAGCGATAGCTTGGGGATTCTCTCTATTCACCAAGAAACTGTCACTGAACTGGTCACTGGTTGTCCCTGGTAAGCTTGGGGTGCAAGAAATAGAGTAATAGAATCAGTAAGGTCATAAAATACCTCTAAGATCACCAAATCCAACCCCAGCCCACCCCACCGTGCCCACTGCCCACATCCCTCAGTGCCACATCCCCACGGTTCTGGAACATCTCCAGGGACGGTGACCCCACCACCTCCCTGGGCAGCCTGTTCCAATACTTCATCACTCTTTCTGAGAATAATTTTTTCTTAATATCCAACCTGAAGCTCCCCTGGGCCATAACTGACCCTAGGCACTAAAATCCAGCCTTCAGGTCTAAGGTCATATTTACTTTCTTATTCTGAGCTCTGTCTGTCCTCACCCCTTCTCCCTGACCTTCAGCTGGACTCATGAATGCTTCCTGTGCAGATACACAAAATATTTAGGAATTTGGGGCAACAGAACTGTTGTATTATCACCTGGTTGTACCATACCCAACTCCCATAAAGTGTCTGCATCTCCAACACAGTTCAGTGCACTGTCATAAGTCTAAGGTCTCTAGGTAGATTCTTCCTGTGCCTTGCTGCAGATGGGAGCTGAGGGTGCTTATCTTAGCAGGACTGGGTGTTTCAACTAAAAGTGCCTTGGGGAAGGGTCTTTCCTCAGCTCTGCACGTTCGTAACGTTTCAGAGGCGCTGTGCAAGCTGGTGTGGTGTATAAGTCTTGCTGATGGTGTGCTAACTTCAAAAAATACAACTTTTTTTTTTCTCCCTAGGGTCGATGGGAAAGTCAGCAAGATGTATCCCAAGGTGTCACAAACTCCAGTAGGGGCATTAGTCCAACTCGTACCTCTCTGCCAGGCTCTGGGCAGCAGAACCACTCCCCTGATGCAGGTAAGGGCTTTCCTGAAGCTAAGACAACTCTCATAAAGATGGAATGAAGTCACTCCATCATTGTCGAAGCTAAGCAGCTTTCAGAGATACAGATTTCTCCTCCAAAGCAATGTCCATGCAGCTCCCTCTCTGTGATAGGCATCTTTAAAGTTGTCTTAATGTCTTTGTCATTTCTGAAGATGCAGTCTTGATCTCAGAAGCTCAGTTTCTAAAGCCTGAAGTTATCTGGGCTCAAAACATGTATCTCTTAGGTCATTAAAACAAGACTAGAAGCCTACTAATGTTTTAGGAAATAATTAGCACTGGAGTTGGAGGGCTATTTTGCAGCAAGTGTGCCTGATGTATAACTGAGAGTGGACTGATACAGAGTGAGGGTTTCTTTCTAACTAGGTTTTCTCAAGGGAGAGTATTAAAAGCAGAAGTGCTGTCAAGAAGAGTTGAATGTCCATAAGTTTTTTCTTTTTAGTTTGAAATTCCTCATCTTTCCCTCTCAGTATCTTTTGTAATTGTTAGCAGAATTTTGTGTTGTCAGCATCTTTTTTCAGTTCTGCTGGTTATTTGTTTTTTTTGCTTCTTCAAGTTGTAAGCAGTTCTATGTTTCTAATGGCAAACAGCAAACTTTTTCACATCGTGTGATGAAAAAGACTTCCAAAATTACCCAAATTCATATATCCTGTTCTAGGGAGGAGCAAACACTCACTGCTTTTCTTTGGCTAATGCACTGCCTACTGGAAGATGTAGTTCTAGAATTAAAATGATAACAATTTTTTTCACCAAAAGCATATCTGTTCACACTGTTCCATTTTTCTAACAGGTCTGGGTAGCCTTGCTGCTTCCTACCTGAATCCTGTCAAGTCATTCGTGCCTCAGATGCCAAAGCTGCTGAAGTCTCTCTTTCCTGTTAGAGACGAGAAGAAGGGCAGGCAGACCTCACCTCTTGCACAGCAGGTAAAATTTTAAATGAAATTGGCTGTGCAGTAATATTGATGAGTGCTGTTAGGCTTGCAACAGAGCACTGTTTTATTTGCTGCTGCAGTGTAAACCCAACTCCGAGTCATAGTAAAGCCTTGTGATGCATTTCCCCTCCATCCTGTGCAGAGATAGTGGAGCTGTTAAACTTATTGATACACTCAACCCACATAGCTTTTTAGAAGTGCCAAGTATACTACCAGCATGATTTATGGTAATACCATTTGCAGCAACAATACTCAAATTTATGAAGTGCACTTAGTGTTGTTTGTGTACTGCCAAGTGGAAAATGTAATTCTATTTTTAATTCTTTATTTCATTTACCATCTTCCTTCTCCCCTATCCCAGCTCAGGTCACCCTTTTCTACCTTCTGCTATGTACAGTTGATTTTGTTCATTTGCTCATTTATTCCACATTCCAGAGAAGCTTTGATTTTTTTTGATTCTGTGCTGCAAAACTTCATATGCTCCATTTGTGACTTTTGTGCAGTGAAAGGTAGCTTATGCATGGTCAAGCTGACTGCAAAACTCTACTATCTCCTGAAGAAAGCAGATGAAATAACAGAATCCCACTATAAATGATACTTTCTTCCTAATTTGAGAGATTGTCATTTATTTATAAAGAAAGAGCCTTCTGTGTAAACCTGGAATAATTAAAAACTGTTATGAAAATTAGTCTGGAGGCAGATCTCACTTGCTGAAGTGTATGGAAGCCCATGTGGTCCATGCCTTGTTAAGCATTCAGCTAACTCTTCATAGACAGAAACTTCATCTGTAGTTTTGGAGGCACGTTTTAGGTTAACATAGATCTTTCCCATCTCTTCATGCGTAGACAAATGTTTTAGAGGATGTCTTTCTAGAGGATGTCTTTCTAAAACAAAACAACAAAAAAATAATCCCCAAGCAACTCCTTTTTGTGGTTGGATCCAGGCATTCTGTCCTGTTAGTTGCTACAGCTGAAGAACTAAGCTGAGGGGGTATGCATAGATGGTAGGACCAGATGATCTCAGAGGTCTTTTCCATCCTTCATGATTCTATGATAGCAAGGAATTATTTTGTCATGGCAGAAGTACAGGAAATAGTCAGAAGATAAATAGGCCAAAACCAAAGGCTTAAAAAAGCAATTAAGTTTTAGTGGAACTTACGATAGATATAGTACAAATAAAAATAAAGCAAATTTAGAACATTCTTAGTTTGACCATGATCATTTCTCTACGAAGTAAAATGAGCAAGTTTTACTCCCAAATGTCAACTAACTTTGCATTTCACATTTTCATGTGGCCTTTTGCTTACAACAAGGTCAGTGTAGAATCTGAGATCATGAAACCTAACACATCTGAGAAATGGAGCTGATTAAAATGAAGACAGTGACTTCCTTAAAGGTATTTGGGTATTGGAAGATGCAAATAGGTGCTCTTTACAATTGCACTCAGAGCCTTTCACCACTGCTTGAATTCTCACTGAATCAATGAGAGCTGAGCTGAGAAGCGAGGCCCAATTTCCTTCCTCTAGTCTAACCACCTGTTCCCACTCCTTCCTACTGTTCAAGATCACTCTTGCAGTTCTTTGCCTTCAAGTTTTTATACTACAAAGCTACCTACTTCAGGGAATTTTAATTTATATTATGGATTACTATGGAAACTCAATCAGATCACGATCAAAGCAAGTTTTAACTAGGCAGGAATGCTATTTCTGATTTAAGGAAGTAAAGCTAATGTATAAACAGGAGTGCATGATGTTTCAACGCATGTTACAGGTCAGCCTGAAGTTTTCTCTGACGACTGAATCAGTATAACAGAATGAAATCTCTAAGTTAGTTGTTGCTTGTACTTTTGTAATAGAAGTCAAGTCAAACAAACCTCTCTGATTTCAGATCTGTATAGATATTCTTCAAAGCTCTCTCAGTAAGCACATGGCTTCTTCACTCTTGTTAGAAATCACAATGGGCAAAAGAGCAGAAACTGAAGGAGCTGTTCCAGAATTACCTTCCTCCAAGCAGCGCAAGAAATGAATGTGTGATGTAGTACGACTGGCTTGAGCATCCTAGAGTCATAGAATCAGTAAGGTTGGAGAAAACCTGTAAGGTCATCCAATCAAACCCCAATCCATCCCCACCATGCCCACTGTCCCTCAGTGCCACAGAGTAAAAGGGTTGGTGCACATTAATGTGACACTGAAAAGCTAATCAGCGTTTCTTGTAATCCTTCTTGCTGCTTCCTTATAACTGCTTGAGGATGCAGAAGTGGTTGCAAGCGTTAAAAACTGGCCAGAATTCCAGTGGTGGCAGTGACAAATGGCTGTGTGCTCGGGGGCCTGCAATGGGGTCAGTGCTTGGCAGTCAGCTCTAACACCTTATCACTAACCTGTCCGTGTAAGACAGCATGCTGGTAATTCTTGCATGGCTGTGCCATAGTGCAGAGTGAGGAGGGCACAAAAATGACATTGCTGCATCTCAGAAAATACAGAACAGTACAGCTTAGTTCAGTGGAAGAATAGCACTTTGATACAGAGCGACAGGGGACAGAACTGAGTGTGCAGGAGGAGAGAAGGCAGTGAACTACAAAAGGCTTAACAGGGAGATGAAGCCAAAAGGATATTTCAACTGCAGTTTCAAAGGAATCTGGCCTCTTAACAGGGAATTGTTGGATTTCTGTGACAGTAAACAACAAATTCAGAGAGCTGAAGATGACTAAAGGAACACTTCTCAAGGAAAATGGAAGGATGTAAATCATTGTTACCTGGCTAAATGCAAATGAGCAGATAGGTGGTGACAGATTTTTGAACGTAAATACCAAAAAGTGAAGTGGGTCAGTTGGTTCCTTTCTCCAAGTTCATCAAACAACTCAAAGAATTTCCAGAGTTCTTGTCAAGCTCTCTTTTAAGTGCATATCTGTCGCAGCATTTGAGAGCATTTAACCATCTATTGTCATTAAAACCCACTCCATAAAAGTGCTGCTGACCCATATTGAACTAGATGGCTGCCCTGCTGTGCTATTAAATCCCTGATATGTTGCAGTTCAGCTGTCAGGGTTAGGTCCCTGTGCATGTCTGCTCAGAGATGCATCTTGTAGGCTGAGTCTCACAGCTGATTGAAGTGCTTTAGAGAATCATTTTGAAGTGAGCAGCTCTTAATTATTTCTGCAAGTTTGGAAGTGTAGCTCAGTTCATCGTGACCAAGCAGCTGTCCAAGTGGATATGTTACTAAATCACATCCCATGCAAGTAAACAGAACATGGAGTTGTCATCACTTGTTTTGAAAATACACTTCATTAGAAGTATCTAAGTATTTTAGCAATTTATTTCAATTGCGTGCTGTTGCTTGGGATCAATCTTAAAGTAGAATAAGAGAATCATGATATTATTAAGGTTGGACAAGAGCTCTAAGGTCATCTAGTCAAATCATGAAGCCATCTTCACCATGCCCACTCATCATGTCCCTCAGTGCCACCTCCCCACAGTTCTTCAACACCTCCACCAAGTAAATGAGCGCATGTAAGTTATCGTATCATCTTGTTGAGATGGTCTTTCCCAGTGCTGTTTTTGTTTGTAGTTTCAGAAAGGCAAAGCCATGCCAGGCAAGGTGGTGGCAGCTAACAAAATTGCTGTCTTTGACCTTCTGATGCAAGTTTAGTAACTAATCTGGAGAATAATGAACCGCAATTAATGAAATCTGCTCTCGTATTCAAGTGTGTTTCTCAGACAGCACATAAAATAATTGAAAGAACTTCCTGCTCTCTAATTAGTTAGATTGAATTAATTTGGCATAATAGGATTCTTTATGTAACTAGCAGAACAGCTTCCGATGAAGCTGTTTATGTACCTAAAAGATTGGTTTCTGAAGAAGCTGTTTATATACTTTTAAGTTAGAAAATGCCTATTTTATCAGTTATCTGCTGCCTTTCAATTAATTGCCAGTATTCTGTAAGTAAAAAATAATTAAAAAAAAACACAACAGTTTAAACCTTTTTCGGATTACTGCAATTGCTTTTTATTTTCCTAGTCTATTCTTTAAAAAGCTTAGTAGCACAGTGTGCAAGATTTAAAGCCTTGTCACTCCTTACTGCTGATCAGGAAAAGTTTAAAATACTTGCTTGAAATATGCAGGTGGATGGAGAATCAGTTTCATCTATCTGTGCATAATTACATTATGTGCACGCTCTCAACGCTTGTCTCTTTTATTAAGGTGCTGAGGCTTTCACAGTGTGCACCAAGCAGAATTGCTGTTCTTTACCTTATGACCCTGTTGATCTCCAGGAACTGCCTGTATAATTACATTTTAGGGCATCGTTGGGTTCTGACATTAAAAATGTACATATTATATTTCACTTGCTGCTTTTTGACATTGCTGTGGCTAGAGCAAACTCTAACCAACATGGTTTGATAAGTGGTCACCTTCATACAATCCTTGTTGGATGGTCAAACGTCTTTCATAGCACATGACTTCCAAGAGAGATCTGGAGTCACAGCTGTCTTAAAAGGAATAAATAATCTCTTTGAATTTCCATGCACTAATCTAATTCACTTTTGTTTTGTGGTATAGAAATGCAGACGTGACGCGGGGAGAGGACAGCTCTCAATTTGTTCTTTCACCTTCTGGTAGAGACATAGTAATTAATCTAAAAAAAAAAAATGAAATGCAGTTAATGAAAAGCTTTCTGAATTGACAAAAGACTTTTTCTGGCAGTGGATTAAAAAATAGCAGTAGTTTCATGGGTGTATATGGTGCATCGTATAATTGCTAGAACATACATTCCTTAATCAAATGTAAATAACATGGCCTTGGAGAACCTTCTTTAAAATCTAGAAGGGTTTTTTCACATAAAGAGCCATTGGGATGCAATTATCAGTATAGTTCAACCAGACCTTCTGTGCCTGGCTAGGCTCATATGTGTCTAGATCTTGTGACTGAGCTATTTGTGTTTTGATTTCTTTATAAGTTCAGTTTTCCCTATCATCCTCTTTCATATAGCTTTTAATGAGAATGAGTATGGAAAACTGGCCTTTTAAACTGCTTAGTGAAAACCTCTGGAACTTCCTTGTGAACTAACTTGAAAATGGTAACAAATTGCCCTTTTAATCTTTCTGCCGGAAATAACTGCATAGGAAATGATGCATGTTTAATTCTGCACAAAGTACATTAGAAATGTGGAATACAAAAGTATTGTTACAGGCTAAAATGTTCCATGTTAGGAAGGTGAAATAAAAGGGTTTTAGTTTGGGTTGATATTTAAATATAGTTTCTTCAGGAAAAATAACCAACAAATAAACTGACAAATACAACTTTTGAATTTTGGATCTTCTTGAGGATTGCAGATTTTGTATTGGAATGACTGATGACTTTAAAATGATTTTAAAATAGGGAGTAAGTAGGAATATTGGGCCTGGATGGATCTTTATCACAGAATCATAGAATGGCTTGAGTTGGAAGGGACCCCAAGGATCACGAAGCTCCAACCCCCTGCCACATGCAGGGCCACCAACCTCCACATTTTAGAGCAGCCCAGGCTGCCCAGGGCCCCATCCAACCTGGCCTTGAACACCTCCAGGGATGGATGGGGCATTCACAGCCTCTCTGGGCAGCTGTTCCAGCACCTCACCACTCTCCACTTCACTGACTTTGTTCAGAATTCTTACTGAATTACTATGTGTCTTTTGAAAGTATTTTATCCTGACTGCTCAAAACTGAATTAAATCCACATTTAATGAAACAACTGTCATGCCCTGATGGAGAAATTTCCAATAGCTGTTTGTAAATGGTGATGTGAATGTAATACTGACAGACTGACAGTCCTTGAGCTCAGTCTGCAGATGGTAAGGCAGAGACAACAGCAGTGGACTTTTCTGATAATATCCTTATAGGAGTGCCTCAGTTATAACCTTGGCTGGTCTCGGAGAATGGGAGAGGTGCCTGAAGACTGAAGGATAGCCAAGGTCACACCATTCTTCAAGAAAGGGAAATTACAGGCCAGTCAGCCTCACTTCCATCCCTGGAAAGGTGATGGAACAACTTGTTCTGCATGCTATTTCCAAGCCATGGGGAGGTCATCAGGAGTAGTCAACATGGAAAAATGTCCATTTCACCAAGGGGAAATCATGCTTCACCAACCTGGTGGCCTTCTCTGATGTCATCACCAGCTGGGTAGATGGAGAGAGAGCAGTGGATGTTGTGTATCTTGACTTCAGCAAGGCTTTCCACACTGTCTCCACAACATCCTTGTAAGAAAGTGTGGGACAGACAAGTGGACAGTGAGGTAGATTGAGAACTGGCTGTCTGGCAGAGCTTGGAGGGTTGTGGTAAGCAGCTCAGAGGCCCATAGTTAGATGTTCCCCAGGGGTCAACACTAGGTCTGGTCTTGTTCAACATCTTCATCAATGACCTGAACAATAAGATAGAGTCTACTTTCAGCAAGTTTGTTGATGGTACAAAGCTGGGAGGATTGGCTGACACACCTGAAGGCTGTGCTGCCATTCAACAAGACCTGCACAGACTGGAGAGTTGAGCAGGGAGGAGCCTGATGAGATTTAAAAAGAGCATGTGTAGAGTCTTGTACCTGGAGAGGAATAACCACATGCATCAGTACAGTTTGGAGGATGACCTTCAGAAAGGCACTCTGCAGAGAAGGACTCTGGTATCCTGGTGGACAACAGATTGGCCATGAGCCAGCAGTGTGTGCCCTTGTGGTCAAGAAGGCCAATGGGATAAAAAGAGTATGGCCAGCAGGTTGGGAAGGTGATCCTCCCCTTCTGCTCTGCACTGGTGAGGCCACATTGGACTGCTGTGTCCAGTTCTGGGTTCCCCAGTTCAAAAAAGACAGGGATCTCCTAGGAAGAGTCCAGCAGAGAGTCTCAAAGATGGTGAGGAGCGTGGAGCATCTCCCACATAAGGAAAGTTGAGACCTGGGACTCATCTGTCTGGAGAAGAGAAGGCTGAGAGGGGGTATCATAACTGTTTATGGATATCTATAGGTTGGAGTCAAGTCATTGGGAGCAGGTTCTTTTCAGTGGTGTGCAGCAATAGAACATGGGACAATGGGCAGAAACTGGAACACAGGAAGTTCTGTATTAACACAAATAATTTCTTTTTTTTGAGAGAGACAGAGCGCTGGTATAGGCTACCCAGAGGAGCTGTGGTGTCTCCTTCTCTGCAGATGATTCAAGACCCTTCTGAGTGCCTTCCTATGGAACTTATTGTAGGAATCTGCTTTAGCAGAGGGGTTTGATTCGATGATCTCTAAAGATCCCTTCCAAACCCTACAATTCTGTGATTCTATGATTTCTGGAGCTTGGAGGGTAATTTTTGGATGCACTGGTCCACTGCTTACTGCATATTGCTTATTACCCAATGAACAATTTTCAACTGGTAAAATCAAGGCAAAGGGCTCTGCACTGAATCCATCAGCCACTGTCATCAGAATCATTTTACAAAATGTTTCATGACAGTGAAAGACTAAATGTATTTTTCTGAGTCCTTTGAAGAGGTTGCATTGTATGTATGTACTATATAGGATGAAAAAATCAATGTAGGGTTAATTTTAATGCTTCTGTAAGTGGAATGAGATACAAGTTTGCTTTTCGAGCTCACCAACATACCACATTGGTCTCTAGATTTCATAGAATCGTAGAATCCTTAGTGTTGGAAGGGATCTTTAGAGGTCATCTAGTCCAACTCCCCTGCAATGAGCAGGGACATGCACTGGTAAATCAGATTGCCTTGATCCAGCCTGGCCTTGAAAGATTCCAGGGATGGGACACCAACCACATCTCTGGGCAGCCCGTGCCAGTGCCTCACCATCCTCACTGTAAAAGTTTTCTTCCTTCTGTCTAACCTAAATCTCCTCTCTTTGAGCTTGAAGCTGTTTCATCCCCCAACTTGTATTGGCAGCGAGGGTTGCCAGAACCTAGGTGCAGACCCTGCATTTGGATTTGTTGAACCTCATGAAGTTCACCTGGGCCCACTGCTCAGCCTGTCTGTGTCCCTCTGGATGGCATCCCATCTGTCTGGTGCATCAACCACACCACGTGGCTTGGTGTCATCAGACTTCTCTCATCACTGATAATGATGTGGCTTTTGGTTACCCCAAAGCACATTCACTTTGGCCTCCAATCTGACCAGAAAATATTGTGCAAACACACTGAGAAATCCTTCTAAACTCATAGTACAAAGGAGCAGCTCCCAGGAAAAAGACAAATTTTATTCCATGGAGGTTCAAAGATGCTTTAAAGTCTATTGCTTTCATGTCCTCTCGTACTCCATGTTTTGTCAGCTTGGTGGAAGGAACTGTGCCAAGAATTATCGCAGTAAAGGGTCATGTTTTGCCTTTGCGTAAATGTGTCTGCTTTCACAGTCAGTATCTGCACACGTTTTATGACAAAATTTGGCTCTCAGTTCAGAAATATTTTGCATCCAGTAAATGCCTTCACAGATAGCCAGACACGTTGTTTGGAATATCCCCCCCGAGTAACTTCACTACATTTCCTAGCAAAGATTTGTTTTAGTACCTTTGCTCCCCTCGTGAGGGTGTTTCTGCCCATCTGTTTCTTGTCAACACCAAAGTTGGGCAAGTGCCACTTCTCATAATTGCTTTTTTCTCCATGTTTTTCTAAACATTGCTTGGCAAAGTTAACATAGGAGTTTGGAGATTTGTCATCCTTTCAGGAGGAGAGCATCATCTTAGCAATTGATGAGGAATGATTAAAGTGTAACGGGTGTATTTACTTTTTAGATTGCGTGGATTTACATGTTGCAAGACTTAAGGTGTTTGAGAGATAAAAGAACAAACAAACCCAACCACAAAGAACAACACTTTCCTCTGTTTGTTTGTTTTCAAGGGAGGAAAGGAAATCAAAGGCACTGAGAATTATCATTAAATGCTTCTTCTTATTCCAATTCTGAGTCTCTCATAATGATGCATTTCCTAGAGGTGGCACATACACTGGGACAAAATGGGGCAGAGGAAGGAAATTTTCTTTTGTAGTACCAGCATGAGAGCTCAGAGCTGGCTTTGGTTCTTCGTGCTCATTATAGAATCACAGGATCATAGAATGGTTTGAGTTGGAAGGGACCCTTAAAGGCCATCTGTCCCACTCCCTGCACTGAGCAGGGACACCCACAGCTCCATCAGCGCTCAGAGCCCATCCAGCCTACCTTGGCTGTCTGCAGGGATGGGGCACCACCACCTCTCTGTGCAATCTGTGCCAGTGCCTGACCACCCTGACTGTAAAAAACAACTTGCTTATATCCCATCTAAATCTTCACCTCTTCTGGTCTGAAACCATTTCCCCTTGTCCTCTTGTCCTACCACAACAGACCCCGATAAAGACTCTGTCCCCTTTCTTACAGCTCCCCTTTAGACACTGACAGGCCACTCTCAGGTCACCTTGCAGCCTTCTCTTCTCCATGCTGCACAGCCCCAGCTCTCTCAGCCTGTCCTTGCCTGGAGAGCTGTTCCATCCCTGGGATCATTTTTGTGATGCTCTCCAACAGTTCCATGTCTGTGACTCCAAATTCCCCTTCTATATCATTCCCTTTCTGTGCCAGATGACACACTGTAGTGTAGAAGCAACAAGGACAGTGATTTTTCTTTACACAACCTTTCTGAGGTGCCAGAAAACAGTGTGTGGTGTGTTAGGCTGTGGAGGTATTTAACAGGGATTATCTGAACTCAAGGGCCTTGGCTCATGGCTGAGGTTCACATGTCCCTCTGCAAAAGATTTGAAGTGCTGTGGAAGTGCCTGCCGAGGGATTAGCCCTAATGCCTTGCGCCTAATGATTTCTTTTAATTAGAAGGTGATATTTAACAGCTTGGCTTTGTACTGCTTTCCAAGATGGGCCAACCGTGCTTCAAAGACAGCTAAAGAGGCAAGCATAACTGTTCTGCCAAGTACTCCAGCTGCTTTAACACAGTTATAAGCCTCTGTTACAACTAAAACATGCAGTGTATTCTTAGAAGAAAGTGAATCTCTCTCCTCTCTAGTCTATGTAAAGTGAAACACTTGTCTATTATGACAGTTAAGATATCCTTGCATGTCCACGTTGGTTCTTCTGAGCACGTCAGAGTACTCACGGAACCTCATTGCTCTGAGCTGTTCCTGAGATCAGGTGCAAATCAGTGTCACAGTTTTCAGGTTCATGCTTTTGTCTTAGAAGATTGCCACTTTACTTTGGGCACGATGGCCCTAGGTTGGCAGTTAGCCTAAGTGATTTTAGTGGTCTTTTCCAACCTTTGTGATTCTATGATTTATGCCACAGGAATCTGAAATTCTGACCCCAAACACCACTGGGTGATGAGTCCTAAATTTGTTTATTTTGGGGCTTCATTGCTTTCTTTGATTCTGGTTGCCCTCTGCTTCCAGCTCATGTCACAAAGTGCTCGTTCCTCATGCATCCCAGGTAGAAGCAGTGTGCTCTGAACCCCCTTCAGTGTACACTTCCAATTAGCAAGTTTAAAGATGAGCAGCCCCCTCCTCCTGCTTTCTTTTACTGAGCTGAAGCTTTAATGTCTCTACTGAAAAAAAAAAAAAGTTATTTTGATCCACTGTGAAGCTGTTGGTTTTTTGTCTGTCTTTTGTCTTTTAGTTTTACTTTGAACAACTGTGGTTTTGTTTAATGCCTGGCAATCTCTGCATAGCTGTTCTTGTCCCCTGTGTTTTTTTTTTTCTTTTTGGGGGAGGATTAGTCATATTCCTACTTCACTTTGCTTAGAAAGGATGCAAGAAAAGAATACCTCACTCTTCAGCTGGAAAGTTTCAGTTCTGTAAATTGGATTCTGGAAATATGCCTTGGAGATGGGCACTGCCTGGGTGTTCCTGCAGAAGGAGTTCTCAACCGCCTCAGAGAGAGAAGAACAAGAAAAAAGGAAAGAAGCAGACCGCTCTCTAATTGTATATGTTGCCCTTAAAGAATTCTTTCCCTTAAGTATGAACCTACAATTGCAGCATGTTGCTGAAGAGATGTTTCAGCCTTTTTCTCTCTCTTATCTTCCTGTGTCCCACTCCCAAGGTCTGGGAGGTCCCATTCCCTCCTGTGACAGCAGTGCATGGCAGTGAGAGTCAAGAAACAGAGTTATGGTCGTGTGTCACAGTTGGCTGCTGCAGTCTCAGGAGAAGCCTTCACGTGATTATTTCAAACCTTTCAAAAGCAAAAGCACCAAACACTGAATAGGGAGCAACATTTGTAGTCAAAGCCCTCATGTCAAAGCCCAGTTGTCAAAGAGAGGATTCTGTGGGAACACAGAAGTGGTCCTTCTGGCATGGAACCGATACGTTGTCATTAGCAAATTAGTCAGCATGGCTAAAATCTAAACTAAATTGAGGTACTGGAGAAGGAGAAAGTTGTGGGGAGGGATTGAAGCTGAGGATTTCACCAAGCAGAGTGGAACCTCTTTGCCATCTGGTTGCTCAATGCTGTGCCCTTTACTGCTCCATGAAAGAAATTGTGCTATGAATTTGTGCTCGTAGTTGTTTTTATGCTCAAGTTCAGGGATGCCTCTGTTGCTTTGGTTAATGCATTTATTTGCCCCTTCAGAGTATGTCAGCGGGACACGTTAGGATAGTAATGCTTGGTCCTTTTTAATAATCCCAAAATTTCAGATGTCAGTTCTGGCGTTTACCAGCTGGACAACATGTAACCCTGTATTGAATGATGCTCTGTTTTTCATTCCTGCAGGCTGTCCCACGGATTATGGTTCAGTCTGCCAGTATCGATGCCACTGCTGCAAAGATAAAGCAGGTAAGCACGTCATAGCATGTTCAGAAACAGTTTCTATATTCACATCACTGAAAACCAGAGGCAGCAAAAGCCACTTAAGCCTGTGGCACTTTTGCTGTCACTTCGTGGTCAGACAATTAAATGCAGTATGCGTTGCTGTGTTTTCTTAGGTCTTGCTAAAGTCTCCCCTTCTGGTGCTGGCTATGCTTCTATATTTAAAAGCCTGGCTAATCATATGATTGTATTTGCAGTTAACTAGCTAAAATGTAGCTGTTTTGCTGTTTTAAAAGACAAATTGCTTTGCACTGATGCTTTCTATAAACAGAACGAGTCTGTTATTCTGAGTGCTGAGCTTAATTCTTGATTTTACATTTCAAGCCAATTCGTGATATCGGCATGAAAAAAGGCTCTTGTAAGCAGGATAGAAAATAGACCCTATGATCTCCCACAGTTCAGCAGAACTTCAGTCTTGTGAATAGCAAATCAGCTTTCTCCCACTGTGCTTTTATTGTCTTAGTAAAATGTGTGTTATCTGAACACAGCTTAAAAGGGAAAGCCCAAAGAAAGAATAGAGTTCCAGAGTTCACATCTACAGCACCCGCTCCGCAGAAAAGCTAGAAGTGTTTTCAACCCACTGCAACATTTCAAAAAACTTTTCTGTATTATATCTTACTTAGCAATAGCTTTGGCTCCTGAAGCTCTTGTAATTCAATCAAATCCTTCTTTCATCAAATGCCACTTAAGTTCCCAGTGAGAAAGATATTTCAGAACAAGGTGCAAGTCCTGTTGTTTGGGACACTTTAGTATTAAATGGGAAGAAGACAACATTTTGAACAATAAACAAGTATGTGCACTTGAGAGTTAACAGGTAGGTACAAAGTCTGCCTTCCTCCAACCACTTTTTCTTCTTCATATTAGCAGCCACCTCCTTCCCTCCCAAAGAGATTTAGAGACATCCTAATCTTTTAGAGTACATGAGCTGGCATAAGATATTGATCTATCAGATTTAGTAAACTTTACAGCCAAGAAATACATCACTAAAATGGGCTGTTAATCTCATGAGGTGCAGTTAATTTCATACCCTGGAAGTGTGTGGTGCTGGTGACAGTGAGGTGGGAATGGCATTTGGGAACGGGAACATAAATGACAGTTTAGCTGGAAAGCTGTGATTTATCAGTCCTGAAAGTTAAGCCAAATAACTGAGAGAGGCTTATAGATCATGGCTGTTTCACATTTCATATAAATCCTGCTATTCAAACAGCAAATGACCATTCCTGCTATATAAATAATTTTTCAGTAAATACTGGGGAACGTATTTCTTTTAGTCAATGCTTTTCTTATTAATGGAAGAAATGAGCTGACAATCCTACCAGATTTGTAAAGCTGACTTCAGATCAACTTCATCTTCTGGAGACTGTGGCTACGTGGGGGTGTAGATATGCTGGAGGCCTTAGTGCTTCCCAGTGGCCTTGTATCTACCCTTTAGACCCAGAGAGTTTGGATATCAGAGTTCCATGGTCACTGTCCTCTTCTGTTTCAGCTGAACCAAGAGGCAGCGGGGAAACGACCATTTGAAGCTGCGGTACGGATGTCAGAAGTGGAAAAGACTCCCGAGAAGATGCCCAAAGTGCCTTTGCAGCAGCCCACGGGAGATGCCCAAGCACAGGACTCCCAGGAAGGGCCTCCAAGTCCTCTGAGCGAAGCCTCCAGCGGGTACTTTTCCCACAGTGTATCAACAGCCACCCTCTCTGAAGCCCTCATAGCAGGGAGTGATGCTGTGGTTCAGCCAGGGGGACAGACGCCTGCCCTAAGTGACTTCCCAGCTCCTGTTGTGGCTCAGGGATCTTCAGACATGCCAGGACACTCAAATAGTCCTTTAGAAAGCTGTCTCAACAATAAGGGGGAGAGTCTACCCACCCCCAGCCTTCCAAGTGCTCACACAAGATCAAAAGACAGCACTGAAGTGAATGGGAGTGATGCTTTGAAATCAAAATCTTCTGCATCTCCTGTGACTCATAGTGAGCAGGCAAATGATGCCTCTGTAGCCACTGATGCAAAAACCTTTCTTTCTACCTCTGCTCCAAAGACGGAGTCATCTAAACAATTGACGGAGTCAGCAGGACAGACTGTCAGGAGAAAGGAAACAACTTCTGGGGCTTCCGAACCGGGGGTTCCCAAACCACAGGTTCAGCCCAACCAATTGTCCCAGCCCAGCGTTGCCACCTCCCCCTTCAAAATCCAGAAAGTCAAGACTTCAGAGCTCAAGTCCTTCACCAGCATGTTGGGGACTGATCCCTCGTGTTCACTAAACGCAGAAGAGGAGCAGCAGGAAGGAGAAAAGAGCGCATCTGCAGCACATGGCCTGAGCCATAATGGGTCAGAGATGGCAGAAGAAAAACTGGAAGTAGTTTCTGACTCTGAAGATGCCAATGAAATTCCCGAGTGGCTGAAAGAGGGAGAATATGTCACTGTTGGTGCAAACAAGACAGGCATCGTTAGATACATTGGGCCCACAGATTTCCAAGAGGGAACGTGGGTTGGTGTTGAACTGGATTTACCTTCAGGTAAGACGTGCTCTAGATTGAGTGCAACCTAGGCAGCATTTCAGAGTTTGCAGTGTTTGTTTTAATGTTGACCATCAGGAAAAAGAGGTGGTTAAAGGTTTTGTTCAGTTTCTTTTGTCATTCCTGCCTGACTCTTACTTTTAGGCTTCCTGGATTTTATATAGCAAATAATTTTTAGAAACTAGGGTACCGTTCTTGGAGAAGATTTGCTTCCACGTGTCATTGGAGCGTGATGCAGAAAAGCAATGACTTGAGCAGAAGCACTTTAAAACTATGGAGGTGAGAGGAAAGGAGGTGATAGCTGGCATTTGTTCTCTTCTGGAGCCCCAGGCTTCACAGTTTCTTCCCTTCACAGGTTCACATCAGCTTTCATGGCACTCGTTTTCTCTGTTATCCAAGAGCAGGCAGGATGTGCCAGTAGAAGACTCAGGAGAATCATAGAATCACAGAATCACCAAGGTTGGAAAAGACCTCTAAGATCATCCAGTCCAACTGCCCACCTACCACCAGTATTGCTCACTAAACCGTGGCCCTCAGTACTACATCTAAACATTTCTTGCATGTTCTTGAATCACCTCCAGAGACGGTGACTCCACCACCTCCTGGGCAGCCCTTCCAGCGCTTCACCACTCTTACAGAGAAGAAATGTTTCCTAGGAACTGACCATTAGGTGACATTGCCTTTCATAGTGAAAGAGTTTATAAAGAGCACTCAAAGCTCCTTATTTAAATTCTTTTAACCAACCTATAAAATTCTAAAGCTGCAATGCAGGCTGTGGAGAGTGAATCAGCACGTCTCAAGGAGTTGCCCACACTCTGCTGCATGCTTCTCTGAGATTGGAGCTGCTCCCCAAGATAAGTAGTGTCTCCAGGATCCAGGACTCCCATTTAAATGAGCACTTATCTTTCCCACGCATGGTGTGCTCATAAAAGCTAAACTGGACGGCATGCTTTCAGCTGGGTACAGAAAACTGCCTGGATTTGCCAACCCAGAAAGCAAACTGTAGCTCCAATCCCTCTGAAAGTTGTAGTCACTATTCTCTGAATTCATGCTTTATTTTAAGAGTATATGTATTTATAGACTCACTGTAGTTTTGAAAAGTCACATTCCCTCCCTGTCTGGTCCACTGACTACTCGGTGAGCATCAGCTTAGCCATCCTTGGAAGAGTCTTGTGGCTAAGAGATGTTGGTCTTGTTGAAGACTCAGCTATTGGTGGTTTTGGATATTCTTCTGTTTCCACAAAGATTTAGGTCCCTGATTTCATAGAGACATAGAATGGCTTGGCTTAGAGGGACCTTAAAGCCCACTCAGCCCTAACACCTGCCTTGGGCTGGTTGCCACCCACCAGCTCAAGCTGCACAGGGCCCCATCCAGACTGGCCTTGGGCACCTCCAGGGATGGAGCATGATTTGTTGGAGCACAGTTGTCTTCTAGCAGACCTGTAGTTTCCCTTGGAAAACATGGTTACAAGCTGATGTCTTTGGGGAGGAACCTTAAAGCCCATCCAGTCCCAAGCCTTGCCATGGGCAGGGACGAACCAAGGCCAGTTCTGCTGTGGCTGCTTCCTATGATTTTATCCACTTGGATATAAAACCAGCTGATGGGTTTTTTATCTTATGCATTCCTCAGGGGAGGCTTCTCCCACTCATCTGCTCCTCTGGAGCTTGAAGACTTCTTTCTCTGTCGAGTTCATTGATCACGAGCTCTCGTTTGCTCTCATACAAGCTTTGTACTGATGGTGCTTGCTTTCCTGCTTGTTTACCTATTAAGAGGGAATACAGCATTTTGCTCTTCAAAGTGCTTCCACTGTTCTCCTGTATAATAGTGTCTAAGTCTGTCATCATCATAGTAGCTTTTATTTTCAACAAAAGTCTTCCCTGCAGCATGGCACTATCTTTCAGCACAGGCTGCTGTTGTCTCTCCGTTATCCATCCGTATATTATACACTTCTCTACTTCTGTAATAACCTGCATGGCTCTGCACAGAGTTGTTGCTGAGCAGCTCAGCCAGGAGATTTATGCATTGTTTTTAACCTTAAAAACAAAAGAAAACCCTATCCATTTAGTCTGACAAAAACTATAATTAGTATAGCCCTCTGGCATTTTACTGTTCTCAGTCATCGTGTTAGTTCATTCCTTCAACTTGTCTTTAAGCATTTTGTAACTGTGACTCAACCTTCAGCTGAGGCAGAATCAGCCCAGTTAAATCCATGGAACATCAGCTCAGTTAAACCCCCATCCCTGTCCCTGCTGCTGATAGTCACAGAATCATAGGATCATAGAATGGCCTGGGTTGAAAAGGAGCACAATGCTCATCCAGTTCCAACCCCCTGCTATGTGCAGGTCACCAACCAGCAGCCCAGGCTGCCCAGAGCCACATCCAGCCTGGCCTTGGATGCCTGCAGGGATGGGGCATCCACAGCCTCCTTGGGCAACCTGTTCCAGTGCCTCACCACCCTCTGGGCGTGAAAAACTTCCTTCTAAATGCCCTGGGGCCCTGCGTGAGTTTCCTCGAGTGCTGGGTAGCAGCACACCATATGCACAGAGCAAAAGCCATTTTGTGCAGCAGTGGCACAGCTGCCCAGGGAGGTGGTGGGGTCCTGGAGGTGTTCCAGAGCCGTGGGGATGTGGCACTGATGGACGTGGGTAGTGGGCATGGTGGGGTTGGACTTAGGGATCTTAGAGGTCTTTTCCAATGTTAATGATTCTGTGATCTCTGTTTCTTTTCAAAGGGAAGAATGATGGCTCCATTGGAGGAAAGCAGTACTTCAGGTGCAACCCAGGCTATGGATTGCTCGTGAAACCAGGCAGAGTTAAAAAGGCCGTAGGACCAGCGAGGCGACGGAGCACTGGCGTGAGGTTGCAGGGAGCAGCATCCAGCGAGAACAGGAGGAGTGGCAACTTCTCTGCTTCAGCATCCAGCCTGGCTTCACTCACAGCCCTGGCTTCCAAGTCAGAAGGAGGACCCGCAATTCGCTTGGAGAAGAGCCAGAAAAACGCAGAGAACAGGAAATCCTGGGCGAGCTGAGAGAGTGGCCTGCTGCAAAACGCTCCACGCCGCAGCTGTGGGCCCCCGTCTTTTAGCTTCAGATGGCTAAAAGCAGCCCTGAGAAGTTGTGGTTTGTGGCAAACACTAATGAAGGTTTTTTTCTCTGCTTTGGGTGACTGGCATGTTCATTCCTTGCCTTGCCATGGTGCTGGGTCTACAGCCATAGTTTCCTTTTACATGTTGTGATGCTGAGGTGTAGGGGTGACTGTGAGCTCTGCTCTCCTCCATCTCCCAGGAAGGAAGAGATGAGAATTGTTCAAATTATGGCATGACTTCTAAACCCTGTCTACACCTCAGTGCTTCTCTGGAGCACAGGTCCCCAAAAGAACCAATTCTGTATAATTTTGTGAGAGCTATATCACATAATGCATGGTGAAAGGGCAAGATAATGATCCCAGATGGGCAGAGAAGGGAACATAAAACTTAATCTGGGAATGAGGAACCCTCAAAACTCTTTCGTTTAAAAAAACAACAGCCCTCTGGTTGTGTGGCCCAACATCAGTACCTGGTTTGATTTCTGTTCTGTTCTCCTTCTGTGTAAATCAGCACAAGATTTATTGCTGATGGGAATGAGAGCAGGCCCATGACCTGCTCTGTAATATTTTTGGTCCCTTCTTTTTACGAAGGAGGAGAGTTAAACCAGTTTGCCATCTCGGATTCATTTAGTGTATGCGCTCACCATGCTGTGCTCCTCTCACTGCCCCAAGCACTACAGGACCTTCCCATTTGCTCTGTCTTTTCTGTCAGGAGGATTTTGGCAGAGATGGCACTGAAGTGCTCCCGTGTCCCCAGCGCTTTGTTGGGTCCTGCCTGCTGCTCGATGGAGCATCCTGCCCAACCTTTGGGTCTTTGCCCAGCCTTTGGGTCTTTACCCAACTATGGGTTTTCATCTAGCCTTTGGATTTTCACCCAGCCTTTGGATTTTCACCCAGCCTTTGGGTCTTCACTCAACCTTTTTGTCTTCGCCCAACCTTTGTGTCTTCACCCAACCTTTGGGTCTTCGCCCAACCTTTGGGTCTTCACCCAGCCTTTGGTTTTCACCCAGATTTTCAAAGCAGAGGCTTGCTGCTCTTGTAACAGGATGAATCCAGTGTATTTATTTGTATTTATTGTGTCGAACTGAGCAAAGGTTGCGCTTTACAATCATCCGACGCCCGGTGTTGCGCTGAGGAGCGCAGTGCTAAGAGGAGCCCAACCCAGTGACATGGAAACAAACCCATGAAAGAGTCTTCCCCAAACCAACCCCTCCCAGAGGTGGAGGGTTGGCCTGGCTTTTATAAAACTTGATTTTATTTTTGGTAAACCTTACTAGTTTTTAACACCCTGTGGCACAAATTACATACCTGTATCTACGTGTGCACATATCTACGTACACCCATTTTCTAACAAATCAAGAAAGGCCACAGGCTTTTATATTCTGAGCTGTTTATATCTTGTTTAAGGAATCAGGGGGGGATTGGACATCTTGAGCAATAAAGGTTTTATCTACTTGGGGAATATTTAGGATGCTGAATTAATGATTTAACTTTAATACGTATCTAGTCTCTGTCCGTGCTGCATGTGGGTATCAAAGTGCCTTAGCCATCTGGTTCAGAGGTCCAAGGGAGAGATACATTGTCATCAGAGGAGACAGGGATGCTTAGTGAAGGAGATAATTATGCTGATTTACTGTAATTAATATCATTTATGCAGAAGGAATAAAATTAAAATAGAAACTAATCTGTAGCTGAAATAAGTGGGGATGGGATACAGTGCGGCATGTGTAGTACTGCCATGGATTTGTATCTCCTCTCAGCTTTTCTTAGTTTCAATGTTTCCTGGATTTTTGTAAAGAAATCTTAATATGAAATGTGTAGAGCAGCTTTTAAAGACGTTTTTAGCATACGGTTTTTTCTCCTTTTTCTTTGCATAAAGCTCCTGTCCATGCAAGCCAAGGTGATGGGAGAAATTCAGTAATAAGGAGTTCAGATGCTCAAATTCCTGGTTTTTATAGATGTGACCCATGCAACAAAGTGGCATTTTGCTTTGGGGCGTGATGACTCTCACTGATAGAAGGCCACCCGCTGGTTCATATGACGCCTCTTACACTGCCTTGTCTGTTTTCTGAAATCCACTTTTGACGTTTTTCTGATTGCACTCTGCTCTGATGTGCTACACAGAGGTAGCCCATGGGAAGCAGCCCCCAGCCTACGGGTTTTTGTAGTCTCAGCATTTCATTACAGGAGTTAGTTTGATGTTTGCACGTCCCCTTTGGGGGGATACGAAGGGAAGAAGCTGTCTGAGTCCTCCCACACCCCACTGCTCTGCTGAGGACTGCAGATGTCCAGGGCTGATAGGAAGCAGCAAAGGTGCAGGAGTGACAGGGTGCAGCCCAAGCAGCTGGGCAGTGGCTTGCTATGGGTTTTACCCACTGTAAATTCCTCTGCTTGCACTCGTATTGCAGTTCTTGCTTTGTAGGGATGTATTTTAAGTGTCTGGAACGTGTGCTCAGAGGCTGCAGCCAGGTGGTGGGGGAGGGTTTCCTCTGCCTCTGCCCTTGGTTGTGTTACCACACTGTGCTGTACCGATTCAGAAGGGCACAAACAGCATTGACCTGCTACCTCCCCCAGGGTCAGTTGCCCTGGAAGCAAATGTCTTAAATATGGCTGTGGTTGGGGTGTCTGCAAACATTGGTGTGCAATAAGGGGGGCAGAGCTGCTCTGTTCAGAGCACCACGTTGACCTTTGTGGAAGGAGGATTTTTCTCTTTGCTTTGTGCTTTCTTTTTGAATTTTGAATGAAACCTCCTCAAATTCCACCTGCCCCCAAAGGCTCACTCAGTGGGTGACTTCCACAAAGCCAAGCACATCCACATGGGTCACGAGGCCACTCCATCTCCTTCCTGCTCACCCCAACTTCCCCAGCCGCCCTCTCCTTCTCCTGTTGGTAATCCAAGTTTGGGCACAGTGAACACTCATTCTCTGCTCAGAGCATCAGCTAACCAGAGAACGTCCTTTTAAACCACAATGAGAGTAATTTTATTTTATTTTTTTAATTGATAACTAGCATTAGAATAACTCTACCCTCAGCATAAAGGAGGAGGTGCTCTTAACTGGAACAGCCCAGCAGCTGAGGCTGGTGTGTTAATAGCTATGCATACTTCCCAACGTTTTTCATGCACTTTATATACAGGGAGGAAGAATATTTTAATGCAGGAACTGTGATTTGTTGTGATTCGAGTTTCTCATCTGCTGTGTTTGCTCAGTTCTGTGAGCTCATGTGGTGCCTGAGAGCAGAGCTGTGTGGGTGGGTCTGAGATGTGGTGGGATTTGGGCACATGGTGCATTTGCTGCAAGCAGCCCAGGCAATGCTTTGGGAAGGGTGTTTTGTGGGTTCTCTCCAGCCAAGCCAAGACTTCGTACTGTATGATGCTCCTGAGTCTCCTGGTGTTTTGATCTTGTCCCAAATAATACCTGCTCAGTTGAAAGGCCTTGGCTCTTTGCTTGTCGGCAGCATACTTTATTTGAGGAAGATAGAAATGATTCCTGCATGGGAATATTGCCCATATCCTTAAGAAAGAAGGGTTTGCCCCACATCTCTTCCCTTCATGAGCCTCAGAGGCTCAGCATCACTTTGCTCTGGTACGAGCTGAGAACCCATCTCATTCTGCCTCACCGGTCATCAAAACCCATCCAAAATGAGCCCGGGCATCACACAGCACAGTCCTGCTCATACATAAGGGAGCTGTCCAAGAGTCCTTCCTGTCCTGACACATGTTGTCCTTACTCTGGTACTGGCAGTTCTTTGCACAAGAAATTCAGTGTTTGCAGTGCCTTATCCCTGGGTCAGCAAGTAACACAGCAATGTGATGGGCTCAGCCTGACCTCGAGTCTGCATAGCTTGTAGGAAGTGATGCTACACCAAGGTGCAGATGAGTTATGCTACCCTTGAGCTGGAGTTGCAGTAGGTGTCTTGCTCCTACATCCCCCTTCATCCTCCCTGCTTTGGGTTCTCGCTCTGTGCCATCCTGGCATTTCTCACCCACAGGGCACCAGGGGTTTCCCTTTTCCTCCCCCATTAACACCCGCTGTGTCTTGGGAGCCTCTCCCAGCTCATCTTTCTGTTGATTTTTTTTTTGTAAATGTAGTGGGTCTGTATATAAAGAGTGGCTATTTACACTGTGGTATTATTACGTGTTGATTGGTGTACTTTAAATGAGCTAAAATCCAAAGACACTTTGTAATGAGCTGTAAAGTTTTTAATTATATCTGTACAATACTAAATTGTAATATTGTGTTATATATGCAATGCAGCCTGCAGTACCTAAATAAACTTCTTCTTTAGAATCCATAAGTCTACTTTGTTATCTCGTGAGCATCACCAGAACCTTCAGATGTGTTCAGGGCATCACAGTGGGAGTGCTGATGTTTGAGGGGGCTGAGATCCATCACTATAATCTCACACACCTCTCTTGCCTTGTTCCTTGCTGTGCAGGGATCTCCCCACAGATACACACAGCAGCACAACACTGCTGGCCACTCACCTCCCTCCTCTTCCAAAGGCACCGGGGCCGTTGGTGCCATCCTGCCCTGGGTCACAGCAGTGAGTTTTCATTTCCCTCTGCTCCTCTGTGTGTTGAAGAGTTCCCTTCCTGCTCCAGGTTCCCAATGGCATCTTCACAGCCCCGTATTGGGCTCCCAGTAGTACACCCAGCTCTCTGCAGCACTGGGGGGCCCAGTGCTGGGCCCAGCGCCCCAGGTGTGACCTCAGCAGCATGCGATTCAATCTTTGGTGCTCATCCCTTTTTTTTTTTTTTTTTTTTTTAGTTTCTCTTTGTCAACACTTTTTCTTCCAAAACGCAGCTTTGAGTTGCTAACAAGAAGCGGGCTGTGGGCCCAGCTCTCACCTGTTTGTTTCTACAAGCAACAAAACCCCGCACCGATTCCACAGTTCCTTGCTGAAAGTCATTTAGCAAAGGATATTTTTATCGGTGCCTCGCAATCAGCGCACAGAAATACAGCTGCCTGTTGTGTTGTTTTTTTCTACAGTCGATCTCCTTTCAAGTTGTACCTTCAGAAGAAGCAGGAAGAAACGCCATCCTTCTGCTGGAGCACGGGCGCCTTTTGAAGTGCCGTCACTTTGTTCGAGAACCGCTCTTCCCAAAGGTGGTTCCTGCAGCACCGCCGCGCTGCTCTGTGTTCTGCAGCCAGAGCTGCCTTCAGAAGGCAGCCATCAAAACAAGCGAGGGGAACAAACGCCCCACAAAGAATTCCTCCTCCACTGCCTGCCTCCAATTAGCAGCACTCTCACGGCCCTCACCTGTCCTCGTGCTCTTTGTCACAATGGAGCTGCCAAATTCCAGCTGGAAATGGAGGTTCAGGGCAGGACACAAACAGCCCCACTCCTCTGGGTCCTCATGTGTTCATAGAATCACAGAATGGCCTGGGTTGAAAAGGACCCCAATGCTCATCCAGTTCCAACCCCCTGCTATGTGCAGGTCGCCAACCAGCAGACCAGGCTGCCCAGAGCCACATCCAGCCTGGCCTTGAATGCCTGCAGGGATGGGGCATCCACAGCCTCCTTGGGCAACCTGGTCCAGTGCCTCACCACCCTCTGGGTGTGAAAAACTTCTTTCTCCTAAGCTCTCACCTAAACCTCCCCTGTTTCAGTTTAAAACCATTCCCCCTTGTCCTATACTGTCCAGTGTTCCCTATCTTCTCCAAAAGAACAAAGTGGGGGACCCAGGAATTTGAGGCCATCACACACCCTCCAAAGAGTTCATTTTTCTACATTTTGAAGCTGTAGAGAAGTGTTTTCCTTTGCTCGTGCCTGAGGCTGCTAAGGGCTGTCACCACCCTCAGACAAAAAGGACCATCAGAGAACTTTGTCTTTGTTGAGTTATACATTTTTATTTTCTAAGAGGTACAATACTAAAATAAACACAAATTAAAAAAAAGTTTTATTAAAACAAAACTGTACAAAAAAGCAGTTATACTACATTTTAATTACAGAACAGTCTACTGTCCAAAAGGCACTAATCCAGAATAGGAGATACAATGATACAGGACTCATTTTAACTATTTTAATCAATACAATAGAGCACTTGTTTCTCTGTCCATTCACATACAGAAACAAGGACTTTTGCTACAGTCATTACACACTGTTATAAATATGAGCCCTACATGGAAAGGTGCAGTATCGCTCTCCCTGGACCAGAATTCGGTTCAGACAATGTTAGAAATTAAAACAAAAAGAGCACGAAGGGCAGGAGGGAAGGAGCTGATACTTCTGAAGCACCTACTGCCTAAGGAAGATGGGACAAACGTGAACTGTCACCTTCATTCTGTAGATGGGAGCGCACAGAAAGGACCCGTTTGCCTCCAGCAGCAAGGAAGGGGAAGGGAAATTCGGATCACATAAATTGCAGAGCTTTGTGTTATTCTCCACCACAGACTGTTCTACACAGCTCTGCTTGGACCTTCCCGGGGCAGTTCTCCACTTTATAACTCATAAGGACCAACACCAAGTGACAAAATGACTCCCCTGTCTCCTTGCAGCAAAACACGGAGCAGATCCACTCACAAGATCACAGAATTGCTCAGGTTGGAAGAGACCTTCAAGATCATCAAGTCCAACCACAACCTGACCATACGACCCTAACAACTCTCTGCTAAATCATGTCCCTGAGCACCACATCCAAATGGTTTTAAACACATCCAGGGATGGATCAGCGTCTCGCAGCTAACTGCAGAGACTTAGAGAAGACTTCAGAAAACCTCTTCCTACACATCAGTACCAGAAGGGCGCCGAGCCATGAGAACAGGGACGCCACGGCTGCTCCACCACTCGCTGCAATGCACGCAGGTTGCACCGAAGCCCCACCAGCACTGCTGCCCACCCGCCCTCCTGACAGCAAAACCACTTTGGCAGCTGTGGGGAACGTGGGGTTGCTCAGTAGTGCACTGCAGCTTGCTGGTGGTACCTGAGATTCGCTCCCTGTGACCCACAGTGCCGCCTCCCTGCCTTGGCTGCCTACTCATCCTCCCTCCTGGTCTGCACTGCTACTTGTTTCTTCCTGAAATTTCATGCTGAGGACCATAGCAAAGATACTACAGAGAACAGGCGGGTGAGAGCCCACCAGGTGGCAAACAACAACGCACAGCACATCCACTAAATGCCAGGGATGGACGTAGCCCATGGGCTGAGCAGCCCGGCCACGGCAAAGAGCATCACCCAGCGAGGCAGGAGAGGGGTGGGACGCGGCGGGAGAGGGATACTGCACCTTTGGAACAGTGTCATACACAGAAGACAAAGACAGGCATCTGGATGTTAACAAAAATAAGTAACAAAGAAATATGATTAAACAAAATCTCTTCTCACATCATCCTATACTACATCCTCCTTCTGCTTAGCAGAAAATTGTACGTACACAAAAATACAAATACACAATTTTGTAGAACAGTCTGATTTTAATATATTTATATATATTTATATTTATATGAGTGGCAGGTTAGTTCATTATATAGAGCTTTTTGCACTTTTGGCTCATACGCAACAAGGCTTTATAAATTCAGCTTTAGCTTTCATTCAGGTTTTATAGCTTCTCGAACATTTGTTTTCACATTTAAAGCAGCATCCAATTTGCAAGAGGAGTTGGTGGTGGCTACAGCAAGGATCGGGTCACGAGGTTATTTGGGGTGGGGGAGAATATACATTCCAGTGTGTGTGCGCGCTAGTGCTCGTGTAAAAAAGAACAGAGTGAAGGTGTGACTCCAGGATACCATGTTTACCTCTTGAGGTAGGCACAACACCTACAGCAGATGAGACACAGGTGCGACTCGCGGCGGGGCGCGCGGGGTGGGGAACGAGGACATGAACGGAGGCAGCGGCCAAGGGACGGAGCCGCGGGAGCGCTGGGAGCCGTGGGAGCAGCAGAGCTGGCACAGCTCATCCCCACTTATTGATGGAGACGTGGGGAGGAACTGCAGGGGAGTGCAGCTGCCCCACATGCATGAGACCACGACCGCTCACGTTCAGCACAGTGCTCCGAGGCGCGCGGCCGGCCCGGCACTCCCATCCCAACGCGACGGCGGAACAAAACGAGGGTGCACAAAACCCCAAAATGGAAATCCCAACCCACAGCATGTCACACAGAGCCCGGAGACTCTGCTTTCCTCATTCTCCTTCTGTGCCCCCTGTACTGTTCCGTTGCCTTTTCACATCTGGGTTGGACACGCTTGCTGCTAAGCTCTTTTCAATTACGACCACCATTATCGACAATCACTTTGTTTAGGAAAAAAATCACAGTCAAAAAAAAGGCATCTCTGGAGCAGGGGGACAGCACTACATCCAATGTACTATGGGCTCCGTGAGCACCATGTCCTCATCAGCACCCCAGCCATAGATTCTCCTTTGATCATTGCTTATACCAACACCCATCGACATCCTACAAGCTCACTTTCTATTCTCTGCACAAGAGATGCCCTTACGGCTTCTCTTGCCAGCAAAATTTCCTAGGCTTTCCCAACTCATATGTAATTAAGTTGTCACGGTGAAAACAACACTTTGTTACTCATGAAAAATAAAACATCTACGTATGGGTTGCTTTCATCTTCGGAACCCTCCAGTGGTACCAACACATCTCACCAGCGTTCCCTTATTTTATTTCCTTTTGCTATGGTCAGAAGAAACTCTTTAATGCAATTTTTTAAACTAACGTTGATATCTTTTATTTTACTCACTTAAAATCCTCATTTTTACAAGGTTATAACCACCTGCCAATCATTACATTATTCTGACAAAATGTTTAGCAGGTGCCACTCTAACAAGCCTAGAAATAATTAAGAATAAAGGAAGAAACCGCCTCTGTGATTCCAAGAAGGGATCATTATGGATATCGGCCACTCCTACCCAGAACCTCAGATATAGGGCTATCCAGAGATATGAGATGAACGCACAAAGCCATTTGCATCCGGAATCCCAGAAGCAGTTTCCTGCCAAATTCTGCCCGAGTTTCCCCCTCCTTCCCATCCACCCTAAAACAGAGATTGCCACGTTTGGCTGAGAAACACCGTCTGCTAAGAAGTTCCCCACCAACAAGTTTTAGGTTGGAGAATGAGGGGAGCAGCATGAGGAAAGGGATTTCTTCCCTGCTGGATTCTGCAGGGCTACAGACTCCCACTGCTCCTCCGGAGGAAGCGCAGCGAGGGCTCTGCTCTTAGGAGGGAAATGAGGTCTAATCCTATTTCTCCAGCTCACTCTGGAGTCCTGTTACTCACTTAGGCACTTTTTAAATCGACACTAAGAAAAAAATAATAATAATTAAAAAAGTACTGCACATATTTCACACTTCCTGGGCTTTTATGAGCCTTGGGAAGATCATAGAGACCAAGGGGGAGACAGCCAAGGCCATCTGTCAAAAAACAGTGCTCCCCGTGGACATAACCCACTTGTAATTGTCACCCTTTGACAGAACCGCTGTTGAACTAAACCTGGTTTGAATCTGTCACTCCCACGCCATCCTTAAGGTAGAAGCCTGTCCTTGGTGGCTCTGCCCACGGTGACAGCGCTCTGTCACGCAGGGCGTGATGCCTGACTTCCAGGTGCTCCCCCAGCGAGAGCCCCTGGTGCAGGAGGACGTGCTGCCCTCAGCCCCATGAGCCACCCTGATGGCAGAGGGAGGAGGAGCTGCTGCTGATGGCGTTAGGAACGGCACTGCTAGCGCTACGGCAGGATCCCAGCACAGAAATATTTCTGCTTCTTGGTTTGCATGGCAACGAGGATGAAATGCAACATGTCCCCTCTCCAAAGAACAAGCAGGGCTCTGGCCCCAGAGAACTGAGAAATAAATCGAAAGCTTCAAGTCTCAACACAAATTCATGCACAAGCCAAAAAGAAAGTTCAGTGGATAACACTGAAGGATGGGAACTTCAAAATCCAATCCATTTTCATTATTGTATCTATTCAGAGAAGTCCTTCCATTTCAAGTTTTTTTTTTTTAATCACCTTCAAATGTAGAACAACTTAAAAAAATCAAAAAGCTACTCTGGCTGCCAAAGGTGATGCCAGGCCCCGGGTGAATGACATGACGACACGCAGCAGGACACATGCTCAGGTTGGAAAAGACCTTCAAGACCATCAAGTCCAACCTCAAAACCCGCACACCACCCATCCCAAAAACTCACGTGAAAAAAGCAGGTGGTAACACACTAACCAGGAAAAACAACTGCACTGATTCATACTGCTTCCAATATTAAGTGCAAGCAAAACATTAAAGAAAAATAATGCTACTACCTTGTCCCTCTGCTGCCCGTGGTCCAGCACTTGCAAATACACTATTTCACATGGGAGGCTGCTGATGAAAACCTGCTGTAAAAGGTCTGAATTTATGAGTTCTTTTTGTTTGTTTTAAATGGTCTGAGTGAACTCTGGAGACTCTTTCATATTTATACTTTACTGTGAACAATATATATCTGAACTTCAAGTAGGCAACTGATACAGTGCCATCTAATAGGCAAAAGGAGAGATGAATCTATGTTGACTTGGACTGAAGTATTAAAGGAATTAGAAAACAACTAACTATAAATACACTGCTCGAAGTTGTGAAGGTAATAAAGTGCCTGTAGAGAAAAAAGACAAGAATGAGAAACAAGAGGAATGACATTGAAATGGCAGAAATCACTGAAGATGGAGAAAGGGCACAGAAAGCAATAAGTTAGTCCTACCAGGAGGGTGAGAGGCAACAGACACCAAAGATCACAGAACTAAACAGAACAGGTAAACCTGAGCACCATAATCATGTGCAAGAAACACCAAATTAGTTTGTTAAGAACGGCTGCATCTGTGACATACCTGTATTTTCACAAATCATTTGCTAGAATATCACGGAATAGCTACTGAAGTGCAAGGCCCAACACCAGTCTTCCCAGTTAAAAACAACAACAAAAAATCATACTTAGAAGTTACTGTTTCCCTGATTTGTTAATCTAAGCATCAAAAGTAAAGGGAGGGAAGGGAGGAGCACCCCCATGCTGGGGTCTTTCAGGTAGTGAAGAGCTCAAAGGATTTCAAAAACCTCAACTTCAGTATTACACCAGACTGGTTTGTTATCAGCATGGAAATCACATCCATCACTTCGCTGGAGACCAGACAAACACTGAGTTCAGGTCAGAGCATGTCTGTGTGAGAAAACCATCCGTAAACCAGGTAAAATAGGACTACTGAGGTGTGAAAGAGCTTGGAAGAAAGACAAAAGGAACACAGCTACAGTTTGGGACGAATATGTGTGACAAATTCTGTACCGACAAGGATCAGCTTCAGAGGAAAGTGAAAGGCTCAGAGCTGCTGAAGGAAGTATAGCTCAAATACTTGTCTGGAATTCCTTCAAGGAAACAGAGGCTCAGGGTAGGAAATCATTTCAAGAGGAGAGATGAGTTTAGCAAGAAGACTTGTGGTGGCTGTGATATTTTTGAAGCACGCTGGCAACAGATAAAAGCATTCGTATCAACAGTTCCTTGAGCTACTGCAGCTTACAGGAAATGGTTGTGACTGACCAACACTTTTTCACGGGAAATGATTTTATGTGGAATGTGCCCGGATAACGGTGAAAACACAACGGCTGGGATTCGTGTACCCACATGCTCATAGCTCAAATAGCAAAGAAAAATTTAGGATTAGAAATTCAGATCGACCTGCTCTGGATTTTGGTTGGGTTCTTCTTTGTAGAAGAAACAAAAATAATGGTTGAAGAGAATGATGTTGTTCCAGAGCTACCATAGCTGCTGAACACTGATGGGTATGGCAGTACGTATCGCTGTTTCAGTAGGACAGATGGGCAGAATCTGTGAGACGCTGAAGCAAATCTAAGTAATATGGCAGCATACAATAAACCACCTTCTATCAAAACAGCGTTCGCTTGATTCACATCATGGCAGAAATACAAAGAGTAAAAAGGTTTTTATCATACATAACTTGACGTGGTTTAGAGACATAAGGCACAACATTTCCTCTGATGGAAAGTCATACATTTTGAAGGAGTTCTTACTGTAGAGAACCACTCTACTACTCAAATCTCAACAAATTATTATATACTACGAACAAGTTATAGCTGTAAGAGTAGAAGTCTACCTCTTTGGAATCATAGTTTAACAATTAAGGCCAGAAGGGACCGATCTACTAGCTAAAAGGAGACCCTGCACATTACATGAGTTTCCATGTCTGATGCAAACTCCATTCTGCTTCATCCAGCCATTCAGAACTCACATAGTTCCATCTAAACTCAGACCACCCAAACGATGCAGAAAGGTGAAATGCTCTCATGGCTACTTTTCGCACCAAAATCTTACCAAACCTTTTGAACAAAAGGCAGCTCAAATGTGCCCAAGGGAGAGTCTCTGTCATTTGGTCTTGAAAAGATCTGCTTACTTGCCATGAAGTATAAATTTGCACCCTGGTATGGGAAAAACTGGTCAATGAGTTGATATTCTGAATTCTTGGCTCTGGTTAGCTTCTGAAGGACATTTTCAGCACTGTCACTACAGTACTGTTAGAGACAGATAGCAGCAACGTTACCAGCAGGCAGACTTAAAATATAATAACAATTTAAAAAATGCAAAGTCAAACGTACTTTGAGGAATGCAATATATGCTCAATATTCTTACTGGAATATATTGGGTGAGAAATATTAATTGATAATTTAATCATGTCTTTGTCTTGAGTGATTTGATGAATAAAATTTGTTAGTAAAATGCGTTTTTAAATCTCAAATGATGTGAAATACAACTCAGAAGGCTGATGCCAACCTCTTAATTACAGAGGTGTGTTATTTAAGCTACATATGCCATCTCGCCATAACATGGAAGACTTTAATTAGTTAAGGAGGAGGGATGGAAGAGAAGGATAGGAAGATGAATTGAGGCCAGTGACAGCAGCAAGTTAGTGTCTAAAAATTCCTGTCCTAGGAAAGAAATTCCTACCATTGCAACTGTGAGTAAGTACTACCAGTAACAATGGTTCTGGAAGAGCTAAGTACCCAAGACCCATAGGTCTGTTCTGAACCACAGTGACAACGGGTGAGATTTGCAGAAGTAACTCTATAAAGAAGTTGAAAAGTAACTGAAGGATTTAGGTAAGAGCCTAAATAAGTGAAGTTCCTAATTTCTTTGCAAATCTGTTGAAGTTAGGAACCCGCTATCTTTTCTAAATTTTACTAACTCTATATATGCATCTTTACATAGCAAAAAGCTTCAGAAACTCATCTGGTACAGCAGGACAGTATCACTATGGAATACAGTCAAGAAGTTTACAATCAAATATGGAGCACAAGCTCTGCAGGGCTAAAGGCAGATCCACAGATGTTGTTTTTCACAAAAAACAGAATGGAAAGGCAGACAACACTTTATGACAAATGCTTTTGCAGAATCTAGCAACGTATCATGGAAGATTATGATGTTAGTGTAGGTCACCAGTACACCTTCTCTCCTGCAGTACAGAAGAATACCCAGCTGCAGAAATCTCTTCTGAGATTTCTTAAGAAAAAAGTGAGTTAGCTTGTAATGCTAGACCATATTATATCACAGAATCATGGAATGGCTTGGGTTGGAAGGGACCTTACAGACTATTTAGTTCCAACACTCTGCCGTGGGCAGGGATGCCACCCGTCAGGTCAGGACACTGCAGACAACTTCAGGACAACACAGCTATACCCTTAGCAAGAACCGCTGGCAATGCTTCCAAACTGAGACCATACAGGAGATGTGCTGAAGTGGCACAGAAGAGCCAGAAACACAGAAAAGCCAGCTTCAATTTGGAAACTGAAGGCTAACTGCGATTGGCATTCTCCATCTGTGGGCAGGGTAAAAACAGCACGAGCAGATCAGTGGAGTCCCAGACCACGGCTATACTTCCTTATCATCTCTACAAGTGACAAATCAAGAAGAGCTCAAGCAGAACACAGGGTAATCTGTAATCACACAGTCACGCAATTAAGCGTCAGCTTTATTTCTAAAACCCACAAAGAAGAAATAAATACCCAAAAGCATAAAAGGAAGAGAAGTAGTTTTGCATAGAAAACTAAACTCTGTTTCAGCCCCTGCTGCTAGAAGTTACCATTAGGAACAGGTCATTATTAAAGTTTACGAAGTATAGCTGTTCCAAATGTCACCAGTAATGCTGGTTGTAAAGAAAATTAGGGGGCGGAAGATCTTCTGTTTTCAATCACAGAAAGACAGAAATCCTTTTAATTATGACCATGCCAATCCACATCTTTCTAAAGCAGCTAATTACATGTCAGGAGAACATCCAGCCATTCGAAAGAGCTGCCATTACTTTTCCTGCCATACTCTTACACATTTATCTGCCCATCCCCATTACCCTGCCTGCGTTCTGAAAGGATTCAGCAGAAGCATGCTGGATGTTTTGATCAGCAAAATGCACCCGCTTCCATTTAACAAGAATAGGGGATAAATGGTGCAGACAGCCTTGTGCCAAGCCAGCTGAGAGTGGGATGCACTGTACATACAGAGCATCGAGGGCTGTTACAGCTCGCTCCACTTTCACGAGTTGGGTTTCCTTGTGCTGAAGCCGTTGGCTGGAGCACTCCAAAGCTCACTGCAAAGAACAGGGAAGAGCACAACACTGCAGTAGTCAAACCAATCAGTCAGTTTCCTTGATCAGCTTGGTTAAAGGGAGCTTCTAAAATAAGTTTTGTGAGTTTACCCCACACACACCTAAAACAGCAAATCCTTTTCTATCTCTCTGACATATCACTCAAATACTACACTGATAAGCACTCCGTAAACATCACAGACTGCATCTCAAATTAATAAAAAAAAAATTTGTTTACTTGTTCCAGCAAGTACGAGCTAGGGTATGATCTGAATTTTCATAAGGAGCATGTGACAGAGGGACCTTAACGAAACGAGTACAGTTCGTACTGATTGTCATAACCATGTCAATGCCATCGTCACTACTGCATCACCTCTGCCAAATGGATGGCGACATGAAAATAGGCATGGACAAACAATTCCAAGCTATTTTTAAGAGACAGAACCTAAGGCCAAGGTTAGCAATGAACAACTCTTGAGAGGTTTGAATTTTTCTCCCTATGTTTGTTCCACTGGCGCAACTGAGAATAATTTATTTAACTTTATTTATATTTGCTGGACAAAAACCAACATCAAAACGCCGTCCTCTTACTGACAGCCCTCAAGATGATCGCATCCACTTCTCTAGTTATAACACAATTCTCACAATGGAGAAAAATATCTTTTGTATATTTTAAATTTGAATTTATAGCTGTCGCCTCTAGAATGCCTCTTTTTTTTTTCCTTCAATGTGCAATATCTTTAATTGGACAGTTCTAATCCCATTTATTAGACAAAATGAATAGACACTAAAATGAGAGGTTTGGGGCGATGCTTTTCAGCTTGCCAAATGCCCGTTGGCCAATAACTGCTTCAAGATCCCAGCTGCAAAAAGGGGAAAGCTTTGTTTTGAATATTCTCTGCAACTCTTCTCCTTTGGAACTGGACGGTACCCATGGTCAGCCCATCCACCTTCCCTCCCAAGAAGTCACAGTGAAAAAGTTACTCCTCAAACTTCCAATCAATCGGCCAGGATTGTGATACAACCCCAATTACTCCTATTAAGAGGCATTTAAACACACAAAACCTGCAGCTGTCTAATAAGAACAAGCATACGTTCGATCACTAAAAGTTTTTTCAAGAGCAACCCTGCCAATAAAGATTCCTGCCAAATGAGAAATGCTACATGAAACTCAACATTATTGCCTACAAGCTGAAGATTTCATTCAAAATAATATTACCAAGTCAAAGAACTTCAAAGAGTGCAAGAGCTACTTGGGTGGGAAGCCCTGTCTAACATAAGAACAAAGCTTATTTTGACACTAAAATTTGCTGGTAATTATCAAATGAACTTGAAAGAAGCTGATGGACCCGTGGGAATGAGGGCTACAGAGTGATGTAGCCGGTACAGGCGGAGGAATAGAAAACTTCTGGTAAGAAATCTATTATCTGAAATGAGGAGGATTCCAGGCATAAAGGGGGAAAAAATATTCCCCTACTAAACATCCACAGCTCAGTACTGAATCTTCATAATTAACACTGAAATGCGTGAATCCAGAACTGACCTTACGCACAGAGAAAAAGAACCCCGCATTAAGCGTTTTAGAGGCTGCAATTTCGAGTTGCAACTCTGATATCAGTTTTGGCTTGGTGGTTTTATTTTTGTGAAACATACAGTGAAATCCTGTTACCAGTACCACGTACCCCCGCGTGGCTCAGCGACCTGGTGGATGTCATAGAATCATAGAATCACAGGTTGGAAAGGACTTACAAGATCATCTAGTCCAACTATCCTCCTATTACCCTTGCTACCAGTGATCTACCAGCACAATGCTTGCATTCTACTCTGCAAGCAGCATCTCACTGTTACTCCACAGAGGGGATCTGAGAATCTTGAACTTATCTCTGTGTTCTCTTGCACCTTAAAGGCAGGAGTGACACTTGGGATAGTGACTCCATGCTGTTCCATAGTAGTGAACATCATCATGATTTCTCTTCAAAATAACTTCCAAATCAGACCCCAAATCTGTCTTTGTATGTTTTTCTATTATTATTTTTTGGCAATGGCCAACAGCAAACACTTAAGAAAATAACATGAAGCTCCAAGCAAGTGCAGAAGATCTAGGCTACCAAACTAAATCTTCTGACAATCGACATTTGAAGATTTACTGAAACCAAAAATTTAGCATCCCAGTAGTCAACAGTGGGCTTCAGCTGAGTACAATTTCTCCTCTAATCTGTTCAGCTGTATGAAATTTTTCAAGTCTACACTCACAGCAGCAAGACAATGAAAATTCCTCTCGAAGGCAAAAATGAATCTACAGCACAAACGTTATTAAAACATGGAGAACTTACCAGTTCAGTGTCAGCCAAGGAACGAAACAAGCTAATTCAAATATCCCCGAAGAACTGTGTAAACAGAGCAAATAATTAATGAGATTTATTCCTTATGGCTTGATTAGAACCTGGAGCCAGACTCTACAAATAAAGCTCATCTATATCAGGACAAGATAGAACTTTTTAACAATAGGCAAAATAACAGAATTTCTTTAAACAAGTGAACATGTGCAGATGAGAACTGGGAAACTCCCTGACCTGAGCAGGTTTGTACAGAATCATACAAGGGTTGCTCCAAAAGTAATGCCTCCTATTTTATGATGCTGGCCCATAGCATCAGACGTGGATGTGGGTGGGATGGCAGTAGAGGCTGAAACTTCCCACCAATATTCCATTATGTTCTGTTGCTGTGTGATGGATGGCAACAGAAAGGCAGCCTGATAGAATGGTGTCTGACATGGAAGTGCATGTGAAGCAAAGTCATGGAACTGAATTCTTCTGTGATGAAAATACAGCATCCACTGACATTCGTCAATGCTTGCTGAATGTTAATGGAGACAAAACAGTGGATGTAAGCACAAAGAGGCAGTGGGCAGTGCATTTCAGCAGCAGCGACAGTGATGTGAAACACAAGCCACATTCTGGACAGCCATGCACAGCTGTCACACTACTCAGAAAAGAGCATCTCCATCAGTTCATTTGTGCCAATAGGCAAATTACAATCAGAGAACTGTGTACAGAGCTGAATATCTGCTTCAACGACAGTGGCAATGCTGGAATACTGCAAAGTTTGCAGCAGACAGGTGCCATGAATGCTCACACGGGAATAGAAAGAACACTAGTATGCAGGTCTGTCAGGACCTACTGAACCAACACAGGGCTGAAGGTGAGTTCCCTGGATCGCATCGTTACCAGTGACAAGACGTTGTGCCACCACCACGAGCCAGAGTCAAAATGGCAGCATATGGACTGGAGACAACTGAACTTCCCATTGAAGAAAAACTTACAGGACACAGCCTTCAGATGGTAAAGTGTTGTGCACAGTCTTTTGGGATAGGAAAGGAGGGATCATTCTGGATTTCCTGGAACCTGGATAAACCATCAACCTAGACTGTTAGGTCACACTGACTAAGCTGAAGGCTTGAACTTCCACAGCCAGGCCAGAGAAGGCGACAATCTTTCTCTTGCAGTATGATAACATCAGGTCCCATATTAGTTTGAAGAACACGGAGCACACCGCCATTCTTGGCTGGCCTGTCCAGCGACACTCTGCATAGTCCAGATTTGGCACCTTCTAACTTCCATCTCTTCTGGCTGATGAAATATGGACTGCATGGGCAACAACTTCTAACAACAATACCATCACAGCAGCTGTGAAACAGGGGGTTACCTCCATCGGTACAGATGTAGGCTCTTATTCATCGCTGGCAAAAATACATAGCTAATGGTGGTGGCTATGCTGAAAAACAATGTTTTGTAGCTGAGAATTTTCTCTATCAAATATTGTTATTGTGCTCTTCGCATCTGCTGTAGTTTCAATGGAAATAAATAGGAGGCATTACTTTTGGAGCAACCTACAAAGAATAATTTGGGTCGGAAGAGACCTTTGAAGATCTCTGATCCAACCCCAGATCTTGTCCAGTTGAGTTTTGGATATCCCCAAGGATGGGTTTTTCCACTGCCTTTCTTGGCCCCTCTTTTACCACTTGCAGTACGAAAATATTCCTCTGAAAATTCCATCTGGAACTTTCTTAATGCAATTTGAGCCCACTGCTCCTCATCTTTTTCTATGTACCTCTGAGAAGAGCCTGGCTCTGTATTCGCTATACTGTATTCACTACCAGTTAGAACAATTAAAGAGCAAAATAAGATCTCCCCAGAGCCAATCCAAACAACCTCAGCTCTCTCAAACTCCCACACGTGACATGTGCTCCAACCCCCTCATCTCAGCAGCTGTATGACGGACGTACCACTGTCCAAAACTGACCACAATACTCCAGATAGGCTCCCAGAAGTGAAGAGCAGAAGGGATTTACTTATTGCCTTCCTTGCTCTTCCTAATGAAATTCCTTTATCACTACAAGGATGCACTGCTGACTCACAACCAACCTGCTCATGTCCAACATATGAGTAATGGGATTATGCTATAACAATATCTATGCTTGTAGTGTATTAGATGTCTCTACAACTCTAGGCCATCAATGAATAATGTCTGCTTGCTGCTATGTTATGATTTCCTTTATCAACTCAGAATACTTTTGTAACTATCTGGGATTTCAGACTTCAGGAAAAAGACATAGAGAGTTCAAACCAAAAACAAAAGAACAAGTAGAGGTAGAAATTGTTGTTTTAAGAAGACTGTTAGAGACAAGAACTCAAGTATAAGAACTTTATGAGCCACAAAATAACAGCCAGAATTTACTCTAAAAGTTAAAAGCAATCTGTGCCCATCACAGAAGAGGAACCATCTTGAATGATTTCTTCTCTATTCACAGAACAAAAAGGTAGACCTAGTCTGCCACCAGACCTGTTTCAAGGGACCCCACACAAGAACAGACTGCAGTAGCTCCAGGTTGCCACTGAACTGCGACGTGACCAAAAAACCAAACCCACCACCACCAAGAAGATAATTTTCAAGAATCTCCAGAGACAAAAAGACACAAACAACATCCCACACTGCAGCAGAAAACCTAGAAAAAAAGTCTAAATCACAGGCCGCACTCTCCACCAAGTCTTTCAATTACTCTAGATCAGGGGCAGGTCTTCTGACATCGTCACACCAGCATCTACTCCATGTAAGCTAATTCCTGTCAAAGCAGAAAGCTGTTAATCATCTGCAAACTGTCTGCTATGAACTTTCAGAATAAGGGAAACAGGCTGCTGCACGCACCTGAACTCCCACTCTTTCCTCATTCCTCTTGCAGGTAAGTGCAAACCAAGGTGACAGAAACCTGAAACACACCAAATGTCTCTTTTTTTTTCTTTTTTCAGCATGACCGATTCCTTGGTTAAACAATTTGCTGTTTGCAAATCTGGTGAGACGATGTGAGAGAGCAGCAAACTGGTATTTACCTTAAAAGCTACAGACAAGGAGGATCTGACAATCTCCAGCTGTTCACAAGTGGTTTATCTGATTAACCTTCATACTGGATATCGACGCCTGATGAGACCAGCAGCTACCTGACACTGACAGACAGAATTATGGTCAGATTACTATATTATTATAAAGGACATCAGATGGTCTGGATATACAGTTTTAGGGGTGTTACTCTGATCCTGCATCACATGAACCAAAAATCGGAATATGGATTTTTATTCTTCCCTATTGCTTTAAAAAGGCGATGCTTGAAACAAGGACTTTTTTTTTTTTTCTCGAGATGCTATAGTAAGCAATATTTCTTCTAAAATTGCAGCTGTCCAACAGTTTGAGTCTGTTCTTTTTAAAATGAAACAGCCAGGACAAATGGTGGTGGCAATCCCAACATAAAGAGGCCATCGATTATTAAAATCTCCTTCCTATAAATCGTGGATGTTGCTTGTCAGCTTGGTGTGTGACTGCAGTATGAATAAGGTAAAATTCCACTAAGGCTATAGTTTGCTTGATCATTCTGCTGTGCAAAAATAGGGAAAAAAAAGCTCTCCCTGTTCTTTCACTCCTTAGTACCAAAACATTCACACACACATTCAGAAATAAACTGCAATGGTGCAACGGCAGCTGATCCAATTCTGTGTTTTCCCCGAGTCTGCCCTGATGCTACTTACAAATTTGCCTACTCAAGAAATGCAATAAAACAGAAAAAGACGGCTTCATTCTGCTTCAGTGATCTATACCTAAAGAAAGCACATAAATTTTCCAATGAAATCCATAAATGAAAGACGAGGCCAAGACCTACCTATTTATCTTCAGAGTTACAGAGACAAAGAGGTGCCAGCTCTGCACCCTCTGAAAGCACAAAATCTCCTCCGCACTTACCCAAGCAATTTTGGTGAGATTAACAGATGTGAGGATGATCTAAGCTAGCCTACACCCTGGTGGGTTTAGGCTGCCCAAAAACCTGCTGAGGAGCCGCAATTTGGGAGGTCACGATGCTAACTGATAGCTGTGCATGAGGAAGGGAGGATGAGAACAAACCAAGTAACTGTGACTTCCTTTTGTCCCCTCCACCTTCGGAAGAGGATGAGAGAAGAAGGAAGCCCATCCTTCAGAATTCAGCTATTTTCCCCACTTCAGCTATTCCCACGTAAATGGGGAAGATACAAATGGAATGTTTTGGAAATACTATGGAAATTTTTATATATCTATATACAAAAATTTACATAGTTTTTTTTTAATTTTTGTTATTTTTGTTATTTTTTTTGTTTTTGTTTTTGTTTTTGTTTTTTTTTAATGTAACACAGTCCTGCCTGTCTCTAACACTTCCCGTGCTGTTTCCATTGAGATGTTTCCTCTTACCGGCAGCAACATATCATTTTATCAGGATGCCAGGAGATCGTTTCCACACAATGCCAGCAGATGTAATTTTCTTAGATGCACACACAGTTCATCATTTAGATACTAGATGACAAGGCGATCGCAGGGTGACTCTGTAATGCGAGTTTGCTGTTTGGCATTTTGAATTCTCAAATGATAAAAAAAAGACTTATCAAATATAAATATCTTTAAGAAAAAAGGTAACAAAAGTGCTACATATGATCAAGGAAAACAATTCCATTAGTTTCTGCTACTTAAAGTAGGTTTGCTTTACAAATATTACCACATCCATTATCAGTATGGCTTCCAATTATTAATTAAATTGCTCGTAGCAGTATAGCTTTCTCACATCTTAACAAGGACAGAGTAAAGAGAACACAAAACATTCACACCCCGTTTCTCTGGTAAGAGATCCTCTTGCCTTTAAGCAAAGGCAAAAGCTCTTATGTAGGAGAATATTTATGCTATGATGGTTAACTAGCAAAGGTCAGATGTCAAACTTCTTGAATAACCTTTCGGGCTAGATGTAGGCATTAGTTACACAGACGTGTAAAAAAAATCACTCACCCGTTTCATGACCTTAAAACCTTCTTGGAAAACATTGCTTTTGAAAGTGGCAAAGTGGAGAGGGGAATAGGGTGGGGACAGAAAAGGAAGAATAAAAAGTGAAACTGTTAGTGACAGATCAATAGAGTCTAGACCTCTTCTGAGCAGGCACTACAAGCCATGCCAAATAATGAATAGTGGTTTTGAGAGGTGGACTGTTGTCCATTAGACATTCAGCTCATTTTTCATATGATCCCAGGCTGGGCTTCAATCATGGTCCCAGAGGCAGAAGGCAGTACTTATCCACTAAGCCACGCAGCTTGTGAGTAGAGGATGTCTGTGTTGAATATGTGAACATCAACTGAAATATGTGAATGTGTTTCCAATGGACATTCTTAGCACAGCACCCAAAAGTATATCAAGTCACTGTATGACCAGTGAGGCACAGCTTATTGCAGCTGGAAATCTGAATCAGCTGAAGTGGGGTTTCTAGTGTTCTTTTTACTCTCTGTTGATACTCCCAGTCTGGTGTCCATCGACCCTGTGCCACTACCTCAGCTTGCATCCTTTCAGTCTCAGAGAAGGAAAAGCGTACAGACTATTTTTACACAATCTCTAAAGGTATCCAAGATTTTAAGTGTAGCCTAAGACTTGTAATTGAGGACTGTCTAAAATACCTGGAAGCACTTTGAATGCTAAGATAGAGCAGCAAGATTTTTCTAGCCACTGGGGCTGGGAGAGGGAGGTTGGTTGGTTGATTGATTATTTATTGGGAATTAATACTGAGAGAGTATACGCAAAGGCTGAGGGCACCATGCCATCTTCACAGAACAAGACCCTAACAGCTAACTGACGTACAAGAAACTGCAAAGTTATACTGTAAGAACACATATTAAGGACCGAGGAAAGTCTGCTAAGGTGCTACGTCTAAAACTAAGTTACTTCTTGCTTCGACCCTCCCCCTTCTTTATATCAGTCGTCGTCTAGAGCCTCTGTCTTGATCTCGTTGGCTCCTTGCCGGGCCAATGCCAAGATGGTGTGGTTTACCGCTGCCATTTCCACAGCTAATGAAATGGGGTCTTGATGGTCACTATGGCTAGTGCTGTCATCCTGCACAGGTGGAAAGGAGAAGAGAGAAGTGTGGTTATTACACAAGCAGAAAAGCAGCTAACAAAAATAGCGTATAAAATAACGGCCTAGGGGCAGCAAATTGCACATTTGTTACAGGGGTACAACATGAAAGGAATTTACACAACTGATTTGCCTCAATGCGCAGACAAAGGTAAGAGGGGTAAGGAGTGGTGTACCCAATTTTCTAGAGAAAAATTTAAGCAGAGGGAATATTCTGAGGAAGACAGGAAATCATAAAGATAAAAGCAATATACAACATATGTCAGGAAACCAAACTAAGGTAGGGATCATTATCCACTGCACAAATTCATGCTGTGCTTACATTTTGAATACTGTATCCAGTTTTGCTCATTCCATTTAAAGAGGACATAACAGAAGTAGGAAAAATCGTGAGAGTGGCAATCAGGAGAAAGAGTCAGGGGTTGGCTTTTTTACAAGGACGGACTAAAGAGGCTCAGTTCCTCGGCTTGGAAAAGAAATGGCTGATGGTTGATATGGTAAATGCTTATTACAAATAATCAGTAAATAGAGAACAACTGTTCGCTACTTCTGATGATCTAATAAGCAAGGGTGCTCACTGAAATGATGAGATAATACGTTCCAAAGCAAAAACAGGAAGCAGCTCTTCTCTTATCACTGCTCAGTTGTAGGATTCACTGATTTTTAGATTAGACAAAAGTAAATATGCCTTTAAAAAGAGGGGTTAGACAAGTTCATGGAAAATTAGTCTACTATAACTATTAAAAAGAAAGTGGATACACCGCCTGGCTCAGGAAGTCTCTCAAGACTACTGCCTTCCAGAAGCTGGACGCTAATATAATAAAATCACTCTATAATTACCCTATTCTTTAAAAATACTTTTCCTGAAACAGTGGTACTGACCTCACCCAGACCTTTGGTCTGAGCCGCTGTCCTACGAAGAAACTGAATTCACAAAGGTGTTGGGAAAAAGGTGCTGAAAAGCTTCTAGCCTGCTTAGAAAAACAGTGCAATGATTTCGTGGGACTGGAACTACCGTAATTCAAAGATCTAGGTGAACCTCTGCTGAGTTCTCCAGTCTGCTGAACCAAGTGCTACATATTTCTTCATGCTTATTTTCTGAAGAGCAAGGTCTCTCAGCTGTAGGAGGACACTGTGCTGACTGCTATGATGCTTGGCAAGCAAAACTAATACAGGGAAACTAATGCTGCAGGCTTGCAGTGATACTTACAAAATCAAGGAAAAAAAGGGTTACCTTTTTAGGCACATAATGGCCATACAATGTCAGATCAAATGTTTGACATAATTTTATAGTGAAGTGTGCATGCTTCTTAGTCTACATCAGAAACAGGGCTTGGTTTAAAATAACAGGAATGAGAAACAACAATATCCAAACTAATCTCAACTGTCAAACAAATTGTGCTGAGATGTTGGGCAAAATCACAGTGTTTTCCTCTCTTTAAAATGAGGCACTAATGGTGACCACATGACAATTTTGCCATTAGTTTTACAGAAAAGAAATAATAATTATCAGTCTTCAACAGCCAGTAAGTGATGAACATGCAACATTTTAATGTTAGTATGTATATTTAAGCACTTTTAAGTTAAGATGAGGGTGACAAATGCTGAGGGAGACAGAAAAGGCAAAATTTGGTAAAATCCTAGTTATATGAAGGAATGTGCTCATTTACAACAAATAGCAAATATTGTGATGTCACCTCAGTAATGTTTACTAAGTAAGAAATACAAAGCAGAGTCCTGACTTTTGCTCTCTTAGTCATCTCACTAGTATTTGGATGAACTTTGAAGTTTAAGTGTCATTGTGGAAAGCAGAATTTATGGTTTTAACTGCTAAGGATATCAAGTGGTCATCAGGAGAACTTCCATTTATTCTGCTTCAACACTGATGCCTAATTATACTTCACAGACAAGCCCAGCCAGATTATTGAGAAATGCAGATTTTAAGGACTCTAAACAAGAATCTTTACATTTTCTATCCAGTTTATTCATCTTTTCAAAGCATTTTGGATAACACACCAGCAAAATATAGTTTGAGCGTCTAGATAACTCCTGTATTCAGTTTCTGTATCTGACTGAAAAGGAATTAACTGCACTCAACAGGAGTTTCAAAATATTTTAGAACTGTCACAGAGCTGATCCTCATTATCTAGAGCTTGCAAGGTTGGTTCCACCAAATCTACTGGTGATGACCTATAAAAATGGCCTTAATGTCCATCAGAAGCAGAGTGACTGGGAATCCCTCTGCCAGAGATCTGTCACACTGGGCCACAGCCAAGCCTGCTAGGGACTCACTCCAGCGCTTTCCACTGCTAAAGCAGTCCTTTAGAGAGGGAGACATAACTATTTCTCCCAAATGAGTCAATTAAAAATGATCTGCCAACCCCAGATGTTGGGTGTAGCACAGAACAGAACTAATATCAAAGCCAGAACCAAAACAATGAACTGTTCTACAAGTCCCCTGGTGCCAAGCACACACATCCCTGATGGGTTTTGGCCAACACTGACACCTGAGGGAAAATTGGGAAGCGAATGCAATACCTGTCAGGAAGGTGTGTGAAGGAAGGGTCACCAACTTTAGGGTAGGTGAGGGCTCAGAGTGCGGGAAGGGGTATTCTTTTGCTGGAGAATTTAAAAAAGAAGTTGCTGTCAAGGGTTAAAAATAATCAAGAAAAATAGAGAATAGGCAAGAGTTAAAATGCAAAAAGAAAAAAAGATAATATGTAAACAACCCAAATAGTGGCACACCGTTGCAGAACAATAAGAAGCAGGTACAGGGCCAAATAAATGTCAAGCTTTAGTTAATCACATCCCCCCCCCCACCCCTTCTCCCTTTGTCTGTCAGCATCTTAGGGAGTGATCCTGAGCCACCCTGAAAAGTGCTCCCAGGGAGATGCAGAGGAAGCTCAGCACCTCACAGGAGGGTGCTCAGCATCTTGCTGAGCAGGGCTGACAAAAGGGATTATGATGAAGTGTACTGGGCAGGGGCTTACTGCTGTACTCATCTGGGTGCCAGATAAGCAACTCACAACAGCTGTACCACAGGCTATCACAGAGACATTTCTTGCATAAAGAAACAAAAGGTGAGAGAGGGACACACATGCCTAGTTTTGCAGGGAAATAAGTTGATGCCTGATACATCAGAGCAATTGTTAAAGATCTGTACATCCTTCCTTGAGGGTGGATGACTAGCACGGTGCCAGGGCTAAGGAAAGCTCAAGTTATGCACGGTGCACTGGGTAACACTCTCCTAACATTTTTCATACATTGCGTGTGGCGTGAATGGTGTAACTTGCTTGTTTGGAGCAGATCCTCCTGTCTTCTTCTACCTTCTCTGCTTCTCTGCCTCCCTCTGAACATCTTCCCTCCTCCTCCCCATTGCGTACTTGCCAAGTGTCCTGTTGTATGACAATAAATCCATGTGGGTGAATGCTGGTTGCTCAACATGTTCAAACAGGGGAGCTGTGCTCTTTCACTTTCCCCTTTACAATTACATCAAAGCATAACAAGAACAAGACACATCTGATTTGCGAGGCAGAGGGCCTCTGCACGTGTCACTGAACTCTCTATTTGGGGACACAGGGCTCAGCCATGATGCTCACCTGCTCTGAGTAATCATTGCCATCAACGTCGTCGCTGTTGGAATGACCTCCCGGACTCTGTACATCTATTCCATGGCTCTCCAGGATTGCTGCTTCTTCGAAAAAAGCAAATGGATCCCTAATTTATCTGATGCATTAGAGTAATTAAAAGTTAACTAATTTTTCAAGAAGTTAGAATAACTGGAAGAACAGAGTTAGTTCTTAGCCTCTTCCTCTTCACTCTCCAGTATTTGGGAAGGTAGCACATGAACAGATACTGGTTTGCCTGAAATCCTTCCCTGTAAACTAACAGACTTGTTTGCGAGTAAGAATCCTTGTTTTCCAGCCAGTCCTATTAGAAATTAGCTTAATTTCTAATGCACTGGAGTGGCAAAGGCATTCCCTGTAGATCTTCCCACATAGTTTGGACTGGCAGAACTTGAGGGGGGCGGGGAGTGTCTGAAAATAGATGGAGAAATTTTTAAAAGCACTTAAGGGATTTAAAAACAATACATCTTCATCTTCCAGTAGGATCCATGCATCTAAAGCTCCCTTTAGATCTTTTCAATCTCCTTCCAACCCTCCTCCCCATACAGCACACATAACATACAGTACAGATAAAGCTGTAACACCACCCACCTTGGACTAACTTTGCTTTGTTCCCCCACACTTAGACAGACAGGTTTCATTTTTGAAAAGTAAACGTAGATCAAATTTCAATAACATGCTACATTTTGTAGAAAGATCTTCACAAATACGACAAAAAGCAGCAAGATGGCACTTCCAACGTTTGCAAAAATAACAGTTAACACGCAGGTATGGGCCTTATCTTGTCTACATGTTGCAAACTCAGTTCTGCACAGTACTTAGACTTGTGCATAAAACTTTGCCCAAATGGCAGAAGTTTGTTGGGTCCCAGCTGCTAATGTGAGTTTATTCTCATCAGAACGTCTTGCATTTATCCATATGAGAAGGTCTATTTCTTATAAGTTCAGCATCACTTCTTATTTCCTTATGATGACGCATTCAAGCACAAAAGCAGAGCTAGCTTTTGTTTCATTCTGATCCTCAAGGAAAAATATTACTTTGTTCCAGCCACTCAATGCTGTGCAACCCCATGGAAAGCAGTAGGGAGCACAGGTGTAACATGAATAAGAAGTTGGCTTGTGCAACCTTTGGTCCCTGTGGCTGAATCTCAGAGGTAAAACAACTCATCTGGCCTCTTAGATCCCTGTGGGGTCTGAGGCATGGCAGTAAGAGAGACAACCCTGGGTTTTGGCAGAAAAAACAAGTGCATTTTAGTGGAACACAGACACAAGGAAACTTACAACCATATAAAAGCTCCTCACTACAACCACTTCTCATTTAAATGGTACACTAAGGTTCTGAACTTGCAATAGTCTCAATTTCCCTTATTTTCAATGCAGACGTTTTCAGGTTTTATTTCAGATTTTATCTGGAATGCCCAGGTGAGCCTGAGTATAGGGCACGTGATTCTCTCTCCACAAACTGAATTCTTGTTTGGATTTTAAAAACTGATCTTCCAGTAAAACTTTGTAACTGCCTCATTTTTCCTGCATCGGTGATGGAATTTCATAAACTAAATTCCTACCTGTATTTGAGAAAAAATCTGGAATAGCATTTCTTCTTCTTAAAAAATTGCCCCACATTTCTATTATCAGAACCTCCCGTATTTCCAGTAATGCAATCTTGTGTAATTTTTATCTCTCCTGAGCAAGTCAATGTACTGAACCTTGAAAGCAGGCTCTCTGATACATTACCGATATTGGCTCGTCTCTTGATTTCCTTTCTTCTGTTGGCAAACCAGTTGTACACCTTAAGGGAGGTAACTCGCTCCAGATCTGATAACTTTTTTCCTATGAAAATAATGGAGGGGAAAAAAAAAAAAGATAGGCAGACTGCCCTTGTACAAGTGGTAAACTCCTGAAATATAAACAGCACTGGAAAGTCGTTAGAACTGAGAATGAAGCGAATTTTATGTGAACCAGAGTACTGTGCTGATGCTATGGTAATAAATGCCAAATATCTCTCTAAAAACAAAGTAGCCTTTCTTCTGTTTTTAAAATCTGAAATACACAAATTTCTTCGCAGCTTCAATCAACCAAGTCCTGAGCCATGGGAGAAGAGAGGGCTCCTTTTCTAGTTCAAGTGCTAAACTGAGATTCAAAAAACTCCAATTCACAGTCCTGCCATAAATCCCATACCCTTGGGCTAGCTCTCTTACTACGTGCCGCAAGGGTGCAGTTCAATGACGTGTTTTTTGGTAGCAGCAAAATGAATGAAGGAATTTTATCCCTCCTCAATCTGCTTTCCTTCTTCTCCACCAGCAGCTGCCGTCATGCTCCCACAGCACTCATCTGAGCCTCTCCATTCTGCCAGGACACTTTTCATCTTCTGGGAGATGGAGCAGGAGATGTTGGAAACCAGACCACTGGAATGTTACACAATCAGCAAAATAAATAATCCTAATAACAACCAGCCAGCTACAGCAAAGAACTCCTTTGCCTGATGACTGGCCTAAAAAGGGAAGACGGGGGAATCAGCATTGCAGAGGGATGATGGAAATCTCTTAAGCTAGATATAAGACTATCTGAGATGGCTGATATAGCTGCACATTCAGCCTACACAGGGGTGAGGCCCTTACTGTGTTCTTCTTACTTTCTCAAAGTTTATTTATTCAGCATTGCATACACTTGCATAATTACAGCAATCAGCATCTGCAAACTTAAGTAAGAGAAACTGAATGAGTGAACGAAAGAAAATTCTGGAAATAGATACCTGTGCTGCTTCCTAATGCTCTGTACCAGTATCATTCACAATATTTTACTAATCCTGAGACACAGTGCCTTGTCCAAACTTGCTGAACAATCCAGTGGCACTGCCAGCCCTAAAATCCTAATCTCTTCAGCACTCTACCCCCTAGTATCTTTTGCTTCCACCATGAACAGGCAAGAGGCAACACCAAAGTTGAAACAAGGGAAATTCTGACTAGCTTTTAGGACAATGCAAGAGAGCAATCACCATGGCGAAGAGCCCAGGGAGGTGGGAACACCTCTGGTTTTGGAGCTATTCAAGAATGAAAAAGGCAAAAACCCCTGGACACCTTATTCTAAGATGCTTCTGCTTGATGAAATGGTCACTTTCAAACTTAGTTACTCTACGTTTCTGTGCTATTCTGTTCAGAAGTCATGCACTTGTTTTCTTCTGCATTAATTTTTATTCTGGTTTGATAAAATATAAACACATCCACAGTACAAGTTCTGAAAATGTTTGGCTCATAAAACAAGATAACAGCACGTGTGTCCACTCATCTGGACTTACTAATACTAAACTGAGCATTCATGCTCCTCTACCAAGTATAATTTCTCTGTGAAGAGGGAAAATGCAACTTGTTGATTCAAATACAAATTCTCCCATTAACACTCAGATTCTAATGCAAGACTCCTGTCTAGAAGTTCCAAAAAAGCCTTGGAAGGTGGGAACGCTGTGGTTTCATTTTTTAACTTGATCTCCATCAAGCTTCAGTTTGTAAACCAAAGATTTGCCATCTGTGAAACAGAACCAAGTAAAATCCCCTTTCATGGAGTGTAATGAAATTGCCAGATTGTTCCTAAGTGCTTGCAGAAGTACTTTGAAATAAGTGACCCGACCTTAAAGAATGAAAGCCTTACAGAGAATGTTTATTTTCTTAGCAATGCCATTTACAAAGCTGTATAAATGAAATACACACCTTGTATTTCATACCTCAACTGGTGAAAAATCAAGTTTCAGATACAGGTATTTTGGTTTGAAAACTGCATTGACTTTCATGTTCATCCCATTATTGGTAGCTCTGAAGCACGCAAGGCAAAGAAGGCTTGAGAAGAAACCTACTGCTAGTTGAGAGGGCTGAATTATTAGTAATAGCCATAAAATTACATTTACTGAATTTAGCAGGAGATGCTGAAATCTAATTGTAATTGCCTTTGGAAAGGACATCGCGATCAGCTCCTCACCTGGCTTTTGTATAACTGCATTACAGGCGTTGGCAATTTCTTCCCTCTTTGCCTCGTCAGGATATTGATTCTCATTGAAGTAACTGCAAGAAGGGGAGAATAAGAAAGTTTTTTTCAGAAACGTTTTAACACAGCTTCACTAGAAGGTGTCAGCTGCCTGCTTATGCACCCTCCTACAGAAGTGATACAGACACAGTACATTTTCTGTTAACCTGCATATGCATAAAATAATAACAGCATGCACTCATATACACAGTAACTCTATGAAAAGTTCCCAAAAGCCTCAGATAACTGAGAATATTATCTCAGCATTTGCAGCGTCACCTTGGCATTCAGAATATCACAGGAGGAGATGCAGCAAAACAGGCAACGTTGTGAATATCAGAGTCATTGCTGTCAAGTGAAACACATTCTTATAAGACATCATAGGCCATGACTCTGCTTCTTTAATTACCAGTTACCTTCTTGCTCTGCATGCCCCTGAGGCAATGTCCTACAAGAGGTGTTCAGTATTTATTTTGGTCGCTGGGTTAATATATACACACATACACATATTGCACACAAACACTTTGGGTTTAGACTGGCTGTTCATATTGTGCAGACAAAACCACACAATAAAAGAGTAAGATGTCTAGAGTCAGACTGGTTTTTTTAAATCGCAGTTAAAATAGTTTAAATCTAGCCCAAGACAAGATACTCTGAGTACAGCATATTTTAACAATATTTTCCTAAATAATTATAATTTTATTGTACTTTATACGCAGTAAACATCCTATAAAAGTTAAACTGTTTTTTTCTTTTACTTCGTTTAAGCGCTTTAAAAATTTTAATGAACTGATTTACATTCTAGAGATCTTATCAGATCTGCATTAAAAACAACAAAAGGAGTCCTGTTTACTTCAATGGACTCAGATAAGCAAGCCATAAGCAGGGACCACTACGTTTTTCTGTAGATTGTCCACAATGTAGAATCTTAAGAATTCTTTGATCAGCTTTGATCAGCAGCAGGTTCAGATGTTGGACAGCTGCTCTATATTTGAAAAGAATACATTTTCCTTTAATTGTAGAACATTTACTAGTGGGAGAGCTAGGCCTTAGAAGGCACTTATTATTTTCCATGGTTGTTTTTCTGCTTTGGTGGATTGGCCCCAGCACAGTTGCTCTCAATGGAAACATGCATTCTGTTCCATACAGCAATTTTTCCCCCCAATCTTTTTTTGAACAAGTGGTGCTAACACAGATCTCACTCTTTCACTCCCAGCTTAAATCAATCCACTGCAAATACAAATTTTGGACATTCAGTTTGAATTCCATGTACTATTACTACACCCCATTGTTCTCAGTCCTGTTTGCAGTCAAAAACAGCTACACAAATGCAGTCCTATTTCTACGTTGCTGTTCATTGACAAAAATAAATTACATCAGCGCAGCTAGTTGCACTATTAATGTACTGCCATTTGATTTGGTAGCTTAGAAAGCAAAGAAAGCCACAGAAACAACCCATCCTCACTAAAAGAAGGGCAAACTGTCTGTAACACTGATTTGGACATTGGAGGTAATCATTTATATACGAACATCAGCTTCTTCCCCAGAACTTTCAGAGTTACTTCTATGAAGCAGGTCCTGAAACTGACCTGAACCCCCTCCAAAAACCAGGTGAGATTTTGCCATTAGATCTGAAGAAGAGGACACCTGGTTACCCTTACTTTACTGCAAGCATCGAGCACAGTGCATTTCCAGCTCTGGCACTGCCAGCACCCTGGACCAAAGACTTTGCATGGCATTCTTAATAGTATATTCTTTTATCTTGCAGATATATCATCCCTTTCATCCCTTCTGTCACTGTATGCTTTAAAATGATATATGCCTATATAAATTCTTCTTCAAAGATGTGGTGTGTTGCCCAAAACATTTTTAGAGACGGGAAAGTTGGAAAGCAGTAGAAAGTAGTTTTTCTAGTAGTTAGCCCAACTGACTCAGGACTATGTCTCACCAAACCCACCTACAAAACAAAGATCTCTCTGCTCAGAGCCAAGAACTATTTCCTCTTTCAAGTGCTACCTGATAAAGAAAAGTCAAGACTGTTATTTATGTGATTATATTACGTGCACTGGAGTCCTAGTCAGAAAGCCAAATCATCATTTTGCATACAAAAATTAACTCAGCAAATTTTACCACTCCTAACAGCTATTTCATAGACTCCCTTCGCTGAAAATTATTTCCTTTGTTTCTAGATGCTTGTCAGAACTCAAGAACAAACTCCATGGAAGAAATATCATCAAATTTGAAAAGCTGATGAATCTATATGATGATGTAGTCAAAGCAGGTGAAGTTCTGGTATTATCATCCCCACGGATCTAGCTAAACAAATCAAAGGATCTTATCTTTAAATACCTGGCTTCGTGGCCAGTGCCATCACCAGAACTTTGATTTTTTTTGACAATCAAATGGCCAGGCTTGTGAGCACCAGATGGAGTTCACCTTTCTCAAAGGGGGAGAAGGGTCCTTGTGGAAAAGCTAGCAGGGCTGACTGGGAGGGCTTTAAGGTCTGAAAAGGAATGAGTGGGTTAGTGAGCCTTCCCATGATACAGTGTGTGATGGCATAGCTTGAGGGACAGGGTGCTAGCAAGGGCCTTGAAGGACCTGCTGCCTTGAGAGGTGCTGGTGACACTGCAGCACATACAAAATCCTATGACGATGAGGCAGTGACTGCTGGGGCAATAGGGGACAGCAACAAGGGAAATCAAGAGAAATACTTAAAAGGAACTAAGAAGTTATCCTTTAATAGGTGACAAGACCAGCTGCCCAGCTGCTACATCAATGTATACAGCTTTGGAAACAAACAGGAGGAGCTGAAAGCTACTGTGCTACTAGAAAACCACAATATAGCTGCCACCACTGAAACCTGGTGGGATGATTCCCATGACTTGAGTGTGGCTACTGACAACTACAAGATGTTCAGAAGGGACGGATGAGGAAGAAGGGGAGGGGGTGTTGTTATCTACATCAGGAAAGAAATAGAATGTGAAGAGGTGTCCCTAAAGAACAACTGTGAGCAAGTTCAAAGCCTGTGGGCAACAGCTAGAGACGACAGCAGCAAAGGGAGCCTTTTGATCAGTGCCTACTACAGGCCCCCCAATGAAGCAGAGACTGTTGATGAGGCCTTCTATCTCTAGCTACAGGAGGCATCACGACTGCAAATGCTCATCCTGCCAGGGGACTTCAACCACCCAAACATCTGCTGGAAAAGTAGCGAGCTGTAGTTAACCCAGTATGTCAACCATGCTCCTGACATGCACTGAGGATAACTTGCTGAATCAAGTAATTAAAGGCCCACCAAGTGAGATGCAATACTGTACGTGTTGCTCACCAATGCAAATGAACTGACTGGTGACAGCAGGATAGGAGGATGTCTGGGCTGTAGTGACCGTGCTACGGTTGAGTTCATGCTCCAGAGGGATATGAGACAGGTAGAGTAAAATTAGGATGCTAAATTTTAGGATAGCTAATTTCCAGTTCTTCAGGGAGTTAGTTAACTAAACACCCTGGGAAACTGCCCTCATGGGTAAGGATGCAAAGCACAGCAGGCAGATCTTTAAGAAAGCTGTCACAGAATCATAGAATGGCCAAGGTTGGAAGGGACCTCAAGGATCACGAAGCTCCAACCCCCCACCACACGCAGGGCCACCAACCTCCACATTTCAGAGCAGCCCAGGCTGCCCAGGGCCCCATCCAACCTGGCCTTGAACACCTCCAGAGATGGACAGGGCATCCACAGCCTCTCTGGGCAGCTGTTCCAGCACCTCACCACTCTCTCTGTAAAGAACTTTCCTCTGACATCCAACCTAAATCTTCCCTCCCTCAACCTAAAACCATTTCCCCTTGTTCTGCTGTTATCTGCCCTTTCAAAGAGTTGACTCCCCTCCAGTTTGTAGGCTCCTTTTAGGTACTGAAAGGCTGCAATGATGTCACCTCACAGCCTTCTTTTCTCCAGACTGAACAAGCCCAGCTCCCTCAGCCTGGCTCCAGCCTTTCTGTGCAAAGAGTGCAAAAGTGTGCAAGAGCTCTCCATCCCCAGGTGTAGCAAGTCAGGAAAGGAAGGCAAGAGATCAGTGTGGCTGAACTGGAACCTACTGGTCAAATTGAAGAGCAAGAAAAAAATACACAGGCAGTGGAAACAGGGACAAGTATTGTGGGAAGAGTATAAGAAAGCTGCCAGGCTGTGTAGGGATGGGGTCAGGAAAGCCACAGCCCAGCTTGAACTGAACTTGTAAAGGGATTGCCAAGAACCTGCTTCTACAGGTACCTCAACCAGGAAAGGGAAGTCCAGGAGGGTGTACCCACCCTAGTGAGTGACACAGGCAAGCTGGTCAAAACAGACAAGGAGAAGGCTGAGACAGTTAACTTTTTTGCCTCGGTTTTCTCGGATAACTGTTCATTGCACAGTCCTCAAATGTTTGGTTTGGGAGGAGGGGATTGGGGAAAAAACGTCCCTTCCACTGTAAGTGAAGATCAGGCTTGTGATCACCTGAGAAACTTGAACATCCACAAGTCTACGGGTCCCAATGAGATGAGATCAAAGAGTACTGAGGGAATTGGCTGATGTAGTTGCCAAGCCATTTTCCATGATATTTGAAAAGTCGTTGTAATCAAGTGAAGTTCCTGGTGAGTGGAAAAAAGGTAACATCACAGAGAGTCCAGAAAGTGGTGGTCAATGGCTCCGTGTCTGGATGGAGATCAGTGATGAGTGGTGTCCCCAGGGGTCAGTGCTGGAGCTGATACTCCTTAGTACCTTCATGAATGACAATGACACTGGGGTCGAGTTCATCTTCAGCAAGTTTGCTGATGCCACCATGCTGTGGGGTGCAGTCAACAGACCAATGGATGGAATGCCATCCAGTGGGACCTAGACAGGTTGAACAGTGGACCCAGGTGAACCTCACAAGGATCAACAAATCTAAATGCAAGGTCTTCCCTTGGGTCAAGGCAACCCTCACTACCAATACAAGCTAGGGAATGAAAGGATTGAGTGCAGCCCTGCATTCAAGGGACGGTGAGAGCTGAAAGAGCTGGGACTGTGCAGCCTGGAGAAGAGAAAGCTGAGGGGAGACCTGAAAGTGGCCTTTCAGTACCTAAAGGGGAATGACAGAAAAGAAGGGGACAGACTCTTTCGCAGGGTCTGCATTGATAGAACAAGAGGAAATGGTTTAGGTTGGAAGTAAGCAAGAAGTCTTTTAGAGTGAGGGTGATGAGGAAATGGAACAGGTTGCACAGAGATGTGGTTCATCCTCCGTCCCTGGAGACTTTCAAGGCAAGGCTGAACCAGACCTGGGCACTCTTATCTAGCTGTGGTGTCCCTGTTCATTGCAGGGGAGTTGAACTAGATGGCCTTCAGAGATCCTTTCCAAATCCAAGGATTCTATGGTTTATGGTTTATAGCTCATAAATTTGCTACACAATGCCTAACTTTATTGAAGAAATGAGAAAAGATGTAAAATTTAATAAATGGTGCATATTTGAACTGCCCAGCCTTAATTTGGTACAAGAAACAGACCACTGGTTAATTAAGACAAGTCAATGCAAGAGCCACTGGTGCCCCTTCTCTTGGTAGGGAGATAACTACTGAGCTATTAGCAAATCACTCATTGCCATATGCTTTTGTTGGCACAAATAATAAAAAGGTCACATTTATTAATAACAAAACTTATGTCATGACTACAGTGTGCCGTGGTAATGCGAAATCTTGATGCGTGCAGTAGCTCAGAAATGGATGAATGAAACACTTCTTACAGCAAACAGTTTTCTTTGTGTAATCCACTCATTTTTGTGATTTAGAAGAATTCTCCACTGAAACAGTAATGCATACCTACACACATTTTAAGACTGAATAAACTGAAAGTGTCTTTACCTTATTGAATCAAAACATATTTCTCCACTATTGTGAAAACGCTTTCTTTAAAAATCCAGCAATGTAAATATCTGAAAGCTTCTACAACACAGCTGATCCCCACTTGAAAGTCTGAAATGATATTCATCCTGATAAAATGATTTAAAAAATAAATACAAAAAAATTGAGAAGTTTTTGGGCAGCTCTTCTGGTAATCAAGACACTTCCATGAGGACCAGAAAGCTAAGTGGGAACCAAAAGGGAGCTGAAAAGAACCACCTTTTTTTTCTTCCACCTGCAGGCTTATTCCTCTTCCACTTTTGTGACACACCTCCTCCTTCCTTCATGCATTCAAGCTGCCTATGAACTTGTCCAACTCACACTTCCTAAAATTGCACTTTCTTCTCTGTTTCTCCTGAAAAAAAATTCTCTATGGTTCTGTTTCTTCTCAGTCACGTATATCCAGGTATATCCCTGCTAAGGGGCAGGGAAAGAACTCAGGATGTCTGAATTTCTCTTCCCATTCTAAAAGTCCATGAAAACTATAGATGAAAAATAAGAAGCAGAATGAACTTCAAAGAAAAAAAGAAAAATAACAGGCACAAGTAAATCCTGTGAAGGCACACTGCTTTCTAGACAAAGGGCAGCTGTCAGCTGAATACCTTCAATGAAGAAACCAAATGATCTCTTTTGTAGAAAATGACAGTGGAGGATTAAAATGAAAAGTGGCCAAATAATTTACATGAGATGAGAATCCACATGATGGTAAAGAATGTAGATATCCTTGAAGCAGTTTCATTTCAGTAACACTGAAGCCTAGAAAAATTGCAGATTCAGAGAAACCTTCTTTCTTTCAGGGATAATGTGCTTAGGACAATGACAGAGAGAGAATCTATCTCAGCCCTGGGTTCTGTAATGGAAGTTAATGCAATTCCTCCCCTCTTTACCAAGGTGCCCCTATCCAAATTCCTGCAATAGTTGCCAATCTTTTTTCTCAGCTGTATGGCTCTTGTTATCCAGGCTTAGATATCAGATGCATTAAGCAGTGCCTCAGTAGTGCTCCTGATAATCCGCAGTGGAAGTTCTGCTGCTCTGTATCAGCTCTGCATCTGCCAGGGAACTGTTTGAAACAATCCAAGTCACAGAGCAGCAGGATGGCCGCATTCAGGGCGTTTTCATAGGGCTGGATGTTAGATTTAAGGAGATAAAATCTAGCGCTGTTTAAAGACCCCAAAGCTGGGAAAGGGCTGAGTTTCCAGCATGACATAATGGCTAAAGCGATGCTCAAATATGTTGCAGGGTAACAATTAACTGTGGGTCAACTGCTGGAGAATTAACCATGCTTAAGGTGAGGCAATTCAGGTATGCGCGTATACATGAGAGCAGTCTTACTGAAAGAAGGATCATTTACCTTGCAATTAGCAGGAGGCAAGAACACACAGATGGATATTTATTGAAAAACAGCTGACAGCCTGCAAGTTCTCTCCCTCACTTAACTTTGTGTTTGCATCTCTGGGCTCCCACTTCTATTAATCAGGAAGCAGCTTGAGAGCAAAGCATCCTAGCACTCCTGCTGGGGCTCTGACTCTTCCACCGAAGACCATTTTCCCCAGACTCAAGCTGCAGTCCTACTTAAGTGCAGACTGAAAGGGATGGGTTTTACCTCTCCTTCATTCCCTTTTTGCAGGAAGGCTTTCTGCCTGACCGGTCTGGCTTTCCGCCTATGCAAGAAGCAGTGTTTGCACAGCCAAGGGATGCAGGGAGGAGGTGGCAGAAACATACAGCTGGAAACAATTCCATCAGTGGCAGCTCACACACATCCTCTTGAGCTGATGCTAAAAGCAAAGCCTGAGTGCTAAGGTTGTGGACTCACCAAGGAATGCACAGGAAAAAATAGAACTGACCATTTTCCACAGCTCCCATCTGACCCCTGTTGACGAACAGAAGATCTTCCTGCCACCAGGGACTGAGCTGGCTGCCAAACACTCTGTCGTCTCAAAATACACGAGAGTGCAAGCTGCTCTTCTGCCTCCGATAAGACTGCCTGTAATTTCAGCTCCCTATCTAGTTTCCCTTCAAACAGTACCTCTGCTTCCCACTGACAGGTTACATAAAACACTCGAATATAGTTACCTGCTTTATCTCTCATTAGTGTATTTATCAACACAGTATCACCCACTGGCAAGAGGTCACTGTTTCAGTCTTTGTGGCTTTTAACAGAACTATCATTCAGGCTGTCAAATCAATGGAAATATTCCTGAAGTTAGTCTGTCATCTGTGCCTAAGATCTTATCTCTGCGTGGCATGAAGCAGACTGTCAAAGAAGTGACATTCAAAGCATAATCTCATTGGAAATTGTAATTACTAGTTCATTTCCCAGTAAATACTGGCCAAGAATGTCACTAAAGCCATTTTAGTAGGGTCAACAGACAACACTATCCATTTTATCTACTGCTACTTCTACAGATCATACAATAATGGCATGTGTGTCAACCAAACAGTGAATCTCACAATACAGACAGCAACAAAAAAGCTCAAAGATTTTGTTTCTCAAGATAAATACCCTCTCTGGTGGAAAGGAGAACACACTAAAGTCACTAACTTCTCCTTCCTCAAGAAACACAGAATGTACCCCATAGTTCAGATGCTACAGGAAACATCTGCTGAGCCACTTCTTGTGCTTGAGATCAGCCAAGGACAAGAAGAACTGCTCTTGGGATGCAAGTGAACTTGAGTCTAAGCACTCCTTCATCTCAACCGGGCTTTCTAGCCAAGCAAAAGATAATCCCAAGGCTTCCTTCTAAGAAGAGATGAGTCTAAGTCACCGACTGTAAGAGAGGTTTTATTCTTGTGCTTCTTTTCATAGAAGGTGCAAATCAGGAGGAAAGATCTCAACAGGATTTGGCTACTTGCAGCACCAGACATGTCGATTCTAATTGTTATTTTGCATGCCACTATCTGTTTGTATACCTGCACTGATCTGGTTGTGCAGTTTATGTTAAAAAACGCAAACACATTATGTGGCTCTTTATCTTATTTGTACAAATCAGTGGCTAAAGACAAGGAATCATTTTACTGATGTTTCTTAGCAGGAATCTACTCTGCAGTAGAGATTAAAACATCAAAAATACACCTTGCATTGGAGTGTGTAGGACAGTATGACCTTCAAAGCTACTCTAACATCAAGAAGCTCCTAATTTTTTAGAAGTCATTTTCTTGATATTTTGACAGCAGTTTCAAGCACCAATACAATCCTATCAAGCTATTGAAATTATCCTAGAAATTCTTTAAAAACAGAATTAATTGATAATAGCTCCTAAAGCCTCATACTTGCAGAAGATAATCTATGCCTCCTAATCTATTGCACCCTACTGTTGAGATAATTAACAATTAAAATAAGAATAGTTAAGACATCGGAGGTGCGATTTACTCCTCCTTGTAATTGGATTTGGTGATAAGAATATATTTGAAATTACAAAACAGCTGTCTTATGAGTAGAAAGGTTTCAAATTTTTAGCAGTTTGAAACACGTAGGTAGTTTCTGCTTAAGGCATCTTGAAGACACTGACAGCACACAATGGCTGAAATTGTACAACTATCTTTAAGCTTAACGGTTTCCCAGAACTCCTAAAACTAATGTAGCTGAATTGTTCACAAAATAAAAATGGCAAAACTGGTGGAAATTTGTTTTTAAAGGCAGTCACTAATGCATCGAGACATGACAAAGTGAGGATTATTCTGTAATATTTCACCAGCCAGTTGGTATGAGCATATAGTACCTTCAAAGCTCTTCTAACAAGATATCTAAGCATGAATAATAGTGTGAGCCTTGCTCTGCTTCATTTACTTGCAGCCTTTAAATGGAGACCTACGCAGTATGAGGATATTCATGTGTGTTTAATCCTTTGGGCTTAACCCCATGATAAACGAGATCTTTGTGAAGACATCTGCAAAGCAAACGTCTCATCTACAGTTTTGAACTTTGTACAGGGGAAGAGTTATGAAGTTGCACCCTCTGGATTAGCCAGCTCTGGCAAAGTAAGCTAAGCCAGTTCATGGATGTAACATCACCAAGGAGTGATGAGGCTCTGCAGAAATCATCCCCAGCTCTCCAAAAAGTGCTGCTCAGTAAACCCAACTCTGTAGAGAGATGTACCATAATCAACATTGGGCTTATTAGAGACACTATTTGCAAAACAACAGAGGATTCCAAGGTCTTATTTGGCAACACAAACAAGCAGAAAAGCATATTAATTGAACTGCACATTACTCAACCCCAAACTTTGCTTTATCCTCTTTCATAAAATGCTTAACTCAAAGTTAGAATCTGAGTTTGCTGCTCACCTGAAGTATTTCTACAACTATAGTCCTTCCTTATCTCAAAATTCTGCTTGACTACAAAGTTCAGCACAGGGTCACAAAAATAAATGTATATATGTACATATATATGTACAGAATGCCAAGTGTAAGCAGCAAGGTCCCCCAAGCTTTTACTAATTAAATCCCCCAAAGGTTACGTTTTTCAGAATTTTATAGTCCTTGAGGCTACGAAGCCTTTAAGTCTCCCTTTGTCTTGTAAGAGAGAAAAATGCCAACCATGACACTTGTGATAAAGTTCAAGATGAGCTGACAACTTCCTGCACACTATTAAATCACTATCTTCCCCCTCCTCCAATGATCCACAAGTTTTTATTCACAATTTCCAGTACTGGACCTGACTCAGCTTAGCTTAGGAGGGCACAGACAGCCATCCCTGCTACTGCATTTTCAGGAAATAAGAATTGATTAAATTAATTAAAGGATCCTACAGAATCCAGAAGACTAGGTAAGGTCAATTCTTGCAAGGCATCCAGTGCATTAAGTCAAGAGGCTCAGGATCAAAGCTTCTGATTTTGGATTCATTACGTGTACTTTTTTCTAATGGCTGGTAGCTTTAAGATCTGGACCAGAACTCCTACTGCATTAAGTATTACACAGACACAAGGCAGAAAAAAGAATTTATTTGATTATCAGATATTAATGTAAGAATTTAAGGCTAGGAGGCTTAAGAGATACGGCCAAAACAAACAAACAAATAAACAAACAAAACAGCTACAAAGCAGTGAAATGAAGCCACAGCTTCTGACTCCTATACTTGTGTTCCATATCATGAGCTGTGATTTTTGCCACATGCTTCCTCTTAAATAACATTGCTACCTCAGTTCAGGAAAGCCATGCTCCTTGGGGACAGTCTCATCTTCTTCTCTTAGGAGGTATGCTTAAAACATACTGGTAGTAATGCTCTAAAAGCAATTGAAGAGTTCTTGACTCTCTCTCTGTGCCAAAGAAAATTAATCTTAGCACTTTTGGACTTCAGTGAACCATTCGATATAGTGACAAACAGGAAAATATTAATAATTTTAGAAAGGACACATTAGTACAATTATGAGACAGTTACCCTAAGAACTGGACTGAAGATTAAAAATAATGGCCTGGAAGGAGATCATCAATGGTCTTGGGTACAATCTTTGGAGTATCTTAAGAATGAAAACACTTAATGATCTTAACACAAAGTCTCAACAAAGTGATGAAATCTGCTGATGGGAAAGTCAGAAGCCATGCCAATGCAGGGAACTAGGGTGTCATAAAAAGTAACAGACAAACCTAAGGGTAAGAAATAGAAATGCAGAAGTGCAGTATGCAAGATCATATACTTTGGGAACAGCAGCAGCTTCTTCTATATACAGAAGTATCATCAGCTGGAATAGAAAGATCACTGGCTGTTAAGCCACACTATTAAAATAGCTGAACAAGACCACACCTGAATGATGTACAGCCTTGGTCTTCCTAGAATTTAAAACTGAACAGCTAAGAGAGCACTCAAGGTAACAGAGAAATGGAAAGCTTATCTTGCAAGAGGAACAGATTGCTTTACCTGAACAAATCTCAAAGCTGAGATGAGGTTATGGTTTACCAGCATGATGGTGGTCAACAGTGAAGAAAAGAGATGGAGGACAGGATCTACTCAGTTAAACAATAATACTGCTTGAGGAAGGACAGGTACATGCTGGTCACAAACAATCCCAAGAATACAGATTTCTGCCTGCTAGAGCAGTAAGAGCCTGCTGGATGGAAGTCTCCCAATAGGCTTTTGTGCCCTCAGCTACATCTGCTTGCAGTATAGAGAATTTAATCAGTTTCTTAAGAGGATATAATACAGGTTGACTGAAACAAGAAGCTGGGCATGAAACAGGAAGTCCCAGTCCAATGCTCCTGGGATTTAAAGAATATCAAGGAGCATTCAGAAACTGAAAGAGCGCTGGCTTACTTACATAACAAGCAACAAATTGGATGAGCTTTTCTGTATGTTCTGTGCTTATGTATCCTATTTTCTCATTCTTTTTTGTTTATGAGGAAATTATATCAAAAAAGCTCTTTGGAATAGTTCCACGCTTTCTATTTTGTTGTCCAAGTTCCTCACAAACAGCACAGAATTCAAGACATTAAAACTTATGCAAGCTCCAAAGGAAACTCAAGCAAAAAAGGTCAATTGTGCAATCCTGGTCTACAAAAATGAAAGGATAAAAAAGAACCTAGGATGTGGTAGTGTATTTTGTGGTTAAAGCCCATATGGTTCTCTGATAAAGCATTCTTTTTAGCTTGTTTAAAACACTCCACAGGCTAACCAAGATCCCATAAATACATGATGTAACATATTTTAAGAGTTTTACTTAGGAATTTTGCTCCCTCATTTCTCCTTGTAATTGCTCTGTTTATTACTTGTACAAAGACCTCACATCTGTTACTAGATTGCACAGAATTTCCTCTCACTGAAGTAGGTTTGGACCTTGTTCAGAGACTTGCTGCAGTGAGAGTCATCACAAACACTTTGCATACTTCTTGAAACAATAAACGTGCACATCCAACAGTGTGCTGAGCTGGACAGTGCTCATGCACACCCTGGGCTGCAAGCTGGCTGCATCAAAATAAGAAGTGACAAGGTGCCAACCTGAGTGCTAATTCCTTCCTCATTCTTTCCAGAGCGCTCAAGATGTTAATTCTGTAATTCACTTAAGTGGGTTTACTCCACGGATAACATTACATACAGGTCAGGTAAATCTCACCCAGTGATGGCTATCTCTTTCAGGTGAGCTTGGACCTGGAATGACCCTCCTCAGCAGGTCAGGGTTTGCCTAGTTCATTCTCAGGAATCTAAGCTGAAAAAAAAAGGCCAAAGGCGATGATCACAGCTTTATGATCACTTTTATTTGTTTATGCAATAGCAAACATCTCTCTGGGCACTATCTGCTGAACTCCCCAGAAGTTTGCTGCCAAAGAGCTGAGTATAGTCCCCAGCATTGTCTCATTTGATAGGACAAGGGGGAATGGTTTTAAATTGAGACAGGGGAGGTTTAGGTTGGATATTAGGAAGAAGTTTTTCACCCAGAGGGTGGTGAGGCACTGGAACAGGTTGCCCAAGGAGGCTGTGGATGCTCCATTCCTGGAGGCATTCAAGGCCAGGCTGGATGTGGCTCTGGGCAGCCTGGGCTGCTGGTTGGTGACCTGCACATAGCAGGGGGTTGGAACTGGATGAGCATTGTGCTCATTTTCAACCCAGGCCATTCTATGATCCTATGAAGCTCTTTCAGTACAAGCAGAGACAACGGAGCACAACTGTTACATCCTTGTATCTGAGCACATCCAAAGATATATCACCTTCACATGGGCTACAATAGGATCAGGCTGCTTTGACAGCCTACACTGAGTAGTCATTACAAAATAGCTACATAAAATGTAAGCTGAATATACCATGGTCCAGTTCAGACAGCTTCTGTAACAAGTATGTCATGACTTTCTTTGCCTACTGAAATTAATGAGTAAAATACAATGGTGTAGTTAATTAATATAAGCTTTTTCTTACTATGTGATCCTCTGTACATAAAACAGAATAATCATAGAAAGGAGAACGCCAAGAATTCCAGTAAGTATAACGCTGGTATAGAAGAAAGCCATAGAGAGATTACCCACAGCACTGAACTTCATGGTAAGCAGCACCTGGAGATCTCAACATGACTGCAGACAGCCCACTGTGTAGGTTTCACACATGAACAAAAGGCAAGCTTTGGCTCAAAGAAGTTGTGATCTAAAAAGATTGGCATTAACAGTTACATTAAATAATGTTCTGGAAAGTAAATTATTTATTTTAGATACGAATAATGCAGATCACTGCTGTGAAATTCAGACATACCTAAACACTCCCACACAACTGAAGTTTATTAGATATCTTTGCAAAAATCAGAGTAATGCACACAGAAAGGAATATATTCAAACTACTCATGTGCACCAACTGGTTCTAAATTAGTTGTAATCATTCAGGAAAAACACATATCATTGTGGTCTACTCAAAGAAAACATACTTGCAATCAATATACAAGTCATCAGCAAAACCAGATGTCAGGCTGAGATTAGGGAACAACACAAATCTGATTGTTCTGTCTGTATAAACTTAGGATCACAAAATTTTACAATGGTTTGGGTTGAAAGAAGCCTTAAAGCCCACCCAGTCCAAACCCTGCTATGGGCCCATAGCAGCACAGACTGCCCAAAGCCCCATCCAGCCAGGCTCTGAGCACTGCCAGGAATAAACCACCCACATCTTCTCTGGGCAGCCTGTGCCAGGGCCTCATCACTCTCAAAGTGATTTTATTCCTTATATCTAATCTATCCTTTTAGTTTAAAGCCATTATCTCTTGTCTAGTCAGTGCATGCCCTTGTAAGAAGTACTTCACCATCTTTCCTGTAGGCCTTTTTTAGGTACTGGAAGGCTGCTAGAAGGTCTCCCCAGAACCTTCTCCAAGCTAAACACCAGCTCTCAGCTGCCTCCACAGGAGAGGTATTCCAGCCCTTCGAGCATCCCTGTGGCCTCCTTGGGACCCACTCCAACAGATCCATGTCTTTCCTGTGTTGAGTGCCCCAGGCTGAATGCAGTACTCCATGTTGGAGTTGGATCTCACGAGGCAGAGTAGAGGGAGTCAATCACCACCCTGACCTGCTGGTCATACTGCTTTGGATGCAGCCCAGGATATGGTTAGCTTTTTGAAGCACAAACACATACCATTGACTCTTGCTGAGCTTCTCATTCCACACATCATCCAATTCCTGCTCAGGGCTGCTCTCAATCCCTTCTTCACTCACTCTGTATTTGTGCTTGGGATTGCCCTGACCCAGCTGCAGAACCTTGCATTTGCCTCTGTTTAACTGCACGAGGTTTATGCAGGCACATGCTTCAGCCTGTCAGGTCCTTCTGGATAGCAGATCCCTGCCTTCCAGTGCACCAACTGCACCACTCAGCACTCAATCTCACTATCTATGTCACCAAAGATGTTGAATAGTACTGGTCCCAGTAGTGACCTCTGAGGAAGACCACTCATCATTGGTCTTCACTTGGACATTGCAACGCTGACCACAACTCTCTGAGTGTGACCAGTCAAACCAGTTCCTTGTCCACCAAGTAGTCTACCCATCAAATACGCATCTCCTCAATTAAGAGACAAGGATGTTGTTCAGGACAGCGTCAAATGCTTTGCACAAGCCCAGGTAGATGTTGACAGTTGCTCTTCCTTTATAAACCAAACCCCATTACAGCAGACCACCAAATTTTTCAGGCATGATCTGCCCCTAATGAAGCCATGCTGGCTGTCACCAACCACCTCTCTGTTTATCGTGTCTTAGTGTAGTCTCCAGGAAGATCTGCTCAGCGATGTTGCTAGGCAAAGAGGTGAGACTGTCTGGTCTGTAGTTCCCTGGGTCTTTCTTTTTTTCCCCTTTTTAAAACAGGGGTTGTGTTTCCATTTTCCAATGGTAACATCACTCTGGAAAAATGGTAATCAGTGCTGCTCTAATCCCTTCTCACCTAACCCAGATCACTAAAAATTAAAATGCAGAATCACAGAAGTTCAGAGTTGCTGAGGTTGGAAGGCACCTCTGGAGGTCATCTGATCTAACCTTGCTACTTAAGCAGTGCTACTGAGAGCAGGTTGCCCAGCAAAAAAAAAAAAAAAAAAAGGTCCAGAGAAGAGTGATACACGTTACTAGAGGCAAATAAAAAGACTTCATTTGAGTTAAGAGAAAGAATGTTTAGCTCAGGGAGGAGGTAAGAAGTACATTGACAGTAGTGTATAAGATGAATGATCAGGGGAAGATAAATACCATGTTTTTATGCTTTCACAGATACTTGGGCAAAAGGGATCTCCAACTTTTCAAACACATTTTAGCATATAAAATTAAACTAGGTATAATTAGCTCTCCCAAGGTACCCCCAGAGACCTTTGCAGGACTTAGAAGGAATTACATATTTATGTGAATAATAAGAATGCCCACAGCTGCAACAATAGGATACTCTGAAAATCAGGATAAGGGAGTTTTTGTCTACAGCTATAAGATTTGTAGCCACATGTGAATTAGCCACTGACCACAGAGGAAGGTAAGAGAGAATGACAAACACTGTCATCATCATCACCTGTGTTATTGCTGAGCCTCTAAGCTTCAGTTGAGACAGAATTCCACAGTGTTAGGTGCAGTACAGGGACCTCTTGTGCCAGAGAGAAAAGATAGAGCTGGAAAAGCTGCACAAGGACAAGATGGCTGCTCTTTAATGACTCTGACCTGGGCTGATATTAAGCAGCCCATCATTCAGTGTTCTTCAAACATTCTATCACATACTCATGCTTTCCCAGAAGGAATTCAGGTGGAATTGAGGTTGCCTGTACACCACCCCTCCTTACACAATGCCTTGACACAGTTCTACAAACTGGTCACATGCAATCAAAGCAAGTGCAAAACAAGCAGCTGGGTGCTGCACCTGTTAAGAATCCAGAGGTACAACTCTGAAGTTGCCCCAGAAAGAGCCAACTGATGCTTTCAAAAACATATTTGTTAAGAGAGCTCAGAGATCTTCTGGCTATCAGAGCCAGCAAAAATGACATTAGACCACGTGATACGTATCAATCATACTTTACTCAAAGCATTTGGGTACAAACAGATCTCTGATGCCAGTTGTATGAGAATTGCCATAATTTTATGAAAGACAATGGTATGCCTTAGGATGAAATCCTGCTTTTCACCTGCATGAGCAGCAGACGTAATACTGAAGCATGTACTGGTTCTGAAGAAATGCACAATGTCTGGACTGGAGAAGAATTCCCATTCTTAAAATATGGGCTTGCCACATGAGATAGTACTGTTACGGGTCAGACTGACAAGGCTCCCTTTGCAAATGTTGATTTCAGTTATTCTGACCTTGGCAAAAAATAAATTAAAAAAAATATCTGGAGTCTGTTGCAAGGAATTGCTCCTCCTACAGATTTCTCTTTTTAATAGTAAAAAGACAGAGAGAACAAAGATACAAAAAGCACCTGAGCTCCCTAAAGAAGAAAAGTAACTCATTAGTTGCTGAACCCTTCCAGACAGCAGTGCCTGGTGAGCACTTTGGACAGATATGCTAGTACTACATTTTGCTGTGTGCTATCTGCCACACAACTGGGATTTGCTTACAGCTGATTAACATAGGAAGCTTGCATATTATGCATATCTAAGAGGGAACGTAGCTTGATCTAATGCAAAATAAGAAAGATACTGACTGCGTAGCAAGCAGAAAATGGCTGCTCTTGCATTTTATGAAGACATACAGCAATGACCCTGAGTTGAACCTCTTGAACTTTCAAACAAAATGATTTTGTCTAAGTTGTAAAGTGAAATTCACCAAATGCCTTTGCAGAAGTGCCTGTACTCATGGATCTCAAAGCACTTCACAGGTATGAACAGAAAACGAAGATCCTAAAAAAAAAATAAAATAAAAAAATCCTTCCTTAGATCTCAGAGGACTTAATGCAGTTAAACCTCCCACTGTGACTTGCTGACTAACAAACACCTCAGAACAGAATAGAAAGAAATGGAAAGTAATGTGAAGAAGTCATCCAGCACTTCTCTCTGCACTGAGATCAAATATATAAAAAAAAACCCTGACAGGTTTTAGCTAATTTGTTCCAGAGAAAAATTCCACAGTTTTTATAGGTAACTTCAGTGCTCAACCATCCATAAAGCTAGCAAGTTTTGCCTAAGACCTAACACAAATCCTCCTTGGCCAGCCAAAGGTTATGGGCTTTGATCTCCTTGCTCAGCCCTCCTCCTTTGGTTTGGCTCAGTGTTTTACAGTCGAGATCACTGAGTCACAGAAAAGTTCAATGATATCTGAGGGTCACACATTCAGCAACACATAACTCTCAGCACTCCCCATCTCTCAGCATTGGCTCAGAAAAGCCCAAGGAAGGCAAGCAGAATTTCCAAGCCCACTGATGGACGTTGTTACATTGATGAGAAACTGATGTTCTGTTTCTAACAATATACAAGCCTAATGGAAGAGACCAAAAGACATTACTTCCTGCTCTGTTGTCAGCTTGAAGAGGGAGAAACACAATGAATCCAAAACTTCCATCTCCTCCAAAGCCTCGCACAGGAAACTTAGATCCCCTATGGGGCTGGTATTAAGGTTCTGCTAGAAGACATAACTAAGAGTAATGGGATGAAATTAACTAAGAAAATTTCCTAACTGAATTTCAGGAGCTAATAGAGCTCTCATTTTCCCCAGGGAAGCTGTGGAAGCCCCGGCGCTCAGGAGAGCTGCAGTAATAGTGCTTTCACAATCGGAAGAATTTCTAATAACGCATGTCAGACCTGATATCACTCAGAGCCAGAACCATGCACAGGGCTCTGCTGGCTTGCTGGGACCGCTGCAGAAGTTGCTTCTTCAGGAGGATGGACAGCAAAAATCAAAGGACACTTCTTCAGCAATGCCAGTGCAACTGCCAGCGTGACCGTGCTTTCAGCCGGAGCAGGAGCTCATCTAAGTCAAACCAAAAGACAAAACTGACATGCCAACAAAACGAATCATGGAAAATTTTTAAGGTTTCTTTTGGTAAGCTTTCCCTTCCCTTTGCTCTCAGTTATGCATACCTGTCATTTGCCCTGAACCAGCTCTGGCATGCCCTCATTGCACAGCAAGCTGAATCAATTCACAAAAATGGAGGGGGAAACACAGGTTGGTTTTTTTTTTGAACCAAGCTGAATTGGCAGGTATTTCCATCCGACAAGAAACATATCTGGCACAATGCAGGATAGCAGGAGCAAGGAAACCGAGGAGGAAGAATTGAGAAGGGTGATGAGACAGGATAACACCTAAGGGATGAGATGGTGACAAACTGTTAATTCAGCTCAGCTATATCACGAAGATACCCTCAGTATCTTCAGAAATCTAAACTCATTTCTTTTATGAATAAAGCTGCCTCGGATCACAAAGCCAAGTGAAGCACCTGACTCCATTTTGCCATTTATGCAATGGGGATAATAGGTATCAGTATCATCGACTGCCTTTAATTTTAATACATCTTTACAAAAGGATGCTTCAAGAGCAAAGTAAAGTATTACAATTAAAAGAACACACGCAATCAAACCAAATAACCTTCAACCAGAAAGAAAAGCCCCTCCTTTCTAGATAAACTGAAATACTTCGACTAATGGATTATTCATGTTGTCTAGAGCACAATCTATAGTTATTTTAATTTTTGGATAAAGCATATACTTAAAAAAGCCAACAATACTCAGGCCCTCCCTCCCATCAGGCTTTAGTGGCACTTAACAAGAGTGCCTTAAAATTGGTGTATTGCCATCGATCCTGCTGCTGATCTCAGATCATTCTTCAGTAACAATTTGCCTGAAAGAAAAGATAAACTTCAGCTGCAACATACGATTAGAAAAGCACAAATAACTTAAAGAAAAAAGACAGACAAGATGACACAGCGTCATTAAAAGAAGAAAAAAAACCCTACGGGGATTTTCAATTTCATAGTTCTAATGAGAGAGGTTGAAAAAGAGGTAAAGCAGAGGAAAAGAAAATCTTTAGGACAAGATGTAATGCAGAACAACACGAAGCTGAACCAGAAACAGACTTTCAAGTTTAACCTCAGGTTTGAACAGAAAGGACTGCTGAAGTCTTAGCTCTATTCCCAAAGGAGGGTAAAGCCACACGACAACATCACCACTCACAAAACTCAGCATATTTCACGAGTAGGAGGCTCAAGAAGAGAACAGGTCAAGGTTGATATCACTAGCACAGCAGTGAGAGGGAGCTTGCACTGCAGTTGTCTGAACCACACCTAGTCTGAAGTTAAATATAGAACTTTACTTTCTGGAACTACTGCTCCTCTTAACCTTCAGAACATAAATATTCGGAGCAATATTTGGGAAAAAAAAAAAAAAAAAAAGAAAGAAAGGAGAGAGAGGGAGAACAAGACCTTCTGGATCTTTTGTCCGAAATCTAAGCCCAGTGAGTAATAAACTACCCTGGGAGAATTTCCAAAAGAGCAGTAAAGACTGGAGAATTGAATTACAGAGACCGCAAGCTCTATTCTGGAAATCCAGTGTAAACCAATTAGTTTCTTTAATACACATACCCCACAAAAAGACACTTATGCACATCAGATACTTCAATATATGTGCTGGCCTAGCTGTAATCTTAATTATGATATTGCTGCCAACGCGATATAATTAATTGCATTGGAATTATTGTAGATTTGCGTTTTGAAAAGTCCTCGTCTTTCTTATTCAGTGCATGGGACAAATCCTGACTTGTTCAGTGCATTTTTGATTGGGGAGCACTTGTCATTTTTACAATCAAATTCAGATTCTTTCCTTGAAGTGCTCTCAGCTTTGATACACTGACTTTTAGCAACCGCATTTCATCCCAACCGACTCTAAGTCAATAGCACATACCACAATTAACTCACACAGCTTTGATCCTCACCAAAGCCTGTTTTGCTGCTTCACAGCAACATTTCAAAAGTGTACAAGAAAAAGTAGCTTTGCATCACCTACACAAGAGTTCCCATTAACGTCTAATTCAGCCCTCTTATCATAAGGCATTTAAATAAATCACTGAAGTAGGTCTTGCTGCAGAAGAGACCTCTCTTGTACCTAGGGGGAAAGGTGCACATATTCCTCATGAGCTGCATCAGTATGATGGAACTGCCTTCCGGATCCCTACTTCTCATTGCTAACTAGCCAGAAAGCCCAGGTGAACAAACACTTTACTGAGATACCCAAAAAAGCAGCTCAAAACTAGGTGCCTAAATCCCTGCGTGCACCAACAGCACATTAAGATGCTGTAGGACATACAAATGCAGCACAATGAAACATGCATTTAATTAAGGAATATAGTCCATTAAAGTGAGTAAGATGCCTTTGCTCACAGTCAAAACTTAATCCTTTAGAGGAAAATGCAAATTACAGCTGAATGGCCCCAGCCCACGCTCAATGCCAAACACTGGTTTGTGGGCCAAATGATGATTCCTGACCCTATGGCATCAAGCAAACCTGATCTGCTTGGGCGAGACAGCTGGAGTCTGGTTACCCTCATACTGACTGGTGCTTTGAGTCACATTACTGAAGAGCCTGGAGGACTTTGGTGTCTTGGAAGTGAAGTTAGTCAGCCTCTTCATAGGGCTCCCAAGTGAGTGTTTTTCTCTCATCATTTCAAACTTGTTACATAAAACATCTTTAAGCTCAGCTAAGCCAATGAGCATCTAGCAGTTAAACAACCATATTCCAAACTTGCCTTTCTTTTATTGCCATACAGCTTTTACCACAGTAAGAGTTTACTGTATTCTTGCCTCTAGGTAAAACTCTTGGCCATGCTTTCCAGTACCCATACATAACGTTGTGAAATTCAGTGTTTGCAAATTATTTTTAAAGCCAGGATGAAGAGAACATGGCAGAAGTCTCCATTTAATTAACCAAAAAACAATAAAACCCCTGCAGAAGAGACCTTACAGAGCGCAAAACAAGACACAGTGAACAAAACCAAGAGTGGCTAAAAGAAGAAAGAGAGTAATACAAAATTAGATCAGGTGATTACATATCTGCATACAGTACCTGATGATTTCCAATGTCAGTGCTGACTTGCTTCCTTCAATATACAAAAAGAAATCTTTCTAACAGACGTATACCAAACCGTTACAGCTCATCTGACTTCAACAGTGTCACAGCAGAGACTGGATTTAGGAGAGATATGGAAGAGGAAAGAACTTTCCTAACCATCTACTTCTGCTCTGTGATTCCACGTAAGGGAGCCTAAAGCACTATCATAATGCAAACAGCAAATAATAGTCGGCAGGAAAACACCCATGGCCAAGATAGCTTTAATTCTACCTCAAAGCAACCAAATATTTTACACACAAGTTAACAAGAGGATGGCATGGCCTTAAAGGTACACAGAGCTGTAACATTTCTGTAATCCTTCACATGGCAATCAGGACAGCCATGCAAGCATTTTGAAGTACCAGACGTTGTTCCCACGCTGCAAACGGGACACACCAGGTAAATGCAAACCCCTCTGCTATCAGGACATTACATTAGATGGGTCGAGCAAAGCAGAACAGATTTACATTATTTCAGCCAAAGCTGTGCAGTAAGTGCCAGCACAGAATATGGAAACAAACAGTTACTGGCCTCAGCCCTGCAAAGCTGCTGTGATGGCCTGCAGCCTCACCCACATATGTTCGGCTCAGTATTCTGGTATTAGATAAGGCAGATGTAGACATCCTCCTGATTCTAATCAGTTCCAAAGACCCTCACGCAAATAAGAGGAAGGAGCAGCAGTAAAGGAATGGCAGAAGCACATCCTAAAACTCCAATGGCCAAGGATTCAATGGATTTGCAAACTGGATGAAATGTAGTGTGTAAAGAACATCATCTAGTGCTTTCATCGAAAAGGAGGTTCCTTATGCTCCTGGAGAGAAGAAAAGTCCTCCCAGTCATTTAGCCTTTATCAGAATTTAACATTCATCTTTAAACTATGTTTGAGTTCACCAGCCCTTCATTATTATACGACATTAGCCATAAAAGAGAGATCATTGTAAGGAAAGGGAAGGGAAAAGCACATAGGCAGCAAGGAGACCTGGCTCAGAGAGTGCTTTGTCTCTGCAGGAGTGAAGAGTAGGGAGCTCTAATGATCACCTACCACTCTGCATATGTATTTGAAATATCCACTTTGCTCTGTACTGTTCCCAGTTCATGTAAAAGGGTTGTAAGAGCCTTTTTGGATAGGAAATCTATTGCTTGTCAAGGCAAAGTTCTGCATCCTGTACAATTACAGTGCTGCTGAAATGCCAGTATCGAATGTAAAATAACTTGAAACATTATGAGACTAAACCAGGAAAGTGGGAAGGAGAAATGTAGAGTATAAAGAGTGTGCAGAACTCCACCAAGAGGGGCAGGACTACATTGGATGGAAAGGTTTCTGCAAAAGAAAAGGACAAACTGAATGAACACCAATGCTCTCACAATGAGCAATGGGAAAGACTCCTTAGCAGCTACAAAAATATAATAGTGTCCAGAGGAGTACAGCACTTTTTAAAAACAAAAACAAGAGAAGGGCTGAAATAGCTCCTCCTACTCTATTATGTGGAATTACAGTTAACACTTATTGGCATGTGCCAATAAAGTACACCCATGAAAACGAAGCTAGCAGGAAAAAAGAATATTTGCATTGGCTTTAAGCGCCCCTCTCCAGAGCCCCAAAATGACATACCTTTCCATAACAGCCAGGCATTCCTTTCTCCACGTGAACCGACTGCCTCGCCGTAGTCTGAAGGTCCCAGAGGTAGCTGTGACTGGGGGAGGTGTCTGTCTCCATTCTGGCTCTTCTATTGGGATGGGAGCTGGTCGCATGCTTAACGTAGCCCCTAGGGATAATAAACACTGCGTTTCCTAGTGGACTAAAAATCATGCCCATTTCCTCACTCCTGCTTGTGGAAAAAAAGACAAGACAGATGATGAAACCATTCAAACTAAATAGTAAAGCATCATCAAAAAAAGACACCTTAAGGACATACAAAGCCAACTAGAGTTCCCATTCTCAGCCTCAGAGAAGTACCAGGTACCCACAGAAATCTAAGGATGACATAACTGAGCTTGTTGCCTTTGCTGAAGCCACTTTGGAAATGCTGTCTTGTCTTCATCAAGTGTCATAAAGAAGGGAGGAGCTGTGCCACAACTGATCTTTATTTAGGCTGTGTTGCTACCACTTTGGCCACAAAATGGGAAATAATAATCAATTGAACAGCAGTCTCAGAAAGCACAGTGTAAGTTTATACCCCAAGATATTCTGACTTGGCTGAAGAGCCAAGGAAACACTTGAAATCGTTCCACAGATAGAAGCACACACAGTGACCTGTGCAAACATGGGCCCCTGAGTGCCAGGCTGACTGCAGAAGGCACTGAAAGCAGATTAATATCACATCTTTCCACTTCGGCCCCCCATCTATGGATATATTTCTCCTTTCAAGAAGCCTGAGCTGGAAAGCATCAAGAGAGAGATGGGACCTGGCACAGTGCCTTTAGGAAAAGCCCTTTGAAACTTACCCGAATCCTTGCACAACAGCCTCTCAGTTCATAAATCAAGATAAATCAAAACACAGAGACCAATCTTTCATATAGCCCTGGGTGAGGGGCATTTCTATGTGAAACAGGGGATGCTCTGAGAGACTTGTGCTCAGCAGCTACCCCTGGAGGAAAGGAAGAAAGAGCTGCTCTTACATGGAAAAATACAAATATAAATCATACGAAAAGCTAAATCATCACCCATATCCCATAAGCACCCTAAGCACAACTGGATTTCATGCATTCTAAAAGCCTGGTGTTTTTTTTTCCCCCCAAGAGAAGCAAGTGGCACTGCTCACATGAGGAGTGTGCTACTGTGTGCATGTAAAAGCAGGGCTGGGACAGGAGAGGCCTCTGGGTCTTGCTCAGATTGGTTAGGATTTAATCACAAAACCATACTGTTTTAGTAAAACACCACCACTCATTTATTTTACAACACAGTTAAAGGGGTAAAGGGAACTTAGAGTTTAACCAATAAGCAAATTCCTACAGTAAAAACCAAGGAATTAGCTACTTATGCATTTGGCTGTGCTTCTTTGCAGAAATGCCCTATGAGTATTTTCCTTACTGGCATAGGGAGCAGAGCCCAGAAACACTTACAAACTTTTCCCAGGAGAAGTCTACAGGAAGTGAATCCCACCACCTCTGCCTTGTGTGTACAAGGACAGTGATTCCTGCCAATTCCCAATTACTTCGTTTTATTGACATATGAAATGTTTCCTATGTTGCCAATTCTTTTGGAGGCCATTGCAAGGAGAGTTCCTTATCTACTCTCTAATCTTTGCACGATCTGATGTCTGGGTCAGTATCAGGTTGCTAGGCTTTAAATACTTCTCCACAATTAAAATATAAATATTATTCATTTATTTAAAAGAGTCTGGGGAGAATGGGACAAGGAATTAGCTTTCCCTGCACTGCCTTAGCAATGTATTGTCCCCACCTAAGGATTTCATTTGTGTGTTCTCAAGAAAAAAGGAGAATATGGAAATATCAGTGATGCCTAACATGAAGAGATGCAGAGTAATTACATCAGATTTTGCAGACAAAGGCTGAAAAAACATCAGCATTTAAAGCATAAGTTTACTTCTGCTGCTGCCACGTTCACTTACTAGATTTTTATTTACATTTTTTTTGTTTAGTAGCCTTCCTATCAAATTTACCTATCAATTTACCCATTTCTCTTTTCTACAGGGTAACATCAATATCAGCTGCTGATATGGGAGAAGCATGCTGTGCATTACAAGCAAGTATACAACCCCTGTTTTTGCACATGAAGAGAGACAGAAGCATCTGAATGCATGCAGAGGCACAAGATGTGCTGGGATCTATTTGTGAGAGTGAAAGTGGTGGATTCAAGCACTGTTGCTGCATTTGGTAAGACAACTTGAGCTTTGTTTCATCTCCTGCAATTAAGTGAGCACTTTGGGATCCTATTTATTCCGCTCTTCCAAAGCTTCACTGCAATCTTCTCTCAGACCAGCTTCACTTCTTTACAACTTATTTTCCATTCCAGCTCCCATTTCAGATTCTTTTTACAAGCTCCTCAAACACCTTCTAAGAAGTGAAGCTTCTCTCTTCTGCAGAACAAGCAGAGCAAACGTAAGAAATTCCTGTCTTGGTACATGCATCAAAAAGCAAGAACCTGTAAGTGGTGTAGAGGTGAATCATCTGGGAAGAACTCCTCTCAGGGAGAAAAAGGAAAAGTGCCATCTCGCTACTTGCCAACACTGAGCACTTCTTGCAACAACACAGAGCTACCTCTATACTGAAAGCTTCACATGGCAAAGGCCTTCCTCTCGGCACGTCCCAAACACTACTCTGAAGAAAGAGAGCTGCTCTTAAAAGCATCACATGCAATTGCTGATCCACATCCCATCTCTCACAGAGGCTCTGCAGTACAAGAGTGATGCACAGAATGGCTGGAGCCAGCCTCAGGGCATCTCTCAGCTCCAAGAAATCATTTACCAGCAAGTCTCTGCAACAAATACCTACTGTATATTACACTGATAAGAAGAGATGTCATGTTTCATTTTTAGCCAGACTGACCTGAGAGCACATAATAAACACCTTCTAGTTACTCCTGAGCCAAACTAGAATTGAATCAGCAGCCTGCACACCAAAACGTTCCTTACAGGACTCATTGCTTGGCTGCGAAGGATCAGAGCAGGACTGTTGAAGCTCTGTAAAACAGTAAATCACCAACAGTACCTTTCACAGAATCACAGAATTGTAGGGGTTGGAAGGGACCTCTAGAGATCATCGAGACCAACCCCCTGCCAAAGCAGGTTCCCTACACCAGGTCGCACAGGTAGGCGTCCAGGCGAGACTTGAATATCTCCAGAGAAGGAGACTCCACAACTCCCCTGGGCAGCCTGTTCCAGTGCTCCGTCACCTCACCGTGAAGAAGTTCTTACCCACATTCGTGCGAAACTTCCTGTGCTGCAGCTTATGTCCGTTTCCCCTCGTCCTGTCTCCACGTACCACTGAAAAGAGACTGGCCTCACCGCTATGGCCGCCACACCTCAGATATTTATAAACCTGGATCAGGTCCCCTCTCAGTCTTCTTTTCTCAAGGCTAAACAGACCCAGTTTACTTAGCCTTTCTTCATAGGGGAGATGCTCCAGGCCCTTCCCCATCTTTGTGGCCCTCCGCTGGACTCTTTCCAAGAGATCCCTGTCTTTTTTGTACTGGGGAGCCCAGAACTGGACACAGTACTCCAGATGAGGCCTTACCAGGGCAGAGTAGAGGGGGAGGATCACCTCCCTCGACCTGCTGGACACGCTTTTCTTAATGCACCCCAGAATGCCATTGGCCTTCTTGGCCACGAGGGCACACTGCTGGCTCATGGCCAACCTGTCGTCCACCAGGACGCCCAGGTCCCTCTCTGCAGAGCTCCTCTCCAGCAGCTCATCCCTCAGCCTGTATTGGTGCATGCAATTATTCCTCCCTAGGTGTAAGACCCTACGCTTGCTTGTGTTGAACCTCATCCGGTTTCTTACTGCCCAGCTCTCCAGCCTGTCCAAGTCTCGCTGAATGGCAGCACAGCCTTCAGGCGTGTCAGCCAATCCTCCCAACTTCGTATCATCAGCAAACTTGCTGAGGGTGGCCACTATCCCCTCATCAAGGTCATTGATGAAGATGTTGAACAAGACCGGACCCAGCACAGACCCCTGGGGGACACCACTGGTTACAGGTCTCCAGCCAGACTCTGCACCACCAACGACGACCCTCTGCGCTCTGCCACTCAGCCAGTTCTCAACCCACCTCACTGTCCACTCGTCTATCCCACACTTCCTCAGCTTTGTTATAAGGATGTCGTGGGAGACAGTATCAAACGCCTTTCTAAAATCAAGGTAGATTACATCTACCGCTCTTCCCCCATCCACCCAGCATGTGACAGCATCATAGAAGGCCACCAAGTTGGTCGAGCACGACCTCCCCTTGGTGAACCCATGCTGACTACTCCTGATAACCTCCTTTTCTCCCAGTTGTCTGGAGATGGTATCCAGCACAAGCTGTTCCATCACCTTTCCAGGGACGGAGGTGAGGCTGACAGGCCTATAATTACCCGGATCTTCCTTCTTGCCCTTTTTGAAGACCAGAGTGACATTGGCTATCCTCCAGTCTTCAGGGACCTCCCCTGTTGTCCAAGACCTCTCAAAAATGATGGAGAGCGGTTCGGCAATGACCTCCGCCAGCTCTCTCAGCACACGTGGATTCGAGTATGAATCTCATGGGATATCCAGCCTCTGTTGTTTTGGTTGGGTGTTTGGTTGTTCAGTTTCTTTTCATGTGTTTTTCAGATATAGCTAAAGAGGAGCTACTATGGGAGTAACACAAGAGAGATTACATCCTGGTAATAACTACCCTTCTTCTTCCCTTTTGCTCAAGAAGGAAAAGCACAAGATGACCACAGCTGCCTTCCTATTACAGAGGACAAGCTGAAAGAAAGCATGCAGGCTAACTGGAGGCAGTCTGTAACCATCTGCAACTCCAACTCATCATTTCTAGGAGACAGCTTCAGGTTACAGGGCACAGAGGCAAAAGAAATGCTCAAGTTGCTCCATAACAGGCCTTCCACATTGCTCAAGACCCAGTGCCAGCCAAACTAATCAAGCTAACTATCAGCATAAAAAGAAGTATTTGTTTATTTAAAAGCCAGGGGCTCTAAAAAAATAATCAGAACATTACAGGACTCAATGCACTCATACACTGGCTTCTGAAACATATATTATTTATATCCTGCCAAAATGCTCGTGGCCCTCTACAAAACACAGGAGATGTGGTGCCCGTCCAAAAAACTCCATATCTAAATGGAAAGTATCCCTATTAATTGGTTTAAAGTCCTTTCAAACACTAGTATTTAGCATTGACTTCTTCCCCTCAACAAAAAAACTGCCTTTCACCCTAATTGGCAACTGCTTCCAGAAAAAATTACAGTCACTAATACAATGGAGTTTGCAGCTATGCTATTAAGTTTGACATTACTCATACCAGGAAAACATTGATCAAGAAGTGAAGAAGTTTTTAAGTAAGATTATTGCATACAGCAGAAAGGTTTTTTTGTGATCTTTGAGCATTTGCAGCATTCGTATCTGCTGTTGCCTGAACAATGCTCTTTAATATATTCATCAATGACATCAACAGTGGGTTGAGTGCACTCTCAGCAAGTTTGCAGATGACACCATGCTGTGTGGTATGGTCAACATGCCCAAGGGATGGGATGCCATCCAAAGAGACCTAGACAAGCTGAGCAGTGGGCCCAGGTGAACCTCATGGGGTTCAATAAATCCAAGTGTAAGGTTCTGTACCTGGGTCATGGCAACTCCCATTGCCAGTACAAGCTGGGGGATGTAAGGATAGAGCACAGCCACGTAAAAGGACTGGTAGATGGCAAGCTGGATGTGAGCCAGCAATGTGCACTCGCAGCCCAGAAAACCAACTGTGTCCTGGGCTGCATCCAAACAAGGGTGGCCAGCATGGCCAACGGCTGCTCTGTGCTGGTGAGGCCTCACCTGGAGTACTGCATTCAGTTGTGGAAATCTTCAGTGCAAGAGAGATGTGGAACTTTTGGAGTGCATCCAGAGAAGGGCCACAAAAACAATGGGACGGAACAGCTCTCCTACCAGGACAGGTTGAGAGCTGGGGCTGTGCAGTCTGGAGAAGAGAAGCTACAAGGAGACCTGAGAGTGGCCTTGTATCTAAAGGTGGTTTATAAGAATGAAGGGGCAGACTCTTCAGCATGGTCTGTTGTGATAGGACAAAGGGAAACTGTTTCAAATTAAAAGAGGTGTGATTTAGACTGGATATAAGGAAGAAGCTTTTTACAATCAGGGCTGTGAGGCACTGGCACATGTTGCCCAGAGGGGTGGCCCATCCTTGGAGATATTCAAGGCCAGGATGGACCATCCTCTTAGCATCCTGATCAAGCTATAGGTGTCCCTGTTCACTGAGCAGATTTTGACTTGATTACTTTTAAGGATCCCTTCCAACTCAAAACATCCCATGATTCTATGAACTGCCACCAAAGACAGGAGAAGTACAGTAACTACCCATGCAAACAAGCAATCAGAAGCAAGAAGACAATAGGCAGCATATTCTAGAGGCCAAAACAAACTGCCAAGTGACAAAACTGATGGAATTGCTGAGCCTTTTTGGTACAGGAATAACATCTAGCCATGTCTCAAAATCACCCTGATGCTCCACAATACAAATTTCTCAGATTAGCAGATGCAAGAACTATCTGTGGATGATTTAAAGCATTATGTACTACTGTCACATACTTGAAAAATGAAAATGATGCATTAACAAGTTATTTTCTGTTTCTTGTATTCTTTGAAATTCCTGGCTGGGTGTAGTATATGAGTGAAGTACATGACAGTCCCTTTTGTGAGGGACTTATAGGGAAGGCAAGCGACTCGTGCCTTCGGAAGAATCTCATCATTACCTGGTTAAGTGGGAATTAGGAGCAAAGGCAAAATCACTTGCTAAAAGTTGTACAGAAAACTAGCAGAGCCAAGGGAAGACTGCAAGTCTGCCAAGTGATCTCTAGTCCTTCCCTCAGAAAGCAGCTTTTCTTTCTTTATAGTTCACAATCTGATTGTATTGGGTGCCCTGGGTGCTTCAAAACTGTTTCAATTGTAAGTGAAAATTATCTTCCTGTTACTACACTAATGAATTCAGTCAGAAAACGAACTTAGTTTGGAGACTCCCAGCGTTAGAAACAAGGATTAAAGAACTGATAAACCAAACGTTCCCAAAGACCTCTTTTTGCCCACTGGTAACTCAAACAGAAACGTGCTCCTGTGCAAAGGGACTCAAATCTATCGCTCAGAGAAGAAGGTCCAAGATTTTGTTCTCAGTGGCTGCAATCATAAAAAATGAGATAACAGAAAGCCAATTTTCACTTCTTCATAAGACAACAAATAGAAAAAAAGTTCATGCCACTCATTTAATGACTTCAGTTTTTATCAGAGGAGGGCACTCTTTTGCAAAGAGTGAGTAGGACTGCTGTGACCACTTCTGTACGAATATGGCAATTATTTTCTCCTTTTCAGATTCTAATGAAAGCAGCTGAATGGTCTGGGAATTACAGGATGCTGTATCAGTGTCCAAACTTCAGCTCCAAATTGGTTCTATTAATAGTAATTTAAATCCAGGATGCTTCGGACAAGGTTGGTTATCTTCCCTAATAAACTGTATACACTTGCACATATGCATGGTAATTATCTCTTGCCTGACCAGTCTGACCTGCAATCTAGGAGATGGCAATAATAGAAATAAGTGGATGATCCCAAAATAAACAAATACAATCACATTTTCCTCGGGCAGACTTTTCCAACAGCCACAGGAAAACTAAGCTTCCCCACCCCTTACCTCAACCTCTAAAAATAAAACAAACGTTATCTGGTTCTGAAGGGAATTTAAACGCAGCCAAATAGTCTCCTGGCATAGGCAGAGGAGGCATTCTGCCTTTTACACTTCCTGAAAATGCTGTACAAGATCTCTTATTTGAAAAAAAGGTTAAATGCAAACAACCACTCTTAAATTTTCCCACGTGTGTATAAAGAAAAGTGAAGAAGGACTCAGCAACACTGTGCACTAGTAACACAGAAGTTAACATCAATTCAATTATATTTAAGCTACATTTCTCTAGCCTGAAAGGACAAAAAGATGTAAGCTTGTGGATAAAAAGAGAGAAAGAAGTATAAGTACCAAGTTTGACAACTCTTATCCTGGTACAGAATACCAGAATACTATTTCCTAAACAGCTCCAAATAATACTGGAAAGAAAAGATGCAAGGACAGAAAAATCCATGCAATAGTTTTCACTGCTAAAGAGGCATTTATTTCTTAATGACTTTCTTCTCTTTAAATGCACCTTCCAAAAAAGCTATGGCTTTCTCTGCTGTTTTGAAGGTAATACCTTCCCTAAAAGGGAAATAAATGGCTGAGAGTTGCTTCACATGGCACAACATGAGGCTTCCAAAGAAGCTGGTAGCACAAGGCTGCATTCAATACCTTTGCTGACCCTGGGTATCACAACTTCAAATTCTGTGAAAAATCAAGGCCACTTAGGAATCCCTGCAGCCTGTTAGAACCTCAAACCCTTGGCACATTCATTCCTTAAAACAGCTTTCTAGGTGCTTAACAGAAAGGACAGGCTCGACTCTGGCTTCAAACTCACCCAACTTTAAGCTAAAATATTTTCAGGTCAATTGACAGCCAGAGCCTCCTGATTTACAGCTTACACACAAAGCAGAAGTTTTGAGAATCTGTTTTTGTTGAAATTCTCTTCAATAGAATTTTGGATGTTCAAGTTCATATTCGAGAGGCTACATCTTAAATTTCTTAAACAATTACATAGTTAATTTAATCATGCCAAATTAGATGAATAAAAAAGCAATTAAATGTAAATATTTTGATCTTTACAATAAGACTATTGAAGGGAAAGTAAAAAACTGTAGTCAAACAAAATCTATAGAGAAAAACAATGCAAGGAAATGTATTCAACCGTGATTTTGAAGATTATTTGTTAAAGACAATGAAGAGCTTTATTTCTCATTATATATTAAAGATTTATTTTGAGATTTGAAGAAGGAGGTGGAATTTGAGAAAGACATCTCCATTTAATCACTGTAACTATCCACGCATCTCATCCATGAGCTTCAGCTACAACTCAAAACCTCCGAAGTTATCCCAGCTAAGATGCACATAGCTGCTCTAACTTGATATTACACAGCTATTATTAGTGATTTCTCCTTGTTCACTTTGAAGAGCCTCAGCATCTATTTTATGTCATCTGATTATAACTCCACAGAGTGCACTTCTCATTCCCAGAGCTAGCCAGGGGTGGGAGGACAGGGCAAGTAACCACAACCAAGAAGCTGGACAGACAGCTGTGGGTGAGTCAGTCCTACATCTGTTGCTGCAAACAAAACATAGACCAGATCCTAAGAAACTAGTCAGAGGAAATACCTCATCAGTATACCACCAAGTGAATGACCAGTGATAATCCAAACCAGTGACAAAAGGCTTTTTTCATACATCAAATGGTAGGAGATGTTTAGGCTAGATGTGTTTACCAGGATTTGTCTTCTCAAGTTGGTACCATCTGTAAAATGCCCTTTTCTTTTGTTCACTCAAGTCTGACCCCTGCTGCAAAAGCCAATGTGAGATCCGGCTCTGACTGATACCTGTAGAAAACAAAAAAAGAGAGAAAGAAGAAGAGAAAACTTGTTCTTTTAAAATATTTAAACTGGTTTATATACTAATAAAAGGTGTTGTCTTACAAAGCTTGGAAATTTGCTGCTAATATTTCAACCATAGAAAACAGAGGCAGTTCAAGCTTCTTCCCCTATCCCTAGCTGCTTTACCTTCTTGTTATTTGCAGCCTTACTCAAGATACATCCTGAATCAGCACAGTCAGTCTACAAGCAAAAAGAGCACACACTGGGAAGCCAAATCTACTACTCTCTGAATTGTCCCATTCCGAACCACAGCTTCCTTGGATCTTAAATTTCTTCATCTGTGAAACAGGAACAAGTCCCTTACCCACTGTTATATATAGGAGATGATACTTTGGAGATCATTATCATTCAAGGCTTGAATAAAAAGGGAGATAAACACAGAAACACTTTATGTGATATAGATCAAATCACCCCAGAAATGCAGCAAGCCAGCTATCAGCTGCTATAACAACAGCAAGGAAACAAAACAGAAAGAGCGGCTGCCTGTCAGCAAAGCAAAGCAGGACTCAGGCCCTACATACCCAGGAAGGATTAGGGACTAAAAGGCTTCTAAGAAAATAGTAAAAAAAAAAAAAAAAAACCAAAAAAAAAAAACAAAAAAAAAAAACAAAAACAAAAAAAAAACCAACCCTGGAAATTAATACTGTTATTTCCAAAGCATGACACACTTGAAGGATGAACGCAGAAAGGGAAAAGCAGTCATTAGGAGGAGAGGAATCAAATGATCAAATACAGGAAGAGGTTTAACGGTGCAGTAGGGGAACTAAAAATAACAAAACTTGGTGAAGGACTGAGGCAGTAACTCTGCTGGTAGGATTCCTTGTGCTCTCAAGCTATCAGGAAGGGTTAACAACACAGAGACTCTCCCAAGAATTCAGCTTTCAGGAGATGCTCCAAGTAACAACACACTGCTGCACACCACCTGTGCCAACACCTGCTTGGTGATAATGCTCAGGCAGGTAGAAAGCTGGCTTTTCACACAGAAATCCAACCACCTCTCCCCTCGTGAGATGCATCCAGGTTTCAGAAGATCTCATAATCATATTTAACTCATGAGAACAACCCCCTGCAGTTTTATCACTTCTAATAAGGGGTTTTTATTATGCTTCCTTTGTACTGAACGTGGAATTGAGCTAACTTAAGAATGATTTAACTCAAATCGTAGGTGTCGTATTCGAGCACATTTAGTCCAATCAGTTTTTCAAAATCTTAGGGCTTACTCTCTTAACCACTCTTTGTTAGACAGAAGCCCTGAGCCTGTGGAGTTTAAACTGCCCTGTGGAAAAGGGATAGGTTTGTTTTGAGTACAGAAGCTTACTGCTATTCAGCAGAACTCTGCCCACAAACACATCCTGGTTTGGTTTGGTTTCCTGTACATCTACTGATGATCTTAACACCCGTGTCCATGCCCCATGTCTGAAAGAGCTCTGAAACAACTGGTGTGGTCAAAAGCTGATTATCCCCAGAGCACCTGCTAGGTATATAATTGGGTTTATACTAGCAGAGAAGTGGAATTGCTCAACCTAACACAAACTGATGTTCTACCAATTAGCTCTGGAAACACATATGCCAATACAAAAAATAAATAAGTAACAGTTGGTAAAGCTCTCTGGCCCAAAATGAAATCTAGATGCCTGATTGTCGTGCAAGGGACCAAGTTTTGAAAATCTGCAGCTTCCCATCTTCTGTTATGATTTATAAAAGCCATTTCCTTAACACAGTGCTGTAGGACACAAATGGTTATGTCTCACTGCTTCTGGATGCATGGCTCCTATTAATCAATGGGTTGAAGCGCCATTAATTTACTTGTTTACCACAGTCCACTTACACTTATTGCAATGAATTAGTGTCTGCTGGATGTTTGCAAAACAACATAAGGCATAAGATAAAAATTATAAATTGAGATTAAGTATCTTCTAAGAGTGGTGGAAAAATCCAAATTCTGCCCCAGAGGTTCCCTGACACTGCCATGAGGTGGTACAGATATGAGCCACTTCAGGCAAAGCAAAGGAGCAGGAGCCAAATGATTCAAGCCGTGCAATGCTATGCACACATTTGACTCCTTGTGAGTCCTCTCACAAAGTCATTTCTGTAAAATGGGGCTTTGTACAGGACATTGAGATGTACGAATTCAAAGACTGCACTATAAATTCTCAATACATTATTGACTATGGTATCTCACTGATGGCACTGCAGTCCATAGCATTTCTTGCATTAGTGAAAAGCTCATAGCCAATTTTGTTCTTTGGCCAGGAGTCTTCTATAGCGATGCTGCAAACTCAGATCACGTGCACGAGGTGTGGCTTAGGCAGCTGATCTTACTTCTGTTCATAGGAATGCAGACCATTCCAAGTCACTTCACATCCCATTTTCTATCACTCTTTTCTGGTTTTATTTATTTATTCTCTTTCCCTGTTTCAAAAACAGAATGAAAGCTGAGCTCTTAAAGGTTCCCTCTACCTACAGCACTCCTAGAATCATAGAATCACTCAAGTTGGAAAAGTCCTAAAAGATCACTGAGTTTAATTACAACCTAACCATCCTACCCTAACAGCCCTCTGCTAAATCATGCCCCTGAGCACCACATCCAAACAGATTTTAAACACATCCAGGGATGGTGACTCAAACACCTCCCTGGGCAGCCTATTGCAGTGCTTAACAGCCCTTTCTGTAAAGAAGTGTTTCCTGATATCCAACCTAAACTTACCCTGGCACAACTCGAGGCCATTTCCCCTCATCCTGTCACAAGAGAGAAGAGACCAACCCCGCTCTGCTGTAAGCACCTTCCAGATACTGAAAGAGAGCAATGAGGTCTCCCCTCAGCCTCCTTTTCCCCAGACTGAACAGCCTCAGTTCCTTCAGTCTCTCCTCATAGGCCATATTCTCCAAGCCCTTCACAGCCTTGTTGCCCTTCTTTGGACCTGCTCCAGCACCTCCATGTCCTTTCTGTACTGAGGTGCCCAAAACTGAACACAGGACTCCAGGTGAGGCCTCACCAGTGCCGAGTACAGGGGCAGGATGACTTCCCTGGTCCTGCTCACCACACATTTCTGACCCAAGCCACGATGCCATCGGCCTTCTTGGCCACCTGGGCACACTGCTGGCTCATATTCGGCCGACTGTCCACCAGCACACCAAGGTCCCTTTCCATCAGGCAGCTTTCCAGCCACTCCTCCCCAAGCCTGTAGGGTTGCCTGGGGTTGTTGTGACCAAAATGCAGGACCTGACAGTTGGCCCTATTGAAACTCACGCAGTTAACCTTGGCCCATCGATACAGTCTATCCAGGTCTCTCTGTAGCACCCTTCTTCCCTCAGGCAGATCAACACTCCCTCACAACTCGGTGTTGTCTGCAAACTTACCGAGGGTGCACTCAATCACCGCATCAAGATCAATAATAAAGATGTTAAATAGAAGCGGCCCCAGTACCGAGCCCTGGGGACGCCGCTCATGGCCGGCCGCCAATGGATTTAACTCCATTGACCACAACTCTTTGGGCCCAGCCATCCAGCCAGCGTTTCACTCAGCAGCGCATACACACATCCAAACTGTGGGCAGCCACATATATGTATAAAAATGTTATATATAAGACCCCGTCCCTGAAGGTGTTCAAGGCCAGGTTGGATGGGGCCGTGGACACCCTGGTCTAGTACTAGATGTGGAGGTTGCTGGCCCTGTCTGTGGCGTAGAGGTTGGAGATCCATGATCCTTGAGGTCTCCCTTCCAACCCGAGCCATTCTGTGATTCTGTGCTATTTTTTATTTATTCATCAGTTCAGTTTAGAGGCTCCAGAATCATACATGCCAATTCAAGGTCACGTGCAAAGTCAATAACAGAAGAAGTGATCCAGATTGTCTCCTAGATCTTAGCACAGTGTCTTAATCACAAACCCATCCTTCACCCCTTTCAATTAAATAAAGTCACATTAGAATTTCTTGCATCTCAAGTAGATTTTGCACAGTTGACTCATAGGACAGTGACTAGTACCACCACCAGCGCCATCCTGTCACATAGGCTGTAATCATGCTACTTTAGGAAATTGCACTGGCAGGAAAAAAGAAATCATCCTGCTGCCAGAAGCAGATTAATGAAAGAAGATCTCTGGAGTACTGAAAATCCAGCTGTCTGGAGGAAATTCACTCTCAAAGTGAACCATGAACCTCAACGAAGACTGACATCCTCTGGGCTCAGGATCAGCAGGGACAAGAACACTCTGTAATGAGCACAACTAGCTCACTCACTGCAAAGAGTGAAGGAAGACGTGGTAATCACAAAGGATTACAGCAAATCAAATGATGATCTCTTGCGTCACACATTACTCCTTCCCACAGCAGGTTACAATTCATAATTATAAACTAAACAGAGATGACAGTACAAGCTTGCTCCTCTGGGCATGCTCGTTATCTCCTAAACAAATCATGCATGAAAGAATTTTTCTTTACGTGTACTTAAAAGAAATGGCAAAATGTGTCATTCAGAGAAGGCAATTGATACCTGCAGTACAAAACCACCAGTAACCCTCTCAACTGCTATTCATTAAGTCTTTAAGTAACTGTTTTTCACCTTCACATACAGATTTGTTCAGTGACTCTACTTTGCATTTCTTTAATGTTTCTTACAGGAGAGATTTTTAGAAGCACCTGGAATACATCAGATTTGGAGAGGCAATAACTGGCAGTGTCTTAATTCTCCTGTTTGAAAGCAAAATCCTACATCCATATAGCACATGCTTGCAAAGGACATCTATCAATTGAAGAGATTAGCCAATGCTTCTTTACAGAGAATCTGCAAAGATCAAAACCATAAAAAAAAAATCTTTCCATGAGTTTTCAGGAGTATTAAAACAATAATGAGAAAAGCTAGTTTCACCTCAGATGATCAGTAATTTTCTGAGGTTTCTTCACAACTGAACTAATTCAATTACATTTGGTCTGTATTTATTATTTGCTTGGCACCCCTGAGCGTAGGTTCCAAACCTTAGGAGATGTTAGAGGCTGCTCTCCACTGCATTAGGTGCTCTGTGGATTTAGCACAACACAAAGTAAAGTCCTGGAGATCTCATATCAATTAAGACAGAGACAGAAGGACAAGGCTGAATTATACACACAGAAAAATCAGGAAGGTCAGCAGAACCACACGCTGGAAAGCTCTATTTGTGGTACATTTTTCAAACAAACAAACAACAACAACAAAAAAAAACCACCTGACCTCTGCATTTATTATTATTTATTATTATCTTTCACACGTGATAGCTTGGTTTTTATGGCACTACTCTAAGAACTGAGAACTGTGAATTCAAATTCCTGCTCTACCACTGACTGCTTCCACTGTGACCTCAGGAAAGTACAGATTTCTGTTCCTTCATTCCTCTCTATGTATAAAAAATGGAAAAGTCAACGCTTCCAACCCTTGCAGAGGCATCATCCATCAAAGCATTTGGGTTGGCTGCAAAGGGCCCATCTATGAATATTCCTCCCTCTGTCCTTTGCTGCGGTACGCAACAGAAAGGTGTCAGTTTCTGAAGACATTTCCCCCATTCTCCACCTACATTTGGAGAACACATCAAGAGACAGCATCTCCAAACAAGCACTTGACTTCCTACTTTGTGCCCAGAAACAGTTCCGGTGATAACTAAAACAAATTACACTACGTGACTTCAAATTATTGTTTATAAAAATTTGGCACCTCACCTGCCACATTTAGGGCTAAATCCCTACCCCAAGTGAGCTGCAGCTATGTTAGAAGGAGCTTCAAAAAACAAGATAGGAAATTCAGCAGGAACTATTATTAGCTCCTGTTTATACTGTCATTTTTCTTATCAGTAGGAGATTATTTATACAGAGCCCAACCCAAGTGCTTCTTGTTTATCTTATTACAGACACCATTAAAAAAGTTTCTATAAAAAGCAGCTCCTGTATTTAGGACCAGCACTAATAAGTGTTATGCTAAGTTTTTGCTTCTTATCAATCATTTCTTTATTTCCAAGTCACCATTTAATATTCTGATGTTACTATTTTCCAATCTGCTCTCTTCTCTCAGTACACAAAAGCAGCCCTGTAGAATGTCTTCCAGGTTTAATTTTCCTTGTCAGATTCATTATCTAAATGACTTGAAAAGTTTCTGGTAATTTCATAAAGACTAAGAGAGCCTAAAAAATTGTTCTACTGCAACAGCTGACTTTGACCTTCAGCTCTGCGTCTCCCTCTTACATATCCTTGGCCTCCTTCACTTCCCGCCCCCTCTCAGTGCAGCACAAGAAGAACAAAAGGAGAAGCAGTTTACCATTGCAGTGGCTGCAATTGAAAGCCTGCTCAGTAGTAGCCCTCAGCAGTAAGACTGGTTGATATAGGAAGGCATATCCTGTAAGTGCACTGCAATATTTGAATTGAGATGAGAAAAAGAAAGATTTTTTTGAATGAGATCTTAAGAACCTTGAAGAATTTACAGAATCAGTCAAAAGTGAAGTTTGAAATTGCAGAAGTTGCATTGGAGGTTCCTGTTCCAAGGACAGAAAGATGACAAAATAGAATGGGGACAAATAGGACTGTAAGCACAGGGTAAGCAATTCAGCAGCTCATGAGCTATTTCATGACCTGCAATACAAAGATATACAAGTACACTGTTTTAACAAATGCTTATCACTTATACGTCCAATTAAGACAATATCATACCCAGTAATAATTAAGAAAAAGTAAGGTTTCAGTTTCCTAGTTTGAGGTCTAATACCACTAATCAGTTACTCCTTTCTTTCCTTCAAGCCATTCTCCCCTCCCATTACACAAATGAGCAGAATTTTTAAAATAGCATAGGAATAGGTAGAGACTGAAAGGAGTGAGACCGCAGCACAGGCAGCTGGGTCAAACAGCTCCTCCTGGACAGAGCCAGACATGGAATTTTCATTTCATTTGTTTCTTGCCTTTCTTCCCAAGGCAGAAGTGATGAATGATAAAAGCTGAGGCCATAGTATTCTGCATTTATTTCAAGTGCCAAACAAATGATTTCCAGCTGATGGAGGGTGGTAGCAGCTGGGAAAGTCAAATACACCCAACATCTGAATTGCAGCTATGTTTGTATTTAAATGAATAGTGATGAATGATGCCTGGGGCTGGAAAGTAGTGCAATCATCCAGACTGAGCAGCATTCTGAAGAGGTATCACTTCCTATAGTCCTTCCCTATGTCATCTGTTAGTGACCACTCTTTGAATTTTATCTATTTTTCTCTTATTTACTGAATGATCAGCAAAACAGCTTTACCAGTAAGACTAAGTCTGTAAACACTGACATGGGACCATATATATGGATATGGTCCAAAAATTGGGACCATACATTCTGCAAGGCATCATGGTAGCCTGCCCAAATTCCTTTTCTGAAGAACCAAAAGCGGTTTCCGAACCTTCCTTGGGAGATTGCATCACAGCTGAATGGGAAAGGATGATGGATACATCTGAAGAACACAAAAGTCAACTAGCATTCACCAGGTCTAAGACCACTCTGGAAGTGAGAGCCCTGGGACACATGCTTTCCATTCTGGGTCTCTGTCCTGAGATATTTTGAGCCACTCTTCACTGTTCCATGCCTTTGAAAGGAAGCTGATGTTTCCCCCATTAGTGCTGAGTACACACTTGAATCCAGTCCCTTCAATCTCCTTGAGACTATTTCTTTCAGATAAGCCATAACTAAGTACTTAATAGCGTCACGTAAGTGCTACACATCTGCATACACAAGGCTAAGGGTTACTTTTAAAATGAACCAGCTCCTAATGACCTTCCCAGTGAGACCAGGAAGAAAACACTGCTCAGCTGCAAAGGGCAGCAGGAGGAAAATCTGCACGTCGTAGCACAGCACAGGCAGTACAGCTATCTTTGCTTAAGAAAGTGCATCAAGTTCAAAATATCACTTTATTTTCTTACTTAAAAGGTCCATTGGTCAGCTGCAAAAAAATATAGCCATTCAGCCTTTAGAGCTACCTGGGGTGCCATTGATTTCATGTGAAAACAACACAAGATGATAGTGCCATTAGGTCAATCTCTGTTCTGTCCCACTGGCAGGATAAGACATCTAGCGATAGCGAAGAGTGCAGGATGAGGATGGAAGGATCAGCATGACCAGGAGAGAAGAGATCCATCTTGACTTTGCTACAGCCAGCCTGGGCACTGAGATATGCACCGAGATGTAGGCAAACAGATCAGTTCCTTTTAGTGATACAGACTACCTTAGATTTGGCATGGAAATTCTTATTTAACTGCATGCAATAGTCCCACTGACAATATATATATATATATATATATATATATATATATATATATGCTGGCTTGTTTTGGAAATATTATCCTGCTACTTTTTTTTTTCCCCTCTTTAAAACACCTCTATTGAAGAAGGAGGGTAAGTTTGACTTACTCAGGTTCAGAGGCTCTGTCCTGGAGACAGGAATTTTTCTGCTGCTTGCCCTCATAATAAACTATACAGGAGGTTAATATAGAAATAAGCCATTCCAAGACCATATTCAGGGAAGAACTTCACAGAGGTATGGGACTGACCCACAAACTGCCCACAGTTCAGGTCCAATTCAACTAAGAAGACTTAGCATTAAAATTTCTGAAGTACTAATGCTAACATCTGGTAAGGTTAGTAACATTCCTTAGAGTGATAAAAAATGTTAATTTTGTACAAGTAATTTGCCCAAGATCACAGATGTGGAAGGAATTCCTGGCTCCATGGCTCCAGTACCCATTTCTGCCTGCCTACCTCAACTGCTAGCACACACAGTGTCTGCAAACCCATATCTCCCAGGCAGATGGGTCCTCATGACATTTCAAATGCTGGAAATATCATAAAAGAACAACTTCCATCCTGTTGGTTTGGCATTCCTAGTCAGCAAGGAACCTTAAAAAGGATCCATTCCAAGATCTTTAATTCAGGTTGGTTTTAAAAATGAATAGATGTGATAGATATAATATGGGATTGATCTATTTATTTACAAAGTAGAACTGATAACACACAAATAGAATAAGTGGTATCAATGCTTACTTGTCCTGAACGCAAAAGAGAGAATTGTAAAAGGCAAGGGGTTAAAACAGACCAAAAAAGCCCAAAACACCCTACTACTCCTTCTAGTAAAATCTAAGCTAAAATAGTCATCCCTCAATCTCACAATTCATTTTCACTGTTTGTGACTCAAAGACAAGCAATTGAAAAACTTCAAAACTATCACAAAATGACTGCTGGATGTAGTGATATCAGTTATAGCTGTGTCTCCAGATTTCTCATATGCATTTTATAATACAAATATGTATTATTCATATCTCTATACACAGAGATGCAGATATGTATCTATTTACTACATTCAACAAACAATTTAAGAATTAAGGAAAATGGTTTCATTTTAAAGATAAAAACTTTGGGCTTATTATAATGCTGTAAAATAAAATCTGCTAGCACAAGCCACATGAAAAAAAGAAAAAAAGAACAAGTGATTCACTGGGGAAGTTCCATGATGTGCGGGACAATGGGTCTTAAATCAAAGGCATACATTATCATGACTAAGCTGACAGATCTGCACTGCAATGCAGAAAGCCAAGCAATATTCCAACATCTGCACCATACACACACAGGCAGTTAGACAGTTTCCCAAAATGAAGAAAGGACTCCCCCAGCTCTTACCTGTTACCTGTGCAACAACTGCTTGGGAAATCCTCCGATTGGCTAGGAAGGCTTTGATTTCCTCCTTTATCACACTGCTGTCCCTCCTACCAAAACAAAAAACAAGAGCACAAAAAAAGAAAAAAACCCAGACAGACAGACCAAAGTGTACTTTGAAGATGCAAAATGGCTTCATTTTCTTTATTTAGGGGACAAGGAGTGGGGAAGGCAGGCATTAAAACAGTCAGCGTGCCTCACCAGTGGACACTTCTTTTAACCAGTGTCACGTTTGATCAAAGTACCCTAGCAGGAGAATGGATGGCTCATGTCCTATATAATTCATATTAGGTGCAGGGCTGCCATATGGAATGTGCAAAGTTTCATTGCACAGGGATGAATAAATCTCTCATACCAGCATAAAATCCTCCGTCATAAAAATAAGGCACAAAAATAAAAAATAAAGGATGGCAGGGTCTGCGTGGTTCGCTGCACAATTGAATACATACACACAAACGTTCTGCAGCTATTCAAGGAAAAGATCCAAAGGAAAAAAGATTTTGCAACCTCTGTCCCTCCGCTGCTACTTCCCTAGCCCATAGTTAGCACTGAATGAAAAGCATCATTGCTTTGTATGATTTTTAAAAGGACATATGATGGAATCACTTAGGTTGGAAGGGACCTTAAAGATTATCAGGCTCCAACCCCCCCTGCTGTGGGTACTAAGATATACTAAGGTAATTCAGTAGGCACTGTGCTTAAAAGGTAAATAATTTTGTGGTTACATGAGGATTGGGATACACAGCAAATTTCAATTGCTGAAAATATACTTTTTCTTCTTTTTCCTCCCCTCTTCCCTGAAAGGTGCAGAGAAGTAAAACCAATCTTTATTAGGCCTTATTATTTAGTAATCTCTCTTCCCCTTCTCCTGTCCTGCCTCAGCAGCTCTCAAGGCAGACAATCCTTCAAAATGGAAAATAAATGCCATGTTGTTCATTTTTACTTCCATATTCAATTACCTTCCATATGCCGGAAAATAAACGTAGCTTCAGTTTACTTGAGACTTATAGGAACCAAAAACTCAAAGGACCGATTAAAACTTCAGCCATAGGAAGTCCTGCATACTGCTATATTCACCACCTTCCTGCATTATTCCGTTACCCTGCAGCTGACAGTAAACAAGGCTGATTGGCTTTTCCTACTGCTCATCTCTAATATTCTTCCAGCCACACTTTTACCCTAAATCTCCAAACTTATTTCCATTCTGGAGATTATGGATCCTAGTTCTCCCTCCCATAGGTACTTCTGATTTGTTGCAGCTTCAAGGAAAAAAACATTCCAACATCATAACTAAAATAGTTTCGAGATTTTTTGCCCTTTCTCTGAATTTTTTTTTTGCTGTCGAGCCCACTGACTCAGTCTTTCATCTTCAGTGGAATAATCCCCTCTTTTAATCTTTGCCATAATGCTGAAAAGGAAGCAGCTAAAAGTAAAGGAAGGTCAATCTAGAAAACAAAGAAACAACAAAATAAAATAAAAACAAGAACAAAAAAACAACTAGCCCTCATTAAAGACTTCTGTTTCTTTTTTTTTGTTGTTGTTTTGTTTTCCTGCACCAATCTGCAGACTGTGCAAATCCAAGAGGGAGTCAGCCCCTGCCACAAACTATAAACAGATAACATACATGCACTGCAGATCACAGCGGAAAGCATTAACCAAGCAGCTTCCCTAACCAAGCCTATATATGGAAGGAAACTCAACTGGCACACATTAGTGGAGGAAGACTCACGTGAATTGAGACTCAGTCAGAAATCTTCTGAATAAGAGTAGGGTGGAAATTCAGTGAATAAGCATGAATTTCAGTCTTTGGTACAGCATGGAAAAAATGTTTCAACAGTAAAACAGCCTCTGCTATATCTGCACATGGGTAGGGATTGTCTGCACGTGACTGAGAGGCAGGCGAGAGGTACTGAGATACTGACCACCAAGAAACTAGCAGGGAAATAGCTGTCAAAGCAATTCCTGCTTTCTTGGTAACACCTGTCACTACTAAGGTAGTCCCACAGGAGGAATCTGCATGCTGGAGGACTTTTCACCCTGACTTTCCAAACTACAAAGACTTCTACTGACCTCATCAGTTCCTCCACTTTGTCATCAATGTCCAAGTCTTCTTCGGAAGCTTCAAAACTGTAGGACCTTTGAGCCAAGCTGTTTGCTAGCGGGTAGCGGGTGGGTGACATCTTCCCATTGAATGCAGTCAACCTCTCGTTACTCTCCCTCCCGTTCTGATTAGTAGTGCAAGGCTGTGGGGAGGTGTCATAACTGTTGCTTGGGGATGGGGACATCCCAGAATGCTGGGTCTGTGTTGAAGCCGTGGCTGTCGAGGAAGATGCTGGGACGTTGTTGGTACTGTTGCTGTAGGAACCACCTCCGTAGCTAGATCTTCTTCCAAATTTGTCACTATGCTCTTGATCAAGACGATCCAAGGTTTCCAGCGCATGGAGGATTTCATGTCTGGTCATTCCCGTACGTCTCAGGCGCTGAAGCAGGTCTATCTGCTCTATGGTAAATCTTGGTTCGTCTGTGTAGTGAGACATGGTTTCCAGCAGGCTGAAAACAAGGTGAGATGGAAAAGCAAATACTTCAGTTCAACACTTCTCTGTGATACATGGAAAATATCTTAGAGGAGAAAAGACCAATTGTAGTCTGACACTTTCAGCCACACTTATGACAGAGATGGCAACCCAACAGTCCACCTCCAATTAAGTTCAGCATTTAGCCTCTCATGAACAGCACTGTTGCTACTTGGCAGAAAGGCTCATCTTCTGCAAACTTTTCAAAAAGCATTTCTCTCTCCTCCTTTTACTGCTTCTACATTGAACCAGCAGTTACTACTTTTTTGTTTTTGATAAACCTCTGTTACAGAGGGAGGATGGCTGTTCAGTAAATCATACCAAATTTTCCTCACTGCCAACTATCCGCCAAACAGAAACCCCAGATTCCCACACTAACCAGCTCATTCAAGGCCAGAGGTAGAGTTTTTGTGGAGAACTTTTAACCAGTTATGACATGAGATTTATATATCACAGCTCTTTCGAATCTGCAGTACAAAGGGTTCAAGTTGCCCTAACTTTTTATTGCTGTCTTGAAAAAAGAAGATAAAAACATACCTAGCGGAAATTCTAGTGGCCTGTGGAACCAAAGCTGATTTGACTGAAGTCTGATTTCTGAAGTTACCAACTTTTGAACCTGGAATGTTGTCACAGATTGCCTGCCCTAAGAAGGAAAGTGCAGCACATCCAATTACTACAAGCTTTCATTTAAAGAAATGTCTGCTGCTTTCTTCCCTCCAAAGACAGGCTTCTGGTGTAATTCCATCAACATGGTGGCCCATCAAAAGCTTTTTTTAACTACTAAACTTCCAAAGGTATCAGAACAATGACTGTCCTATGAATTTGCTGCAAAGACAAGAAGTGGAACTGGTAAAAGCACAGTGAGCTTCCCTTAATTGCTTTTCCTTCCTAAGTCTCCTTACAGCAGAGCCAAACGGCATACAAACGACAAGATCACTCTTTCATAACTCAGGATCTTAAGAAGGGACAGCAGATGGAGGGCAGAGAGAACTTGGGAAAGAGATCAGGGTATTTTCGAACCTTTTTGTGAATCTTCTCAAAGAATCAAGGGTTTTTACAATTCCTGCAGGACAACACAGTAAAAAAAAAATATCACTCAAACTCCACAACTTGTGGCAGAGCTAATTGCAGAATCCCTACAAACAAGAGCAGATGAAAAGTCAGGCAAGAATTACAAAAACCCTATGAAAACCCGAGGAGGAATAACAGCTTTTGGGATTACAGTAGGCTTTGCAGGGACTTCCTTCAGGTACACACATCATAGAAACCTAAACAAAGCCAGTAGATTTTGGGGGTATGGTGATAAAATCTATTCAAACTTGAAATATCTCACAACACAGATCTGACTAGGTAAGGAAATAGATAAGGTGTATCCTCAAGTCAAAGCATATAGCTATATCAATACTTGTAAAAATAAACAGTGCCAAGGAAGAAGCACTACAATACCCACACAGTTATCTACAAGATTATTATATTGCTCTGTTTTTGCAATTTTGGTCCAACATAGCTATTGCAGCCCTGATCAACTCACAGGTATTACACAGGATTTTTGCACAGATCAGAAACCACAAGCAAGGAGTTTGGATACAGCTGCCCACTTTTCAGGGCTAGTCCTGTAGCATGGATGTGGCCCAGTGGCCTTAGGGCTGAAGAGCAGCGCTGAGAATTGCTTTGCTTAGTTGAGCTGTAGTTAGAGTGTAGCTATAGACAAGGTGTACAAAGCCAACATGCATACACCCATGAAAATAGCACATGCAGACTGGAAAGAAGCTCCTATCTTTGTCTTCTTATAGCAAATACTGAACCCCTTTTAACATTAGAAACGTGTATGCAGGAAAAGAAAGCAGGAGGACAGTGCAAGGGGATGACGCCCATCCAAGAAAATGACCGTGTGAAAAGACAGACTACATTCAAATGAGTGCTTCAGTCTAACAGGAATGCTCTGTCCTTTGGGACAGTTAATTACTGAAACTGTAAATGCCATTTTCAATTTTAAAAGACAAGCACCTAGACTATTCTACTAAGAGGAGGGCACAGCAGCCAGTGTAGCAGTAGTCTGGAGTCTGACTGCAGCAATAGTCTAGTCTGACTGGATTGTAGCAACTAAAATCTGGAAATTGCACTGCACTTTGAGCTGTTCTGGGCTTGACAAGGAGCATCTGGAAACAGACACTGTGTTCTAGATCTGCCCTCTCTATTTAGGGAAGCAGAGATGCTCAGCCCTTTTGTCCAAACTTTGTAGTGAATGCCACATTGCCTTACTGACTCATGTCACCAACTCCTGCGCAGTAAGAAAGCTCCCCATGTCAGCTCTAAGTAGCATGTTTTTCAAATAGGAAAATCCCTTATTAAACATCTGGCCTTGAGATTGCTTTTATTAGATGTGCCAGCTCACCTCTCACTAGAGATAAACCCACCTCTGTCATTTCTTACCAGTACTTCTAACATTACGTTCCCTGAATTATTTACCTATCAACACCATGTCCTCAGGTACTTTACTGAACCGGAGGATTTAGTGAACCCGAGACTCCACCTCCACTCAAAATTCCTCCTCCACTGACTCTTCAAGATTTAATACTAAAACACACTTCAGTTTATCTAGCTTCGTCTTCAGTTTGTCATGGACCCAGAAGCGCGAAACTTTTGCTCTTCTAGCCCCATGAACCAAAAAACAAATCTGACAAGAGCACAAGATGGCTTCAAAAATGTCAAGTAATATCAAGAATCTAACGTTTCCTGCAGCAGCTTGTGGACAGTCAGTCACTGCCTTTAAAATTTGGGTGTGATCACTCGTTTATCTAAAACGTTGGGGCTCAGCTTCTAGACCTGGGTTATATGCAAGATAAATATTTTGCTTTCAGCAGTACAAAGCTGTATGTAGGAAAGTGATGTGGCTTCCAGTTTGTCCAATGTTGGTGCAGGGAGGATTCACTGTGCATGCATGGTGATGCACACAGGGATGCACGGGCTGCTGAACAAGGCCGTTCTCCACCAGATATTCAATGATATCCAACTGGTGGCCCACAGATACTGCTAATCTCTGGACTGCTCCTGAAACAGCTGCAGAAAGGAACTGAAAAACAGCAAATCTGCTGCCAGACTGAATCCATTATTCTGTAATTAACAGTCACTGCTAAAGATGTCCACGCAAGGTATGCTTCTAGCCCTCCAACCTACACAACTTCTACACTACATAATTTTTCAACACTTAGGAAAAAAAAACAACAAACCAAAGTCATCCACAGCACCTCACTGATCTCACCAATGTCATATACAGAGTGAGAAACTCCTGTGCTTATAGCTCCAAACACAGTACACACTGTGTCTGACACGGATACCGGTTTTGAATTCTCATTCACATTTCCATGTGCTTTTCTATGTAATCATAAGATTTAGAAAAAAATGCTTCTGAGTCAGCTTTGTGTATTGAAAACAACTTCAGGAACTGGGAATTTTCCATTAAAAACACAAAACAAATATTGCAAAACTTCGTATTACTGAACATGTTCCAACATTACGAGCTACCTACCCTCTTTTAATGAATAACTACACTAAGATTATTTAGAAATGTTATTCTAACAAAGCTTCTGTTATTTTCCATTTTCAAAATATTTTTAATAAACTTAATCCTGTTTGAAGATCAATTTACAGTGCAGTTGAGTAAATCAACCATTTTAGAATCATCAAAATTTCATTCACCTCATCAATTAATGGATACCCTCCCTCTACTCTCCTCTCTTCCCACCCATACTGCTTTAAGAGCCTCATATCCTCCTGAACTCCTCTGGCTAGCTATAATTCGGCTTGTTTTCCCCTTTTTTCCCCTTGGGAAATACAATCAACTGCAAAAATAACAAGAAGCAAAGATAGGGACAGGAAGAATGACTGGAGGTGTTCAGAAGAAAATCAAGGCAGCAAATATTGTTCCTAAGAAGAATACTGTGATGGACTGCTTTGCTCTGATCAAACTTTAACAAACTTTCCTGCCAATTTAGCAAAATATCCTCAGCACTAACATAGCTTGGCTTACCAAAACTTTCACCAGTCGTGACAAGGTGTCAAATTTCCCTATGGCGAGGGCTGATAAAAAGGTTTCAACCGAGGAAGAATTGCCATGCGTTCATCTCCCTGAAATTCAAAAGTAAGGCTTTTTATAAAGAACTAATTAAACTCAAAACTAAAATTAACCCATTTTCTAACAACTGAACCCGGTTCTTAAAATGGATTGAGCTTATTTAGATTCTGACAGGGAAAAAAAGATAGCTCAAAATATCTGATTTATTTACATTTCTCACATTGAGTTGGCAGTCATGCCCCATGTAAGATGGCCCAATTCCATTTACTGCCTCTTGATATCTGTAAGGCATTAAAACTTCATGCTTATCTTTTATGGCTCCAAAAGGAACCTGAGGTGCCTAAATATCAGATGAAGGGAGACCTATAAACAAAATGTAAAAAAAAGCCCTTTTTCCACTCCCAAAATCTACAGAAACTAAAATACCCAGCAGGTCCCAGCCAGTCAGATGCAGCATCACCCATTTCCACTTCTAACACAACTTTGAGAAAGTGAAGCCTGCTTGTTTAAGGACATTATTCTCAATACCCTTTTCCCTCTCATACCAAGAATATTCAACCTTATTTTGTGTGAAGTTCTCCCCGTAAATGTGGGGCTTTCTCCCCATTTTGAAAGCACTGATCTTGAGCAGGGGATACGTAGCCAGACACGTTGGCTTTCCTCACCCACAACCACAACCCAAGCCCACATAAGTTCAGGAATCATTTATCCAACATGAGCTTTGCAGGCACTGAATCTAATAGAATAATCCCATAAGAACAACCAAGAACAGAAAGTGGAGAACTCTATGTCCAACTGAACTTGCAGAAGTTCAAAGTAATTCAATTACCCATTTGGGAATAAGGCCAGAACACTGGCCTTAGCACCTTTAGCAATTGAGAAAATAGCTCTGGACTCCTTAAAGATCAGAAGAAATCATGTTTTCCTCTCTCTACTTTGTATATGAATAGGAGGTGCTCCAACAACACTGAATAGATCCTTTTCTGCAGAGATACCTTTCAAAATCTCCATTACAATTCACTGCTTTATCTAATAGGCCCTTGGAAAGCTCAAGACACTTACAAAACCAGTTGTGCTTTTTAATACGAGACTATATTTGATATAATTTGCATAATATGGATATGGGTTAGAGCCAAAGTGTTCAGAACAGGATCCCAGGTCTGGTAATTGGTTTAACACTGATTCTGATAAAGTTGCATCAACTGTGGCAAACAGGATGGGGAGAGATATCAACTTCCACCCTCCTCTGATATATGGCACAAGCTGCTGGCAGGGCTGGGTCCTGAGCAGTGTCAGGGAAGGGTGAGGGGGAGAATTAGACAAAGAGCCTGTCCAAAGGGCAATGGGCACAGCCCTGAGCTGCTGGAGCTCAGGGAGCACTGAGACACTGCTCTCAGCCACGGGGTTTCGATAGCATTGTGTGATCTTCATATCGTGGAGTTGTATAAGTCATGGCTTCCAGCTGAAGTAAATTGCCCATCAGTATACAACCAAAAAACTGACCTCCAACTAGTTAACCAAACACACTTTAATTATTACAGTTTCTCACAGCTAAGAGTTTTGCCAAGCTAAGAGTTTTTCCCTGCACGTACAGTACTGGTGAGAAGTGCTGTGCCCCTCAACTGCTGCAAACACACAGGGCAGCAGTGCTGGCCGAAGGTGCCCAGCCCCCACGAGGATGCAGCGAGGATCCTTGGCCTGCGTGACTGGGCTGCTACATTTCTCTTCTGCGTGAGGTCTGGACAGCAAACAAAAATGGGTATTAAGTACAGCACTGCTATTCCCAAAGGCAATACAACGTATCAACTGGACTGATAGCAACACATCAACTACCACTCCAAACACTTCCTCTCAGAACCAGCAACTACAATGAAATCCCACTTCCAGCTGTTACTTGTTTAACCACGCTTTACATTAGTGTTCGTTTGTTTTTCTCTCCATACATTTTTACAAGATCTAAGCACCCAAGTGCAGTTCCATTCACTGCCTCCTTTCCATGTTTCACCATTACCCGCTCAGGATGCAGCTGCTCCTTACAAGATGCTCGAGAGGCAGTTTCATTCTGAGCTTTGGTCATTCCACAAACACAACAGTTGATGTGCATCACACACAGTAAACACTGCACACCACACCTGCAAGCTCAGAGGCTACAAATGCGAGACCATCAAGTACAGCCTTACAACCCTGTTGGAGGCAAAGCTCTATCTCACTGTCTGAAACTCAAGCACTGGCCTTTTCTTTTCTTGCTTAACAAGTGCATCTCCTTTTATTCACAGTCAATTTAAGCGCTTCAGAAACGCCCAAAGCTTTGTACCATATTAAGCAAAGCTGCCTTCAAAACAGTAGTTGATGCTGTGAATTCTGGAGCGCAAAAGAGGATTAAGGATGTGACTCATCTGAGCCAACACTTATGCTCATCAGTTGCAACTCTAGTATTTTCAGTGGAGTTATACCAGTTTTCAGGAGAGGGAAAAAACATATATATAAAAAATTTAAAAAAAAAATCAGGCTTCGAGTGCTCATCATCTCAACGAATACAGAGCCATCCTCACCCATACGTTAGCATAATTATCTCCTGCAGCTTCATCTCTTGGTTCTGATTTTCAAAGAGGTCTCTACTCCCATTCATCCTGATTCACAAACAAAATGTAATGCTTGTATAATGACTGCTCTCATCCGAGGCAAACGAAAGCCTCACTTTGCAAGCAAGGAGTGAAATCAGACTACAAGCTGATCTATCGAGGTTAAACGTCACCAGTTCTGTTTATGAATGCAAAGCACTGCCTTATGAATGCAGAACACTGCCATATGCTTTCGATCAAAATGGTGACAGTTAATAAGAGCAGCCTGAAACTTCTGAAAATAAATCCAACGTAATCAAATACTCACCGCTACACAAATTACAGAAGGCAAGCTGAGAGCAGAATATCAACATAGCATTTCTTCAGGAAGCTTCAAGATTTTCAGCTAGTTAAAGAACCCCAACCCAGACTCACTTTTTTATCTTAAGCTGTTTTTTCCACTCAAGCCTTCTGTATTCTTCGCTGCTGATACAGTATTTTTTTACTGGGTGCTGACACACCGGCAGCAAGCAAAGCCCAGCAGTTTTGCCACTGATTCCACTTGGGTGAGTAACTTACTGCCCTTTATAGTATCCACTTTACATCTTTGGAAAAGAGAGAGAACTCAAGATCAATCTTACAAGGGGAAAATATAATAAAAATGCCAATTATTGCCATAATCCAAGTCCTACAAAAGAGACTGACCTCTGACTAAGCATAGGGCCGGGAGCCAGATACTTCTGAATTCTACTCCAGGCACAGACTGATTCACACCACACCTTATCTGTCTAACCCTAATGTTCCCTACTTCTACAATCAGGGCTCCCAACTGTTGTTGCAATTCTACAGCAGTAAGGCAGGAATTTGAACTCTGATGCTGGATTCAAGGGCAGAACAATGAGAATGAGAAGAACTGACATAGAAAAACCAGAGTGGTAGTTGAGTGCTGAACTGAGACCCAAAGCTGTGACAAAAGAGCAAAGGAGGAGCTCTTAAATCTGTGAGCCAAAGACAAAATTGCATACACATAAACTCTGTAACAGAATCAGGGCAGAATTCCTGTATTTGAATTCCAGTTACACCAGTTCCTGCAACACACTGACATCTTTTCTTCAGTCCACACAAAGAAACAGCTTTTGTGACAAGAAAAAAGAAAGGAGACATGGGCCTAACAGATATAAACTGGCAAATCATATTTTTCCACATGCCAAAATTACAGGGGTAGAAACAATGTTGTCTTCTGCTTCTTCTAGAACCTTCAGAATTCAACCAGTCACAGAATGGCCAGGGTTGGAAGGGACCTCAAGGATCATGAAGCTCCAACCCCCTGCCACAGGCAGGGCCACCAACCTCCACATTTCATAGCAGCCCAGGCTGCCCAGGGCCCCATCCAACCTGGCCTTGAACACCTCCAGGGATGGACGGGGCATCCACAGCCTCTGGGCAGCTGTTCCAGCACCTCACCACTCTCCTAGTAAAGAACTTCCCCTTGACATTCAACCTAAATCTTCCCTCCTTCAACTTACAACCATTTCCCCTTGTTCTGTTGTTATCTACCCATTCAAAGCATTGATTCCCCTCCTGTTTATGGGATCCCCTGCATATCAAAATCAAGACAGAATCTCAAGTCAACAGTTCTACATCAGCTCACTGGAATATCTAAATGTTGGAAACACATCTTTCTACAGAACAATCCTGTGTGGCAGGAAATAATATTATAGCTAACTTTTGAAACTAAGAGCTCACAGAAAGGGACTAGCCTTCAAACAAGGCAAAATGACTTGTTCAAAACCAGAGGCATTCTGCAAGAAGGCAGACCAACTGCTTGGCCAAAATTTGAACATCTTCTCACGTTCCACAGGGCTCATCTACGGCACCAGGCATGGCGTTGTACAACATGCTTTAATAGGATGTCATCACCAGGATTTCTACCACCTCTTTTCCACACGTAAAGAGAACGGTGTTCTTTAGAACACATTATGGAAACCTACATTCTTCTTCAGGATCTCTCACCAACAGTAACAACTTTCATAAAAGAGCAATTTGTTAGTTCAGAAAACTAAAACCAAAAATCACCAAGTAACAAAATTTTACCTATCCCCATTTTTGTGTTCAACAACAATTTTTTTTTTTTTACCCTTGCTAGAAAACAGTCTGTGGGAGTAGTTTTATTGTAGTTCTGTTGGCACATAGTCTTGGTGAAGACAGATGTTATATCTGGAGAACAACTCCAAAACAGATAACAGCAGCTCCATGAAGAATATAAATCATAATAGCAAAAAAGTGGGCTTTTGGCTACAGCTGCTTCCATATTAGAGTTTTATTTTATTTAAAAGCAAAAAGAAACACACATCTTACTCATGCTCTTAAAGTAACAAACCTCTCAAGATTCCATCTAGGGAGATTTCGTCTTGTGTGACACAGAGAAGACTCAGTTTGCATCCTCAGGTTAAATGCAAATTCTTTCTTTGCTACTCAGAGCAGGAGGAGAACATCTCGAGATGCAAGTCCTGATGTGCAGATCCTTGAGGGAGTGTGAGCTGACCTAAGAGCATCCAACAAGAGTGGAGGATCCCTTCCAACTCAGGGTGTTTTATGGTTCTATCATTCCTGCGGTAGGGGCTGGGTCCTGATCTTCAGCCCTCCTGTAGACATTCTTGGAAATCCCCACAAATCAATTCAGTTCAACACATCAGGAAAATAAATAAACCAACCCATCCTTAGCTACTTTGCTTTGCCCGGGTTAGCAAGCTATGTTAGCTTAGAGAAGGCTGTGATGATTACTGTCACCAACCCTACAGATGGGCCAAGCCAATTTAGCTAAAAACAGAGGAAGGCATAAGAGGCACACAGGGAACAACATTTCTTTTAGTCCCCTTTAGGTTGGGTTAACTACCCGTGAAATCATGGATTAACTCATCTGGTTTACTTTAGAGTAAAACTAAGGGCTCAGACAGTGTTTCAGTTATAGAAGCTTAAAATGTCAGATGAACATTCCTATAGCCACCAGCCATTTACACTATACCTTCTCGTCAGAAGACAAAGACACAAAATTAGCTGAAGCCTCTTTCACCAAGGTTTAATTAAAGTGTTTTGAATCACATTCCAGGGAAGCTAGACAGTTAAGGCAGCTTAGCCATATGGTGACTTTCCAAGCCACCATAATGCAATGGCTATTTTTCAATGTGCTGATTTTGATACCATTCACATACTCATTCCTTTCTTTCCATTGTTTTTCATAAATGATAATAAGACTTCAGTCTTTTTTTTCCCCATCTGCATTACTCACACTGATTTTTTTTCCACTCAGCAGGCTTTTACTTACTCCAGAGGCAGCTCTGTCATTGCTGGCAGTTAGATCCATACACACAGACCTGACAATTCGGGTAAACTTTTAGAGGCAATGTTGAAACTGCCCAGTTCCATAGTTTCAAAATGCTAAATAACCAATGGTCATATCTCACACATTAATTAATCAGTACTGTTGTGATCCTGTGAAGTACACGAAATTGCTTCCATTATATTTATGAAGAAATCAGCAGAGACATATTCACATTGGCTACAGAAGGACTTAGTTTCAGATAAATAACTAATTTTTGTGACACCAAAATCAAGTCTCGTGCTCACATAAGGCAAAAAATTCCTCTCAAGTACTCAATCTCATCCAACCGCAGATAAAAATAAAGTAGATGAAATGCTAATTGCCTCCTTTGCTCTTCAGGCTGCTCCATGGTTGGGATAACCAAACTACTCTTGAACCATGGCAGCTTTAAGAGATTTATTAATGCAAACCAATCTTACTTTTAAGCTTGTTTTAAAACCCTGGCCTGAAAATTGAATACCTCAGATACTGCTTTATAACTTTCTTCACCTGCCCAGTGAAGTACACCCAGGCATACTTTTTATTTTGTAAACAGTTATTACAAACATACACACAAGACGAGTCATGATTTCACAATAAATTACAAGATGTGGGCTGTCAAACTGCTTTATCTTTTTTTTTAATTTTTTTTTTTTTTTTTTTTTTTTTTCTTTCTAACGTCCATTTACCTATTCAAAAAGTTATATATGGTTCAATTCAGAAACTCTGCACCCAACGAGGTCATCTTGGACTGTTTCTCATGATTTAAAGCTCTCTAACCCTGCCTAAATAGTTTCATCCCAGCTTTCACCCAGGCAAAAATCATTCATCTATACTTTTTATTGCATTCTCAATGACTGTATTAACTGTACATACACTGGAATCAATGGAAAAAGTGACTGTTTTTGTGATGAAGGGTGGCAGCTGATTAATACCACACATCAACATGCCACAGTGATCCCAAGAAGCAGCAGAATATGATATCCAACTAAAACTGCACAGAGGCAGGACACGTCTGAAATCTGGCTGAAGCACAGGAAATTAAGACTATATAATTCACTGCTTGGAAATTTATGTTATAAGTCTGATTCAAAGTTAAGGCTGACAGACTGTCCTTGTGCTCTCACAAAGCACAGAAGAACTGTAAGATCAGCCTGCAAACTCTGCAGTACCGGCGTAATAAAGATGCACAGGGCAGTGCGGCCTTACATCCAGATTTCTTCCCTGCTGTGAACTAGGTATTTAAGATTTCAAGTGGTGACTATTTAATACTGATATCCAACATATTTGCAGCTAAAACAAAGAACAGAAAGCGTCTCAGAGTGTCAAAAAGGTAAGAACCACTAGTTTTGAATGGAAGACTAAGACACCAGCAAAGGAAAATAACTACTTAATGGTCGTATCAAGAAGCCTATTTGAAGAATACTGGTAGTTTAATTTCCAACATATAAGTGCTAAGTGCTTCTCTTGTCAGTGCTACTCTTTACTGCTACTCTCTACACAGAAGTCTTTGCTTACATTGCCACTTGAATGATGAGTGTCCCTGAATAATCTTCATCCCAGAAATGATCTATTTTGGATTAATCTGACTGTATTCACAGCATTCCACTTCCAACTTGCAATAGACAAGATTTCTCTTTGTAACTCAGCTAGACAGAAGGTACAGTCAGAAGCCTAGGGGTCAAAGCACCTCAAGAATCTGTTTGCCACTGGACATTTGGTCATGCCTACAAGAGGTACAAGGGACACTAATGCAGGACTGGAATATGAGAGGGATGCAGGACAGCACAAGAAAGGACAATCACTCCTTTCAGCCTGACAAGCTTCAAGCTTTGAAGTCATTTGCTTATTTATTGAGGAAAACAGAATGGATATTAATTACATTCAAGATTCGTAACAGAAGTCATTTAAAAGAGCAAACTAAAAGACTCAAATTCAAACATAAGATTTAGCAGCAGTTGTGACTTGAACCTGCACATTCACTACCAATGTTAGCTATGCTCAGTCTTCTGCCTTTGATATACAATGCTACTCTTCTGGTGTACTCATCTCCTTTCACCAGGTCTGTAGTGGTGCCAAACACTTACAGCTCTGGTATCTTTCTGCTATGATGTCATGGGGATGTATGGAGTACTCCAGCTTTTAACAGCACACTTCCTCTGATCAAGGCTGTTTCTAAGCACTTCACGATTTTCTCTCTTTCAGAGATGCTATCAGCCAGACCAAGAGAAGAACTATAAATTCCTGTTTCCTGGTTTAAATGTCTAGTAAATGCCAAACCAGTGGAACTCCTCAGTTTAGCAAACTGTTATTATCATTGTGATCATTTCTCTGCATCTTTCGGGTAGAACAGAAAAAATACAATGTTCAAGATATCATCTTTTTGTAGTTGTTGTGTCATTGTTCGGGGTTTTTTGCTTGTACTTACACTACTGGAAAAGTTCTGAGCATACTTTACATGGGGATGGGACGTTATAAAGCCTCTTGGGGTTCTTCAGTGTTATTCACCATTCTGTAAGACACAATTAAAAGATACAAAAACTTCAGATATTTCAACGAAAGGCAAATTCATTCTGATTTCTTCTTGTCTGGCTTACAGTTACACAACCAGCTTATAAAGGGCAACATTCTGGTAGTTTTACCAGGCAGTAGCCCCAAAACACGTCATTAAGAAAAACACACAAGCCCCTCCAGGATCCTTCTTGAGCACCCTATCCATCCTCTCTTAAAAGGGAAGGGTATCAATCACCATATATAATCATAGTTAAGAAAAATGCTCCCTCAAACTACTGCAATTTTTTCTATCCACTTTCAATTTTTATGTTTCATTGTGTGGACTGTTAAAGCCTCACCCTCTTTCTTCTCTTTGCCTTAAGTGAGTGATGACATGGTTTGCAAAGGACCCATGGTCTTAAAGTCTAAGAAATAATCCTTTGCATCCAAGCACCCCACAGATGACTTCTGCTATAAATCAATGCTTTAAAGATCTAAACTAGGCCAACTAGCAAATATTCTGAGCTTGTGTATACCAAACAGATTAAAAACTGCACATGCTGATTCACATTACTCCTCATAGTCTATAACTAATTCAGATCCACATAATCTGTACTAACACAGACACACTTCAACGCAGATTCCAGGTAGATTCCTAAGGAGAAAGTTGATGTCTGGTAGTGTAATCAGTTCACAGACAAAAATTTAAATTACAATTGATTTCTTTTTGCCACAAGTAAATTAATCTGAGCAATCATTTAGCCTTATGACAGTTACCTACCCTTTTAACTCACAAGAGCTATTAAAAGGATTATTTGGCTAACGTCCGCCAAGAGCTGAGAAGACAGGTACTATGTTCTGAAAAGGAATGACCTAATAGAAGTTTCTTCAGCTTGCACTGCTGACGTCTTTCTTCATAAACTAACAGACAAAGTGCTTCAAAAGTCAAACTATTAACCATTAGGAAAGAGTTACATCCAGGTAGATGTGGGAAGAACTAGAGAGAACATTTGCACTTCAGACTATGGGTGAGCATGAGCTGGAATAGAAAACATGTGAGTTGAGCAATAAAGGGAAGTGCATTGAATAATTTATTCTGCTCTGTAATTGTCCATAATATCAGCACCCAAGATTTGTGGATGAACACACGTAGGCTGCTCTCACTGTTAAGCATGATCCAGATGCAACAGCATGGCTCTTCCCCGACAGCACCACAGGATTTGCTAATGGCTTTGGAGAAGATGTGCACCTATTGCAGAGTCCACTGTGCAATACAGACTGTACCAGGTTTGCTAGGTTATTTACAGGGCTTTTTTCTTTGCTTGTGAAAAGCTTTGGAACTCTCAGGACTAGGCCACACAGACTTCTCCAGAAGTAGCAGCTGGCAGCTTCTGGACACCAGCTTTCACTGGGGGTTTACAACTCACCCAGGTGTGGCAAAGGAAAGACTGCGTGTTTTGGGGGAAGGGAGCTGCTGAGAGGTGGCTGCTGCCATTTCAACAATTCACAGAATCTCAGAGAGTTGAAGGGACCTTAAAAAAATCATTGAGTCCAGCTCCTTCGCTAAAGAACTTCCCTACAGTAGGTCACGCAGGTTGGCATCCAGATGGGTCTTGACTATCTCCACAGAACCAGACTCCACCACCTCTCTGGGCAGCTGGTGCCAGTGCTCCATCACCTTTACTGTCAAGCAGTTCTTCTGCATGTTAGTATGGAACTTCCTATATTGAAGTTTTAGGCCATTGTTCCTTGTCCTATCACAGTGCACCAACAAGAAGAGCCTGGCCTCATCCATTTGCCTTCCACCTCCCTTTAGATATTTACAAACACTGATCAACCTCCCCCCCCCCCCGCCCCAGTCTTCTTTTCCTCAAGCTGAACAGACCCAGGTTACTCAGCCTTTCCTCATATGGAGGTGCTCCAGGCCCTTCATCATCTTTGTGCCCCTCTGCTGGACTTCTTCTAGGAGATCCCTGTCTTTTTTCAATTGGAGAGCCCAGAACTGGACACAGTACTCCAGATGTGGCCTCACCAGGACAGAGTAGAGAGGGAGGATCACCTCCCTCAGCCTGCTGGCCACGCTCTTCTTAATGCACCCCAGGATCACACTGGCCTTCTTGGCACACACTGCTGGCTCATGGCCAACCTGCTGGCAACAAGAAAACCCAGGTCCTTCTCTGTAGAGCTCCTCCCCAGCAGGTCATCCCCCAACCTGTACTGGTGCATGTGGTTTTTCCTCCACAGGTGCAAGATTCTACATTTGCTCTAGTTAAACCTCATCAGGCCCCTTCCTGCCCATCTCTCCAATCTGTCCAGGCCTTGTTGAATGGCAGTACAGACTTCAGGTGTGTCAGCCAATTCTTCCAGCTTTGTATCATCAGCAAACTTGCTAAGGGTAGACTCTATCCCTTCATCCAGGTTGTAGATGAAGATGTTGAACAAAATCAGACACAGCATCAACCCCTGGAGAACACCACGAGTTATAGCCTCCAACCGGATTCCGCACCGCTGATGACCACCTTCTGAGCTCTGCCAGTCAGCCAGTTCTCAATCCACCTCACCATCCACTCATCTATCTCACATTTTCTAAGTTTCATAACAAAGATATTGTGAAAAATGATGGCAAATGTCTTGGTGAAGTCAAGGTACACAACATCCGCTGCTTTTTCCCCATTTACCCAGCTGGTTATGGTATCATAGAAGGCCACCAGGTTGGTCAAGCATGAGTTCCTCAGAAAGTTGGCTGTCCTGAAGTTCAGGGCAGCAATTCTACTTACTGCTTTGCACACAAGATCTTGAACTCCACCATCTTGTTATCACTACATCCTAAGCTTCCCCCAGTCATCACATTCCTGACCAGCCCTTCCTTGTTAGTAAAAACAAGGTCAAGTAGCACACCCCTTCTCATTGGTTTCTCCACCATCTGCATCAGAACGATATCATCAATGTGCTGCAGGAACGACCTGGATCTTGTGTGCCTGGCTGTGTTGCTTGTCCAACAAATATCAGGATGATTGAAGCCCCCCATGAGAACCAGTGCAGAGGACAGCAAGGCTGTTTCCAGCTGTTTGTAGACCGCCTCATCCACTCCGTCCTCCTGATCAGGTGGCTTGTAGTACCCACCCACAACAGTGTCTCCTATGTTAGCCCGCCCCTTAATTCTTACCTACAAGGTCTCCTCTTGTTCAAATTCACCCCCAAGTGAACCTTAATACATTCTAGTTGCTCTCTCACATAAAGAGCAACTTCACTACCTTGCCTCTCCAGCCTGCCTTTCCTAAAGAGGACATAGCCATCCATGACAGCATTCCAGTTGTGTGAGCTGTCCCACCTTGTCTGTGTGATTGCAATGAGATCATGGCCCTGTGACTGCATGCAGATCTCTAGTTCTTCCTGTTTATTTCCTATGCTGTGTGCATTGGTATAAAGCAGAGAGTGCAGGTATCACTAGAGGACGCAAGGTTTAAGCCAGGTTATCAGCAATGTTTTCCTCTCTGAGAAGTCCTCACAAGATCCAATTAGACAACTGAGAGGCTTTTCTCCACAGATTACTAAAAAGGCAGCATTACCAGGCCCTCCTCTGTCACAAGAAACTCCATCCTCCTTCCCCACTGAATCTAGTTTGAAGTTCCAGTAATCAATCCAGCCTGCTTGCTTCCCAGAACACTTCTGCCCCATCTGCTCAGTCGCATTCCATCTGATGCCCACACACCTGGTCTCTCAACATGCTCAAGATCACAGTACCTAAAACCTTGATCCTCACTCCATCACCCAGTACTGTACCTGATCCATCCACCTCCTCCTTTCCAGGACCCAGACACCAGTTAGAAGGACAACACTACATGCGCTCCTGATCCCTTTAGCATTTTTCCAAAGGATGCAAAGTCCCTTTTAATATTATGTAGTTTCCCATACTTTTTTAATACTATGAATCTCCCATGGCCCTGCTTGAATGACAACAATCAGATAGCAGTCACCTGGCTTTGTCAGATGCGGTAGAGTCTTCTTAACATCTCTGACATGTGCCCTTGGAAGACAGCAAACCTCTCTGAAGATGTTAACTGGGTGGCCAATGAGGCCTCAGTGCCTCCCAGGAAGGAGTCCCCAGTTTTTAAGAGTCTTCGTCCTTTTTTTGGTGGCAACTGCAATTCCTTTGGCCCGCATCTACGTTTTGAGATGCCTTATTTCTCATCCATAAGAAGAGGACGCCAAGAGCAATATCAGACACAATGGACAATTCCAGCAGACCACAGCTCATGCTGTGCGTGTGGCCTAGGAAAGAAACCATGTTACTGGAGAACTGATGGATGGAAAAGACAAACCAGCAGCTCCCTGAAGTCAGCCGCCCCAAACCTTTCAAGATAGTTCTACACCACTAGACACTTCTCCATTAAATCTCTTAGCAGTTTTTAAAGCATTTTCTGTGAAGCAGTCACAGAAAAATATGAGATCATGCAGTTGACTTATTGCCAAATTTTGAGTTTAATAGAGAGAACTGTTTTGTTTTCCAAAGAGGAAGAATTTAAATTTAAATAGATGCAAACTTTCTGAAGGTCGGAGAGGCTAACGGTAGAGAACTGAATTCCTCAGAGAAAGACTCGCTTTGAGGGTGAGAAGTGTGGAAGAACCAAAGGAAAAAAAAACTCACAAAGGAAAAAAAGATCACTTTCCATCACCATGAAACACAGAATTAAAACTGGAACACGACAGAGCCAAAGAAAAGGCTGCAGTAATTCAGGTGTGAGATGACAAAGGCAGGACAATGATTTTAGTGATACTAATGGAAGAGGAAAAAAAAAAAAGTGCAGGTTTCAGATGTTATAAAATAAATGAAGAGCTTTTATGCAGCCCAGATTTGGGATATGAATACAGGAGGGAGAAGGAACTTTTCCAAGATACTCCAGATCTCTAAGTGCAGATAAAGGGTACGATAGAGCAGAAATAAACAAAAGAGAGCTCACAAGTAAATAAGAGAAATTCTCCATTTTTGCTTTGTTTGAGGCAGCAGTGCTACAGTGTGGCTGCAATCACAAATTGTCACAGCAAAGCCAAACTGTAAGGCAGGTCAGTTGAAAAGGTTGCCCAGCTGTGGATGCCCTCACTCTGGAGGCATTCCAGGCCAGGCTGGATGGGGCTGTGAGCAACCTGGGCTATGGGAGGTGTCCCTGCCTATAGCAGGAGGTTGGAACTGGGTGATCTTAAGGGTCCCTTCCAAACCAAACCATTCTATGATTCTATGGTCAGGGAATCCTAAAGTCCGCCTCGGTAGCTGGAGTTGTGAAAGCAAATGAAGTTAAAAAGAAAGGAGAGGAAACCAGTGTTTCCTACGTCTGATGCCAGAAGAGAGTGGCAGCTACTGAGGAGGGTTACAAATAGTCTTTGGTCTAAAGTTCAGTGGCACAGAAGCACCCTCCCTCCCCTGCACCCACATAAAGATTGCTTAAATGGTTTTCTGATTCAGGGTCCATCAGACAAATAACAAGCAACCCATCACCTATAATTTTAGGAAAAATTTCACCCTAGAGCAGGGTAAATGCGACCGACATTCTTAAAATTATCACTCTCCTTCTTTACCTCCTTCAGCACAAACCAAAGAAACAAACAGGTTTGATCACAGCAGCAGAACAGGTGTCACCACAATCTGTAGTTGATATGCAAGTAAGAACTCACCAACCTTTGCCCTTTTCGCATTATTCATTAAATAATTTATCTGCTAACACAGGGAAAACACTACTAGTTCCATTCCTTTCTGGAACAGATAATAAAAAATTCAATATTAATATGGAAATCATGGCCACAGTTGTAGAATCAGATGTAATGAACAATCTTGTCCCCGGCTTAAGTTGCTATAAAGGAAGCTTAAATTTACAATGGATGAGCCTTAGTGGCATTCTGTTTTTCAGATATTAAAAATCTCATTTTCTCAGTGCCAAGGACAAGTGGATGTGTGAAGCAGTGGAGTATCAACTCTGCATTTGTCTCACTTGACATGAAATCATTCTCATTTTAGTTTAGATTTTTAATATATTCTTGGGATCCACTTCAGTTTTCTTCGTTCCTCACTGGATGCAATTAGATATTTTGAAGTACAGTTCACCCTCATCCACAGCACTCTGCAGAAGCAAGGAGGAAGTCACTTGGTAAAGATGAGGCTCATGTAACTTATTTGGAAAAGAAATTGATTTTCCTTTTTAATTTCTGAGTGAGTCACATAGTAAAAAATAACACCACCACTTTGTATTTCACTAATACCTTCCTTGGTAAGTTCTTAAAAAGAGCTTTACAAATAAATTAAAAGCTTTCTGTCCTTGAGAAAGGGGAACATCACCATTTTGTCACAAATAAAACAGGAACAGAGGGGCTAAATTCTTGGCTCCCAATCATACCAGATAGTATCAGAGATGTCTGCCTGAGGACACGGGCCCCATGCTACTGTGCTACCTGCTACTGAAATGCTGGAGAACCAATTTCAGCTTGCTCATACACCTGGTTTGCTGCATGGTGAAAGAAAGGAGCAAATTCAACCTCGCTCCTGAACTCATAATAAAGGCGGGTTCCCAACCCTGTGCATGGTTGCAAACCAACCCTCTCCTATCGTAACAGGGAATTGCTCAAAATTTAAGTGCTTTACTTAGAGGTAACAGATAGCTTAAGGTCAGTAGGAATTGTCAGGCCTACCATGTGTGTGCACACATGCATACACATACACACTGTAAGTGTGAGCCATTACATTCCAGTTACTTCACCTTCTCTATCCTGAAGCCAGTGTAAAGCACAACAAATCTGTTACCAGCTTCACTGTGTCCAGGAGACATCTTGCCTCACAGACCAAGGAGCCATCACTCTCAGCAGTTCATTCTAGAGGTTGATCACTCTCTCCATTAAAAACATACACTTGATTTCTACTTCGAATACATATTGCTTCAGATTCCAGATAATAGCTCCTGTTAAGCCCTTTTTTGCTAGCATTGATCCCTTTATTTCTGGGAGATGTTCAGACAGGCTGTTGTTTATCCAATGCTTTTAAAACTTCACACACTGTATTTGTATCAAAACTGAAAATTCATCTGGGTGCATGCACAAAAGTAGGACTAGCATCCAAAATACTAAAACTAATCTAGGACTCTCTAGCCCATTTTCCAAAAATAGGCCTATTAGGAAAAAAATATACTCTGCCATCTGACTCAAAGATGTGTTACATTTGTGCCCTGGAAAGCAAGGTTAGGAACCTTCTCTGAGACCTGTCACCTCCTGAGCATGCACTGTGGCTTGGCAGCGTGCAGCATTTTGTTTCACACAGTCACTGTACTGCAACATGAAGAGTTGTCGTTTAGGCCTCTAGGCTCTAATTTACTTAAATATTATCACCTTAGTCAGTGCAGTCATTTGTATCCTGAGCAAAGTCTTATTCAGGACTTGAAGAAAGTGCACAATTAGCTGCGGCCAAGCACTATTGCTAAACACAGCAGCCACTGCATCTGCTGCAGCTTCCTTCTGGGTTACCTCAAGCTGCAAGCTTACACGGAGGACACTGGCTTTTGACACAGTAACGTGGCACAAATTGCTATGGCAGAGACATTATCGTCAGGAACAGTCTGTGCCACTCTAACCACAGAATGGTTGAGGTTGGAAGGGACTCATGGAGGTCACCTCCAACCCTGCCCTGCTCCAGCAGCCCTACCTACTGGGTGCCGGGACCGTGCCCAGATGGATTCTCAATTCTCTCTTCAAGGAGAGAAATTCCACCACCTCTCTGGGCAACCAGTGCCCTTAAATCAAAGGATTTGAAGGGAACAACAGAGCATACTTTTCATAAATAAAAATTACTGAAGAATCTGTTCAGAAGTTACCTTCAACAAACTCTGGTTTCAGTCTTATTGTGGCTGAGTTGGTTTAACAAATCCTTTACTCTACACTGTGTAAAAGAAAATACTACTTGTGGATTATGGTGAGGGAAAAGAGCAGCATCTTGCCAAGTTTACAGTAAAGAATTTTGATGCGATCGTCTTCTTCCTCAGACTGCTAACTGAAGGGAAACCACCAAAACAAGCCTTTTCCCCTTTAGAAAACACATGCCTTGATCTTATGATAAAGAAAGCAACAGTTGGTGCCCTTGAAAAAAAAAAAAGTAAACCACTGCTTCCACAAAATGCCCCGCAGTTGATCTCCACAAAACAAAATGCCATTATTTCTCTTTCCTTTTCCGTTCCCAATTCCACACAAGAGAAGAACCTTTAACCAAATGGAGTGAAGTTGCCTAGATGACAAGCTGGAGGCCAGGCTCCATTTCAAAGCAAATTAGTAAATGATCCTCTCCCCCAAAAGACTGGAGTAACAAAACTACAGCTTTCTAAACTCCCCCAAGGCTGTCAGAAACACAGAGAAGTTGATCTGTATTCCACTGGAAAGGACCCCAAACTATTCCAGAATTCCCAAGGATGCATTAGAAGCAATGCAGTTGCAGCAGAAAGGCCTAGTTTAGTGCTGCTTTGTCCTCAGTGGCAGCTGGAAACAGAAATTCTGTCAAGATACACCTCCAGACATGTTCCAGCAGAGAACCCCAGGTTTTATTTTCATTATTGCTTATAAATGAGTTTCAGAACTTCATGTCCCAGGCACCTAAATTGTTGTATCTTCTGATTTTCAGTACTTCACCCCCTCCAAGCATGTCTGGAAACTTGCCTGGAACCAGAGATCAGAAATGAATTGGCCTTGCTGTCACAATTAGGAGTCAATCTGTACAGCAGGAGAATGACACCAGACACACAGTCTCATGTCTAACTGTCATGTCCAACAGCTGCTACAAAGACTTCTGTCTCAGTGGCCAAATAGATCATTGATCCATCTGGAGCAATTCAACTGAGCATTGAAGTGGATGAGGATGAGTGAAATGGTCAGTCAAAAGAGAGAACTTAAGGAGAAGCAACTCTCAGTGGAATGGTTCCCATTCAAGGTCTTTCAGTCTGCAACAGAGCAGAAGTTGTCACAGAATCAGTAATTACATGATAGAAGGCAGCAAGCAAGAGCAGGGAGCTGCAGGAGCAGTCCAAGCCCAGCTAGTTCCTATAAATCTCCAGTGAGCAAGTCATATCCTAAAGTATCAAGATTTAAAGCATCTGGATGCCAACAGTACAGATTATATCTTGAACTCTTTGGATACATACAGTTATATATGTTAATCTGGACAACGCTCTGGATGGGGCATTGCCAAACCTGAGTTCAAGCCTGGGCCAAGCGTACAATAAATAAGGGGCTCATTCAAAAAAGATCTCAATTAACACTAATTACCTTAACAGATTTCTGTTGCGAACACAGTGACGTGGTAGTGATGGATACACCGACAGAAACGAGCTCCTGTACTGCCAAGCATGGCTGAACAGTGCAAGCACTCCTCCACTGCAGGACACTGATTGTCCCATGTGAGCACTTCTGCTTACCAAGGCTCTTCAGCCACACTCACCTGCAGCCCAACCTCTATGGTTACGTCCATAACAATGCCCAAACAAAGCACCCCAGCACGTGGGCCTGCTCAAATGAACTACTGCACGGTATACTGTGGTGGCACTGGACAACCTGAGGTGCCCAAGTCTGCCATCTCTCTCAGCCAGCAGGCACCAAACGTGGGTTTTGGCACAGAGGAACAGCTCAGTCTGTTTGACTGCAACTTCCATGATGCAGACCAGGCATGCTATGTTCCAACAGCGCATGCTACGAACAAAAGAGAATCTATTGTTATTATGGCCCACAGATCTTCCTTTTTAGCATTATTTCAGAATTTGTACTTGCCATCAGTTCACCTGACAGAGTGAGATTAATTGCAGGATAGGGGTACAACAAACCATTGGCAGGCACAGAAAACTGCTACTTCAAGATCCTACATGAATACATAAAATGCTCAAAGCAAGATGCTTGTATATTCAGCTGAACAACCTACACCCCAGCTGCTGACCTAACAAAAGCAACCAGAAGTTGATCTGCTGATCAGACAATTTACTGATCACTTGCACCAAGAATAGGCATGGAAGATTTAAAAAAAAAAAAAAGCACAAAAAAAACAATGTCTCATAATCCCTCAGTTTTGCTTTGCTGTATGGCACAGAAAAGTATTACAATGTGTGTGACAAACACATAAGACTTCAAAGTATGAACTGTCTTTAAAATAGGTTTCAGATCTAAAAAAATCACCTTACTCCAAACAGCAAGAAGACTACATGCTGCACCAACAAGAAATACGTTAGCAACTTTAAAAAATACTCAAGTATGTTCTAAAAGCTTTGTGAGCTCTCAGTGCCTTGTAATAAAATCAGCATGCAAACCTTTCCCATTCCTAAACAAGTTTGAGTAAAGTTGTTTTTCCCTATTCTTCCCCTTTGCTCACCCAGATTTTTCATCAGGCCCATCTGTAAGGGCAGCATCCACAACTTTGCTTTTTCACATGCTTTGACAGAAAGCCTGTGTGGCTCTTCCACCTCCACAGAGGTACATGGCTCAGCAGATGCAAGTGAAAGAGGGCAATGTTTTTGTAACGCTGTAACTGGCAGATTTATTCTCTTGATACTCCATCTTGCTTCTCCTTGCTGATTAGTTTAAAGGATGGGGAGATGACTTGGATCAGGAGACTGACAGCTCTAAGTGCTCTGGTTCCATTGGTGCTATGAAAATTAAAAAGGGAAGTTTAGAAACATGCTTTCATAGTTTCAGAATCTGAAAGGTACTGCTGTTTGTACTAGCATCTCTGTATCTCTGACCATGAAAAGAAAGGTGTTTTTCAGTTTACTTACTACCTGAACAGTATAAGAAGGGAGTTAAAGAGTCCAGGCCTTACTACTAGAAGTTCACCCTGCACAGAAACTTCACACTAATGCTTCTGTCCAAAATGTAAACAAACACCCAAGCACCTTTCAGAAGTAGCAGTAACATCCAAGCAAACATCAGCTCCAGCAGGACACCCTAGCAGCAAACACGTTTCCTTCCCTTATCCATCCCTAGCTGCGAGAGCATCACCAAAATTGGGATCATTTGTTGGTTAAATGTTATTTTTGCAAAGACCTTCTTCTGCTTAACACATTAACAGGGATTTATAAAAACGACTGTCTGGAACGCTGCTTAACAGTGCTAACAGCAGAGTTCCAAGAAATCAGTAGTTTGGCAACAATAAATACAGCAATACATGCTGAAATCTGTGCTCATGCTTGCTAAACCTGTAATCCATGGGTTTTTGTTGTTTTTTTTTTTTTTCCTCCCCATAATAAGTGGTTTAAATTTAGTGCAGATGATTCACTTGGTGCAGGTTTACTTGCTTTGTTTATTTTTTGCACTTTGAATCCATCCTGACTGACATCTTACAAGAAGAATAGAGGAGGGAGACAGAATCTGGCCTTCTAAAGGGAAACCAGCCCATTAAATGCAGCACTTCCAGTAATTTTGTTGTAACTTAAACATCTCTTCAGCTTGGCAACTCCCTCCTGCAATAAGCAGCAGATGTGGGCAGACCCTTGTCCAACTAGTACCCTGGTGCTTCTTGCACTCAAGATTGGGCTCAGGTCAAAAAAGATCCATCCTGGGGACCTTGAGACATACCCCAAGAAGGTTTGCTGCATCACCACAATCCAACAAACGAACTTCCTGTGCTGCTCTCTACCTAACCCAGCTAAAAAGTACCTTTGCCTAGCACTAGCCAGGCTTGGGGGAAAGGAGTATGCAGATATTTGTGTATTTTGCTTTAAAAAAATCCCCTTACCTTGAGGCTCTGAGTATGAATGCCTCCAATTGCATTGATGCAATCTTTTCCTGAAACTCAGGAGCTTTGCTGCAGACACAGAGGAATTAACCCAGGTTCAGGCATTCACCAGAGAGCATCATGCAGTTCAGCCTCTGTTCTCAACCTAGTCCTGAAACTGAAGCATGTCAGTGAAAGAAAGCCTTGACCACAGATGCAGAACTCTGGCAGGTGGCTGGTGACGCACGCAAGGTAACTGGGAAGGAGGTAGGCAGGAGCACAGATGACAGAGGAAGCTTTGGGACAGCTCTGTCGGATTATTACAGCAAAACTTTTCTAAATATATCTGCAGTGCAAAGTAGGTGGGTCAGAACATACCTCCAAGAGAAATCCATATTTGGAACCATAGCCCAAGTGGCAAGCTATACGTTCAAAGTAGGTATAAACACAGCATAAGGGCTTTAAGCAAGAACACTTGAAGGATTTGGAGTCTCCCTTCTGTCTCACTGCCTCCTTCCCCCCCCCCCCCCCCATATATTTTCAGACAAAAGTACAATGCAAGTCTGTAATGTGAAATACTCTTTAGGAAACAGGCCAGAAAACCAAACAGATGCACGGAATGCACGGAGAGGTGAACTGACCTCCACAGTCTTGAATGAAATTATTCAGCAAGCTTGGAACCAAATCAAGATGAGCCACTGCTCTAAAGCCTCTTTACCTGTGACCAGGCTGGGAGTTCGCAATTCATTTCACATGTGAGCTGTGAACTGGGGAGCTGGTTATGTCCAGAGAGCACAGTGTTCACAAAGCTATCCAAAACAGAATGCTAGTCCCAATATCAAGGACCTAACACCAGAACTCTGAAAAGTGAATGAACTTCGCTGGGCTGTGAGAGTTCTGCTGAATTCTCTTTGAGCAGGAAATCCAGCTTCAGCTGTGGGGATATATTGGAAGTGTTGATAAAAGCCAAAATTGCAGAACATTTAGAAATGCATAATTTAGTAGAGGACATCCAGTACAGATTCATAAAAGGAAGGTCATGCCTGACAAATCTGCTGAAATTCTTTTTATTATACGACCAAATCGTTAGGTTAGACAAGAGTGAAACAGTGGACATAAGTTATCAGTATCTCAGGAAAGCATTTGATTTTGTATCATTCAGACTGATTTACAAAGTCATAAAGCATCATCCAGGGAAAAAGAACTGAAATGAATTTAAGAACATTTTAGGGACAGGAACCAAAGTAAGCCAGCGAGCAGGACGAGTCTGAAACATAGAAGTGTAAAGGTCATAAAAACAGGCTCAGTGAATGGCCAAACTTCTCAGCTACTATTTTAGAGGCAAGAAGACCTGAATCTGGTGACAGAGCTACAGAGGAGTATTTCTGCAGGCTGGTAAATGAGCAGGAAAATTGGGTGCAGCGAGATGGATGAGCCAGGCCTGCCATCCAAAAAAAAAAAGACACAAGAGGCGCAGCACCAAACTGTGGGATTCACTGCTCCTGGAGCTGATGTGTGAAAGGATCTGCTGGCTGGGAATCGCCTCCACTTCAAAGAGGATTCGATAACTTTATAGTCATTAATAAAATCTGCAGCTATGCATGTTGTGATGATACGGGTAATTAAATCTGAAGCTTCTGGGAATCAAGCTGATAGCCTGAAAGGGTCAAAAGGAAAACTCCTTTTGTACTTAATTACATGAATAGCTTTGCAAGCTGGACAGGTGCATTAATTGTCAAATACTGACCACTGCTTGACACACAACCCCACATTAAGTGAAGCCTCCAGAAAGATCCAGCTTGACTCTCCAGGAATATGGCAGTGATTTCATGTAGGATACACCAAGAGTATCCTACAGTCCTCTTGGGCCTGCATGAAACCAGTTCCTGCATAGCTTCAGACAAAAGCACTCTCAGTTATTCTGAGACATTCAGCAGGGTGTTGGTAATATCATCTCGTGAAAACCATTTACTCTCATCTCTGGGAGACTCGAACTGAGCTCAGTGCCTTGATGACAAGGCAAGAAGTTTTTATCCTTGTATTATCTTTCCTAAGAGAGAGGCGAATCTTTACAACGTCCTTACGAGCTGGGGTAATATCCTCCAAGAGAAGTGAGCCGCAGCAACATGCTACCTGCCTCAAGGTCACCTGTGATAAAGATGAGAACAGAACGTGGCTCTTCTGATCCCTACACTTGTGCCCTGAATACCAGGGCACAGTGCTGCTGCTGCCACCTGTGGGGATGGCCTTTCAGCCTTCAAGGCTGTCAAAATCCAGCAGCTTTTATAAGCACTAAAATTCACTTTAAATAAACTTCAGCTTGAAAAAAAAAAGTTACGGGAGAACAAGTGGACTCCTGCGACACCAGAATTCTTCAATGCACAAAGCATCTTTCATCTCACTGTTCTACACGGCACCTTTAAATATTCTTCTACATAAAAGCATGATATGCAAGAGCAAAAGAATAACTGAGAAACAGTAATCCCTAACAGATCAACTGTGCTTTATCTACACAGATTCCGCTTCCATAAAAGCACAGAGGAAAGAGGGGGGAAGGAAAGAAGAGTACATTCGTATTGTTTTCTGAAGCTTAAAATAACCACAAAGTGAGAAAAATCAAAGCTGTTCCATAGAACAACTAGAGAAAAAAAAAAAGTCTCACTGAGCATTTGAGAAAGACAGCAAATGGCAGAAGGTGGAATTAGAGATTTTGAGAGTGCTATGGTCACCGTGCTTAGATCCTAAATTTGGTCTGTGCTGAAACCAGTGTGGTTTAAACGGGAAGCATCTGCTAGAATGTATGCGTCCCATATATAATTATAGCTGTCATTGGCAGCAAAGGCTACAGTTATGGCTACCATTACATACTCCATTTTCACTTGCTAACTTCTCTGAAAACTTTCTTTCTTCAAATATCATGCAACAGAATATATGCAGCTTCTGGAGGAAACTTATTAACTGAGAGACACAGTAAGCAAAGGGGTGGGGAGAACGAGACAGAAATCATACTGAAGGCAGGCAGGGTTGCCATCAATTTATTCTTGTAGTTGATCGATCATGGAGTTTTTCCTTTTGCAGAAATAAGCAGAAAACATTTAATCTGCTGTAGTTTGTGAACCAAGCAACAGTTATGCTTAGTCCAAACCCAGGGTCCAGTCTGATGCCAGGGGAAGCAACAGGGAAGTGGTGAAAAATCTATGTAGCAGATTAAACCTTCATTTATTCTTCACATTCCCTCCTCTGCTCCCCAGACATCACATCCAGGGTTTGTGTGAATCCTTCTTTTCAACATACAGCCTCCCTTAACCAAAAAGCTACCTGCCACAGTACTGCTTATTTCCTAAAACCATTTCCACAAGCAGTTTCTTGGAGCTGAACCCAGCTCCCTACCTCTTCACACACACACAGTCTCAAGGTATCCACTTGCTCCCTTCCAAACGGGCCAGGCACCCACCAGCTCACACAGCAACTCAAAAGGCATCAGCTCAGAGCAGAGTTGCCTTGCCTTCAAAGCTGCTACCATGCTGTTGCGTAGTGATAACACGATGAACAGAAACCAGCTGAAGAATTATTCCAGCCCGGACTTTCATTGTTTCTAGACATGTCTTTCTGCTTCTCTCTCTCCATGCTACAACCTATAAAGATCAGGGAAGAGTCTATAACTCGCCATGCAGATTTCCAGAGGTTTCCTTTATTTATATTTAAATATTCTTATGTAAACACACACACCATTTATTTTAAACCTAAGCTATACGGTGTCTATTCTCCTCATTCCATTCAGTCTTGCCATTCAAAACAAGAGATGCCGGAAAAAAAAACAAACCCAGTATCCTCAGAGCTCCACACACGTGAGTAATTCAGGCATGAATTAAAGCTCAGGTGGTTACTGATTAAAAAAAGTCATAACAATTTCTGCTACAATTCTACCCTCTCTATTGCCAGCTGTGGTACACATGATTATAGACTGGATCGATGGGCCAAGGTTAACTGCATGAGTTTCAATAGGGCCAACTGTCAGGTCCTGTATTTTGGTCACAACAACCCCAGGCAACCCTACAGGCTTGGGGAGGAGTGGCTGGAAAGCTGCCTGATGGAAAGGGACCTTGATGTGCTGATGGACAATCGGCTGAATTTGAGCCAGCAGTGTGCCCAGGTGGCCAAGAAGGCCGATGGCATCGTGGCTTGGGTCAGAAATGTGTGGTGAGAAGGACCAGGAAGTCATCCTGCCCCTGTACTCGGCACTGGTGAGGCCTCACCTGGAGTACTGTGTTCAGTTTTGGGCACCTCAGTACAGAAAGGACATGGAGGTGCTGGAGCAGGTCCAAAGAAGGGCAACAAGGCTATGAAGGGCTTGGAGAATATGGCCTATGAGGAGAGACTGAAGGAACTGGGGCTGTTCAGTCTGGGGAAAAGGAGGCTGAGGGGAGACCTCATTGCTCTCTTCCAGTATCTGGAAAGTGCTTACAGCAGAGCGGGGTTGGTCTCTTCTCTCTTGTGACAGGACGAGGGGAAATGGCCTCGAGTTGTGCCAGGGTAAGTTTAGGTTGGATATCAGGAAACACTTCTTTACAGAAAGGGCTGTTAAGCACTGCAATAGGCTGCCCAGGGAGGTGTTTGAGTCACCATCCCTGGATGTGTTTAAAATCTGTTTGGATGTGGTGCTCAGGGGCATGATTTAGCAGAGGGCTGTTAGAGTTAGTGTAGGATGGTTAGGTTGTGGTTGGACTTGATGATTTTTAAGGTCTTTTCCAACCTGAGCAATTCTATGATTCTATGATGAGGCAAAGCCCTCCCAAAGATGCTTCAGGAGGCAGTTGGGTCATCACAGGTAGGAACCACACCGTCCCCCTACTGACCTGCTGCCTTCAGCAAAGAGCTGCTGCAACACAAATTGCTTAGCTGATTTCTAACAATAAAAATTCAAAAAGGCCCGTGAGATGATCAACCGTGTGCTGGTTATATCAACAAATGGCAATGCCAGCAGTAAGTTGCTCTTTTAATTTAACCTTTTCCTGTTTTAAGAACAGGAAAAGAAAAAAGGGTTCTTAACACATTATTTGGAATTTGATTTTGAGCTTTTAGATGGCCTTCCCTAAGTGCACATATGTTGTTCAAATGCAAATTCCATCTGCACAGAGGTATACACACCAAAATCCAGAGGGGAATTAACATAAAGTCATTCATAGAATCATAAAATGGCCTGGGTTGAAAAGGACCACAATGCTCATCCAGTTCCAACCCCCTGCTATGTGCAGGGGTCGCCAACCAGCAGACCAGGCTGCCCAGAGCCACATCCAGCCTGGCCTTGAATGCCTCCAGGGATGGGGCATCCACAACCTCCTTGGGCAACCTGTTCCAGTGCCTCACCACCCTCTGGGTGAAAAACTTCCTAATATCTAACCTAAACCTCCTCTGTCACAGTTTAAAACCATTCCCCGTTGTCCTATCACTATCCACCCTCACAAACAGCCGTTCCCCCCCGTTTATACGCTTCCTTCAAGTACTGGAAGGCCACAATGAGGTCTCCCTCAATCCTTCTCTTCTCCAAGCTAAACAATCTCAGTTCCCTCAACCTTTCCTCACAGGAGAGGTGCTCCAGCCCTCTGACCATCTTAGTGCCCCCCTCTGGACCCATTCCAAAAGTTCTGTGTCTTTCTTGCACTGGGGACCCCAGGCCTGGACGCACTCAGTGCTGCTGAGGCCAGCACTGCAGATGGGGCCTCACAAGAGATGAGGGGCTATTCCTATGAAGGCTTTCAGGCCTCTCAGGCTCATCTTACCCTTCTGCATTGAGCTGCAAAGGTAATATCTTCTCATCTAAGAACTGGAAGTTTGGAAACAAGTTACTCAACACAAGTATTCAAGCTTGGAAAATTGGACCTCCACCAGAGGACTGGAGGATACATAAATCAACACATCCGTCCTAAAATATAAAAGCTACTGTTTAATGCAATATGCCAAAAATAAAATGTGAGTTCCTCTAGACAGTCTGCAACAAGCAATTATCTAAAAAACAATTTTTCACAAAGTTCTGCACATTCTTGCTGACTAACAATTCTATTGCCAAGCGCAGGAGACAGTAGGATGATTTTTTTTTTAATTTTTTTTTTTTTTTTTTTTTTTTTTTTACTTTTTACAGTTAGTTCTAAGAATATTATCCAAAATACTGGCTTATATAAAAGGGTACTTTTAACTTCAGTTTTTTAAAGCAAACCTTTATGATTCTTTACATCCAGTTGATAATGTATTGTAGACTTACCAGTTACATCAAAGTCTGTCTCTGTCTGCACAAGGATGCCATCTCTTAAGCCGGTTTAACTCCACACTTGAGCCTAGCTTACCGCTGTGAAGAGCTAGATTCCCATAACCGAGTTAGTCACATAATTGAAAGAACTCCTGGAAGGAGTTCCAGCAGTAAGATGCTGCAAGATCCTCTAGAGAAGAAAACCAATCAGCAGCCTCTGAGGCTGCTTAGAGACCATGAACTTATCCAACCCTTCTTCACTTTCCACTTTTCTTAATCCTTTTTGGGATATAAGTGAATGCAAATTTTCTGAATGCAGCAGCTATGAACTATCTGCCATCAAAATGGATGGAAGTACGAAGTGCACTTTGTATTAAAAACAACAAAGCAGTGAGCTTGGTGCATACCAAGTCACACTGCACACACTGTGACAGCAGTAGGGCTAAGATGACACTCATTTGGAAACCTCACAAAACTCTTTTAAGATCTTAGCAAGCAAATGGAGTGAAAGAAGTTATAGCCCAATATTACCTAAGCCTCAAACTCGGGACTCCTTGCTCTAGAAAATTACATTATATTATATTAGTATAACCTCCTCCCCTGTTACTTTATGGTAACATAAAGGTGCTTTTATTGCTACTTCTACAGAAATGGGAGAACAAGCACAGTGAAGTAAGAAATCCTTCTCTATGTTAACATTGTCTCTTGTGCAATATTACCGTGTCAGCAGAAGCTGTTCTTCTCCTCCATCAGCACAGCTGACCGTATAAAGCCAGCCCAACAACCTGAGTCCAGAATTTGAAGACTGTCACCTTGTCCCCACTTGGTGGACTGCACTGTATGCAACAAGTTCTATCAAAGCCGTGTGCAGCAAACTGCCTCCAGAAGTTTAAGGAGGCTGTGCTTTTTCCCTTCAGGGTCAATACCTGGATCACTGAAAGAGTTTAAGGCTGGAGAGAGCTGGTTGATTCCCTGCAGCTCACACCACGGACTTGTGACAACTGAACCGTTTAAGGATGTGAAAAAGAAAAATGGAAGTGAGACAACTTTGACAGTTTGGAGTCTTTTAAAGTCTTTCTTTAGAAGCCAAATCAGAAAGTAAAACATCTTAGCAACCTTCTCACTGTCCTCACAGCCACAGTTAGCGTTTGCTTTTCTCTAAGCTCTAGTTCCTAGAGTCAAATAATAGAGAGCAAAAGAAAAGCTGAGAAATGAAAAGTGAATAAATATATCTCATAGCCTTAATACAGAATCAACTCCTTCGCTGCAGTAAATTGTGATTTAATATCTTTTTTCTTTTGTATGTTGAGGGCGTAAACAACAAACACCAGTTAGTTTCAAATGACTACTCATGCCTCGTACATGCTAAACTGGGTCTTAGGAATTTAACTTTCTTGGCCACAAATGAACAAACTGAAAATACCAACCTGGGTAGGTATGGAGTCTGCTAACCTGTGAAGTGGAGTTTGGAGCCACTCTTAGCTAGGACAGACTGATCAGTCAAGAAGCAGCACGTGGCCTTGCTGAGAAGAGCAGACCAGCAGATGGGCTGCAGAAAGCAGGTCAGGCATAGTAGGCTCAGAGAGAAAACTCAGGCCAGAGAGAGATGTGGGCAGGGCAGAAATGGGACATCTGACGGCCTGAACTTTGTCAGTTGTGAGGCATGAAGCTGAAGCCATGAGCAGGTTCTGCCTGCTGTATCAAACTTCCTTCAGCTGCAGGGAATGGGCTGAGTTTCTGCATGCAGCACTGTTACGGTAATCAGAGATCGGATACCAGGCTGGTCTGACCATCAGTCTGACCCAGCAAGGATATTATGTTCTTAAATGGCCTGGGCACAATTTATGTACAGCCATTCCATGAGGCAAAGCGCGTGAATGTATTATAAAACACGTTACAGCAGAACAGCCTCAGCTCTACATCTGCAAGGAGAAAACTGACACCGTAAGTCAACATCCAGTTGGCTGAGGAAGAGAGGGGATGACACATGCATACATATAAATGGATTAGATCACAGCCTTATGGCTGCTCTAAAGCAATCCAGTAAGATTTACTTCTAATATTCTTAAAATGTTTTTATTTTTGAAATATAAGACATGAAAGTGCCCCATTTTTCACCAGCTGAAGTCAAACATGAAATAACGAAACAGTCTAAGTAGTTAACAGACTACAATGCTCACCATGATTTCCAGTCAGGCTTACAGAGGCTCGCAGAGTAACACTGTGTACCCATTAACTCCAAGTCCACAATTTGGCCAGAATTTGTTTTGCTGCATTACAGCCAAATCACTTTTTGTGTCCGTCTTCCTCCTACGTGGGATTGCCTTAGCAGAACAGGATGCCAATGCTGAAAGCACTGACTGTCTCCGACTTTACCATCTTTGATTAAGAAGGCCCTTTTATTGCAGGATCACTTTGACTCACAGATAACTATTGCTGCATTGAGATGAAGCTACTGGCAGGAAAAGCCTACATCAACTCAGGGAAGAGCAACCAGAATATTAAACCTCTGCAAACGAGCTATTTCAAAACTCTAGCACGGCTAGAATTACTTGCTTCCCATTCAGTTGTAACTGAAATTTAGCTCGACCACTTCTTGTAGTCCTTACAGTAAACACAGAAAACAAACTCCTTGCAGCAAACCGTCACACTGGGTTTGAACATCTCTTGACAAGTGGATTATTAAGGGTTTCACTTCAGATCCCTTCACCCTTTGCTTTCATTGTGACAATCCTCCCTCAACTCACGTCACCTCCCCATCCTTTTAGTGCAGTATATTCAGCTTCTACCCTATCTTATCTATCCTCACAGCCTGTCACTTCGAGTTCTTTTCTCACCCCATTCTCATCCCACTTCTGCTTGCCTGTCCACCTAAGCAAGGGAAAGCATGTGCTACAGCTGGCCAAGGACCGTGCCCCCACTGACTGATTAACTGCAGCCAAAGATTGCTAATCTGTTACTCCCATGGCCACATTTTTGAGGGATGAGCTCTATAACACCACCAGCAATCAGGTGTTTCACAGAAACTGGAAAGAAACTCTCCTATCTAAGCTGGCACATATCCTAAAGGATATCCTTTGTGTTTCATTTTACACCTGGTATTCCTTGTGTTATCAATAAGGTAAAGAGCACTAATCAATTCACTTCTCTTTACCATCAATATTTCTGTTCTGCCTCACATCACCTTTTTTTCTAAATGAATGCCCTAATACGCATAGGCAAGCTCAGTACATCCCATTAGCCAGCGACTCACACTCTGTATTCAGACATGTGCCCAGTTTTTGGGGGAAGATAAGAGAATTAAAATCTAATTCAAGACATGGAAGTGAACTACCCAAGGATGTAGCAGCAGATGTTTCCAGTTGATCCTAAGACCAGACATACTACTGCTTCCTCCTACCACTTTTACAGAACCAAACAGCAGTAGCACTTTGGACTCATGTAGTTTTTTCCACCAGAAACAGCAATTATTTTCTAACTTATTAAACAAAGCTTAACGTGTCAGGAATGCCTGGTAAGGGTATCATTCTTTTCACTTCCAGCAGTAGTCACCTGAACGACGGAAGGTATTTATCACAGCATCGCCAACAGCAGCAGATGAATGACCTGACAATGCAGAACTCAGGTGAAACTGAGTGACACAACGTTGGGACCTCACTTTTCTCCTTGATTTACAGTACAGCAAACCAAAAGAATGCAGCTAAATCAACACGGGAAGGCATTTTAAGGCGGTATGAAAGAGAAAACTACATTTTGAGGAATGTATTTTTGCCAAGGAAAAAGCAAGGCCCTGCTCTGCAGCTTCAAACACACAGCTGGTCCTTCAGCAGAGTATGAGTGCTGCTCTGTAAGAAGCATGAGAGCAGGCCTGCCTGTGCTGTAGAGGAAGATGGGAAGGCATTGGGAACTTCAAACTGCTGTCTTTCTTCCTAGCCATGAACTTTATGCAGTGCCTGAGGAAGCAGTGCAATAAGCAAACAGTTAATTACCAAAGGAATTAAGGTGCTCTTTAGAACTGAGACCAAACTGTCATCATACCATCAATTTTAATGAAATAAATATAATAGAATCTCTCGTCTATTCTTATTTCATCTTCTTTATAATTGTTCTCGGGCTTCAATAATAAGTCTTCTGACTTCGGGACAGAACACAGAAGTGTGAAAGCCTTTTGTTTTCAGTCACAGAGAGGACTAAGCTGCGTTTGCTTGCGTCCTTCACCTTGTGAACATCAGCAGTGACCAAAGCACTTGAACTTCTCACAGAATCTCATAGAATCATAGAATCTCATAGAATGGCCTGGGTTGAAAAGGACCTCAAACATCATCCAGTTCCAACCCCCTGCTATGTGCAGGTCACCAACCAGCAGACCAGGCTGCCCAGAGCCACATCCAGCCTGGCCTTGAATGCCTGCAGGTATGGGGCATCCACAACCTCCTTGGGCAACCTGTTCCAGTGCCTCACCACCCTCTGGGTGAAAAACTTCCTCCTAATATCCAACGTAAACCTCCTCTGTCTCAGTTTAAAACCATTCCCCCTTGTCCTATCACTATCCACCCTCACAAACAGCTGTTCCCCCCCCTGTTTAAATGCTCCCTTCAAGTACTGGAAGGCCACAATGAGGTCTCCCTCAATCCTTCTCTTCTCCAAGCTGAACAAGCCCAATTCCTTCAACCTTTCCTCACAGGAGAGGTGCTCCAGCCCTCTGACCATCTTAGTGCCCTCCTCTGGACCCATTCCAAAAGTTCTGTGTCTTTCTTGTGCTGGGGACCCCAGGCCCCTCCAGTGGACACACTCTACATTATAAACAAAACAAACCCAAACCACAACAGCAAAAATAGAACAGATAAATTCCTTCAGAGTGAGAAAAAAAGAAGTTCAGTCTGTATTCGATGCTTAAAGCCAACGTAACACATCTTTCACCTCAATTACCAAACTAGATCACATTCACCAATAAAAAAAGCTCTGAAAATATCTGTATTCGCGTTGGACAGATTTCAGAAGGAAAGAGAAAATGGTTTTTGTTTTACTTTTGACTTCTTTCAAATGTCTCTTAACATTTTGACCAAAAACTCCGATGCATAACCTTAATGCAGCGTTGTTTAAAGTTACATGTAAAATATTTAGCAGATAGCACTAATGTGGAGGAAGGGAAGTAAATGAGACTCCTTAACTGGTGAAAGGTGCAGCACAAACACCTGGGAGCAGAGCCACCACTGCTCAGACACCTTTGCCTGCTTTTGCACGTAAGCAGCATTTTGTTCAGTGCAGTTCATTCATCTAATTCATTTCAATGACTTTTTCACTGAAAAGCTGAAAAAACAACTGGGAGTGGGAAAAAAACAAAACAAAACAAAAAAAAAAACAGCAAGAAAGCTTGTTTTCTCCTCTTTTAATCTGTGAATAAAACCAAGGTAAGAGAATAAAGATCTGCCAACTTTGAAACCTTGAAGGACACAGTATCCAGAAACAGCTCAGTTCATTAACTGCAGATAATGCTTTCTTTGTTTAACGAATCAGTTTTAAAATGTAAAACATTTTTAAGATGTTTTCCTCTGTTTTGTTTTTAACTGGCATTTTAAGATAGCTACATTTAAACACAATTGCAGAGCAGTGAGCTTTGGTTTTTCACTTTCAGTGCCAATCCTTATCTATACAGAGCTTGTTTGCCATTTCTGGAAAATAAAAGCATTAGGAACTTAAATAAGGATTTGTTCAATTACGTTCCTGCCTAAAGACACGTTCCTGCCCTACTTACCCTGCTAGTCAAGCATTTCCCCTCCTGCCCAAAGCAAAAAATTAAGAAATTAACTTAAGAGCTCTGCTTGTTTGCAAATAAACATGCCTCAAATAGTTACCAGCCAATGAAAATCAACCTGTCTTTACAAAAATAATGAAAGTACAATCCAAAACAAGATTAAAATCAATGATTTAAATCAAAGCTCCCTCTTGCAGATGTAAATCAGTGATTTAAATCACCAGTTTTGATCAATTCACTCATTTGCATAACCTTGATCGTTTATCCCTTAAAACACCATCTTGGAGCCAAAGCCAGTTGGATGCTTCTTCAAATCTCAATTCACTCAGCATTAATAAGGGTGGTTTTTTGGTCGTTTTTATTTAAAAAAAAAAAAAATTATAAAATTTGCTGTCAACTAATTCATTTCATTATTGATGTCTAATCACATTGGAAATGTTAACGTGGTCTAAAAGACAAATAAAGGCACATTCTGCAGCCATCCCAAGTAAAACCAGAAATACATTTACAGCTGACAGTGGCTCTGCAGCTATCCTTACTGTCAAACACATAAGCAAACCTGCTGATGGGACAAACAAGTGTTTACAAGTTCCCCTCAGCCCATCAATTATCTTTAATACAGTTGGGTAGCTAGGGGCTATTGATCTACAGTGGTAAATTTTCACAGCATGCTGTTTTCCTGCATTGATCAGTGGAGCAAAGCATGGATTAACATAGCGTAGGCTCCGCTTCATTAAAGAAAAACTGCCTTTTCTAAAGGCAACTGAAACATTAGCCAGCACCTCCCAGCCCCATGCTCATGGAAAAAGGTTTCACCCTCCAGTTCAACCTGACTTAGTTCAGCACTGCCTATACAAAGTACTTCTGATGTCACAGGATCTCCTGAGATAGAAGGACCCTCAAGGACCACTGAGTCCAACTCCTGGCAGCACACAGGACTCCCCAAAAATCAGTCTGTGTCTGAGAGCTTTGTCCAAAATGCTCATAGATCACCGCCAGCTGCAATCATTGGGCCTGGTTTCCCCACTCCTCAGGCTACATGAACTTTCAGGTGATTCTGATACTGCCCAAATTCTCTTGCAAGCTGCCCTTCAGAATACCTCCATTCCATGCTTTTGCCTTCATCCTCTCATTCAGGAAAAGGAAATGTTGGAGAAACTGGAAAGAGATGAGTACATTAAGGGAACTTGGATCTCATGATCCAAGTTCTTTAAAGTGAGAGTGGTGAGGTGCTGGAACAGCTGCCCAGAGAGGCTGTGGATGCCCCGTCCATCCCTGGAGGTGTTGAAGGCCAGGTTGGATGGGGCCCTGGGCAGCCTGGGCTGCTATGAAATGTGGAGGTTGGTGGCCCTGCATGTGGCAGGGGGTTGGAGCTCCATGATCCTTGAAGTCCCTTCCACCTGGGCCAATCTGTGATTCTATGATCATACAAATTCTATTTAAAACTGATCAAGTACCCTGGGACAGCAGAGCAATCTGCAACCAAGAATTCAGAAGGTGTTGTGCACGTGTAACACTTCACACAACACACAGCTCTCAAAAATGAAGAGTAAACATGGAGTACTTTTACCTTTTCAAGTGTATACGGAAAAACAAGATAATCTTTGGAGTATGAAGATGATTATTTTTTTTAAACCACAAACATTTTGAAGCTCAAAGCTAATATCTAGCATGGTCATTTCGATCTGATTTCAGTATATGTCAGCTTAAAACATCACAGTACTTGAAAGATGGAACAGCACTACAACTTCACTGCATTTGAGAACGCAAGGCCCCAGGTGGGCTCTCCCACTCAGCAGTCAGGGTGGATTTAGCAGGATTACCAGCACTCTGAAGTGTTCTGGGGATCACTGCCCAAGTGATATCCCCAATACATATTCACTAAACAGAGTTTTCCCTACATCTGTGTACCCTCAAATCCCTGTAGATAACAGACCACCATTTTTCTCCCCGAGCACTGTAAGAAGTAGACAAAGCTTAATCATTTTAGGAAGGAAAACAGTCCAGACACAGGAGTAGGAAAAGTTAATATTTTAAAAGGAGATAAAATAAAACTCTTATGGCACATAGACATTTCCTGCTTCAAGATTTCAGAACTTCATTCTTCAATACACTCAGAAACTGAGAGCCGCCACAAACAGATACCTGCATTTGTTTCCAACTTTGTTTTTTTCCCCCTACTCCTCCCAATTTATTTTTAACTTCTGCACAGAAGTTGCATCTGTTAAGAATGCTTATTTTGCAAACTGAGCTCCTGCTCCAGCAACTGCAGGGCGACTTTCCTATCTTGCCTGCAGCGGAGCTCAAACCATTTCTTATTCTACGCACTAGTTCCAATTTTAGCACTTCCTTGCTGCAGCTCCACCATCCACTCAAGACCCACTGCTTTGTCAGTAAAAGGATATACTGCTGCCATCTTAAATAGCCCACGAGAGCTAGAAAGAAGGAGTCAGTACGAGGAGATGCTCTATGTTTACCTTGCATTTAAAGCCTTTAGAAGTTAAAGGAGTACTATGAATGATGCCAGGGCAAGCATTATCTGAAAAGATAAACAAGCTGAAAATAGCAGGCAGAGAGCCCTGCTCCACGGCCAGCACTCTGCCCTGAACCTTCCACAGAGGCAGGTTTAACAGTTCCTTCCCTGAGACTCATCCTTATAACGTACAGGGTAGGCACAAGAGAAGAAAACAAACAAAATTCTATCATTTAAACAGCCCGAGGACTTCACACAGACGTTATCTTTGGAGCACACTCCTCAGTGCGTTGCTTGTAGTGAGCTCTTTTCTGCATCAGCTTCCAGGACATAAATGTGAACTTGCGGGTGCAGTGCTATCCCCCAAAGTCCTGACGATGCCACACGACAGAGGATGGAATCCCAGAACACAGAATCACACAGAATGGCCAGGGTTGGAAGGATCACGAAGCTCCAGCTTCCCTGCCACATGCAGGGCCACCAACCTCCCCACTTCATACCAGCCCAGGCTGCCCAGGGCCCCATTCAACCTGGCCTTGAACACCTCCAGGAATGGATGGGGCATCCACAGTCTGAGTCAGAAGGGACTTCAAATCCTGCCCAGTCCCAGCCCCTGCTGTGGGCAGGGACTGCTCCCCCAGCCCAGAGCCCATCCCTGGCCTCGGGCACTGCTGGCAATGGGGCGCCCACAGCTCTCCAGGTAGCTTCAGTCAGTGCCTCACTGCCCTCAAAATTAACAGTTGCTTCTTAATAGCTAGTCTAAACCCACCCTCAAAGCCGTTATCCCTTGTCCCAGTCACCAGACTCCCTGATGAAGATTCTCTCCCATGGATGCACAGCACCATGTGACTAAGGAGACCAATATTAAATATATTAACAAAGCAAGTAAGATACATATTTTTCAAACATTTTTACAAAGGAAAAGGAATATCAAGCCAGTGAACTGGTGGAAGTCACTTGGTAAGCACTAGAACTAGTGTTTGATTGAATGCCAGCCCATCTTTCAAGCAGTATCCTTGCCTGCAAGTACAAAAGAACAAACATTTTCTTTTTAACTTTGCTTATTTAGCTCAGTTCAATGAGTACAGATTTCAAAGTTGAGACACCAGTTGGGAATTCAAAAAGCAGGAAAAACAGTTTCTCGTTTTATTTTTATTCCTCATTTAAAAGCAAGTTGATGAGCTCCGCTAGTTCTATGTTTCTGAAGGGCAAGGTAACAAGAAATTAAGTGAAATTTACCTTTCACAGTCAAAACTCACTGCATTTAATAAGTTTATTTTAAAAGAAAATCTGTACTTTGACACAACTGTACCAGCCATGAAGCTAAGTAAAACTGTGCTGTCAATTGAATCCCAATTTCCATCCAAATGTAACTTGACGTGATTTCGACATAAAAGCCAGCTGGGAAATATGACTAAACTAACTATTTTCTAATTCAGCATGTAATAAGTGCATGGGAAGTAATGCAATTGGTTAGGTTTTTGTAACACCTGTCAGGGAACTGAAAGATATCAACACAACTCTACTTTTCTTTTACAATAAGCAAGAAATACACGTGCAAAACTAAGTTCAGTTATTCAACCCAAAGTTTCTAGCCTGCTATTTAAGCCACTTTGATTTAAATCAATCCCTGTGCCACAGTGCTAACTTTGACAACTGACACGGTGATACAAACAGCATCCTTCAAAGCCATCCTTGGGTTAATACACACTCGTGTGACACACTTATGGGGCAGGAGAATGGCTGGGAGCTACCTAACGGATCAGACAAGCATATTATGAATATTTACACCTACACACAACAGGTCTGCCACAATTAACTCTCCAAGCATTCCCATACAAAGGCATTGCCTGCCTCATCTAGTGGCAATTCAAAGAATCACAGAATGGTTGGGTTGGAAGGGACTTCAAGGATCAGGAAGCTCCAACCCCCTGCCACATGCAGGGCCACCAACCTCCACATTTCAGAGCAGCCCAGGCTGCCCAGGGCCCCATCCAACCTGGCCTTGAACACCTCCAGGGATGGACGGGGCATCCACAGCCTCTCTGGGCAGCTGTTCCAGCACCTCACCACTCTCATAGGAAAGAACTTTCCCCTGACATCCAACCTAAATCTTCCCTCCTTAAAACCATTTTCCCTTGTCCCCTTGTCTCTTTCTATGATACTAAGGGGGTGGGGGGGGAGGGGGAAATTACATTAATTACATGAAATTCAAACAAACAAAAGCACTCACCCTTTATGAAGGAACAAACAACAACAACACAAATACAGACCACATTCTTGTATCACACGGGACATGGAGGAAATGCTCAGACAGTTCTAGTAAGTTGTTTCTAAGAATTAAACCAGGCTTTGATCAGGCAAAGTTGATTACTGCCATTCTAGGAAGCTGCAAATGCAGCATCAATAGTTTGAGGGAAACATTTACTCAGTGACGGGAAGTTTTAGCCTGAATAAGGAATAAGAGAAGGCAATTGATGGTATTTCATATCAGACCTTGAGCCGATTCAAGACACCAAGATAAGCCACCATGAGCCAACCTCAAGCACCAAAGCTATCGAGCACCCACATGGTCACACACAGTAGATGAATAACTTGAACTCTGGCCATTCAAAGAACCACTTCCCTGAGTTTAGTTTAAAACAAATGACCAGTGATGTGCAACGTTTTCATCCAGATCTGCTTCCATATGAACCCACAGTTCCTGTGAGCTTACGTGACCATGGCTGTTCCACCAGCAGTCCAAGAGCACAGCAGCACAGCATGGGCTTCACTATGCAAAGCCACACACGAGCACACTGCTTTCAGGGATGTTCTCCATGGGCCTCGTCTGCACAAATTGGAAGGATTAGATCAAACCTCAGAGAAATGTACATAAATCTGCACAAGCTCAGTGTCACTCCACACGTACCTTACTCTGTTTCATCTTAAGTTGCTTCCCCACCACCTCAAACTTGTCTCTCCCTGTGCAGGAGCTCCCATGCACAGCAAGGTGCCACCCATGACTTGACCTGCAGCCACTACCATGCATATAAATAAGAACGATTTACACCTGTCTGTAATTTTATACGTTGTAACTTACCTATGTAGATCGTAAGTAGATGTAAATGTATTTGTATATGTAAATTGGCATATCTATATGCACAAATCACCAATTGTGCTCCACATCTGAAAGCTTCTCCCAGCCATTCAATAAACCTTGCAGCCAGAACCAGACACACTTTGTTTTTATAAAGTCTGCAACCAAACCTTAAAATAAATAATAAAAAGGTCATAATTCATCATCCTGACATCAAATCAGCAGATTGCTATTTCAGTATATCAGAGTGATGGATACAGACTTCTTTTAAGTACAGTTTAGTCTGCATTATTACCAGAGCATTTATTGTTGCCTTTAAGACAGTTTCTTTAAGATGCCACGCGTGATAAGAGAAACACTAATTGTTCCCCCTGCTGCCTGGAGCTGTGAGCCCCCTGTTCAGCAAAAATACAGAAAAAGAAAAGAATTGTACCCCCAAAAATCATGACTGGGAAAGCGACAAGACAGTAGATGCTGGAAAAGCAGCTTTTTCCTTCTTACTTATCTTCCCTTGCTTACCAGTTGATCTCATAACCACCTTTTATTGACCAGGAATTAAATCCCTCTCAGCAGCCAAACTGTTCTGAACAAAGCCCCACACACCACCAAACAACTCCACCCACTGCTCCTCATCTTGCCATTCACTTCACTACATTTGCTTCTGATTGGGTGAGATAAAAAAAGAAGCTATTTGTTTCCCTAAATGCAAGCTCTGATCTGGTGATCAAACACTATTCAATAAATGAACACACATTCTCAGCTATAAGTCACACATATATTATTCTAAGCAGTAGAGCCCAGGGACAGCTATCAATTCTCATTACAGCCCTAGGTGGTGGCAAAACCCATCCCTTACAGATGGAGCTACCAAGGCAGTGGGCTGCACCCAACGAGGTCTGCCAGCTGCCTATGAAGTGTTACAAAACCTGCCTGCTATCTACAGCCTTTCCTTTTGCCTAATGTGGTTTAAGTTCATATTTCTTAAATCTAAGAAAAAAAACAATCCAGCTTTCTCAGAGCAAACCCATGGGCCCACCTTGTAGCCTGCTACCACTTGCATGAACTTGTGGTAAAGTCATAAAACCATTAACTCTTTCAGTAAAACTTATTCTTAATTCAAAATATTGATTAAGAAGAGCTGTACTTCTTCAGCTTTTAAGACGAGGCTGGGAAACACTGACAGCAGTCAAGAACTAGCTCATATCCAGAGTCCAGAACACTTGATTTTGCTTAAACAAGGTTCCTTGGCTCCTGGGTTCTTTGTCTGTCTTCTGATAGCCTAGTTAGCCTGCACAGGAACAGAGAAAACCCCCAGCAGAGAGTGAAGATGAGGGTGAGCAGCTGGTAGGAAATACCAGTGAAGCCCTTGCCAGGGGATTGACCTGCCTTAGTAAGTGCCCCTTCTTTACCCTATTCCTTGCCCATCTTCTAGGTTACCCACATAATTTCTTTGGTTACTGCAAAAACAGAAGGAGTTGTGCATGCAAGAAGCAGCCCTCAGGCATAGCAGTATACACTCTTTACATTTAAAAAAAAAAAAAAAAAAAAAAAAAAGCCAATGCTAGCCAGTTAGATAACTGCATCAACCCAGGAAGGGACTTTGTCCTTTCTGTGAGAATACTACTGCATGTTCTTCAGAATATTTACAAGTAGGACTGTTCTTATCATCTGCACAGGCCAATGAGTCCCTGTCACTCTTTCACTCGGGATGGAAGCTCATATGCAAGAGTAGGAGTTTGTAACCACACACACAGATGTGTGGAAACAGAGTAATAGATAAACAATTGTACCATATAAGGCCATAATTCCACCCATCAGGAAAGAATGGGAGTAACTCCAGGTAATGGAACTGTTCATACATATTCACACAAATAATCTCAGCTTCCATCCTGACATTAATACAAGAACAGTCTTATGCAGCTTCAAATCTTCCCCTGGAGAAACAACATCGCAAGAGCAGAATGAAAGGAAACAATGTGTAGAAAAGAATGATTGTAGCCCTGCCTGCTATTTAAGCTAGGCTGATTAATCTTTAAGATCTAGCAGCTTTTCAGATTTTTGCCTCTCCTCCCTCCCCCTTCTTTTTATCAGTGGTTTAAAGAAACAGCACACTGGGCTCAACTACACCCAGCACATACACACACAAATCCCACAGTCCAAAGGCAACAGAGCACATAAAAACCAGCCCACCAGGGCATGTTCAGAGTGGAATAAAACTTAAGGGAAAACTGGCACGAATGGATCTCAAAGAGATACCTCAAGACGAGCAAGCACAGCCCTTCAGAAACCATGGGACAGCAAGGAATTTTGCTGTGTTACTGAACCAGAGCAGTCGAGGTTCATGCCTACAGGCTTTTCTCTGCAAAAGAGAGAGCCTGTGTCCTGGCAAGGTGGGAAAGAAAGGAAAGGAAACCAACATATTATCCAATGACAGTTTGCTTTCTTTCATATGCTCTGAAGTATGTGTGGCAAGGTGGGAAAGGAAGGCAAGAGGAAGTTATTCAGTGAAGAAATATGAATGAACAGAAGGCCCTTATCAGGAGGTCACTCCCGTAATACCTAGAGCAGGGCTGCTTTGTTCTCAGCAATGAGCAAACACACAGAGACAGACCATCCCCTTCCTGGAAACAGCCTCCAGCCTGAAGGCCTAACTGCAAGGCTGGTTAAAATAGCCTCGGCCATGTTCTCAGGCCTAGCTTGAAGTGCACAGCAGCCTCCAGCAGACCAGTGGGACCCCATTTATGTGGAACACACAGCAGAACCATGCAAAAAAAAACACCCCAAACTAACCACAAATATGAATCACAGTGCTGAAGATTTCTAGGGAAGACAACAGAGAAGCAGACCACCACCAATGACTGGGATACAACCCCACATCTCAGCTCAAACACAACCTAAAGGCTGTCTGCCTCTGCTAGGAAAACACCACCTATATAAGACAAATTGGTGCAATGCACACGTTCCACAAAACCCCAGCTTACACAGTAAAGAGAATATATATTTGCTTTGATCTCAAGCTGCCCCATGAATTTTTAATACCACAGCTGTAAAGCAAGAATCTTTGGGTAGAAATCAGCAGAAGCAGTGGAACTCGAGCACGCTACTCATTTTGGGTTAAGAAAATCCATTTCCAATGCATTCCTATTAGAACCATTAGCAGTCTCACACAAGGAGGAATGCAAATGTCATTCACAGCAGTGTAGCTGCAGATTATTCTCCTCAGCCTACCGCTCTCCCTTGCTTTCTCCAAAACAGAGCAAGTAAGGAACCATTCAATCTATTTTGTTGTCTTTGCTCCTATTAGCAGAGATGATGCTCAGTTCAGATTCTGCTGTCCTCTCATTTTGCTTTTTGTTGGAAATAAGTCTCAACTTTTCTTCCTCTCCCAGGAAGAACTTTAAACCAAAAGTGCTGAAGAAAATACTTCTCTACTACGTACCACAAATAGGTTACAGCTTCAAGTGCAAAGGGACAAAGAAACCGAAATGTTTTTATATGCATACATCAAAATAAAATCAGAAAAGATAAACGTTGGTGAAAGGAACTAATCCTTGTGCTTCCAATGATGTAACTAATGGAAACAACATTGCAGTGCTGTTTCTGGTTCCTTTTCCCTCAGTTAAAGAATTAGCACTGCTGTACCGTGTTAGAAATGGTGTTTGCACATATTCTGTATAAAAGTAATGCTTTAGGTAAACTGAGAGGCAGTCATGCTCCAAAACTCTGAGGCTGTCAAATACATGTGGGTGGTGGGGGGGGTGGGAAAAGAAAGGTGAGTATCCTTAGTGAAGACTAGAAACTCTCTTAGAGAGATCACTGCAGCCACAAAAGCAAGCTCACATTGTAGCATTTACATAGAAAAAATGGGTTTCAGAAAATACAGTATTGAGACAGAGAGCATGATCCAACAGTATGAGGGGACAGGAAAGAAGACATAACTGCAGTGCTAATACAATGAGCAAGAGAACGGAAAGCCTACTGGGATCTAGAGGTGTATAGCTTATAAGGGAGGGAAATGACAAACAGCACACACCAGACCAAAAAGCTACCAACAGATCAGAAAACAACCTCAGCTTTCTAAAGGACAGCAGACTCAGTTTTTATGTACAAAGAGTACACAGAACAGGAGTTAAACAGTAACAGAGAGTCCTATAGATGTTTGCAGATAACCTAAAATGCAGAGACTTGCTGCTGTCATTCTGTAACACTCATGCTACTTTGGACACAGAGATGCAGTTTCCCAGACTTGCACGTGTCAGTGAAAAGCTGGGCCGTGCACCTCTCCACTGCCACCACCCCTCAGGAGGCCCTGCAGCCCAGGCAGCAGCTTGTGTGAGTGCTGCCCACTCACTGTGGGCAGAAACTGTCTGGGCCACACCAGATGTGAAGCTGTGCACAGGTCTGTATTACCCCAGCCAACTTCGTGTGAGCCAAGTGTGTGACCGAACACGGAGATAAGTGAGGATGGCAACTTCAGGAGGGGGGAAGTGGGGAAGTGGGGAGAGATTGCTTACTGTCCAGTAGAGGTGACTTAAATGACAGTATTTGTTCACCCCTTAAGTGGTGGTATAAGACAGGACTGAATTGTGGTATCAGAAAGAAAAGAAAAAGAACAAAAGTGACTTGAAGGCATTTGCTCACCAGGAACTGAACTATGAAGATCTCACTCCACAAAGGGCACCCAGCCTCCAGGTATGCAACACTGAATAGGTGAACACTGCAATGGTCACAGCTGGGAATGGCAGCTTGTTTAGACAAAGGCTCTATTAAGGATTGAACTTGCATAGGCCCCTCTTTGACTGGAATAGATGGGATACAAAAGCTATACTGAAAGCCTGAACCAGGCTGTGTGGATATCTTCAAGTACATACTGGTATCAGTGTTCACCCCGTCCTTAGAGTCATTCCTCAGCATCCACAGCTGCACTGTGCTTTAAAGAAGGCAAACTTCTGACCTGACCAGCACTGCCTTTCATTTATTATACCTGATTTTAACACAACTTAGACTCCACATCGTGATGTGCACCTCTGAAGTAAATCTTACCATGCTCATCCACCTATATCCAGGGAAGCACTGTTGTTACTGTAGATCAGGGTCTTGCTTAAAGCTGTATTTTCAAGACATACCCTTATTTTTAGGTGCATGCACCAATGCAGCAAAGCAGGAACTTCACTTAATTCACAGAAATCTGCCACATAAAACTCCAGTTAAGCAACTGCCTTCTAACTCTCCCCTGTGCCAGTTACAGACAGCATTAAGTCCAGCAGGACAAATCCATCTCAGAGCTACTATCAAAGACTTTAGAAAGCCCACCTTTCAAAAGTAGGAAAAGGGAAATAGCGGACAGGATGAAAAATGCCAGGGTTTATCTATACAAAACAATTATTGTAGTTTCTCCATTTTACTGAGTTCCCCAACACACCACTGAATTGCTCAGGTTGGACTGCACCTCATTCCCTAACAATGCAATAAATAAATGTGCAAGCACACGATGATCCACATGGACCTTGTTGGTACTGGTGCAACACATGGACTACAAAGACATTTCTTCCCCTAAGAAGATGACCTTTCTAAGGACTATGAGGTAGGCATTTTGATCTAGTGGCTTCAGGAACCTGAGAACATCACTAAATCAATTTTGTACTGTGGCTGACGAAAGCTCAAGTTAAAATGGATTTTAAGCTTTGCCTGTAACTGGAAACTAACTGCAAAAACGCAGGAACAAGTATGAAAAAGATTGTCCATAGGTGTTGGGAGAAGGGATAAGAAAGAATCAAGATGGAATGGGAGAAATATTAATTGCAGTTTAATTGGATTCTGCAAACAACAGGCATGGACAAGTTTCTCATTGCTCTGAATGCACAGAGCTCAGTCCCAGCATATCCAAAGCAATGCGGGGGGGCTCAGGACTGCCCAAATCACATCTCCACACAATTGTACCTCAGAATTCATAGCTCCTCTCTTTAACATTTAAAAACTAAATTACATTTGCAGCCACGATGTGCTGCCCTGAGCCTGCTGTCTTTTTTCAGAAGTAATTCTTAACAGAAGACTGAAGGACTATTCTCTTCATACAGTTGTTTGCAGGAAATTTAACACATGCTGTTAATAAGAAGGTCCACGCTATGGACTTGGATTTCTGGAGTGGGCAAGGAGAAAAAAAAAAAGCATTTCAATTCCTGCACTGTGCAGTTCTCTATACCCAAGAGACAGCAACCATGGGAAGCAGCACCCAAGAGAGCACCAGAAGCAGATTTCCAAGCAGACTTTACTATGAAGGGCAGGGGGGGGGGAAGGCTGAAAAGTAAATTGTTTCATCAAATAATTGCAGGAAGGGCCAATGTCTCCTTTGGAAAGTGGACAGTAAACCTGTCAAAAGCAAAAACAATGCAGAATTAATTATGATTAAGTATGAAAGGTCTTAGAGCTCTGTGATCACTTGTTAATTAAAAAAGGAAATTTCCTTAATAGAGTTCCAGTTTAGTTGTTGCAAAACCCAGAGAGCACTCCCACTACCTCTAACATTTGTTATATCTTGTTTTAAAGGCTCACACACAAAAAAGCACTGAAACTTCATGGAAATTAAAGACACTCTGGCACTAGTTTTATTCCACACTTAGATATCTGAACTCACATAAAACACACGAGAACCTTCATCAACTCATTTTGTTTTACAGGTTTGACAAATCACAGAAAAGTAAATAGCTTACTATCTAACCTTTGTTAGCGTAAAGGAGCTCCTTGAAGAAAGCTTTGGAGTGGCTTGAAGAGGAAGGTTTTACTTTGCTATCCACTGGGTAAGAGGCAAGACACAGTCCTGATGTGCAAGAGGTACAAGAGGCAAGGGTGGTGGCCGTCTCCCTTCATCTCCTGCTTCTCCCCTTTCTGTGAAAATGTCAACACTGGAAACTAAACGCACCTTAAACTCCATTTCTGCTCCCACCTAACTGGTACATTTCGTGAGGGACAGAAGAAAATGAAGGCTTGCCCTGCCTACCTTTTCCACACTGTTCTGCAAAACAGGGGATAGGAAAACCTTTAAGAAAAATCTGGGTTTGTAGCACCCTGTCATGGCTGGAAGATCTATGTCCTTTCAGAAAAAGTTCTTTCTTCACAGCATGTACAAGCCATTGATAAAGGAAACCACAAAAACAGCATCTTGGACAGGGTAAAGTAGAATAAATGAAAGATAAAGGAGAATTAAAGGCTTTAAATCCACCTTTCCACTGAAGTGGGGCACCTTTCTGTGGGGCTGAAAGTAGGCAGCTCCATCATATCACTGTTTTAAGGCTTATAACACCTTTGCTGGAGTGAGGTTCCAGGCAGCAAGTCCTTTAGGAACAGGAGAAGCAGAGAGGACAGCCACGAGTGCTCCACAGTCACTGACCTCCAAATACCTGGGACCAAACAACTCTAAATTACAAAGCAAATCTAAATAATCTGAGGCTTGAATCTGCCTCAAAGACACGCAAAGCTCCTGTGTGCCCTATTCCATTCAAGATGCCATTTGTAGCAAAGTTTCTACTCTTGAAACTCGCATTTTACATTGAATTGAAAAGGCTGGAGAGAACTTCATGTTGCAGCAACTGAAAAGGGAGTAGCTGCACCACTGCTGGTACCCTCAGACATTAGCCACGTTGTTCAGAAAACAGTTTTAATACACAAAGGTGACATTTTAAGAATTTTAATAATTTTGAATGATACCTCATGTGCTAGATGCATAAAAAGGTTAAAGAAACATAGTTTGCATTTTAAAATGCTTTAGTGAAAACACATGAATTATCTTTATTAAATAAATTGAACCTTGTGTCCTCTACTGAAAGATTTTTGTATTAGTCAACCTCATTCCGCATTTTTTTCCACCTTATGTTATGAGAGGGAAACAAGCATTTTTGCATTTATAGCTCCTAAATGGTTTCTCAGTATGGAATTAAATAGCCTGTGATCTCAATTATCTGAATATGAAAATGAAGAAAATATTCTCTACGCACACGCAAGAGTAGCTACTACTGTCAAAAGGTGGCTTACTACTTCATCAGATTCTGGTTCCATGTGCTCAGCCAACAGTGACTCCCATCACTTCAATGCCTTCACTTCATCTCAGATATCCAAAGTAAAACTACATTGCCTAGATGCTGTTCAAATCCACTGCAAGAAACAGAGGCATTGCATTAGATGTCAATAACATATGGGGTTAAGAAAAGGTATATACGTGTGTATCTTTTCTTTTTTAATTAAAAAGACAATTTTGAATCCAGGTTGTGAACAAAAGTCTATAAGAAAGCAAGCAAAATTACAGAGTGGAGATGCTGTTTTTTTTAGCTAACTGCTGTTGTATTAGCTAACAACCAACAACCTATTTTCATTCTTATCAAAGACACCTGTATCCACCTGCTATTAAATGGATCTGCTGTCTGCAAACTAGACAGAGTTTTCAGCCTCCTGATAAGTGGTGAATTCGGCCCTTCAGGATCATGAAGAGTCCATGCCCTGGAATTTTAACACCCTCTTGGAGCAATATTGAAACCGCCCATCAGTGTAAGCAAAGGCAATCTAAACGGAGTGCCTTGATGGGCACTAAGTCTTTACCTCCAGAGCTATCTCCTGTCTGCATACTTGTACAGTGCTTAGCACCTCAGGGCCCAGCTCCAGTAATGCTCTCAAACCGCAATCACGTCACTCTAATCTTCATCTTAAGTATTTTATCAGCAATTTATGAGCAAGCTTAACCCACCTAAGCAACCAAGTATGAAGACCGAAAAAAGAACTGGATCCCAGCTTTCCAGTTATACAAGCCTCAGAGCAGGGAAGATAACACCTAGCAAGTTCCACATTCCAGAAACAAAATCCTGTGGAAGAAGGGGAGGTGGGAAGGAGAAAAAAAGAGGGATGAGCTTCTCATAGCACTGCAATGCCACAGGAAAGCGCCACGTTTAATGTAATCAAGCTCTACGTTGCAGCCATATGGAAACAATTTCAGTCAATAAACAACTCCTGCAAGAAGACAGCAGAGGAACAGAAAAATCAGATACCGAATACCGAGTTAGTGAGGAGGCAGGAAAGCCGCTGTAAGAAATATTTATGAGCACAAAACAGCACACATTTCTGAGTCTCTCTTACTTGTCTTAAACTTCCACTGGGCCGCACCTCAGATTTCAAGCAGTAAAACAGCACGGCTCTTTTAAAGTACCTTTTCCAGCCTCCAAAACGCTGTCTCTCAGTCCTCCTCTCTTTCGTGCCCCCTTCCAAACCTTTTTTCAAAGCCTATCTCTCTGGCGGCTTTCCCACCCGATCGCCAGAGAGGAAGCAGACATCCCAAACTTCAGACACATGCCTGACCCCTCCGCATTTCAGCTGACTGGACTGCAGGTTTCAAAACAGATGCTTTTCAATGGAGCAAGTCCTTTCACATACCTTTAAAGGAAAGAAAAAAAAAAAAAAGAAAAAGGAAAGCCAACAACAACAAAGCTACCTACATCACTTGTTACTGACAATGGTAATGATTTAAATGGCATTTAAATCAGCTTTGGTTTCAGGATCCCCACCATCCTAAAAAGCAACAACATAAATACTGCCTGTCTACCAGAGAGATACATTCATGTGCAGTACTGATTACAGCTGCAACATGGAGGCAGTAAAGGCTAAATCAGTTTGGCATAGGAAGAGGGAATTCAAAGGAACAGCCAAGTGAAGGCAGCTGCGTTTTTAACAAAAAGTAACAAGGCACATTGCTACGAATACAACAGAATTGACTTGAGTGTGACAAGGTGACACCAATATTTAACAGAACACTGCCCACGGAATGAACTGAGGGCTAACTCACAAGTGTCTCCCAAAGTAGGTATCTGTAAGAGTTAGAAGTTCTCCTCTCCCACCCAGCTGTGCAATCTGCCAGAGATGCACCATGGCATTCCCAAGAGCACTCCGCTTTTGTACTTGTGGCCATTCAGGAATAAAACACCATAGGATGCTCCTCTTACCAATCAATTTTTTTTAAAATGAGGGATTTTCTGGAACCCACCATTCAGGATGGCTGCTCATGTTATGCTAACGCTCAAAAAAGGGATGGAGCAAACCCAGAGCACTGTGCAGTTGGCCAGCAGCGTGCCAGCCCAGGCAAGCCAACAGAGCAAAGATTATCCCACTAAAGAATTAGAGAACAGGGACAGCAGTAATGCCAGTCAGCATGTACTCGTGGAAAAAAATGCCTTGATAAAAGGCTAACTTCACTCCTTAAGATTACAAACGTAGTCAAACAGAATGAATTATGTCCACAGAGTGTACTTGGGTTCCAGTGGAGATCCATGTCAGCTGCTCCATACCGACTGGTGCTTTCTGAGAGCCGCCTGTTAGCGTTCTCCATGTACTCTCTGGTACTGCACCATGTCAATTCTTTTTTGTCACTAAATTTCAAGTCTGATGCAGTTCAACGTTTTGCACTGCAGATAGAAATCTGTGACCGTCACCATGCCTATGGGAGCAGTACATCACTGTGAGGAAAGGACAGCCAAAGAAAGAGGTCCGAATATCTGCTTTAACCGTGCCCAGAAAAGCAAAATGAATCTGAAAACAAAGGCAAATTCGTAAACTAAGAAATGCAAACCATAATGTTAAGTGGCAGACTTTATTAGGAAGAACCTCAGGCTCAGAGCAGGATTTCCCTATGCAAAAAGGATCCTACAAACCTTTTAAACAGCTGCATAGTATAAAGGGTCACTGCACTTGATAGTCTGTGTGGATAAGAGGCAGACTGGAACATTCACCATGTTTGGTTTCCACTATGTTAAAAATAAATGGAGACCATGAAGAATCACCGGATGATCTGAGTGCTGGAGAAAATGCCTCAGAGTGAGACTTAAAAGCTCAACTCTGTTTCCTTATCAATTGACTAACGTGATTACAGAGTGTAAGTACCTCCATGGCAAGAAAGCACTGGATACTAAAGGGCTCTAATCTTGTCAGGAAAGTCATAACAAGAACCAGCGGCAGAAGTTAGACAAATTCCAATTAGAATCAGCCACTTACTTGCAGCAGTGAGATGGCACACACTACCAGAAGTGAGGAGTCTGAAATTACTGGAGATGGACATTCAAGGCTGGAAAGCTGTCCAAGCTTTTTTTTTTTTTTTGGCAAACATCGGTTACTGGTCTCAGTTTCAGAGCAAATGATTAAAATTTAAAGACTTGTGATATAAAGCATATAAAACATATCAGACAAGGTGATTTAATTGTCTGTTCTCACCTTAACTTTTATGAATCTCCAATATGTTAACATCATTCTACTTCTACGGGTAAGGAAATTAAGAAGGGAGGGATAAGTTTCAAGTTCAGTAAGTTCCTTCTTTTTCAGATTGCTGTCCTTATCACTACACAGCACTGCTCCATCAAGCAGATGGAGCCCCTGTGAAATGCAGTCAGAGCAAAAACCACCATGAGGTCTGCAAACAATGCATAACACAACTGGGCAGAGCAAACTGGTGATGAACTGCTTACCTCTCCCATCTGTGGCATGAAAAAAATCAGTATTAGCTTAAATAACTACTTCTTATTCTGTGTAAATACACTTATGTCATTCATGTTTATATTACCGAGAGCAGCACGCACCACCACCCAGCCAAGAATCCTCAAATACTTTAGGAACATGCAAACATCTCAACAGCCCTGAAAGGATTGTATTCATGCTACATGCCGGTACACAGGCGAGTCAAGAAGTTTGCCCTGGGTCATAAAGCAAGACTTCCAGCAGAGCCTAGAAACGAGACAGCCCGCTGACATCTCACTGCCAGAAGAACTTTCCTTTTCAACCTCTGAGTACCGCTTAACATGTCAGAGCTGCTGCACACCCAGCAGCTCCAACTCCAAAGCCCCGCCAGTGAAATCACAAAGGGACTTCTAGTGAAAGCTGACATTGTAACCAGAGAATCTGATCATGGCAGAGAAAGTGTCCAAAATAAAGGTCAGAATAAATACCCAAGTAGAAACGGCGCTTGTATTTTATGAACTAACCAAATGCTTTCTGCTTCCATTAGTATTGCAGTACTGCTGGAAGAACAAAAAGCAGATTCAGGGCTTGCTTCAGAGCGCATAAGAAATGGGCAGTTCTAAATGCAGGAAATGACTATATGCTACACTTCCTAATTGATACGACATAGCTTATCAGAAGAATAAAACCAGCTGCTCACAATGCTCACTGAAAGAACAGCCCACAGTATTGTTTCAGTGGGAGTTGTTTTATTGACAAACTTCAGAAAGTGAAAAGAAAAGAAGGTTTCTGAACTGCTAAGTTCAAAAGGGGAGAGGAAACCAAAGCCAGGAATTCAAGGCAAGAGAGACTGAGATGGGGATATTCAGAACCAAACATAATTAATATATTTTGCATGCCTGGCTCGCAAATTACTTCCTTACTCCAATATTAATACCTCATCTACAACCACAGCAGTGAATGGGATTTCTATAAATTTAATCTAACCTCCATAGATTCCTTACACGTACGGAGAACAAAAGAAGGCCCCTCCATCTATGAAGCACATAATAAAATCTGTTTTCCTCCGGCTGCAAAAAATTCTTCCACAGATCTGAAAGCAACACCCAACTCACAAGGCAAACAGCAGCTGGGAGAAAGCATTGCCAACATGCTGCGGACACACACACAAAGCTAGGTCCCTGTCCAGCCAGACCACAGAAGTACTTTATATATAATATATATATATAATATAAAACCTGATTAGCTACACCTGCTGATATGTTTCAGGACAGTGACTGCACTAAAACCACCATGAAATGAAGTAAACGTTCCTATGGAAATTCTGTAGGAAAAAGAGTTAACTGACCTTTCATACACTGGGGCTGCATGGAAAGATGAAGCAGAATTCACTCTGTCAGAAGCACTCCACTACAGCAGTTCCCAGTTTTAAGAGCAGTTTTTAACTTCAAACTCTGCATGCAGCTTTGATTAAAAACTGGGAAAGGGAAATCTGCACACAGACAAGAAGAATAACCAGTCCTAGATTATTTGGTACATAAAGAAGCACATCAAACCTGCAACTGTTCAGTATTTTGGTGTCCAGGTTAACATGGCACTGAATCAAAACTGTAACAATCATGCATGTGCATTCTTACGATAGATTTGAAGTCCAACACTGAAAAACTCCTATGAAACAAAGTAAGAAAAGAAAAGCAACGTAAGAAAAGAGTGCATCCCTTATGGTCTTATAAGAAAACTTATCCCAGTGCTCCTTTTGGTCTGATAGAACGGGAAAAAAAAAAAAAAAACACAAAACACCTAACAGCTTTAAAAGCAATAAAATTAAGAGAATAAATGAGGAAGACAAGTGTCAAACCACAGAAGTCAATGGAAGACGGGAAATTCTCCCATCGCTGTAAAATAAATAAATAAACCTCATTGACTCAGGCATTTGTGCTGAGTGCATTACAAGATTAGCCAAGAAATTCCATGTATTGACAGCAAATTAGTGTATCACAGGTGTAAATGTGCAGCAGCTGGGGAACTGAGGCAGCTGAGTACAACTGACACGGACTCAGTGTGTGGCTCTGAGTCACTCAGCCTTTATGCCTCAGTTTCTCTACCTTTAAAATACTGAGATCTTCATAAAGTACGTAAAGATTCACAGACAAAGGTACAAAGTATTACTTTATCAGGGAGCAGTAAAGGAGGAGGACAGTGGCTCAGCCATAATGAATCAAATCTGAACCATCAGAGTCCTGCTCCAGCAGTGCACCACACAAGTGGTGGCCATAAATCGATCACTTCTGATTAGGTTAGGCTTTACGATGCAGTAATTGTGATAGCAGCAGTTTCATAACTGTGAAACGAGCACTTTGCTCAGCAGCACATTATGCAGGAAGCCCGCATGAACAACGACCTCTTTGGTCAACCTGACTGAACCAGCACAGAACAGAAGCATCCCAAACATAATATACGATTTTTAAAGTTCTCTACCATAGAAGCTCCTCTGGTTGCTTTCACGGCCGCAGGCTAACCCAGTCGAGTGGGAAGAGAGGGGAAGGAAATCAAACAATGCGATTTTTAAGAAAGACCAGAATTCAAGCATTTCTATCTCTCTGTAGCAGGCACAGCACAGAAATAAATGCATTTCTCACAGTGGCAAGATGAAATTTTCACTTGGCCGGCAACTACAGAGCCCATTCTCTGCTCCTCTCTGCGGACCACATGACCGCCTCAATGCATAAGAACATTTTTTGTGCCAGCTCGCAAAGAAGACCACATAGTTAATAGTTTGCAACCTCCTTTCCCCCAGAAGATCTTCAGTGTTGAGTAACAAAATTCCTCACATGATTTCAATGAGAGGGTTCACTTGTCAGAGGCTGCTCCGAGATAGTATCAGATGTCAGGGAGGTGCTGTTTAGATGAAGCTTTCCAACCCTTTCCTTGCAAGGCTCAACTGAAAAAGAAAAAAAACTTCAGGCTATACTTCTTCAAACTGGAAGAAAGGAAAATAATCTCTAGACATTATTTTTAAAATGTGGATGTAAGCCAATTAACGAGAAACACTGCAATTAAAGCCCTGACAAACTGGAGATGGAGGACTGATTACTGCCACAGACTCCACGCAGGACCCTGAGTATCTTAATCCCTCCACACCCTGGTTTGTCACCTGCGAAACCAAAAATAACACTTTCTTTTCATACCTTGTTATTCCTGCTTGCTTTGTTCCCCAATTTATAAGCGCTTGTCCAAACACTCATCTTTAGCACGAACACTGGAAACGGCATTCATACTAACATACAATCAGTCTGCATGACTGAGTGCTCAAATGTGAACTCCTAGTATACTTGGCTGCCCGGCTGCCCTAATCTCTGTACAAGTCAGAAAGGAGTTTTAGTCAACAGAGGAACACTAGAACGCTAAAATACAGTTTATTAATAATCTAATATATAACAACAGCTCTCGGGATGGGAGCTGACCAAAAAAAATTCCATTTCTCATCATTACCTCCTAAAAATCCCACTATAATCATGCCATTGGTCTCACTCCATTGATAATACGCAAGATAATATTATCAGCATAGGTATAATTAAAGGGCAATCCCACAAGGGCTCACATGCAGATCCAACGCCTGCTCCATTAAAATCAGCATCAAGTGAAATCGACTTCAGCGACTTTAGAAGCGACTTTAGAAGTGTCAAAACCGCATAAAGGAAGGGGAGAAAGGACGACACGCTCCTCTGCAGCAGGAATCTCAAGTTGGCAGCATCCCTTCAAGAGCTCCATTTCAAATCCTAAACTTTGCATGAGCTGAGAACTGCTCGCCACAGATCCCAGTGCTGGAATGTGCGTTTCCGTAGCGCCCTTAAAAGCTCAGCACAGAAATCACAGTAAAACACAAGTTGCTTTTTTCAGATTCAATTGCGCAGTTCGTTTGATGGAAATCTGTTCATGTCCTACTGCATGCAACCAAACATCTTCAGAGATGCCTTTATGAAGCGGACGGTTTTTTATTGCTCGTGCTTCTGTTTCATTCATTCTTCCAACTCCTCTCCCAAACACCGTATCCTAAAAGCCCAAATCCCATCTCTGCCTCACTGACGTTCAACAAAGTGCAGTCCCAAAAGTTAACGACAGAAAACATCCGGAAATTCATGCTCAATGGAAATTAATTTTATTACAAATAAAAACCGTGTTAAAAACCAATGTCAGAAGCCCCATTTTCCCAGCTCCAGACACCAAGGAAAACACACATCAAACACTTCCATGAACCACAGATCATCACTATAAAGTAAACGCTTCATAATAAATTCAATTTCCAAACACTGGACGGCTGTGAACTTCTAATATTGCTTTGAAAGAGACCCATAAGGCTCACACAGAATCTGCGTCAGAAGTAGCAGTAAGCTTTCTGCAGCAGACACTGGCTCCTAGTTCTGTGGAATTACCGTATCGCAGTACTGGAGGGATGCATGTTTTCTAGAAAGGTCAACAAAACATAAAAGAATTGCTCAAGATTGCTTAATAAAGTAGCCGTAGAGAGAAACAGGCCTCATCCACACAGTATTTCCTTGAAGATTTCCTTACCATTCTTTAAATACCCTGCAATTTCACCTCTGGTAGCATTCCTGTAACACAGCTGGCAGTCTGCATACCACAATGTCGTCTAGACCTGCTCTGAACAGAGTTGGATGACACAGGAGTAAAAATGCTGATGCCTGTTCGGGTGCCTGCGCTGTGCTGAAGGAACGATAGGAGGAAGAAGAGGCAGAGCTGAACAAGACACAAGTTCCTTGTTCCTCATCTCACGCCCAGGCTCGTCAGACAATCCCGTCAACCATACAGAAAAGTTGTGGCTGTCATGGGGCTAAAGAATAATCTTCACAGAAGGGAAAAAAGCATTCCCAAAGCCCTGTTAGCTGATACAGCATCAAGCACCGCTCTTTCACAGGGGTCTCAGAATGTGCAGCTAACAAACACATCCCTACACTGCTATATCCCGTCCGTTTCTCACTTCTCTCCTACTTCCCTCCCCCACCTGCGTCTCAGAAATGTTTTCTTAGCAATTTGGAAGAGAAATGGCAAAAAGGAAAATGCAAAAACAGAAATAAATTAAGTTTGTTCCCCGCTGTTGAACGATTTGGCCGTAGCATGACAAGAGGAAAAAAAAAATGTTGAGAGTGATAAATCCATATGTACCCACTCCAAACTACACCCGACATCCCAAGGGACCCGATGTAATGGTAAATAAATATAGATGCAGCTCCTACTAATGAGGTAGGGTACAGCAAGGCCAAAGCAAATGCAATCATCTCGGGGAAAAGAACTGCACAGGACTCCTCCTCTCCCATCCATGGAGGAAATCAAATACCAGCCGCACCATCCCAGGAAGAAAGCAGTGTACCTGATGAGCCCTGCAGCAACGAGCTGCACGGGATGCAAGCAGGCACTTCAGGGCTCTGGCAACCAAAGACCATCTGCACAGCACCGACCCTTTCTCTACCAGTTTTCCTTTCTCCAATACAATGTCCTTTACACGCTGCCTTACAGGCAGATTGTAGTTTTCCCCCCAGTTTCCTTCCCCTCCATCCCTATATAGTTGGATTGGGGGGGGGGGGGGGCACGCAGCCGGTGTCCATCAGATCGGCTCCCATGTTGCCAAGCCGTGGTCATCAGGTTAACACTTTCCTCCCTACAAAGTTTAAACCTTCCCAGCTTCAACTCACGTGCATTCTGTACTTAAAGCCACTTATCTGTAGTCCCAATGAGCACAAGAAGAAATTAAGATACACCCGGCTCCACAGTCAGCATGCTTACAGCCTTTATTTTCCTCTTCCTTCTTCCCTTCCCATCCCCAAAAAAGCATTTTGTCCCCTGCACGAGGGGGGAACAACACCACGCATCCACAGCTTTTTTCAGACCCATTGAAAAGAAAGGGGAATAAATAAATAACCATTCCGAAGAAGTACTCTGCAAAACAACCGAAAAACCCACCAGAGGTGGAAGAACTTAGCCCAACCCGCCTCGAATGTGTGATCTGAGCCGAAAAAAACAAGGAGAACAGTACAGAAGTCGGGTTGGCTCAGCCCCGGAGCGGGGCAGGTTGGGTGGGCAGCATCCCCTGTCCTTTCCCCGGCCACGCTGGGCTCAGGGCGCTGCTCAGCCCCGAACGAAGCCGGGCACCCACAGCGCAGCACCGCAGCTGCTCTCCCCGAGAAGTAAGGAATAAACAAGCGGCTGACACCCCGCCCAAACCTTCCGCACGCGTTTTTAAGAACGATTTCTCGCCGGCTCCTTCTTCCCATCCCGCACAAACGAATCCATTCGGGTCGACGCCTTCGCCCTTCCCGAAGCCCTCCCGCAAAGCCCGGGCAGCAGCGTGCCCCTTCCCCCCCCCATATATCCGTAGGAAAGCAGCGGGGTTCCCCCAGAATGGGTGATGGGTCCCTCGGGGGTCGGATCCCGGAAAGGAAAGAGGGGAAAAAGGGCTGAGAGAGAGAAAAGGGGGAGAAGAGAGATGAAGGAGAGGGCCCCCCAGCCCCGCTCGGGGTTCGCAGCCCCTCAGGCGGCCCCAGCCCGAAGTCGGCAGCCAACAACACCAAAACAAGCCGAAAAAAAAAAAAAACCCAAGAAGAATAAAGAAATAAATGAAGGAGCCAGCACCCACCCAGCCTGAGGGGACTCCGCCGCCGCGAGTTCGTCCTCCCCACGCCCGGGAGCGGAGACGAGGGGGGTTGGGGATGGGGGGGGGGGGGGGGGGGGGGGGTCAAACACAAAACAGAATAAAAATACGAAGAAGCAGCAGCGAGCTCCCGGGAAGCCGGGGGCACCTTTCTGCCCGCCCCGCGCCGTCAGGAGCGGCGGAGCCGCGCGGCTGCAACTCGGAGCGCCCAGGGGGCTGCGCCCACCCCCGGCCCACGTCCCCCTCCTCACGCACCCTCGGCTCTCCTCACGCCGCGAATCTCTCTCAAGCGGAGGGTGAGGAGGAGGAAGAGGGGGGGCCCTTCCCCCTCCCACCCTCCCTCCTCGCAGCCCACCCACCCGCCCGCCCTCTCCCCTCGCTCAGCCGCCCCCCCCCCTCCTCGCTTTCCCCCCCGCACCCACACTCACCTCCGGGTGCCGGCGGCTCCTCCGCTTCACCATTGAACGGCCGCCCCCGGCGGGGACCCCCCCCCCGGCGTGAGGGGAGATTAATGGGGGCGCAGCGGGAGGAGAACAATAGTGGGGCGGAAAGCTCTCGGCTGCCGGAGCCCCCCCCGAGGACGGGAACCCCCCTCCCCGTCTCGCTCTCCCTTTCTCTCTGTTGGGTGTTGTTGTTTTTTTTGGGTTTTTTTTTTGGCTCGCTCACACCAGCCTGACTGTCTTTGTCTGTCTGACAAGCGCCATGTTGATATCAACATCCGAGCTCCCACCTGCTGCAGCTGTGAGACCCTGGGACTTGTAGTTCCCCCCTCCCCAGGGTGACGGGGAGCGCCGCCGCTCGCGGACTACAACTCCCAGCATGCCCGGCGGCGCGGCACGCCACGGGAGCGCGGGGCGAAGCGGAGCGCGGACTACGGCTCCCAGCATGCCTCGGGAGGAGCAAGGTGAAACGGGGGGAGGGCGGGCCCGACCATGACGTCATCGCAGGCCGGGGGACTACAAGTCCCGTGATGCTCTAGGGCGGGAAGGGGGAACGGGTAGGCAGGAAGGTTGGGGCAGGATTGTCCCCGTAAATAGAGCCGGGTGAAGCATGAAGCTGGTGAGTGGTGGGGGCTGGCAAGGGGTGAGCCGAGCGGTGCTCTTTGCGCTGGGGTTGCTCTCGGGCTGCGGTACCCGCGGGGTGAGGGAGCTGAGGGGCTCTTCCCGCCCTGTTAACGGCGCGCTGAGGGGGGGGGAGTGGACCCAACCAACAACCGTCCTCCCTCTCCTCCTGGGGTTGGGTGAGGGGCAGGCGGGGGGGTATGGCATCTGGAGCTGTTTCTACAGCAGCTCGCCGTCCAGCGCCCGTGTGGCTTCTGTGGGGCTGCCCCAGAGGCACGTTGCCACGGAAATTGTGCTGCTTTCGTGTTAACGGGATAGCTGAGGAGACCAGCAGCGTTTGCTGTGACATCAAACATCCGATGCGTTTAACCTGATGTCAAACATAACGTTGTGGGTTTGAGGCTAAGGAAGCTTTGTGGAAGTGAACTTGGCTTCTGGGCTTGTTTTGAGACTTAAAGTTCATCACGTTTGTGGTTTAATTGTAAAATTAGTTCAGCAGGTGGTGGAAAAGCTTGATCCCACGTGATGTGAGAGTTGGAAGTCTGTGTATGTGGATGAAGGTCCTGAAGTGTGTTCAGAGAAGGGCGAAAAAGCTGATGGTTCAGTCTGGGGCAGGGGAGGCTCAGGGGGAGACATCATTGCTCTCTGCTGCACCCTGAGAGGAGGTTGTGATGCACTGGGGGCCAGCCTCTGTTCCCAGATCACAGCGATAAGATGAGAGGTTTTGACCTCAAGTTGTGCCAGGAGAGGTTCAGGTTGGATGTTAGGAAACATTTTCTCTCAAAAAGAGCAGCCCTGTGCTGGCACAGCTGCCCAGGGAGGTGGTGTGGTCACTGTCCATGGAGGTGTTCCAGAACCGTGGGGATGTGGCACTGAGGGACACAGTGGGCATGGTGGAGTGGGTTGGACTTGGAGATCTCAGAGGTCTTTTCCAACTATAATGCATTTATTGAACGCTTTTAGTTGGAGAAACTGGGAAAGTGTTTCTGGGCATGGCTTTGGAGGCTGATGCTGTAGTGCACGGGGAAAAGCCAACTGAGAAATCTTTAAATTAAGACTGTAGTGGAAATGTGGGGTTCCTTGTTGTTTGTAGAGTCTTGTACAAGGGTGGATTGAGGGGAAGGGTGTGGTGGGGGATTACAAACTGTCTGCCATCATTTCAGTGTTTTTAGGTCTGTGTCCACATTTGGGGACTGGTGATTGTAAGAGCAGATTCTTCACTTTGTGTTTGGTCTGGAGATAGGACTGAATCAGGGGGTTGCAGGGAAAGGGAATTGAATGCGTTCATCCTCCATTCACATATATTTGGTTTGAATTTGGAAGAACAAAGCAGAGGTAACAGCCTGCAGGCCCGACTCAGAATCCAGTGAAAAACTCAAACTTCAGCAAATTCAGTGTGCTTGGGTCAGGGCAAATCCAGTTGAGAGAACTGGATCCATGGGATAACACCGGAACAAAACGCTGCAGTATTTGTTGGCTTCAGTTCAACTTACAAAACTTGGAATGTTTTGGAGCTGCTAGCTTGAGATGTCATCTCTTTTTTTTTTTCTGTCACTTTGCCATACATGAGCTCACCAGCAACGCTCCGAGCTGGCGAGCCCTCAGCCTGAGCCAGATGTCTGCTGAGAGCCAGGCTGCGTGAGGGCTTCAGCCCCTCGCCTTCATCTCTGTGTCCTGCTCTGCCAAACTGCCATCCAGGTTAGAGAGCAAGTCAAGGGAGCTGTGCGCTGAGATGGGCACACTCGTGGTCCTTTATGTTTTGTGTTTTTTCTTAACTGGTTTCTAATGAAGAGGTAAAGAGCCTGGTGTGTCTGCTGCTTCGACCTTTAGTCAAAAGGGGAAAAGAGATGAAAACAAATGTATCTAAGAGTAAGAAAGGGCTTGTACTTCAGTCCAGTCAGGAATATTATTAACTGGGGATTTCTGGACCTGTTTTAGATGGGATGAAGCGTAAACTGGGTGGAAGAAAACAAATGTAGTACGTATAGAGATGTAATAGTGCAGATATGGATTCCTAATCTAAAATTCTAACGGAGATACAGCCCTGGAAATGTCACGTGCAAATAGCTGTACAGCATAAAAGCATTGTTTTGCTTTGCTTTATGTCCCTTTACATGAATGTGATAGAAAGAGTCCATTGGCTTCCAGGGATCCATTTACCACAGGGTGACAGCCAATTGAATTCCTTGTTTGGACACTCACTTTTTCACCAGCTTGGTTTATCAAGCTTTCTTAAACTTCGGTAACAGCAGACAAAATGTAATGTTGCTCCTTAATAATTAAGACTTTATGAACTTAAAACAGAGGATTGTGATGCTGTTAATTTAATATTTGAACGTTAGTGGGTTTTAATATTTAAATATAATTTAAAACAGCTTTCTGATGAATGTATGTAAACAGTCTCCTTGGGAGTCGTTAATTCAAACAGTTGCAGTCCTGTGTTAACATATTGTGAGTGGAGGCAGAGAAGGAAATGATTAATCTACCTTCTTTTCACTTGTGGAAAGCAAGCATAAGGAATAAATGCCTTAGAAAATGACAGTTTTTAGTGCAGTGCAGTTGATACTTTTCATCTTAATTGACCAAACCTTGAGTTGAAAAGCTGTCTGACCACCTGAGAGTAGTTGTGCTGGGGGATGCCCAGACTTTGAGATGCAACATCTCTTATTCCTGAGGTCTTTGAAGAACCATTGGGCACATAGTGGTTGCTGTCCTGTATTCAGACATCTCCGTTTCTAATCTCACGTTTTAAGGATAGCATTTTTATTCACCTCTCTTCTTATTCAAAGCTTCAGCTGCTCCTGTGCCTTGTTAAATGCTTGTCACTCGGTGTTGGAGATGGCTGCATCTCAATGATGCTGAAGTGCCCAGTAGTAACCTGCTTACTGGCTCATTAACCCTGCAAAGCGCTGGGGATTTCTCAGTACACAAACTGTTCCATTCAGGTATGGTGGTCCATTCCCTAGTGTTTCCTGCTTGACTTTAGCAAGACAAAAAGCAGGTGAGAGCATGCCCCCGAGCTGCTGCACTGCACACTACAGCTTCCTCTGGGTGCCCTGCACCTTGCTTTTTTGTTGAAGTTAATTCCTTAAGGAAATAAGACTTGTGCTCCTACAGCAATTCTCTGTTTCCACCCCAAGTAATTCTCAAATTTGCACACTGATTTCAGCCAAGTTTTGCCAGTAGGACTGAGTTGTAAAGGTTGTCCAGGATCTTTGTGAAAATGGGTGGTTTTGGAAGAAAGATTCTGTATGTGTCGTAAATTAGAGAGAGGTGTACTCTATTCGTTTGTCCTTTGTGAGCAGAAAACCTTGTCAGAAGAAAATCTGCTATCTTAATACCCTGACATAGGGAAATTCCAATGAATATAAAGTTTAGAGACAATAATTCACGTGAAACCAAGAGTTTCATTCTGGCGTGCATGAAACTATGTGTTTAAAAATGAGGAAGGGAAAGTCAGCTTTCAAGGGGCTTCAGTCTATTGGTAAAGGCGATGAGGAACTCATTTCATATTCTACTTCCAGTACTGCCTGTCGGGACATCCAACCTTACCATGCAACGTGCTCAAGTTCAAGTCCACCACCATCATGCTGGATTGTGGACTGGATATGACATCTACCCTCAATTTCCTGCCGTTGCCACTAGTTCAGAGGTATGTTCTGCAGCCTGGGAGCACTTAGTTTGTTTCTTCTTGGGTTGCAGTTTGAGTGCTCTGCATGAAATGGTATATTGGAAGGAGAGAGGGGATGAGTACAAATGAACTGCATCATCTGATATCATAAATAGACTTTGTTCACTTAAAAATTCTCTTTATCAAAATAACGTCCTTTGGCTCAGTAGACGGAAGACATTTTATGGATTTATTGATTGGTTTTTCTAGATAATTTATTCTAAGCTTCAGTAAGGTATTGCTGCATCTGCTCAGCACAAGTGAGGTCACATATCTGTCATCTTTCTGGCTTCTTCATGCAAGATGAGATAAATGGGTAACTGAGATGGAGTGCAGGGAGCCCGGCAAGTACTGCTTAACCACCATCTTCTCAGGCTTTTTGTCAGAGCGTGGGCTAATGCAAAGAAAAATAGCACTTAACCGTCCTCCTTAGTTGACTTCATGGCATAATCGTTCCCTCTTAAAATTTAAATAAATAAAAGTGCAATGCACACTGGAATGAAACAGCAGTGAAGCAAAAGTAGTTCAGGAAGAGAATCCTGAGATCAAAACTCCTCCTTCTGTGTTCTGGCTCACAAGTAGTCTTCTCCTGGATTTGTAAATGGATTTGGATATTCAGAGTGATGTATGTCTTGCATGAAGTGGAACAGATTATAGAAACTCTAGTTTGGGAAGGTGGGAATGAGTAGATCCTGGTGGTGTGAAGCTAGCAGGAGTTTTCACAAAAGGCTTTTTGTAACTTTGATCCATAAGGAAAGGAGTGAGATGCATTCTGGGTTCAAGGGAGGCTGGGTTGAAAGGGACAGAGTATGACTGGGAAGGGAGTTTTGTAAGTGCCCTAATGAGGTTAAAGCAGATGACCAGCACTTTGTACAATATGCTATTTCTTGGAGAAGAGAAGCATAGACAACACAGGCATTATTCTGCAAGGACATGGAGTTCCAAGCTCTGTACAGTGAGCAACAGATGCCTGAAGACACATCTGAGTGATAGTTTATTTCTGCTAACTATAATATTTAGGAGCAGTAGTAGATTTAGGAAGAATTTAAAAAAAAAAAAAAAAAAAAGTGAATCCAGCTACAGAGAATTCAATTCAATGCAATTGCCTTGCATTAGCTTCTCCTCACTCCTGAAAGAGAAAAGAAATTGAAAGGGGAACAAGTAGCAAAATTAGGTGATTGGAGAAAGGCTTAGGAGGTTCTTAGAACTTCAGGCATCAGTGCTCCCCTGGGATATGCCAGCTTGGTCTACTGATAGCACACCCTGGGAATGAACAGCCAAATTGCAGGTCACAACCTGGAATTCCCCAAGTACCTCCAGAATGTCTGCACTAAAATGACTCAAACTCAATAAGAAAGGATGTCAGATTTGACCCCTGATGGCCCAGAGGAATCCGAGCAAACAGTTGGATTTAAATCCAATCAATCATGTCGGTAAGGTGATTGAACACCCCTTACAGCAAGGATTGTCCTGAGTACATGGACTTGGGCAAGTAATTGATCTCTTCAGTATTCTACAAAGCAGATGTCCTGCAGGGAGTTGTGGAAATGAGCTAGAAGCATTATATATCTGGTCTCTGTTACCAGGATGTCTAAATACCTCTGCAACTCAAATGCGTATTATCAGCATCGTGTGGGTAGGTGATAGAGAGCTAACGTTATCGCCATTTTGCAGATGCCAGACTAAAAGAAGGCCTGACTGAGATCTTTCATGATGCTTGTAGCAGAGCAAGAATTTGAAATATGTCTCCGACCTCAGGTTATTACCGGCTGTATTTCCTCTCATCATTAGGAGTGCTTCTTGCAACTAGGCTGAGACAGGCCCACACAAAACCATGACCAGAGGGGAGCTACGCCTCTCTCTGCTGTCTTTAAGCCAGAGTAGGATCCATGGATCTATGGAAGTAGGATCCATGAACCACTTGGGCTCTGCAAGTCTTTGTATGCAATCTGCAACAGTGCCCTAATAGTTACCTCTGGAATTCCGGTAGGTCCTTGCTATGCAGCTAGAGCCTGTGTCCTACCTCACACAGGACCCTCCTTGAGCAAACACTTTGAGAGCCTGTCCTTTAATCTGTGAGCGAGGAAAGTGCTGTAGTGTTTGTCTCTTGAAAAGAACTGGACATTTTTTAGAATTCTTTGGTCTTCAGCCCATCAAAAGATATGTAATTGCACCCTGGAAATGGCAGTCCTTGTTCTCACCAGCACATGGAGCATGCACAAAGTGCAGCGGTTGCCAAACACTCCAAGCCAGTTCCTGTACTTTAAAGGAAGTTTGTCAACTGGAATTTTCTCCCCTGTACCAAAGTCAAATGCAAAACTGCAAGGTGAACATGTGGGAAGCTCTTAACCTTTCCTGTCTAGCCATGACACACTTGCTCATGTTATTTATGTGACAGTTCTAGCTATTTTGGATTAATCAATCACTCTATTACAATGTCAGAACTATGTCGGCAGGAACTGTTTCTTCTTGGCTTCAAGGTAAAAGTCCTTTCTGTCCTGTGCTGCATATTCAACTTTTCTTCCCTCCTCCCTTCCACCCCCCGAACCCATCTACTAATTTTGCCTCTCTTAACAAGATTGTATTCTCTTCAGTGGATGCCAGGTTTAGTACCAGTTGATTGTGCTCACTCATTAATAAGGCAAAACTACATACAAGGCTAAATTAGGAGAGGCATGGCCAGCACATCAAGAGAAGTTTATTCCTCTTGGTCTCATGCTGGAGAAAGCATAAATTGATCCCAGTTTGGACTCCCAGCTGAAGGAGGGTGCTAAGAGACTTGAGAGGGACTTCCAAGGGATCTGAGATGATTGGGGTTCAGAGCCCATGACTATACTGAGAGGTCGAAGGGTTGATCTTACTTGATCCAGCAGATAGGAGGCTGGAGGCTGAAGGAGGAACTAATAGCACTCTGCATCCTCTGCATCTACCTGGAAGAGCTATAGGAAGAATGGTTAAACTCTTCTCAGGTGACGGTGCTGGGGGGGCAAGTAGTCATGGATTGCTACTGGAGAGCTTCAGATTGGACATTAGCATCTCAATGGTGAAGTTTCTCTTAGTCTCACACTTCTAACCATTCCCAGACTCTCTGGAATCTCAAACTTTAGGGATTTGCAAGTTGCAGCAAAACAAAGCTGTGACTGACCCGGGTTGGCTACAGACCTGCTGACCTGCCTTCCAACCAACGTTGTGGCCCTCTCCTCCTCTACCTGCTACATTTGCTGCTTAGCAGGGTGGTTTGTTGTTGCTTTTTCCCAGCTTTTCCCTTTAGATCATTTGCTCTCCCTACAATTTTCCCCACCCATCTCTGAAATCTCTGTGGTTTTGAGCATGTCTATTGGGACTACATTTAGACACCTCCTCTTTTATATCATTAGGCTTCTTCAGAATTGCTCTTTATCCTCAGAAGAGGGTCATGCTTCTCTGTTATAGCTTCTCCTGCTGCTTCTTTATGACACCCTTCTGCTCTCACCTCGTACCTTCTGCCTTGACTCCTTGAATCTTTATTTCCCTTTTTTCCTTGTGCCTTACTGGAGTACCAGTTAGGATCAGTTCTTTTATACTGATCCTAGTTTAAACGCAAGATTCCTCTGAGCCATTGAGTCACTTCCTATTTTCAAGAACTTAAATTCAAAAGCCCTTACAGTGCATAAGCATTCTTCTCTTCAGAGTTCAGTGCTAAACACTTGCATGTTTCACTGCAACCAGGTTGTCAAGTTCTGTATCTGAATCTCAGGTCTTTACAGGCCTTGTTCCAGGCAGGTTTTAGTATCTTATTCTCTCAGCTTTTCTGGATTTTTGTCCAGGTGCTTGAATCTGGGACAACAGTAGTTTCAGAACTAAGTTACAGGCTCACACAAAAATCAGGTGTAACTGTGAAGCAGGGGTGCATGAAATGCTGAGGCAATTCATACTGTAAGCTCAGGATTACACTGTTATCCTTGAAGTTACCTTATTATAGCATTTAAAACAAAAAAATATTAAAACAAACAAAACAAAACAAAAAGGTGGGGAGGTGGCAGGGACTGCTGTTGCTGTCTGGTTCCAGACCTGCCGACATAAAGCATGCAGTTACAGCAAAGTCTCCTTGCTCCTCTCTCCTTCCAACACAGCTGCATGCTGTACAGACATTGGTGTGGGTCTTCAGGGCATGAAACCATGGTTTTCAGGGCTATAAAATCACACCCTCTGTGTCCATCAGTGACTGAGGCCTCAGTGTCAATCTTTGCCTTCCACTGCTAGGGTGACCATTTGTCATTTTCTGTCCTGAAGCAGATTCAGTTTTACAGTGCTTTTGTATTGTTTTAGACATAAAGTTTTCTGCTGCCTTAATCTTTCTTCCATTTATACAGCCGTTTCACCTAAGGCAACTTAAATAGCACTGAGCCTTTTTGGAATTCTCATCATAAAGGACTAAAATCAAACTCCCTGCATGTGTCATCCTCTTTATTTTTTTTAATGTGTAAGTGTCATAATGATGATTTATGAAAGTCATTGCAGTGAACACTTAAAACGCTGTGAAACTGTCTATTTTATTGAGATTGTTAGTTCCCTGAAACTGAGATGGTGTTCTTTTCCTGTCTGACAACAGAAGATCTGTGCTCAGTGAGTGACAATGAAAGTATTCATATTTCAGTATATTTTCTTCTCTCCTTCTGCAGCCCCAGGCTGTCCAAACTTCCTGGATTAGTTTTGAAAGATGGAAGCACATTTCTGGATAAGGTACTGTACCGATGGTTAGAATTTTCTTGCCATGCAAAAAGCCACCAGACAGATCAGGGGCTTGCACTACAGGAACAGTACTGTCATGCTGACTCATCACCAAGGTTTCTGTGTGTACTGTTACCAGCCATGATGTAGAGCAGAACATTCTCAAACAAAATGTTAGCTGCAACTCTGAGGCTTTCAGTCTTCTGAGGTAGCCTGCTTTTTTAAAGTACCCTTTTAAAATGCAGAAATGATCAGTTTGAATGTTTTCCTATTTCACTGAGCTACATAAATAACAGTACTTTAACTTGTAGAGTGCCTTTTATTCAACAGCCTCGCTTTTATGACAGTAAAGCTTCATAGCGAACTTGTAAATGAGGTTGTTATCATCCCCCTTTTTTAGACAGGAAAACTACAAGTGAATGGTTTGCCCATGGGAGGTCTCTTATAGAGGAAGAGCTTTGGCTTCACATGTGTCCTGCCACTGGACATAGAAGGGAGGATTTCATCTCCAGCCTCCTAATTCTAAGACACAGGACTGACTCGACTATGAGAGATGTGTTTTTTTCTTTTCTTTTTTTTTTTTTTTTTTCCCCTTCTTTTCATTGCAGTAGTTTTATAATGAGAATTTTTCTGGGCTTCAACTGAAACTAGGCACTGCTGCATCCAGCCGGATCTGCCATAGGGGAACAATGAACACAAAAATATGTCAGATGCTAGTAAAATAGGCAGGCACTTTTCAAATGTGTGCAGCAATAGATATTGGTAGAGAAAATACTGTTTTAATAAATTGTTCTCCAACTACATGAACATTAAAGGAAAATGGTAATAATAGCCCCTTTTGTAGGGGACTTCTGGGCTGATCTGATTCCTGCAGGTGAGAAAGCTGAAGATCACAGATTTAAGACCTGAGTTTTCTTCTCATTGGAGACAAAAGAAACTATATAGGCAGTACTTCTGTAAGTAAAACAGTGTTAGCTCTATTCAGAGCATATGCTGACTGAGGATCACAGAGTTATAGATGCTCTGTGGCAGGAATGGAGTTACCCAGTTTAAATTTGCTTCTCCTGAACTCCATCTTTAGTCTCGGAGCCTTTGGCTTCTGTTCCATCTGAAGAGCAAATAGGCTGTCAGTATATTTTGTAAGTGAGGTATTTACATTTCTTTGGTGCTCCTGCAGTGTGTGCTCAGGAGAATCAAACTTGCACAGTGTCAATGGAAAACATGTGTTTAAAAATTCAAAGGCAGCATCTCTTACCTTCACCTTGACCGTCGTAACTGCTTGGAATGGTAAATAATTTGACCCATGCTGGAAAAAGGCAAGGGAAGGAGTCAAAGGAGGATGTTTTATCATGTCAGGTGGACGTTCTGTTATAGCACTCTCCGGATGACAGTTATAAAACTTACCTCCTGGAGAGGCATTGAAATTTGCTGCGATCTAGTTTTAATCATTTTGAACTCCCTTGAGATGAGGTTAGGAGACTTCTGCCACTAGATGTAATTGCTCATTCGTTATTAGTTGGCAGGTGCACTGTAATTATTAAGAATTGGATTCAATTTTTAATTCTCTCAGTCTGAAGCTGGCTTAGACCACTAGCTCTGGGACAAGCGAAAGAAGCATCTGTGAGACAAAGAACAGTGTGGAAGGTTGCCTACCCCATGAGGTAGGCTAGGATTAGAGTTGAGAATGTTTCTGTTTACTCTTTTCCATGCATAATGCTGAAGAATGTCACTTTTCATTTGACAAAAGCTTCTCATGTCACCTCTGGGAAAAGAGAAAATAGAGGACTAGAGATCCAATAGAGATAAATAGAACAGAGGTGCCATGTGAAACCTGGATCCCCAGTAAGTGCTTCATCAAGTGCCCTAAGATAAGGGATTCATCCACAAAACCAATTGCAGAAGATTTGCTTACAAAGGATGATGTCTAGAAGGGGAACAAAAACAGGGTTGGAAATTGCCTACGATAAAGAAAAGGTTTTGAAAGTGCAAAACTCACTGTACTGGAGTAACGCTGCGTTGTATTTTTGTGTCTTTTCTGTTGATGTGCTTTTCTCACAGGAGCTGAAGGAGTGCTCTGGCCATGTGTTTGTGGATTCTGTGCCAGAGTTCTGTTTGCCAGAGGTGAGTTAATTCAAAGCCTTACTTAAAAATCAGTCAGTGTGGGAGAAATTGGCTTAATTATTGTTATTAGCAGATTCCTGCTAATTTGTTGTTACTCTGTAAATGATAATACTAAAACCCCTGTGGTCAAGTGAAGGTACCTCTATATCTATGACACTGGAAAAACGATGGAAACGGCCCTTTTCAACAATGGTTTGGAGTGATCTGGAAGGTCTTCTTGAGCAGATCCACATCTCACAAAAGAAGAAGAAGAAAGGTTTAACTGTCCTTTGTCATTTGCCCTTTAAAGACAGTATAACTGAGCCAGACTTGATTATGTCAGAAAACATGTGCTGATCTAGATAAGGGCAGTGAATGAAGGGGAGGAAAGTCTCTGACCAGAGAGGCATGGCCTGCCTTTTGGAGCTCCCCTGAGGAGCCTGTGGTTAAGCTGCTGTTTGAAGCTGCTGGGCTGCAGTCAGTCCTGCTGTTCTGCCTGCAGCAAAAGTTTCACTGCGTTTTGTGCTATTCATCAGTGCCACTTCGAGCAAAGAACTGCACCTTCATATCCACGTAGACACAGCTGTGCAAGCTGCTGCAGCTTTAGTTGGTTTGGCCAAGAATTTGTGTCATTTTACAGGAGAAAAAAGAAAAAAAGGAAAGGAAAGCAAGGCTATTGAAAGCATTTGAATTAACTGGGTTTACCTCTCTGTAGGAGAGCTGAAAAAATAAAAAGGTGAGCAGAGAGTGGTGAGGATGAATGATTGTGAATAGTCTGAGAACAGTATCCTCTTTCCTCAGCTGTGTTCAGGCTGTGATAACATCAGTTCTTTCATTTCATGTTGGGATTGCTTTTGGGCAGGGATTTTTTTTCTCCTTTCTGCCTGGTCTTGTTGACATGAACTGCAAATCTGTCTTGGAAGATTGCTGTCAGCTTGCTAGTTTACTAGCAGTGGTGTTTATGCCTGTTGACACCGTGAAACCCACCTTATAGCTTCTGGCTCTTGTAATCTTGATTCTTGAAAGTAAGGTGGCAGCTCTGATGCTGGTTTTGGGGAACAGTATCAGCAGGTCTCTGTGCAATTGCTGTTTTCCCCCAACAGGAAGAAACACAACTCGCTCACCAAAACAACCCAAAATGATATAAATGGGTGGGGGAAAAAAAAGCCCACTCAATTCTGCGTTCTTGTGTACTTTCTGCTTAATGTCTTGGAGAAGAGCGGGGATCTAGAAAGCATCTGTATGGGCAGAAAGTGCCATTATGTTCCAGATTTTGGGAAGATAGAGTGCAGTTTGAATTCCCTTTGGAATTGAGGCCATACATAGGAATGATTTCCTGCTGGGATTTAAAGTGCTTCAACTCACCTTTCTGATTACTTTATTTGTCTGGAAAATAACCCTATCCGTAGCTCAAAAATGGCTGTTGGGGAGCTGCAGCTCTATTATGCCAGTGCCATCACTGAACATTTTCCAGCAGTCCTTGTAACAAGAAGATGGCAACCAGCTGCATGTGTCAACATTTTAGGGGCTGTACAAATATCCTCTCAAATGCTTCATTTCCTCAGGTTCCCAGCAGATGCCAAGTGCTTGAAGAGAAGACTAGGATAGTGACACACAGCACACTTCTCTAGCTTTACATGCTGCCTTGTCTGCAGGAGCATGGCCTGCAGGCACATCAGTAAAGTAGAAATATTGCTGGTGTTTGGCAGCATGGGATAAGAAGGAGCTTGTGTGAAAAAGGCTTTGTCCTTTTCTCGTTCCACACCACTACTTTTGAAGAAAGTTGTCTGCAAAAGCAGTTAGTTTCAGAATCACACTATCACTTCCAGGAACACCGTTGCCAAAGAAAGCCGAATTTTGAACATAGTCCAGAAGCCACAAGGTGATAAGAGGCTGTCTCAGCAGCAGAGTACACTTCCACATGTCAGAGTGCTGCCCTTTCTGTGCTTGGCAACCTTCTGATCTCTCTCACTTCACATTCAAGAAACATTTATAAATCTCTTCTCCTCACAGGCACTTTTACAGAGATTGCTGTGAATCCCTGGGAAGATTCTACTTTGTTTTGGTTTTGACACCCTTTTCATCCTATTAGTAAATGCTTCTAGGATGCTGAGATATGGGACACTTAAGCTTGGAAAATGGTAGTCTGTATCTTCTATCCCCCCATGGCTTGCTGGGCTGGGATTCAGCTCAGGCCTGGAGTGACTCCCCATTTGGTTCTCTATAGTCTAAACACAGCTGAAAACCAAACCATGAAGGACCAGCTTGGTAGGAGCAGGCAGCAGCAGGCTCTTTGATACCATGCAGTGTATTTTTGCCTGGCAAGCTCTGTAAAATAAAAGGTGTCCTGTCGTGAATTGAAGGACAGTGTTCACTTACTGTGCTTAGATTGGAGATTGTGCTCTAAAATCAGCTGTGATCATGGATTGAAACCTTGAATGCTTAGTTGGGAGTTAAGCAGCTTGTCACCAGATCACCATGTCAACCCTCTGAAAGTGACCTACTTTCCTGCCATTTTTATTCAAATTGCTGGACCGAGCCTTGTAATCAGATAATATGTGCTTGATGAGTGTTGAATTCCATTAGCTGCTCTATAATAACTGAGTTGGAGGTCATATATCTTGTAAATTTCTGGCTTGACACCATTTGTGTTATAGCATTACCAGTAAATATTTCTAATTAAAATTCCTTTAACAATGTGTGAAATCTTCTCCTTTCACTCTCTGAACTACTGTCTTAACTGTCACATCAAAACAAATTAGACCCACCCATCTGTTTTGTAGTATCATATGAGTGAGCTTAATCTCTAGCTGTAGAAAATGTGGGTGATGAAGATGTCAAGCATTTAGTCTGGGAAAATATATATAAATTATTGTAAGCATATGAATAAATACAGTGTACATTCATCTCACTCCTGGGGTACTGTACCACATGCAGCATAAAAAGTATGAGACCCACTGATAAATTGTTAGTGAGGAAGTGACAGTGGTTGGGCAGCCATCGTTCCTCACTAAGGAAGTGCGCCCATCAGTTCTTTGATAAGTGTAATCATAACGCTGCTCCTAGCAGCAGCCATTTTGTTACAGGAAAGACAGGCAAACGCAGGACCTGGTTTCCTTTTTAGGTCTGAAAAGGGAATAATTATAGAGAGACTTTTAGAAAATCCAAGTTTTCCTGTCATTGCTTAAACTGTCTGAAAGAGTTATACGTTGCTTATCTCTTTCCTCTGTTTTCAGACTGAGCTGCTTGACCTCTCCACAGTGGATGTAATCTTGATCTCAAACTATCACTGCATGATGGCATTGCCCTACATCACAGAGTACACAGGATTCACTGGAACAGTGTATGCCACTGAGCCCACTGTTCAAATTGGCAGGTAAAAAGCCCCTTGCTATCCTCTGCTCCTCTTTCATCACTGCTAAGGAAAAGGTGTAAAGGATAATACGGGTAGAGGAGTAGTGTCTAAAGTTCCAAAGAGGCTCTTAGGCAGTAGCTGAATACCAGCCAAGTCCTTAGTGCTGAAAATGTGTTAACTCAGTGTTTCCCAAACTCTGGAACTGCCTGTCATTTACAGCAGATGTTTTGTGTTGAGTCCAGGCAGATGTGGAATAGTAGATCTTGGGTGGACAGAGATACCTTGAGCAGCAGTTACCGTGTAGCCTGCTTCAAACCTTCAAGAACCATGAATCAAAGATCTTTCTTGTCCTCTTTGCTCCCCTTAAACAAAAGAGAAGTCACCAATATTTTAATAAATGCTTTTAAGATTATTGCCTTGTTGTTTTTCAGCATTTGAGATTCATACCAGTCTCCACTCCGTGGAAGGGAATTCAAGCTGGCTTCATTTCAAATGACAGTTGAGATTCTCTCATAAGCTCCTAACTCTAAAGAGAAGCAGAGAGAAAAGCAGCAGAAATATGAGACAAGTAGAAAATGCAAGGTGTTCCAGTGCTGTCAAAAAGTTAGCATTTGATTGTCTAATTTGGTAGTACTTTCTTTCAAAGTTTGTTGATCAAATAGGTCAATCCCAGCAAGCAAAGGCTGCAGCTTTCTTCCTGGATGTGTCTAACACAGTTGTGCTGTGTGCATTTCCCATACAGAGCAACTGCCATGTTCAATAATTAGAAATCAGATTAAGCTGTGGTTTCTGAACTTCTGATGTAAGCACTTCAGGGTAGGAACCTTTGTCTATTAACTTTCCACACCAGAATACAAACTTTCCACGACCAGAATAATTCTCCTTTTGTTTAAAAACAAAAACTAAAGGCTCTTGAAAGAGAAAGGAACTATGTAAATATGAACTAGTAGTAGATCTTTGGGCTCTTGCTGGCCCATAGCTGAAGATAACAAGCATAGGCTTGTTGAAGGGTAGACTCTGGTATGGTTCTCACCATCTCAAGTAAATCAGTGTACTGTTCTTCTACAGTTAAATCTGCCATTTCGTGCCTTCAAAGTAAAGCATGTGTACAACTGCAAATGCTGCTTACTTTTGGGCAGTGAAATCCATATTAACAGTTTGTAATGACTGATGTTTTTCTGTGTCAAATACTGTACTGTGCGTTTGTAGATGAGGAGGGTCCCTCTGACAATGTGCTTGACTCCTGAAAGTGGTGAACAGACAGACATCAGCTGACATGTTTTCTTAATATATTTTATCTCATTCCTTGTGGCAAGCAGGCAGTAATGTAGAAATCGTCTTGTATAGCAGGAGAGATTTGGGAGTTCCTCTTGCCCTTCTGCTTTCCCAATAACCCATAACCCAGTAGGCCAGATCCTTTTACTGTCACAATCAGTCAGATAGAATTGGACTAGCTGAAATTTGATGTACACAGCAGGAAAACAGGTGTAGCACTGATAATTGCTGCAATGCCTCTGGAGGAGGAAGCCTTCTTTGAAACCGTTTGACAGTGTTACAATTCATGTGATATTTTGGAGTGATTTGGGACAAATCAGGTTATGTCTTATCTGAAAGGCTGCAATTCCAATAACTTCGTTGTTGTTTTCAGACTTCTCATGGAAGAACTGGTGAATTCCATTGAACGTGTGCCAAAGGCTCAGTCTGCCTCCATGTGGAAGAACAAGGAGGTACAGAGGTAAGGAACAGCCATCTGTGGAGGGTGACTGTCCTAAAACTCTAAAACTCTAACCAAACTTTAGCATTAAGTGTAAAAATTGGTCAGCTGCCACCACCTGAGGTTTGATTTGCTAATGCCACTAAGCAGCAAGAACAGTTAAGTGGTGTACAGGAACTCCACAAGCTTGGTTCTTGGTAGAAGATTTGGTAAGGCACATGCCTCCTCTGTCTTCCCTCACGTAGCATAGCTCTATGATGGTAGATAAAAATGGAGGATTTTTGTTAGCATCATAAAAAGTTGATGAAATTAGCAAGCTGTTTACAACACAACATTAATAAGTTTAATAGTTTTAATTTAAAATGATATTTGTGCTCGTGTTTACCAAAATGCTGAGAAAGTAGGCAATGAACTGTTGGAAGTGACTGGGAGCAAACCACAGTGCAGTGCCATCTTTCCTCCCAGGTTGCAGCCTCTTTCACACTTGAACAACAAAAAGATTTTGTTTTTTTTTTTTCCCACTGTTTTAAAGTTTAGAAACAAATTGAAGCTTTAAAAAAAAAAAAAAAAAAGTTGATTGGAAATTCAAGCTCTGTTATTTCTGTTACAAAACCAAGATGCTCAAATGAGGTGTTCAAAATTCTACCTCTGGAATTTTGGAAGTGTCTGTAATCCAAAAGTTTTTCTAATAGTTTACTAATAGCAGCTAATGCTTTCCTTGGAAGTGAAGATAACTTTAGGTGCACAATATGTTCCACAGAAGAAATAGTTTTGTTGCTAGCACATTTTAAATACAGACTTGGTTAAAGAAAGTTATTTTTAAATGCTGCTTTGTGCATTTTAAATGATCTCTCATTTTCTATTCTTAATGTGGCGTGATTTAAGAGTTTACTAAAAATGAATTATTTCCCAAGTTGTAAAAGTAGCATTTCAATATCACAAAGCAAGGAAATTAAAAATCCAAATTAACATATGCTTGGCTATATAGTATACTCCCCTGCTGAGCATAGGAGCAGTAACTCACATTTCTGAAGGAGGCAAGCAAAACAACGGTGTAAAACAAAACCAAAGATAAGGTTGATAAGGATTTTGTCCTGGTTGAGGTACACTCTCGTTAAAGTGGTGTCTTTTAATTTTGAAGTCTGCTGGCCTGAGTAGAATGACTCTTGAGGCTCACAGTTGTGTGATGAAAGAGGGCTGGAGCCATTATTCTCGTCACACTACTGCCTGTGTTTTGTATGCATGGCTTAGAGGAGGATCATATATCTTAGAGCTCATTTAATGTCACTTTCCTGGTGGTTGTATTTTAGAAAAAGTGCTGGCTAGCACTTTACACACTGTTGACTATTCCGAAGTGTACTCAGAGATGTGATCTTTGTTCTGATTCAGCTGCCACAGGAAAAGTATTTTTTGTCTCCCTTTGCTCAGGAAGTGCCCTAACATCCACAGTTCCTCCTTTCTGCTGTCAAGTAGCTGTTATAATGAGATACCAGTGGAGGTGGGAGGGAAGTACAAGAGCCCACCCCCTAGGAGGGACTGAACCAACCCTTCTGCGCCACTTACAGGATCTCTGTTGATCCCATAGCACTGCTGCAGCATGATGTCTTGCAGGGAACCTCAATCAGACTTCAGGTCCCCCAACTTATAGAGGTAAAATGTACACTTTATCCAAATACAAGCCAGAGGCAGAGCAAAGAAATGATAGAAGGAAGATAACCAAATGTAACTGGCAGCCCTGCAGCTGTTATACATCTTCCTATTCTAAACTCAGCCTTGAGGCTGGTAGGAACCAGTGGTTTCTGTGAGCTGGAACAGGATAGATCTAAATTCTCTTTCCAATTGAACCTGCCTGTACTATGAGTTTCCCTTCTTCACCTCCCTATGCCTCTGTTAAATGGAACTCCTACCCACCATAATGGCTAACGGGGGCTTAATTAATGTTTGCAAGATGTTTTGAGATTCCTGGTGGCAAGTGTCGTGCAAGCATGAGTAGAACTGATTATTATAGCATGTGAGCAAACATCCACGGGTCACAAATTAATACCTGGCTAATGGCACATGCAGGGTTAGGCTGACATCCATTATTTAAGAAAAAGTGATCCTTGGTGTTTTGTTTTGTTTTGTTTTTTTTGAACTCTTGGCTGTTGCTTGAAGGGAGTATTTATTACTTCTGAGTCTAACTGTAATTTTTCAGGCTGATCAGTCATACTGCTTTACAATTCAGCTAGTTCTACTCTGAATAATTAGTATAAAACACAAAGTATTTTCATCTTCATTAGATTAAGCATTGAAGCATTTTAAATGCAAATGCTGTGTAAAATATAATAAGTTCATTATTGTGGCTTACATTTTGCTATTATCTGATCCAGTCTAAACTAATTGCCCAGCAAGTTCTATTGCCATTGGTTTTTGTTTGAAATGAGCAGCCTCATGGAAGCTCTCTACTTGCTCAGACAGGTTATTTGTGGTGCTGATTAGGATTCAAGGGGCTAAGCTGGAAGTTTGCCTTACGAAAGACATTTTGGTGACTACTTGATGTTCTCTTACATCTTTCCAAAAGTGTCTGAAACAGAGTATTCCTGAAAGAGGGTAGCAGACAACAAGGGCACTCTTCTGACTGTGCAGATGCCCAGTTAAGGATACAAGGCCCTGAACTACTTAGGCATGAATTTTTTTTTTATATTAAGGATCAGATCGTGCTGCTTCAGAATACCTCCCTGTTCATGACTGTAGGTTGTCTGTTCCTGAATCTACCCACGTACATCTGGTTGTTACGAGGTGATCTGAACAGGATGTTACTGTAGTGCATGGTGGAAGGAAGGGATGCCATTCAGAGGGACCTCAACAGGCTTGAAAGGTGGCCTGGGTGAACCTGATGAGGTTCAACACATCAAAGTACAAGGTTTGGCACTTGGGCCGGAGGAATCCCAGGCCCAATCCATACAGACTGGAAGAAGCAGCCCTGCAGAGAAGGACCTGGGGGTCCTGATGGTTGAAAAGCTGAACATGAGCCAGCAGTGTGCTCTTGCAGCTCGGAAAGCAAATGGTATCCTGGGCTCCATCAGAAGAGGGGTGGCCAGCAGGGACAGGGAGGTGATTGTCCCCCTCTACTCTGCTCTTGTGAGGCCCCATCTGCAGTGCTGTGTCCAGGTCTGGAGATTCATGATCCTTGAGATTCCTCCCAACCCTGGCCATTCCGTGATTCCGTAGTGTTAGTAGCTTCACTCACAGCTTTAAAATATCCTCCAGGAATGGGTACAGATTTTAGAGGTGAGGTGACAGGTTGAATGCAAGCAGGGGCACATCTGAGGAACCAGGAAAGAATGAAACAGCTTGGAGACTGGTCACTGGTCTCTGTTAGGAATCAAGGCATATTTACAATGGAGCCACAGAGTCAAGGCTAATAGGAACTTGCTTCTATCAGCAAGGACAATTCCCCACTTTTCTCCATTACCTGGAGATATATTCTCCCCTTCCCAGAAGAGAAGCTCCTGAAAGCATCCAGCACTAAATGCTTCTTATGGTAGGTTAAAGGCTTTTACAGGCAATTTGCTTCAGTGCAGTGGTGGACAACTATCCACATTGTTTGGCCTTTTGTTGCTTATGACTTCCCAAAAAAGACCTTGAACGCTTTGTTTGTTTCCTTAAGCGCAGCATGCTTTCAGCCAGCAAGTGCTGGAATTACACTTATCACACTAGACCTATACAGCAGGCTTGGCAAGAGCTGGTCTTAATCCTTTCTTCACTATCTTAAATTATGGAGGAGTTCAGTGACCTGGTAGATATAACAATAAATTAAATTCTTTTAAACAAATTGATCAAAGAAACTTCACCAATTTCCATAAATCTTTGGAAATTGGTTTGAATTAGCCTTTGATTTAGCATTGGTTTAATATACAAAAAAAAAAAAAATCCCTATTCTTCTTATGCATTTGGCAGCTGTGCTGCTTCCTGCCTCAGTTCATGTTGCTAAGGAAGATTTATTTCCCAGAAGTTAGCCATCTCTCTTACAGCCTGTGACATTTCAGTTCACTTCTTCCCTTGACAACGCTGTCCAGCTAACTTGCAGTGTCTGTGAATAGCAGGATGGATGGGTTTTTCTTTGGTGTAAAACATCTTGAATACTTCCATGTAGGGGATCTCAAAGTGCTCTGCAGTGTCAGCTGATGTACTGTTGCCAGTAGGTTCTGAGGATGAGCAGCATATCTGAGTTGAAGGCAAAGAATCTGGAGTGCAGGGACACATGGTCCTATAGGACAGTGGTGTCAAAACTGAGAGCAGAGCCAGTGTTGGTTCATGTTCTGGTACCGGTATTTGAATCACAAGTTTGGAGCTTACTTCTGATTTTCAAATTCTTAGTTTTAGAACTGGGTTATGCAGAGTAGACACTGATGGAAGTCATCTCTACTAATTCTAGTAGTGCGTTTCATGTTGACATCCTTCATTGGTGGCAAAAATAACACTGGAGTTGTTAGAACACCTTCACCTCAGCTACTCCGAAGAAGGCTGGATAGGATCAATAATAAGAAAGCTAAAGGTGAGGTAAAATGGACAGTGTGATTCTACCTCTCAACATGCAGAAAGCCTTGCTCCTCACTTTGAAGCACCACACATATTTAAAAGAAAAAGAAGGAAAAAGAGAAAATCCAATCTCTAAGGATATGAGGGGGAATGGTGATCCATCAGGAAGTTCTGAAAATGCCCAGATCCTTTTGACCTTTGCAGATTGCTGCCAGCCCCTCTGAAAGATGCAGTGGAGGTGTCAATGTGGAGGAAGTGCTACACCATGCCCGAAGTGAATGCTGCTCTCAGTAAGATCCAGCTGGTGGGGTATTCCCAGAAAATTGTGAGTATCAGCAGAGTTTTCCTCAGGTCAACAGTAACATCTTGTTGCTTTCCAGCTTTCTCCCTACAAAAGCCTGAAAAATGCCCTTCCTTTTCTATTTTTCTTCTAGATCCTGTTAAAGATGTAGTTACTCTGACCTGAGAAAGTAAGGCAAGATTGCAAGATTGTGTATTATTGAAATGCACCCTAGTCTGTCTCCCAGGAAGGGTTGTTGTTTGTTGAAAATCAGGAGTATCCATTTGTCTCTCCTATTCCTCAGGGGAAGCCAATTTTAAGGCGTACCTGTGAATTTAGAATTGATGTCTGGCCCACTGAGAGCTTGGAGGATGTACCAAATGAATGTATCCTTTCTGTCTGTAAGCCACATCCCCTTCTGAGTTACTGTATCTCACTTCTGGGAATCTTTTTGAGTGCTTTAGCCTCCGCTTTCTTTTACAGAACAAATTAGGGATTGTAAACAAAACCTAATGGTTCAACCTGAACTTCAAACACTGCTTTCCCAAGGTTCTCAGCTAAGGTTAGTTGTATCTAATGCTGCTAACTATAATCCAGTGTAGTTTGTAGAATGAACTGACCAACAGTTCAGTAGCCTGCAATACACTCTTATGGGCAGCATGTGTACCGTGGTGCCTGCTATTGTTGCACACCAACATGAGGTAAGAAGGTGGATTATAGTAAATTGTATACCCAGATTTTTTGTTTGCTCCTTTTTCATTACCTAAGGGCCAATGAAGTTCAGAAACTATTGTTTGTATGTAAGGCAGTTTGAAGCAATAACCAGTGCAGCTAGGAACTAAATTGGATGGGTTTGTGTTTGTGTGCTGCTGCATTACAGCTGGTGAGAAAAGACCTTGAGCCATCACTAACATGGGTGCTGATGTAAATATCAGCTGCATTTTTGTCTAGCCAGCAGTCAGGTTGAGTGTACTTGGAATTCCTCAGTATTAATGGGTAATTACTCTTCACTTTCGGCTGTCCTCACAGTGTGGGTGAATCTCACCATGTTTTAGATCTGTACCTCTGAGCCAATTGTTCTTTTATAGTTACTGGGAGAGGGGGCAGAGACATTCCTAGAGCATCTTTTATCTCTTCCCAAAGATGACTTTTAAAACAATGAAAGTCTAATTAGTCAGCTAACCCCAAATGTGGCAACATCAGGAATGGATTGTTGTCCATTACGAACTCAGAGGAATGGAGACCTTGTTTTGAGACGCCAAATATGTACTGGGATACTAGAAAAATCATTAGTATTGCATGAATGCTTGTTCTATTATTCAGTAACCAGAAAGTACAACACATTAGTGAGGTATACATGGAGGCTTATTTTCCTTTCTCCAAACAATTCTAATACATTGCTGTGTACAGAAAGCAATAAACTTTCTAAAAACACCTAGAAATGAGACAGTTGACAGGTTGCTTGTGCTCAGAGCTGAAACTGAAATTTGGATTGAGTTTGAAGGGAGTTGTTCTTAAATCACCAGTAGGTAGCATTAAAAATACAAATATATATATATTTGTAACTAAGTGATTGGTAAAATTGTTAAGTGACTTTGTCTTTAAATATACATTTTATACAGCAAAATCTGTGAGTCAGACAGAATTTTATATCAGTACATAACAACTTGCTATGCTGTCTTTCCTTCTCTCCTGCTGGTCTATATTGATAAAATTTGCCCAAGGGAGTATAAAGTTTTCAAAGATCTAAACTCCTACAAAGTTCCTCAGTACATCAAAACCAGATGGACCACAGTTAGTTCCTCCAGTGAGAATTATGTTGCAGTGTGAACTTGGCTACTGAAGGATTAACATGGAAGAGAGACCTGATGAAGACTACCTCAGGAGAAGTTTTTCTCAGAGCTTGTGTTCTGTTAGACCTGGGGAAATTAAAACAGCGGACATAAGACAAATACCAGCTTCATAAAAGCCTTGAATAGCAGAACTAGTTTAAGTTGTTATCACTGATTATAAAATAACCTGTTCTCATTTCTCTCGGGCTCTCTCAAGTTAATTTCTCTTCCTGTGTGTTTCAGGAGTTGTTTGGTGCTGTGCAGGTCACACCTCTCAGCTCAGGCTACGCTCTTGGAAGTTCCAATTGGATTATCCAGTCACACTATGAAAAGGTTTCCTACGTTTCAGGATCTTCTCTGCTTACAACACATCCTCAGGTACAACCACTTTTGGTACACTTCTCTAAAGACAAGTGTCTTTGCCAAAAAAAAAACAAAAACAAACAAACAAAAAAAAACAATATAGAAAAACCAGCAGAAGGGCTCACTCCTCTGAGATCAGGCATAGTGTGGAATCTGTACAGATGTACCTCTGTTAGTACTTGGCTGGACTTTGAATGGTGGTTAGAAAGACATAGCACCCTGGTAAGGGAGCATGTTAATAGAGAAGGACAACTAAAATTTTTTATTATTGATGATTTGGTGTTAACTTACTTTCTGCTTTGAAGTTCTCCATCACCTTAAGTAGGAAAATTTCAACAGAGTTAAACAATAGACCATTAGTGACTCTCAGTAAAATATGGATTTTTTTTTTTAGGAGTCTTTACAGACAGTTCGCAGACTGCTTCTATATCACTTCTGAAACATCCTTCCTTGGGAGAAATGATAGCTTACTGGCTGCCAACATTTCCACCCTGCTCTGCTGAGGGCAAAGTCTTTATAGTGCTGTAGATGTAATTTCCAGTAAATTAATTCTCTCTAGATCCATAAATTCTTCGTGCAAAGAATAGCTTGAAGTTTGCAGTACTATGTGCTTCAGAAGTTGTCAAAATAGTTGGAAGCAATATTAGCGTGAGGTATTTAAAAATAATTTAGAAAATGTGTCAGGTTCATGAGGAGTAAGTAATTCCCCCAAGGTGAGTATCTTCTAAAGAGGGTTGCTTCTGAGCACCCTTCCTTTAAAAGCTTGATCTCAAGAATTGAACAATAGATAGTGTGTCTGTACTTACCTGCATACAAGGCATCAGAGTCTCTCTCTTTTTTTCATCATCTGCCTCATCCTGGCCTGGGCAATGTTCTTTTGAGACCTTCTGCTGAAGGAACACAAGCAATATTTAACAAGGCATGAATGTTAAACTTCTGTGAGGAGAAACTTTGATCTATGAGGGACAACTGGGGGATCAGGCCCAGCCAGCATGGGTTCATGAAGGGCAAGTCTTGCTTGACCAACCTCATCTCCTTCATGATTGGGTGACCCACCTGGCAGATGAGGGAAAGGCTGTTGATGTTGTCTTCCTAGCAAAACCTTTGACACTGTCTCCCATAGTGCTGGAGAAAGAGCAGCTCATGGCTTGGACAGGTACACTCTTTGCTGGGTAAAGAACTGAAGGGACAGGCCCAGAAAGTGGTGCTGAATGGACTCAAATCCAGTTGGTGTCTGGTGCTCCCCAGGATTTGATATTGAGGCCTGTCTTGTTCAGTGTATTTATTGATGACCTAGATGAGGGCATTGAGTGCACCCTCAGTAAATTTTCAGGTGAGAAGGTTGGGAGGAAATGTCAATCTGCCTGGGGGTAGGAAGACCCTACAGAGGGATCTGGACAGGCTGGATAGCTGCACTGAGGGTTGAAGTTGAACAAGACTAAGTGCTGGGTCCTGCACTTTGGCCACAACAACCCCAGGCAATAGTACAGGCTACAAGAATGTGGTTTAGTGGGAAATATTGGTGATAGGTGGATGGTTGGACTGGGCGATCTTAGAGATCTTTTCCAACCTTGGTGATTCTATGATTCCATAGGAATCTTCTATAGGAAGTGGTTTGGACTGAACTGTTCATTCTACCAACACTAGTTCTTAGACCAAATGGTGGATGAAAGCCTCTTCTTTTTTTTTTTTTTTAGCATACAATCCATTGCACTTTGCATTATTTTTTACTAACACATAATTTGAAGGATAGCTTATGAAGTAATTGAGAATGCATTCAGATTGTCCTTTTCTTGTTATTCACCACATCACAAATGTTCCTAGGTATCAGATCACTTTTGTACCCAGAGAGAGGGTACAGAGTAGTCAATGGCTCGATGTCCAGCTGGAGATCAGTGACAAGTGATGTCCCTCAGGGGTCAATACTGGGACAGGTGCTCTTTAACATCTTCATCAATGTCATTGACAGCGACACCAGGTGCACTCTCAGCAAGTTTGCAGATGACACAAAGCTGAGTGCTGTGGTCGACACGCTCAAGGGATGGGATGTGCCATTCAGACATGCCTAGACTAGCTGAGCAGTGGGCCCAGGTGAATCTCATGAGGCTCAATAAATCCAACTGAAAGGTCTTGCAACTGAGTCTTGGCAACCCATGCTGTCAGTGCAATCTGGAGGTTGCAAGCATAGAGCACAGCTCTACTGAAAAGGACCTGGGCATACAGGTGGATGGCAGCTGAACATGAGCCAGCACTGTGCCCTCGCATCCCAGAAAGCCATCTGTATCCTGGGCTGCATCGAAAGCAGCGTGGCCAGCAGGGTGAGGGAGGGGGATCATGCCCCTTTACCCTGCACTGGTGAAATCTCACCTGGAGTACTGCATCCAACTGTGGAGTCCTCACTACATGGATGTGTTGGAGCACATCCAGAGGAGGGCCACAAAAATGATCCTAGGGATGGAAAGCATCTCCAATTAGAACAGGCTGAAAGAGCAGAGGCTGTGCAGCTTGGAGAACAGAAGGCTGCAGGGAGACAGAGCAGCCTCTCAGTGCCTAAAGGGAGGCTTTAAGAAAAAGGATAACAGACTTTTTAGCAGGACCTATTGTCACAGGACAAGGAGAAAGAGTTTCAAACTAAAAGAAGATTTGTTCCTCTCTTCCTTCCAATTTAATTTCTTTACAGTAAGAGTGGTGGGGCACTGGCACAGATTGCACAGAGAGGTGGTGGGTGCCCTGTCCTTGGAGACACTCATGGTCAGGCTGGATGGGGCTCTGAGCAATCTGATCTAGCAGATTTCCCTATTTATTGCAGGACAGTTGGGCTAGATAACCTTGAAGTGTTCCTTCCAATTCAAACTACTCTATGATCACTTGCATTTCAGGTATCATTGTTATATATGTTCTTCCAGATGGCTGTTGAAGACAGTGGATAGATTTTGACCTAATATTAATCCTCATAAACACCACTATGGGCACCTAAAACATGATAATTCTATAATGGCTAGTAGTTTTTGAGACCTGCCAACCAGCTATTCATCTGTTTGATATGTTTGACAGATAATATATAGTGATAACAATATCTTTGTTGGCACAAAGCCTAAATTTTGTTCAGTAATCCAGCAGTTTTTCATCAAAATGAAAAGTTGTTTTTCTGACCTCTATAGAATCATGGTGAGCAGTCAGTGAAACTCCGGAGTATGAATGCAGTCACTGCATTTTGTTGTCAGTTTTGTTTTTTTTTAAAGATACCCTGTTAATCAGCATGCTTATGTAAAAACATATCCTGACTTTCTGAGTCACGTTGAAGTCTTAGCACGTTTCCAGTCATTTGGAACTCTCTTCATAGTTAGTAAAAAATAGTATAATGTGACCAGGCTTTCATCAGTAGTTTGTTTAGGATGAGAGGACACAGCTTATTTGGGCCTACTAATGGGACAAAGCCTCTTCCTCTTTACACCTTCTCTGTTATAGGCAGTAGTAGCCTTGAAAGCATTTCCTTCTCTCAGTGTGCAGAAGAGGATAATCTCACTTGAAGGAAACACTAGGACCCCACCATCCTTCCCCTGTGTCCTCCCTCCTGCCAGCACTGGGATTTAAGTGCTGTCACATTGGAGTTAGCAGCACAAGCAGGAATTAGAAGCCATGGGGCGGGAACAGGGTTGCTTTTTTGGTATAAATTACAGCTTAGAGTTTTCTTGAAGTTTTAAGTTACATATAGATTATATCTATAATCTACAGAGTTATGTTACGTCTGAGAGTTAGGTCTGACACCGTTAATTGTTCCCTTTACTTCTGTGTTCTGGCAAATGGTCTCTATTGGAAGTGTTGCCTCACTGTCTGCTGAGTTTGGAATTGACACCATTGCCTGCTGGCACCGAAGTGGAGAACTGGAGTTGACAGCACAGGTTCAGACGTGTCACTAAAAGCCTTTTAAGGCATATTCTTTACATTAACCCACAAAAATCGATGCGAGCCCTTTCAGTGCAATAGCAGCTGGAATTATGTGTATCTAATATGGCATAATCATTATGTACATTATCACAAGCAGATTCAATATTATTTTTTATTGCATTATTGGCATTTCATTTTCATGGACACACTATGGAGTGTCAAAGATTGTGATAAATCTAATGTAGTTGGTCTGGTCCAGCAAGGTGGTGCACAGTGTAAACTTCTATTGAAAGTGGTATGGAATTCCCCTGCATGTTCATGAGAGCAAGATCTTAACTAATTCAGAATGGCATTGAGGGACAGTGAGCAAGGCAACTAACTGTGCAGTGACCTTCTGAGTTCAGCAGAGGAGATGTCTTTGGCAGTGTCTTCTGGTAGAAGGGTAGAAATCTTTCCTGGTTGGTGAGACCAGAGAGAGTCCATCAAGAATAAGTAACCATAAAATATCATGCAGGTGGCTGCAGTTGCCTTCCTTTGTTTGAGTGGTAGCTGTGGGAGATGTATCCCAGCCCAGAGTGAGGCTAAAATTTAACTTTTCCCCATAGCCATACTTTGCCTGCAAGTGGATTTTGTCTCTTCAGGATTGAATTATGCTGAATGTTGAGTATCAAGAGTATATATAATTTAGTGTAAGGTCACAGGTCACATAAGAATAATTTCTGAATTTTTAGTGTGTGTCTTCTAATAGACAAAAGTGGACATACATTTTACATCCCTCTTTAATGAAATGCTGGTATAAAATAAGTCATATAATCAGCCTTGGTGAAGAAGTGTGCACCTCTATGCACAGTCAAAGTAGAAGCAATGTTTACATGAACATACTACCTGCCAGTGGCCAAATCAGCACAGTATTTCTTCGGGCTGTTAAATCATTGATACTTCTGCTACATCTGTGGGCCACGGGATAGACACTGCAGAAGGAAACTCCTCTGTCCTCAGGAAAAAGGCATGGCATGGATAGAAGGTGTGCAACGTGATACTTGTGATAACCACCCTCAGTGCTTCAGCCACACAGCATGGGATTGTACCTGTGACCGTAGGCCACCAGTACAACATACACAGCAAGGCCAGTGGTCGTTGCCCTATGAAGATATGAATCTCAGTGTGACTGAGTTTAGCCTCTAGCACAGTCTTCAAAGAGAGATACAGGATAAAGCTGCAGTGCTAGTGCAATTCATGTGTGGAAGGTGATAAGATGAGTCATGTTTTCCACTGACTTAAGAAAATACTTGTATGTTTGGCTTGATTTTATAGCTACAGTAAAAAGTTAGGATATATCAGTAAATGTTTATTAAATAAAATTTATCAGTGTTAAGGAATCTAAACCAATATATTATTTCTACCAGCAGTAGCTATTTCCCATTTCACCAAAGCCATCTTCTGACAAGGCTTGCACAAAGAATCTTAAATGAGCATTTGAAAGTCATGACTGTAATGCTGTGAGTAGAAAAACAGGATTCACAAGTCAGGGGAGGACCCTGTGCTGATCTGAGATTCATGAGCAAAATGGAGAGCTTTGAGCCTAAAGTCCTTTGCATCTCACTTCTTTCAAAGAAAATCCACTGAATTGTTGGGGAAAATTCAGCTGCACACAACAAGACAGTGAGGTACTGGAAATCAAAGCTGACAGTGATTTTCAAAAGGAAGCTGACTGGAAGCTAGTGCAGCCAAGATACGAACACAAGAATGAAACCCTTCCTGATTGCAGTGCCACATCCTCAATGGACGATTGTCTTTTCAGTTGTTCAACTCATAAGGCCATGAAATGATTAGTCTATAGAGAATACCACTTTGAATCCAGTTACAGTTCCATTGCTTGTTTTGTACTGTAAATATGCAGGTAAACAGTTGTTTTTATTAACAGATAAAGGGGTTACTGCTTTAAAGTGTTCAATGTGTTTTCCTTGTTGATCACTGTATCAGTCATACACTGCAGTACTCTTGGTGCAGTGCAGAGAAACCTATGTGATGACTGTCATGTAACTTATTTTATTTCACTGTACTCTGTTCCAGCCCATGGACCAAGCTTCTCTTAAAAACAGTGATGTTCTCATCCTGACGGGTCTTACACAGATCCCTACTGCTAACCCAGATGGCATGGTAGGAGAGTTCTGCAGCAACTTGGGTAGGTCACTGAGTGAAGTCTTGTGTGTATTTTATTATTTTATCTTCTTACTCATTGCTTTGGGTGGGAAGTAATTCTGAGATTCCTGGAATTGAATAACTTGTCCAGCCATATCTTCTGGCATAAAACTAGCTGTTTAGATTTTACGATGTGCTCCTGATGTCATTAATACAGTAAGTGCTTAGAGAGACACAAGTTGTACCTAAAATGTTTTGGAATGGAACAGGTATTACAAGATTTAATCATTTGCTACTCTTGGTTTGCTAAGTATGTCACTTAGCTGCCAACAGACTGCATAGGTACTGAAGATTGTTCCCATCTGAAATATTGCTATTTCCTTCCTCTATATCAGATAGTATAAAATCTTTACATGCTTTTTTATGACATTCAGTTTTGAAAACAAGCACATCTGCTTCTCTTCTTACACCTGATTTTTAAATATATCAAAAGCAAATAGCACAATCTCTGCTTAAAAAAATATATCAAGATATATTTATAGACTCCAGAAATACAAAACCTAATCAGACGCTTTCACAGCTGGAAAAGCTGATAATTGCAAAGCTGTGATATCAGTGTGAATGGCAGCATTTTCTAGCCTGATCAGAATGTCACATCCAGTTCAGTTCTCTCCTTTTCTCCCCTTCCCCCACTTCAGTTCTTCTGTGCTCTCACCCTTCTGTCACCAGGCCACTTTCTAGTGTCTGTCTTGCCATGTGTTGCCTTTCTCAAGAGAACTAAAACACTCACTACAGGAGAACTACTAAAAAGATTATTAAAAGGCATTAGAAGTCTAAATCAGAGGATCTTCGCTGCAGGCAAGCGTTCTGGTCCCCATTGCACAACTGAGAGAAATTTGAGCTATTGCATTTAGATGACTTACCCAAGGTTGCAGGATAAAGATGAGAATGAACTGAAGTGTAAATAGTTCTTAATCTTACTTTTAAAAACTAAATGTACCCTTGGAGAATTTAAAAAAAAAAAAAAAAAAAACCACATCAATTTGCTTTTTCTGTTTTTAAATCCTTGTGCATATTCACAGATGCTGAATATAATAATATTTCAGAGTCTCAGTATGGGACTGCTGCAGTAGTGAAGGGAAATAATAAAAGGGATGTGGTAGATTACTCCATTGCCTGCCTTCTCCAAATCAAAATCAAATACCCCTAATTAGGTTGTGTTTTGGTTCAAACAGAAGCCATAGGTCCTAATGTGAGAAGTAGAAGGTAAAATTGTGTGGGTTTTGTTTATGTGAAAAAGTGAATTATGGAGTCAGGATGGTTACCTGTGATATAAATACCTATTAGTGGGGTGCATCTGGGCATTTTATAAAGATGATGATCTCGTTATACCAAAGATCCTATCTGTCAACATCCTGGCTCCAGCAGGGACTATAAGCAGATATGTAGAGAATAGTAGAAGACTAGGGTGAGATTGTATGAACCCCTCATGATCTCTTAGCCTTGAACTATTTTTGTTTCAGCAATTTCCTCAATCAGACATGGCTTTTGGACAGTTAGTAATGCTCAGTGGATTTCATTTCCAGGAATTTATTCGACCTCCTCCTGGAACTCTGTAAATTCTTAACACCTGTGACTTCCTTTCCTAAGTGATGCCTATGTTTACATGTGCGTGTGTGTGCATTAGAGGCTGTGTTTTCATTGTTTATAAGCTTTGTTAATTTTATTACAAGCTGTGGCAAATAGGCTTTGGTGACCTTGTGCTACATGCAGATGTGCTGCCCTTCTCTTTCTTTCCTGGACCTTTATGGGGGCTACTGTCCTCCCGACAGATGGTAGCATGATCACTTCTATCACCCTGAACCACCAAGGAGAGGCTGAGCAGCAGTGTTACTCTTTCTACAGGAGAGACTGAGGAGTGTTTGCCTTACTGCCATCTCTTCTGCAAGATATCCACCAAATCGTGTTTTATCAAGCGACTTGGTGGTCACTAGTGCCTTAAACTGCAGCAGCTGTTTGCTAAGTAAACAGAAGTGGGGCTGTTGTTAATTAAAATGCTTTTAAAATATTAAAGCTGTAGTTTGGGCCAAAGCAAAATCCAAAAGATGAATGCATATAAATAAGTGTGTTACATATGTAGATACAGGTGGGTGTTTATCTGAGCAAGTTGTTCTGGTTTTCAGAAACATTCTGAACTATTTTGAGGATTTTGCAGTATATCTTTGAGCCAAATTCTATCTTGAAAGAGATAAATACAGAGAAATTAGAAAACAATTGAACATGGAAGGAAGATAGCTTAAATTACACAAGTATCCAGAATTTGTGTAGCAAAAAAAAAATGCATTGACTTGAAGAAGTCAGAGTCATGGAAATCATAGAATGACTTGGGTTGGAATGGAACTTAAGGATTATCAGGTTCCAACCCCCATTGCCACAGGCAGGGTTGCCAATTGCTAGATCAGGTATCAGACCAGGTTACCCAGGGCCCCATTCAACCTGGCCTTAAATGCCTCCAGAGATGGAGCATCCACAGCATCTGTGGGCAAGCTGTTCCAGCACCTCGGCTCTCTCTCAGTAAAAAAACTTCCCTGAACATCTAACCCTAATCTCGTCTCCTTTAGGTTAAATCCATCCCCTCTTGTCCTGTCGCTATTTCCTCTTGTAAGAAGTTGATCATATTTGTAAACTCCATTTAAATATCGGAAGGACACAAAGAAGTCTCCCCACAGCCTTCACTTTTCCAGGCTGAACAAGCCCAGTTCATTAAGCCTGTCTGGACTCTTTCCAAAAGCTCTTTATCTTTCCTGCATTCGAGTCCCTAGACTTGAATGCAGTACTCCAACTAGGGCCTCACAAAGGCAGAGTAGAGGGGAATAATCACCTCCCTGTCCCTGCTGGCCGTCCCTCTTCTGATGGAGCCCAGGCTACCATTGGCCTTCTGGGCTGCAGGCACACACTGCTGGCTCACAAGAAGTTTTTCATTCACCAGGACCCCCAAGTCCTTCTCAGCAGGACTGCTCTCAAGGAGTTCTCCCAGTCTGTTTGCATATTGGGATTACCTCAACTCAAAGAAGTACAAAACTCTGCACTTTGCTGTGTTTTACCTCGTTATGTTCACAAGCGCCCACCTTTGGAGTTTATCAAGGCCTCTTTGGATGGCATCCCTTCCATCTGCTGTATCACCTGCACTGCTCAGCTTGGTCTAATGGACAAACTTGCTAAGGGTGCATTCAATCCCATCATCTGTTATTGATGTTAAAGAGTACCAGTTCCCAGACAGACCCCTTGGGGACGGTGCTCATTACGTAGAGCTGTTGACCACAACCCTGTGACCTTCCAACCAATTCCTTATCCACCGAATAGTGAAATCCATCTCTACCTAATTTAGAGATAAGGATGTGGTGGGGGACTGTGTCAAAGATCTTGCAGAAATCTGTATAGTAACTCTGTGAAGAATGCAGTGACAGAGCTGTCTCTTCCCACTACTACTTAAACATTCACCCCAACATCAAGAGAAGAAAACAGATCCATTTTCTTATAGATGAGTAAAGAATTATTAAGATTGGACAAGACCTCTTAAAACTGTCTAGTCCAACCATCCAAGAAGTCCAAAAACCAATCGGTTACTGTGAAAAGCAGTAATGTAGGCAAGCTGAGCACCATAGATTTCATGTTTTCTCATTCCCAAAATGTTTGTCTAACTTCACAAGAAGCTCAAAATACACTTGGTAAAAAGGTAGTCATCAGAAATTTATCAAAATAGTGTATCAGAAGGTAATGTCAGTTTGTGACTAAGTGTGACAAATTTCACCTTGGTCTCTGTATTCATCCCAGCACGTAGAGTTGTAGATACTGAGTTCCATTGTCACGTGCGTGATCTGCTCTCCATGTTGTGTGTGCTGCACTGAAACATGCTTTGCCTTGTCACTAAGTTTAGCACTAACACCTTTTTTGTGGTACAGCACTGCCATACCAGCACTCTGCAGCTTCAGAAAAGCCGTTGTATTTTTACATTGCTTTCGGCATCATCAGCAAAATTACCAGACTATTGGCAAGGACAGCTTTGGGATATTTTGCGTGCATGTTCGGTCATGCCTTTCTGTGTGCACATGTTTATATAAAGCATAAAAGAGCACAGTTTGCTTTTTAGGTGCCAACTTGACCTTGCAGTGGCAGCTGTTTGAAAAGCAAGTATCTCATTGTAAGCTGTAAATTGAACAACTTGTTATGGAGCTACTGAAGGAGACTAAATTTGAAATGCTAAGATTATTACACAACTTATTTCAAGAGACTGCGTCCATCAGTCACAGAGATAAATTGGGCTTTAAACAGCTTTCAAATATACGTGTCCTCTTACTGACAACTGTAGGAAGTTGTACAGAGAGCCAGATTGGACCTGCTACTTGCATGGAAAGCAGTGTGCTTGTACAGGTGTTCATCTCTGTTTTGGAGAAGCTGGGAGGTAGTCCTTCTCCCTTCACATAACCACAAAGAGCACCCTCAAGAATTTGTGCCCACTGTCTGTGGTGAGTGAAGACAAATAAAGTTGCACCAAGGAACTGACTAGTATATTAAGCCAAAAGATTGACACACAACCTTGCTAGGGGTGGGAGAGTTGTGTTGCTGTCTTCCCCTGTCCAGAAGACCAGGAGCATTCACCAGGCCAGTTTCAAAGGTGCATTGCTATGTGGCCAGGAATATGAGATTCAAGGGGCTATCTAGCATGGGTTGTTGGGCTCATCTGTGGATGGAAGAGTATTCCACTCCTTGGGTTGTGATTTTATTTAGTGTAAAATACTTTGTAATTTTCCTGGGAATTGAAGTTCGAGTTGGCATCTGCTCAAAGGCCTTATCCTCTATTATTTTCTCTTTGGCCCCAGGAATCTTGAATGTCTGGTTTTCAGCAGAAAAAACTTGAGGTTCCCATAGCAAACCAATGGCTTCAGGGAAGGGAGAGCTGAAAATTCAAACTCTGAGGCTTAATAATGAAACCCACATTTTTCATAGCCTACACAAATTCTTTAACCAGTCCATTATTGGATGAAATCTTCCTGCTGCCTCTTGAAATTGAGGAGTTCAATATTTGTCTTAACTGGGTGAATTGGTGTCTGAATGAAAGAAGAAGGTACCTTTTCCAAGGATCATCATAGAATCACTTAGGTCAGAAGGGACCTTAAAGATCGTTGATCTCCAGTCCCCCTGTTGTGAGTTGTTCACCCCATCACAAAATCAGGCTACCTGTGCAGCACCTCCAGTGATGGGGCATCCACAGCTCTTTCGAGCAGCCTGTGCCTGTGCCTCCCCAGGAGACACATCTCTTGCTGTTTAAGGCAGTATCCTCATTCAGGGCAGAAGTGCAAACACACCTTTCCTTAGCATTTTCTACTGATCACTTCTCCACTCTGCATCCCCCTCTCTGTCCGTGCTGCATTCTTACTACTGTGGATACAGGTATTTCTCTTTCCTTTCTGTAGATTTTTGGATGTATAATGAAGCAATGTAAATTCTGCTTTTGGAGCCAGAGGCTTAACTTTTAGCCCCCAGATGGCTTTGAAAACATCGTTCTTAATCTCCTCATTCCTCTCTTCACATCCTGTTTATAGATGGGATCGTTTAGACTTGCCTATGTAAGAGGGATAATATAACACATTGCTGGGATGCTTTGTAACTTCCCAAGTTCTAGGAGAATGTAAAGCATTGCTTTTCAGATTCATAATTATTTTGATGGTAGGGTTTGTATGTGACTCGGAGAAGTCCTGAACAATAAACCCACTCCACTGCAGATAATGTTGTATAATACAGCTTTGATACAGGAGATGTCTTTGGCCACTGTTGTTGAGAGCAACGTGTAATAGGCACTGGCTCCTAAAAGAAGTTAAGCACCTAAATGCATGTAAAAAATCTCACTTTGGAGTCTGTGCATTTCCCTGGACTCCATAAAACCTTTAAACATTCAGCCATAAAAATCTTCTTTGAACATGTAGGTGGTGCAAAAAGACCCTTAATGTGCTAGATCCATACCCCAGCAAAGCTTGTCAATAACTGAAATCAAGGAAGTGATTACGATGAGATTTAATATGTGCATTTTCAGGCTCTTTCACAGCTTTTTGTGTAATGCCTTGACGCATAATGTTCCTGCTGCTGCAATGCAATTAACATCAGTAGATGGTTTTACCCCATGACCACAGATGAAATCTTAGCGAGGCAGCTATTGCTGGACCCATAAGGTACAGCACTTTGTAATTCATTTTGCTAAAGCCCAAAATATTTGCTCTGTATTTATACTCAGATGAGTCTCGATTACAGAGATTTTCTTTTCCTCGTCGTTTTCTCTTATCCAATGCTGTCTACAGCTTATTGGGGTTTTAAATTGCTCTTGTTATGTTGAAAAATATTTAGAACTTTTAGAAAGGTGAAGCACTCCCCTCACCCACTTCTAGCTCTGAGGGCTGTTTGTTTGTAATACCTGTACCTTCAGCCACTCATCTAGCACAAGGAAAACTGAGCACAGAACTGTTTACCATCTTTAGTGCTTTCAGGTGAGCCCTGTGAACTGCTGTCCTTGATGTCTGGTGCACAGGAAATAGATGGAGCAGGGTTTACTTTGATGTTTCATGTCACGCTGACCATTTGTCTTCATGTGCCAGTGCAAGACTGCCCTCTCGTGTCAGGAGTTTTACATCTGCCTAGTTTGGTGTGTGCCCCCAGCTAACGGAGTATTATAATCGTTCACTCTGCTAAGCCTGGAGAAGGCAGTAAAGAAATGTATTTACCAATCAGAAGTGTTCCCCTGGTTCATATGCATAACGTGTTCTGTTAATTTGTTCGGTAGTTTTTGGTTTTTTTCTGTACCTTATGCTAAAGGTACTTTCTCTATACATTGTACTAAAGGAACTCAACGTTTTAATTTGAACCCTGTTAATTGTTTTTTCTCTCACCTTTAGCTATGACTGTCCGAAATGGAGGAAATGTGTTGGTTCCTTGTTACCCCTCTGGAGTAATATACGATCTGCTGGAGTGCCTGTATCAGTATATTGACTCTGCTGGACTCTCCAACGTCCCTTTTTATTTCATCTCACCTGTTGCCAACAGTTCACTTGAGTTCTCCCAGATCTTTGCTGAGTGGTAGGTGTTAAAGGGCTGCTTTATCAGGCTCAGTTCACACACTTGACTATGGGGAATAGATGCATGTAGGTTGTGTCTACTTGATACTTCATTAGAATTGTGAACATGTTTACAAAGGTGTATGTGCTTATGTAAATAGGTCTTCTATAATTAGGGAAGCCTTGTTTCCTGTAGAACGTGCAAATTCAAATAGTATGTGCTTTTTAGTACTTGCACTAGTGATTGAATGATATACATAACTTGAGTGACTTTTAAGTGTGCCTGTTTGCAGGTCTCATCCAGTACTCCCAGCATGGTACCATGGTCTCTATATAAGGAAAATAGATTTTTCCAACTTAATTTTGTTGTGCCAACTTAATTTTTCTGTGCAAAAAAGGCCAATATCCTGGGCTGCATTATAGAGAGTATTGCCAGCAGGTCAGGAGAAGTGATACTTCTATGCTCAGCTCCCATGAGGATACTTATGGAATGCCGTGTTTAGTTCTGAGTTCCTCACTACAAAAAAGATATGATTGTACTGGAGTGAGTCCAGCTCTGGGTAACAAAGGTGTTCTTTCATGTATGTAGAGGCTGAGAGAGCTGGGACTCTTCAGTCTGGAGAAGAGAAGGCTCAAAGGAGTATTTTCAATGAGTAGAAATACCTGATGGGAGGAAGTTAAGATGAAGGAGCCATACTCTTCTCAGTAGTGCCCAATGAGAGAAGAGGTAATGGACACAAATTAAAGCACATGAAATTCCATGTGAACAAAAGAAATACACTTTCTTTTAACTGTGCAGTGGGTGGTTAAACACTGGAACTGGCTGCTTAGAGAGCTCATGCAATCTCCATTTATGGAGATATCAAAATCTTGCTGCATGCGATCCTGGACAAGTAGCTGAACATAGTTGAACAGAAAGTTGGAATAGATGATCTTAAAGTGATCCCTTCCAACCTCAGTTAGTCTGTGAGTCTGAGCCATGAAGAAGAGATCCCAACCACTTGAGATTGCTCCCAGTTTTTTAACAAAAGAGGAGCTTTCCTTTCTTCCTCTGGTGGATTGTAAGGCAGTTCAGAGTGCAGTGCACCATTGAAGCTCTTCTTCTGCATGCTATGTCTGGCTGGGACAATTCAGCCACCCAGCTGTTCAAACCATTTACTTAAATTCTACTTGGCTGTAGAGGCTAATCTTCAAAAGTCAGCATCAAAATTATAGCTGTTTTCCAAATACTTGTGTGTAGGGTAAACTTTTTACTTAGGTGGAAATGACAGATGTTGTAACACCTGTAACATAACCATTTGAGGTCAGAACTGGGGCTGATTTTCAGGGATTCCAGCCTTTCAACTCTATTTAGTCATTTAAAAGAAATTTCCCATTCTTAATATCTCTTAGTCATGATTAAATTTAGTTTATAATAAATTGAAGAATATATGAGAAAAGGGTAGTGTTTCCCAGAGAAAGCCACCAGGACATTGCCACTACAGATAACTTTAACATCACACAGACCTCTGACAAAAATCTTTGTTTATCTTCTGTAATAGGATGAATCAGAGCTCTGGGTAGAGCTGATCAACAACTTTCAGTATTTACTATTTAAAAACAAAAGATCGATGGAAAATAGCAAGGAACAGTGAGCATTATGCTAGGATGAAGGGCAGTTTGCCAACATTATATCTGCAATAATAAAATGCATAGGGGAATTAGATTATAATAAATGAAAGAACTAAATCATTGAGAAGTAGGATGAGGCAAGTGGAATTTCTCTGTTGAAGGATAATTGGGCTTTGGAAAAATTGCTGGATGTTAGTTACAAGTTTGTTTTCAGCAGTAGCAGGGCTCTGTTGCATAATGCTTTCACTCCTGGCACCTTCTCCAAGTGATCTGGCTGTGATTGAGTCATTGTGTCCGGTAGGTATTGGCCATGTAAACAGAAAGACAGAAGCAGCAGAGCAAATTAGTGACTTTGCTCCTGATGGCACAGACAAGAGATAGCTTTCTCCAGGAAAAGTTAAACAGTAGGTGGCAGCAGATACTGCAGGATGTTTGCAGCTCTCTAACCCTACTTGTTTTCCTTTTCTTGTAAAGGTTATGTCATAACAAACAAACAAAGGTGTATCTTCCAGAACCTCCTTTTCCTCACGCTGAGGTAAGTAAACCATAGTCTTGCTGTTTGCTAAGATCTGAGAGTGAGTATGTTTCAGGAATGCAGTTTCCTGTGGCTGTTGTTTTTCTAAGGAGCGCTATTTCTGAGCTTTGTGTCATTATTCATCCAAGTTTTTTTCCCTCTTCTTTCTGTGATTAATTTAGGAGCGTGGGAGCAGAATGAATGATGGTGTTCCCTCAACTCAAAAAATTACCATGATATTTCAGCATATAACTTACGTATGCTTGCCTGTATTTCTTCTCCGCCCGCAGAAGGCTGTTTGGTGTGCACATGGATCGATGTTTGCTCTTATCACACTGCAACCACCAATATTCCCTTCGTCCACGCAGTTTATTTCTGAGTCTGTAAAACTAAGAGCTTGTTATCAGAGACAGCTTAGTCATCCCAGCTCCTACCCCTTTTACTGAAACAGGCACCATGATGTCTGCTGCAGGAGAAACGATACCTTGAAACAGGGAGCTGATAGAAGAAAGTTGAAGCTTGCAGCACCAAGCAGTGCTGTTACTGGCAATTTTTATGTGAAATTACTCGAGCTAGCATCTTAGTGAAGAAAAGAGAAGTGAGGTTCCTGTCTTGAAAGAGGATCTTCCCTGCACTGCACTGTGGGAGCATCATTTCTGCATTAAAGTACATAGTTTGAGGGCCATCCAGACATTTAAATAAACACAGCGTAACTTATGCTTTCAGTTATCTCACCTGTCAAGGAAGGAAATCTCCTGTTTCCTCCACTGGGAACAAGTAGATTTGTGACTGAAGTAAATTAGAGGCAACCGGGAGAGGAAGAGTTGGGACTGAGAAGGGATTTTAGCTAACTCCTACCTGCTCCGGTGAGACAGCGAACCCCTTGGGGTGTGTGATCTCAGGAAACTCTTTTAGTTTGTGAGATCAAAACTTTCTGGTGGGATGTGGAGAAAGTAGCGTTTGCAGGTGTAAGAGAGAAATGCTTTTTTCCCTGTGAGGCAACTTGTGCAGGGGCTTGTTCTGAAAATTGCCTCTACCTGTCATATTTATCATCTGGGGGTGCTTCAGAAGCACTGTTAGAAATAGGATCTGATCAGAAGCCCTTGCTCTTTCCAGATGCTTGAATATATTTCAAGGATGATGCACAATGAATGATGAATACTCTGTTACCAAGAATAATGCAGATTGTAAGGCACCCCTCTCTTGTAATCAAAAATATCATTCACACCAGTAAATCAGTTCCAAAGCTTGATCTCTGAGTAGAAGTTTCTGTAGCTGTGCTGCCGGCTATGTTTTGTAATTTCCCTTGCATTTCTGTTGTTCAGGGTATCCTTGCTGATCCACAGAGTCTGTGGCTCACTGACTTTTACATTTTTCTTAAGACTTTGCTTCAAAATTTTAATTCAATGGAACTGGCAGATTTGAGTGAAAACCCTTCCAAAAATGAGAAGCCCTAAGCCATCATCTTAAATGATGGGTCTTTGTGTTTATAGAGTGATAACTATGTCCTCTAATTTTTAGGACATTTTATGTGCTCCTGAGGCTTTTTGATAATGAGATTTTGCCAAATGATTGTTTAGCTGTTGAATGCTCAGTGCTATGTGTATATTGAGGTAATTATCTAGGAAAGGACTCACAGCAGTGGATAATGGATCAGTTTCCTCCTGACAAAACGAAGTGCACGGAGGGAATGATGTGACTATCACAGGTACAGGCTTTGCTTGACAAGGCCAAATCATGCCATGAGGCTGGGGGCATTTTACCATGTGATATACAAATAGCTTTATTTAACCCATGGATGTAATTGCTAGGAAGCCAGCCTAAGGCTTCCTAAATTTTTGCCTAAATGACACAATACTGTGCATCCCCACCCTTGTGGCTCCCAAACGATTAAATGACTGTTAAATGCCCTTAAATTATTAAACTATTAAATACCCTTTGGCATTTCAGTGCTGAGCTGCTGTCTGAAGTATTGCACATTTCACAGCAAGTCATCTAACACAACTGAGATTATCATTTTGAGTGCTTGCTTACATCTGCTGCATAAACACTTGAAAATGAAGCAACCTGCACTGACCCCCTCCTGCCCTGCGATGATCTAAGTGACCTAACAGTTCTCATTTTTTGTTCCTGATACATATTGCCTGTTTTGCAAAACCAGTTTGTGTGTTGGCGGGCAGTGGCCCTAGGCACACAGCAACACTTTCAAAAGCTTGCCTAGCAGCAAAACCAAAGGAAGCTAGTACTCAGGCAAAAGAGGACTGAGCCTGCTATTTCATTCTAAGGTCATAAATCACTGAAGTTTAGACACGCTTGAGAGCACCAGATCAGATTGCTCCTTTCTGTTTTGTGAAATGCACGGCTTGGTTTTAAGCAGTCAGAACATACTGAGATTTCTGTAGATGGCTGATACCTAACACAGCCCCACTCATCAATGCAGCACCAAGATGGCCATGTCAGGTAAGCAGTGCTCACCTGATGCTTATGATTCCTTGTTGCTGCCCTGCAGGGGACAGCTACCATCAACCTTTTCCTCTGATGACTGTCAAGTGCCTTAGGTTGCATTACAGTGAGATGCACAGCTGGTAGTGGTTAATGTTGTTCTACTGCTTCCAAGGGGAGGAGCTGGGTTTCTCCTGTGAAATACAGAGATAGAGCAAGCGCTGTAAATGAGGGAGGAAGGCCACGCAAAATCTTGTAGCTAATGCTGTATAAGTAGCTTACATAATGTGAAACTTCTGTATAACCTTTTCTCAGCATAATCTTTAACAAATTTATTTTTCCCCTGCTATGTCCATGCACACCAGACTCAGCTGCAGTGCTGTATTTGGTGTAATTTTACCAAGCAGAGTGGTATTCATATAAGGCCTGGCCTCAAACGTGGCTATGGCCATACCATCAGTCTAGGAAGAAGCAAGAGCTTGGACTCATGGCTTCCTGTTACTAGGCTGGAGCCTGAACCAGCAGTCAGCCCTTTTTGTCATAGGTAAATACTGATACAAAATCTGTGACTCTACAACCTCACAGCGATCAGCTTTGGTTTCTAACGCTCAAAGAAATTTTTAATGAGTACCAGAAACAGTGAGTGATCATGTCTCTTGGATAGGTTGTTAGTGGAGAATTGCCTTACATTTTTCAAATTAATGGTGAGCTTGTGCTGTGTAAACTCTGTGGAAATTGTCCATCATGAAAAGATTTGCTTAGCTGCTCACTTGTTGGAAGAAAATAAGGAATTACTCAAACGTGCCTTTCAGTTACTAGCAAGCATTAATAATGTGTCTGGCATGATGCATCAGAGAGGGACAGGCCAGGAAATAGGTTTCTAATTATCCACGGAACAGGTCCAGCCCAGCATGCTGTCTAGTCCTGAAATTTGATGTTCTTATTAGATGTACAAACAAAATTTAAAAGCAAACAAGGAAAAAAATCCTCCGAGCTGCTGATAGTCTTTTGCAGCAACGAGTTCCAGTGGTGCCTCATGCGTAGCATGAAAGAGCATCTTATTCTTTTCTCCGTACTAAGCCTTCTAAAGCTTTTCATTCCCTTTGCATGGAAGATTTCCAGGTTTGTGATTTATGTTACCTGCTCTGAACTCATTCCTTGTTCTGCTGTAGTGAACGAAACCAGACACACTGTTCAACTCTGCAGAGAGCCCAAAACACTTCTATTCCCTCCAGATTACTTGCTCTTTAATGGAGTAGTAGATGTTCAACATATCTCCTCCCACACAATCACAGTGCAGAATTTATGACTCTTTGGGGTGGCAATTTGTTTCCTAGCATTCAGTCTGAGTGTACAGGGAATATGCTTTCCCTCTGCAGTGAGCAAGGAATGTGGGCTTAAGTGCTTCAGAGATGTAGGTGGAATTTGAACATCAATTCTTATTAAGTTAATATGAATGGGGTGTCCGAATTCTCACACAAGCTTTTGAAGTCTCAGCTGCAGCCAGTTTAGCTGGTGCACTGCTAAAAGAACTGCTTTATAAAGGCATTTCTCTGTGATTGCTGGGGTGGGAGCGGCTGTGACGCTGTTGGAGGGAATTTAGGATCTGGAGTCAAACTACATGCCAGCCAGTGATTTCTCAGAAGAAAAACTGGAGAAATATAATGGAGAAACAGACAGGGAAGGGATGGATCTCTGTGGATGGCTCACCTCTATGCTTACAAAATACTGGCAGTATTTTTGCCAGTAATTAATATATAGGCATTATCATATGATGGGGAAGAGGACCTCCAAGCTTAAGGTTCCACTGACTGGAGTGCAGTGGAACATAAATCAGCAATTTATTTTTTTAGGAATGCTATTATGTTATTCCAGTATTCCCAAACCAATTCATGGTGAATCATAGAATCGCAAGGTTGGAAAGGACCTACAAGATCATTTAACCACCCTCCCATCACCATTGCTACCACGAGCACTAACCCATATCTCATAGCTCCTCATCCAGGCACCTCTTGAACTCTGCCAGGGACAGCGACTCCACCCCTTCCTGGGCAGCCATTCCAGTGCCTGACCACTTTCTGAGAGAAAAAGTTTTTCCTCGTGTCTAACCTAAACCTCCTCTGGCACAACTTTTGGCCATTTCCTCAGGTCCTGTTCGTTGCCTGGGAGAAGAGGCCAAACCCCTCCTCACCACAACCTCCCTTCGGGAAGCTGGAGAGAGCAATGAGGTCTCCCCTGTGCCTCCTCTTCTCCAGACTGAACAGTCCCAGCTCCCTCAGCCGTTTCTCATAAGACTCGTGCTCCACACCCCTCACCAGTTTCATTGCCCTTCTCTGGACATGTTCCAGGGCCTCAATGTCTTTTTTGCAGTGAGTGGCCCAAAACTGGACACAGTACTCAAGGTGCAGCCTCACCAGTGCTCAAGGTGCAGCCTCACCAGTGCTGAGTACAAAGGGATGGTTACTTCCCTGCTCCTGCTGGCCACACCATTTCTAATGCAGGCCAGGATGCCATTGGCCCTCTTAGCCACCTGGGCACACTGTCGGCTCATGTTCAACTGAGCATCAACCAGAACCCCCAGGTCCCTTTCCTCTTCACACTCATCCAGCCACTCGTCCCCACGCCCATAGCGCTCCATGGGGTTGTTGTGGCCAAAATGCAGGACCCAGCACTTGGCCTTGTTGAACCTCATCCCATTCACCTCAACCCAGTGATCCAGCTTATCTAGATCCCTCTGTAGAGCCTTGCTACCTTCAGGCAGATCGACACTACCTCCCAACTTGGTGTCATCTGTGGTGCTTCACCACATCCCAGGAGGGCAAGGGAATATCCCATCCTAACACAGCCACAGCTAAGGAATTAGAATCATAGAATCGACGGGGGAGGTTTAGGTTGGATATTGGGAGGAAGTTTTTCAGCCAGAGGGTGGTGAGGCACTGGAACAGGTTGCCCAAGGAGGCTGTGGATGCCCCATCCCTGGAGGCATTCAAGGCCAGGCTGGATGTGGCTCTGGGCAGCCTGGTCTGCTGGTTGGTGACCCTGCACATAGCAGGGGGTTGGAACTGGATGATCATTGTGGTTCTTTTCAACCCAGGCCATTCTATGATTCTGTGATCATTAAGGTTGGAAAAGACCACTAAGATCATCTAGATCATCAACCTGCCACAAGCATGCCCACTGAATTAGCCACATCCCTGACCAATTTAACAGGAACCATAGACCCATGGATTTTACATTCTGCACTATCCCTTTTGTGAAAGCAGAGACTATACAAATGAATAGCAGAATTGTTCTCACAAGGCACAATGAGAAGCTTTCACTCCTTCTCCTTTCTGCTCAATGTTTACATAGCTGATTCCAGGCTATGAGGTAAGTGAATCCTGACTTTACAATACTTCTCTAAATGGCTGCAACAGAAATATTTGCAAGGTGATTTATATTGATCAGAATTTGTTGGTGGAGGAAGAGTTTGAGTTTACTGTCCTCTTACTTAGTGTCTGTTAGCAACATCAAGGAGAAATGGCTATGAAAAGCCTGTTTTTCTGACAGAAAATGGCCAGGAAGGGAGTAATATTGATTCTGTGGTCTTAAATGCTAGCATTTATCTTCTTTGTCTTTGCTTCGCTCTTCCGTATACCAGTTCCTGCATATCACATTCAAAGCAATAAATACCTGGAACTAAGTGATCATATATATTATATTTTGTTTAGCACTGTACAGAATTAGGCCCCTTTTAGCACTGGTCTTATGAAGGGAGTGAGGGAGAGAAAGTCATCCACACATTCCTTATTCATTGATAAGAACCACATCTGTTCAAAATTCTGGATACAGAACACGCTCACAAAAACACATGGAGTAAATAGCAGTGTATTTTGGCTGACTTCAATAAAGGTACATGAAGGCTCTAGAGATTTATCCTGTTTATAGCAGCAGTTGCTGACCCTGTAAATCAAGTGTACTGCTTTAAAGCGAATAATAACCATTTGGGATTTAAAAAAACACAGCAGTCTTTTGTCTCAGTTCAGTGCTTTACCATCCTCTATCTCTTAAGCTTTCAGTCAATAAATGTTCTTTATGTACAAAAAAATGTTCTGAATGTTGTTTACAGAAATCAGTCCCGTTTTGAAAATATGGACTGACTAAATGCCAGATATTGGCCTTGGCCCAGGCTTGGTTGGAGTTCTGAACGGGGCACAATAATGACAGTTGTGCTTATACAACCCTTCTCATCTGTAGGTATAAAAGACCCATGCAGATCATTACAGATTTAGTCCCGTTAATGATTTGTGAAATTTTGTTGGACTTGTTTTGCAAGTTCAGCTCCACAGATTTTTGATGGGGTAATTAGAAAAGATTTTGCTCTAGATAATAAAATCTACCAGCTGCTTTATCACTGGAGTGAGTAGAACGTCTCTAAATTTACTTATGTAGCCTTTCACCCCTGCTGTGTCCAACTGTGAGAAATGGAAATTGTGGGCTACAGTATGGAGCTTCTGGGGGTTTACCACTCAAGATCTTCTACTATTTAAAAAAAAAAAACTGAAAAGTCACCACAGCTCAGGAGATGGTGCTGAGGATCCAACATAGCCGTTTCTCCTCTTGACTTAGCACCCCAGTTAGAAGCAGGGCACCACAACATTATGCTCAATGATTTGTTGCTGAAACTTAAAAAAAAAATCTCAATGCTCACAAAACTCAAAGTCCTGAAAACTGTATTAGTGGTCCTGTGTCTCTCCCTTCAAGTATTAGGAAGGAATTTGAAGCTGCCATAATGCTTCGATAACAGCGCGGCTTTTTGTGTTTATGAACATACAGTGGACACTGGTATGGGGGCAGTGAAGTAGGTGCCACGTGTTAGCAAAATCTGAGTGCTGCTGTGTGCAAATATGTGTAATGTTGAGGAAGCTGAGGATCAGGATGCTGGAGGAACAGTTAGAGACTTTCAGAAGCATTATGTAAAAGGCAGTGTGAAGATGTCTTTCATGTAGCTGCTGACTTTAAGTTTAGACTTGTGGTGTCACATATTCCATTTGGTCTTTGGAATAGAAATTGCATCCTTCTCCACCCAATTGAAAGTGCTTTTGCAACTTCGATTTGGCACTTTTGATTTCCCATTTTGGCAAAAGACAAAATTCATGGGTTCATTTCCTTCCTGTTCTTCTAAATGCCAGTGATTTTTTTGTGGCATCAAAGTTGTTTTGCCCACTGTCTGCCAACCTGCAGTTTTTGTTACTGGAGCTAAGTTTAGATTCTAAATATTGCACTCCAGATGTGTTAATCGGAAATCTTTACCAGCCTTAATTACAAGAGTGTTTGCAAGATTGAGTGCATATTAACTGCAGTTATTGGGTGTATTTTCAATTTTCCCTTTTGAAGACTAAATAGCAATTTGATGTTACTAGTAAGCTGCAGAGTGTAGTGGCCCAGCTTCCTTCTTTGTGACCCAAGGATCCACATGGCAAGAACAGGCTGTGTCCACCTGCACTTTCCAACTTGTGTCAAACCCCAGAAGCAACGATACCAGTCTTCTTCAATTCCAGTCATCCAGGTACTGTGTGGCAGTTTTAAACAGAATGAATGGGAAGCAAAATCACAGCAGAATATTTGCTGCTAGTAATTTAAAGTAGATCAAGCTCAAAAGAGAAAGATACAAATATTTGCACCTGCGTGCAACCAGCTTTCAATTACTGAGAGGTCATTGAGGGTAAGTTTGTACATTATCTGTTCTAGCACCAAAGCGTACTTTTGGGTAGTGCCAGCTAGAAGTTGAGTATAATAGGGTTGATATTCTAAATTCAATTAAGAACCTATTGTGTAGTAACCTTAAATTCTAAAGTGCTTTGTTGTGCAATTATTGCCTAGATGCTTAAAGATATACCAGAATTTTCAGCTTTCTTTTCATACCCATGTACACATGTACGTGCACAATCTGATTTAGATCTACCGTGGCAAAATATAACAAGTAGAGGAGAATCTGAAAAGATGAGATGCAGTTTTGAGAGAGCAGAAAAGTTGCTTGTTTTAATGTTCATTTTTAGTTCCTCTTTTGGAAATCAAATATGCTACAATGAAGAGAAACATCTTGAGTGACAGAGTTTCAACTAGAAAGTGATGATGCACCCATCATGTTATGACACATAATGAAGAGCATGCTGTTTGCTAATTAGTGATACTGTCTGGGGTTTCAGTGCACAACTGTTGCTGAAATGTGTCACTGAACCGTGCATATGTGAATTCTGTAGTTTGGGCAGTGTTGCATGCATGGCAGGAGTCAGCAATGTATGGAGAGATCCTTGAGAAAAAGTTTCTCCTATAAAAACTGGCTGGCCGAGGAAGTCTTGCTCCTGGTGTTTTCTTAGTTGTTCAGCATGTGATTTCATTGCTTTAAATCACATCTTAAAAAAAAAAAAACATGTTTAAGATTATTTTCATGGTGGGGTTGGGAACGTGTGTCTGCCAAGAAAATACTTGCATAATATTACATGGAGGTGCACAACACACTAGTCAACTGTATTGCTTTTATGTTAAAACTTGCTTTACAGATCAGAAAACAGAGACAGGTGATACAAAGCAAAATTCTCCTTCGAATAGTGCCTGGGTAACTAAACTTCCTTATCTTAGTAAAGAAATCTGTTCTGCATGCATAGGGCATGCATGTATGTTACACTCTGCCACCTCCAGTGACAAGTACTTCTTATTGTTCATTGTTATTACTCATTTCAGTGACAGAGAGGAGGAGACAGTCTGTTCTTTCTTGTGCTTTTCCAGAAGATTTGGCTTTGTTTGAACCCGTTACACGGATGAAACTCACAACAACGTACTGCTGAGGGCAAAATTGCCTGGTATTGCTGGGATGCAAGAAAACCAGGTTAAATGTCTGTACCCAGAGCTCGTGGCAAATAGGAAAAAGTAGCTTGTTTTGAGTTTGGCAGCTGAGCACTTTGTTCACTCCAGGAAACTCTAAGCAGGGAGTGTTTGCAGTTTCCTCTCAGTTTCTTTACTGGTACCAAAGAAATGAGAGTAAGAACTTGGAGGCACCTGGCCCCATGCTCCAACTTCCTTTTCATAACATTTAGGACAGTAATGACTAAATGTACTGGAAAATCTAAGGAATATGCAAGAAGGGGCTCTATGATGAAATACGAATAACCTGTAGAATATTTATAATCACATGTAAATAAACACTTGGAATTACAGGGCACAGAAGCATGAGAAGTTTGTAATGTCTGAATTTTTGTTTTTGTTTCAGCTGATTCAGACAAACAAATTAAAACATTATCCCAGCATCCATGGAGACTTCAGCAATGACTTCAAGCAGCCATGTGTCATTTTTACTGGGCATCCCTCTCTAAGATTTGGGGATGTGGTTCATTTCATGGAGTTATGGGGAAAATCTAGCTTGAACACTGTTATATTCACAGGTAAGTAAAATGTGGTTATCATTATGAAATTAGCAATAAGTTGTGCTCTGATGAAGTGTGGCTACATCCTGGGAGCTTTACTTATTTCTTCTGGAGCAGAAGTTTCTGACTCCAGTAAGAGCTCTTTTAAATTAAGACCCCAGAATTGAGTGTAATGACAAATGTAATTATTGTGCCATTTAATTCATTTTAGCCCTGCAGAGCCAACCTTTGCCATGCAGAGTCAATCCTTGCCATTTCTAAGCAAAACCTTTGTTGTGCACAGCAGTAAAATGTCTACAGGAAATTAATTTTTGGATTAGAAGCAGCTGGCTGCAAGTTAAGCTCAGGCAAGACCTGTCTCCATACTCCATTGGAATCAGCAGCCTTTCCTCACACCTTCTCCTGCCCTTTCATCACAACCTCGGACTGCTACTTGACTCCTTTGTAACCTTGTACAACCAGTCTGCTTCTGAAGGTATTTCTGTACTGTCTGCTGGTCAGTAAGTGTTCACCTCATGCAGACTTAGCAGCAGTGGTTTATGCCATTGCTGTCTTTTGGTTGAACTTTGTTTTTCAGACTCCTTTTAGCTGACGGACACATCTGTATCTGAAGCTGAAGGTACAGCTCCAACTAAAAACCTGGGGAGCTATTTCTCAATGACTCAGGCTGCCTGGGACACAACAGCTCCATCTTTGAAGTTCCTTCACTTGTCCCAGAATGTTTCTAATTTTAATGGATTTAATGAATCGAGCGCTATCCACCTCAGAGTGAGCTGTGGTCTCTGATCCTAAGGACAGCTGCATCCCAGGACCATGCCAGTCATTAACAGCAAGACAAAGTATTTGAAACAGAATATGAAGCTTCTGGGAGATTAGCAAAAGGGATGCCTCTTACAGTTTGATCTTCTTTAGAAATGCTTCAGCACCCTCCCTTAAATGACATTCTATCTGAGTGCCTCTCTTTATTCCCTGTGTGTCATCCAGACAGAACCCTACAGTGGGCACTGTTCAGACATGATCATTAAAGCCATTGCTACAGGTTTTATGTGGAAATAATTCTATTATAAATAGGAGAAGTGTTAAGTATAATTCTCAGATAAAAATGTTGTGAATTTTGGACTAGGACAAAAATAATTAGAAATGGGGAGGAGAACACTGAGTAATTGATCAAGCCTATTCCCACAGCAAGTGCGTGATGGAGTCCCACTGTTAAGCTTATTTTCCCCCTCTTTTTAGTGAATAGGACTGCTGGGAAGCATGTAACCTCCTAAAGCAAAGAGATTTGGAAAAGGGTTCATTCTTTCCTTCTTCTTCTCTTAACTAGTGATTGGCAAATCCTTTTGACTGTTTTACAGTATTGGTATGAAAACACATCAGAGTATTGTGACACTGTTATACTGGTTTGGAAAGGAAGGGTTACTGGTAGATTTAAAGCAGCATGTAATTAGTACATACTTCCCTCCTGCAAGAGGAGGGAAGATACAAGAGAGTTCCTGCTGAGCAGATTAGAAACTTCAGTTTCAAGACTGTTTATGCTGGTACACAATGCCACAGCACTCACTTCACAGAATCACGGAATTGTAGGGGTTGGAAGGGATCTCCAGAGATCATCAAGTCCAACCCCTCTGCCAAAGCAGGTTCCCTACACCAGGTTGCACAAGTAGGCGTCCAGGCAGGTCCTGAATATCTCCAGAGAAGGAGACTCTACAACCCCCCTGGGCAGCAACTTCGTAGATGTTATGGTGCCCACCACTCCTGCCCTTTGGGGTAATGTCAGGAAATAGGCCCTAATTAGAGTAAGCAGTAAAAAAGTAGTACAGATATAAATTATTTTGGAAATAGTCATTCTTACTCCATTTGGGACTTCAGTTAAAACCAGAGAATGTACACCCTCTGCTGGGTTGTGTATTTTGTGAACTTTCAGGAAATCAGTGACATTAATCATATCGTGCAAGTGCTACCCACCATCAGTGAGGATCTCAGAAACTGGTCTTTAATGGCAAAACATCTTATTCTGTGCCTTCTTGTAGGAAGAGAGAATTGATCTTTCCATAGCAAGCTAATCCTTCCATGAAATGAGGAAATAGAACAGGCTTCTATTAGAGCTTGGCTCTGTCAAGTTGTTAAAATGTCCCAATGGAGGGCATAACGACTTATGGATACTTTAGGCCATGGTCTTTGAGATTAATTCCCAGTCTATACTTCAAGTAAATCTCCAGTTGACATTTATGTTGGTTGTAGTGACCTTGGAGTGCCCAGTGATTCCAGGCACTTCTTGTGGTTTGTTACTTAAAGTTGTCTGTGTCTTTTTGTCTTTAGAGTCTATCTCTGTCCATAGGCATATATACTCAGCAGGATGTTCCTACCTCTTTATGGCTGTCTCAGCTGGAACAAAGACTTATTTGTCTGCAGAAATTCCTAGCAGATTAAATTCTCCTGGTCTTAGCACCTCCAGTGGAAATCTGGAGCACTTCATTCTAGGATTTTTATTATTAAATTATCTAGCTTCTCCTATTTTGAGATAAAACTGCCTGGAGTAATGGGAGAAATATGGTCCATTGAAGGAGTATGTGACAGCAGATCACGTTCTAACTTCTCCTGTTGAAGGCTCATTGTTTCTAGTAGTTAGGACCTTTAAACTACAAGGCAGTCATACTTAGTCATAACTAAGTCATAACTTAATAATTATGATAGTGCTTCTTTAGTCCACAGGAGCTAGCTAGTCTCTAGCTTTCCAATTTGAAATGTAAGAAACAACTTCAAGAGAATAAAGACTAGCACAGCAGCCAAGGCAGGACACCAGCTGTGAGTGAGGCATAGAGCTGCTCTGCTTGCTTGTGTCATCTGCATATGTTACCACTGAAGCAGCATTGGATAGATTATTGATTAAACATATTGAATTCTACTGAGCCACAAGAAGTTCTAGAGGAAAACACGATAGAAATAGTCCACTTCTTGCTCTCACTCTGATAACAGCAGCGCGTTAAAAACTGACTCCCTAGGAGATCTTTAAACAGCTCATGCATGCCACATTAGTGCTGTACAGTGGAAGATTTTATAACTTTGTCACATAGTTGTAAATCAGATGTCTTAGGGAAAAAGCTAAAGACCTGTAATTCTCTCAGAAAATGTGTTCTTGACGAGTACTGCCTCCCATCATGCAATTGAATTCTGTTTTTTTAGTGTCTTCAAAGTAGCAATTGCACTGTATCACGATTTCATGTTAAGACTAGCTCCAGTTATGTTTTCACATGTTTTAAATGTTGGAAGTCCTGTGTTAGAGTTACAATTTCGACCTTAGAATTTGGGTATTGGAATTCCTCACTTTTCCATGCCTACTTATGTCCTCAGTACTTGCTCAGAGAGACCGTAGGTTTGGTGCCGTTCTGGAAACATAGGGCAAGAAATACATGTGTAGATTATCTGAACCTACTGATTCAAAAATATGTACTTTGAGTAGTTGCAGCCTCATGACATTTTCAGAAACAAACAGTCAAATCTGTGTCATCCACACTGCCAGATGGGATGGAAAAATTCTCTTCTAATAACTTTTTAATTTACCGTGTGCCGTTTCGTTGTACATCTTTAGCAGAGTGGTTGACTGAAGTTTTCTTTCTTTTTCCCCAGCATATTTTAAAATGTCCTCTGGTTTAATCCTATTTGACAATAGTTTTTCAACTGGCTACTTTCTCAGTAGTCTTATTATGCATTGCTATTTATTGCCTCTTTTTGCATTACTGTTTTTGGGCTTTGATTCATTGGCACTAGCACATGTGCTTTTAACTAGCATGGCTGTTTGCCCAGTCTAAGTTCTGTTTCATCTTTGGCAATTCATGGCTTTTGAGGCATCCAATAAGATATTTTCGTACAAGTATCATTTTTTGTTAATATTTCTCACTTAGATGTTCCCAGGCAGCTACACTGACGCTTGCTTTAAACTCAGTTAAATTGCCCCTTTGACAGTTCCAAACATGTGTATCATTGGTTGATATTATTTCCTGTTCTCACAAGGTAAATATAACCACATCATGACCACTGATACTTAGATGTATCAGATTTTTAGGCTAGCAATTATCTTTACCAGTCGAATGAGCTCCAGTATTGAATGTTGGATACCATCATGGATGCTCTACATCCATTATAAAATGCTAAGGTCATTATTTTTTGCTGTCTGCATGACAAAACTGGTTCTCTGATTCCTCCCCTGCCCCAGCCAGGCCACCCAGAGCAGAGTGCCCATGTCCAGGGGCTTTGGAAGATCCCCAAGGAGGAGAGTCCACAGCCTCTCTGGTCCCTGTGCCACAGCTCCACACCCAGCACAGAAGCACTTTCTGATCCATGGATCCTACACCACGTCATGTATCAGACCTTGCATTTTTGATCCACGCACCAAAAAATAGTAAAAACAGTATTATGTGTTGTATTACTCTATGTGAGTAAAAGTACATTCAGTGCATGGCTTTTTCCTGGCACACCACCAGTCTCATTTTTCGAAGTCAGTGCTAAAAGTACAAGGGGAAATTGAGACTTACTAGATCTAGTAAAGATATCAACTGAAAACACAATCACAGCCCATCTCAGCTTCTGGGTAGCCCCTAATGTAAGCAGCCTGCAGTTCATACTGACCTGTCTCTGCTGACATAACTGGAAGGCCCAATTTCCTTCCATTTCAGTAAGAGAGCACCTTACAGATCCTCTTTGGTTGTATTAAAATGTAGACCCTTGTTTTTCCACCTACCACTTAGATAGAAAAAAAAAGATGCTGGAGAGAAAAAGGGTTGCAAGGTAATGTGTTTGCAGGAAGGGACATTTGCACAGGTTTAGCCAAGATACAGTCTTTGTGCTACATTCCTGCCACAGTGAAAAACAAGCTGACATTTGGGTTACCTTATGATACCAAAACTTAGACATCTTGCCTTCTTTTACAGGATCTTAAATGATTAAAAAATAAGAGGTAATGGTTTTGCCTTGATTAAATTTGTTATAAAAATCATGCAGTAATGTGTTCAGATGAAGTAGTATTGCTCTGTAGCTTGATTAAGGTAAGTCTAATTGGGGGATTAATTTTCATCAGATTAACTGAAAATATTGGATGGGGGAAGGAAGGAGGGAAAAGAAATGTATAGCAGAATTAGCTTTGCTATAAAACAGCTTGTCTAGACTGGAATGTGGAATGAGAGATGAACCAGGCCACCTTTGTTCTCAATAGACATTCCATATTTTCAACATTTGTCTTTTCAGAACCAGATTTCTCTTACCTGGATGCTCTGGCTCCTTATCAACCTTTGGCCATGAAATGTGTTTACTGCCCCATTGATACAAGACTGAATTTTATCCAGGTGTCTAAATTGCTCAAAGAAGTCCAGGTAATGAGTTCTTATTGCCTTTTCTTACGTTTCTTCACACATTCATCTGAAATAAACAAGTTGGTTGTGACTGTTACGTTAAATAATGGCAAAATAAGATAACACACAGGTTTGTTCTCTATAAGAGAGCACAGAGAATGAGAACTTTTTCATTGTTCTTTCCCCTGCTTGTTTATATTAGCCTCTCTGTGTCTGATTCAGCCCTAATGTAAGGTGTACCAAGCGCAGATCATCCTCTGTGCCCTCAACTTTAACCATCTCCTCCATGCCTGTAACTTAATCCTGCACTTGATCCTTGCCATGATTCTGGCATTGCTGCTTTGGAGTCTCACTCACATATTACTTCCAAATCGACTGCTTTTCTCATTCCATTTGCACAGTCTGTCCTTCTTTGTCTAGGAAGAAGGGCAGAGCTTTCAGGTAGTCTCTGCTTCTCCCTGCTTCTGCTAAAATTTGGATTCTGACTCGTGACATCATTAAATTAACACCCCCTTTTTTTTTTCTGGCTGAGCTTTTCCCTTGGATTTGTCTTCAGCTCATCATACACAAAAATGCATGTTCTTCCAAACCTCTTGATGTCTCGATCATCCTATCTGCTCATTCTGTGACCTGGCTTGTCACTGCACAACTGGTGGAAATTACATTGCCTGTTTTTCTTCCTCCATGTAACTACTGAAGTATGCTGTTCCCAAAGCAGCTGGCAGAAACTCTGTCATATCCTTTGGCTTCCTTAAATCCTGTGGTGATCCCTGTGGTAATCAGCTTGTTTATGCTTTGTTAACGCATTGCTGACAAGTCGTGAAAACTCGGAGTTGCCTATTTTGCTAACGTTTGTGCAGTCTTGTGCTTTGATGTGTTTGCCTCACTCCATGCCATTTTGTGATGGTCTGCACCACTGCTGTACTTGCTTCCAATTTTGATGACAAGCATTTGGATGAGAATGCTGTTGAACATTTTAATTTTTTTCTCCCCTTATGGCAGCTAACATATCTGCTGATATTGATGTAGTGCTTAAAGATACAAATTTAGGCCTTGTTACTCTGGGCAATGTCTGTATACAAAGTAAATACTGCTTGTTCCTTGGACAGTTTGTTTCAATCCTGATTGGATCTTGTGGTTTTCATCTTTTTGATGTTGTTTTCATAGAGTTAAGTTAGCTTGCTAACATCAATCTGCAGACCTCCTTATGGCAACAATTACAGATGTAGGGCAGAACCGACCAGGCATTTCTGTAAGTCACCACAGTCCTCTTTTCCAGCCTCTCCATGTAGTTTGCCCGGAGCAGTACACTCAACCACCACCCTCCCAGTCTCACCGTACAGATTTGATGATAGACTGTCAGCCTCCACCAATGTCCTACCGCAGAGCAGAGGTCCTGACTCTTCCCTATAAACGACGCTATGAGAAGATCGAAATCATGCCAGAAGTAAGTAACAAAAGGTGGGGAAAAGATGAGGCTTCTGCTCGTACTTTGAGCTGCATTTCAGTAGCCAATTTGACTAGACATAGCCTGCATCTGTGATTTACTCTTGACTCTGAACACACAAAGCATTTTTTGTCAAGTAGAGTGTTAAAGCATTTTTGAAGGGAATTTCATTCTGTAAATTAAGAAGAATTGGAGAAAAATGAAACATCATGGGCAAGTAAAAGGTATCTTCAGGTTAATTGTTCTTTGCAGGGACACATCACGTCTCCAACTGCAGAACAAAAGGCAATCTCTGCTAGCCAGCTGTGAAGAAAACCAGTTATTGCCTGCTTACAGATGGGAAAGCAGAGACACTGCAGTTTGAATTAGTAGTACAGGGCCATGAAAAGGATTGAGAGAGATTGGGAGTTAGTAGCCAGGACTTGTCTTTCTCCTTCCCCAGCTGTGCCTGCTGTGAGAAATACCCTTTCCTTTCAGTAGTAGTATTCAGGTGAATGTTAAAGACACTGCAGTAAAATGGTTCATTTGTGTTAGAACGGTTTCAATAAGTGGTTAATTCCTATGGACTCCCAAAATCCGACAGGTAATGAGCTGTTTGTAGCCATCTATAATGTGGACTGCTTATGGCTGCAACATCTATTAATAATTTATTACACCCATAAATTTTATACAAATGTGCTCATAATACAAAAGGTGATCCATATTCTAGCAGATATGATATTAAATATTTTTTTTAACAATTCAGTCAACACAAAGGTGTCCTTGGATCAAAGATGACAGTGACATTTTACAAGAAGGTGTTACTGCCCTCTGGATATTGAATATACAAGTCTGCTTTTCATCAGAGACCCAGCTTGCAGCCTGCCTGCTGTTTTGATTCCTCTGAAGCCATTGGTTTTTCCTTAAACTCTGAGGTTGCAAGTGAGGCTTTATATGTGAGCCTATCCCTTGTCAGCCTGGTGAAACAGGTGGGTATCAGCTTCTCTTGCAAACAGAATGCAAATCAGCACATATGCTAGAAGTGAATATTTGCCAACCCTTGTGCATTGTGAAGTTCCTAATAGAGGAGAGGGTTCTCTAAATCATAGCTATGCTGGTGCATGGGTTTTGTGCTCTGTCAGAGTCCTCCTGGATGATTTGCACAAGTCCAAATATAAAATGCAACTGAAAGCAGAAAGAGTGAACACAAAGGCACTAAGTACTGCAGAGTTTCCTGGCAGAATTTATTAGTCCAAAGGCACTGCTATGCTCATAGGGCTAAAGCATCAGAAAACGAGTCAGTGGTTCTTTTGCTGGGCTGGCTGTTTGCAGCACGATCCCTTGCACTTGAGGCTCAGCAGGCTTTGTGGATTCAGCACCAGTAAGAACATGACTTCTATTTCTCAACTCCAGATCTCCTTTTTGTGCCATCTCTCTAAAGTGAAAAGATTCTTTCTACAGATTGTAGTAAAAATGGTACATGGAAATAATAGTGCTTCCCAAAACTGCTGGGATGTCAGAGGAAGGGTACATGGTACACAGTGTGGTATTCACCAAGCTGGGACTGGTTATCAAAAAAGCATGCAGAAAAGAAAAACAGGTTTCTACTGCATTCACTTCAACTCAGAGTTATATGAGATGCATATATAAGAACATTGACAGAAACTGCCTGTTTTCTCCTCTGTCAAATATGTCAAATTGCTTTCATGCAGGAGTCCTAGCTTCAAAGCTGTTTGTCTGCTCAGGGCGTGGAAACATCTCTTGTGATTTTTCACATCCAGGTATTTCCCCTAGGTTCCGAAGCTGTTCTTCTCAACTCAATGCAACAAGCTACTTGGTGTATAATGGCTCTCCTAAAAAGGTTAAGATGATACAAAAATAGATCAGAAGGCTGTTGTCCTGCCACACTGGGGCACAGTGGAGGGAGGGAAGTACTTCCTTCCCTTAGGGTGTTCTTTGAGAGTCAGAACGTTTTTGATGAGAGCTAGGCAGTGATTCAAGGGTTTCAATAGGATATCATTCCCCAGCACTGAGGTATGCAAATCATCCTCAAAAAGAGATCTTGATCATTTTTTCCAAGGGAACTTGTTAGAGGAGTAGTCATGCCAAATTTGTAGTGATCACAGACTGTCTCCCTGAACAATCTCTTTTTCAGCAGGTGTTCATGGCATCACTGTTTGAGGCTGATTTTTGCTTCCAGCTTGACCTGCAGTGAGGTGATAAGGCAGAGGGGGGTTGGGATGCTGCCTCCCACCCTTTCTTGCTTTGGTCTCAATCTCAGCAGCATAGCTGAAAACTGCTGAGAAGTGTAACTACGTAATCTCTCCTATTCTGTACAACAGTCAGTCCTAAAGGATTGGTGATTTTCAAGTAAATAAGAGAAGGATGTCTGTTTTCATTCCCTGTATTATCTTTAATGCTTACTACCTAAATAAATAGTGGTACATTCTTACCTCCTGAGTAATTTTTTGTGGTAGGCTTGCCTCATTTTCTCTCCTGTTTGACTGTCCCTTTGTGCAGAGGGATCATTAGGACACTGGTTTATAAAGGCTGGTATGGATAGGCTGTTGCTTTCAGGCAGGTTTACATAGTGGTAGCAAAAAAAGTTAGCTGTAACTCCCCTATCTGCTGGGCTGGTTGTGCAAGACAGAATTGCAGATATGATCAATGAAGTTCCCCCACTGGAGACCATTTACTGCTTTATGTTCTTTTTCTGTAGTTTCATCCAGGAAAACCTCTTTAAGGGTGCCTGAATACATAGATTTTCTGTACTGCAAGGAAAGGGCATTTGTTTCACATGGGCTACCACCAGCTCTGAGGTTGTGAAGGCTTAGGTGGCAGCTGGAAATGACATGTCAGGGCTCCTGGCAAATCTTGTGAAGGCTTGTTATTTGTCAATAACATGTTAGCCAAAAATGAAGTCTTGACCAGGGCCCTTTACTAACATCCACAGTCCTATTTCAGAAATGGAGATGTGTTCAAGCCTATGACTCAGTTTTTAGAGCTTTTGCAAACCAAACAGTTGGCTCAGCATGGTTTCAGTCACTGCAGACTGACAGCACGGTAGTGTGAAATTTCCTTACCAGAACTATTTCAGTGGTTCAGATTCTGGCCTGCCAGACTCCTGTAATGTACTGATGGGGCTGGAGCTTGTCTGCATTTCAATCACTTCACCAAAGTGCAGTCAGGTCAAAGCAGGGCTGTTGTATCATAATGAGATTTACTTTCAGAGCAGCTTTTGTTTAGAGAGAGGTTTTAACAGTCCCAAGGCATCAGGCTGAAATGGCTCTCAGGGGTATTACAGAAGCCTTTACACTTCAACGAATTTGTTCTTCTTAGCATTTGCTTTTCACTTTTAAAAATAATTTTTTTAAAAAGATTGCTTCCTGGAAATTGGTAGGTATTGTCTGTTCACAGGAGAATGATGGGAAAATAGAAAACACCTTCTGGAGCAAACAGATAAATTAAACAGTAGTGTTTGAGCAAATAATGTACCTCCAGTTTAATTAGAGCTGAACAGTGATGCGGATCACTTGATTTCAGCAGCAGACTGACTTCAGTGAGGGCTGTTTTTAAAACATCCTATTTGCAAGTTCTTCAGGACACAGGCCAGTACAGGAGAGTGTGAATGTGCAGTGCACATTCCAACATGAAGTGAAATTACAGGGAACTGCTGCAGAGAAAACAGACACTTGGCAGCTCATTGCGGTTATGTAGCTTTCATTCTGTCCTCCTCCTGTCCTGACTTCTCTTTCCACACACAACTTTACCAATTCTTATTCAAGAGAAAGAGTGGTGAAAAATGCCTTCCATCTTACCTCTCCAACTTCCCATTCCGGGCACTAAAAAGTTTGATTTCTGTCTTTCTGCAAACCCTCAACTTATTTTGGTGACCCCACTTTATCCATTCTCCTGACATTTCTCTTCCTTTCTCCCCAGCTTTTCCTACTTGTATAAGGATGCTGTAGTCTCACTTATAAAGTAGATGTGTTTCTTTCTTTCTTTCTTTTTTTTTTTGCTGCATCTTTTCCCTGGTTAGCCTCATCCAGAGGCTGTTCTATTTAGATCAAATGAAGCTCAAATCTGCTTTTCTACTCCCGACCTGATTTTGCCTGTCCACATTAATATCTAGATTTGTTTCTTCATTTCTGATGTCTGGCTGTAAGGTAACAGTCATTTTTGATGAGGTACTCACCTCTTTTTTTCCAATAAGCTTCAACAGTGTCTCATTCTGACCCACAAACCGGTTACTATATTGTAAATGTTTTGATTGATGCCCTTTTATATCTTTCAGATGATTCATCTTTTGCATCTATAAGCTAGTTGCCTTGGCTTTGAAGGTATTTTGCATCCTTGCTTGCCCTACATGTCATTTTTCATTCAGGTCTGGGGCTAATTACTTCTTCTGATGATTCCAACTTCTTCTGTCCTCTTCCGAGTGCCTCAGACAATTTGTTTCCTGCCTGCTTCCAGGCTATGCAGCATACTGATGAAGAGCTCCATTAAACAACCATAAATCTACTTCATTATACTTTTTAAATGGCTCCTTAAAACTGTCTCTATGCACAGTATAAGCAAAAAGCTAGAGGTTAGCTTTTATGTGCTGACATTTTATACCTACAGTCCCACTCGGGATTGTTTCCTGTTGGTTGTTCTGTGTCCTTCTGTTTTTGTCTCTGTGGTTTGAGATAAAGTTCATCATGTTGATCTGGTCCATTAGTGGGACTTTCCAATAGTGCATAAGTGCAAGCAGCAGAAGTAGAGATGAGAGCTGCCTGCTCTATGTACATGGAAAAGAAGAGGTTTGTTTGATTGCTTAGAAACACAGGAGTACCCCTTCAGCCTCCACTTTATTTCTCCACCAGATTTTGACTCTACAGAAGACTGAATTTAAGCTAGAGACTTGTGCAAACAATATCCACAACTTCATGTATTTATGGCATGATCCTTCATTCACTGAGGTTAATGAGACCTTACAGTGTGCTGCAGGGATCTGTCACAGACCCACAGGGAAGGAAAGGGTTTGGGTTATTTAATAACCCAACCATCTCATTTAAAGCACTTGAATTACATAAAATCTGAGGCAGAAGCCCCAACAAGACATGACGCTGATAACCCACTAATTATTACATAGATGAGCTCTTAGTTCTGGGATGTTTGCTCTTCTCTGTTGGAAATGCCCTTGTTCCATTAAGTCTTGTTAGAAAGATTCCCCAGGTAATGTCTGTTCTGCTGTCCCATGGCTTACAGATGCTTGTCACCTAGTTTAATGTCCTGGTTGGTTCACAGGCATGTTTGAATCTCTAGGCCTTTCCCATTGTGGTGCAAGTGTACAACCACATATCTTTTTGTTTCCTCTGCAGGATCAAATACTTGCAAACTTCCTGCACTCAGACTCTGCCTGGTTTAGCAGATGGTACAAAGCCAAGGCTGAGTCTGTGTGATATGCTGGCCCACAGTGTAATCTCTTGTGCATTTCTCTGTCTGGTTTTGAGTGATTTGACAGTAGAGCTTCTGGCACTTCAGTAGTGAAGGGATAAGAAAAGGCAGAGAGGTAGGAGGTGAGGTAGATTGTCTTCCTCTCCTGACACTGCCTTCCAAATAAAACTGAGTGACAACGTGAAGACAATGTTTTTTCCTTTTTTCTTCTTTTTTTTTTTTTTTTCCCCACAAAGCAGGCTATACAGGTCCTCACTCCCTGTAAACAAAAGGGTATTATACAGATTTTAAGCATGTGGAGTATTTCTGTTTCTACTGAAGATATACTGGGAGAGTGCTTTCTTGTGCGTAATGGATATCAGAAGGTGGGTCTGAGGTGTGAGGTGTGAGGTGTGAGGGAAGGGTGGAGGCTGAGGCAGGTTGTCCGTTGTTCGTGCTTTGCTGAAGACAACTTAATCTAAAAACTTCTGTGAAGCTGTTATCACTCAGCTCAAATGGACTCCCTCTAAAGACAGGAAGGTCTTACAATCTTTGCGTTTCTTTAATCCTTGGGACAGGATATTTTTCTCTCATGTGTGAATTGCATTCTTTTTAGGGACTGTGATCTAGGTGGGAATCTCCTCACACCTGGCAAGTTCCAGGACTGTAAGCAACCACTTCCTCCTAGAAGTACCTCATGGGTTACAAGGCCAGAGCCCATGAGCTGCAGTTCCTAATAGTGTTTAAAATGTGCCTTCTAAAAAGGCACCAGCTTCCAATTGTGAAGACTTGTGCCCCTGCTGTTCCCACTAGAATGCTATTCAGAACTCCACAGTCTCTGCTGGCTAGAAGCATTCTAATTTCTAGCCTACACTATTCATGGCTGATCTGCACACACTTATTCTCAACATCATGTTTTAGCATAAACAGATTTTCTCTTTTGTTGGTGTTGTTCCCTGTAGTGTTTATGTGCAATAATCAAATTCTGCTTTTAGATTTCTTTTGGATTTTCTTTTTACCAGGCTAAACAAGCTGAGATGATTTAGTTTTCTTCTTACAAAGCAGTTTCTCCTGCCTAATTTACCCTTCAGTGTATCCTGCTTAAACATAAATTACCCAAAATTTACAAGTAGTTCAGATGAGATCTTGCTGAGCCCAGTATAATAACAAAAGCTCATCCTTGCTTGAACTACCTGATATTTTCTAGAGATGCATTTTGCTTTTTCATGACTGTGTCACCTTTGTGACTCTGTTCTCATGGGATGGACTAATATCTGTGGACCCTTCACCTCTGGCATTTCCAGCAGCTGACAGCTCAAACCAAAGTTCTGTATTAGCCCTGTCCATGGCCTTGCATTTCATGCTACTGAGTTTCATCTTGGTTTTCCAACTCAAATTCTAGAGGTCATCTAACTCTTCCTCTATGATAGCCTGATCTTTCTTTCCAGTTAAGGGTGCCTCTGCAAAGTACTGAACACTCTCTTTGTTCTGTACTGAGGTCATAAGTAAAAACTGGATGCTAGTAGGCTCCAGGCTGAGCCTTGTGAAGTTGCAGCAGCAGCCCAGTAGTTGACACCTTTCCTTTCACTTTCCCCATCTTAGGGCTGCTGTAGAAATCCCCAGTTCCCATGTAGTGCCTTGCCCAGTGCACTGTGGCCAAGGTGTTGAGTTTATAATGCATCTGTCCTGCCCAGTGGTATCACAGCTCTATTTCATGTCTTTAATTTCTCTGTTTTGATCCAGAGTTGCAACTGTTGGTGCTGCTTCTAATGCAGTGATGACATACATTTATGTACAGTTTGCAGACCTGGTAAATAGCACATTTAATGCTGATGTAAAAAAAATCAACTGTGCCCCTTCCTAAATGTGCATGCTATGATCTATTGTACACATCAGTGTATTTCAAGTCTTAAAACTTCCAGGGATTCTAATTACTGGTAACGGTGTTCCTGCTGATTTCCCTTCACTATAGGCCTGAAGGGTGAAGATCCAGCTCATCTCTCTCAGCAATTCAGCCTCAATTTGTTTTTAACAGTGGGAGTTTCAGATCCTATCATCAGTCATTGTTAGCTCTTCATTGCCACTAGGTGACTTTTTTGCCCGTGACTGAAGACAGTTCCTGAACAGCAGTCCAGGGGGAGTTGTCCTTGAGGAAGGCTTTAGTAGAGACTTCAGAGTGTGACCTGGTCTGCATGCGTTGTCCTTCTGCAGTAACAACCATACTTTGGCCAGCTACAGTCAGTAGGCTGATGTGACACACGTCAGATCTCATTTCCTTGTGGGAAATGTAATCCTACAGGGAAGTTTCAGGTGCAGTTTATGGTAAGAATGTTTTTTTCCTGTTAGGATGTAGGTGGGGAGCTCTGGTCGTAGAGAACTTACTTTGGCTGTCCAAGGCTCACGTGGCTGCACTCGTGACCAACGCTTGCAGTTTCTTACAAGTGAGAGTTAATGACTTTTGCTTTTTGGTTAGTCTCTGTTTTAATCTTTGCTTAACAGGAGATAATTTAAAAATTGAAATACGCAATACACATAACACACAAGTTTATCTGAAGGCAGTCCAAGTGCTCATCCATATGCATGGACTGATTAATGTGCTGTTAGTGCTCAGTGCCGTGCGGCTCTGCTTTCGTGGCTTTCCCAATGCCATTATGTGGCATCACACTAGTGATAATGACTGCAATGAAGAAGCACTTATTCTTGCATAGTGGGGGGCTTTTCAGTCTTAAAGACAAAGACATAGCAAGATCCAGCTACTGAAAGTTGGACAAATTCAACCTTGAAATAAGACGTGGTTTCCTAGCTGCAAGGAAAATTAAAGTTTGGAACAGCTTGCAAGAGGAAATGGTGGAGTTGCCACTGCTTGGAATGCAGACAAAATTTGCTATCTCTCTGAAAAAGGTTTCTTTAATCCAGCATTTTGGAAGAGTTCTGTGACTTGAGATCAGTTGAAAGGAGTACAGCAGCACTGTCTGGTGTTAGTAGGTGAATGGCTAGGTGTGATTAAATGACCTTTTTGGTTTGGGTCAGTGAATTTCTATAACAAAGGGATTGGCCACAACATGGAGAGGGCTGCGAGATGAGGCAGTGGCTTAGAGGAGATAAAATTGGACGTCTGTCTAACTGTCTTTTTGACTGTTGATAATTAAAGTGTTGTTGCTTACTAACTGTCTGGTTCAAATGTGCATAGATGTTAATACCAAAGTATTTCAGAGGCAAAAGAGGACTTTGATTCTAAGCAGCTCTTTGTTTCTTAAGGATCTTTGTCCTTACAGTGTTTATCATTTTGCCATTACTCTTCTTCGTTAGAACCTATTTTCTATCAACCCTCCTCTGGAATGCGGTGGGAATGGAAAGTGCCTTTGAGCAGACCGAGTGCAGCATGTCACCTGCTGCAAGTTTTACTGTTTTTAGTTCCTAGGAGAAATCCAAAGCAGTGATTATCGTTGTATTTTTTTTTTTTTTTTCATTCTCTCAACCTTCAGTAACAGACTGTGAAGGCTATATTCAGATTTCCTGCTTTAAAGGTTTTAAACAGAATCCCAGAGAGAGAGCTGTGTGAGTTGCTCCATAAAACTTTGATTTCAAAGATTCGGTAAGTCCAAATACGTGCAAAATTCAGGAGATTTGAATGCAGCCTTAAAATGTCAGTGTTTTTCCAACACAAACACCTATCCAATTGTTTTATTTCAGGGAGGTGCTCTCAAAATGTAGGCTGCATCTTTCATAGTGTAGGTAAGATGTTCAGACACTGTTAGAAGTTGAATTGTGCTGCTGCTGAAGCTAACAGAAGAGCCTTCTCCATGTTTTGATGGCAGAGGATTAGGCCACTAGGAGTGCTCTTGGACACGATGTTCATTTTTTCCCCTGTCCACTAGGATTAGTGCTTTGTAGTCATGCAGTAATTACCTACGTGATTGGAACTTACATCAGGCACAAGTACTTGCAGTCAGGTACTGCTCCCTGAAGTTTCTTGGAAAGTGGAACGATTCAGTTGTTCTGCTCTGTCAGTTGCCTGTTTTGGATCCTGATGAAAACGTACTGGATGTCCTTTGGTAAAGAATTCAATCTTCCATTGCCTCAAGCACACTTTCTCTGAAATGAGAATATACTACGCTTTTCTAAAACCCATTCAATCTCTATTCCTGCTTCATGTATCTGGCAATCTAAAGAGAGCTGGCAGTGCCTTGCTGCCAGGGCAGTGGTGGTAGCTGGGACTCCAGAGCTCTGCACCACTGATGCATGACAGTAAGAAGATGAAGTTTTCAGAGAGCTCCTTTACCTTAAAGCAGAGCTCTTCGCATCTGGCTCCAACTGGAGATGCCATGTGCTTGAAGGTGAAGGGCACTAGAGTTGAGATGAACATTGTCTTGTAGAGGCACTTTCTACCTGAAATAGAATGATGGACTGGGGGGTTGGGAAAGAATAGCCAACAGTCTTTGCTTGTTAACTGTCTTCACAACTGAAAAGTCCTTCCACCCAAATGATATAAAGTGTGAGCCAGCTTAACCATTTTTGTTTTGTGAGGCACCTGCAGTGTTTCCTCTCAGACATAGAGCACACTTTGATTGTCTTTGTCTTTAGGTCTGCAGATAATAGAAGCATGCTTTACTGGGAGTGATGCTTGGAACCTGCTTGGGCTGCTGGCCCTGCATATTGATAACTGTTCATTTAGATCTCAATCTTGGCTGCAGTCATAGACAGCCCTCCAGGGCACCTGGTATCCAGTAACTTGTCAACTAGAATGCCTTCCAAGTAAAGAACATCATTTTCAAAGTTCATGAACACCCTTTTCTGCAGAGTTCCTTTGGAAGAATGACTGGAAGAGATGCTTCCCAGCTGCCCAACTTCTGCAAGTCTCAGCAGGTGCTGTCCTGCCCACTCCACATGTACTGCCAACCCCCTCAGTGCTGAGGATCTTGGAAGGTTGCCACTGAAATTTAAAATTGCAGCCAAGGCGTAATTTTGTTTTTTTTCAAATGAGAATTATATAGAAGGCAGTGGAAGAGTTCTTATGCTGGGTTGTAGGGAAAAATGTCAAACCAGTCAATAGAGCCAGTGTTTTATAGGACAAACTCTTCTTCCAACTGTTCTGCAGCCTGAATGCTGCAGCTTTAAGGAGCTGGAAGGAAACTATTCTGATTAATGTTGTATATCAAGGTAACAAAAATAACAAATGCTGCTGAGTTAGACTGAGTTTTACTGATCAGAATTATTAATAAAGCAGTTGATGTCCTTTTAAACGAGATTTCTCCCTAATTGCCTTGTTTTGGAAGACTTGCCCTAGTTGCTGAAAACCTTTCATTGCTCTGATAACATTCAGTAACTTAAGATCCAGAAGTAGGAATAACCAGGTAAGAGGAGCACTCTGTCACTGTACCAGTGGGTTTGTGTTTACAGTTCATTAGTCCATGTTTAAAAATATCCTCCTGCCAATTTAAATCACAGCTGGATTCATACAAGTTTTGAGATTATCACTTGCTGAATAAAATCCTTCTTTTGCTTTAGCTTGCAGATTCACTTGTGCCCTTGGAGATTAAGCCTGGCATTTCCTTAGCAACAGTTTCTGCCATGTTGCATACTAAAGACAACAAGCATGTTCTGCAGGTACAGTATAATGGGAGAGGGAGAAAAATATCCTTGCACAGGGTTTCCTGCCATCTGGGACCCCAGCTGTTCTCATGAGGCAACCCTTCTAACAACTCTTTCCCCACCAGAGCAGCATTCCTGTCAGATGCTTTGTCCTGGCATGTGCAAGTGAAGAATTACACTTGGAGGAGAGAGTGTGGTGCATATAAATCTCTCTACCCTATTTTCATTGGCTGTGTGCCCAGCTAAGATAAAAGGGAAAGCGAGATTATACATGAAGAGAAGCTACACATCATGGCTGCTGTCTTCCATAACCTGTACACCAGGATCAGCATCACCCAGCTTCTCACAGACTTCAAGTTGAGGGTCGGATGGGAAGGAAGATGTGAAAGATCAGACACTTGGAGAGTCTGTGTTCTTTAAGTTGCTCTGTTCCCCAGGAATCAGATAGCACGTCCTTTGGAGTGAACTCCAAAGATTAAGTGAGGAGAAAATCCCTCCTTTTCTGCTATCTCCTTTACACTGCCATTGCAATTCCTGGCATTAGTGCTGTACATGGAGATGATGCCTGGTGGAGCTGTTGAGCAGGAGATGCCTGGTCACCTTTCTCTGTTGATGCGTGAAAGTGCAGGGAACTCAGTGAAGCCACACATTTCATGATGCTGCCTGTCCCACTGGGCAGCAGAGCTGGGCTGAGCCTACAGCACTTGAGAAGAGGACCTGATATGTTGTTACTGTATGTGTTGCTAGTGCAGGGACATAAGGAGTGGTTAAAGATTGACATCAGTGCACAGCAAACCAGATACCTAATTTTTTCAGGTCAGTGCCCTAGATAACACTAGGCAGCTAGAAAAATCAAAGTATTCAAATATGACTGGTCTGAGTCTACTTTCTCCTTTATGTTTTGTTCATTTGCCCAGGGAGGTGGTTGAGTCACCATCCCTGAATGTGTTCAAAAACAGTTTGGATGTGGTGCTCAGGGACATGATTTAGCAGAGGGCTGTTAGAGTTAGGGTAGGATGGTTAGGTTGTGGTTGGACTTGATGATTTTTAAGATCTTTTCCAACCTGAGCAATTCTATGATTCTCTACTCTGATTCCTGATGCCAAATTAACTTAGAGGTAGGCATAAACTTCAGGTAAGCAGCATCTGTGCCTGAGAGCCCTAGGAGCTACAGAACCTGTGCAGACAAGCTCCAAAAACCTCAACCAGTCAGCACAGAGCTATGCAGTGATTCATGCCTAAATAGCATCCTGCATGCACCTTGGTTCATCAGACTTCAGGATAAGTGGTTGTTTATGTGAAGTGACACCCTGTCTGTGGAACCAGAGCCTGAGCAGGCGGCGTTTCTTTCCCAGAGATGAAAAACACCCTTCCTTTTCTGTTGAAAGAAACAGATGGATATCGCAGCAGCAGGTTCAGACATGGTGCTGCACACTGGGAGAGATGTGGAGTTGAGAGGAGCCCAGTCTGTCACCTGAAGTGTACAGAGCACAGCACAAGGCATCAGGACTGCCTCAGGCAGATCCACTGTGGTATACAGACACATCTTTGGCAAATAGTCTTGCCAACATTATGGAGAAGTTTTTTCCATCGCCTTTTTCCCAAGGACTGAGTTGTTAGGTCACTGGGAAAGTCAAGTGCTGGTACATCCTCAACATAACTAGCTTGGCACAAGGCACGTGGACATATTTTACAAAATTATTTCCTCACTGCTCTTATTCAGGAATCTATTTCTCATCTCCATGAAATGATGAGTACTCAGTTAAGAAGACTCCATGCCTGAGTGCACAGCATCATGCAGCGCCAGGTTAGCTCCCCCTCCCCCCATCTCCCTGCTAACAGAGGAGTCTCTCAGGGATGAGTTAAAGCAGATAGCTTCCTGAAGAACCTCAAAGTTATACCCAGATCACACTGCAGTGATTTTTCTGGCATTGCAGCATCTCTCATGCGTGTCTGGATTCAGTTTTTTTCCTAATGTCTCATTTTTCTGAGGCCAGTGAGAATTAACCCATTTTCCTTGTTCCCATGTAGCTGCTTCGCTCTGAATTTGCCTGTTTCCCAGCACAGCATTTTTTAGGCTGTGATTACCATAGAATCATAGAAAGGCTTGAGTGATAAGGGACCTCAAAGATCATCTAGTTCCACCCCTCCTGCCACAGACAGGGTTACCAAACACTACATCAGGCACCAGATCAGGGGCCCATCCAACCTGGCCTCGAACACCTTCCTTGATGGGGCATCCACATCTTCTCTGGGTAGTTTCAAGGCAATGACTTCTTCAGGGCTTGTTCATGGAAAATACTTCAGAGTACTCAAATGCAGAAAGCTTCAGCTCTGAAGTGAGTCAGACAAAGCTTTATAGATGCCAGAACTTTGAACTACCACTGCTGATTTATTTCTATAAATGCTGTGCATGCAGAGCAGCAGTGTAGGCCATTGCTAGGGTCTCGTTTCCCCTTCAGCACTGCTGTGTTCCCCTTCGGTCACTGAAAACAATATCAGTATTCCTTTTCTCTCTTATGTGCCTGTTACTCCATCTAAATGATAATAAGCTGATGTGATACACTGCATTACTGTGCACCTTTTTGTCCATTAGCTCCCTCCGAAACCACCACAACCCCCCACCAGCAAGAAGAGAAAACGAGTGAGTGACGACGTGCCAGAGTGTAAGCCTCTGAAGCCATTGCTGAGTGGCTCCATTCCTGTGGACCAGTTTGTGCAGACACTCGAGAAGGTAATAAGCCTTTGGTGGCAAGCAAGGTTCAAGGGGTTCTCTGCAGAGCTGAGAAATCTGCTGTTTTGCTAGGAGAGAGGAAAATAATTTTAATGTGGCTTGAAATAGAGGGAGGCCAGTGAGCTGTCAAAGTATTGCCAGAGTATGTATCTCTGCAATGAGAACAGAGGAAATATTTCCCCATGGAAATGTCTTGGTGTAAGTGCTTGGTGTCATTTATTTCCTCCTGGTTTCCTACGGAAGCTGGGCTTTTAGGGTCACTGCATGGGTGAATTTCCCACGTGTATCAGCTGATTTCCAGCGCATTTGAACAGTGGAGAGTTTTTAAATGTTTAAATTCCTAAAGTTCTTAAGTTCCTAAATTTGAAGTTCTTGATTTTAAGTTTTGTGAAAATGAGGAGACTGACTGAAGAATGATAGAATCATAGAATGGCTTGGGTTGGAAGAACCTCATCCACTCCCACCCACCAGATCAAGCAGCCTAGGGCTGCATCCAGTCTGACCTAAGAATTGTAGACTCATAGAACGACTTGAGTTGGAAGAGACCCCAAGGATTATCAGGTTCAAAGGCCCTTGCCACAGGCAGGACCACCAACCAATGATGGAAAAACTTCCTGCAGAGCTTCAGGACAGGTTCTGGTGGCTGAACTCCCAGGCATTGCATGTTACTGCCCTGTAGAGCCCAGCTTTGCCCTGGAGAGCCCAGCTTTCCCCTGCTTGGCCTCTTAAAGAAAATGGATAGGAAAAAGGTAGGATTGTCCGGGAGGAAGTTTGCAGTGGGATTCAGTGGGTCTATATATCTTCTTGAGGCAGTAATGTCAGCAGATGTTCACTTCTGTACTTAAAGGAGTCTTTTGTCCTCTTTGCCACGCAAGATTTTGAAGTTGGTGATTGCTATGAATTGGTATAGTGGAAAACTTTAGCCTCCCTGTGCTGCAGTAAATCCATCTGTATAATGAGGCTCATATTTCACTTATCCTGTGAGGGTTTCCTCTGCTGTTCCCAGAGATGTAGAATATCTGCAGTGCCACTCTGTATTTTGCAGCCGTTCTTTCCCTCTCCTCCTCCCTGAGCTTACCCTGGTCTCTCCCTGTTACTTATGTTGCTGTAACATCTCTCTCTTTTCCTCCCTCCCTATTGCTGTATCCAGCATGGCTTCAGTGACGTGAAGGTGGAAGACACAGCCAAGGGCCACATCGTGCTCCTCCAGGAGGCAGAGACCCTCATTCAGATTGAGGAGGACTCCACACACATCATCTGTGACAACGATGAACCTCTTAGGGTGAAGCTGCGTGACTTGGTTCTCAAATTCCTGCAGAAATTTTAGCCCATGGACACCATGCTGCTCTGCAGGGAGAGCCCTCAGAGCACCAGAGCAAGGAGCTTTTAGAGAGTGACCCCAAAGAGAGATAATATCTGCATTCAGAGACCAGAAACCACCTTTTCTTCATGCAGAAGCAACTAAGTATTTTTTAATATCTCTATATATTTTTTATTTAATTTTTAGCCAGTTTTGGAATACTTCAGAGGGGATTCCTGTGCTGTAAAATTCCTTTCTGGAATCTTAAAGGAGATACAGATTGCAGAGTAAATAAATAGAGTGTACATTTAGAAAGTCAGGATGAAACCATCTGCAGGTGCAGATATTTCTGTGTGATGCAGTCAATCAACAGTGTGTGCCCCAGCCCTTTATCCAACAAAACTCTGCAAGAATATTGGACCAGTGGCCTCAAATATTAAGAGATGATTGTTTTTTTTCTCCCCACTGTGTCTTCATTGCATCCAGTTTTCTGTCTGTGTGTATGTTTCCCTGGATATGGTACAAAGAGGAGCGTGGCAGAGATCATAAAAACAAAAACAGAAAATGGGGACTATGCTGGGCATGGCCAATGGCTTCAGAGTGCCCAGAGCACCTTCATTCTCCTGGAGCAGGGAGGTTTTGGTAAAGCTTTAGCACTTCAAAGGTGTTCACTGATGTTCACCTCACCTCTTAGGACCAAATTTGTCCACCGAGATGTTGGGTCCCTCCACCACCAGTGGGAGAGATACCAACAGGAGGGATTGCAGTTGCAAGCAGAATGCTTGGTTGTCCTTCTGTGCCCTATTGGTCTGTTGGCTGTTGGTGCTGAGACAGCTCCATTCCCTCTCACTGCTTCCATTGGGTGCATGAGGCTAAGCAACATGAATCTGGGACCCAGAAACCCAGCTGGGAAGGGAGGCATTCTCATGTATGTTAAAGCAGTTAAACTCCCCCTGCTCACGAAAAAACCTGTGAGATTTAAGTGCCTCTCATTTCTACCTTCCCAAAATCTTTCAGTCCCCACATTCCAAAATCCTGGTTGAAATTCTGATAGCCCTTTATACAAAGCCATCTGTACTGCAGACTAGGGGGGCTTTTCCCTCTCAAAGTTGTGTATTTGGAGCCTAAACTTAGTTAATAGTATTGCTTTTAAAAGTAGCTAAGTAGCTGATTGATTTCTTGGATATACTGCTGTTGTCTTTTTTTTCTTTTTTTTTTTAATGGGATTGTTTTGTATTTATTTGGTGTTAAAAATAAAAAGCAATAGTAAGAATGCTGAGGAGAAACCACATTCAGTGGTTTATAGAAGCATCTGCTTGCCTGGTCCACATCCACAGGTGCGTAAATATACATATTTATAAAATGTCTCCAGTTTACAGCCTTAGGGAGATGAAGGCAGTGGGAGAACAGCTCTGTAATAAAAACTGTTTGCTGTTGCAGTTTGCACATCATATTTCCTACACATTAAGGGTTCCTGCTTGATTGGTTGTACAGGCTCTGGCATCTGTACCTTGGCTTTCTGTGTGTGTCAGGGGCATGAGAGCAATGGCATCATTAGGGCGATAAAAACCTGGTTGCAGAAGCATGAATCCCAATGAGAGTTTACAGCATCTGTGGTAGTTCAGCTTCTTTACCATCAGTAGGAAATAGAGTAAAAGAACTGGGCATATCTCACCTTATGATTAAATCTGTATAAAGATTATTCTGAACACATGAAGGCCACTGGACGTAGGAAGGGTGGGAAGGAGAGAGACGTGCATGCCTCATAATATGTGAGTCCTTGAAGTGCCTCTCTCCCTGTTACCCACTGGCCCCAATGCTCCAGAGACTTCGTTTTGTGAATGTGCTAATTTGCATTTATAATTACAGAGGATTTAAATCCACCTGAAGGTCCCAGTGCCACCATCAGATGGAGTGGCAGCTCAGCAGACGGTGCAGGGCTGTGTGTTCACATACGTGAGATGTAACCACACTCTGTGTTTCTCTGACTGCAGGTGCCTGAGGGCAGGAAGGTGAAGTTTTGCTGCAGTGATGCAGTCTGATCAGCTGTGTGTGTGAGGGGAGAAAACCTTCCTCGTGTCCCATCCAGCAGAACCCCGTTAACAGCAGGTCAGGTTAGACAAAGAGGCATTCTAGCTCTCAAGATACTCAAGAAATCTTTAAATAGGAACCATGAGACAGCTTGTGTCAGCTGCAGTGGCTACTCCACTGGTGTATAATTGGGCCAAACCAACCCCAGTGCTCTGAGCCCCATGGAGGTCTCTCAGTGCTGCCTAAATTGACAGAACCAGAGAGCTCCAGCCTAGTTCTGCCCCAATGGGTGATTTTGGAGACGTTTCTGGCTTGCTGCAGTCCGGTCCAAAAACATATTTGCTTGGTTCACCACTTCTATGACTGGGGCTGTCACACCAAATCCTGTAATTCGGGGCACAAAGCCGTGACTCCTATCAGCCATGCTGATACTTGATCACATCACTGGCAGCTGGTGGATTTCCAAAGCCCTTGTCGGTTTGGGCAGAACATCTCACTGCTCCAGTCCAGCACCTGAAAACCAGTTTTGTTTCTTTCTTAGAAACAGACAGGTTGTGCCTGCTGGAAAAATAAACATTCTGGGGGGATCCTTTAGTGAAAAATTTTAATTAATCTCACAAAATAAGCTCTTGTTCATCCTGCACAGAGGAAGAAAAATAAATGGCATTTCTTCTGGCTGGGTCAGTGCTGCAGAGGTAACCATGGCAGCCGGGGAGGGATGCAAGTGGAGGGGGTGGAATTAGATGGATGCCAAATACATTTTAACCAGAGAAATGCTTTAGTGGACAGATAGCAGCAAAGGCACTTGGGTTTGGCACCATCTTCCTTGCAGAAGGAAAACATCCTGGCCACAGTGTGATATTTGTTGTGCCATGGCCTGTGCACATGTGACTTTAATGCAGATAGCATTTGCGGCTGGTAGCAGATACTCCTAGGTGGAAAGAAGTATATTATGTTTTTAGTCTATTAATAAGAGCCTTAAGAAAAAGAACTGGAACAAGTCATTACATTCCAGGCTCGCTGTCTCCCGCACCGTGCCCAGATGCGTGGGCCAGCCCTGTGGTCACGTCAGTGTCCCTTCCTAGGGGACGTGAGCACAATGAACCAAGGGCAGCCTGCATCTGTGTCCTGGAGGCAGCTCACATCTTTGGGAGGAACGGGGCTTTGGTTTCATCCATTTGTATTGGTCTGGGTGGGCTCACCCTGGGGAAGCTAGGCCATGTGGAATGGTCCCTATTTACCTGTCACATGCAGCCCCGCACCTGAGTCCATCTGTGAGCCCATTTCTTGCGCCTCATCAGCTGTGTTTTTACTAATAGGGCTAAGGCTGCAGCTGAAAGCTCTTTGCCTTGATTAACACAAGAAATTATTCCTCACTGTTTTTCTCCCTTATTGCCTCCACTACTCGTTCCTCACCTTGCGCAGAGCCCATAAGGGTGAGGCCTCCATCCCGAGCCCAACCCTACTGAAAAATGCTGCCATTTTGACTGATTTTTGTCATTGTCATCCTGTTGGCAGCCCAACATAAGAGCTTAAAAACTGCATGAGAGCCCAGCCTGTGCCAAGCAGTGCCTGCATGAGGAGCAGCCAAAAGCCTTTAACACCACAGCAGTAGGAACTCATCTCACTTGGAGTTTTATTCTTGGAGGTGAAAAAAGCATTGTTCCAAGCTGTGCTGCACCCCTGGGCAGAGCAGGGCTCCAGGCACGTGTGGGTGGCTTTGCTTTTTCTTTTTTTTTACTAGCCCCTCTACATTATGTTACTTAGCGGCTTAAATGGAACGGTGACAATAATCCTCCCCTTGCAGCATAACAAGGGGCTTTCATCCATTGCCTGCCTCATAACTCACTGCTCTCTTCCCTCAGACTGCTCTCAGTATTTACCACCCTGAGTCCCCACATCACAGTGTGCCACTCACTGCTCCTTCTTCTACGTGGGGGTGAGGCAGAGCCCCAGCAGGGTGTGAGCACCTGTTCTGTGGGCAGTGCATCCCTCACCTGGATTCTAACAGCAGTTGGTTGCTTTCATGGCATTGCCAGGCAGAATGAAAACAAAGGGAACAATTCCACGGTGGGGATTTTGTTTTTTTTTTTTTGTTTTTTATTTTTTTGTTTTTTAATTGAGGAACACGTCCTCTGAAATGGAAAACTGAGGGTCCTTTTGTTGTGGCTGTTGAGGGCCAGGCTGCAGCCAGGTCACTGCTTTTCAGATGACTTCAGGAGTCATTATGCTGCTGTGTCCCTGCCTTGGTCACTACTTTGGAAAGGAATATAGGATGGCTTGGGCTGGAAGGAACCCCAAAGACCATCCAATTCCAGCCCCTGCCACGGGCAGGGCTGCCAACCACTAAGGCACCGGATCAGGCTGCACAGGGCCCCATCCAACACAGCCTGGAGCACATCCAGGTCCTGGGCACAGCATCCATCTCCTCTCTTCTGGAACCAGAAATTGGGTTTTTTTCTGGAAACAATAGCAAGAACAAGTGCTCCCAGTAGGGACGAGCCTTCACCTCAGGGCAGTTTGCTGAAACGGACACAGCTGCCCTGAAGGTGTTCTGCTGGACCAGAGCAGCTCATGGTTCTGCCCCTGCCCAGGGAAAAGGCAGGGCTGGGAGATGTTGGTTTTGGGGTGCCTCAAAATGAAGCTGCTGTGCATCCCATCCCAATCCCAAACCCTTTCTCAGAGCCCCCAGCAAAGCACAGGGCCACACTCAAGTTAAACTCTCCATTTATTGGATCCTTTTACAAAAAAAATCAACATTTGAATATTGTGCTCGTGTTGAAGGAGTGTTCCTTTTTCCTTCCAATTTTCTTTGAACCCGGTGCCCACGGGGCAGTTGGCACAGGGCAGGGCGGCACCACTGGCGATGCTATTTACAGTGAACGGGAGAGAACCTCACTCCACACCCAGCTGCAGCTCCAGTCCTGGGATGAAGCAGCAGAAACATCAAAAAAGGGAAAAGGGAAAAGGCCTTCCTTTGGGAAAGGTGCAGCCACCAAGGGACCCTCACTGGGATGAACCCCACAACCTGACCTGAGCTTCAGCATTACCCTGGGACCATCACAAAACCCACGGCAGAGATGCTGGTCACAAGGATGATGGGGACAGTGGCAAAGGCTGTTCTCAGGAATGCCTCTCTCCTCCCCAACAATGAGAGAAGCCTGCAGGATGCCACCGGAGCAGAAAGTTGGGCATGAATCACAGATCCGTGCTCTGGAAGGATTCTAGTGTCTTTTGGGGCAGAGTGGGGCAATCTTCCTAGCAACAGAAGACTGAGGGTGGAGATGGAGACAGCCCTGCACGGCCCCACGGCCCCCGTCCCTCCTGCCACCAGCACATTGCAGCACCCACCCACCCTCACCCCAAATCCCTTTGGGGTTCAGCAAACAGGAAACCATCCTGCAACTCAATCCCACCCCGCGGGCATCCATCACAACCATGGTGCCAGGCATGTCCGAAAAACCAACAGGCTGGGCAAGGGATGAGAGTGCTGAGAGCCTGGAAAAACAACGCGACTTTCCATCACTGTTTCTACTGGCCTGTGAATGAGAAGCCATGATGGAAAGGAAGAGCCCACCCAGCCTTGGGACTGAGGGCCTACACGGGTTTAGGTTTTGGGGTACAGGAGGTGGGTGTCTGACAGCTGCCACGCACAGAGGCTCAGCAACCAGACCTTGCAATGCAAATGGCAACACAAACACTTCACGGTACATCCGCATCTTCCAAGCTCCATATATTACAATCTCACCAAAATAACATTTCCCCCTAAGACTTCTGAAAATAAGCAGATGGGAAGTGTGTATCTCTATTTATATAAAGTGCAATCCGCAGCTGCCCCCACCCTGGCTGCCGCCCGTGCTCCATTTAATGCTCCTCTGTTTAAAGAGACTGAACCTTCACACGCTCTGTTTCCAGCGCCTGATGTTAAAACAAAAAAGAGAAACAATACACAAAGGGAGAACCAGATGCCTCACTCCTTATTTCCCTGCGCTCTGTGGTGTTGCTGAAAGTACGTGCAGGAGAGCAGCCATGTCCTTCCTCCTCCCATGGGACCACAGCGAAGCAGAGCAGTGCGTCGAGCTGACGGCATCCACTGGGTAGGGGAGGAATCAGCTCCAAACCTGGCTCCACGGCCACGATCCCAGTTATGTTCCCCAGCCCACTTGAATGGAAGGTCGTTGTGGGATTAACCTTCAAATGCAGCCCAGAGCCACACGTGTGTGCAGGCAGGACGAGGGTTTAAGGCAGGTAAATCCACCCCGGGCACGCGTGTGGCTTTGTGATGGGGCTGAGGCAGTGTGGGATCCCAGCAATCGCTGGCGCTTTGCTTTGGCGCTGCTGGGCTGGCACAAAGGAGGATGCCCATCTCTTTTTCTCACCCTTTGAAGCATTACATGATCTCGAAAGGACCGACAGCTCACCTTCCATCCCAGCAACACCAGCAGGCCAGCTAGGAGCACGGGGCAGCCTGGTTTCCCTATGGCTGCAGCACAGGGCACCAGGAATAAGACCGCAGTGACTGCGGCACAGGGCCCGCTGCTGGGAGCAGGGTAAAGACACACTGGGACCAACTTCTTCCTCACTCAGCCCTCTTGGCTGGGCCCTGCGTGGTGAGCCCAGCAGCAAAGTGCTCCCGGATGGATGAAAGCTGGAGCCCTCAGTTGTGGCTGTGAGGCAGACGGTGTGTGAGAGGGGTGGGGAAGGGATGGGGCCGGCACGGTCACCAGAGCTGCCTCGATGCTGGGAGAAACCTCTGCAGCCCAACTCCTCCAAGCTGGCCTCGCTGTGGTGGGTCAAGAGGGGAAAACGGGGTGGGTAGGGAAAAAAAAAGCCTCACGCGGCAAATCTAAAACACTTTCATTTTAAATAACAATAATTATAATTAAAAAGAATGGTTGCCCTTGGCCAGAAAAGGGGCAGATCCACTAGCCAGCGCACCATTCCTCAGTGTACGATCTTAGGGAGCATCTTTACAGAACCGTGAGGTCCCCGACGTCCCTCATGCTCCGTGGGAGGAGACCGGAGTCCACGGCAGGAGGCGTCAAGCATCGGAGCCCAGCTGAAGAGCCCCCCTCTGCCCCACCCACCTCCAGATGGAGTTCAGAAGCCGGGGGTGCCCAGCTCCCTCCTGCTTTTAGATGAATTTGAAGCATTTTGTCTTGTCATGGGGCAGGCGGGTCTTGAAGAGGACCGAGTCCACGCGGAACTGGGTGTAGAGCAGGGGCATGTACCCGTACACCTTGACAAAGAAATTGATGCACTTGTGCCGCTCGTGGAAGTGAGAGTCATCGTGTGAAAGCGCCTGGGGGCAGCCAGGGCAGCGGAAAGTCCAGCGGGAGGTCACCTGTGAAGGGAGGGACGGAGCCTTAGAAGGGGCACAGTGAGCGGCTCCTGCTGACTCTCTCATCACTTAGGGTTTAAGAAGCCGTTTCAGAGAGAAAGATCTTAAAAATGAATTTGTTTCAGTGCTACAGAACCACAGATGTATTTTTAGAATAAGCAATTTGCCTCATGCTTTAGGCACCCAGAGTGAGATGTTTTGAGGGGGCTCCAGCTTTCAGGAGCTGCTCAACAGGTGTCCTTCCTCATTGGTCTGGATGTGGCCATCCCACTGCAGCGCCCTCTGATTTGGGTCAGATTCTCTCAGATTGGTCACTGAGCTCCACAAACTCCCCTTTACAGCACTTCCAGATGGAAGGAACACCACGCAGAAGAGCCCACCTGTCACATTCATGGCCCAGGCCCATCTCCAAGGCAGCTGGCCTGTGACAGCGAGACATATGTGGGGCTGTAAGAGCACTCTGCCAGCAGCCATAAAAAGAGGACTGATCTGAAATTCATGCTCAGAATTGTGACAGTCATTTGTCACGATGGGGCAGAGAGACTTCAGCTGGGCCACAGTATTTGCACCAACAGCCTTCCATACACCCGTGAGCCCAAATGCCTCCACAACACTAAACAAAAACAGAGAGGAAATAATTCCTACTTGTGCTGGACACCACAAAAGTAGGACATTTGGCTTCAGGACTCAGCTGCCCTGCAGGGCCTCTGCTCACCCAGGAACCCTCTGCTCTATGCCGCGGTGTGAGTCGAACCCCTCCTCATCCTGCTTGTCACAGTGGCTGCTTCTAAGAGCTGTGCTGAGCTTTCACACCTTTTTGAACACATTTTTTGACTGCACCTCCTTGGGGATGGAGGGGACGTGTTAGCAGCTCCCAGCAGGACACGCTCACAGCACAGCCATTTGGAGATGCACTGCAGTCAGAGCACGGTGAGGGAGGGCAGCAGATGGATTTCCCCAAGTCAAGCAGCCTCCAAGTTGCACTCCGCACAGCGCTGCACGTTTAAGACATCCATCAAATCACCCAAGCCCTGCCTGGTGCCTTACCTTGATGGGAGGTTTCCTTGTGAGGTGTGAGACCAGGAAGTTCATGGCGATATCCTCGCAGTTGATGTACTCATCCACCATGTCGCGGATGGCCTGCGGCATCACGTAGGAGTACAGGTAGGCGTAGTACTGGTGAGGAAAAAAAGTTCTAACAATGCTCAAGGGGCCACAAGCAGCAAGTGCTGCTCCAGCCCCCTCAGCTCCTGCTGTCTTTATTGCTGCACAGCACTTGCCCAGCAGCGGGTGGATAACCTTCCCAGCTCGCTAAGACAGCTCAGGACAACCCCTGTAGGAAAAGAGCCTGTTGGTTTCTCAAGGCCCACTTGCCACCTATCGGCTCTCCCATAGGAGAACACGTGCCATGGAGCTGCATTCTGCACTGCTCCCTCCCAGCACAAACCACCCGCAAGCTCTGCACACCAGGCAGCTACAAAAAACCATGACTTCCCCTGAAATTGCACATTGCAGTGCTTGGACTCTACAAGATTAAAGGCACTACAGAAAGGTCGTTATCAACTCCCACACAAGAGCTCTGGGAGACTCAAGCTGTAAATATGACACAGGGAATCTGAATCATACCTCCCATTCATAGACACATTAAGGTTGGAAAGATCACTAAGATCATCTAACCCAACCATCAGCCCATCCCTGCGACTGCAAATGAGGGAGCATCTGAGTGTTCCTAGTTTGCAGAATCCGTGTTTTGCCTGTGATGTGCCTCTGGGCACTGGATATGTGTTTGTTAGCGTTTCTGTTTGGAAGGAGCCGAGGAAAAGGAGCAGTGTGCTGCAGAGTTTCTTCTTTAAGAATAAAAGCCCCACAACCGCATGAACTCCAGTTAGTCTGGGAAGGAAGGGAAAGCACCAGGCTGACCGTGGAGGAGCAACTGTGGACTTGATGATCCTTATGGCTTCCTTCCAACTCGGGATATTCTGTGATTCTATGATATCTCACCTTATGGAAGAAGGCAGCACCAGTGAGCACCATCGAGAGCTCACAAGAGTAGTTGGAGTTGTAGAGCCAGGACTGATGGGGGATGTCCCACGCATGGTAGCGCCCCGGGAAGCCGACGATGCGGTCCCTCGCCTCCCTCCAGACCCTGCAAACAGAAACACCGAGGTTTTCCGTCAGACACCAACCTGGGCAGCACCTCTGGAGGTGAGCACAGCTCCAGCTGATCCCAGTCACGCACAGGGCAGGGCTGTGCCCTCAATACCAACAGAGCAGCTCCCAAGGAAGGGCTGCACATGATGGAAATGCGTGCATTTAATCTTGGTGATGGTTGGTTGCTTGGACAAGAAGAACAATCATTGTGAAAATGTGCAATTACTTTGCTTTAAAGTTTTTTTTGTTTTTTTTTTTTTACAAAAGCATGAAAACGTAACATGAAAACGTGCCTGTGTACATAGACTGTGTGGTGCAAGTTCGCCCACTGCCCCAGCACCATCAGAAGGAGCAACCAAGTGACTCACATGGGTCCCTTCCTGATCTCATGGAGTTGTGCCATACTGTACTGCAGGAAGGGGCTAGATGCAGAAATCGTGGCTTTGACAGGGATACAGAATTTGTTGAGCTTATCTTGTTCTAAATGTTGAGTGTGAGGCAGAGCATTCCTTACTCAGCTCTGCCACACACAGCTGCGAGTGCAGAGCAGCACTGCTGGGTTTCTCATGTTGGTTCTCTTCCAGAGGCACCTTCGAGTCGCTTTTTCTAACTAAAAGGTTGTGCTGCAAGTTTAAAAGAAAACTAAGATAGAGGCTGATAGCCCATAATTCATTTCTGAGTTACACAGAGCATGGAAAGCTATGATCTCAGGTGAAAAGGCAGAGAAAGAGACTGGGAAAGCCAGTGTCATGGGAAACTGCTGCTGCCAGCTTCCCACAGCACGTGCAGGCACATCACTGCAAGACACATGCACCAGTGCTGCTTCTATTTCTTCTACACCCCAGAGCAGCCGGGGGTAATCCAGCCTCTTCCCAAACTCCCTGAGATGTGGTATCTCCCAGCAGCTCTGTTTCTTCCTCCATACAGCAAAGACAATCAAAGCTCCCTTTAGGAAAGCTGCAGAGATGGTCAAGATGGGGTCTCCAAGCTGGAAGGCACCAAGCTCCACTACCTGTCCTTATTTACAGACACTGCAGTGGTTACCTGCATCCCAACCTGCACCCAGCAGCCTCCCCAGCATCCTTCACCCCAACACACACTTGCAGTTGTTGCACAGGGAATTAATCCTGGGGTTCACGTGTGAGAGTGTGGGCTCGTTTAACATTCTGCTCTCATCTGAAACTTGCTCTCCTCCAGAGAAATCCCACAGGACAGCTGCAATGCTGTCAGGAGTCATTAAGAAAAACGTCAGTGCTAAATGTCTAACCTGGGAACTAAATACATTTTCCACATTGGGCTCATGGCTTCCTTTGGATGCACCGGTCTAACCTCACTAACGGTCCCAGCTGCACCTCCACACTCAGTGACTACAAGGAAAAAGCCCCAGGTGGGAGCTTAAAAGGATTTTCCCTTTTCCCCAGACACTACATCAGGCAGCAGGTGGCCTTCTCCTATTTTCCTAGCATGCACGGAGCTCCTGGTTCCTCCTCCCTCAGTTCCTTTCCTGCTGAGCTTCACAAGCAATGGCTGTGGGGCAACTGTGGGCTGCTGACAAAACAAAGTTCCTGAGGGCTCTGGGCCTTCATTAGGCTACTTAACACAGCAAACAGCAAAGACTGGTTTGTTGTTACATCCTCAATCAAATTAAGGAAACTCCAATATAATCTGGTAATGAAAACTGAGCAATTAACACTGCCTGCAGCTTCCCTGGCACCATCCTCCCAGCAAGCATTTGTGTGCTGAGGGTTTCTATCAATCAAATACAACTGTTTTGAAAAGCTGCAGCAGCAACCACTCACTCCCTTTCACTTCTCCCACATCCACATGAAAGTGACGTTTCCTTCCCAGCTCAGCAGCAAAACCCAGAGTTCCTCCAGCAGAGCTTTTTGGTTGCACTCCTTGGTAAGGTTTGCTCCCAGCAAACAATCTCCATGCAAGGTGCTCCAGGGCTGATCCCCCCACGCAGCCTCAGCCAGGCACTGCGGATGAGCAAAGGCAAACGGAGACCAAAGAGGGGGAGAAAATGGCCAAGTCCAGATAAAGAGCCCACAATGGGGCAAGGAAGGGAGCCAGGAGTCCCAGTGCCTGCTGTAATCACTTAACAGCTCATTTCTCACCCTTCAGAGAGAGTGCTTTCCAGGCATTTTGTGCCTTTCTGTCTTCCTCTGAAGCAAGAGCCAACCCATCTGGGAGGGAAAGGAGAGCTGCTGCCTGCCTCCACCCCCTGACAGCTGTCAGGAGCTCCTGGATTTGCAGTCAGCCCCACACCAGGCTGACAAGCTGCAGCCAAGTGAAGGTGAGCAGCAGCAGCCTGGGGAAACCTCCTATGGAACCGCTTTCTTCCCTGGGCTCATCAACAGGGAGCTGTGTGCCAGGGCAACGTTGAGGGAAAATGCAGGTGTTGGAGCAGAAGAGTAGGAATGAGAGCAACCAGCACTCTTTGTGCAACATCTCTTTTCTCCATGCTCTGGAGAGAGAGATGCTAAAACAGCTGTCACATCCCAGCGCCACACAGATCTCAGAGGAGGGATGACAACCTGCTGTGAGCACACCAGCAATGAATCCCTGCAGTGAATGTCGTGGCCTCGCTTTTGGCACACAAAGCATGGAGTGTGAAAGCCTTGGGTTCGTTTGCCAGTTTTCTTCCTCAACAAGCAAGGAAAGCGTGTACTGCCAACAACACTAAGGGAACGCTATCAGAATTGCAAAAGCCAAAGAGCTGAGGTTAAGACATGTGAGAATCAGGTTGCCTGGACAACCTGGAATCAGCCCACCTGCCTGCAACTCATTAACACGTAATGAATTAAACAATTCATTAACACATGCTCTTCCTGCACCGTGAAGCTGCGGGAAGGGATGTGCTCATCCTTGGTCAGGCCCTCGTTTTAACCACGACGGCCACACTGCACAGAAAAGCTGCACCCTGTGCCACTCACCGGAACCCAAACATGATCTCGTCGTGGCGAAGGTGAGCGTCGTCGTCGATGGACAGGATGGCTTCTGTCTCGATCTCATCCCACGGCAGGAAGCGGTTGTTCAGGCTGTTCTTCTCTGTGCGGACGACCTACAGACAAACAACAGTGCAGTCACGGTGTCTGTAGAGGTGATATTTAGGGGCAGGGTGCCATGCTCCAGCTGCAGTCCTTCGGCTATCGCATTCTGGCTGTTGCGTTTTGGCATTGCTTCGCAGCCCCTGGGACAGATAAATGGTTTCTAAGCAAAGGCACCGGCTCACTCCAGCCTTCTACCTGCTGCCTGCCTCGCAGACCTGCCAGAGCCACACATCAGGTACCAGCTGCAAGTGCTGCCCTTGTGACATGGCTCTGCATAACCACGCGACAGCCAGAGGGGAAACATGGCAGCTGCCAGCAAAGCAGCCCTCGTAGCACTGCTCCAGCTCACTCCAAACAGAGCTGTTTTACCAAATATCCCTGCTCTGTCCCTCGGATGTGAGCCATTTGCAGTACCTCCCTCTGAGAACATCTCAGCCCAGCTTCCTGCCCCGCTCAGTCCTGTCTCTCTGGCTCACTGCTGAACAATCAACTCTTGCTTTAGAAATAAAGTCCAGCCTGGTGAAAAGAATAAGGTGTCATGGCAATAAAACTCCATTAAATAAGATTACATTTGATCACATAAAAAGCTTGCACTGAAACCATTAACAGCAGAAAATATTTGTGTTGGGGATCTGCATAACAGCTGGTACCATTAAACTCCCATGTAAAGCCAGTGTTAGTGCTTTCATCTGTCAGCTACTGGGGGACAAAAAAATGGAACGTTTGACAAGAATGCATTAAAATATCCCATGGAAGAGCCATCAAAAGCACGGACACTATTGTAGGGAGGTGACAAATTCCACAACTCCAAGCCACAGTGAATCAGGGTGGGAATGGCAATGAGGAGGCACATGGGAAAGCAATTTAGGAGAGGCAGGAATCCAAAATCCAGGAGATCTGGAGCACCTTCCTGCCTGCTGACATGGGCAGGGGCCCCTCCAGCAAACTGCAGCCCACGTGCAGGCCTGGCCATCGCTCTGCAGCACGGTGACAACATGGGTCTCAGTCCTGCCCAGGTGTCACAGCACTGCTGGAAGCTCCTCCTGCTGAAGTCTGTGACCAACAATTCCTGAACGACCACTTTCGTCATCCTTGCCCTCTAGTAGGTTTGGGAATGTATTAAAGCCAGCACTGATGCACCATTTATCCTTCTGTTTAAGAGCACACAACGCGCTGTGTCTCTGCTGTTACAATGAGATTTCCTCAACAAGCCTGATCTCACTGAAACCTGTGGGTGGCTGACTCATTAGGATAGCAGAAGCTGGACCCAGTCCATTGCAAAGTGATTTAATGCTTTCCAGGCAAGGTGTTGCCCACGGATCACACCCAGCCAGCTGAAGATACATGGACAAAGAACTGGGGCTGGGCAGCACAGGAGTTTTGCTGACAGCACCTCCTGGATTCTGTGCCCAGGCCACTTTGCGAGCTCTCTGTGAGCAGCCACAACCACTGCCCAGGGCCAGATCTGCGCTCTGGCTGCCATTCACTCCCAAGGGAGAGGTAAAGATGCAATGCTCAGCTGAGAGTTCCTACGACCTCTGTTTTTCACCCCAGACGTTGCATCTTCTTGGGCTGTAAAAATCTGGACAGGAAATAAAAGTTGTCCCAGCTGCCAGGGGTGCATTTCGGGAAGCTCTGCACATCTGCACAGTCAGTGCTTGCTTTGTGCTCTGCACAGAAAATACATGTGCTCCTGCTAAACAAGGTGCTGCCTTTCAACGGGAAGCATTTAAGATTAAAGCTGCTTGTAAATTGATGGATCCCAGGAAACACCTGGTAAACCTTATTGACTGACTTCTTGTTTTCCTGTAACTCGCTGACCATGATGCAACTACTGCCAATTGAGAGAGAGAAGCGGATCCATCCTGAAATGTCTGAAGTTGGGACCCCAGAGGGGAGAGAAAGATCAGAGCATCAGCATGAAACTCTTCCCTAAAGAGACAAAGCTACAGAGGAGCCAAGTGCCTCCAGGACACAATGAGCACATTCAAATCATCACATTAGCACAAGCAGAAGTTAGAAGCAATGAAAAGCTAGCATCTTTGATGGTTTCTTTTCAAAGCACCTGTCCTGTCTTACAGCACTTTTAGATGCAGCTGAGTGCCATCCAACTTTCATTCTCCTCTCACCCCTGGGCAGCTGCTCCAAGGAAGCAGCCGGGGACCTGCAGGCAGTGGTAACTGAGAGATGATGATGAAGATGAAGAAGATGCCTGAGATTCCAATCCTCCCTGCCATCCCCAGGCGCTCAGGGCAGAGCCTGCTGCTGCTCCCCAGGCAGAACTGGGATGCACACCCTGAACCTGAGCCACAGAAATAGGGGCATCACATCATTAGAAAGGAAATCTAATTCTTGAGAAAGACAGAAGTGAATCTCTCCGTAAGTTCTTTAATGCAAGCAGCTAATCTTGTAGAAACAGGTTAGGGGCAATGGGGAGAGCCTTTGAATCAAGGACTTGAACCATTCGTACCTCTTCTCAAGGTTTTACATTTCAATGGGCCTCAGAAAACAGCAGATATGTCAGGCATGAAATGGAATTTATGGACACAAACACACTCAGTAGCTTATTAGGCTGGGTGAAAAAGGAAGAGTTATTACACCAGCCAAGTGTAAAGGAAGTTCAACTCTCTCCTTCATACAGTATTAAGTAAGATTTAGCAATTTTTCCATGACTTTATCACAAAGTTAAGACACACCGAGTGGCATCCATCTCTACATGCACACAAGAGACAAGGCATGCTCTGATCTCTGGGATTTGCTGGCCACAGGAGGCACCTGCACATCCCATGTGAGCTCTTCTCATGGCTGAGAGAGAGTGGGGCTGCTCTCTTCTCACTGGTGACAGGATGAGGGAAATGGCCTCAAGTTGCACCAGGGTAAGTTTATGCTGGATATCAAGAAACACTTCTTTACAGAAAGGGCTGTTAAGCACTGCAATGGGCTGCCCAGGGAGGTGGTTGAGTCACCATCCCTGATGTGTTTAAAATCTGTTTGGATGTGGTGCTCAGGGATGTGATTTAGAGAAGGGCTGTTAGAGTTAGGGTAGAGGTAGGTTGTGGTTGGATTCAAAGGCCTTTAAGGTCTTTTCTAACCTGAGCAATTCTATGATTCTCTGATTCTATACTTGTCTCTGGGAGATTCTCATCATGAGGCACACCATGAACCTGCTCAGAGAACAAGGCACAGCTATGAGATCATGGCACCAGTTGGTCTGCAAATGCTTTATGAAGAACTAATGGTAGGTGGCTGGTGGGGTTGGTGGCTGTAAGTTAAGCCAAAAGGGCTTTCCAAGTCACCTCCATTAACCTTCTTCTCTGCTGGTTCTTTTTGAAACAGGCTGAGCTCTCCATCTCTCACTCAGGGCTGTTTCTCCATCATTGCCCCTCCATCATGTTAACGGCAGCTTCTGACACAAATCTCATTTCTCAACAGCTGTGAGCTGAGTGAAAACCCAACAGAAGGTTCTCTGTTGGCAAACAGATTGAGCAGTGACCTTACCCAAGGGGATTCTAATAGCCAGGAGGACATCAAATCCACTGGTTGAAAGACACAAAGGCATTTACCAAAGAACCACCTTGCCCTGTAGGCAACACGGGAGCTCTCAACACTGATCAAACACAGCACCAATGCCAGGACCTGCATGCAAACCCCAGCCCCTCCAGACTCAAACCTGTCCCCTTATTTTGGTTATTTTTGGCTTTTCCTTGGGAGTGTTTTATTAAACTCCCTTTGCCACCAGCAAGATTACCACATGCAGCACTGGACAAAAGGATTACCATCACCCTCAGCTCCAAGTCCTGAATCCCCTCGAAGTTTGTAAACTTTTAAAACAAGAAACACTTCTCACTGTGTCGGAAATGTCTTCTCCTTTCAGCAAATCAAGGTGATTTGGTTCCACAAGTTTGCTTTGACTCAAAGACCATAAAGCCCCAGCATTCAGTGCAAAGCTGTTCAGTGCACCCATTTGCTCTTGGTGTTATTCACAGTCATGTTGGCCAAACAGATCTTAGAAACATTAGAATTAAAACAAAGCATAAATCGATGGCCTGCCCAGCAACAATACCCCAACCAACAGCAAGATTTTGCATTGGTTTTATACGTAAATACAAATATGCAGTAAAATCAATATCTTCTAGCAATCTCCCTGCTAGTGAGGCTTTATGCTTAAGCTTTAAATTAAGTGTCACATATAATTTGACAATGAAAACATGAAGAATGTTTATGGTGCTGGAGAAATTCCGACAGCTCGACAACTGGACTGATTTCTGGGCAAAGAGCAAACTCAGCACAGAACTGGGAAGCTCATTGCTCATGGCAGGCCTTCATCAGAAAAAAAAAAAAAAAAAAACACAGAAAAACAACCCACAAAAGAATGGCCTTAGAGGAGATGCAAAAACTGGGGAGACGAAGAAGCTTGCAGGAAAAGGATTCTCTTCCTTATTCCCAAATCTGTGCCAATTCATCTGGGGAAAAATATCACCGTACCCAAAGCCAGGCTGAGGCTCCCATGCACTTCACAGTTGAAAATTATGGTGCTGAAGACACAGGAGCCCAACACATCTCCCTCCTCTGCCCAAAGACTCGACCTCAATCTATACTTGGAAAGAAAACAGAGAGCTCCTGCCAGCACAGCCTCTGGGGACAATGCAGACGTACAGTGCTATCAATCCCTCTTTCTTGGCACCATCTCCTGCACTTCTTGGTAGGACCCAGAGAAGCAAGTCACTGGTTTGCAGGAAGGAGTGCCCCAGCTCAGGCCCTCTGCCTTCCTGCTGCTCCAGGGGCCACAGCAAACCCCCACAAAGTGCACTTTGTCCTGATGGTGCCATGTGGGGACACAGATCCCTGCTAAGGACACAACATTCCACTCTGAACACCTCCAGGGAATCGCAGAATGGCCAAGGTTGAAGAAGACCTCCAAGGTCATCCACAGTGCAACCACCCACCCGTAATTCCCCACTAACCACGTCCCTTAGTACCACATCTAAATGATTCCTCAACACCTCCATTGATGGTGACTCCACCTCTCCCTGGACATGCAGGAGCCATAGGGAGTTGGCAAGGTCAGAACCTCACTGCAAAGAAAAAGGACCAAAGCATCTCTCAAGCTGTGGATAAGCAGTGCTGCTTGGTCCTGCTGGCTAACCAGGTAGGGAAAGCAATTAAAGATCAGTCACATTATGCCTGATAGAGAGCACTCTATTAGTGAACTTTGGGAGATCCAAACTCCAGCAGTGAGGGAACAACAAGCAGTAGCTAGAACCCCTCTGTCCTTAACTGAGATCATTCCGTAATCAGGACACATATTTTCAGTTCATAAGTTGGACAAAATCCAGATATCCCAGTAAAGCAACGTGTCCAGCTCAGTCCTTATGACCTGCTGGCTACTGGATGGACCAAATCACAAATTCTGAGTCAGAAGGTGATTTACAAGGTAGAAAGGGCTTCCTTATCATGGGTGTTGTGTGTGCGCATGGATTTGTAGACACAAAAGCAGGATACATCTGAGCTATTCACCAGGGCTGGCTCCATCCCCTGCCCCTGATGCAGCCAACATGACAGATCAGACTGGCATTTGCTTCTCTGCATTTGCAAAGCTGAGCAATTTTTTGGGAGTGCAGCCATCACAACAGGTTTGCACTAACCAGCCACAGAAACCAAGAGGTCTGGGATGGCAAAGGGAGATACAGCATGCTGCAAATAGCCCTGGCTACAGCACAGAGCTCAGATCCACCTGACTGCCCTTACCAGGGACAGCCATGATGGTGCTTAGTGAAGACCATGCTCTGCCTCCTGAAGGCACAGCACCACACCTCCCTGCCTGCTAGCACTGTCTTCCCCGTGCAGAACCATCTCCTCCTTCAGAGCTCAACTCCCTCCATAAGAATACCCTCCTACTTTGCAGAGAACAGAAATTCATCTCATTTCTACTGGCCAGCATCCTGCTTTCCACAGCCAAAACCACACTGAAAAGCCCTGATGTAAGCCTGGAGCACAGCCAGCAATTCTTCACTTAATGAGAAAGAAATCCATGCTATGCTCTGGAAGTTATACTCACCCCTGCACACAGACAGGCTGCGGGACACAGGCAGAGGATGGAATGCAAGTGTGCCATTGCTGTCACAAGGGAAGGCTTGAGGACATCCCCCAGCACTGTGGGTGTATCTGCCAGCCCCCAGCTGGTTGTAATTCCAGGGGAAATTGCACCTTTGCAATGCATAAATATGGTGTTAAAGCACCTTCCAGCAATGCTGCCAAACACTGTAAGATTTCAGCAGCCTGGCATTTTCACAGAATCATAGAATTGTAGGGGTTGGAAGGGACCTCTAGAGATCATCGAGACCAACCCCCCTGCCAAAGCAGGTTCCCTACACCAGGTCGCACAGGTAGGCGTCCAGGCGAGATTTGAATATCTCCAGAGAAGGAGACTCCACAACCTCCCTGGGCAGCCTGTTCCAGTGCTCCGTCACCTCACCGTGAAGAAGTTCTTACGCACATTCGTGCGAAACTTCCTGTGCTGCAGCTGATGTCCGTTTCCCCTCGTCCTGTCTCCACGTACCACTGAAAAGAGACTGGCCTCACCGCTATGGCCGCCACACCTCAGATATTTGTAAACCTGGATCAGGTCCCCTCTCAGTCTTCTTTTCTCAAGGCTAAACAGACCCAGTTCACTTAGCCTTTCTTCATAGGGGAGATGCTCCAGGCCCTTCACCATCTTTGTGGCCCTCCGCTGGACTCTTTCCAAGAGATCCCTGTCTTTTTTGTACTGGGGAGCCCAGAACTGGACACAGTACTCCAGATGAGGCCTTACCAGGGCAGAGTAGAGGGGGAGGATCACCTCCCTCGACCTGCTGGACACGCTTTTCTTAATGCACCCCAGAATGCCATTGGCCTTTTTGGCCACGAGGGCACACTGCTGGCTCATGGCCAACCTGTCGTCCACCAGGACGCCCAGGTCCCTCTCTGCAGAGCTCCTCTCCAGCAGCTCATCCCCCAGCCTGTATTGGTGCATGCAATTATTCCTCCCTAGGTGTAAGACCCTACACTTGCTTTTGTTGAACCTCATCCGGTTTCTTACTGCCCAGCTCTCCAGCCTGTCCAGGTCTCGCTGAATGGCAGCACAGCCTTCAGGCGTGTCAGCCAATCCTCCCAGCTTTGTATCATCAGCAAACTTGCTGAGGGTGGCCACTATCCCCTCATCAAGGTCATTGATGAAGATGTTGAACAAGACCGGACCCAGCACAGACCCCTGGGGGACACCACTGGTCTCCAGCCAGACTCTGCACCACCAACGACGACCCTCTGCGCTCTGCCAGTCAGCCAGTTCTCAACCCACCTCACTGTCCACTCATCTATCCCACACTTCCTCAGCTTTGTTATAAGGATGTCGTGGGAGACAGTATCAAACGCCTTTCTAAAATCAAGGTAGATTACATCTACCGCTCTTCCCTCATCTACCCAGCATGTGACAGCATCATAGAAGGCCACCAAGTTGGTCGAGCACGACCTCCCCTTGGTGAACCCATGCTGACTACTCCTGATAACCTCCTTTTCTCCCAGTTGTCTGGAGATGGTATCCAGCACAAGCTGTTCCATCACCTTTCCAGGGACGGAGGTGAGGCTGACAGGCCTATAATTACCCGGATCTTCCTTCTTGCCCTTTTTGAAGACCGGAGTGACATTGGCTATCCTCCAGTCTTCAGGGACCTCCCCTGTTGTCCAAGACCTCTCAAAAATGATGGAGAGCGGTTCGGCAATGACCTCCGCCAGCTCCCTCAGCACACGTGGATGCACCCCATCAGGTCCCATGGACTTGTGGACCTTAGTACTGCCTAGGCGCTCACGCACGTCCTCTTTCCTGACTAAAGGGAAGTCTCCCATTCCCCAGACCCTCTCACTAACCTCCAGGGTTTGGGATTCCTGTGGGAGAGCCTTTTCACTGAAGACGGAAGTAAAGAAGGCATTCAGTATCTCTGCCTTCTCAGCATCTCCCGTTACGAGGACCCCCCCCTCACTTAGTAAGGGGCCCACATTCTCTCTAGTTTTCCTTTTGCTGTTAACATACTTGAAGAAGCCTTTTTTATTATCCTTTATCACTTTAGCCAGATTCAATTCCAGGCGGGCTTTAGCCTTCCTCGTTGCATCCCTGCAGGCCCTGACTACATTCCTATATTCTTCCCAAGTGGTCAGACCCTTTTGCCACATTTCATGGGCCTTCTTCTTTCCTTTGAGCTTGCGCATGAGCTTCTTGCTCATCCACACAGGTCTCCTGCCACATTTTCCCGATTTCTTGCTCACAAAGAAATAGATGCTGTTGTGATTGCCTTTAGGATAACTGATGTTTAACAAACTTTGGGATGCAGTCTGCAACTGAGCTGGCTCCCAGCTTCTCTCCAGTGCAGCAAAACAAAGCAGCTGCTCCTCCGCACCGGCTCCCACTGACCTCCTGTGCATTCACCTGCTCTGCTGCTCAATTCAGTGGCATTCACACCAGACACCAGCTCTGCAGAGATGCTCAGCAATGGGATTCTGCTTCAGTAGTCCTCACTTTTTTTTTTTTTTTCCTTCCCTTTAATCTTCTCTTGTAAAGATGGATTTCAAAGTGACCATTATCCTCTTTCTCATGTATTAATTATCTTGCTGCTCCAGCCTCACTGCTTTCTTCTTCACCCCGAAGCAGTCGCACTCCCTCTGTGCCTCACACCCAGCCAGGCTCCAGGCACCAATGCTCTGCTGCCCCTCCTTTGGAGGAGCTTTCAAAACTGGAATGAAAAGGATATAGAGATTATTTACAAACTCATCTCCAAAGGTACAAGAGCCTCACTGGAAGGGTAAGGAGATGTGAAGCTCTCTGTCTCTCACTGTCACTTGTGGTGAAGGCTATCAGCTACCTCATAAGTATTCTCCCCTGGTCTCACCTTGCTTCTTTCTCAGCTTTCTGAAGCTCTGATCTGTATTTCACATTAAGAACTGTGGGGCACAGGACAGCAAAGCTCCACACCTGACTGCCATGGGCACTTGTGGGATTGCAGGTTAACAGATCACTACCCTGAGATGAAGCCATGGGAGCAGGGAAGCACTGCCTCGCTGGGTTTCCAAACTGATAATCCCAAGTTTTTACAATTAAATCAACAATATCTGAAGGCGTGAAGTTCCCACATGCAGGTGAGTGGTTTCTTTATCAGCGCTCTTCTAAGCAAGGCAAACTTCAGCAACTTGCTCTCATTTGGAAAATTCTGTAATGATACAGCGTGAACCAAGCTGTGTTTCAACAAGCCAGCACCGTCTATCTTTTCCTAATCTCACAGGGCAGCTGTGATCAATGGACATTTGCTAACAACTCAAAGAGCTTTGAATGGCAATAAGTTGTTAAGAGGATTTTCAAAGGTCAGTCCAATATAATGGGAATACTGCCCCTTCAAGCTCTGAGCAATGAAAATTCACAAACCTCACCAAATGCCTGGCAGCACAGCACCAATTAAGTGAAGAAACAACAAATGAGGGTACAATAGGCTCCCAGACATTTTGGGGATCACAGGGTCCCTGTGGCACTGAGCTGTGCAGCACAGCGATGCATGAGGCAGGGGTGTTACCAGCAGTCAGAGCTGCTGCACATTGTTTGGGCTCATTTGTTTCTAGAGCAGAAACATAAAATTTAGAGCAGCAGGGGAGAGCCTGCAGCAGCTGCCCTGGTCCTGCACCTGAACCAATCACTGGAACACTGAAATGCAGATGAAGAAATGCCAACCAGCTCACAAAGGAACCAACTGGGAAAGCCTGACCTGACTTTGGTAAAAGTATTCCATGCTCCAGCCCTGCACTCCCAGCTGCATTACATCACAGGTGTGCCAGGAGATGTGCTGGGCCAGGTTAGAGTACAATCTCAGCATGCTTTCTTCTTTGGAAGAGCCATACCAGAGCTAAAGAAAAACACACAACAAGCAAAACTCAAAACTTCATAAGTATTGAAGTCCAGATCTCTCTCAGCTCCTCGCTCTCGAGAAAGCTCTGCTAGCTAGCTCACCTATTCCTGCGCTCATTGGAATGGACACGTTGCTAGTCCCTTGGCCTGCACTGACAAGTTTGGCAGCAAATGGCTTGAGAGCTCAGGGCTGGGTCTGAGAGAGGCTGTCACACTTCATCTGCAAGACAGAGAGCGTGTGAAAAATCAGCATGGTGGGCTGGGAGCACCCTTGAGGGATCCTCTTCCTGCCAAGCCATCAGTAGTCATGCAGCACCAGGTCACCAGCACTGAAGGAAACACAGAAACAGCCATTGTAAGGATACAGAAATACACAACAGAGTCTCCAGTGGAAGAAGAAAGTGCTGGAAACCCAAAGGAGGATTACTGGAAATATCTTTTTTCTCTTAACCAAGTGAGGCAACGCTTATCTTTCCACACTCTGCTCTTCAGCTGATAGCTCAGCTGCTTTAATTAACTTTCTTCAGTGCAAATCCTCAGTGTTGTTGCAGATACTTCTTCAGCAGGTTCCTTCTCTTTCTACGAGCTATCTATCAAGCAGGATTTCCATTACAACAGTATATTTAAAAAAAAAAAAAAAAAAAAAAAAGCCCAGAAGAGCAAGTGCAATTATTTTTTGATTTGGTAAAATCTGTACGTCTTGCCAGCTTGAATACATGATGCTTAATGATGCTTGACAATGCCGTTCAGCATTTAGAAGCGGATGTGTCCCATCCTTGAAGGCTTCTAATACAGACATTCATATCTGGGGCCTCAAAGTGAACACTGTATCTCAATTAACGAAGGAAGGAATGTGGACACACTACTCACAAATTAGAGAGCAGTTATTAAAACGCTGGTATAGAAACTTGGTATATAAGCAAAGCCATGATGCCATCAAGTTGCAGGTAGGTTATTTTTGGTGAGGGGAGGACAGAGGATGCATTAATGCTTATGTTGCTGGGAGCAAGAAGCACGAAGAATGCTCAGTCACGCACCTCCACTTCTGGCTTCCAGGTACACTGAGGATGAGAAGTTTTCTGCGGAGATTATGAAGTTGAAATCTCACTGTGAAAGTTCTGATGGCTGTGGATGAAATAAAGACAGCTTTCTGCCGGCAAGTGTCCTCAAATCCATTCCCCAGAGATGAGAGCTCTTCTGTATAATGCCAGAAGAAAAGAACTAGCAAATCCGTACCACGATTCCTTCATCAGCATTTTTATCTCTCATTTTTCTCTGGAATGAGTACAGCTCATGGACAAAAGGAATTTCCATCAGCTCAAATATCATAGAATCATAGAATGGCCTGGGTTGAAAAGGAGCACAATGCTCATCCAGTTCCAACCCCCTGCTGTGTGCAGGTCACCAACCAGCAGACCAGGCTGCCCAGAGCCACATCCAGCCTGGCCTTGAATGCCTGCAGGGATGGGGCATCCACAGCCTCCTTGGGCAACCTGTTCCAGTGCCTCACCACCCTCTGGGTGAAAAACTTCCTCCTAAGATCTCACCTAAACCTCTCCTGTCTCAGTTTAAAACCATTCCCCCTTGTCCTATCACTATCCACCCTCACAAACAGCCGTTCCCCCTCCTGTTTATACACTCCCTTCAAGTACTGGAAGGCCACAATGAGGTCTCCCTGGATCCTTCTCTCCTGTAAGTTAAACAAGCCCAGTTCCCTCAACCTTTCCTCACAGGAGAGGTGCTCCAGCCCTCTGACCATCTCAGTGCCCTCCTCTGGACCCGCTCCAAGAGCTCCACGTCCTTCCTGTGCTGGGGGCCCCAGGCCTGGACGCAGCACTGCAGATGGGGCCTCACAAGAGCTGAGCAGAGGGGGACAATCACCTCCCTCTGCTTACATTAAAAAAGGGGTTTTTTAATGCAGCCCTGAACACAGTTGGCCTTCCTGGCTGCAAGCACATACTGCTGGCTCATGTCCAGCTTCTTGTCTACCAGGACCCCCAAGTCCTTCTTCACAGGGCTGCTCTCAAGGAGATGTTCTTGCAGTTTATACAAATACCTATAAAATACGAGAGAATAGAGTCAGGATATCACCCTGACAGTGGTCAAACAAAGAGGAAAGGAAGTTTCAGCAGACAGGCCATCTGAGATAAATGCTGTCTCACTGATGTGGCAGGGCCATCTGTAACCAACAGGATTCCAGCCCTGTGTTGGTTTCTGAAGGTTCCCCCCTTGCTCATCTGCAGGGCTGGATGCTCATTCTCCAGGTACGCGCTACTGTGCAGACAAGCAGAGGGCGGCAGCAGCACCATCCCTTCTTTCCTAAACTTCAATTAAAGCATGAAAGAAAATCAGGGGGGAAACAAAGGCTTTCATCAAGAGGCTGTGAATGCATTACTTAGAAATAGATGGTTGGGATAAATGCAGGCAACCATAACCACCAACAACCCACAGTATGGGCTAGGAATTAAGGACCTCTTTGTGTTAGAAATTACAAAGTTCACATTAATTAGGTATAATTAAAAACAATTCCTTTTTAAAATTCCCATAAACTGAACTTAATTATCACCAGTGTTTTGAAACCACTGTACTTTGTCACCCACATTCACAGCAAGAGGAAAATGAGCATTCTTACAGAGTTATCTAGCTCACAGCTGCTACACTTGCAGAAAAATGCTTTTGTTTTGTTCCCTGTAAGGTTTCTTCCACAGTAAAGATGGTAGTGCAGACACTCCAGACTCAAGGCAGTCTGGGAAACCCAAAATTTAGATGTTCCATGTCAAACTTTTTTCACTGGGCTAACACAGATCTGTAGTGAAACAGGTTACAGTGGTCAGGCAAATAAATTGCAGCCTTTGGTTCAGAACTCAGCTCCTCCATCACCTTTCTGCTTACTGAATGGTTTCACAAGATGGGCTTCTTCCTCTAGCATTGCTGGAAGGAGCCGGATGCTTTTTGGGAGGTGAAAAGCTCCATATTCACAGCACAGAAAGGAGAGCCATCATACTTCATCACTAACTACAGAGTTGGCTTGCAAGAAAATTGAAGAAAAAGCAACCATCAGACAGAGAAGGGAGAGCAGCGTCAGATTTCTTGTGGGAAAAGGACTACAGGTGTCCAGAAGATGAATAGTACTGCAGCTGCTGTGCTACTGCCAGCCCACTGGTAAATTTGGGAACAAGGAACCACTTCGTGGGAATAAGGAACCATCTCCTGACTGGAGGATGCAACACCGTGGGCTGGGCTCTGAAGACGTTTACAAGCTTTCCCATGTAAGAAGCATCTGATTACACACACAGTTGTCTTCAGCAATGACTCCTTTCCTTGGTTTTCCTTGGCTCAAAGCAAGGGCCTTTCTTTCTTCTGGTTACCAACCCCATTTGCTGCATCCTAAGCCAAGGGAATCCCAAGGCAGACCGCTGTATCATTTTGTCCATGGAAATGCTCCTGGCACACAGGAGAACTAAGCACTGGGTTGAGGCAATAGCAGTGGTGCACTGCAAGGCTGTCTGAGTTAATATTCAGTGTGCAAATCCCCGAGAGGCCCGAGCTGCTTGTTACATTATCAGCACACGGTCACGCCTCGCTGCTCCCCTGCTTCGGCCCCAGAGTGACAAGCATCTGGGTTTTAGCAGCACAGGTAAACTAAGCAGCCAATTTGTTGCTGGGATATGGTGAAAGTATAGAGAGAGACAGCAAACTCCTGGGGATCTGAAGGCTCACCGGGCTCCTCAGGCAGGCAGCAGGTGGTGCTACACGCCTGGCAGCGGCACGGACACAGCCAGCAAACACACAGCTGCCGTGCAAGTCTGCGCTTTGCAAGAGCCACAGCATGTCCCCAGCAGAAAGGGACCCGCAGGGATCACCAAGGTCAAGCCCTGGCTCTGCACAGCACCACCCAAACCCTATGGCTGAGTGAGGTGTCCCAGCGTTCCCTGAGCTCCAGCGCTGGGGCCAGGCCCACTGCCCTCACTCCTCTCCCTCACTCCTCCTTGTGAGGTGCCATGACGAGCTGCAGGCCGCCATGAGGCCTCCCCTCAGTCTCTTCTGGGCCAAACAAAGCTGCTCCTCATCCGTCTTGCCCTCTAGACACTTCACAATACTTGCAGCCTTCTTGCAAAGCTCTAACAAAGCAAAAGGACATGTGGCATTTCCCCCTGGCTCCTGATTCACTCAAGGGCCAGCACAACCCAACAGGTCTGCAAGGCATCAATGCTTTTGGATTTGAATTCTTCCAAAGATTATTCCTTCTTAAACAAGCTGCTAAATTGAATAAGCTTGCCCAGCCGACCACCAAGCCAGCAGAAAAGGACGTGACACCACTGGGACAGGCTGCAGAGATCAAAGCTTGCTGCTTATTCTGCAACAAAACTCTAAGGAAAGGATTAGTCACTGCCAACAGCCACAGTAGCTGGCCTTGGCAGTGAACCCAGTCAAATTGCTCATAAATGCCTACAAGCAAACACCTCCTAACCCTGAGGAAAAGGAGAAAACGAGCTGCTGCAGGGCTTTTCCAGCCTTGACTCCGTTGCTGAAGGACCACAGAAATGGAAGTCAGAGACTCAGGCTATGAGTTCTTACAACGTGAGCACAGATTATGGATAAACCACTTTGGGATGAATAAGCTTTAGACTATGGATTCATTGGTGTTCCACACACGATGCCAGCACCCCTCTGCAAAGGCTTCCAAAACAAAGTTGATCAAACATTGCCGGGACACAGGGAGAGCTGCTGCAGCACCTCAAAACAAAGTAAAACCATAACACACCTGGGTAACCGTGATCCAAAACCCCCTCCTGGCAACACTCCCAACTTCAGGTCAGTACCAAAACCTTGCCTAGCAGCTAGCAAAGGCTCATCTCACTCCTCTTCTGCCTCCAGCACACCCAATCTCCAGTGAAACCGGACGGTTCGGTAAGTTTGCATGCAGGTCACTGATGGTTCCCAAGCTGTCAGGTGTTGCCACTTCTCCCAGCTATGCATCCAAACCAACGGATATGAGAATGGGAATGTCAGCACTGAGCCAAGAGCAAAAAAGGATAAGATAAACAAAAGGCAATGCAGCCTGGAAATGGCAGTGTGTGGCAGACGCACTACTGTAAGCGATGCATGAAGCACTCATCCTCATGAAATCTTCCATCTTCTGTCTTTTCTGGGGTTGTTCAGAGCCCTTTGGCAAGCAGGGATGTGTGTGGCTGCGCTATGGCACAAAGCCCCCGGAGCCCAAAATCTCTCCCTGGGGCTGGGAAACTTAAAAATTAAGAGACCTTCTCATGAACTGAAGACAGAACATAAGTGCCAAAAACGCATCTTTGCTCAGTTTGAGGGACAGACCTGAAGATGCTGGAGTGGGATGGATGCAAATGCATAGATGGGGCCCAAGTCTTCTTTGTTTGCTTGTTTAAACTTGAGATTAAAACCAAATTTAGGGCCCTTCTGAGCTGAGTCCTCTCTTTCCCAACCTCCTCCAGACACAATGAGAAACGCAAGGAGGAAAAAGCATGCATCGAAGAGGGAAGGGAGGTGGAGTGCTCCGATTGCTTCCCTGCCTCAGGCTGCAGTCCTGGAGGCTTTTAGGCAAGTTTCTGAATGGGAAATGGAGAATTTAATTGCTGCATTGGAGGATCCGTGGCTGTTTTGAGTGCAAGCTGCTGCTGAGTTTAATCACCTCGCTGTTCGGGGCTTTGTGTTTTCTCTGCTGAACACCTGCAGCACTGGTAGCCTTCTGAAATACCTACTAAGTATGTTAAAATAAATTCCCTTCAAGTACCTTTGGCTGTCCAAACTCAACTCTTTGCTTTAGAGTTGTAGGATTAAAATGAGACCAGAAATAAGAATCCTGTCCCCTACCACAACCCATGTCCTGCTCAGAGCCACATGAAGACAGGCAGTGAGCTGCCTCCAAAGGATCTAAGAGCTGCTAAAACCATGCACTGGCTTCATTAAGCATCAGGACTGGGCAAACTGCTACACTACAGTTCTGAAGAGGAAGCACATGCATATTCCCTGCAGCCAGCAAAACCAGCACAACAGCACCAGAGCAGAATGCAGCAAGGTCTGAATCTTCTTGGGTGCACCTTATTGCCATTTATGTGGGCTGGGTGTGTGGTTTACTTGGTGTTTTGCTTCATTTGCTTCCTTTAACGTTTATTCACACGGGTGAAAAAGCTGCCAGGGAAATGCACAGCAACAAGTGAGCTTCTGTTGTCATCGCCTGGATGTCAGTTAGAAACCCTGAATGTGGAAAGGCTGAAAGAGGAGGCTGAAGTCTCCATCCCACGCCTGAACCGTGTCTTCTCCTTCATGACTTGTTCTTTGTCCTGCTGCTGGAAATCCTTCTGAGATTAATGTGTGTACACTATCTCACTCAAACCCCAGTGCAGTCTTTCCACCCGTTCAGAGCAGAAATTTAATGCAAGTCCCTTTTCCCTCTTACCTCACTCCAGGAGCACAGCTCCCAGGCAAGGTGTACAACAGCATCTTCAGCACTGCCATCCCACTTAGCAGGTGACATGGACAGGTTTCCATTCTTTGAAGATATTGTGACTGTCATAGATGTGCAGACATCTCGAGGGACAAGCAAACCACCAAGGTTACACAGCACGAGGTCACTGCGGTGTCACAGCTGCCAGGAGGGGCAAGCGAGGCTGAGATGTGGCTGTGGGCACAGCAGTGGTGATGCTCTGCAGGTTCTTCTGTTTGCCTAAGTTCTCCTAATGAAGTGCTACAGATGCAAACACTTGCAGAAAGGAAGCTTTTAAACCTGCACAAACAGAATACTCACTTGGAACCTTTGTGTTTTTCTGCTGCAGTGCTATTTAATGTGAGATAGGAACAACTTGCATAGCGCAAAGGCACTTCAAATTCGAGGGCAATCTACCTACATCTGTTCCAAGGGCAACCTTGAATGACTACACACACATCTTTACATTAAATTATATTTGCACCCTGTCACTTCAAGCCCAGTACAGAGCCAGAATCTTTTAATCGCAGGCTCCCATGCAGCTAAAGAATCTTACCCAGTAACTGATGTGATCAAAAGAAAACTATACCTAAATAAAAGATAAAACTGAAGAGAACAGATATATTCTGCAGCCCTGATAATCTCGTTTTTCACATAGAGGGTGGTGGGACACTGGACCAGGTTGCCCAAGGAGGCTGTGGATGCCCCATCCCTGCAGGCATTCAAGGCCAGGCTGGATGTGGCTCTGGGCAGCCTGGTCTGCTGGTTGGCAACCCTGCACATAGCAGGGGGTTGGAACTGAATGAGCATTGTGCTCCTTTTCAACCCAGGCTGTTCTATGGTTCCATGATTACCCATCGAAGTGTCAGAGATTGAACAGAGCCCCACTCGTTGCTCTTGCCAGCCCCGCAGGGAAACCATACAGTGGTGATTCTTTACACCCAAGCACAACCAAGCACTTCCAAGCATCAACCAAGCCTGCTGCTAGAGCCAAATGGTGGCAAAGCTTTGAGGGGCTCTTCCATGATCCACACATGGCTTTGTCTCTTTATACTGCAAATAGCCTCAATCATCTTGGCTGCAGGTGCTGTGCTCTGGGATCACAGTCAGGCAGTGCCTGCAGCCACCTCCATCGCAGTGGGGCTCCAAATCTGCCCTCAGCCACGTCTCTCCCCCCCAGCTTCCCTCTAAACTTTGTATTTAATCACAAAGCTCTGCACTGGTGCATTGCTGTTATACAAGGACAAAGCATTGCTTCAAGATCTGAGAGAATTGGATATTCCCCCATCAAAAGACATTTTTTCCCTGCAACAAAACGAAAGTCACAGCCCTGCAGCTGTTTTCAGCATCAGCAGCCTGGTCTATGGGAGATGTCCCTATGGCAGGGGTTGGGGCTGGCTGGGCTCTAAGCCCCCTGTCAACCCAAGCCACCTTGTGATTCTGTGATTCTACAACACCACATAGATGAGTACTTACAGGCTGCTAGCACGATTTAAGCAGACCAGGAGGCGGATATACAGGTTAGTGAGATGGATGTCTGGAAACTGCAAAGGGTTAAGGCTCTTATCAGAGACCCAGAAAACATGGCATTTAGAAAAACAGGAGAAAAAACACACCTGTCATCAGAGCAATATTGCTCGTTCTATAAAGACCTGACCGAAGCTTGCTGTGCTCCAGCCAAGTTCCAGAACTTGGCAACAAACGCACAGTTACCATCCAAAACCCCCAAATAGACATTTCTGGAGACATCTCCTTCTCTTGAGCCAAACGGCGCTGAACCATTCCAGGCTGCATACAAACCAAGCATGCAGCCAGTCCGTGTGTCTAAGTCCCTGAAAATCAAGTGGGACACCAACACCGTATTTGTACAAATGAGAGCAGAGGGGAAAAAAAAAAAAGTATTAATGTCCATCACCAAACATATTTTCCTTTCACTAATAACACCCATTAGCTCCTCCAAAGAGAACAATCCCTGTGCTTCGGCTCTGAAGGAACACAGAGTTTTTAAGCAGGCACAACGGAAAGATTTTACAGAATTCAAGCATTCAACAGGACTAATGTGAAAGATTACTTTGCAATTATCCAAGCAATTTTCTCTCCTCATTGTCCCTGGACCATAAGGGTTTTTTAAATGCGAGCAAAAGGATTTATTCACCACAATAATAATAAAACAAAATATGAAATCAATGAATCTCTTTGCATGAAGCATAAAGCTCACGTTGCTATTAAGTTTAGCAGCATCCTGTCACATAAAGCACACGCAGTTTGCGTACTTAAATACCATCCTCCCCTTTTATTTTTTCCTTCCCTAATTCCTAATGCATTATCCTTCCATTTGTCCTCCAAACACGACTGGATTCAAACAACACAGCGTTGCTTCTTATTAGAAGCGTTATGCTTGTTGTCTAAGAGTGCAGTTGGAGATTTACATTTAATACTGACCAATAACAGTGCTGAGATTACAGAGGAGCCCTAAAATAAAGAAATTAATATTAATTTGGGGAGAAGGAATTTCCTAAAAGTAACAGAGCCAATATGCAAGTGAGTAATTGGGCACCAGAAGGGACATCTGTCTTTGAAGCTCTTGCTTCTTCAGTGTGGCTGGGAAAGAAATCAGCCCACACCCAGCCCAAACCCACTGCAGCCTCTATAGCACAGACATTCACAGTCACACTGGCCTTGGCTTACGTGTTTCCCCATCCCTTGTAATACAAAGTGATAGATGTCTTTTGAGGCCCTTAACACCTGCACAGCACAGCTTCAGTTGGTCCCTCTCTTGTTTTCATGAAAGATTTATCCGGAAAAGCAGAGAAACAGTCCCTATTTAGCTATTTATAAAGTGCCACCTGTCCTCACAGTGTGACACTTCAACTCCTAAGCAAAGATTTTCAATAAAAAGGAACCCTTAGCTTTAAGCCCTGAGATTCCTATCAGGCTCCATACACTTATTGCTTCAAGAGCACCACATACCCAACACCTGCAAAGACCCCAATTTTTTACCATTTAGACTCCTACCTATCAGGTCCTGAATTGCACAAGCAGAAGGCTGCAGACTGATTTCTCATGACAGCAGTTCATCTCACCTGAATTTCAAACCAGCATTTGGAGAAGACAAGCCAAAGCATTCTCATGCAAACACCTAAATGGGCCAGATGAGTCATGCCTTTCATCTCCCTGTTTTTTGCCACAGATAAAGAGGCCAGATCAGGTACAGACATCTCCAAGGCTGCAAGATGAATGCTGTCCCAGATGACTAAGCTGCACTGACGCACTTCAGAGCTGCCACAGCCAGCTTGAACGCACAAACCCCACCAGGAAGCGAGCCCATAACATCAATATCTTTCTTACCATGATTGGAACACCAATGTCTGGCCATAAGAGATCCTCAGAGGGAAGCTTGGGAGAGTTCCACACTACCACAACTTTATTTAAGTATGGGAGACCATTGAGCCTTTCTAGGGAGTTCATCAAAACTTCCTCCCGCTCATAAGTTAGCATCACCACTGTGAACTGCTCCCGGGGGACGTTGCCACCCAAAGCAGCCTGGAACTCCTTCCCAGAGCCGCCTGCTCCTCCACCTATGGGTCGAAATCCAGTCCCAGACCCTAAAAACTTCGCTTCCGATGGCAAAACAGGGTCAAAGGGAGTATAGGGAAAGAGGTGAAAAGGCCCCGGAGCGGAATTCCAATTCCTATAGATGTCCATTGCAGTGAGGGTGAAGTTGCGGAGATATTTGGGAGATGCATAGGGTGGTTCTGTTTCCACAGGCCCTAAGTCCAGGTCGCCGTTGTCTGCCATGTTGGGGTCTGTACCGGCAGCTTTGCCAGATCGGTGAGGAATCTCCACTGCAGTTTCTTCTCGGATAGGAGCAGCCGGGATTTGGATTCGAGTCCTTATGATAGCTAAGACTGTGCTGAACACGTTATCAGAGGTGGAGAAGTAAGTCTCCCACAAGAAGCGGCCCTGCCTCCTCATGGCAAGGAGATCGTTGTCAGAAATGCTTCTCAGAAGAAAGTGCACTTCTGTGATACGTGGCTTTGGTATGACTAAGGCTGCCTCGTTCCACCGGATCACGTCGTTGTAGGGTAGCTGGACTTGCTCTCCAAGAACCACCGGGATGGCTCCGACTTCCAGAGCCTCAAACAGTCTCATGGCACACCCAGCAGAGATCACTAACCGGGTGTCCCCAGGGGTGATTATCAGTGCAAAAGTAGATAGCTTCAGTAGCTCTAGTCTGTCGTCCCTTTCTCCACACAGAGCCCACTCAGTGGGCAGACTCGCCTTAGGCTGGTTCTTACATGTGAACTCCACCAAAACAAAGTCCAGCTTGCTGTCCTGAACAGCCTTCAGGGTGGTGATAATGCGATCATCGTAGTCAGCCGGGGCGTTGCCTTCTATCTCCTCTTCGAAAGAGCGAACTTCTTGCAAGCTAGATCTGAGAGACTCAATCTTCTCCCCCTGGAAACTAAACAGATATTTACGCTTGACTGGCACCTGGGGTGGGATTTCTAGGAAGTTAGGTTCAGACATAGCATGGACCAGAGGTGACACCACAATATCAAACCCCGGTCGATACTGCACATCATAAAACGTAGACTGGGCAAGCATGGCACGCCCCGTGCTGATGTTGTAAAGAAAGTTCTGAGTTTCTGATTTCCTTGACAAATTGATGATGAGATGGTTATGTCCATCAGTCCTCCAGTATGGCAAAGAGTGCAACTGTTGCTCTAGTTCAGTAGGTTTTGGCATTACGGGCTCTTGCATTTCCCCCACTAAAATTATATACACACAAGCAATATTTGCATTCTCAGTAACATAAACATTAGTTCTGACAGTCGCCTCAAAGGCTTGTTTAATTAAAGGGTCTAAGGAACTACCAAAAGGGTAATCGTCACTGTTGTAGACATAGACTGGAAAGCCAGATGTCAGCGGGCACCGCGAGTAGTCAAAACAATTGTGCAGCCTGCAGTTCCGATTGGATTTTGGCAGGGGAAAGGTCGCATCGTCTTTGTCTGGCAGCAGCCGGATTGGCAAGGAGAGCTTTGGCTGGTTCTGAGCCATCAGTTCTTTGTAGAAATGCTCAGTCTGGCTGATGACGTTCTTCAGCTGCAGCAGGTCCTGCTTGGCATTCTCGATGCTCTTTTTGCAAGCCTCAATCTTCAAGTTGAGCTTGGCAATCTCACTGTTGAGCTCTTGCCGCTTGGCCTCCAGCTGCAGCAGCTCCTCGCTGACCGACTCGCGGATGCGGCACAGGTCTTGCACGTGCTTCACCTCGCACAGCTCATTGCCAGTCCGAGGGCCAAAGATGCGCTTGCCGGCATCATCTGCGTCATCGATGGTCGTCAGGTAGTAGTGCCCGATAAGGGGAAAAAAGACAAGGATGACAAAGAGGATGAAACTCAGCCAGGTAAGCCGGATCCGACTGGACCACCTCAACAACCACGGCTGGCCTCCGTTCCCCACTCCCCCATTTCGCAACATCGTATATCCAGTCATGAGTTCAACAGTCACCGCATGCCCAGTCACGTTGGATCAGTAGCCATAACCAAAAGAGTTTGGATAGCAAGTCTCTACAAAGAAACGTTACTGTGCCTGCTTAATGAGAAGCCAATAAAACGGGAATTTCATCTTGTTGTGACAACGGCTCCTCGGTTGGACTTGACGTTGCCCACGCTCTGCCCACCCGTGGTCTGCAGGTAACCTGCTGGAAGTGTCACAGCCTTCTCATGGTGACTCAAAGACTCCACCAGCAGAGGAAAAGCACGATGGGATCAAGGCAAACTCTACCGCTGCTCTCGACATCCTGCATTATCATCATCCAATGAATATGCAGAGGCACCAGCCATTGTGGAGAACGAGCCAGAAGAGACTCGTACCAACGTCGGGCTCATCACTGCTGTGTGGCTGATGCTCTGCTGTTCCTACAAGAGAACAATCACATATTCAGACAACGCAAACAAAACGGCCCCACAGCGACCTGAGACACTGCTAGTTTTTAAAACCAGCTGTCCTCTCTACAAAAGAGCAACCTTTGTGCATGTTTAGCACCTCTGGGGCTAACAGCAGTAAATCTGAGAAAGTGATGGGATTCATTAGGTCCGGACACGTGGCCTTCTCTGAGCACTCTGTTTTTCATTAAGGTTGCACGCTTCAGTGGCCAGATCAGAAAATCACAGCCCCTGGTTTCCTACTTCACCCACTGTCTTGCTGTGAAGCCTTGGAGAAGCTGCCTAACATCTGCAGGTCCCTACCCCCTTCTGTACTAAGTGGGGATATCAATGTACCCCTGCTCTCTCCACCCCCCTCTTAATGGCATGTGATTCTGAGACACAGCAGAGCTGTAAATTCATGCTGCATAACTGAGCATAATCACTCTTGTTCTGCTCTAATGACTAGAGCTGATAAGGAATTTTTAGACAAATTGTTTTCCTTTCCTTTCCTGCAGGAAAATTTTGATTCGTTGCGACAGAAAGTTTAAAGACCACATACTCAGTGTTGGCTATGACATCTCTGCAGGCTCACTGCACATGGGAGAAAACTTCTGGCCAAGACTGGAAAAAGGTGCCTGTCTACAGTGCCTGGCTAAGGCTCTGAACTAGCAGCAAGGGCATAAAACCCACCAAGGCCTTAAAACACAGGGATCTGACACATTCAGCACTCGGCCACATGCACGTGCTGCTATAAGAAATTCTCCCTGCCTTTTAATTAGCATCATTCAAGGTACCCACGTTTCTGGGATATTCTTTCATACATGGGAATTCCCATATCACTGATGAATGCAGTGCTGGGCTGTACAGCACTGTCCTGCACAGCCTCATGAGAAGCTTATTCATTTCCACTTCAATTTTTAATTAGAGGAAAGTCATCTACATTGCTGATGGTCATTTTTCACTAAAACTCTCATTCATACTCCTCTCATTTACTCATTTGAGAATCGGCAGAAAGAAGACAGGGACGCAAATTGCAGGTACGAGAGGGCTAAAGCAAAACAGAAGCTCACCTTAAAGAAGCAGAGAATGAATAAATTTCAGCATAGTACACAAATGTATTGGAAAAACGAAGTGAACATTTGATTTTAAGCAGAAAAAAATGGTAACTAAAGGGAAGCAAGTGGGCTAACAGTGCACAGCTCCTAGGTCTGTTTTGTTACAAGGCGATTTGTTTGTGGTAATGTAATGCTGTAGACTAAATGAGAATCCTCCCCCAAACTGGACCTGCAAGTGGGAGATGCACAGTAGTTAAAAATTAGAGCAGCTTTTAAATTCATCACATTGCCTGGCAAACGACACTGGTGTAAATCTCAGAAAGCCAGGAGGATAAAAGGACTAAAAAGTCAGGAAAAGGCAAAATCAGCTTTCTCAGACCTTGGCAGCGCTGTCAGTGAGGGCAGATGGGGGAGGCTTGGGCTCTCTTGGCAGAACATTTTAATGCTCTTCTCTGTACAGCATCCTCCATTTGCCTGGGCTGAGAGTGGCTGGTGATGAATGTAAATCCCCAGCTCTTCTGCACGAGGCTGTCAGTCAGACACGGGAAGCCCTGGCAGTAGCAGCACGCTTGCATTGTGCCGCTGGGACCGCTGCTATACAACAGAAGGGTTTTAGCATGCACCAGTGTACAAAGCAGCTGACTGAGGGAGGCAAAAAAAAAAAAAAAAGGTTTTAAAGCCTGTATTTTATTTTTAAGCTCTTCTCAGGAAAGGAAGCTCTTGTTGGTACTGTCCCTGCATGCAGTCGGTCAGTCCCTGCAATTTCAACGCTGTCTCAAAGGGGTTGCAAAGATCCTAGAATTGCAAACACTTGTCTGCAAACAGCTGGCCAGGAGATGAGAGTTGCTCTATTAACGCTTCTGAGAGAAAAGCCAAAGCACATGCTCACTGGAACACCTGCAAAGCTAAGAAACAGCTCAACTTCAAGGTATGCACGGGAAAACAAGGTCCGCTGTTTCTTCTTTGGGGATGACACTGGGGTGAACACAGTTAAATCCTGCATGGTGCTGAGACAATACAGGAACAAGGGAACACAAATGTGACCAAAAAATGGCAGAGGAGGTGTGTGCATGTGCTTCTTCTGACTGGCCAGAGAAAAACATGGCCCCACTTTGGCAGCCCCAAAGACCATCAGTTTAGACTGCATCTAAACCTTGTTCCATTTTAGCAGCACTGCCTATTTACAAGCTCCAAACAGCAATGAAGTGGCAAAGTGGACTCCCTAAAATGGCAACTGGTGTCCTTGGAAAGCTAAATCCAGGCCATCGCCCCACACATGATCCTCTGCAGCTGTTCTGCCATCTAATCCTTCCAGTGGCTCCTCTGCTCCCGCTCCTTCAGTAGGCACACAACAAACTTTATCCTCCTGGCCTAAAAACGAGGGCTGTGAATTTAAACAATCTGTGTGCTCAGAAACCTGAAGCTGACAAATGAACTCTGCTGTCAGCTCAGAAAAAACCACACAGGAGAGAGCGGAGGAGGCTGCAGAGGGATATGAAATGCAACATGCATGGCGTGGGATCAGTTAGAAGTATTGACTATCAGTATGAAATACGTGCTGGTGATAAAGAAAGCACTTTAGACACTCTTTCTGACTGTTCTTCATTACAAAGACTTCATTCCTCATCAACTAGAGAGAGCCTGGGGTTGTAACACAGCGCTTTTAATTTATTTTTTTTAAGTCCTAATAACGAAGTAAAAACTCAATCTGCTGTTTTACTAAAGGAGACTTCAGTGTTTTATTTAAAAGGAATAAGCTGCCCTGGTGAAAAAGATTGCTGATTTCCATAGCTCCCAAAAAGATGTTTGGGAGGAAGAGAAAGGTATCAGTTGCTGGGTTCTCCCTTCCAAGCACTATTTAATCCCAACTGAGTCCCACACTGAGAAACTCCTGTTGACATTTTAACACAACGCTGCTGCCTTATAGAGCTAATTACATACACAAAAAAAGAGGCAAAGAAGAGCTCTTGGGAAATCAGAAACTCAATAATTACCACAGCCTCTTCCCAAATGCCAATCTGACCGACTTCTTTGGCATGACATGCTTGCACGCTGCAGTTCCTTCTCCCACAGCACAGGGCTGCAAAACTAAACTGCTGTTCATGCATGCTGCCACATCTTTGTTCAAATCCAGGGATATTTTCGCAGTGGGTGTTTCTCTGTGCCAATGTAGTTACAGGAATATTTGGGGTTCTGCTTTTTGCATTTCTAGCAGAATGAGCCAGGCTGGGTGCTAGTGAAAGTCATTGCCCCCATGGCTCTGCAAGTGCTCAGTAACGAAAGCCCTTCTGCAGACACATGAGCAATCCTGCCCCTCCTATTTGTCCCTCCTTCTGTCCATCTTCCCATATAATATGAAATATTGTCTCCTTGTCAGCGTACCTGAGAAGAGAGTGGAAACTTTAAACTCACATTCCTCCAGAACATACCTAGAGGTAGATCACCATGCAGAGTATGGTGACACAGGTACAAATGACTGCAACAAGAAACCCAGGTGGAAAACCTACAGGGATCCTACGTCAGAGCTCCCAGACTCTGTGTGCACCTCTATTCATCCTCAGTCTCCTCCTGTCCCGCTGATAAGCCTGCAGAGTTATCACTGCAATGCTGTCACCAGAAACATCCCCCTGTGCTGGGGCTCTCTTTGAGGATGAACCTTGGTACCCACCTCTGTCATGCAGGTTCCCTCCTGATGAACTGTGAAAGTCAGGGTGCTGTGTTAGTGGCTTCTTTGCTTCTTTCCTCTGACTCGAACAGACAGTTCCTATTGCCAAATCCCTTTTTCACCAGCACTAAAAATGAAATCAAATAAAAATCACATTTTTTTTACAGCAGTAAAAAGGGTAAACCATTATCTTTCTGCTAAAGCAAGAAGATACAGCACATTGCCACCCTCCTTTCTTGGCAACAAGGAAGAACGTTTCCAGTGAAACGGAAAAGAAATGAACACAAAACAGCCCTCCAGCAACGATAGCTTTCAACTTCCTAATTCTAATAAAGAATAGGATTACACTCCAAATCTCCAATCACTTTTGGAACAGGAGCATTTAGAGGATTTTCCTCCAGCAATTGAACAAGGAAAGTAAATCTATTAGGTGCGTGCTTTAAGGTATGTTTGAGAACAAATCTTTAAAAGCAGCAGATGGAAAATTCACTCTGAAATGCTTTGCGTGCTGCAGCCTAAAGGATCATCACTGGGGATTTGTAGCATCTCAGGAGCTCACAGGTACAGAGAAATACTCCTAGGCAAAGATCAGAGCTGCAACACATAACCAGTAAAAGATCTTGTAATCTCTACATTTAGGGGATAAACTGCACCCTCTGCTTTATAAAGCTTTTATCCCAACCAAGAAAAGTTCCTGCCTCTGTGTGGAGCCAAACCTGCTTCCAGTCATGTTCCCTGCACACAGCAAAGTGGTTCTGGGCAAATACTCCCAGAGAACCCCTCAGTGTCCTCTCCAGGAAGTAATCCATAATAACTTGCTGTATTCCCCTTATATTCACAAAAGGGAAGCCAAACCACAGGCACAGGGTTCCTTGATGCTGGATTTTAGCTCAGCCACTTCACCAGGCTCTTACATGGTGTTTGGAGGCATTGTAGTGTCTGGAGGCAGAAAGACACTGCAGCTGATCTGCATAAAGGAAAGAAATGCAACCTAAACAGAAAACACAGGGATTTAGATAGAGGTATTTGGAGTAGTTCAGAAGTGGCACTCAAGGACAAAAATCCCTGGAGAGTAGCTTTCTAACCCTGTGTGGAACTCCTTGATGTTGGTCGTGGAGCCCCAGGTTCAGGATCAGACTTCCCCAAAAGCAATTTCCAGTTCTAAGTGGAAAGGGCAAGAAAATCTGGAAGAAGAATCAACAGCCAACTAACCCCAACAGGCAAGTCCCCACAAAATAGCCTGGCTTGTACTTCAGCTGATGCTTTTGAGAGCTTATGACTGATGAATGGGGAAAATGAACCCCAGAAGAGAACCAAGATGTGTAAGTAAAACCAAGTGTTGTTGTCTCAAGGTCATCATCACAGGAAGGAAATGAAGAAAAGGAGAGGGAGAGCTGGGATAAGTGTGGCGGACAGCTGGGAAAGGAAAGAAGGACCAAAAGGGTTACGGCTCCTACTAATGATTCCTTGCAATCCCAAATCCCCCCCCAGTCAAATCTTCCAGGGCCCCAGCATCAGCAGAAGGAACAAGTACACAGCCACTACCTGCTTCAACAAAGCTAGTCCCTTTGATAGGGGGCAAAAAGACATTCACAACTCAGGCTCGGAGACTTCCAGCAGGTCCTCTCCAACCAAACCTACTGCATGACAACTTGTCCAAGGTCACTACAGAGCCTGTGCCAGCTCAGGATTCAATACATATCTAACTGTCCAGTCTGAAAAACAGTCCACCTTCCAGCCTGCCTTCTTCCACTGCTTTCCTTCTCCAGGACCTTCCTGCTTTTTGCATAATGCATTGTGCAATCTACTTTACATATAGAGCTTTTAGTTCTTAGATTTATTATTTAGTGTTGTTTTCCGGTAGTAAAGCAGGAGTATTGTTTTATGTATTCTTGCAGGCTGCACACGAGCACTTCTCTCTACAAAGAAGTACACAGCTTACAAGTGAATCCTTTTATGTTCTGCAGCACTGAACGGCAGAACAACCTGAACACAAAGCTCTTCAACTTCCCAGTCTCTGAGCAAGAAATCACAGGGCAGAGCTTTACAAGGAACCTGGTAAATACAGGCAGTCAGAGTGGCTGGTGTTGTACTGCTTTCTCTGCTCCCACTTATAAAGTTATAAAAGATTTTTGGGCACCTGGGAAGCAAACTGAGGAAGCAGCTACCTTGCTCCATCACATGCACAACCTGCATGAGGAGTAGTTGCATGGCTACTATTTTGTTTTTTGTTTCTTTGTTGCTGAAAGGGATAAATTAGGTGTGGGAGGAGGAGAAGGCTATTTCTGCTTTTACCTTGAAGCAATGAATGAACAGGAACTGTCTGGAGGTAAAACCACAGCGAAGAGCCGGGCTCTTCAGAGAGAAGCACACAGAGGTGAGCTGCAGGCAGGAGGAATGGGCAGCTGTTCCCAATGCTGGCTGTGAGACAGCTCCAGCACTCAGGATTCACTGTGGCTTTGAGCCCCAGGTAGCTGCGGCACTTTATTTTCCCCAGGGCTGAAATAAAAGCCTCTCTCACCTCCCTGAACACCACCAGTGCTGCCTCCTTGGCAGCAAACAAGCACACAATGGAATTCAGGCTCCTGATCTCAAATAGAAATGCTTCAAGTTGTAATTAAGCACAATTTTCAACTTCTTCATCCTGGTTAAGTTATAAGAAAAAGGCAATATTGCCTGAAAAGCACAGAAACACAGTATTTAACATCACCTCACTCAGCAGGGAGGGCCACATCCCATCCCAAAGGAAATTTTGTAAAGTTGTCCCATTTTTTGCATGCAGGGTGGAGGCAGCATCTCCACAGAAGGGCTCTGAAGGAGGTCTCCCCACTTCTATCCGTGCTGCCATACACATCTCTCAGCAGCCTCTTCCCTTCTCCCAGAGAGGCCTCTGATGCACGGGGCGGGCAGCCCAGCAGCAAGCTGATGGCCTACTGCACTTTTTGGAGATTGTTTCATCGCCACAGAAGTGGAGACCGCTCTGTTTCAGACAGCCTGATCAATCATGCCAAATAACTAAATTACCCGACGCGCTGTAATCACCCATATTTATACAGCAGGCAGATTCTTATCCGACACAGTTCATTACGAGGCAAACGAGAAATTCAGATGCACAAACACAACTATTGCCAGCACTCTATTAATTTCAGCTCGATTCAAATAGGGTCCCTGTGGGTAACAAACCCGTTTCTCAATACCAGACACTCCAGTCACACATTCCCAATTAGGCAAGGGACATTAAATGCCTTTCTAGTGCATTCACAGGTGGATAACGCAGCAGGAACAGCGGTCCAACGAGTGAAGTATCTTTGCTGCCTGCAGAGGTTTCAGGAGAAAGATGTCACCAAATGACTGTGCCACCACCTCCACCGGGCTTGTTTGAACTCTGCCAGCATCCCAGTCATGCTGCCTTAGAATCATAGAGTGGCTAGGGTTGGAAGGGACCTCAAGGATCATGAAGCTCCAACCCCCTGCCACACGCAGGGCCACCAACCTCCACATTTCAGAGCAGCCCAGGCTGCCAGGGCCCCATCCAACTTGGCCTTCAACACCTCCAGGGATGGACGGGGCATCCACAGCCTCTCTGGGCAGCTGTTCCAGCACCTCACCACTCTCATATAAAGAACTTCCGCCTGATATCCAATTTAAATCTTTCCTCCTTGAGCTACCTTTGTCACACTGGTGGCACTTCTGCATGGGTAGACCTGGAACTACATATACCCACATACATTTGTTCAGATAGGAGAATGGAAATGCACTGTTCAGAGAAACTGAACTGGAGAAGTCACACTGCCAACAAAACCTGCCATCCTGTCCTCATCCCAGGGTAGGATTACTGAGTTTAAATGCAGCAATGGGACAAAAACAGATCTATTCATGGAATATCCTGAGTTGGAAGGGACCAACAAAGATATTCTGCCCTTTCCTTTGCTCAGGGGAGCTGAGAGCTCCCAAAAGCACAGCCCAGCCATGTCACTGGTGCACAGTGCCCAAGTGCTGGCTGAAAGCAATGCATTCCACAGCTTCTGGCTGTAAAGACACTGCCATGCATGAACCCCCCCACCTGAAATAAAGGGATGCCACCAGGACTGACCTCACAGTAAGACCTCTGCCAGTGACAGCAATGGTATGATGGCTTAATAAATAAATAAATAAATAAATGCTACTTAGTGGAACTGTGCTTAGCAAAGAGGAAGTCAGGAGGTTGACTGGAGCTCAGAGAGGCCATCATAGAATCATAGAATGGCCTGGGTTGAAAAGGACCAGAATACTCATCCAGTTCCAACCCCCTGCTGTGTGCAGGTCACCAACCAGCAGACCAGGCTGCCCAGAGCCACATCCAGCCTGGCCTTGAATGCCTGCAGGGATGGGGCATCCACAGCCTCCTTGGGCAAGCTGTTCCAGTGCCTCACCACCCTCTGGCTGAAAAACTTCCTCCTAAGATCTCATCTAAACCTCCCCTGTTTCAGTTTAACACCATTCCCCCTTGTCCTATCACCATCCACCCTCACAAACAGCCGTTCCCCTTCCTGTTTCTGTGCTCCCTTCAAGTACTGGAAGGCCACAATGACGTCTCCCTGGATCCTTCTCTTCTCCAAGCTAAACAAGCCCAGTTCCCTCAACCTTTCCTCACAGGAGAGGTGCTCCAGCCCTCTGACCATCTCAGTGCCCTCCTCTGGACCCGCTCCAAGAGCTCCACGTCCTTCCTGTGCTGGGGGCCCCAGGCCTGGACGCAGCACTGCAGATGGGGCCTCACAAGAGCTGAGCAAAGGGGAACAATCACCTCCCTCTCCCTGCTGGCCACCCCTTTTTTAATGCAGCCCAGAACACAGTTGGCCTTCCTGGCTGCAAGCACACACTGCTGGCTCATGTCCAGCTTCTCGTCACCAGGACCCCCAAGTCCTTCTCTGCAGGGCTGCTCTCCAGGAGATCTTCCTCCAGTTTGTATAAATACCTGGGATTGCACTCTGCACTTGGCCTTATAAATCTCATTAGGTTTTCACGGGCCCACTTCTGCAGCCTGTCCAGCTCCTTCTGGATGGCTTTCCTTCCTTCCAATGTATCGACTGCACCACTCAGCTTCGTGCATCCTTGCAGAGCAGATGTTAGCAGCCCAGCCAATGGAAGCCTGGGCAGTGCGTATCCAGGGTAGGATGTGCAGATGTGGATGTTAAAAATAAGCAAAGAACAAAACACGGTGCCTGAAGCTTGTGGGAGTGCATAACGAGGTTATTAACAACAGAAAAGTGTACGATGGAAGATAAGCACTAGCAGAATGCACGATAATTAAATTTTTACAGAACGGAGTTGTTGCTTGGGTTTGAAACGCTGGCTAATTTAACGCCTGCTTCATGCTGGTTTGTTGGTGGTGCCCATTGCTTTGCTTGCAAGAAACACAAGCAGCAAGCCTAGTCTCAAATCAAGCTGTGTGTTTGGAGAACACTACCACCCAGACCCCAAAAAAGGAAGGATGGAAGACATCCCACTCTGCCACGTATTCAGGGAAAAGCAAGGACTGCTGCATAATGGACAGGGGAAGAAATGGTCAGGAATGGAAAGACAAGGACCACTGGGGGACACGTGCAGTAAGAAAGGGCTGTTGCAGCCCACTTGTGCAGCTGTTCTGCCTAGTGAAGGTCTAAGAAAGATCAGGGGAAGAAGGATGGAAGGAACTTGGCCATCGCTGGAGGTGAAGGAAGGAATTAACTTTACACCTGCACAAGCAAGGCTCCATCACTGCACAAGATTAGATGGGCTTTGGCAAGCCACAGGTCATAAAAGTGGAGCTAAGGGTCAGATGGAGTCTGCCTAGAAAATAAATTGCTAAATCAAATCTAACCAAGTCACCACCTTTTTAATAATGTGGCTCTGTATCAGTGCACCCTGCAGCTCGTGCTGAGGTTCCTAGTGAGGTTCCCCTTTCCCTGCAGCTTCACCACTGCTCTTTAAGCTTTTCTGCATATCTGAAACTGGAAAGTTTTTGGTTTTGGTGAGAAAAAGAAAAAACAACTCCTTAATGGCAAAACTCCCTAGTTTTATCAAATTCCTGCCATACGTAACTCTGATATGTTATTTGGACTCTTGTGGTTTCCAGCTCATGCCCACAGCTCAAGAGGCATCACCAGCCCTCCACACCCCAGGAGCACAGATGTGATTCCCCACTCACACTGAGATGTTCTCCATCCCCACATATTATGCTGCACATTCCTTACCCAACTCCTGCACCTCTGAGCTGGGCCCTTTCTCTGAAACGCTTTGGGATCCTTCAAAGTGAAAGTAATTCTGCACACTTTCAAAGCTGGGAACTTGGGGATATCAGGAGCAGTAAGACAAGACTGCTACATGGCTGCAAACCTAATGAGCAGACGCAGCACTTCTTTTGACCTCAAAAATTACTTTTTAGGATAAAAGCGAGAAGAGGTCTTAAAATAAAAACAGCATGATGAAACGCTTCCACCAATGGCACTGCAGCATGGAGGCTGTTCCTTAGCATCCCAGAGCAGATGTGCTGCACTCAAAATGTCTTTGTCTATTAAAACTGTGTCAGCTTCAGAGACTCCAAAACTCCCTGTGGCATAAACAGAATTTCTAATGAACAGCTGCAGGATACAGGAGTAGCCGCACGAAACGCAGCTGCTGACATCACTTTCTTTGCCTGCCTCTGACCACCTTCACCCTGCTGTTGGCTGGATCCCACCTTCCCCATTTCAGCACCTCTGATGTTCCCTCTCCCAAACCTCTGCCTCCCCACTGTGCCTCCTACACCCCGCACAGCTCAGCACTCTCAGCACATATGTTTGGCTCACCCACATGAACCTGTCCTCCGTGCCCCTACCTCCAGCCTTCTGCTCCCCAGCAGGCTAGCAAACAGCCAGCAGTCTGCAGGAAGGTGTATGGTGCTTGGTTCCTCTATTGCCATTCATCATTTGCAAAGCCTGTGAGCACCATTCACCTCTTCAGAATCACAGAATCATTAAGGCTGGAAGACACCAATAGGATCCCCAAGTCCAACCATCAATCCATCAGTATCATGTCCACTAGCCATGTTCTTAAACAGAATCAGGGAATCATTCAGGTTGGAAAAGACCTCTAAGAACCCCAAGTCCAACTGCAGCCCACCCCACCATGTCCACGTCACTTGATGTCACATCCCCATGGCTCTGGAACACCCCCAGGAACAGTGACCCCACCACCTCCCTGGGCAGCTGTGCCACTGCATCACTGCTCTTTAGGAGAATAATCTTAATATTTAATCTGAGAGAGTGCTTTGCACCAGGGACTGCCCGTGCTTGCTCTAACAGAGCTGTGATTCCCATGCCAGCCCTCAAGCTTTGCTGCTGTTTTGACTGTTCATACTATGGGGAAAAAAAAAAGAAAAAAAAAAAAAAAAAGCAAAAGGGAGAAATAAAGGGGAAAACATTATCACGCCAAAGCCTGTAATTCTGCAGAACATGAGCAATCCTCGGGGAAGGATTTAAGCTGGGTAAGTTGAAACCCACTAATGGAGCTTTTAGCTTCAACACTGCCTTGCAGGCCAACGCACCAAAGCATGACTCCTCATGTGAGATTTTGTTTTTTGTTTTTAAATCCTCTGCCTTTGAAACCAAAAACCTGCCAAGCATACAGCCTGGTCTAAAAGAACTTCCCAACTGGTGAACCTAACTGCGTCCTGGTGGCTTGCTAGGGAAACAGCTGGAATGATGATTAATGTGCTCCGGCACTTTCTAACAGACCCTGGAATGCACAGCACTGCACCGGGAGAAAAATATCATCTGTTGTCTGAGGGCAGCCCCTAACAAGTTCTTCTGGGAACACCAGCACAAATGGAGCCTCAATTCTTACTGGCTTCAGGCTTTCATGGGGCTCTCCAAAACCCTGCAGAGAACTTCATTTTCCTATTTCCACGGCATTTATAGGGAGTTAATGCTTTGGTGAGCTGTATCCCCCTAATCTGAGTGAAAACAGTTGATGGGTTCAAAAGTTATTGGGAGACGTAGAACTAGATGGCAAAGTCCCATTTTATTAGAACGCTGTAACAAGATTAAAGAATGCAATGCTAAACAATAGTGTCTTTTCAAAGAAATCCTTATTAACTGTTATTGAACAAGCAGTCCAGCTGAACATCTTGTGGCTTTGAGACAATTTGTTTGATCTAATCATACAGCGTCCAAATGCTTTAGCTGTTCATTCTCTGCAGAGTGCTGATACTGGAGCAGCTGCCTCAAACTGCCACAATTGTGCAAAGTTAATGACTCTACAGCTTCTTGGAGCTGGCAGCAGGATGTGCAGAGCAGGTCAGAGAGCTGACAGGGTTTCAAAGAGTTAACATCACTAATGCACTTCTGTGGGCCAGGGAAAAACATCCCAGAGAAACCATGTGCCATGGATCTGGTGGATATGCTCTGCATTTATGGAACTGCCCCATTGATCTGAACCAGCACAGTCCCACCTACCAGCTCCCAGCAGAATCACAGAATCATAGGATGGCCTGGGTTGAAAAGGAGCACAATGCTCCTTTTGGTTTCAACCCCCTGCTGTGTACGGGATGGGGCATCCACAACCTCCCTGGGCAACCTGGTCCAGTGCCTCTCCACCCTCTGGCTGAAAAACATCCTCCTAAGATCTAACCTAAGCCTCCCCTGTCTCAGTTTAAAACCATTCCCCCTTGTCCTATCACCATCCACCCTCACAAACAGCCGTTCCCCCTCCTGTTTCTGTGCTCCCTTCAAGTACTGGAAGGCCACAATGAGGTCTCCCTGAATCCTTCTCTTCTCCAAGCTAAACAAGCCCAGTTCCTTCAACCTTTCCTCACAGGAGAGGTGCTCCAGCCCTCTGATCATTTTACTGTCCAAATCAATCCAAATGCTAGCAGAGGAAGTACATTTGGAAAGGTGGAACTCACTTTGGCTGGGAGGCACCAGGCTTAAAAAGACTGCAGGCAGGAATCTCCAATGCACAGCAGCTGTTTTTGCTGGGTGAGTGGGGCCAAGTATCCTCAGAGCAGTTCAGAAATGGGCAGTGGGATACTCTGCCAGCCAAGCACTCATACAGACAAGGAATGGCTTTCAATACTGCCTGCTAGACATCATCCCAAAGACCAGACCGCTTCCAGCTCAGGCCATCCTCAGGAACTACTTGCTGAATAGATGCCAAGAGGTCATGATGAACAAGGATGCCACCAATCTCTCTTCTGGTCACTTCCATCACGATGTACAGGAGAGCAGAGTGAGCAGTCTCAATCTTCCCTCCATGGCTTGAGCCAGAAACAGCAACAGATCTCAAAAATATAGCAAAGGACAGCATAGCTATCTCTTTAGTATAAAACTAAATAGCATTGGCCGACTCCTAAACTGAATATTGTCATCCACTAGACAAAAGCTGCTCGTGCCCAGAGTGAGCATCTGGTGCCCAGCCATGAAAAGCTGTTGTCAGGGCTTGAGAAATCTTCCTGAGAGCCTGGAAGGGCTCAGCAGCAGAGCCACTAACCCTGCTGTGACCATGCTACAGACAGACATGAGGCACGAGCTTGGAACAAAGTAATTAAGATAGCCACAAAATCCACAACTCCATTTGACCACTGTACAAACTCCAGTAAAATAATAAAGAAGCACAAAGATGGCAGCACTACACCCAACCAATAATCCCTTCACTTCAGCCCTTACTCCTAAGTGCCCGTTTCCAGCTGCTTTGGTGCCAAATACTCATACATCATAATCACAGAACAGCTGATTCAGAACAATTTTTCCCTAATTGCCAGAAAATAAGAGCTGTAAGAGACCTTGAAGAAGAGAGCTTCCCACCAAAATGCTTTTCTGGAGCGATCAATCACGTACATTCTTATCAGTACAAAGTCTGAACTGTTTAAAAAATAAGAAAGGTAAAAATGAAAACTACCACAAGCATTTGGGCTTCACAGCTTCTTGCAGCAAGGCATTCCACAGCGAGCTCCAGAAGTTAATTTCTCCCATCAGCTCCAAATACAAGACCTCTACATTCCACATGCGTGTTCCTTCACCGATGCAGTGTTGCACAGCTCTGTAGTGATGGATACAACAGAAGCCAGACCCCACTCAGCACGCAGTAAGAAAGCTGGAGGAATGCAAACAGCACCTTCCAATCCCCTCTCTCTCTGTGATGTCCCACCACGTGCTCCTTTCTGAATTAGGCATTAAAATCTCTTCAATCTTGTGACCATCAGCACTGGCAGAGAAGTACCATCACAAAGACCCTACTGCCAAGAGACAATTTCAGCATCAATTCACACTCCCACTATTGTCTCATCCCTCCTGATGGCTATTCTTGTTCTCCATCACACTCTTTTTGTGGAGTAGCCCTCCCTCTCCTTTATCCAATGTCCTCTATGCTCTGTTTCCATTCCAGTCATTTACCAAATTTGTGGTGTTTTGTTTTTTTTTAATTGCTCTCAATATGTCACTCTGTATTACTCAACAGCAGATTTATTTAAACGTGTCAATGCTGTTGCTTAGCAGATCTGAATGTGCTTTACAATTTAAGCCTGCTTCAGAATCACGTTCATCTTCCCAGTGCTGGATCATCAGGAACTTTGGGGAAATTAAAAATCAGTCCTGCTTTACAGGCACTCCATGGCCATGGCTAGGAAAGTGCCAGTAGAGATCCATACAGGTAAGAAAAGAAAAAAGAAAAAAAAAACATCACAAAAAAAAACACCCCAGGAGAGCAGGAATTCTGCCAAAAAGCCCACTCGATTTTTCATCTCTGTTAGGAAGCAGTATCAGATGCTATTTGCTTCCATTTTCTACCTTGTACCCATGAGCTTGAATAGGAGCCCATCAAGTAAATGATCACTGAGAGCTTTGAAACAAGTCCTAACACAGAGCTAATACCAGCTTTCCCCAAGCAGCAAGCTAATTTTATGTAATGGCCTTCACACGCTGTATGAAAAGCCTGGAAAACTCAGGTGAGACCGTGTTCTGATCTCTGAAATTAGGCTGAGAGAAGGCAGGTAACGTGCTACTAAATCACATCCACAATGTTTTCTGCTTGGGCTTTTCCAGCTCTGTGAGTAGCAAAGGCACAGACCCGGCCATTGCCCCCCAGGCTCCCACCCGTACCTGCACGACATAAACAAGCTCTGGGCACCAAGTCAGCATGAGACAGGAGCTGTCCCAAAACCCTTCTGAAAAAGGCTGAGGAAAACTGAGAAGATGCCACCATCCTTCTGCAATCCACAGAAGCAAGGGGTAGTGCACATTCAACCCTGCAGCACGGCCACTACCAGCACCAAGTCTTCTGTACGTTCCTTCATGAGGGCATCTCCCAACTCCAGGCAGACTCCACACATAGAGCTTCATCCTCTGCCCCAAGATCTTCAGCTTTGTCACCACTTGGTTTACTGGGAATTACTGGGAAAATTTACTGAGAAAAGCAAATGGTATCTTGGACTCCATCAGCAGAGGGGTGGCCAGCAGGGACAGGGAGGTGATTGTCCCCCTCTACTCTGCTCTTGTGAGGCCCCATCTGCAGTGCTGTGTCCAGGTCTGGGGACCCCAGTACAAGAAAGACAGGGAGCTGTTGGAGAGGGTCCACAGGAGCCACAAAGATGATCAGGGGACTGGAGCACCTCCCCTACAAAGACAGGCTGAGGAAGCTGGGCTTGTTCAGCCTGCAGAAAAGAAGGCTGTGGGGTGACCTCATTGCAGCCTTTCAGTACCTAAAGGGAGCCTACAAACAGGAAGGGAATCAACTCTTTACAAGGGTAGATAACAGACAAGGGGAAATGGATTTAGGTTGAAGGAGGGAAGACTTAGGCTAGATGTCAGGGGGAAATTCTTTACCATGAGAGTGGTGAGGTGCTGGAACAGCTGCCCAGAGAGGCTGTGGGTGCCCCGTCCATCCCTGGAGGTGTTCAAGGCCAGGTTGGATGGGGCCCTGGGCAGCCTGGGCTGCTCTGAAATGTGGAGGTTGGTGGCCCTGCATGTGGCAGGGGGTTGGAGATTCGTGATCCTTGAGGTCCCTTCCAACCCTGGCCATTCTGTGATTCTGTGTGAATCTATGATTCTCTAATTAATCCCCCAGATTCAGACTGCAAAATAAGCTCAACAAATAACCCCCATGTCCTTGGAAACTGATCTTACAAAGTGAGACAACCCAACCAAAGACAAAATTTGCATTAGGACCCGCCAAAACTATCGCTGATGGGTTTCCAAAAATAACCCAGCTCTCTTTCAGCATTGCCTGATGTCCATTTACCTAAAAATAGCCCTTCCCACTTGGATCAATGAAGAGAGCTGTCAGAAGTGAAAGACCCCTCATCACTCCACACAACCCACACTGGCCCCAGGAGAGCCAGCTGGATGAGCTTAATGATTCTTCTCTAACAACAGCTGTGATTGGGTTTCCTTCCATTTCATGTGATTAAAAAGAGAGACAGATAAAAGGGAGAACAAAAAGTCCAAGAATTCAAAAGACACTAAAAATAAAATAGTTTGTATTCACTTGGCACCCTACCTTGACAGCATTTTCTACATTATAGCTAAGCAGTCCTCAATAACCCAGAAGGAAGACAAGTAATTTATAGGCAGGGAAACAGAGGCACGGAAAGGTTAAAATACCCAGAATCATCGATAAAATCAAGCAGTAATGTGTTTAAAGGACAGGCACTCCTGATGCACCTCCCTGTATCCGTGCCCTAGGACCCCTCTCTGCTGATTCTTCTGGAGCCCAGATAATTGCTACCACTGCCTGGCACCAGTAAATCAATGCAGGAGAGCTCAGCACTGCTCACCAGGAGTTACAGTCCATTTGGCTGATACAAGTTAACTGGTTTGCAGAGCCTCTTTGCACCTCGCAAGGAAAGCATGACTTCGTCAAAATTTGAACGTAGTGTCTTAGCAGTGGGATGCCTGAAATTAATCTCTTCATTCAACATACTGACAACTTAAGAGTCTCTAAGCAATTGTAAAGGCTGCATTAGCTAAGGCAGTGAAAGCCTTGGAGCAGCCAAGTCAAGATGAAGCCAAAGTTATCTGCAGTAAGTTTCCAAGCATTAACTGTGACAACAAAAGTTTGCTCTGGAGAGTATCTGTGGGAATGAAGAGGTTGGCAATGCAGCTGGAATGGCTGAACTCACCTTGCCCAGCCCCTAAATGGAAGCAAAAGCCTTTAGGCAAGGATGGATGGAATGAATCTTTCTGGAAGCCCTTTCCATGGCCAGAAAGGGGAACTGGGAACAGCACAGACGTACATGGGTAAAGTGTACCTCACCAATTCAGTGGCCCCATACAATAAAGCTATCTGCTTGATAGGTGAGAGGAGATGGTATTGACCACCTTGACTTTTAGCAAGGGTCATGAGTGATAGGACTAGAGGGAATTCAAACTGCTTCAAACTGCTCCAGGGGAAATTTAGGCTCGACGTTAGGAAATACTACTTTTGTGAAAGAGTGGTCAGGCACTGGAATGGGCTGCCCAGGGGGTTGGTGGAGTCACCGACTCTGGAGGTGTTCAAGGAACGCTTGGACGTTGTGCTGGGGGACATGGTTTAGTGAGAACTATTGGTGATCAGTGGATAGTTGGACTTGGTGATCCTGCGGGTCTTTCCCAACCTTGGTGATTCTGTGATTCTGTTTTTGCCATAGCCTCCCAAGAAATGAGTAGACAGGGCAAAACCAAATCAATGGAAAGGAGCCTGAGAGGTGACCAACCCTCCAGCTCCACAAAGGGTAAAACCTCAACTAGACAAAGCCTCAAGCAACCTCTCCTACTTTCATGGTCAGCTTCATTTTGACACTGGATTGGAGACCTCCAGAGATCCCTCCCAGCCTGCTTTGTTCTATGATTTAAAGAAATGTCAAAGAGAAGTCAGAAGTCATTCCTGGAGGTATCTGAAATGGATAAAACTCTAATGCTTAGTTAAAAAAAACAAACTCTTCAGAAACTCTATATTATAATTTGGTGACCTGGAGATGGGAGGAAGTCTCCATTTCCCCAGAGGTTAGCAGAGGAAAGCACATGGTCAATTAAGACACAGACACCATTTTCATATTAAAATTCAAGGTGCTTCAGTGGTGTTGTAAGACTTAATAACTGTAGGAGGTGATATGCATCCATGACAGCAACGCTCTGAGCTTAAATGGGCTGGGTCAACACTGAAGGACATTTTAAGAATTCCTCTGCTCCCATCTCTCCTTTCAACCACTGCATCATCATTTCCCCAAATCCCTTCGCACAGAGATGTACACAAGGTGTGCATCCCAGACTGGATTCCTTCTGGTTGCCTCAGCAGGACGAAAAAACAACGGCTCAGTCTCTGCCTTTGAATTCAAGGTAACAGTAGGATTTTTGTTCTCTTTTTTTTTTTTTTTTTTAAAAAAAAAAAAGCTTTATTCTTCTCAAAACTCACTTTTGGATCCTGAAAGGAAATCAGGGAAATCAGTTCCTATTGGAAAGAACAACTATTGAGTTTGACTGAAGTCTAAAGCTATTTTTTCAGATTAATTTTCCTTTCAGCTTACTCTATCAGACGTCTGACCAACATCCCCAGAGGACAAAGATTTATATAGCAAGAGATATGCTGCTCACTTTGAGGCAAGAACATCCCACAGGTTGCCAGACCTTGATGAGATTGCTTGGTGCCATGTCTTACAGCAATACAAGCTGCTTACAACCTCTGGAAGCTCTTGCTACCTCACTGCAAGCACCTGCTCCTCTCTGCAATCTCTGGCCATGTTTGGTGAAGATTCTGCTTCTCTGGACCCCCTCACACTGAACGAGCCTCCTGCTTCCCCAGCTCAAAGCTCCCTCTTGCCCAGGGTGACTCTGTAGATCCTGGGTGATTGGTCACAGTGACCACTTCTGGATGACCCAGCCCTGCACCTCAAGTGCTCCTGCCTCTCTCCAAAGTCAATCTGAAGACACATACTAAGGAGGGAAAAAAAAAGGGCTCTGATAAAGGAAAGCCATCTTAATTTCAACCAGTGGAGGGCAGTCACACACGTACACAACAGCCAGCATCCTACTGCCTGATACTGATAAAAAATGCACTTTTTTTTTTCCATTCCTGTTCATCAGAAAAGTTTCAGTGTTTCCCATTCTGCCTTATTTAAGTCCGTGCCCTTCTTCAGGACACTTGAGCAGCATCCTGTGGACATGCAGAGTATATTCACTTGAAACTAGGCTACAAAACCTAAATTTCTCCAGGCCCCCTGCTCAGAAGCTCTGCTCTTCTTACCAAATAGCAGGACCAGCCATGCCTTACAAGCAAACCACATATCAGAAAACCAATACTTTCCACCTTGTATTTCAGAATTTAATAAAGTTCCAAATTACTGATGAATCTCCCCAGGTGTTTTTTTTCTTCCCCGGATGCGAGGTTTAAATGTCAGGGTGCTACCCAAACTGTGCAAAAGAATACAGAAGCTGTGATGTAGCACAAGCAGATCAGCACCTAGCATGCCTTCAAACAAACAAACCTTACCCATCTAGGCAATAAGTGCAGGACATGAAGGAAAAAGGCAAGTGAAGGCCATATAGGCCCTGTGCCAAACAAGCTAACTCACAGAAGGCAGCAGTGCAGCCCCCCCAGACAGCAATTTCATCCGTGCTATCTGGAGATGAAAGGCTAAAGCAAACTATTACCTTCAGAGCCTTGACAAAACAGCAAACCAAATCAAATTATGCTTTAGCGAGAGGTAATCCAATAGTTTCAGCTGAGCAACTGTTTGAACAGTCACCGTGTTCTGGTACAAAGGTTGAAAATCAATAATTCCTAAGTCCAGCTCAAGGAGATCTTAAGAAAATGGAAAACAAAGCACTCATTTTCCTTCATCACCCCAGCAAGCTCAGATCCCCTTCTGCAGCCCAACCAAGAGAGCACATCCGTACTCAGCTAAAAACCCAGCACAAGCAGATCTGCAAGCTGTGTCAGCTGAACCCATCACCCTGCACTTGTAGGAACAAGTTGCTCACTGTATGCTGCAAACCTAACGAGAATACATCAGTCACAGTGAGTAACTTGGGCCCTGGAGGCAAGGAGCCTGCTTGTGAGCTGGCTATAAATAGTCAAGGACCAGGGGTATTTTCTGCCTCTGATGCACGCCTGCCTGCCCTGCTGCTGATACAAATCCTTTGAGGCTTGTATCAGTCTGCCTTCATGGAAGGTCTTTCGATTCAAAAAAACAGGAGATGGAGGGAAAGGATTTGTTCAGGAGAGCCCAACCATTCTAACTTCTATACCTTGGAGCAGGATATCCTGAAAGTAACGTCCTTGCTCAGTACTTAGCTGGAAGACCCAGGGAAAGGCAGATGTTCCTGGGAGAGACTCCCTTCTCTCCAGTTTTTAGGGATATTCAACTCTCCATCACAATTTTGTTCGATTGGAAAAGTCTCTTTAAGATCTCTGCTAATCTAGGATGCTGAGCATCATCATTTCCTGGCAAATATCGTTGATAAAAAAGTACTAAAGAAACAACCAAAAAAAAAGAGGGAGCCAGCCCAACAGACATCAGTGCTCTCCCTCTGATCTCCAAAGAATCCCCTGCACCCAAACCTGTTTTGGGCACGGGGTTCTTGTCGGGTACAGTTTGCCTGTGTGTTCTGCACTGTGCCACAACACTGCACCAAACACCAGCAAAACCCTGAGGCCTTTCAGCCTCAAGAATGTTTAGGAGCTCAGCACTCTACAACCAAGCCCCACTTTTCAATATCACTGGAAAAAAAGGGGAAGAGGGGCTATGTGGGTTTGGATGTGCCACCTGGTACTGCACCCACACCACTGCATTTCTTCATAATAAATACATACCCATGAAATACGTGGGAAGATGTATAAAGGAGACGCTCAAGTGTCAAGGAACTTCACTTCCCACCTCTTGAGAGTATAATACAAACCAACAGAGCAGAAAGAAACGCAAAACATCATTTATCAAAGCAGCAACAGAATTCTCTGTCAAAGGCAAGACTTCACAACAAAGATGCTTTTGGCATGGGTGAATTCCTGACAAAACAATGAAGCAACGTGAATGATATACGATTGTTTCTTTGCACAGACTGCCGAAAAGCTTTCAGAAGCTTTATAAAATTGGAGCTACTTATGTCTAACAGCTACAGTGTAAAGGTGGGGAGGGAGCTTCCCGAGTGCAGCTTTCATAACAGCACTCAGCAAGAGGCATGCTGCTCCTCGAGCACTCTCTTCCCTCCCACTGAGCTCAGGGTCAGCAGACTGCAGAGCTGGGTCCCTGCTGCTGTTCCCCTGCCTCCCTCACTTCCCCCATGTTCCCCCCATTCTCCCTTCGATGGAAGGAGTGATGATAATGCCAATGAGGTGATTTGAAGCCTTGCTCCTGGCTGTTCTAAATGCAGCCACATGAAGCAGCAGGATTCTGCTGGTGACATTTGGACCACAAATGAAGTCCCCGAGAGTAATAAACAATCAGGTAAAGAAATCTGGAAAGAAATTACCCAGCACACCTCGTCTTCTTGGCCCCCACGAGATCCATATAAAATGTGTTAATGCATCTGATTATGATCTAAATTACATACAGAGGCTCCTGCCAAGCACTCAGTGAAGTTTCTTTATTGTTAAGTTGGAAGCTGCTTAAGAACGGTCCAGTCATCATGTTTCAAATTAGATTTGGGAAAAAAACATTTTCCTACTTCTGCTGGCTCAGAACATGGGTTTGTGGGAGAAAGTCGATGCGTGGTTTTTCTCTGCTGAAGTGAGAGCAGGAGAAGTGGTGACAGCACTAAAGGAGCGAGTCAGCCTATTGCCTGTCCTTGTATCATGACCCGAGCTGAGCAAATTTACTGTACAATGACATGCCAGAAAGTGACTGCAAATGCAGCTGGCTTTTGAGATGCATTTTTCCTGAAAAGGGAGAAGAACCACCACAGTGCTTGCACACACACTGCTACCTTCCACACACTACAGAACCTGGAAACAGTTTCTGAAAATGTTAAGTTTGATAAGAATGGCTTGAAAAGCATCACACAAGACTTTGTCCATGCCTGCAAGGGCCGGCTTAGCTGTTGCTCTGGCCCAAACCAGCAAATCACTGTTTTTCTGTGTTGTTTGGAGAAAGGCAAGAAAGCTGTTTTTCTCCCCTCGCTTGCACTTAAACCTCAGATCAACCCAAGCTGTGTTATCTTCTGCTGACATCTGACTGAGCCTTCGCTGCACTGCAAAGCACTAGCTCTCCCCTCCACTGCTGGTTGCACATGTTAGAGGCAGAGCCAAGGTCACCTTGCTCAGGAAGTTGGTTTTTTAAAAGCAAGGTCTACATATATTAAAGACCCATCTTCCCTCTATTACCCCTGCCCTTCGAAACATACAGCTGTAGCAACAACCACATAAATACAGACTGGAAGGGCCCGACAGGAAACAGCTAGCACTTAATAGCTCTGACACAGTTCCTATGCACTACCCATACCTATACATACACACCACAGATAGCTGCCTGCACCTCATCTCAAGGCGCACAGCTCGTTGTCAGCACGGCACATCACTTTTCATATTCACAGCCAGTGTCCGGCATAAGAGGCACCTGAAGGTACCTACCTCTCCCAGTCTCTCTGCTGTGTGAAGACATCAGCCGATACAAATAACTGCTGGCTCTGATATTGCTCCTTGGGATGACATTAGAAGCCAAGCATCAGAAAGCACATTTAAGAGAAGCCTGTACTGCCCAGCACGTGTGTGTTAGGGCTTACGTTTGGGCAGCTCAGCTTTCACCTCCAGAGACCTACAACAGAGCAGCAAGATAAACAATGCAGAGACTAGGGGAGATGTTAGACCTGATGCTAGACCTGAGACATCCTCGGCCTTTTAGTGTTTTTTTTCCTACAAGTATTAACAAGGCAATAAGGTTATGACTGTGAGCAGCATTCCTGCTTGCAGTGAAACTCGGTGTAAAGATGAAATTTTGGTAGTCAGCATGTGCAGAACTCTGCCCAAGCCTGGTATCAGCAGTTCTGCAGGAAATTAGGGCTAGAACTTCCATTTCTAGCCAGCACTGTAATCCAGGGGTTTCAACACCAAAGATGTTTTAATGAAGGATCACAGGCTGGATCTCAGCCAGCCAACAGCACTGTGTCAAAAGAAAGTCTTTATCTCCACAAAACACTTACTGAACAACATGCGAGGTGCTTGAAAATAAAGCCTACGCTAACAACCAGATTTTAACCTGAAATTCTGCATGTTGGCATTCTCTTCTGCTGCAGGTATAACTGATTCTCTTACACACCATGCTTATTTTCTCTCCATCTAAAGGAAAAAAAAAAGAATTTTCTCTTTCAGTTTAACTTTGAGGCAAGATGGAAGACCACAGCCTTCCTCAAAGAAGTGAGATCTTCTGAACTCAAAGTCAGCAGGCTCTCACAGGAGCTGAGCTCGGGGGCTGCTCTGGAATAAATCAAAAAGGATTTACTCTTTCACTCAAACAAGGCAGAAAAAAATCCCCTAGATGTACAGTTTCAGCTGGGGATAGGAAGATAGTTAATAGGTCAAAAACAAAATGGAAAAAATGAAAAAAAAAAAAAAGACAACTTACAGGAGTGTCATTATGACTTAATTGCCATGATCCTGTAAGCTAAATGCTACCTGCATGGCTGGATTTCCTGAAGGAAGTCATCAGCACAGTTGCTAAGTCTGCTGGAAGCAGTTCAACCCAAGTACATGTGGAGCAGATGCTCCAAACTCGACACAAGGACACAGCACTCCTGGATAACTCTGTGGACAGCAAGTCAAAACAGGGGCTTGAACTGGTCATGCATCATTAGAGATGCAGCTGTGACTTCTCACAGATTAGCAGAGTTCAAGGGCAGATGGGACCCTAAGAGCACCCAGTCTGCTTCTTGCTGTGACACAGGCCATTACGTTTCATCCAAGTTTTCCTAAGAGCAGGAGTTGGATCTGGCAAACTTAAATATCTGTGTCCCAGTAACAACTCATGTGCTATTTGCACCCTGCTGCTTCAACAGACTTGCCTGGGATACAACAGCCCTTTAGTGCCCTTGAGCCTTTGGCTCCTGGTTCAAGCCCAGATCCATCAGCAGTTTCATCAGTACTTCACAGCTCAGTGAGGAACACCAATTCCCATCCTCTGGCTTCATTACAGGAGTGACAGGTAAGTTGGGGAAGAAGAAATGTGCTGCTGGCAGCAGCTTCCAGTCTCTGCAGTGAGACTGCCCCTGCTCCCCTGTCAGTCACACACCCCCATTTAGCTGTGCATCAGCAGTCCATGGACTAATCCCTACACGGTGAGTCTCCCTTGGCTATGAAGTTTTTTGAGGTAAGAAGAGAAATGTTCAGATCAAGCACATCATTGCAGAGCCCAACCTCCCTGCAGAGCTGTGTGCCAGGATTGGGATCCTCAGCACGCAAGTGAGCTCAGCCCGTTCATGACAATCAGTGCTTCTTTAAAAAAACAGAATTTAAATTGCTGAAATCAAAATCTTGTGAAACATCACTTCTTCGCCTGCAGCTCTGCCAAGTGAAGTTGGCTAGGGCTTTTGGCAAATTGCAAGTGATTAGAAGAAAGAGTGGGTGGCCAAACATATAAAGGGCTTGACTCAGATTCTGTGAGTGACACCGCACCGGTGCTGTCCAGCTTTCCCCATCTGCTACCATTACTGTAATGTGCATGGTGAGAAGGAAAAACGGTGCTGGAAAATCACAGAGATGTTTTGGGAGATGGTTAAAATGCAGCAGGGAAGCAGCAATTTCATGGCAGGTGTAAAGCAGACCGGTACTGCAGAGCTTGGCCGTGCCTTACCTTCTGCACTGCTTCTTGGCTTAGAGCTGTCCTGCATCACACATCAATCCTTCACTACTTTTCTTCCTTCCCTTAGTGTCGATCTCAAGGGTGCTTCTGCTCTTTAATACAAAAAACAAACAGAACCATATGTACTTAAGAAACACATTACCCACTGCCTAGAGGCATTGTGCAAGAGATGCTGCCTATTAGCATGTTGGCTAACAACATGCATTCCAGAAGAGATTCGTGAAGCACCAATGCTCCCATGGAGCTGAACTGGGCTGGAGGACATGAGCCATGGCAAGATTCATACAGCAAAGGACACCTTGGGTGCCACGACGCCCCAAACCAGGAGGAACAGCCGCAGAAGCACAGCGAGAAGCGACCAGCACGTTTCATAAGTACCAGGCTCTTAACAAGAAAGAAGAGATATTTCAAGTTTTTCATAGCTAATGGGAGGAGACGAAGGTCACCAGCTCTGTGCTCCATCAGCACAAACCCAGCTTGCAGCAAACACCTCCAGGGATGGTGACTCCACCACCACCCTGGGCAGCCTGTGCCAGTGCGTTATTACTATTCCAGAAAAGAAATTGTTCCTAACATCCAACGTGTTCTCAGCTCCCTTAGCATGAAACACTTCCACAACACCTAGCAGCCAGCTGCCCTGGAGTACACATGCTGAACCATTTCCCACCAAAAAAAGGCAGCTACTTCACTCCCTCAATGCCAAGGGGAGCACCACAAGTCCCCTGCCCTGTTCCACAACATCCCAGGAACTCTACCACCAAATCCAGATTCAAGTCCAGCAACTCCCAGTAATTCCTCACCCCTTTTTCCTAGCTCAAAACCCACTTCAGACACACTTCTGCTGCAAATAATCATTTACACATACAGAAAACCGAAAGAAAACAAAGTACCTTCTGCTAACTGAAGCGTGAAGATGCCGGACTGCTGCTCAGCAGCCGATGTCTCTGCTGCATGTGGCATTCCCTTTTGTTTCAGAACATAACTGCTGTGGATCACGACCATGCCCATCCTGCCTTCGTACTCCTACACAGCTCTGGCAGCCAGCACAGGCAGCACATCCCAAGTCTCCCTCTTCCCACCCTTACCGTTGCTAACACGTTCCATGCTCACTGCCTAAGCTCTGCTGTCAGGGACAAGAATGGAGCTTTGGTGGCTGCTGCTGGGCTCTGGCATTGAGGTTGGCAGCTGCCTATAAAAGCTCCTCCATTCTCTTCTGTTCAGCTGGCAAAACGCTTCCCAAGCTCTCGCATCTCTGAGTTGAGAAGTAAACACGCTGCAAAGGGAGCTCTTCTCTCTTGCAAGCTGCAAGGGATGGCATGTTTCCATCTGCAAAAGGCTACAAGATGTCTGCAGAAATAGAAACTAATAGCCATGGCCCCTCCAATCCCAGCTCCTCCCAGAACTGCAAACTCCTTCCAGAGTTCCTCAGAAACCACAAGTGATGGTGTTACTCAACAGCCGCAGCTGAGGATTTTATTTCAACAAGTCCTGCAAAATCCACGAGCAACAGGACACAAGGCCAGCACCTGCACACTGTGCTAGCTGGCAAGGCTTTAGTGCAAGCTTTGAATGCACACAGTTCTCAAAATGAAAACCTCTACTGGTTAATTCTTTAAGTCATTGTTTATTCTGGGTCCATGAAACTCAAGACACATTGTTCTTGGGGCAATGCACCTAAGAATGAGGACACGTACAAATGGTAAGCACCTTTTAACCCACTGCTCAATGGGATGCTCAAACTTGCATCATCCAAACTAACCACTGTCCTGAGTCTTTCAAGCACAATTCTAACACAAAGGTGCTCATAGGATGAACAACGCCTCACAATAAAAGCAATGACTCCTCTCTAACAAACTCTATTTACCACATAAAGTAAAAATTACAAGACATATTAATGACAGCGACCAGAGTACAATATTAACAGCAGCAATATTACACTACCACCAGCTCACCCTAAAAGAAAGGCTGTTTCTCTCCCTACTCCCCATCAGAGATGCAGTAGCAAGGAGCTGTTACGGCTACATTTTATTTTTTATTAGTTCTTACAAGCTAACTATGCTAAAAGGTTGCATCAGGAATTTAAACTGCAGTTGTCAGCAGAAGTGAAGGACATTGTGGGATACATTTTACTCTAGCTCTTTTATTGCTGGCTCCTTGGAGTGATTCAAGCAGCTTAAGGACTTGAGGAGGTACTGTCACAACAATACCTGCCCCTTAGCAAGCTGCCATTTAATTAAAAAAAAAAAAAGCAACCAGCAGCCTTTACAGCACTGACTGGACCCACAGAACAAGAGTCAACAACTGCAGATTGCTACCAAAGTGCTTCCCGTGGGGATGTGCCTTCTGAGATGTTACTCGTGCTTGACAGAAGGGAAGGTGGTTCCACAGCACATGGGAAACACTGATTTCTGCAGCCCTGCACACATCTGTGACACGATAACACAGCTGACTTCACCTCCCCTAGGCTAAAAATGAAGCGTGGAATCTGCGAGGGGTGTGATGGGCTCTCCATTGGATGGACTGCAGAGGGATGGAACAGACTGTAATTGGGTTTGCTGTGTCCTGCCCACTACTGCCCTATCACTCAGGTGCAGGTAATGCCACTTCCCTGAGTGCCAGCCTCCAGAGAAGAGGGCAGAGGGCTGGAATGCAGCAAGACTGGCTCAGACCTAGGCCAGGAAAGACTCAACCAGCAGAAATGCACAAGCAGAAATGCTTTAAAGATTCCCGAGACAGCAGGCAGCTGCTTTTTGTCCAGGTACCATGTGGGGGTTCTGCTGGACACTTCACTACTGACAATCAAAAAATAATTTAATTTGCATCAGTTATCCCTTCAACTTGTTGCTATGCACCAACTCAAGTGCTTGGAGCTGGAAGGGATGCTGATCTTCAGCCCTATCCAGCTCTGCTGGGCAGAGTACACCACGCTGCTCCAACATCTCCTGGCTGCCTGCCTGGCACAGCGCTCGCTCCTACATCCCATAATGAGAACTAGCGTGGAAAAGGAAAGAGTGCAGTATCTTGGGGGAGAGTGGAAGCACCACTGAATCCTAACTCAGAAGAAGACAGAAGGCAGCTGAACCCAGGTCACTGCTTGCCTGGGGCATGGGAAGAGGCAGCCTTGCTGTCTGCAGATCTCAATTACACCGCTGAGCTGAAGCAAGAACCCAACCTATGTATCCTAAGGCAAAAGGCAGCTTTATTTGGTGCCTCCAAAGTGTCCCTGTTATGAAGGTGAAGTTTTCTGCAGGAATCGATGCTCTACAGGTAATTTATTTGACCTGCAGAGACAGGAGCTTCAGCACAGTTTTCAACCACAAGAAATTCCCACACCAACAGCCTCAGCAACTCCAAGATGAAACCACCCACCCCCTAACCCTGACCCCAACCACGATGCTGCTGCCTGCTCTATTGGAAAATAGCTTGCTGTCAGCTGCTAGCTTGCTGCAGGTCCCTTCATGTCACCCTCTGCACATGCAGACACTGCACCATGAGTTGCTCCAATTGCCCAGAGCAAGAGCTGAAGATGCCCCTGAGGAGACAGTGGGAACAATACAGAACGTGCCTTGTGAAGCATGGGCTGTTTAAGCAAAGATGCTCTTGCAAGCAGACGTGGGATTTTGTGATTCTTAAGCCTGGGAGCAATTTTTTACTGCATTAAAAGTGCTTCAGGTCACCTCTGATGCAGAGTCACCTACAAGGAAGCAGCTGTCAGATGGTGGCTCAGTAATGCAGTATCTGCTCCTTACCCATGGGCTCAGAGCCTCATGAACCCCCATGCCATCTGTACATTGCATGTTTGTACTCCAAGTCCTCCAGACACTTCTTTGATGTGTTGGCCTTTGGTGAGCTGAAGCTCCTAAAAGTCTTTGAAGATAACAGCAATCTGCATAGAATTATATAGTTAATGGATAAGGATCCTTCCATTCCTTGAAACACAAGTTTTGTTATTAAAAAAATACATGTGAATTAAATTGCACTTCAGTCTTTAATTCTCATTTATTTTGCTAAGCAAACAGGGTAGCATTTGGCACGGATGGAGGAGAATGGCACACACCACACAGACGTGCTCACCATCATTGCTGCTCACACTGCTGTCAGCCTTAACCCTGGTTGCTGCTGTCCATGGGAGGAAGGCAGCTCTCTGCTGCAGAGAAGGAGCACCAGAGAGCTTATGCACAGGTAAGAATCACTCGGAAAATTAGAGTATGGCTACTTAGGGCAAAGCTAAGTCACTGAGTCTGTTGAACCAGGCTGGATATCAGAAAAAAAATTATTTTCTGAAAGAGGAGTGATGCAGTGGCACAGCTGCCCTGGGAGGTGGTGGGGTCAGCATCCCTGGAGGTGTTCCAGAACTGTGGGGATGTGGCACTGAGGGATGTGGGCAGTGGGCATGGTGGGGTGGGTTGGGTTGAACCTGGGGATCTGAGAGGTCTTTTCCAACTTTAAGATTTCATGATTATAACAGGTGTTGGAGGTGGGAAAATTCCAATGTAAACAAATAAGATCCTTCTGGAAATTAAACCCAGCACCTCAGATGCAGACCCAGCTGAGCTCACCTTCCATCCAGCAGCAACTGAGGATGGAGAATTTGCAGTCCCAGGTGGCCGTGAGCAATGTGCTTACCGGGAGCTAGGGAAAGCAAAGCCAGAAACCTAATGGCATTGTGGAATATTTGCATGTATCGGTCCTCTCCTCTGACCTCCTCTCTTCTGCAGCTTGCTAAATGTGACCATTTTTTTCCACTTCTCCTTTCAGTATCCACTGAAAAGCTTTTACTTTCACACTTCAGTACCAAAACCATCACAATCTGCTTTCATCTCATCTTCTCCTGACAATTACATCCACTTGCTTCCCTATTTTCTTTTCTTTCAAGGCTTTCATCCACACTGCTTTTTTATCTCACTCACCTGCCTGTACCATCATTATTTTCCACACTGTCCCACATGCTATTATGTATCTAAAACCTGCTTTCAGCATGGCTATTTAAGCCCATTCTCCTGCTCTCAGGTAGATGAATATTTCTGCTGAACGTACAGCAGACCCTCCAGCTTCTGCTGTACTAAATGAAATTAAGGAGATGCAGAAGTCCAGTGGAAGTCTGGACAACGCAAAACATTAAATAGAGCTCTTTGATACTTAAGAGCTGAAAGTTTTCCATGCTAATGCAGGCAACGTCACATAAAACTGGCAACATAACCATCTGGGTCCATTAGCTACACTTGGTCTACAGCATTTGCTGTCTAAATTGTTTATGCCTCGTTTGAGCACAGACTACCCAGCATATTAATACTCTGCAAAAGAATGTGTAGAATAGAACTGAAATGAGGGACCATTGGGGGTGCCTGTTGTTATGCCAGAGTGATGATGGGGCACAGAGACACAACTCTTGATCACGTGCCTTTAAATGACCAAGTGACTACTGAAACCCCACACTGACAGAGGTCTCCTCTAAGAAATCCCTCAATTCCTTCCACGTGCTCAAGTCAGCCAATTGAGTTGCTATGATGGGAGTTTGGTATAGAGTGGGGCTTGGTATGAGAAAATGGCAAGTGCACAAGGATGCTCAATGCAGAAATAAGGTGGACAAGGAGCAGAACAGTGCCAGGATTTATTTTTGCAGAAGAAAAACATAGCCAAGGAAAAAATCCTTTGTAACACAGGAGAAAAGAACTTTCAGATAGGAGTCATATGCTTGCTGCTTATGCTCAAGAAGACATTTAGGGATAAATATTGGATCTTCAAATGAAGGTCCTCTGTGGTTGGCTTGTGCTGCTTTACCCAAAGTCATCCAACCCCCTGTTGGAGATATCACACATCCTTTTCACATTAGAGCAGTTGGATGGCATGAAGAATTAGCATGCAAGCAGAGGGATGCTCAGCAGGGGTAAATTAGCTGTTTCAAAGAAAAGCAAGAGACACATTAGAGCTTGTTCCAGCACAGAAGTCCTTCCCTGCGCTGCAGACAGATAATGCAGCAAAGCACACAGAAGGAGCAGCACTTCCTTTGAGAACATTTCCTAAGCTTCCCCTCAGCTGTGGAAATTTATTCAAAAGGAACTGGTCCAGGCAAGAACTTCCAGCATTCTCCTGTGCAAAAATCACTCTCGCTACGGCATTTTGCTTTCACAGCAGAAACGATGGTAAGGGATTTTGCCCCCAGAAAAAGGGAACAGAAACTGCCTTTGCAGTGTCTCTGTGCAGAACTGTACAGGCACAAGCTGTTCAGAAGCCACCTCCTGACGTGGTCTGTGTTGTGACACCGGACTGATACATCCCAGGCCTTCCTTTGGGACCGTGCCACGGGCTTTCTGCATGAGCAGAACAGACTCAGCATCTCTGCATCCCCACAGATAAAGTGTGTGGCTGCGCGTCTCCCAGTGAACCCAAATACCTCCTTTCAGACACAGGACCTCCAAAGATGCACAGAGAGACAGAATCCATCCCCTCCAGATCATTTCCTCCAATGCTCAATCACAGCAGTGCCCATCTCCTAACTTCCCACTCTGACCCACTCGAACTTCCCATCACCTCCAGCAGACCTGGCAGTACCCAGCACTCTCTCCCCAAGCAAGGAAGTTTGGTTTTGTTTGTTCCTGACACAGCAAGAGATTTAAGATGTCCAAGTCCAGATCTTTCTCCCCCTTCTCCCCAGCCCTGCTGCTCTTTGCACGTGTTCTTTAGCTTTTCCCACGTCTATTTTAGAAGTATGGACATCAGAGCTATATAAGCTACTTCACCAGTATCCCCATGGAATTAGCTTTGGGAAGTAAAAACATCCTTTTTCCCTATCCCCTAGTTGCACACCCATAGATGGCATTACTCACTGCTGCACCATCACTCTGGGAACTCGAGCAGGCTGGTGGGCTGGGATCAGCCCCAAACTTCTTCCCTGTGCCCACATCTCTCCAGGCAAAGCCTTTGTCCTGGAATGCTTCACATATGATTTGTGGGAAAGGTGGTTCATAAAGTCGTCTGGATTACTCCAAGTCATTTATCATATTCTAATGAAATGATTTATGACTCCATCGGTTTTCTGAAGCCCACAGATTTTCTCAGCACCAATTCTGCATTTGATGAAGACCATCAGAATAGCCAGGATGAAGTTATTACTACGAATCACTATGTTCAAACTTAGTATGAACTACTGTGATCACATCTGCAGTGCTGCAGCTTTATCACAGCCTTTAAGTGACTTTTATTTCTCATATTGGTAAAGAAATGAACAGAGATGACAGCTTAAACCTCCTTCAACAGCTCTGGCATGGCCCAGCCACCCAACACTGAACTTGTTCACAGCTGTGATATACCACAAGTTCATAGAAAGCACACTCCCACTCAAAAGCACAAGATATTCCAGCCCATTTCTTTTCACTATGGAAGAATGAATTAAATGGGAAAAGTCATCCTCAAAAATAAATGATTGTCTACTGACATCAAACAAAATTAACTTAGAGAACTGACCAATCTAAGTATAAGAATTTGAGAAGAGGGTTCCTTCAGCCTTATACTTGAGGCTCTGTAGGGAGAGACTGGGAACAGCAGCTTCTGCTAACCTAGAGATGCTTCAGACCTCAGTGTACCCACATACAGATATACATTTTACTGCCTTCACCAACATACAACCATATATACGTACATATTTTCACACACACACAGAGCACAAGCCACACTAACCTTGCACAACCAGATACAGGGTCTCCAAAAAGCACCCAGTGCTCTGAGCACGAAACTCTCAAAGTGTGCTTCCAGCAGCTTCCCAAATCACATGCACTGTAAGAGCAGCAAGGAGAGGATCCAACTCCAGGGAGGCATTGAGCGATGCTTAAGCAACACAGCTTTTCTCTCTCCTGCTCCAACTCCCTGCCCCTATTCCCCAGCACATTTCCAAATTGGCTCAATTTTGGTGGATTTGCATGGGAACTGCAAAAGAGACATCTGCCAAACATCAAGTCATTGCTCCCAAGAGAGGGGGCAAGGCAGCTTAGAAGGGAAAAAACGGTCACTGTGCTTTCAGTTTTATTTTTTTCAGTGTAAGAACTGTGTATTTTCTCAGCCTCATTCTCCACAACAGCTGAACTGTTTTCACTGGAGCATTCCTAAGAAGCACATCCCTTTGCAGACAACTCGCCGAAACGACATTTGACAAAACGCAAGCGACTGAAAGTAAGGTTTTCAAACACAGAGCACCTGGCAAGCTTTTAATAATGACTGTTTCCATCAGCCCCAACTGCACCGACCAGCAAACTGCTGGCCAAACAGCAGAGAGGCTTTACATCAACAACCATCTATCCCCATAGGGAAACTGTGGCTGGAAGATGCTTAGGAACGTCACCATTTACCTTTCCCAGATGAAATCTGCATCGATCTCCTTTCTCTCATTACCTACCGTAATTTGCAGTTTTGTTTTGTTGCACTGTCTAATTAAGGACACATGTTCCTTTGGATAAAGATCTCAACATCTTGCTCATCCATAAAAGTTATTCAGCACACAGCTGCTGCTTTGCAAGCAAAACCATTGATTTTAGCCACGAAGGTACCAGTTTCACATGAGCATTCTAACAAGTGCATTTAGGCAAAATTCTCTTTAAACATCCTTGTGTTCATGCATGGATCCCTCACAGCAGGATTTCTGAGCGAGCAGAAGATGAATGCTTGTTGTGATACACAGTATTTCCATAATCAGGATTTCATGTTACTCAAAAGCAGATAGTTTTTTTCTTAGAGTCTCCAGCAATCCCTGAAACACGTACAGCTTGGGACAAAGGAGATGGTGAGCAGTGGTATCTCAAGGGCTGATGAAAAACAGCAGGGAGACACTCCCAGACACCTTGCTGTCTCTATCTGCCTCTCCATATCCACAGCCCATGAAATCCCACATTGCACAAACCCAGGGGCAGCTGAGCTAAACGCACTGAGAACATACAACAAAGAGGCAGAGAGCTCTGTGAAGGATGCAGATACAACCTGACACTGCTGGTCCTTTGGGCTCCTTCCTTTTGGCAGCAGGGATCTCCATGAGGTCCCATCAAACAGAAATGACTCAAGCAAGTGATCTTCCTGAGGGTGATGGAGAAGCATGGACTCTGTAAGGCTCGAGAATAAGAACATCAAATCAAAGCCTGGGAAATCTGTGATGCCCTTAGAAAAATGTGTTAAGTCCTGCCTCTCTACCACAAACTCAGTGGTGCTGGGAGGAGCTGAAAATGCAATGAATAACAGCAACACAAAACCAGGGAACAAATGCTGGCATCCAGTAAACTGACCGATGCATTTGGACAGCAGCAAGCTAGTAGCAAGCTGGTGAGCTCCTGGCACTCTGCTCTTAAGCCCTGCAGCTCCCACAGCAAGGCAACAGCAAGAGAGGATGGAAGGTCAGTTTGCAACACTGTTAGCCCAGGGCCAACACTTGTGTGCCAGCTGCCCTTCCACAGGAAGGTGGGAGCATTTGTGCTCGTCTACAGCTCCCCAAGTTAGAAGGAAGCCCTCGGAACACATCTCATTTACAAGCAAAACCAGACAGCAACTTTATGGTCACTAAGCTACCTGCGCATAGCAAGCGCTGCAAAATCTGCAAGGACTTCCAATTCGTTGTTATTAACACATTCTTTGTATTAATCTTCCCCAGGTGATCCATTGTGGAAATTTATGTATGACCCTCTACTGAAAACCACAGTAACTCTCTCCCTGAACATACCACGGAGCTTAAACACATGAAAGCAGAGAGCCTGAAGAGGCTGATGAAAATCATTTGCCAGTACATTGGGAAGGACAATCTGGTTTTATGGGACATTTTATAGTATGTTTTTCCAAATTAAAACTAAAACAGTTCCCAGATGGAAGCTGCACCATTTCAACTTCAACCTTAAAAATACTTTGTTGTTGTTGTTGCTGCTGTTGTTTTTAAAAACATGCAAAGCTTCAGGAAATCTGAGCCCACGGAAAGGCTGGCAGCTCCTTGCATTGCTCAGAGAAGACTCAGACATGATGGCACAAACCTCGACACATTTTTTTGGTCAAAGATTCAAATAATAAGGAAAAGTTAGTTTCAGAACAGCAGCAAAGTTTGCCCTTATTTCTACAATGTGTGCATCAGACTGTGGAAAATTTCCTTACAAAGCTCCAGGCATCTACACAGGCAGCTGGAGTGGGAAATGTATTCCCTTGCTCACAGTGTGCTAATCCAGTGACTCTGAGCTAAATAGCTTGCTTCTGCAAATTGATTATTTTATTTTTTAAGTGTCCCATATAGACGTAACGTGGCTCCAATACACTTTCCAAGTCACAGCTTTTTCCGAGGAAGCAACATCTAAAGCTTGAATGTAGCTTTTAATTTGCATCATCAATGCTTAACGCAGACAATAGTCTGGCTCATCCCTTCGTGCTTATTCTGGTGCTGGAAAGGCAATAAAGAACAGAGTATTTTTGTCAAGCACTTGCAAATGCACAGAATTGGAGAAGATATGGGAGATGAAAGCAGGGTCTTTGCTAACCTCTGAGAGCATGCAAAGGCAGAATCTGGCTCCATCTGCATATCATAGAATCATAGAATGGCCTGGGTTGAAAAGGACAACAATGATTATCTAGTTCCAACCCCCTGCTATGTGCAGGGTCACCAACTACCAGACCAGGCTGCTCAGAGCCACATCCAGCCTGGCCTTGAACGCTACCTTGCAGAGATGACACATATTCCTAATTTGTTAAGGACAAACGCAGAAATAGTTTCACCTACAGGACCACAGGGATTGAAAGCACAGGTCACCTTCCCTTGACCAGGCAGCTCCAGCCACCTGTCCTTGTTCCTTCCCCAGGCACTTCTCATCCCATTCCTAATGCTGCCCTTACTCTGATTTCTGGCTCCTTCCCAAACCCTCTCTCTCCCCTCCTCCCTTCTCTTTGGTGTTGTTGCCAACACCCACTTCCAATCTCCATTACAGTTTCTGCTGGGTGCAGAGATCCTGTTACAGCTGATCACTACAACGCTGCCTGCGCTTTGCATTAAGGGAGGATCGAGTTATGCCACAGCTCATCAAAGCCCACGACACTGTCAGTAACCATTACAAGAGCTTTCACTCCGCCTGATGGAAGAGAAAACCGCCTTGGCCATACTAGAGAGGCCAGAAGGGAAAAGAATAGTTTTGGTTGTAACAGGATCTCATAATGGAGTGAAAATTGTGCTGTCAACACAAGCAGGACCCACCATGCTGGAGAAGTTTTCCTTTTTCCAAAGGATTTCAGGCAGCACAGTCAGAAGCAGAAACATCACCTTATCCCACATCTGTTTGTTCTTGAAATTACTCTCCAAACGTATGCTCCTGGTCCATCTTCCTGGTGGGTCTATCCTGTACTCACAGATCTCTTTATAAAGTGATTACAAATGCTTATTTCAAACAGTATAATATCAATCCCAGGGACAGAAAGCTCTCAGTGGTTGCTATCTCCGTCACATGGTTCCATGGGATCCATGCCATGCCTTCCCCTGAACCCATTCTTTGCTAGAAGGGGCACTGAAGGAGATCCGTAAGCAGCATGCTCCCAACTCAAGTGACCACAACAGAAAGTGCAGGTGTCCAGATTCACTTCTGCATGCTAAAAATCCCAGGACACTTCAAGACCATATTAAGAATACCAATTACAGATATTTAATGTGATAATTCAACAGGCTGAGGGAGCTGGGCTTGTTCAGCCTGCAGAAAAGAAGGCTGTGGGGTGACCTCACTGCAGCCTTTCAGTACCTAAAGGGAGCCTACAAACAGGAGGGGAATCAACTCTTTACAAGAGTAGATAACAGCAGGACAAGGGGAAATGGATTTAAGTTGGGGGAGGGAAGATTTAGGTTGGATGTCAGGGGGAAGTTCTTTATATGAGAGTGGTGAGGTGCTGGAACAGCTGCCCAGAGAGGCTGTGGATGCCCTGTCCATCCCTGGAGGTGTTCAAGGCCAGGTTGGATGGGGCCCTGGGCAACCTGGTCTGATATTAAATGTGGAGGTTGGTGGCCCTGCATGTGGCAGGGGGTTGGAGTTTCGTGATCCTTGAGGTCTCTTCCAACCCTGGCCATTTCAAAGCCAATTATCATAATGAACCTCTGCCCCTTTCAGATAAGTAATTGCAGAACAATCAAGGTAACGGTGATGGGGCTGAAATACAGAATAAGAATGTTGAACTTTGATCCCACAAACAGAGCTGGGGAATACCTCCTCATGATCCTTCCCCAGAAAAACATCCCCATTCCTCCTCCACGCACAGAAAAGGAGGATCTGCAGTATTCACTATCTACATTTGATGGCATACAGAGGGAGCAGTACAGGAAATTTTTATAAGATATAGAGCAAAACCAAGTCCTGCAGCCCTGAAGATGATTTAGTGGCAGAAGGGTGGTGAGGTGGTCTTTCTCAACACGCATTTGTGACACTTCATATAAATAGTTTTGTATAATGGCAAAAAATGTCACACAGGGGAAAAGAGAAGTCATTTAGGAAGTCAGCTGTGGGAAAAGGGATTCTTTATGACTTCTACCAGATATAAATTTCCACTGTCAAATCCAGCAGGAGAACACTAACACTTTGTTGGGTGAATTAAGTACTTGCCATGGACGTGGGACAAGAGATCTCCACAATAGTGAGGCTGCTGGAATGCTCCAACTCTGTCCAGCATAGCCTTGACTTTTCCAGCCACTCTTGCAGCTCCCAGGAGTTACCGTAAGACTGACCAACCTGCTGGAACACGGCAAGGGGAATTCAACTACAGAATCAGTAAGGCTGGAAAAGACCCCTAAGATCCTCTAGTCCAACTGTCCACCTACCACTGGTATTACCAACTAAAACACATCCCTAAGTATCACATCTGCCCTTCCTTAAACACCTCCAGGGTGGTGACTCCACCACTTCCCTGGGCAGCCTGTTCCAATGCATCAGCCCTCTTTCTGAGAAGAAAAAAGGAGGTAAAGCTCAGACTGCCAGCATGAGAATGGGCTGATAAAAGCTGCACTGCAGTTAATGAGGATTTCCTGCTTTTGAAGCTGCAAAAGCAGTTTACGTTGTTGTTGTTTTTTTTTTCTTTTCTTAGGAATTAACTCAAAATGTCAGCATAAGTAGCAGGAAAAGGAAGTAAAAACAAAGAAGAAAGTGCAATGAATTATGGCACACAACCTCCACCTACAGTCTGAACCTGTCTCCTCATCTCTCATTCCTCATTTGGCCTTCTCTTCCTCTGCTTCCAGCTCCATTCCTCACGCAACTCCTCCAGCCTTGGTCCTCTCTCTCCCATCAGAAAAGCCTAACCCATGATTCAGAAGACACCAAACAGCAAAGATACGTTTCAATGGGCACCAAACTGATAAACTTACCTAAATGACACAGTTTAATTTCAAGACAAGATGGTTATACCAGTACCACCTGCTGGCATCCGGGCTGAAACGGGCAAGTCCTCACCTGTGAGCTGCCACAGTAAACATGGCAGACAGGGGTGTTGCTGTTTACTTCACCATAAGACAAGAGAGCTTCATCATCACTACCTTAATGTACAACACAGATTACCTGAACCTCTAGATATCAACAAGCAGTAATTAGGTAAATTAAGGCAAGAAAGAGCTAAATAATTTGCCCATGGCCACTGGACAGTGACAGAGGAACGGGTGGCATTTAGGAGTCTCTTCGTTACAGCTCGGTCCCAAAGTCCTAATGCAACCCCAGAAATCAGTTCAGGAGCTGTCAGACAAAGCATTAGCATCCCAAAACGTGAGCATCTCCAAACTACCAGTGGGGAAAGCTGTGGAGCAGCCAAAGCCAACTTTCTCCCCGCTCCTTTCCTCTCCGCCCACAAAGCCAGAAGGAGTTCTGCTGGCTGAGTGATTTCAGGAGAGATGGAATGAATGGTTGACTGAGAACAGGCAGAAAAGCAAACAGAAGTCTCTCACCCCCTGGTGCTCAGGTCTTAAAAAACTGAAGGCTGCTGAAGGGTCACTTGTTTGGCTGGGCTGCCTGAGACACGCTGTACAGTACAAGCTCCTTTGTGAGTGAGCAAAGCTGCAGACAGAAGGATAAAATAAAGCCTTGCAGGCACTGCGGCAGCAGGAGGCATTGCCAGAGATGTCACAGCCCAGCTCTGGAAACTCTGCTGCTGTGCATGGGATGAGGAAGCTGCCTGGCCCCCAGGCTTCCGGAGAAAGCACCGCAGGGAACAGAGCAAAGCAGGATACACTTACAGGATCAGAGTGCCTATGGCTCAGGTATCCTGGTACTCCGAAAATCCCGGAGACGAGTTAACTAATTAATAGGCAGTCATGGGATGTAAGTGAGCAGTTAGATATTTAGGATTAATTTAATTACTTCAGCCTCAAATGCATCCCAAAATTATACCAGCAAGAGATTCTCTTTCCAGCATCCCCCTCGTACAGCAATACTCATTACCCGCCCTCAGCTCGGGTGCAGCTCCCAACATGGCCAACAGTAGAGCTTTCCTTGGGAGAGGTTTCTGGCAGCCTAGCTGATTTTCAACATTAGGACATAATAAAAAAGGAAATTTGTGAATTGGCTGCAGTAATTTGAGGAAGATTTGTGGCCATAGCAACATTACTATAATCTATGCTGCAGGGAACAAAAGGTACTTTGATCGTGTTGTTCCCTACCCTCTCCAACCCTCCCATAATGAGAGACATCGGCATCCAGACACTCTCCAGTCCCCCAAAAGCCCATGTGTGCTCTCCCACTCACTACTGCTGACTTGAAATCACTGTGCCAGGAGTAGATAACAACATAACTCTTGGCACAATCTCAACCTTATAAAACTACGTTTATTGCTGGCCTATGTCACACAGCTGTTGCCTTCCTTCCTATCACTCACCACACTAGCTTAATCTCATATTCACCCGTAGCATCTGGAATCTCACACTCACTTCATGTCCAGCCCATGTCCTAACAGAGACCTGACTTCCCTTCAGGCCTGCAGGCATTCCTGTAAGAAGAAGAATAAAAAGAAATGCTGAGAAATAAGTCCAGCGTGCTGCCTGCCTGCTCTGTGAGCCTCCTTCATCTGCCCACCAAGCCGAATGCAGGTGGACATTAATGCCCTCCTTGTTCTTAGCTCTGCAAATCAGGGGTAGCTGCCTCGTGCTTCCTGCCCCCAGAAACAACATCTGGGCTCTTCATGGTCATTTGAGCTCTTTTCCCACAACGAGGAGCCTGGAATGCAGAAAGGTGGAGCACTGGAGGGGAAAAGACAGCAAACTTCCAAAATAAGTAGCAAAGAGCACAGGGCTGCAGTAATTCTACAGCTGGGATAGCTCAGCAGCAGCGACTGCAATCTGCCCACTTAATTTGGCCCTGCAGTTTCTATTAGAAGCACACAAGGAGGAAATTCCTGTACAGCAGTTACAGTGAGGGGTGTTGGGTGACTGGGGCTTTATTCCCAGCTGTGTCTCAGACCTTCTGTGCAACCTCAGGGAATTCGCTTCATCTGCTCGGGTTTGCAGCATTCCTCAGGAACTCACAGGGGATCTCAATAGAATGCTACAAACAGCAACTGAGGCTAGGAATGTAATCAGGAGCAACTTTCTGTTCAGCAGGACGTAAAGCATCTTACAAATTTGCCTGTAACAAGACCAAAGGACTCAATTACACAGAATTGATCCATCTGGTCCCCTCAACCATCCTACTTGGATAGGAATTCAAGGAGACACTCGTGCCAAGCCATGCCCATAGCCCCACACTACCATGGAACTTATTTGGGAACTTATTTCTCTTGATGGTCTCAAACGATGACTTAGGAGACACGAAAAAGTAACAATAATAATCCAGTATCTCCTGCTAGTCTGGGCTAAATTATTTCATAGCTTTCAAACTCCAAAATAAAACCCGGGTATGGGAGTGGGACACGCCAGGAGCATGCAAGAACTCTCTGTGAAACCTTCCTGGCCTCTCTTCTTCCATCAGACCAAAACTTCACAGTTCAAGAAGAAGAAAAGAATAAAAGGAAGGAGGAGAGGGGTGCTTATTTCTTGTATTTGGGTAATGCAGCTCTGGCATTTGAAATTCTGTTAGAATAGAATGTATCTTGGCCCTGGGCACCTTTTCCTAGTTCCTCTTTGATGTAATCTGGAAAGAAAAGATGCAGCAGAAGTGGAAAGCCACTGTCAGTATACGCACTCCCATCTCGCTTTATGTATCCAAACCCACCTGCAGCACAGCAATCCAACGAGTTACTCAGCATGTTTGTGTTACAGGATTCACAGCTCAGAGCTTTGCCAGATCCCTGGAAGAAAGGCAGCAGAGCAATGCCTCGCACTCATTTCAACCATCACGCGCCAGTCTGAAGGCAGAACACAACACTGCAGTGGTCAGAGAACAGACAAAGCTGTGCTTTGCTTCCAGGGCATCACGAGTACCACTTGGCAACACTGACCTACTGTGCTGCACAGCATCTGACACCATCTCCTCCTGGGCTCCTGCTGTGCTCAACTCCCACAGCTCTGAAATGGCTCTGAGAAATTCACTGTTAAGAATACAGCATCGCTGGGGCTTTCCAAGACCTCCCCAGCTGCTGCTAAAATAATTGGTACTGTTGCCTCTGGATTTGGTGAGGGCAGAGCTGGAGCAAGGAGGAGTTTAGGAAATCCCCAAAGTCACTACAACACCTGGCTCCCCATCCATGGAAGGTCTGAAGTTAAAGGTGAGCCCTCATCTGTTTGTTTTGGCTTTTTTTTTTTTTTTTTTTTAAACACTTATGGCTTTGAGTCAAATTCAGAAGTTCAGTACAAAGTCAGATTTTGAAAAGGCTAGGTGATACCTCCTTAATAACAGAAAGCTAAGCAGATGCTGATTAATTTACAGAGCAGCCCAGGATGCCCACCATTCCCCTTTCACAATTTATAACATCACCAAACCCTCTAGGAGCAGATCCTGCACAGCATCATTTCTAAGCCCAGGAAGCCCAGCAGGATTATCTTTTCCCATTTGCAAGCCAAGAACCGCTGCCAACTTTTCAAAGCAAAGTTTCCCAAACACCAGCCATGACTTCTGACTCAACACTCCAGTAGCAGATTCCTCCTCTACCCCAGCTGGTGGTGTGATGTCTCCCCACATGCACAACACTTGCTCATCAGAAATGAAGCCCAGTGCTTTATAGCATGAAACAGACTTTGCAAACACGTGAACTAACCATGCAAATGAACCATTTGTTCAGGCTCAATGCACGCTGGCCCATTCCTTGGCAGAACAGTGGTAAAAAGCAGTGCAGGAGGTTTGTGGGGATTGCTGCAGGGTGGAGAGGCACAACTGCAGCCTCTTCCATCAGCAGAGGGGTGGCCAGCAGGGACAGGGAGGTGATTGTCCCCCTCTACTCTGCTCTTGTGAGGCCCCATCTGCAGTGCTGTGTCCAGGTCTGGGGACCCCAGTACAAGAAAGACAGGGAGCTGTTGGAGAGGGTCCACAGGAGCCACAAAGATGATCAGGGGGCTGGAGCACCTCCCCTATGAGGACAGGCTGAGGAAGCTGGGCTTGTTCAGCCTGCAGAAAAGAAGGCTGTGGGGTGACCTCATTGCAGCCTTTCAGTACCTAAAGGGAGCCTACAAACAGGAAGGGAATCAACTCTTTACAAGGGTAGATAACAGCAGGATAAGGAGAAATGGTTTGAAGTTGAGGGAGGGAAGATTTAGGCTGGATGTCAGGGGGAAGTTCTTTACCATGAGAGTGGTGGGGTGCTGGAACAGCTGCCCAGAGAGGCTGTGGATGCCCCGTCCATCCCTGGAGGTGTTCAAGGCCAGGTTGGATGGGGCCCTGGGCAGCCTGGGCTGCTCTGAAATGTGGAGGTTGGTGGCCCTGCATGCGGCAGGGGGTTGGAGCTTCGTGATCCTTGAGGTCCCTTCCAACTCAAGCCATTCTATGATTTTGTGAAAAGCTTCAGCCATGTCCTGGATGCTTCTCAACATTGTCCACCAGTGAGCAGCTCGGATGCATCCCAGCACCAACAGCAAAGCCGTAATTAAGGAACAAGAACTTTGGAGACAATGCACACATGAGAATGAACGCTCACAGATCAAATGAATACTACATTCCCCTTGATCCCAAAATCTTAAGCTTTCATAGAATCATTAAGGTTGGAAAAGACCTCCAAGGTTATCTAATCCAATCCTCAACCCATCATCACCATGCCCACTAAGCTATGTCCCCAAGTGCCACATCCCCATGATTCCTGAACACTTCCAGGGACAGTAACTCATAGAATCACAGAATGGCCTGGGTTGAAAAGGAGCACAATGCTCATCCAGTTCCAACCCCCTGCTATGTGCAGGTCACCAACCACCAGACCAGGCTGCCCAGAGCCACATCCAGCCTGGCCTTGAATGCCTCCAGGGATGGGGCATCCACAACCTCCTTGGGAACCTGGTCCAGTGCCTCACCACCCTCTGGGTGAAAAACTTCCTCCTAAGATCTAACCTAAACCTCCTCTGTCAAACTCCATTAACAGAGAACAGAATTGTATTCCATCAAAGTGCCTGCATTTCGTACTGCACAGAGAAGCTCTGCATCTCCTTCAATTTTGCACTGTGCACATTGTACAACAGACTTTTCCAAAGCCTCTGCAGAACTGCTGCCACATCAAAGAGAAACTCAGGAACCTTTACATGCAGAGACATTTGGAGAGGGGCAATCCCATTAAGGATGACAGGGACTAGATTAACTCAGGTTCAAGCTCAGTCTTCACATTCATTCAAACTGGGGACAACAAACCCAAATCCAGACTTCGGTCAGATGCAGAATCATAGAATCATAGAACCACCAAGCTTAGAAAAGCCCCACGGGATCACCCAGTCCAACCATCCACTGATCACCAACAGTTCTCACTAAACCATGTCCCTCAACACACACTTTGATTCCCAATAAATAACCCTCATGACTTGACTTCCATGTAAAACACTGAGTGTTGGTAGGGTTTAGTTTTTGTCCTTATTTCAAAAGTATCAGCATCTCCACTGACAATCAGTGGGGTCAGCTAATCAGAACAGACAGCAGACCTGTACACAACACTTGCTGAATATTACACACAAGTACTTCTCTCCATGCAAAGCTGCTGCAAGCAGTCACTTCCCCACAGTCCCATAGGCCCTGGTACACAAATGCTGTCTGTAGCAGCTTGCTCCTTCAGCCATGATTTATTATTAACTTATTAATTTATTAATTAATAAGAAATGCACATATATGAAAGGCAACTTGAAGATATCGAAATGACTTAGATAATGGTAATTTCCTGGTAATTTCACATAACTCTAGAACCAGCAGTACCTCAAGCAATCAGCACACACTGGTCACACAGATAACAGCTGGTGGCTTTTAACTTTGCTATCTGAGACATCCTTTCCATTGTGCACATCTCTGATAAGCATCCAGCTGTTGCAAACAAGAACCACGAGGCTGAAGTCTCAGATCTCTTCTGATTTTTTTCAGCTTCCTGTGGGAGAAGCTCTCCGGACTGCACATACTATGAAGAAGCACTGATGTGAGTAAAGCCAACAACAGAGACCTGCTTTCAGTGTGCAGAGCCCCACAGCACTGAAAGAAGAAATCACATCCAAGAAAGGTGCACGTGGAGGTTGGAAATACAGCGTTATCACGTGGATCTGAGCCAACAAGGAGCTAAAATTGTGTTTGCAAATAGAAATTGAAGATCCAGACTTCTGTGGGAAATTCCTATTTGACAGTACAGAGTAATAAAAATACACACTTTTCACACATTTTATCTGTTAGTCTCAACTGCATCTGGTTCTGCTAACACAAGATGTTTGACGTGCCTCAAACATGAATTGCAAACAAGTTTCATTGTCAGGTACTTCAGAAAAATAAAGCAAAAAAAACAAGAAAACACTAAAAAACAACACATTCCCTCAAAAAAAGAAAAACAACCAACAAAACAAACAAAACCAACATTTTTTGTGAAGTCTCCAACTTCCAGCCACAATATATGAAGAAACTGAGGCTGCCTCACAACCAGGACTTGTAATTTAAGCTCTCTGTGAACCAGTTTGTTTGGATTCCCCATGTTTTCATTTCACCTTAAGCACCAATTGCACTGGCAGGGATGGAATTTGCCAGGATTACATCAATGTTTGGAGATACAGACAGGCAGGGAAAGAATCTGTCCTGTGATAGGCAAAGCCAACACAAAAACAGAGTTTTAAGGCTGCAGATGGGGCTACAGAGCAATTTTCTAATGAAGGAAGACAAAGTAATACCTTTGTATTAAATCCAACAACACAAACTATAACAGAGAACCCTGCTGAGACCAAATTATTACCAGGAAGCTGAATGGCAATACTGCTGCACACTGCAACACAAAGGTGGCCCCAAGAACATGGTCCCATCTGGGAAGACAGTGCCTCAGTGGGAAGAGCTCAGACCCTACGCAGACCAATGACAGAAATGAAAACACACAAGCAGTTAAATGACAGGGGCAAGGACCAAAACCAGTGGCTGTTTTACAGCAGCATATTATATCTAAACAGAGCTGGTCCAAACAGCCCCACAATAAGGGTCAGGGAATGGCAGAGCATGGGGACCTGATGGACTTGAATTTTATGACCTTTAAATGGACTTGATGACCATTAAAGGTCCCTTCCAACTCTATGAACAATTCTATGAAATGACCCTTCCCACAAGCAAGTGCCCTTAAACAGCCTTCAGAGCTCATAGAGCTCCCTACTGTTCAGCTAGCCTCACATGAGGGACTTCCAGGTGAACTGCCCAGCAAGAAGTGCTGTGGATGGACGTGGAGGCACTGTAAAATCATTAAGGTTGGAAAAGACCTCCAAGATCCCCAAGTCCAACTGCCAACCCATCACTAAACCATGTCCCTCAGTGCCACATCTCCACAGTTCTTGAACAACTCCAGGGACAGTGACTCCACAAACCTCCCTAGGCAGCCAGGTCCAATGCTTGGCCACTCTTCTGGAGAACAATTTTTTCTTAATTTCCAACCTGAGCCTCCCTTGGTGCAACTTAAGGCCATTACCTCTCATCCTAGGAGAGGACATTCAGGGAAATCCTTTCATCTTCCAAATACACGTTAGCTTTTTGAGCATTTGCTCACATCACACTGACGAGAAATACACAAATTCCCTGTAAGAGTGAGAAAGAAGCTGCTTCACGTTCTCCCTTTGTGGGCAGTAACCGTTCTCTGGGGGATCAGACAGGACTGCACTTATCACTTGCCACACAGCAACCTGCACACTGATACCATCACGACAGAAGAAAGCATTCACTCCCAAGGCCCCTGCCAACAGGCCACCACTGATGACTAAAACACACTTGATAAAAATCAAAGATTTGAGAAAATCTCTTCTTTGAGCAGTTCAGGAGGCACTTCAAGGCTTCTGCACACCGCGTACTCCAGCTTTACTGCTGAGACACCGCAGCTTGAGGGGAACAAGCATTCTTGGTCCTGAGAGCTTTCAGCTTTTAACTGATAATTCCCTGTCCTCCTGCCTGTGAAAACACTTGACCTACAGGGCCATCAAAAAGTCCTGACTTGAAGAACACAAGAGGAAAAAAAAATGAAGTGAATGCTTCTTTTCTTCCCCAAAATGCTCTGAAACCAACCCAGAGCACTAGGAACCACAACACTGTCCATCCTCTTATCCACCGTTTTACGTCTCCCTGTTCTGTCTTAAAATGCTCATGGTGCAGCACTGGGTGCAGAGGGCTAACACCCTCTGGGAAGTCCAGGCAATGCCATGCTGTCCTGCATGGAACAGGCTCTGTAAGCACTGAAAAGCAGCAGATCCAGGTGACGCATCACTGTAATTATTTTTTAGTGCTTACAGATGAGAGAAAGTCAAGAAGGAACACAAGCTCCTGTAGCATGGTTTGCACAGCCTGAGGTGCTTCCTCCAGCACAAAGGGAGCAGGTATACAAACAAATCCAGCTGCATTCCCTTTAATAGCTAAACAAAAAAGATTGAGAGAATTGAAACGTTTAAAATTTAAAAACCAGGTTCAGATCAATCTGAATCATCAGGCTGATTAAACCACATTTAATACACTCATTTAACCTTTACCTAATAAATAATGAACTCATTAGGGAAGGGAGCGGTATAATTTTAATCCTCATGACAAAAGAGCATTATCATGTCTGTGACAGCTGGTAACTGCATACAGTGGCCCTGCAACTCATGAGCTTCACATATCTACTTACTGCCTCAAACCAATGCTGAGACCATAGCTCTTGATGCAAACCAAAGCTGCTCAGACAAGTTAGAGGCATGGAAAGTCTCAGCTTACAAAACAATCCTCCACAATCTAAGGAGATAATCTGTTAAAGTTCTGTAACATCTTTCAGTAGATGAGATTGCTTCACGATAAAATATACAAGGTCTAACATTAAGAGAATGCATATGTGCTTTTTATAGAGAGAAATGTTATTTAATCTGTGATGCTTGAGCGAAATTGTAGGTCTCTCTCTCGCGATCACGCACTTACCTAACAGCCATCTGCTGGAGTTCAGCTGGAGTACAAGTGCTCCCTCCCAGCAGAAATAGGAGAATGAGCAAGATTTTAAAAGTCAGTACATAGAAAAAGAACAGCAGCTTGAGTTGAGGAAAATTGCTCCAATTTCATTTCTTCCGAGTGCCTGCAAAAGCAGCCTCTCTGCCCTTCACTCAAAGATCTCCGCACTTGCTTTTCTCCTTTACTTATTGATTTTCCAAGGAACACCAGGATGGGAGCACTTGCCAGGAAGGATGAATTATGCGCGGAGATTCAAGAGGTTCAAAGCCAACTTGCCCTGAGAACTGAGAACCAAGTTCTAAATAAGATTACTCAGCCTTGAGTACGTTCACAAAATAAAAAGCATTTTCCAGGAGAAAACAGATCCACTCAACCTTTCACTTGGTTTTGAGTATTTTTGGAGCGGTTTCAAAACCTTTACATTCCACAGAAACGTTCACTTTCTCTCCTTGTAGATTTCAGAAGACACACAAACAAAAATTGCAATTTCCTAAAAGCATAAAAGAAGCTTTTCTAATTTATTGCTTTATTACTCTGGGGAAGGAAAGAAAAAAAAAAAAAAAAAAAAAGAAAGCAACATTACTGGGCTTAAAATAATTTTAAAATGAATAAATGAATCCAGCTCTGCTAGACTGGAGGCATCTTGCTGGGTAGAGGCATAGGAAAGGCAGATTTCATTTGATGACGTGATGAGCTGCAGTGCAGAGAATGAATTCAAGACACACAGACAGGTAAGTGATACAAAACAGTGGGTGTGTGGGCAGGACACCTCACACAGCCATGGACCAGGCTGTCCAGGGCTCCATCCAGCCCAGCCTTGAGCACTGCTCTCATTGTAAAGAATTTCCTTATAATACCCAGTGCAAACCAACCGTCGTTTGTTTTAGAGAGGCTACAAACAGGAGGGGAATCAACTCTTTGAAAGGGTAGATAACTGCAGGACAAGGGGAAATGGTTTTAAGTTGAAGGAAGGAAGATTTAGGTTGGATGTCAGGGAGAAGCTCTTTACTAGGAGCAGTGGTGAGGTGCTGGAACAGCTGCCCAGAGAGGCTGTGGATGCCCCGTCCATCCCTGGAGGTGTTCAAGGCCAGGTTGGATGGGCCCTGGGCAGCCTGGGCTGCTATGAAATGTGGAGGTTGGTGGCCCTGCATGTGGCAGGAGGGTTAGAGATCCACGATCCCTGAGGTCCCTTCCAATCTGGGCCATTCTGTGATTCTATTTTAAAGCCATTTACCCCTTGTACTACAGATAAATGTCCCTATGGTATGTCAGCCCTTCTCTTTGGGAGAGGTGTTCCGGACTTTTAAGCATTTTTGGAACCATCCTCTGGAAGGCCTTCTTCCTGACTAGTTCTAGCTGATAATCATCTTTCCATCTCCCAGACAGCTGTATTCCCACAGAGCTGTGAACATATAGTAGTCTAAGGCTTAGAGAGCCTGCAAATGGAAAGCATTATAGGACACTTAAGGCTATTATACTTGTGCTGTAGCCCAGAAGCCAGCCTTTAAGAGAAAAGTTGAGAAACAAAGCTCTTCCAAAAGAGCTCAGTGGGAGGTTTCTGTTCAAAAAATTGGGAGGCTGGGGAATTGGGAAATATTAGAGAATAACAGATTAATCTTCCAAATTCATTTCATTGCATCAACTCTATCGAGCGAAAAAGGCTGCTCAGAGGGCACAAACGGAATTAAGCACACCATTTTAGGGAAAACAACTTCAGAAAAGCAGACCTGCTAGGGAAATCAAAAGGCAACAGAGGTCAAGTAGAAGGAATGGACTTCCTCCCAGCTTTTAAAGCGAGGGGTGGCTGAATACCAGCTGAAGTTCCTGAAATACACAATTCAGCAATTAAATTCAAGCCAAAAGGGAAGACCTCCAACAAGATCAAATCAACAAGATAGAGATGGGAAAAGTCCCCCTCTAAATGCCATAATTAAGACATGCAGAAGGAAACAAATAATGACAAACTCATGTGGTGATCTCTGCTGATCCAGGAACAGAAGAGCCCCAGAGCTAGAAGTAGCTATTAGGCAGCAGAGAGAGAAACACGTGGCGATGGCTCCCTGTATCTGAAAGGAATTATCCAGCAATGATACACAAGGCTGTGCTTGAAACAACAGAACTGCAAATTCAGAAATGTAATTTTGAACCATTTTCAGATAATGAAGCTCTACTGGAACATTAAAAACTCCCGTGAGATCGGGAGAAGGCTATTTTTCAGCATTAAAGCCACAGGATGATGCCGGATAGAGAGGAGTTTAGCTCCTATCCCAGGGATGCAGCCTCCGGCTTACTCATTTCACTCAACACAAACCAAATTTTGCACATGAAATCCCTGAAGCTTGCTTCATTTCCTCCTTCATGCTTGTGCTTGAAGCCAACCACCCTTCATCCCCCCACCCAAGGTGGCTGATACCAGCTGCCCCAAGAGCTGCGTGCCTTGCCAGAAATGGGGCATGCAGCCAACAGGAAAAAAAGGGATAGAAGGAAAGAATCAACCTCTCAGAAACAGACACTGAAGCAAAACTGTTTCCATGTACCAACCAATGTTTTCCTGACATTTTCCAAACAAACATAGCGAGCACTTTACCAGCACTGTGACCATTGCTCTCAACAATCCACTTCCATGGTGGAGAATAGGCAGCCCAAGCACAGCTGGAAACGTGGTGACAAGCTCAAGCCTTAACAGTTGCATAAAGGAGCAAGTAATTATTATGATGCTCAGATGAGCTCATCTCTTGTTCTCATCAAACTTGTTCGTTAAGTTATCGTTCACTCAATAATCTTTCATTCCCTCTTAAGGCATCAAAGCACAGGGAGGCAGTGCTGGGTTGTGCCTCTGCTACTGCTGTCCTCACCCAACAAATATCACAGATTCCAGCAAGGATTGAAGTGCTTGCACCATGCTGAGATTTATTGTTTTAAAAACAATTACCGACACACTTGGCAGAATTCAGCATTCTCTTCCAGGGAGAAGAAAGCTTGCTACATTTTATGTGGGAGTCAGACAACTCTACTCTCATAACGAAGTTCACACAGACAAACACGGACACAAATCTTCATGAAGTCACACAACTCCCACACCCCTTAGTGGGAGCCAGAGATATTCAATTCAATTTGGAGCATCAAATCCCTCAAGCCAGAAGCATCAGCGAACAACAGCATCCTGCCACATACTCTGCAACGTATGGCTTGGGAAAAACAAGTTATCGCACTGTATTTTATTCCTCTGTTTCTTAAGCCTTTACCAATAAGAAAAGAATTTGTCACAAAGAGCTTGCTCAGTGTCCAACAGATGCGTGCAGTGGGACAGGCTCCTGCCCACTCTCCCATCTCTGTCTGAAGAGCAAACAGGAGCAAGGCTTTAAGTTTTGAAGCAACAAGATCCAGCGTCAACACATGGGTTGATGAAGGCAGCCATTACACAGCTACTCTTCAAGTGATTTTTTGTAGCCTTAATTCCCACAGATAATTATGAGCTTAAATGTTCAAAGACTTCAAATGATGCTTTGCACTTTCTTCAAGTTAAAAAAATATATCAAAAAAATCTCTCATGCTTTTAAAGTCAAGATTAATGAATCCTTCCAAGAATAACAGCAATATCCACAGTTTCCTAAACTGTAGACTCATAGAAGTGTTCAAGAGTACCCAATTTTCCTAAAACCAGTTTTTCCATCTCTGCACTTCCCTTGGAGGCAGCCCACAGCCAGCCCACTTGAAAACTCACCCAAGCTTTGCAGTGCGCACCCACTTCTGTGGCAAGGGCATGTCAGGATGGATGGAGAAGCTGTGCAAGGACCCAGTCCAAAGGAAGTATCAACAGCAGTGAACCTACTTGGAAATGGAGGTACTCCATTGGAGGCTCATGGTTTAGTGAGCACAGAAGTGACGGGTTGAGAACTGAACTTGATCTTCCTGGTCTTTTCCACTACGTTCATGATTCTATGATTCTGTTCTTCCCATTTTACATCTGCTTAGGGTCCCGTAGGGAAGCTGCAGTGAAACCCGAGTTGAACTTCTAACTTTTTAATCTAAAACTGGTAGGCTTAATATTATTCTCTTGGAAACTGTAAATAAACTAAATTTGAGTAGCATTGATTTTTATAGGGAGACCTTCATAAAGTATTGTTAGCAATAACCTTAGCATTTGGAAGAGCAAAGCTGTAAGTCTCAACTATCCAGACTCAACTATCCAGACTCAAATCCAGACAGGAACTCGATAATACAAAATACAATAATTAAAAAAAAGACCCTTTCTCTTCTCCTCTCCAAGGGCACAGACCAAAAGAAAAGAGCAAGAAAGACATGAGACACAAATAGTTTGTGGCAGAAAAGGTTTTACTCTCTCCCCCAAATTTGGAGAGCATGCTATATTTTGCATAGAGATCACGGAGAACAAGTTGGGGGAAAGAGAGTATCAAAATCAAAACAAGTGACAAAGCATCAACAATCCCTTGATGACAGGAGAGTAGTTTTTGTTGGCACGGCTCACGACAGCTGGAGGAGTAATTGCAAAGCTGAGTGAGAATGCCTAGAATATATTTTGCCTTTACATTCTCAGATGAAAGATGCTATCCACAAGCATTTTACTAAAGTTAATTAAATCCACACAGCCCGCTTTGGCAGATCAAGAAGTATTTATCCTTATTTTGTAGAGAAAGGAATTAATCTCTCTGGTACTTTTCACATCAGGTATCTACTCTTTTTACTTATGAAACGCCCCATAGATACACACAGCATCAAAAGCACACATTACCCTTCCCAGTCCAGCAGCTGTCCCCAGCATATAGCCAGGGCAGGACTGATGATGATTCTGTTTTCCCCCTGCCTACTGCCCCAGCAGAAATCTTGACTTCACAAGGAAGCAAACCAGCTCTGGCTGTGCAGATCAGCAGCAGAGGTGAACACAAACACTGCAGACAAGCTTTAAAGCAATACCACCCCTTTATGATTTATTTAAAAAAAAAACAAAACAAAAAAACAGCAACTGTTCTTCCTTTGAGTTTCCTTTATCACAGTGATCCAGCCTTGCCCCTACAGGGCTTCAAGCTGTGAAATTTCTCCCTCACTTCTGCTCTATTCCCTGTGCTACCCAACACTGCTTTACAGCCACCCAGGGACACGTCCCGTGCTCTCGGGCCACTCACCTACACTCAGATCACACGTTTCCAGTTTAAAAGCTCCACAGCAGGGAGGGAAAAGCACGTCCTTGTCACCCCCAGCTCTGCTCTGCTGAAAGAGGAGGAATGCTTCCCGCATCTCCCCCACGCGATGCTCCAATTAGGGACTGGAGCCTCAGCTTTGGCTGAGTTCCTCCTCGCTGAGCCCCAGGCAAGCCCTGTGAATCCAGCAGCAAACAAGTTTCATCCGCCCTCCCTCTAATTACATGTTGTATCAGCACACCAAGTATTTGAAAGTAGCTTTATGCCCAGCCATCAACAGCAACTGCTACCAACCCAGAGGAGCTGCCTGTTCTATATGGCAGTATCCATACCCTGCTCTGCAGCATGAGAAAATAAAACGCTGTTAGTGCCAATGTCATCCAGTGTCCTGAGTGAAAGCAGGGAGAAAGAAAGGCTGGTGAAATATTTATCATAAAGATTCGTGAAGAATTTGAGACACCTGCATTCCTGTCTCCTGCAGAATAGAGCTTAAATCTTAAAAAAAAAAAAAAAAAAAAAAAACAACAACAACCAAAACAGTCACTAGCTAAAGTGACATGGAGAATTTTGTATTCGAGAGAAGGGTCAGTGTTTGGGATCTATAAAGAGAAGCTGGGAACATCTGCAGGGACAGGAAGAATATGCATAAACACACAGTGTGAACTAAAATACACAGTGCAGCAATGCTTGCAATCTTACCATGAGAATATGAATATTTGGAGTTCTTCCCCATCTAAAAATGCCCTTCAGACAGCTGATTATGTAGGTATTTCATATGAAAATGCATCTAATGATGTAAATGGAAAGGGAACCTAAGAATAAGTGGAGCACATCCAAAGACTTTAGACAGCAAAAGGCATAAAATCGACTACTTTTAAAACATTCCATTTCAACATACGCATAGCCTAGGAGAAGATTGGAAATGAGCATAGTGTAAAATATATGGCTTCAAATCTTGTTTTCATTTTAATTTCTTCTTTAACACTCGAAAAGGACCCCTTGTGCCTTACACTGCTGCTCATGCAGCAGCTGCTGAGTGATGCCCATTGACCTCAGGCTGGACAAACGCATGTCCTGCACTTGCTACAGAGACAACTGATGCCTGAGTGAAGCCGAGTCCATCTCAAATCCCTTGGATGTATCAGTTCAGCAGCAATTACCAGTTCACCTATGAGGCTTACTATGTGGTGAGCACATCGAGTTAAAGCATTCTTCAAACTAAAATACCTGTCAGGAAATAGGAGCTTAGGGATACAAGCTGTCCTTCAAACCATCCAGTCTCACTGTCTAGAATATTTTACTCGGATCCAGCATCACTCCAGACACGTTTCCCTGCATGCAGCATGGGAGGTGAGGACTTTTTCAAACTATCCATCACAGCTTTACCTGCTCTCTAACCCCACTTCTCCAGCAACATGGGCCTGCCTGCCTAAAGACATGGAGACCCAGCAGAGGAGACACAAAGCTTCCCCTGGACTCATGGGCTGCCTGAACAATGATCTGGAGGAGCTGCAAGGCATGGTTTGCAGAACCAGGCTGCTATGTAGAACAGCATACTGCGGCCATCCCTGAGAAGTCAGCTTACTGGCTACTGTATGGGGCACTGACAACCTTCTCTCTGCCAATCCAAGGCCAAGGCAGTGCCTAAAACCAAGCAAATCTGAAACCTGACCAAAGAAGCAGACAGCCAGTGGTGCAACGCCAACATTACACGTGCTGTTACCATCTGCCACTGTGAGGAGATGTCAGAAAAGTTCTGGGGTGGAGCCAGCAGATGTTTGCAGCTGTATTTCATTAGCCCTTCTGACCTCCTGCCTTTGTGGGGGCCCCTATGTGCTCACTGCACCCAGCCCTGGCTCTTCCCATGCTGCAGGTTGTTTCCTTTGCCATCCAGCTCACTCCTGCTTCTCCAATCTACTCCCTGAGAATGAAGGTAACACAGGAGTTAAAATAATGCACCTTAACTGCATTTTTAGTGATAGAATCAATGGTGGGATTTTTTTGCTCAAAATTTCACCTATGCCTTTGGCTTCTAGATAAATGAGTAAACACTGTGACATTATTAAATGCATCCATTGCATGCCAAACAAGTCCTGCAGAAATCTATTCATTTGCAGTATACCTCATCTTGTTGACACCTTCCAATCAAGGCACTTCCAGACAAGAACTGCTGCTCTGTTTTAACACACTGCAATGTGATGCAGCTGCACTGACTGTACCTGGCTGCTGTTCTGGGGTCCTTCCAACAAATGCTCATGGTTTTGGAGCTCATTTGGCACATCCACCTCCCCATGAGGACCCTGCAATGCAACATACAGCTGTGCTTGGGCTGACAGTCAGGAGGACAGGAGCCAGCAGGAGGTACCCTTCTACTTTCCTGACACCAGAGTTATTTCCTTCTTTATGATAAGAGACAGAGCCCATTTTCGGCCTTCCCACACATATCCATAGCTGCGTGACTGCCAACTCTTTTATCACTTCCTATTGCCCTTGATTTTCTTAAATTTTGCCCAAGGTTATGTTCAGTAAAGGTTTCTGCCTCAAAATGCTGCACTGAAAACATTATCACAGTCACACCTGGAAACTGCACCAAAACCCTTCTTGAAAACGCCTGTTTTCCGAAGGGCAGCCCAGCTGTGCAGAAGAGCAGCAAATTCTTGTCCGCCTCCCTTTGCAGGTGTATCCTTTAAGTTGAAGGACTTTTTGCCCCTATATGTTATAACATATTTACAGACAGAGGTACTAACCTCTCAGCCTGCCCTTCCCAGCTCCTCTGTTATCTTTTTGCAGCTGCTCAGGGGTGGCTGACAGCTCCTATAGCCAGGAAACGTTTCACACTTCAGAGAAGCAGCAGTTTCTTATAGGCAGACTCTTCCAGATCATCCTTCACTGAGCCTAATGACTCTGGAAAGATCCCTGGGGAGGGAACACTGCTGCCAATGAGCTTCATTAAGTATCCAGCGAGAATGAGCAAAACATTTTTTTTTCATTCTTTTTCCAAGTTGGCTCTAGCACAAAAAACATCACAGAGCATATGCTGCCTAAACAACGTGCCCACAATTCCTGCCCTTTTTTTGAAGCAAGGTGGCTGTAAGCGAACACAACTATTTCCAGGGGAGCAACTTGATTTGGGAAAGCACCATAATACAAAGGCACTGCTTTTCTGATTGCCCCACACATCATTTTTCATGGGGAGGGGGGGAGGTGACCATCCTTGGAGGTGTTCCAGAATCACGGAGAGGTGGCACTGAGGGATGCAGGCGGTGGTGGTGATGGGATGGGTTGGGGGTTGGCCTTGGTGATCTTGGAGGCCTCTTCCAACCTTAATGATTCTATGAGAGACAGCTGAACAACTGCAAATACCTTTCAAACACTAACACTTGAGACTTCACTTAGGATGTGGTTCTGCACTGTAGCTCAGCAGATCTAATGGCATCTTGCTGCAGAAAAGAGATCTCTTCCCCTATTTCCAAAGCCTGTGTCCTCGGTGAGCTGATTTGGGGAGTTAGGCTGGGAAGAATCAGGCACACGTCAGCACAAAAAGATCAGTGGGAGCACAATGCTGGGAGCTGAACCTACCCTTGCAGCATTGGCTTGACAATGTATCAGTTCAGCTACAATGCACAAGTGCACTCTAAATTTAGATAGCTTTCTAACTATAAAGCCGTATCTCACATCCATTATTCCTCTCCCAACACAGGGATGAGCTATTCTATTATAAATGCTTTGATATCACCACAGAGCTCTCTACCCCACAGGAGCAGACATCAATTGTCATTAAAGCGGTTTCCGTTTCTGAACGGCGAAAAAAACGGAGACAAAGCTAATGGTGGTGACGGACAGGTTGCCCAAGGAGGGGAATGATCACAGGTTTAGGAGGAAAGGGAAAAAACCTATAGATGACTTCACCTGGACTCAGGCTGCTGCTCATTAATGCTTCTGAGAGTCACTTGACAGGTGATGACCTACACTGCTCCTGGCTTATTCACTTATCATCCATCTCAGACAGCACCAAATCCCTTCCATGTGCACAGTGTAATGGGAATGCTTGCTCTGAATAAAACAAAGAGGAGAAACAAAAAGAAAAGAAACAACAAAACTGCAGGCCTCAATTTGCCTGAGAAAACCACCAGAAGACTCAGTGATGGCATCATGCACTGGGTTTCACCACTCACTTCCCTCAGTTGCTCTGCATTTTCACCTTCCCTGCAAGAGGAAAGCCTCTCTGAGCACAAACTCTGGGTTGTGTGGGCAGAAGACACGGTTGTTTCCTCCTGTTGATATTTCTATCTACCCCCCGTTGGTCTGGGATTTCTCACAGAGCTTTTAAAAAGCTTTTCCCATTCAGGATTTGCTCCACTTTAAGTTTCTGGAGCGTGTGAACTCTGTGTTCAAGGCAGACACAGACATCCTTCTATTTCAGATATTCTGCTTCAGCAGCTAGCAGCCAACTTCTGTCCCAGTTTTTTTTCCTAACTACAGTTTGGAGAAAAAAAAAAAAAAAAAAAAAAAGCAGCCATAAACCCTTCTTTATATATACAAGGATTTCTTACTGTACCGAAATAAAATCCAATCAGACAGTAATACATCAGTGCTATCTACCAGGGCTGGCAAGGGTGAAGTTACTCTGTTCCCACACATCCTAATCTGCTAGTGTCACTTACAAAATAAAACTACTACTAATAATAAATAAAAGCTCCTCTGTCAAAAGGTTAAGGGCTGAATACACAACTTGCTGAGAAAGAACAAAATCCGACTTTGACCAGAATTACTGAACCATCCCATTTCAGGATGAATATTTTGTCAATTTATAGAATCATTCGGGTTGGAAAAGACCTCTAAGATCACTGAGTCCAACCCCAGCCCACCCCACCATGCCCACTGCCCACACCCTCAGTGGCCACATCTCCACGGTTCTGGAACACCTCCAGGGACGGTGACCCCACCACCTCCCTGGGCAGCTGTGCCACTGCATCATCACCCTTTCAGAGCAGAAATGTTTCCTAACATCCAACCTGAACCTGCCCTGGTACAACCTGAGGCAAACATCTTTCATCTTTTCACTGCTACCCAGGAGCAGAGGCCAACCCCCACCTCACCACAACCTCCTTTCAGGGAGATGCAGGGAGTGCTGAGGTCTCCCCTGAGCTCCTCTGCTTCACTGACCCATCCCAGTGCCCTCAGCCATTCCCCGTAACATTTATGCTCCAGACCCATTACGGCTTCATTACCCTTCTCTGGACACACTCCAGGACCTCAATGTCTTTCTTGTAGTGAGGGGCCCAAACTGAGCACAGTACTCAACGCGAGTCCCACAGTGCATAGTACAGATGAGCTATCACCATTCCTACAGGCTACACTGCTTCTGATACAAATTCCCTCCTGCTCCATCATGCAAAAGATCAAGAACTGTGTTTACAGCCCCACAGCCAGCAGCAGACCTGATGAAGCACCTCACTCTGCATCTCAAAGGTAGAAGCATATAGCAACAGAGACACACTTCAATAGCAAACCCAAGAGTATCGGTATAAATTAGTTCCCCGGAGACCTAAGGCAGGCTTCCTTTCCCTCTCAAAGGCATCAGCTCTGCAATGTCTCACAGTGAGGGCTTTAGGCAGAATTAAAAGGACACTAAATCTGTCTACGGGAAAGAGAGCAGCTGGATCAGCACAAGATGAAACAGAGGATTCAGGACGAATGGGAAGAAGTGTGTTTTCCCCTCCTTAGGGGCAGTTTCAATGCAGCAGTGCATTCATCTTCCACTTCTCCCAACTTAAAACTCTATTCTGAAAGTGCTCTTTTAAGACTTGAAGTACACCTGTAAGAGCTGCATCATCCAGAGCAGCAGCCACAGCTGGACATTTGCACAGAGGCTTGAGGCACTGCGCAATGCTGCTGAACCCATTCCAGGTCAGCCACCCACACCCTGACTCTTGTCAGAAGTGGAAATACTAACAGGCAGGGTCATAACCTGGCTCTTCAGTGATGATTATTAAAGATTCATGTTTCCAGGTAATTTTTCCTGCAGGACTGTCTAAAAGAGGTCCAGGCTGAAGCTTGCACATAGAAGCAGAAATGAAACTTCCGCCCAGTAATCTAAAGGAAGGCAACAAGAAGGGCACAGACTCCTTAGCAGAGTCTGGCTACCATTATTCAGGCAGCTGCTACCCAGTTCTTTCCCATAATGGAACACAGAATATCTGAACTTGGAAAGCAGCCATAAGTATAATCAAGTCCAGTGATAGTGCCATGACTTAGGGGAGGTTTAGGTTGGATATTAGGAGGAAGTTTTTCACCCAGAGGGTGGTGAGGCACTGGACCAGGTTGCCCAAGGAGGCTGTGATGCCCCATCCCTGCAGGCATTCAAGGCCAGGCTGGATGTGGCTCTGGGCAGCCTGGTCTGCTGGTTGGTGACCCTGCACATAGCAGGGGGTTGGAACTGGATGAGCATTGTGCTCCTTTTCAACCCAGGCCATTTTACGATTCTATGATTCGCAGGACAAAACCATTTCCAGAAGTGAAAAAATTTAATTACCTTATCTTTTTATAAGATAACAACATTGATTCCCACTCTTCTTCCTTTGATTTACAACAGGAGGAAGAAGGAGCATGAAGAAGGGAGGAACAAGCTGTTTAAACAACAACAGCTGTTACATCAATGCCGGCATAAAGGAGACACAAGCATCCTGTTCTTGTCAGGGCTGTCGCTGTTTAAGTAAGACTCTGCCTTTTGAAGAAGACTTTATAACCTCAAACACACACGTTCAGCTTTATTTTCTTCCTAATCAGAAGTCAATTATCCCGCTGAGTAATGACAGAACAATTCCACAAAGTAAATCCTTTTCATATTGAGGCCTTCTGTGATCAAACTGCACTGGAAGCATCCTCAATCACACAAAAGGAAGAGGATTTCACTCGTGCTTCCCTTATCAATCCTAGGCGCCCCTCTTCAAACTTCCCAGCAAACCTGCAGCGTAGCAATGGCTCCAGCTGACAGCATGAGATGATGTACTTTTATCCAAACTGAAACTTTACTACTCAATCTTTTATCAAGTCTGAGGCTATTCAGAAAGTGTTTACCTCCAGCTGTCTATAGATTTTACTCACAGAAGCAAATTAGCGCTTCTGGCAAACATTATTTAACTTGTTCCCCGCCTCGCAGTCGTTACTATAGTAATGTGAGACTCCTGGAGAGCTCCTTTAATACTTTTTTAACCACTTTGAAATAGCTTTGTTATTAAATAACCACTGGAACATCTTTCTATCACAGGCAAGGTATCATCTGTTTTCAGGTTTTGTACTTTCAAGTATTCTTGTTAACAGTCTGCAACACCACTCCAGTCCCAGGTGCCAAAGTCCAGACATACAGAAATTACTTCCAATCAGCCTTGGAGACATGAGTAATATTGCAATCAGGAGGCACTGAGGAAAGCCAAAGAGCCATACGTCAGTGCTACAGTACCTGGGGTGCTTGATGGAAGACAACAGAGCAAAGCAAAGCAACCATCTGACTACGAGGAGGACCTCTGCTGGGTCAGGTCTTTGGCCTCCATCCAGCATTCAAGATCATCTATTATCCATATGCAACATCCTTCTGGCAACATCTGGAGGCAATCTGGACTGATTCACCTGGTCAGGATGCAGGTTAGAGCCAAGCTATTCTTCAGTTTGCAGGGAAAGCCTCATGTCATCCTACAGTTATCTATGCTTATGCACTCCAGCTCTTCTCTACGAGACACAAGTCCTGAATGATATCTCTGTATATTCTGTATATTTCTCCTTTTTAGGATGGAGGCATAAGAGGAGCAGAAGAAACTGTTCTACAGCTTGTCCCTGTACCAGAGACAGCATGGCAAATATGGCTGGCAAACCTGCTCAGACACTGTCCCAGGAGCAGCTCAGCAATGAGCCCAGGAAAGAGCTTGGAGAAGATCAGCTGAACTTTGTGATTTAGTACTGAAGGAAAAAAAAAACAAAAACAAAAAAAACAACAACACCAAGAGGATAGGAAGGATGGAGAACTGCAAATCTGCATACATTTTAGCCTCACTTGAGCTCTCTCCTCTTACTGACTGTGGAATTCAATGAGAAATGTAAGCAGAAAAGAAATAAACACACAAACAGTGACTTATTCTACCTAAGTACAAACCAATTCCTTCAGGGGAAGGGAGAGGAAGGGACTGATATTACAGGCTTAGCAAGCAGGAGCACTTCAGCACATACAGCTGGCTTTGTCACTGTGTCACAAAGGCTCCCTGTTACCACTCCACCATTACAGCATTGTCCCATGCAGCCTCAAGCCCAAAGTTCAATGGCTGTATTAAATGAAGAAGTAATTGGGCGATGGCGTAAGTTGGCTTCTTGGAGCTCCCCATTCAGAGCAGGGATCCCAGCAAGGGCACCAAACCATTCCTTGCTCCAAGCAAAATGAAGACTAAAACTATGTGCAGTGTCTCCACCACAAGCTGTTTTCCCGTGCAAAGCAGAAGTGCAACACTTAAGTCAGCATTTTACAAGCCCTTTCCATGCTGGCCATATTATTCAGTCAGTGGAATACAAGGACAAATAAACAGAGAGTGTTCCAGCACTGTTCAGGAAGAGCTGATCCCTTGTAGAGATTGACATCTGGCACATTTGCACCCTGTAAGGACAGCCTAGCCAAAAATAACATCAAATCCTACAAGAGAAACACTTATTTGGCTCTTTGGATCTTAACCACATTAAAAATTACTCTCAATTTACTATCTCACTAAACTATACCTGAAATTGTCACTGTAGGCTGCCTGAATGCTGCTAAGCTAAATGCATACAATTTCACACATGCATTTGTTAAAAGAACAGTGAGAAAGAACTGTATTACACAAGAAGAGCCCTGATCATCCCATGGCTTCTGCATGCATCTCTCCTGCTCCTCATGCCATGCACATCCCCTGTCCAAGGGAAATCCACTTCTTGGATGCCCTGGGACATGGAGATTCGCACTGAATACAGGCAAACATTTCTCTAGATAGGTCACACAGCTGTGACTCAGTGCCGAGGAAGAAAACTGTGACTTGAGAACCTGACTTCTCAACCTGACCGCAGGGCAGGACCTCAACCACACTCGCCGGAGCTGTGATTCACCTTAGAGTAGCACAAAAGCCATGTATGTGAGTCAGGGCTGAAATACAAAACCACAGAGCTGGCTCAGCCCCTGGCACGTCAGTATGCAGACCATCACTGCAGACCTGGGGCTGCAACGCTAAGATTTTAATTGTGTTGTATTTCAGTTCTACTTTTGGGAAGCACAGCGCTAATAAAATAAACAGTACTTATGCAAAGCACAGGGGATGGAGGAGCACGTCTCTTCCTGGCAGAATCAGTACCTGTTTGATGACACAGTTCTATGTTTATCCAGATAAGAACTGTTCTCTTTTCTGATACAAATTTCCCCTCTTAACCAATGGAGGGTGGGAGAAGCTTTAACATCTGAAGCACTCTGTGTCCCTGTTTAGAAGAGGCAGTGCAGGCTAACAGCCATTTAGTTTCCTGAAATTGCTGCAGGATACAAAGATATGTCACATATCCGGGCTGACAGCTTCAGCACAAAGGCCCACAATATCTGCCAGGGCTCTTTGTTAAATACTATATTGTCCTAGTGACTCAGTGCACTGGAATGCATCACGTTTATTCATAGCTTTTCTGATAGTCTTTAGATTAGGCACAAATTTCTGCCTTTTAGAAAAAAAAGATATCTATGGCTTATTATTATGTGGAGCACACAGAATTCCTGGCCTCTTTTCCAGGGTGATGAACACAGCACTGAAACAAAAGGCCTGGCCCCCAAACCAAATGGCTCTTTCAAGCTTCTAACAAGTAAGGTTCCAAAAACATTCAAGAGAGGAAAACCCAGATGTGCACCACAACCAGAAGTTCTCGTCAGAAGGAGAGGGCAGAAGAGCAGTGAAGACGGTCAAAGTCACTGAACGTCTGTAATGAAAATAGCTGAATCAGCTTTCAATCAGCTTTCCATCTTTCAGTCTGGAATACTAGTGTGCAATACCAAACCACCCTCACTTTGTGCTCTTAAGTGCTGTTGTGAGCAGACAGAGGGCAAACATAACCACAGTGAGCCCAGTGCTTGCATAGGAAGCATCAACCACATCCATTTACAGCAAGGGCCTGCAATACTGCCTCCCCAACATGTAGCTTTCCTGCCAAGTCACGAAGCCTCAGGTGATGCTTGAAGAAAAGCTTCCTAATATTCCAACCCCAGCCCAGTTATATAGACATTTAGTGCACAGTCTTGAGAAACAATGACTTGTTAAGGACTTCTTTGAAACAGTTCTTTTGCCATTCTGATCGATGGCAATCAAAGACAGAGCCTGTTTCCAACATCTCATCTGTTCCATCCCTCTGCCATTTCCTACTGATCTGAATTCATATACGCAGACTTCTTGCTTCAATCACAATCTTCTGCCCTACAAAGGGACTCCAGGCCTCAAATCCTTGTCTCCTACTTCTTCATCAGGCTTACAAAAGCATACCTGGTTCTGAAGGTCAGTGCTGAGCCTGCCATACACAGCATCGGCTGAAATAAGTGTTCTGCAGGCCAAATTATGCCCTTGGGGAAGCCTAGGCAGCCCTGTGGCCTTCTGCAGATTGCACAGCTGTCAGGCTACAACTTACAGAACTCTCCTTAAGATACGCGAGGAGAAAGAGAATTCAATGATATTGACTTATTTTAGCTCCTGGAGTCAGCGGATCTGACTCTAAACACACTTGGGATTAGATCTGTCGATTATGACCATGGGGCAGCACTGTCCAATAGCAGCATCACTTGTTCTTCCCACGACCTCTCTGCTACTTTCAGTTTTAGCATTCCTCACGGCGTTTGTTGCAGCAGCCACTGTGCCAGCTGAGAAGGGAGTCCCCACTGTGTTTGGCACGTTACAAAAGGTGCCAAAGGTAGAAAGACCGTCCTGAATTCAGAAGCAAACAGCTAAATGAATGGTGCATAAGGTAGGAACAGATCATCCGAACCAAGGACATCAGACATGTCTCACGACACTTGCCAGAGGTGAGAAGATAAGAAGCCACACATAAGAAAGCTTCTTTTTCCCCTTCTTGCACAGAAGCACAAGCATTATCTGCCCTGCCCAGGATGTTTTTAAACCACCAACCTACTAACACATTCCAGTTTCCAGGGGCACAAGGATTTCCCCTTGTCCTTTGTTTATGAACACCTTCAGTTCTAAAATTCACCATCCCATCCTTAGGAGAGCAGCCTGCTAGGGTCATTAGAATGAAATTAATTGTGCAGTGGTCTCAGCCATCACAGCTCCCACTCTCACCTGCTGTGTCTGCGCCTGCATTTTACATCCAAAAGCTGAGAGTCAGCTTGCAGATGCCTACAGTAGGCAGTTAACTATTTCAGCCTGGCTGTGCACCAGACGGGCCAACATGTTCCACTTAACCAGTATGTATTAACTGAAGTCCCTCACAGTAACAAGTTAAACAATACTTGTAGACACCTCATAAAGCATAGGCTTGTTATTACAGCCCATTAGTGCGCATGCAAGATATTTTAATGTGTAAAAAGTCCCCATGAAATAAGAATTTTCTCCTTTACTTTCAGGAAAAAAAAAGCCATCCTTGCCACGTACTAGGCAGTGATTTCCAGTTCTTTCTTCATACCCTTTCCATCCCATAAGTCAAGTCAAGCCTCATTTAACTGACTTCACAGCATGCCTCTAAGAGAACCCCTGCATTTGAGCAGGTTGCTCATCCTCTCTCATCGAGTTCAGCAAGGCTGGAACAGAGCAGGTGAACTCTTGCTCTCCTGACCCCAGGGCCTCTTCTGCTCGGCAGCACAGGAAACCACACATGACACATTATTAAATTATGTGGCAACGCCTTCAGCATAGATTTCCCACAGCCTCCAACAGGTACAAGGCACAACTGTATTGGTTCTTTGTTCTGCACACCACTGGAAGTGGGGTACAGGCAGAATATAGCACTTTGGATAAAAGGAGCTAGAACCATCAGCTTCAATTTCTCTCAAAACAAAAGTTAAGCCAAAGGAGTTTGTATTTCTATGGCAGTGTTGTCCAAATAAGCAGAGTTAATGCTCCTCTCCAGTGAAGTCAACCTGAAGACACGACGCAATGTCACAACAGCAGGCATTACAGAAAGTCCCATCCTAGAAATGTAAGGTACTTACTGGAAAAGGTGATCAAATAGAATCTGTCTCTCCTCTGTAGCCAGCTGTCCACTCATTCACCTGGATCTTATGAGAGAGAAAAAAAGGCTGTAAGTATAGGCAAAGTGACAGATCCAAGAAGCAGGCCAGCTGAGGAAAGCTGGGCAGATCCTCCACAACACTGAGCTTGAGAACTAAGAATGCTGGCAAAGCTCAGAGCACTGCTGCAGTGCCTGAAATCAGCTCTGGACTGCTTGCCTCCAGAGGCTCTCAGCAAGGCCTGACCTGATCCAAGTGTAAAGCAAGATATTTATGTAAGAGAATAGCACCAATAGCTACAAAAATCGGCTGCTACAGAGAACCATGTCTGTTTGTGACACACAGTGACCACCAAAAGCACCATGACACATGTGCTCTGCCTATTACAGGGGAAACAAGAACTCCCTTAGCAAGATGCAGCCCAGAAGGAACCTAAGGGCTGTGATCCAGCAAACACTGAGGAGTGCCTTTAACAGACACACTGGTTCAACAAACTGTACCCCTGTAATAAGGGGCCACTCATCTTCTGCTTAACCCCATTGTGATCAAGCAAAAGATTACCCAACGGAGTGGAGTTATGATGCAAAGAGAAGTAAAACACATCACTAGCCATACATGTTAATGTGCATCACACACAGACCAACTGTGCTTCAGAGAGACATTAAATCCACACTCAATTAACAGAGACCCCTCTTAAGATGGGCATTAAATAATTCCCTACTATGCACGGAGATAACTGGCCACTTCACAGAAATGGAACAGGAACCTCCTCATCTCCCTGCCAATAAAATCTCCATTCAGACTTGCCCTTAAAACAACAAGGGGTCAGTGAGGAGGGATGAGGGGCAGGAGAGTCACTACTGCTGCACTATTGTGTGCTTATATTAAAGACTCCTCATCAGAAAATTACTCGAAATGGATGTTGTTCATGTTTATCAATAACAGAGCTAATGGTTTTTATGTAAATGCCATTACTCTCAGTCAGATCTGCACAGGACTCAGCCCCATCTCGTCTCGTGAGCGACACCGCTTCAGGCAGCCAATCTAAATGCAAATTATAATCAAATGGCAAAACCAGGAGTTCTCTGGATGAGACCAAAAACTTAAAATTAAAGACAAGGCGTACTTATTTTGAGAGAGCATCCCTCCTTGTCGTAAACACAGAACACCTGCTGGGCTCACATTGCTTCTTCAACCCCAACATACAGAAAAATTCAAGCCTAACTTGATTCTCCTTTGCAGCCCTCCTATTTACCTACAGAGCAAAGAGCACCATTTGCAGGGGATGTGACTCTCCTTGGCGCAGAGCTGGAAGAAGAAGGTGGTGCTGTGGGATGGGTTTTCGGAGGCAGAGATTTAGAGCTGCTGCCAGCACGAGAAGCGCCTCTCTCATGGCATAAAAGCTTTTCAGAAGAGCACTTAAATCACAACCCCCACCTGGAGGATATGTCAAACGGAGCGCTTTGTCGGCACTGATTACAATAAAGCACTAATGACAAATTTGGTAATAAATAACATTAAAAATGGCACTGTTTATTAAGCAGAACGCACAGAAGAGAAACTAATGATTAAAACAAAGGCCAGAAATCTAACAACATAACTACTGCACAGGTCTGTGAGACAGCCCAGAGGGGACTGGCTTCCTGGCAGCAGAACACCAAAGCTCCCACTCCCCAGAGGTGGACACGTCCTCAGGGGGACGCAGCCAATTAGCGATGGCTGCTGACGTGCTCGTTACACGGCCTCAGTGTTTTGTATGGTTTGGAAGAGCAGAACACGGGAATATTCATAGAGCAGAACTTGGCTAATTAACGTTAATGACTTAGAGACCTCTTCTGCAAACAGCTGGATTTTGTGGATCAGGCGGCGAGCGGACACACAGTGCTGGGGAGCAGAGAGAGAATGCAGCTCAGCGGGCACCTGGCTGCTGCTTCAGTACTGCAGTTAATGATTTATCCTTGGGCCTCCATGTCCACGAACGAATGAACGCACAGCCTGTAAATAAAGCACCTCAGCCTGTGCACACAGCCCAGCTACATCTGACTGCTGGGGTTTGACTGCCTGTCAAAAGAGGTATTAAACTCAAAACCACAGCCCTGCTTGCCTTCCCCCAGAAGCTTCTCATGAGGACTGGCATCTCTGAAGTCTCAGTCAACTCCTCTTCTTTTTCCACAGCTGCTTTGACATAGCTTGTGGTTAAACAATTACTCACAGACCCATTGTTTTCTGCACTAAAATAAGATACAGACTTTCAGTCCTTCATCACAGCACAGAGCTGTAAAGGCTCCTTCCTCCTCTTCCTTCAAAGCCATGGCGAAGCAGCACAGCTACACAATCTATCTTTGGCAAAAAGAGCCCCAACTTACAGCTTGTTACCACATCAAGGCCCACCTGGAATCAGCACAGAATTGAGTTAGAAAGAACACATAAAAGCCACCTGCTCCCACTCCCTGCAATGAGAAGGAACAGCTCAGAGCCCATCCAGCCTGACCTTGGCTGTCTGAAGAGGACAAGACACCCACCACCTCTCTAGGCAACCTGTGCCAGTGCCTCACTACCCTTATTGTAAAGATCTTCTTCCTTAAGTCCAACCTAAATCTCCTCTATTGTAGTTTGAAACCATTTCCCCTTGCCCTATCACAACACATCCTGGTAAAGAATCTGTCCCTTCCTTTCTTACAGCTCCCTTTTAAGTACTGAAAGGCCACTCTCAGGTATCTCTGCAGCCTTCTCTTCTCCAGGCTGCACAGCCCCAGCTCTCTCAGCCTCTCTTCCTATGAGAGGTGTCCCATTCCATGGATCATTTTTGTGGCCCTTCTCTGGATACGTTCCAACAGGTCTGTGTCTCTCCTGTACTGAGGACTCCACATCTGGATGCAGTGCTCCAGGTGAGGCATCACCAGAACAGTACAGAAGGGCAGGATCCCCCCTTTATCCTGCTGGCCACACTGCTTTGGATGCAGCCCAGGTACAGTTGGCATTCTGGACAGCAAGGCTACAGTGCTGGCTCACGTTCAGCTGCCATCCATCATTACCCCCAGGTCCTTTTCGACAGGGCTGTGCTCTATCCTTACATCCCCAGCTTGTATTGATAGCAGGGGCTGCTGTGACTTCAGGTGCAGACTGCCTCAGGAGGCGGTCGCACGCCTACTGTGAGCTGTGGGGAAAGAGGAAAAAATAGGAAAAAAAATAAAAAGGGAAGGAGCCCTTCTAAAACAAGTGCTTCTCTTCCCCTATTCACACACCTCAGTGCTGCAGATCACAGCCCAACCCTGCAACAGATGTCCTGCTGAAAGCAGCAGCACTGCGAAGCAAACAGGCGTTCAGGCACGGCGACTCAGGGAATGCTGCTCCAGGAACGTGGTGCATCGGGGACGGTGCTGCTCAGCCACCCGAGATTTCACGCACAGTCACCACCATAATCTGATTTCACAGGCGTCTCCTGACTTCAGCTGTCAAACCACAACCGCGGCCCATTTGCTGCAGCAGCAGCGCGCTCGAAAACCAGAGCTGTTCCTGGAGCAGAGCCATTTCCTCCCAGAAATTAAAGGTTCAAAAATCAGAGAATCTTACCCCAACCCACGGACTCGCTGCTTCCCTTTGCGAGAGTTCAGGTTTACGCACACCAAAAGGGTCGGAGCAGCAGAGGCTTTTCTTGCTGCCTTTTGTGCGAGGCTTCACGCTAGGATGAATGGGTGGAAATGCAAAGCAGAAGTTTGCACAAAGAGAAAGCAGTGTGTGAGGTGGTTTCTTCTGAAAAAGAGAAGGAGCAGGAATGACTTACTGCCTCATTTAAGAGCCCCAGCCTGCATTTTTATTAGATATATTTAGATGTCAGTGGTTAAAAAAAACAAAAATAAAAAAAAAAAAAAGAGGGGGGAGCACCCATATTCTTCAGGTATGGGCCTGGATAAGTCACACAGCTACAAACTAAACCACAGCAGACGCACCAAACACAAGTGTGGAATGTTAATGGTGCACACGGGGACTCAGAAAATCACCATCAATCTGCACAAAGGTGAAAAGACTGCTGCTGCAGGACCCTGCCTTTTCCCCGTGTTCTCACACAGCAAATGCCTGTTCGTGCCACAGCCCACAGTTACCCCAGTGTTCCTCTTTGTGTTTTCTTACCTCATTACGGCTTGTAAGCTGCTCAATGCAATGAAAAGGCAAGTCAGTGGAAAATTTACTATCTCGGTGGTAAAACTGAGCCCATGCCCCAGCTGACAGCCTTCCCACCACCACCTCCTATAGCACTGCATGATGCCATGCACCTCCTGCTGTGGCCTCCATCCTGTAAGCAACCTGCAGCTCCAAAGAAAGGCTTAATTCATAAAACATCCCGAGTTGGAAGGGGCCCATAAGGATCACCATATCCAATTCCTAGTTCAAAACACATTCCTATGTACATATCCCATACGTGTATATGTCCATGCATACAGGTATATATATTCTGGCCTGCACAGTGCACAACTTGCTAATAATGTAAATGATATCTCCCCAGCTTAAAGGGGATGATAAGTTATGGCTGTACACTGGCACTGAACAAAGCAAGGCGGCACGCCCAGAGCCAGCATGCCTCACAACCACTAAACACACATTTCTGTGCTCTACGTGGGCAGCAACTGCTGTCCAGAACGTTTTAACAGCAGAAACCACATTGCTTGATGCGGGAGGAAAAAAATAAACCAAACCCAAATACGTTCTTCCTCCTCTTCAAAGCCAGAGCATAAGAAACAAGCAATGTAATTATTCCCACACAAGGGGAAGGAAAATAAACCTAAAGAACACACACCCGAGGAAAGAAACAAGTCTCAAAAAAAAGCATTTTCAAAATAGTTCAAGGGCTTCTGTGCAGGGCCATAGCCTTACAGCAGGAGTCAGGAAGAGCAAAAACTACAGAGAACAGACTTCAGGGCTGCTGCACCCCGCAGAGCCCCCAGCACAGACTCTCCTGCATGCAGCATCATTCCCTGCCTCCTCCCCTGCTCAGCAGAACTCCCAGCCCAGCATCCAGCAGTGAGGAGGCCAGCTGTGAAAGGTGCTGGCTCTGTGTCTGTCCCCTACTGGGACCCACAGTGCCTGCCTTGGGCAGCAGCCAGAGGCCAGCACCGAGTCGGCAGGAGTGGGGGCCCTAAGTGCTGCGCGTCCTTCGGTGCCCACGGGGCACAGGATTTTCCTTCTGGAGCAGCCTCAAAGCCAAAGGCATCAGTTGCAGCTGTCCCATCACCTGCCTGGAGACAGCCAGCCACCAGCGGCGTGCCAAAAGGAGGCTTTCACTGCACCTGTCCCAGCATCAGGGCTCCCCAGCAAATCCTCCAAATCCTCCAAGGCTGCAGCAAACAAACCTTTGGCAGGACAGAAGCAAGCTCTCGCCCCGATGTGTTTCCTCCAGGGAGCAGAAGCAGAAGACTCAGACACAATCACTCTCTGCTGACAAGTAAAAGCACTTCAAGGAAGGCTTCTTTCCCCTCCCTTCACTTTGTTTTAAATGGCTGAAGAATTTCCTCTGAATGCTCCCAATTGCAGCTCACGCGGAGTTATTTTTGAAAGCAGAGAACCAGATTTCTGAGAGTCTGAATGAGGAAATGCAAAGCTTTTATTAAGCAATAATAGCCCAGACAATGGTCACGATTTCCCAAGGGTCTGAACACCACAGCTGACAATAAGCTTGATTCCTATACAAAACCCACCCTTGCAGGCTGGGAGGATTTGCTTTGTATGGTCTCAGCTCAAGTTAGAGAGTTAAAACATTTGCAGTGCGATTTCCTCCAGTAACATCTGACCAGAGATACAAAAATCACTGGGAAAAGCCCTTCATGTTGTCCCCTTCAAGTCCCCCCCTACAAGTCCCTTTCCAAGCTTGCAACAAAGACATTTCCCCATCCAGTTGGATCATTCCTGTCTGGGCAAACTGGTCCATCTTTCCAGGATCAGGAGAGTGGGGGAAAAAACCCTCCAACTTCTTCACTGTATCACTGTACCATGATTCTCCTTGTAATGGGAAGAAATGGGTCACAAAGCCCCACCTGCCACCATACGGCACAACTGGATCCGGCGATCACATCACCTCGTTGTTCTTTCAAAAGGGAGGAAGCTGCAGCTCAGAGGAGCTCACACAGCCTCTCCAGCTTCCCATTCTGGCCTTGTGCATGCCACTTCTCATTCACTGAGATGTGGCTGGCCATGAACAATTACTGCTGCATGTGAACGAGCTTGATCTGGCTCTCTGTAGCTGGCAAAAGAAGCAGGCACTTCTAGGGCACATAAAACTTGATTGGTTCAAGATGTCTACTTAGGACAAGATGAATTGTCCCGCACAAACGGCTGCTTTTCTCCACTGACTATAAAGCAGACCTCAGGGAAAGAAAAGAAACAGCTTAGCTACACACAGCTACATCTGTACAAAAGACGTAAATGCCTCCCATTCAAACGCTGTCCTCATCTTAAACAGTAAAGAAACTAATACCCTAAGTTCATTAGCTCTGCAAACCAAGCCGAGCCTACAGGAGGTTCCTACTCCACCATCATTTCCCTCCCTCCTCTCCCTTGTCGCAATAAAAGTGTGGTGTACCTGCACAGCATATCACGGTTACATTTAAGCTTTTCTGTCAGGCAAGTTGGTTTCAACCCAATCGTTTACCAATCAAACTGACCACACAGCCAGGATAGAGACCTGCCTGCATATACAGGAGCCAACACTTGAAAACGGTTTCAAGTTTTTCCTGCGGCTTTGTGAGGGAGAGAAAGGAAAGGTGTTTACAGGAGGTAATTAAAAAAAAAAAACAACAAAACAGGATGAGAGAGAGCAGTACTGTATGTCTTAATTTTACAGGCAGGGTTGAAAAGGGAGGGGATGAAGTGCTTGTTTTGTATTTCTTACCATTAAATTCAAGGCCTCTTGACCCAGAGAAATCCCTCAAGTTGGCCTGAAACACTGCTAAAAAATTATTCATCATCTGCTTGTCTGTAAATGGCCATCCACATTACAGATGCAAACCAACGAGTGCTCTGTCCAGAAGAGCACGCAGAAACGCAGGATGCGTTCAGAAAAGGGATGCACTCAAATTAAGGATGCTAAACACACCCAGATACTGCCATTCAGAGACTCCACATAAGCACTTTTTGTGCAGCAACATCTGTAAATCAAAGCACATTGTTTCCCACCCTCATAATAAAGAGATTTGCTAGATTATCTAGAGATCTGTCTGATGGTGGCAGACAAAGCTGCTGAACATCATGCAGCTGCCTGAAATGGGCACTGAGGCAGAGAGCTCACTCATGATGCTGAACGATGAATGTGGCCCCTTCAGTGATCACCTCTAATTACCAAAACTCTGCGTGCAGCGAGGAAAGAGCACATCACAGTGAGAGGAGTGGCCATGGGTGACAAATGTGTGCCAGCAGCCACTGCCTGGCAGATGAACGAGTCCCCATCTACTAAAGTGAGGATCGCAGGCTGACAGCAGGCAGCAAGTACTTCATCACATTCCATGAGAAGCCAGGAAGACTTGAATATTGCTAGCACAGACTGCAAGGCTTGAAATGCAGCCTTAATAACAAACAGCTCCAGTTAATCCATATTCACAACGCCTATCTCCAAAATGCTCCTCAGCCATTTAACTGTTGCTTCAAGTCATAGAATCATAGAATGGCCTGGGTTGAAAAGGCCCACAATGCTCATCCAGTTCCAACCCCCTGCTATGTGCAGGTCTCCAACCAGCAGACCAGGCTGCCCAGAGCCACATCCAGCCTGGCCTTGAATGCCTCCAGGGATGGGGCATCCACAGCCTCCTTGGGCAACCTGGTCCAGTGCCTCAGCACCCTCTGGCTAAAAAGCTTCCTCCTAAGATCTCATCTAAACCTCCTTAAGTCATGGCATTATTGCTGGACTTGATGGGCGCTTTCCAAGTTCAGATATTCTGTGTTCCATTATGAAAAAGAACTGGGTAGCAGCTGCCTGAATAACACTAGCCAGACATCAGGACTGTGTATCACTGGGCCAACTAAATGCCCCACACTATGTAGGGTCCCTCCAGCAGGCAACAGCCAAACACCTTTGAAAACATTTGAAAGGTTCCTGGCAGCCCTGCAGCCATTTGCCAACAGATACTTCACCTTCCTGTTTGAGAGAAGGCAGATCCCAGCCCGTCTCATGGCCAAGAAGTATCATCTTTGCTATCTTTTCGAGTTGTGTTATACAGTAAGTAATACACTCCAATACATGCAGGAGCAAAAATGCCCTTCAGCATTAATAGCAAGTCTAGATTACTATAATGTTAATAGAAATAAGATCATAGAGATTTTGTTACATGACTCTGCAAATTACTTAAATCAAGGGGGAAAAAAAAAAAAAACCAACACACCAAGATTAAATTAAGACTTCTTTCCTTCTTTGTCCTTCATGCCTGCCTCAGTACACACAGTAAAATTAAAAACAGCTGTGAACTTTCAGATGCAGTACAGCAGCTCTGCATTGGCCTATGGAGGATCCAAGCCCATATCTCAAGAGCATGAGCCAAGGAGAGCTTATTTTAGGATGAGAGGTAATGGCCTTAAGTTGTTCCAGGGGCAGGATATTAGCAACAATTTCTTCTCCAAAAGAGCAGTGATGCAGTGGCACAGCTGCCCTGGGAGGTGGTGGGGTCACCAAACCTGGAGGTGTTCCAGAGCCGTGGGGATGTGGCACTGAGGGATGTGGGCAGTGGGCATGGTGGGGTGGGCTGGGGTTGGACTGAATGGAGTTGGAGATCTTACCCAACCTTAATGATTCCGTGATTCTATTTCACTCCCTTTAAAAAGTCACAGCTTTCAAATAGAGTGGCGACTGACCATTTTGGAAAGATTCAGGATTGCATTGTACTGAGCCATCTAGGGCCTTTACAGTAATTTGACAAACATTTTAGCATAGAACACATTTGCTGCATTATGTTTGCTCTCTGGACTACAAAGGACCAATTGTAGGCATAAATCTTCCCTAATGCTGGAAGCCACAACTAGACGTTACCACCTGGAACAAAACTGCATTGAAAAGCTGCAGGGTTCAAAGAGAAGAGGGAGAAATAACCAAACATGCAGCAGCTCATCATTTTATACAAGGTTAAGGTCGGAAAAGGCCTGTATGATCATCTAGTTCAACATCCACCTACCACCAATACGTAACCATGTCCCTAAGTACTACATCTCCATGTTTCTTGAACACCACCAGGGATCAGGGACTTCACCACCTTCTTAGCAGCCTGTTCCAATGCCTGACTGCTCTTTTGGAGAAGTTGTTCCTAATACCCAATCTGAACCTCCCCCCGATGCAATTTGAGGCCATTCCTGAGCCTCCTCTTCTCCATATTGAACCATCCCAGTTCCCTCAGGCTCTCCCCATAACATCTGTGCTCCAGACCCTTCACAGCTCTATTGCCCTTCTCTGGACACCGAAGATGCCACACTATCTTTCTTGTAGTGAGGAGCTCAGCACTGAACACAATACTCGAGGTGAGGCCCCTCCAGAGCTGAGTACAGGGGATGATCACCTCCTTCCTCCTGCTGGCTGCACTACTTCTGACACAAGTCAGGATTCCATTGGCCTCCTTGTCTACCTGGGCACACTGGTGGCTCGTGTCCAGCTTAGCATCAACCAACACCCTCAGACCTTGTTTCTCCCTGCAGCTTTCCAGCCACTATGCCCCCAGCCTGTAGCATTACACGTGGTTGTTGTGACCAAAGTGCAGGACCTGGCATTTGGCCTTGTTGAATTTTGTGCCATTGGCCTCAGCCGAACCTTGGGGCTGTGACCAGCCACAGGCTGGATTTCATTCCATTATGACCGCTCTCTGGGCCCTGCCTTCAAGCCAGTTTTCACCCAGCAACGAGTATATCTGTCCAAATCATGGGCTGCCAAGCTCATGATTCAGAGTCCTAAAGCTGCATCTTTTTTGTGCTGAGTCCCAAAACCTCACTTATGCCACCAACAGATCCCTTGGAGATGACTCCAAGAAATCAATCTGCCAGGAGGCTGAAGGCCAGGTTTCACCATAGCTCTGAAACAAGAGGGAACTTGAACAATTTGGCTTCTGTTCTACCAGCAGCTCATTCCAAGGACTCATGCCACTTGATAGCTCTTTGCATCTCCACTTGTTGGCTGCTTGGATGCACTTCATCTTGTTGCTGCAGCATCTCAAACACGTAGAGCTGTCCATGCAACCTCAGCCCAAGGGCAGGAGAGGCCTTGGTGCCCTTCTGGATACTCTTATCTTCACAGAAGGCAAAGCTTTCACAGAAGAAATGAAACCAGCAGATACCTGCACTGTGTCTGCCGATCTACACAGAAATCCCAGCCAGTCTCTTGTTTTTCAGATCTCATCTTCAGCAGATTAAGAAAGATTATCCCAGGGGTATGGCAACCGACCAGAGTGCAGGAGATCATTTCAAGACATCTGTAATAGCATGCAATTAACAGCTTCTCCTCAATTTTGTCTCGTGGCCTCATTCATTAGGAAGATGGGTTTTTTAATAACCCTCACACGACACCTTTACTAGCAATACCTCTACTTCCATTACTGCCACTGCAGGCCTCAGGCTCTTCTTTCCTCCCCTTGAAATAGATTCAAGGCAACATCTTCATCTCCACTCCTGCTCATCCACATTGAAACTGCCTATACGCACATGCAAAACAAGCACAAATTACACCATTAACTTCAGCTTAGTCAGCTCACACCACAGACTAAGTCAATATTTGACAGATATTTAGCAAGGACTAGGATTTATTTAAATTCAGCACATCGTGCCCACAAGAGCAGATTTAGCAGAGGATGAGACACAACAGGACAGGCTGCTGGGGATTTGGAGGACAAAAACTTGCCACTTTGTAACCACAGAATTCTTTCAGCTGGATGCCTCCTGTTGTCACATACAGGAGGTGAGGGAAAAGCAGGATCTGAGCTCAGTCTTCCAAACCTTGTGAGGAACAACCAGCTTTCCTGGAGGCAACGCTGTGTATGAGTGAGGACGTCCCATCTTTCAGAGAAGAGGGGTTGCTAAGGCAATCCAACTAAAGGCCTGCCATCTGTACCAGCCCACAACTTCAACACCAAGCACAGCATCAATGCAGCTCTGAGCTCTGTGCCAGCACAGGCCAGAATAAAGAGTGCTGAAACCACCCAGCATACCAAATGGGTTTAACAACATAGCAAAGAAATAGGTTTACCCCAAATTGTGTCAGCTTTCGCATGAATAAGATCAACATACATCCCTTTTCAATATAAAAATGTAGATAAAACAGAACCAAGAGCAAATTTTCCCCTTCCTCTATGGTTAAAGACCAATACAAGAGCTTCTAGATCTCCCTAACCCTGTTACATGTGTTGGTTCTTCCCGCTGGCTGGCAAAGTTCTTACTTACATGAGCCCTTGGGAGCAGTGCCAAAACTGAAGAGCGAAAGGAACAGGTCAGTGAAAAATCCCAACAAACAGAGCATCACAGGGAGACAGGAATTAAAAATAAACAATGTTCTGACCAAACCTCCCTCTCTGCACTATCAAGGCAGAGCTGCCACCAGCAGAGAAGGCTGCACACTGCAAACAAAGCTATGTGTGTGTGAACTAAACATTCCCTGCCTTGTACTTAACAGTCTGGGAGAGGAGTCCAAACACCAAGTAAATAAACAGGAAACAGGCCCAGGCCCCTGAACAAAGCAGGGAAAGGAAAAAGCAGGGAGAAGGACAGATGTAAGCACAGGAACAAAAGTTAACTGTAACAGGTTCTGTGCTGTTTGTTAGCAGCTTCATTTGGAAAACAACCCACGTGCTTGCAGATCCTCTCCAACAGTGCCTCCACTGCTCTCAACTTAGGAATTCAGTGGCCATTCCAACCTTAGGCAGAGGAGGTTGAAGTTTCCTGTATCTTCTGCACAAACAGAACCATTACACTGCTCACACTATGGCCAGGCAAATACTTAAATTAATACACTTACAAATGGCCATGAAGTTTAACATCTGTCCTGGAGGCATTCAAGGCCAGGCTGGATGTGGCACTGGGCAGCCTGGTCTGCTGGTTGGTGACCTGCACATAGCAGGGGGTTGAAACTGGATGATCTTTGTGGTCCTTTTCAACCCAGGCCATTCTGTGATTCTATGACTCCTATTTGTCTGCCCATCCACACACAGCCCCCCACCCAGCAGTGCTGCAGGGACTTCACTTGGCAAAAAAATGCACCCACAAAAATTCCAAACCAAAAGAAACCCCTTTTTGTAGTGCTGCAGTTCAGGTGGCATTGTGCTTTTAGTCCCAGCCACCGTGCAAAACTTAAAAAGATAGAAAAGGATATAGCAACTAATTAGCAGAACTTTTCTTGCACCTCTAGACGTCCTGCAGCTGGAGAAGCTGAAGGAAATCACACTGACAGCAGTGGACACACACATCCTATCGTGCATTTGAAAGCACAAAGAACAAAGCTCTGCTGAATGTGGGAATTGGAAAGCCTGACAGATTTAACCCAGTTTATCCCGTGGCAAATTAGCTGCTGTTGAAAACAAGGCATTACATCATCTATTTGCAAGGATTTTTTTTTTTTTTCCCCAAGCTAAACTGCTGTGTTCACAGCTTAAAAAACATCATTTCTTCCTAACAGACTCAACAAAATGAAGGGGTGGATCAAGCTCTTTGCAGGGAAGCACACACCTAAACTGCTCTGCAAGTTCAAGCAGCAGCAGATTTTATCTAGAATTTAGCAGGAAATACAGAGTGCCCCTTCAGGCCTATCTATTCAGATTCAAGGATGAAAAGCCCATTTTTTCCAAGTTATGCTGTGCAAAATAATGGAATCACAGAACAGAATCAAACAACATCCTGAGTTGGAAGGGACCCACAGGGATCATTGACTGGGGGCTGAACTCACCCGGCTCTGCCAGACACTGATGTGATGAGATCAGTGGTGGGAGCCCACCTGATCCTTCCTTCCATTTCTGCCATCTACCCAAATAGCTGCAGATTCCAGTCCTAGATGCCACACCGCCTCAATGGGCCACACTGAGAGGCAGAGAAGGATCAGCTGCAAACTGAGCTGCTGGAGACATTGGTGCCTGTTCTCTTGTTCAACTTGTAGACTTGTTTTCCCTCAATCCCCACACATCTGTTGGTGCAACCTCATTTCTCAAAGCTTGGCAGAACCCTAATTTCCCAGCACCTGCTTTTCAACACTTGTTTCTCAGAGCTTTCTTCGCGGAAGCTGAAGGGCCAGCTCTCACGGAATCTGTCGGTGCAGCTTTGAAAACCATGATGTAATGGGCTCTCGCTGGAAAACTGAAGCACCCAGTTGATCCAAGAGGTTTCACACAAGCCGGAGTTGCAGCTCGTCAAACTCAAGAGCTGTCAGATGTCAGAAAGTGGAAGAATGCCAGGCAAAGCATTTCAAAACAGCTGAAGTAGGAACCATTGGTCTCGTCCCCAAGAAGAGAAAGATTTACACATCGATACACAGCTTGTGCGGATCGAGGACCTCTGAGATGTTTGACATTTTCATATGTACCAACCCACGTTGGCCAGAGAGCACAAGGCAGGGCATCCAAGCAAGGAACAAGATTCACAACAACTGAAACTCTGTAAAATAAGGATTCTCTTTCTAAAATTGGCAAAGGTTTGGAATACAGCTCTTTCACCATCACACCTTTAGATATTCAAAAGTACAGTGAGAAATTTTGTTTTAGATTTAAAAAATGTTAAAGGCTTGTTTTGAATAGTGGACAAGCAATGGGGGCTCTAAGAATAAAATACTCTACAAAAAGAAAAGAAAAATCAACAAAGTTTAAGAAAACTCCATCTGTGGAAGTCCTGTTAAAGGGAAATTACCCTTTGAAACAGCCAGAACTGTAATAAACAGAGAAGAATGGGATTTGCTGTCAGGATGTAATTAAAAAAAGAAACAAACAACAAAACCACTCCGCTCTGTTCCATATGGAGATAGCCAGGAGCTGATTTGGGAGAATGTCAAGCAAACAAATTTTCACTTTGAGATTGCAAAAGGTCACTGCAAACAATTACTACAACGCAATACTAAAAGCAACATATGCCTACACTTTTTTTCAATTTAACAAGATATCTTTACAGCTTTAGTTATTACATGGAAGGAGTAACAACATCGAGGATTACACAGCCACGTTCAGCCATTGTGCAAATACCAGGGAACAATTAAAACTGCATTTCAAAGTGAGCAGGCTGCACAAGTGTTTGCTTCCTCTTCTGCCTCTGTTTTTGCCAACTGCAGTTCCCAAAACAGATCTCATCCGCAGTTAAACTGGGGCCAGAACAAAGACATTCCTTGCCATGTATGGGAAATAACGGAGGTTATTAAGTTCACTTCTCAGAAGAGCAGAAGGCACGGTAAGGAGGCCTCGGGATAAAAAGTCAGGCAATAAAAAGAAGTACTCAAATCTCAAAGATGTGCACCAACAGCACAAGTCTTCCCTGCTGTCTCCCTGCCAAGTAAACTTCAGAATGGGGCATTTTCTTCTTTCAGTGCAACTCCAGTCCCCATTAACAGGGACTGCATGCGTCAGCACAAAACTTTTGCCCAGCAGCTTGCAGGAACTGAAAAATGAGCATCCTATTCCAGTGACCTTCACAGGCACACACAACAGTGAGCCATTCTTGTCCATTCAGCATGCTCACATATAACAAGTCCCACAGATTCACTAAATTACCCTTCATGGTCCTGAGCAGGCTCAGGATTTGCAATTAGGATAAAAGAGGCCGGGAGCAAGCCCCTGACACCAGATATGACCTCAATATCTGCTCTCCACCTGTCCATGCTTTACAGTGCTCAGCTACTCCTGTTGCTGCCAGAAGAGACAAAGCATACACATACCCTTCCAAAAGAGCAGGCACCCGTCCCTACTCTCCTATTCAGCAGCAAAGGAGAAGCAAACCCAGCTTCTCTCTGTGCTGCCTCAAGCTTTCTGCCTTTTGAGGAACAGGCCAGCTCCTACCCAGCACCTCCCTAGCTCCAGCACTGGGATGCCATGGGAATGAGAACCTCCACTTCCTGAAAATTAATGAAGCTTGGAACAAAGAGAAGGTGACAAAGGGGTCTGGTATAATCCCCTCTTTCCCCGGAAGGTGCCACACAAGCACACAGCCAATACAAACTCAGTATGATGACTTAGCATTGCACTGCCTCAATACGCTCACACGAGCTTTCAGTAAACCAGGCTAGGAATAGGCACAGGGACAGCAACGCATCCAAATAAACAGCCGTGCACAGCAGCACGGAGCTCACAAGAAATACTTGCAGTGCCACTCCTGCTTCTATCAGTTTTGGGAAGAGGAAATGCACTTTGGTTCTTTTTATAAAACCTGCTCTATTACATTTGTCAAACAGCTGCCACTTTCTCTGCCCAATATAGCCACTTCCAGCAGTAACCAAAGGATCGCTGTGGCTGCGCATGTATTACGTATCAGAGATGCATATTAAAACTGACTTGAGATCTGTCTGGAGATGACATGTCACTCCTCCAAGTCAGTGGCACGATACCAAGATGCAAGTCAGTGCAGAGCCCAGGCTGTACGTGTGTGAACTGCTCCAAAAGATGCTCTGGGCATTGCTGCCTGAGTAACGGCACCTGAAACACGAGCTCAGCAAGGCACACAGACGATGGAGAGAAAAATATCTTTTTCCCTGACACCTCCTTTCACAGGGAAGAAATAATTGCATAGCTTGGCCTTTCTAATCAAGACTGTCGTCCTTGTATTTTTAAAAGTCATTTGCAGAAAAAAAAGCAGAGCTGGTTCCTAAGGAAAAAGAGCTGGCTTCAGTGCAAAAGCCTCGAGATACCTGCCAGCTCCAGCTCAATGGCTGCTCCCAACTAACTGCACCCTTGAGACACTTGCAAGAGACTTGGTGCTATTCTTCACTGCCACGAAGTAAAAACAAAGTCAGCAAACCCTGGAGGCAAACGGGAGAAAGCAGTGGCAAGATTTCTTTCCATCTTTTATTATTTGCATCGAGTCTTAATTCCTGTTAATAAGTCTGAGATTTACATCAATAATAACACACGGCAGTGTGCTTCAATGCAGCCCAGCAGCATTAAATCAAAAAGGTTCCTTGTACTCCACTTTTAGGAAGGGCAGCAAAAAAAACCACCCAGCACACCGTGACCATGACCAGGTCAACCTCTCACCTTTTTCCACACCTTTGTTTTTGTTTCCAAATGCATGACTGAGAACCTGCAAGGGAAGGCTTAACACCAGAGAATTGTCAGACACCACAGTAATTAGTGGCAGCTTCCCAGTGCATCCATCTCCAGCCACGATTCTGATAGCTGGCTCCTCCTCGATGCCCACATTAAAATCAAGGCACACAAGATAGGCGGCAGATTCATTTACCAAGGGCTTCCCAGAAGAGATGCCTAAGGAAAGAAATATCTTACCTAAACAATGCCTGCTTGGTTTGTTGCTTTTTTTAAACCATCTGCTATGGGAATGCTATCTTCATTAATAATCTGAGAAAGATGTTAACGTGCCCAGTGACATATAGTGCATTTCTAGATGATGGGAGCCATGCTGCACATATCCAGCCAGCAACTTACTGCAAGCAGAGGAAGGCAGGATTGTGCTGCCCTGCCTTCTGCCCACCTGCTGCTTTCACATCATGGCTGTGACGTTACTGATCCGCTTACACCAAAGAGTTTTGGTCTATTTTATTTACAGACCTTTGCAAGTTCCCCTGCAGACACAAGAGCTCTATGGATCCTCTAGAAGAAACCCACAGAGCAGCTCACCCCGTGCTCCACAGATCTGGGCTCTGCTCTCAGCTCCCAGCTCACCACTTGTTCAGCAGCTCTTCCTGTTGTTCAGAGCTCCAATGCCTTCATGGCAACCTTTTCCAGTAGTCATCTGCATGCCAGCAGTACTCTGCAGCAGCACCAACACAGTCCAGAACACATCATTTCCCACTAAGTGCCTGCACAGAGCAAACCTGCAGTATAATTACTTCCTCATGTCTATAACAGAAGCACTAAAAGACGAGTACAAATCCTATCCCCGTGTGCTCTGGCATTACATACGATGTGAAGGCATTTAATCGAGGAGGGAGAAGATAATCCTCCCCACATTCGGTGACGTGCTTCATTCCATCACATCCAAGGTGTGGTACAGACACGTATTAGATGAGGAAAAGCAAAGCAGTTAGGACATGTTGATGGCACGATGTAATGGAGGGTGTCGATGGCTTTAATTGTGCTGCCTTTATATAAGCAAAGAGTCCACTTTCCACAATAAGTTGCCAAATGAATTAATCTTCTCTTTGACTGCCCTTAAAAAGTACTCAACCTGTCATAAAGCATCCCCTAAGGGAAACCACACACACATGGAACAACTTGTTTTCTGCTAGATGACATTTTGGCATTCCAACACATAGAATTCATTTCAAACGAATACAGAGATGACCAACATACTGGCGCAGATTTGAGATGACTACACAGCTCCACAATCCCTTCATGTGACACAAAGTAGTACAAAACAGTAAGAAAGCTCATCCTGCAGAGCCAGCCGTCAGGACGTGTGCTTCAGCACAGCAGTGCTCTCACCAAAACACAACGGGAAGGGAACAATCCTCAGGCTACGTGTGCTGCCAGCATCCCCAAGAAGAATGTCAGATAATTAGACACCTCTGAGTACTCTGAATCATGGGGAAGGCATTTTATGAAACAAGACAGGTAAAAGGTTAACCAGCTGGAAACTATGCAGGAAAAAAAAAATAAATAAAGAAGTGTTACTTGTACAGACAGAAATGTTATTAGCATTTTGTATTAGAAGAAACTTGACAGGGTTTCCTGCATTCATGGGATGCTCTCATACTGCCCTCGGTATGCTTGCATCTGTACAAAATGCATCAAAACTCATGGAGGGGAGGGGACAGGCAGAAAAAGACACACAGCCAACTCCATGCAGTGAGATCCCAACCATCTAAGGAACTGATGGTAAGGGTGCAAGAAACTCCTTTACATCAAAACTACCTGTACTCATTGAACAGCCTGGGTTGAAAAGGAGCACAATGCTCATCCAGTTCCAACCCCCTGCTATGTTCAGGGTCACCAACCAGCAGACCAGGCTGCCCAGAGCCACATCCAGCCTGGCCTTGAATGCCTCCAGGGATGAAGCATCCACAACCTCCTTGAGCAACCTGTTCCAGTGCCTCACCACCCTCTGGGTGAAAAACTTCCTCCTAAGATCCAACCTAAACCTCCCCTGTCTCAGTTTAAAACCATTCCCCCTTGTCCTAAGTCATTAGGACAAGGTTATTAGGTCACTGTCATCAGTGGGAGCCTTCGGGTTCCGTTCCCTGGACAACAAGAAAAGATTAAATTTGCTACATTGACAAGTCTCAGTTCTCTGTATTTCACTCCCTGTGACCAACAAGGGACAGTTTGCTCTGTAGTCACTGTGAATGTCACAAAGCCATAAAACCCACTGCCAGTTAGCAGTGGCAGATGCCAGCAGAGGGAGCACAGCACACCTGTGCACTTCTTACATAAAAGCAAAGGTAGACTGAACTGTAAGCAAACACTGAATTAAAAAACACGTATTGAAACTTCCTTTAAAATTGTCACAATCCTGTAAGAAATGTCCAGCGAGCCAAGGAAAAAGCTACAAAATGCCCTTTCAAATACATTTGTAATAGATTAGTCAGTCCTCTAAGTGGCTCCTGCTGGTAGCAGACATCAATTAACTAACAGCAATGATTTCACAAAAATAGGATTGCAATCTGTGCTTCAGAACTGGGCCTGCGATTGCTGTGTAATAACACCTATTTACTGGTTGGCCAGCACTCAGGGCTTCCTACACCCCAGGCCAGATAGGAATCAATTAGGTGTGAGCCATAGAGCTATATATGCACTCCTGTCTTCATCCTTCTTACCAAACCCCAAAACCTCAAACTGGTTTTGCACCTCTTTTCAGGCAATATCCACCTTATTTGCATCTGAGAATCAGACATCTCAGCTGCAGGAGCCAACTCAACCACGACAATCACCAGTAAACAGCACTTTAAAGTCTTCTCCCAGAAGAAAATTGTGGGCTCTGCTTTTGAGGATATGTCTAAATTGCAACCACAGTGCTACAAGCACACTCAGGGCAGCCATAGCCCAGCAAGCACAATGGGAGTTGTATGGACAGCTGTCTGGCCCAGCTGCGTGCCTCAAATCCCATGCAAATACTACCCCAGCAGCTGCATTCCAGCAGAGATACAACTAACCATACCGAAATGTCCCTTGCCTGAATACACACATGGGTATCGCTTGTCTTTTTCACAGACCCCCATGTATTTTGCTTGCTGAGCGGTTAGGTCATAGAGAACTCCATTTGGGTTAGGATTCATTCATTACAGCAATGCAAAAATTCCAGCCAGGTTTAAAACCCCAGTGGTAGGAACTGCTTCAGTCTGTGCATGACCCAAAAAAGGGTATTTAGCACAGATAACAGGTAGGGAAGTGAGACAACAAGCACGGGGAAAACCTCTCTGCTGGTGAGGTGATCGTGATCTAGTGATCGGGTGGTCCTTTCCAGTTCTGTGTTTTGTGAGGTTTCCAAATCAGAAAAACAGCCTCCAGACTAGGAACCAACAGACATCTGACCACTGTGATCTTGGCTTCAAATAGCTGGCACATGTGGTTAGCTGCATCTCCAGTCTGCTGGAACTGGCATGAGAAGGGGAAGGAATGCCCTGGGGAAACAGGGGAAGGTGACAGGAGTCAAACAGGGAGGAAAATCAGGCGCCAGAGATCGTGAGGGGAGAGAACAAATACACAGAGCCAGAAGAAAAAAGAAAGGTAAACTCTAAAAACGTTAAGATGATGATACTATGGGATTTCAAAACTTAATAGTCACAGAATGCAGATTTGAAGTGGCCTCTGGCTCCCCACAAGCAAACAAGCCCTAGTAATACATCTGAACAGTGACATGTTACAAACACCCAGGGGAAGACGATCTTTCCCATCCCACCTTAACAGCACACAAACAGCTTTCCAATTTTGCCTTGCACCACTGAGAAACAGCCTAAACGACAGCATTTCAACAACTGTGGTTTTCTTGTTTTGCACATTCGCTGCTTTTGCTCTGATTTGACAACTGCCAAAAGCCATCCTCGCATGCAAACAAACATGAGAGCTAACAGTCTCCACTTGCAAAACTAGAGAATATCAGAAAACTATTTTGGACTTTCCTTCTGCAAAGAGACATCAAGAAGTTCAAGAACTGTCAGTACCCCAGCTGAGCTGCCAGAAGAATTTGACTGTGCCACGCTCAAATGAAGACAGTCCATTACCCCTGCTCTAGAATCTCGTAACACTGAGCTGAACTGATGCAAACTCTGGTTTCTGGAATGAAAACTGAAAAAAAGAAACATCACAAATCCATTAAGTGAATACGGGTAAAGCCACGTGTAACAACAGGATCCCTCAATTCTTTGAAAGGGTAGATAACTCCAGGACGAGGGGAAATTGTTTTAAGTTGAGGGAGGGAAGATTGAGGTTAGATATCAGGGGGAAGTTCTTTCCTATGAGAGTGGTGAGGTGCTGGAACAGCTGCCCAGAGAGGCTGTCCATCCCTGGAGGTGTTCAAGGCCAGGTTGGATGGGGTCCTGGGCAGCCTGGACTGCTATGAAATGTGGAGGTTGGTGGCCCTGCCTGTGGCTGGGGGGGGGAGGGGGGGAGGGGCAGGGAGAAAGGGGGGTTGGAGCTTCATGATCCTTGAGGTTCAATGGCCAACCCTGGCCATTCTGTGATTCTGTGACCCTCAGATAGTACGTGAAGCCAGGGGAGCTTGTGGGGGGAACACTTCTCCCATCACCCAAATTCAGACGGTGGTTCATTTCTGATGCTACCTTTGCATAGAAAGAAGTTTCGGATTATTTACTACTTACTAAAGCCTGAATAAACACCCGATGTGCCAAGAGCCTTATTATCTCACTTATAACAGAAATATCAGTCAAAACACATTCGCAACACGTGCGTCAGACTTAGACATCTCACACAGATTTCTCCACAAAAGCAGAAATATCCGTCAGAGAGACCTGCCTGTGACACCCGACTCAGGAAACAAAGTTATTTAATCTCCTACTTACAGATACCAGACTTGCCACACGGAAACCCAGAAATGTTGAAGTCAAGCTATCATATCAGGGTATCGAGGCACACTTATCAGATGCATGCATAAGCAACAAGAGACCAGAAACCAACCAGGGAGACGCACTCGCTGCTTGCTTTATAACATACAGCAGCGGAACCGCGCTCCTGCAGCAGATGCTTTGCTCCTCTGTGCATCCTGAACACCCACTGAACGACTTCCAGCTGCAAAATCGTTTGGCTTAGGGCATAACCGGGGGCTGGGCATTAACGTGTTTGTTAGCCCTCGGTTTTTTTGATTAAGATCGAATGTTTTTAAGGTCGAAAGCAGCGGGGAACGCTGAAGGAAATCGGAGGGGGGAAGAAACCCAGCACAAAGCTGAACTTTAGCAAAGAGCTGAAGGCTGAGCAGGGTGTTAGGCCTCGAGCCCCCAGACCCACCTCAGGCCGGGGGCAGCAGCAGCGGAGAGGCGGCGGCCCCGCGAGGCACAGCGGGACGAGGGGCTGCTCTAGGCCCCCTCGCAGCTTCAGCGCACCGCAACCCCCCCATCACCGAGCTGCGGGATGGAGTCCCGGCTCCCCGCGGGACCCCCACCTCCTCCCTCAGCCCCGAGGGACACCGCCCGGCCTTCCCCTTAGTGCCTCCCCGGGCCGTGCCTCCCCTCTCTCACACTCGCTCCCCCTGCGCTCCCCCCGCCGCGTGGTTCGCTCCAGCCTACCTCCAGGCGCCTCGCTTCACCCTCCCGGCGGTACCGCGGTGCCGGCGCCCGCTGCGAACGGCTGGGGGGGGAGCCACAGCCTTCGCTTCGCCTTCCCCCTCTGGCTGCCCTCCCCTGCTCCCCCCCCCCCCCCAGGTCTGGGCGCAGTTGGTTTGTTCCGAAAAGCCGGCCGGTCTTCTACCCTAAACCGCTGGATCTCTCACGTCTTCGGCCATTTCCGACCGAACTGGCGGAAGTTGCCGAAGTGACGACGGAACTTAACGGCCCGTTCCGAAGGGTGAGCGGAGAGAGCCGAACCGCTGACGGAGATAGCCGAAGGGCTCAAGGGGTGGGAGCCAGGACGGCGAAGGAGGAGACTTCTCTCCGGAAACTACCGAGAAGAGCCGAAGTGCCGCAGGAGGCGGAGCACCGCCGCCCTCCCATCCAGAGGGGCTCGCAGGCCACCGCGCATGCGCACCGTGGGGAGGCGCTTTTCCCGCCTAAAGGTGGGCACGTGCTGCCCTCCCCGAGGAGCCGCCATGATGGATCTGTGTCCTGGCAGTGCCTCACGCAGTCCTTGCGTGGGCAAACACACCCCAGGCTTTATCCACAGCACACCGAGTTGGCTCCAGCCATGTTCCAGCACCCTTGCAAGGCTGAGAGTACACACAGAGAGTTCAGCCCTGTGGTGAAACCACCACGGGGACTGCAAAGATTGGCACATTCCTTGCACAGATGTCCAGATGGCTGCTGGCAGAAGGGGTTATACATACCACTGTTTTGGGATGCTGGTACATGCAGGCCCTGCTTATGAGTACTGCCAAACCACTGCAGATGGGATTTCATTATCAAGTTGCCTCAAGATCCAAGATGGACAGTTTGGATTAATACTATAAATTATCACTCGGTCTGGACAAAAATGACATAGAATATCATTTCTGGTTTTAACTTCTTAACAGCATTTACATTGCCAACAGCACCTATTAAGAGCAGCAACACCAAATTTATGCAGACAAATACCAAACATACCATGCAAAAGATGGGGATTGAAACAGAAGAATTAGGAAAAGGAAAAAAAAAAAAAACACAAAAACAAAGCAGTGGGGAAATAAAGGGGAGAACAAAGGCAAGGAATGGTGGCAGCCATCATCCTACAAGAAAACCAACTCCAGCAGCTTCAGTACTTCTTGTTTATTACTTTATGCACTTTCATTTTACATATATATTAATGCCCCATAAAGGACTTCATATCTATGGGTACCAAGTTTAATCCCAAAACACAAAACCTGTTAGCTTGTGAGGGACTGGGGGATCTGAGAGAAGAAACAGGTTTATCTCCACAGGAGCAGGAAGGGTGGCAACTGTGGCATATCTTCAGGAATCTTCGCTTTAGTAAAACATGAGCACTTCAAAACTGCGAGAAACCACTTTTCCACCACTCTGCACTTTTTTAACAGTCATTTACACATGTGTAAAGCATGCAAGGAGAAACTAACTTTTATCCTGAAAAAATGGTGAGGGTGAGAGGGGGAGCAAGTCTACCTGTTGTTAGACACTATGAAATACAATCCTACAAGCAGGGGACAAGGATGGAAGGGTAGGAATAGGTATTCTAAGGCTCTTGGAAACAATATTTCCAGCCCATCCAGCCTGACCTTGAACTCCTCCAGGGTGGGGACACCCACAACTTCTCTAGGCAACTTGTTCCAGTGTCTCATCACCATCACTGTGAAGAATTTTTTCCTGATAGCTAGTCAAAATCTATCCTCTTCTTGTTAATAGCCATTACCCCTTCTCCTGTCAGTACCTGCCCTTATAAAAAGTCTCTGCCTAGCTTGATGACCCTCCTCTGGTCCTGTTCCCCAGCTTGTTATGCTGGGGCCCCCAGAACTGGACGCAGTGCTCCAGGTGGGGTCCCACAAGAGCAGAGGGTCAGAATCATCTCCCTCAACCTGCTGGTCACACTTCTGTTGATCCAACCAAGCCCAGATACGGTTGGCCTTCTGGGCTGCAAGAACACATTGCTAGCTCATCTTGAGCTTCTCATGAACAGACACCCCCAAATCCTCCTCCTCAGGGCTGCTCTCAAGCCATTCTCCATCCCCCCGACCAAGGTGCAGGATCTTGTACTTGGCCTTGTTGAACTTCATGAAGTTGGCATAGGCATTGAGCCTGCCCAGGTCTCTCTGCAGCTGCAATTTAATGCTGTGGATGCTCTCACTCCTCTGTGCCCTCTTCTCTGTTTGAATAGTCTCCACTTAACCATTTTTCTTTATCTGGACCAAATTCTGCTTCTCATCCCCCTTGTAAGCTTTTCTCACTTCCAACACATTAATGTTTCATCTCTGCTGTAGATTACACGGATTCATTTTGAGCAGGTATTAAGGAGTTCCAGAGCCAGCTAGTGCACAGCCCTATGGCATACTTCCATGGCCTGAAATAAACCTCAAAAAAACATCCGTTCCTCTTCAAGTGAATAACAGTCTAAGGGGAGGACTAAACTTACATCTTTTCCCTGCCAGAAGGCTACAGTCCTTCTGGCAAAACTTTTTTAACCTCTTTCTCCTCCCTTCCACAGGAGACAGTACCAAGGTCTGACCACCTGCAGACTCCACACGCCTTGTGGAATGTTTTTTAGACCACACTCCTAACCTCAGACAGTCCTATCAGATTTCATAGGATTCAGTCACTTGTTAGCCCTAGGGTGCTCTTGGTGTTGAACAGGTAAAACACATCTCTAATACACATCTCCCAGCCCCAGTGGGACAACTACACATACTATGAGAAAGCTAAATTTTCAGTTCTGCTGAGGCTCTGACCGCTTTTGTCCCTCAGGTATCTCACAGTACGCTTCACAAGAGACGAATAATTAATCTGGAATGCTGGCCAAATTCCAGTTTAAGTAATAACATTTGGATGGTTTATATTCTCCTTGCAGTTTTGAGTGAATATGGATTGTTTTTTTCTCCTTCCTTTATGCCATAGAAGCAGTGGTCTGGTACTGTTGGAGCAGCTGCCAGGCTCTGCAATGTAAGTAGCCACATTTCAGCAATAGGCAAAGGCATCTCATTTGCTTAAATAAAGTACTATGAAGACCCCATGGGCACAAGAAGTGCTGTTAATAATACACCCTACTGCTGGGCATAAAGTGAAGCAAGGGCTAGAGCACGTCATGAAACTGTAATTGAAAAGTTAACATAAGAATGCACACAGGCATAAAGAACAAGAACTTTTTCCTCCAAAATGCTAATTCAGGCTTGGACCTTGTGCAGCTCCAGCTGGAATCCAAAGAGCAAAGACAATGAACTCTTAGCATCCTGCACAGGGAAACGAGATCATGATGGCAGGAGAAAACAAGTTTATGAAAGCAGTGAAAGTTTTGAGCAAGATGCTGGGATGTCTGAGGATACGGCCTGGTAGTAAAAAGGCACGAGGAACAGAAATGTCTGTTCCCTTGTTCACAGAGGCCTGATTAGTGTTTCTTATTTCAGCTAGATATTTGAAGAACATAGGAAGGAAAGAAACGGGGTAGAAGGTTTTAAGATGTAATATAATGGATCACACTCAGAATATGTCAAGTTGCACTGCCACATATTTTATTAAGAATAAACATTCTAGAAAAAATTATTAAACGATTGCATTATGCTTTGTTTATAAAACTATACATTACCAGACTAGGTTATTATCTTTGGCGAACCACAGTGCCTAAAAGGGTAATTTCAGTATTTCAGCAACAATGTAGTTAAGAGAGATTAGGACAGTGGTTACAAATAAACAGTGAGAGACCAGATGGCTCAGAGGATGGGTAATGAGACATGCAGCTTTCCTCCTCCCCCAGCATGTCCCAGATCATTAGCGACTGAAAGCTGTTACTAGCACTGACTATTCTTCACAAGCAGTTTATTGACCCAAATATGGTTTTGCTCATCCCCAAACTACTGGCAAACTAATTTCAGTACGGCATGTCCCTCCAAGCTTTGGTGGAGCTACATAGCGTGAGAGGGTGAAGGCAGAGGGTGTTGCCTTCCTACCTTGCGTGTCTGTAACCACTTGCAGCAATTCTACTGCATTTTTGTGGACCTTGTCTGCATTTCCTTAGCATTTTTTTACGGTTACCTCAAAAATGAAATGCTCAGAGTCACGCAGAGTCATTCTGTAGGAATCAAGTCTAGCCAGGTGAATTCAAGGCGAGGTTGGATGGGCCCTGGGCAGCTTCATCTTGTGAGTGGCAACAAGCCCATGGCAGGGCATGGGTCTCGATGATCTTTAAGGTCCCTTCCAACCTGAACCATTCTGTGATTCCATTGTTCGATGACTCTATGAATTACCAGCAAGTCCTCTCCCACCTTCACCTTGGTCCTTGTGGGACGTACACTTACTGACAGGAAGGTGAGTAAGCCATAAGATGCTATACATTGCTCTTTTTATTAGACTTAACTCTATCACTCCGATTAAAAAAAAAAAAAAAAAAAGATGAGTCACCCAGCATAAAAAAAAAAAAGGAACTAAAATGCATCTATGTAAAATTTAGATACAGAAATTAAAAACAAGGCACATTAAAAGATGTTCATATCACAACACTCCTGGAAATTTCAGTGACTGAATAAAGATAGGCTCCAAAGCAGGAAGCAGCAATCCATTTCTGTAAAATTCCCTTGAATTCCTGAAGTGCTATAGCTAACCATGCTTCCCCTTCATCTCCAAACAGATGCTTTGAAGTTTTCCATAGACACTCAAGAAAGAAGACACATCCAAATACCTAGACTACCCCCAAACTCCACCCTGGAACAGATGGTGAGGTTTTAAATACAGAAGCATCTGGTAACCACTGGTATGAAAAAGCTGGCAAGCCACAGCTTATTCTGTTCTACTAAATATTCCATAATTTGAACTAAATTTAAACAGGGAATTAAAAAGAAGCAATCATTTCACTTGTATATAACATAATCCCTAAACACCTATACACTGTAACTGCAGTGTAGTTGGGCATTGCACTCTTGCCTACCAGAAGCACTTTTTTTAATTAAGCATTCTGCAGTATTAAAAATGAAATTAAAACTGAATGCAAAACAAGCAGCCCAGCCCCTCCTTGGTGAAGCACGAAGCATTGTGTTTAGTGTGTGCTTTGTTACATCAGACAACCAGGCTCAGGGCTGCCAGCTTCCAGCCCACACTCAAGTCCACACAACTTGAGGGGCTCTGACAACTTGCCAGATCACCAGGAGTGCATGGAAAGACAGAAGACTTGAGGAACTCACTGAGACCTGTGTGCTCAAACCAACTGTCTCACCTGTCCCCGGGCTCAGCTGCCAAGTGAAAATTAGAGAGAATACTTCCTACACAGAGACACTGAATCATAGAATACCTCCAGTTGAAAGGGACCCATAAGGATCACTGAGTCCAACTCCTGCCTCCACCCAAGCCCACCCAAAAATAGAAAATAATACACGACTGCTAGAAAAAACTCTGCTAGAAATTCTTGTCAGAATACACTAAAGGTCAATAAACACATACACACATGGTTAAGAAAGAAAGAGCCCTCAAAACCCCAAACCAAAGCCAGATCTGAGCATGCACATTGCATGCATAGCCCCAAACGTGCGCTCCCCAAACTCTGCTTAAATAACCTTTTGGGACAACACTCTGCAGTTCTTTCTGTGAGCTAAGTGAATCATCTGTGCTTGCTGGAAATCCAAAGCGATAGCATGCATAAAACGATCACTCTGGATTAAAGTCACTTTGGGAAAAGGCTGTAAAAGACTGTCTGCCAAGATTGTACTAGAGGTCCACTGGAGACTATGCCATCAGATCTGGAAGTGTGCTGAGAGCATTTTAAAGTGACTAGAGGGAGAAAGACGTACTCCTAGGAACTGGCTGATAAGGGAATCTTAAATTCCAGATCTAGAAAGAAGAACAGATAGTAACAGCGGGGCCCTAAGTCTTGGCTGTAATAGCTGACAGATTTCTTTACAAAATGATCACTGAACAAACACAAGGTGATCTGCTGCAGACTTCTGGCAAATAGCGAAGATGTTATAATAATAGCTGCTTGTGATCACTCAATTCAAGCCCATTTGCCACAAATCGGTTCAGTTTAAGCAAAACTGCAAGGCTTTCAATTCAAACAGAAAAGTTTGTGAATCTGACCAGGTTGAAAGGCAGAAAGGCTCCAGGAGATCTTAAACCAAAGAACACAGCACCACAGAACCATTAAGGTTGGAAAAGACCACTAAGCCCAAGCCCAACCCACCCCCCCATGCCCATCCCTCAGTGCCACATCCCCACAGTTCTGGAACACCTCCAGGGATGGTGACACCCCCACCTCCCTGGGCAGCTGTGCCACTGCATCACTGCTCTTTCTGTGAAGAAATGCTTCCTAATATCCAACCTGAGAACACAACCCATCTGCCACATGCATCCTAAATGGAAGAGGTGAATAAAAAGCACACAGAGGGAAGTTGTGAGAATATGCAGGAGATTGGACATAGCCACAGTCAGGCCTCTAGGCTTCTCAAATACAGAAGCACCTGGTAATCAGATGGTTGCCTCCCTGTTCAGCAACCCAAGCCATTCCATGACTACAGCAGAGGGTAAAGGTGCGTTAGGAGGAAGCCTGCCTGCACCTCCCCAGCCAGAGACAAGCAAAGAAAAAAGCTCTATGCGACTGAAACATCAAGGAAGCAAGGAATGCTCATAGTTTAAACAAAACCCGAGCTAAAATTCACAATTATTCACAAGCTTAGAAGTGCTGGGATGATATTCACAAGCTAGGAAGTGCTGGGATGAACCTTGCCAGCCTGCATTTGAGAGTGCCAATGTGTGTTTGACACTCTCAAGAAGCAGCAGCATGACACACCATCGACACCAGCCCACCTCCACCAGCAGCTCTCTTATTGCAGAGGACTTTGTACAGTATATCTCTGCTCAAGGAAAAAGGAGGCAGCGCTCAGGGAAGCTGTGGCATCAACTGCACGCAAAACTTGAGGACAGAGTTTGAATTGAAACATAACAGGCGTGGAAATACAGAGTGTAAAATGCACCATCGGATCCAAGTTACGCTGTGCTAAAATAACTCAGCACCTGCCTTTGATAAAATAACTGGTCTCTTCTGACAAAAGGGTATTCAATCTTATTTATTTTAAGCAACAAAAAATCTGGGGAATTATTAGCAAAGGGGGGAAAAAGGAATCGATGAAGAGAACGGTGAGATCAATAATAAACACTACTGTGCATTAAGAGCTGCAGGTTTTTTTAAAAGCATCGTTACAAAGTTAAATAATAATAAGTAATTGTCACCATTTTAAGCACAATCTATTTCAAGGACTAAAGTTACTATAATGCACCAAAATGATTTAAATGGGAATATCTATATCTATATATCTAGGCAGTGCAGGCCTGCTGCCAAAATCGACCACTAAAATAGGGCAGCGGTTGCCAACTGTGCCTTTCTCATCGCAGAAAGGGTACTTTCTTCTCTCCACAGTTCACTCAGCTCCACTGTTAGTGCATTAGAAATGGAGAAACCAACTCAAAGGTGAATCATTATGAAAATATTTCTTTAAATGAAAACTTTCTATATTTTTGAAGTAAACCACGTTGCATAACCCCATTAAAACACCTTATCGTGCTCTGTCTTCATAGCTATCAGGTTGTTAACCCATTACACAATGCCTATTAGAAACCTCATCAAGGACCTCTTGGTTTGAGGCTCATTTCCAGCCTAAACTTATTCAGAGCCATTTGTTCTCATGTCCAAACTCTCATTTAACTTAATTAACTCTTCTCCCTCTCTGGTGTTTACACCAGTGTATTTATAGAGCAGGAATATCATTTTCCTTTGCCTGTTTTTGCCACTGGTTTACCACCCCGGCTCCTTTTTGTTGTGCTCTCTGCTCTGCACATCACTTCCCACCGATTCCCTCCTTGGCATCATTTAGAATCTTGGTCATTCTTCCTCCTGCGAGGCCAGGCAGGAATGCTCAGTACATTTTAAACAGTACTCCTCCACCACCATCAGCACTGCACTAATTTCATTCACACTTCATTGTCGCTCGTGGAAACAATGTGGTTGGCAAACACAATCCTAGCATGCATCCTTGTCACCAAGGAATTATCCTATGCTTGAGAACCATACTCCGGTTCCAGAATAGGGAACCTGACTTTGTATCAGAGCTTACATTATTTTCCCTTGCAGGCAAATAGTCCTGAAGCCATTTAATCTTCTTCCATGATATCTTACTCTACGATTCTCTGAAAGGAGACTGCAGTGAAGTGGGGGTCAGTCTGTTCTCCCAAGTAACGCGACAGGACAAGAGGTGATGGCCTTAATTTGTGCCAGGGGAGGCTCAGGTTGGATGTTAGGAAAAACTGCTCCAAAAGAGCAGTGCTGCAGGGGCACAGCTGCACAGGGAGGAGGGGGGGTCACCGTGCCTGGGGGTGTTCCAGAACTGTGGGGATGTGGCACTGAGGGACACAGTGGTCACTGGTGGGGTGGGCTGGGGTTGGGACTGGAGACCTCAGAGGTCTTTTCCAACTTTAAAGACTCTATGATTCTATTATTCCTGGTTTGAAGAAACCCTACAATGTTAATTTCTGCTATTCCATCTATTAATACAATGTTTAACAGCAGTGCTGGGACCAGTCCTTGAGGAACATTACTGCTAACTTGTCTGCCAATCTTTTTTCGGCCATCCTACCTTTTCCTCTGTGATGACAAGATTTATGGATGCAAAGCAATACTTTGCTCCTAAGTGATTGATTTAACCTGTCTTGCTTTGTATTTTTAATCTTTTTTTTTTTCCCTTAATTAAAGTCTGCCTTTTGCTGCTGGAGAGCAACAAAGGCTCATTTCTCTGTAAATCAGGCCTCTGGATAACAGGAAAGCTGTCCTACTTCTACAGTTTGGCATTTGTATAAATTAATAAACTATGCAAGTTAACGCATTTTATGTTAAAAATGGTAAATGAAGTTTGTTAATGAGCATCCTGACTTTTTAATTGTACGTAGGATTTATGCCACAAACTTAAAAAACAATTAGAATGCAGGAAAGCACGTAAGACTTGCAGTTAAATAAAATTAAGCTAAATGTGCTGAATACATAGTTTAAACTAAAACACTTTTATTGTACAAAGGAATTCTGCAGCCTATAAACAGAAACAATTTCATCCATTCAGCATGTCTTCAGGTTTTCAGAACTTGAAACAAAATGAATTTCTATTCTCACACACAAAGGACAAGCTGGTCCTAAAATAAAATGAACGTAGCAAAAACTCTTTTATTGAACTTTTTTTTTTTTTTTTTTAACCTGGATCACTTCCACCAGTCAGTTACACACTGGGTGTTGTTACCAACAATTCTATTAACAGATAGAAGGAAGAGCAACATCAGCAAGCAAAGGTAGATGGGAAGAGCAGGGCTGCTGATTGCAGTCCTGTCTTAAATGTTGAGCAAAGCACGAGCACTTGATTCTTTTGGGGCAGTTCTGGGGCAGCCCTATGCTCTGGAGCTCATCAGAAACCCTGAGATCATCCAACAGATGGCAGTACTCCTCTTTAATCAATACAAGTGCACAGAGAGCAAGAAAAAAGAATAACTTGCCCTTCCAATTACTGTACTGTTCCCCCAAAACCACTAGGCTGAATTTGGAATTCATTCAAATTTAAAGATCACAGAATCACAGAATATCCTGAGTCAGAAGGGACCCACAAGGTTCAGTGAGTCCAACTCAAGATTAAGGAAAATCCCTTTTTTTTTTTTTTTTTTATAGTGTGACAGAACAACACTGCACTTTCTTTTTTTTAATTAAAAAATTGGTTGAACTTTAGAAGTGTTATTATACTGAAGCAGTAGAAGAAGCTGAATATAGAGCATCGTGAAAAGATGCCACTGGGATCAGTTAAAGCCAACAATGAAAACATTCAGAAGGAATGAAGCCAAAAACACAGAAGCAGATTGAACTTGGCGTACGTCATGGCAGGAGGCCAGGGGAAGGAGAGCTCACTATAGCAGCAGCCAGGATTTCTGAGGGATGCAACTCGGGCATCCAGATATCAGGTGGCATCAATGGCTCAGCCAGGCAGACCAGCGAAGCAATGCCCATTTCAATGGCTGAGGCTCCATCCTGGCAGATCTGAACTTCCTACTCACTATATTAAGCTCTACCATTAATAAACACTGAGCTGTTACACACCATTTCCATCTTCAAAGAGCTCCGAAACCAACAACTAATCCACACAACCACCTCCTGGGGTGCAGGGACTGCTTAAAGATTGGAACAAAGGAAAAATGCTGAAGTCACTGGGCATAGCTCCTAAAAGGGAATTTTTTAAATCAGCTTGGCAGAAGGCAGGAATGCTGGGCTCCCAGTCACAAGGCACGGCTTCCTCTGAGGTTTTTTGGTGCTGGGAAGTGCCCACAACCTCAGGTATTTCCCCCAAAACTCAGATTCTCATTTATGAAATTAAATTCTTACGTGGGTACAAAACTGATGGGCAGAGCAGCTCAGGAAATAAAATGGGCACAGTGACAGCACGTCGGAGATCAGCAGAAAGCTTTGGCCACTTACTTGCTAAGCTTTAACCAAGGGAAAATAAAAAAGGCAGACAGAAGCAGAGCCTCCTCGTTGGCCCATACCCCAGCTTTTCCTCCAGCAAATGGAATTACCTTGAAATTTTCAAGAAAGCCATGAAACAAGTTGAGGCTTACAACAAATTCTTGGAGGGAAGACAATATGGAAATGCAGTACATCTCTGTTACGGAGAACTGAAAAAATGATTTTAAAAAATGCTAGAAACAACAATATGTTCCTAAAGGGAGAATAAACCCAGCACACTTGTGTTTTTAAGCACCTTAATGCTGTTATCAATAAACCCAGCTGCATCCTTTTCACAATGCAGCAATGACAATTGACTCAAATGGATGGCACTTTGATAATGCGCCTATTTACCTCTCAAGCCGAAACAGATAAAAATTCAAAGATTACACATCTTTGGTATTTGTATGCTAATATACACAGCTTTAGGGAAATTGCTGCGACTCAACCCACAATTCATTCTGTGCAGGCAGCCACGTTCAAGTACCTACCGGCAATTTTCAGACCGCTCGCAGTATATCTTAGGGCTGTCATCAGTCTGATGCATTATCTGTTCTGCAAGAATCTGTCAGGAGCATCGGGCAGGCCTCCTGGGTGCAGATAGGCAGGATTACAGCTGACTCATCATCTTTTTTTCCTTCCATCCCAATCTGTATAGTCTCACTTTCGATATGGTTTGCCCGTGGTGGACGAAGAGAAGGCGCCTGGTGCACATGTGTGCAAGGGACAGCACGAGGCAATTTGATTTTAATCATAGAATCACACAACCATTAAGGTTGGAAAAGAGCTCCAAGATCATCAAGCCCAACCACCAACCCACCATGACCGTGCCTATTAAACCACATCCCACATCTATCCTCTTGTTAACAATCTCTTCTGCTTCATCTCCTTGGTTTTGTTGGAGGAAAACAACTGGGCTTGAAGGAAACCCTACTAGAAAAAAGCACTCCCGAGGACTTTAGCAAGTCAAGCAGCTCCACTTCCCATGCAGCGACAGGTTTCTTCTAGGGCCAGTTCTTCCCAAACCACCACCCCACTGAAATGCAGAACAGTTTCTGCTGCCAATGAAGACCACCACCCACAGGCAACAAGGAGCTACACCTGCTTCAGGGGACGATTCCTGCCCAGTGTCTGCTCACGCTGGCTGAGCTGCACCTCTCCCAAGGCTCAGTGAGCACCTGGACTGTCCCTCTGCCTGCTTCTCTTGCGCTTGTGCAAACTTAATTAGCCCTGCAGACCTGTCTCTCTTCATCAGGCTTGGCTGAAATCTTCCAATAGGTTCAGGAGGGACAGGGGTGGTGCAAACATGTGTGGTGAGATTGGATGAGATGGAGTGTAACTTAGTAAGACAACAACAAGGATACTGATCGTAAGGGCAAAACAAGGGAGTGCCACTGCAGAGCCAAGCAGTGAGCTCTCAGTGAGACAACCTAAAGATTCTGGCATAGACTATTTAAAATATATATATATATATAGTACTTGGATGTACTCAGGAATAAGGAAAAGTCCAAAATGAGACATTCATAAAAAACAAACTTCTTACTAGGGCAGACAGTGACAGGACAACAGGGAACGTTTTAAACTAAAACAAATGGGATTTAGGTTAGATGTTAGGAGGAAATTCTTCACAAGAAAGGTGGTGAGGCCCTGGCAAGGCTGTCCAGAGAAGCTGTGGCTGCCCCATCCCTGGCAGTGCTCAGGGCCAGGCTGGACAGCCCTTTGGGCAGCCTGGGCTGGTGGGAGGTGTCCCTGCTTTGCTTTTAAAAGGCTTGGAAGTGTGATGAGAAAAGCACTCCATGCAGGCTTGCCTTGGCATCCGGAGGCAGGAAGCCTGCAGTCACGAGATTGCAGTTTTAGGGGCTGCAAAGATGTCCTGGACAGCAAAAGAGTACAGAAGCCATCTCTTGTGCTTCAAGCTAGCATCAAGAGGCAAGGAGCTGAAAGACTTCTGTCAGTTGACTCCTGAAAGTCAATTCAGTAGCAAACACAGCCTATAGTCACCTAATAAACTACTCTGCACTTCAAAATTATATTCAGTATTACGCAAATTACCTTGTTAACAGTTGCAGGGTGAAAATTGTATGTGTTCATGCAACAGTTGCCTGTGCACAGCTACTGGGCACTGCCCCCACCTCCTGCCTCTCTCCCAGCCCTGCTTCATCAAGTAGCTGGGCAAATTGATGAATTGCAGCAAAATGATCTCGCTGCAATGCCTTCTGCTGATGAATGAGGAATACCCTGCCAGAGCATCCTGATTTCAGGTGATGGATTTGAGCCCGGGCTCCAAGACAATTCCTCGTGGCTGACAAGCTCAGCTATTTTCACTCTTAATCTTTATAATATTTGACTGAATAGATCCAAGGTCATCATTTTCACCGAGGTGGCTGTTCAAAATACCACCAGCCTTCAGATTATTTTTAACTGCATCTGGAAAAGTGCAGAATATTCACCTAAGAGCTGGTAAGAACTTTGTCCCTGCGAGATGCCTACACCCTAAGTACACATTTGCAGCAGTGTGAACAAGCAGCTAAGAAGTGGCATTTGTCATCCCACAGCCCAGAGCTCTCACCATCAGACCGTAGGGACACAGACCCCAGGGAACAGACATTTCTCATCCTCCATCACAGCCCAGAAGTTTACTTCTTTTTTCGTGTTAGGAGTCCGATAGGAGGCAGCTTGGTTTTGAAGAAGTGGGAAGAAATAACCATTAATGTGCATCATTTCCTTATACAAACACTGTATAATAGGGGGCGCCTTAAAGTCCCCAAGCCTGAGCCTTACAGAATACAAAGCCTTTTGGGATGCAATATGGTTTTTCCTTCCCATTTTCTTCTCTTACAAAAGCTCAGGTGGGAGTACAACCTTCTCCAGCCCAGCTGCATAGGACTTTCACATGGACCTCTGCACAGCATCAGCTGTGTGTGAAACATCAGTCACGTGTGAGACATTCTAGCATTTGTTGTGCAATCCCTAATTACTGATGTCTGTTCTCTGCATTTCTGCAGCAAGATCTGTAATGTAGCATAGGACATTTGACCTAGCATTCCCTCCAATCTACAGATGGGGAACACCACAAATATTCTTCATCCCCACAACTTCTGTAAGTCTCCAGTTTAATACCCCAAAGAATGAGCAAAAAGAAGGATTTGGGAGAAATTGTTGTTCTCTGCCCCCACCACTGCCAGAGCAGCACGAGTGCCTTTTACACAATTCCCCTCTGTCACCAGGGACAATACAGCCAGCTTTTGCAAAATGTCACAACTCTATCTGCTTTAAAAGGATATAAACTGCACCATTTTGAGCCCTTCCGAGGCTGGGTGCAGGCATGGGGCTGCAGGAGGACATGGATGATTCAAAATCATCATTGTGCAGGGCACCAGAACAGGAAGAAATGCAGCAGCTGAGTCTGTGCCATCAGAACCAGCAAGTGGCGATGGAAAAGCCTGGCAAGGGAGCAGCAGAAAACCTCTAGGGATCCAGGGCTTCACTCCTACATAGAACATCCAAATCAAACCAAGAGAGGAATTTTAATTCTCAAATTAAGATGAGTTTGGAGGTAAACGAATGGTTGGAAAGTCAAATGAAGCTAATCCCCTTCCTCCCCAAAAAAGCAACAGATGCTGCATTAAACGGCCTGCAGGATGAGCAGTCAGTACCCATGCTGGTGGCACACACGGCCCTTACTGGTCTAACAGAGGTTAACAAGAAGGCTTGTGCTCCAGAAAACAGTCCTATTTATATACTCATGAATGTGTGCATACACATGCTGGATCACTTCTGCAAATTTGGCTACAGCCTGCAGGATTTAAAAAAGAAACCCACACCCACTATTGCAAGAGTTGCAATGAAGTCAGGCCTGCTGGTGCCAATGAGTTATAAGTGCTCACAGCAGCCGGGATTTGGGATCCCTCCATGTTTTGTTTCCTTGGAGGTAACTGCACTGTTATCAGGTGATGCAGGATATCAGGCTCTGACTCTTGGCCCTCCAGTTCATATACTGGAACAAAGCAGACGTTTGATGGCATCTGCATTGCTGACTCAATCGCGTATCTTCGTTCTGATACTGTCCTTGGAAAAGGGACATGGAGGGAAAGAGTTCTTCAAAGCAGCACACAGTGGGCAGCACGGCCTCACTTTGCTGTTTTGCCTCAAGGCATCACCGGTAAAACCAGGCAGGTAACAGAAGTGCAACCCTGCCTCCTTCCCACATCCACCAAGCTGAGGTTTTCAGCTCCACACAAAGTTGTTAAAGCAACTTTAAAAGAACATCCCAACTGCCCGTTTGACAACAGCATTCAAACAAAGGAAACCTTGCCCCATCTTCTCCCTGCACATTACATGTACTCAGCCTCAGAAAAAGGTGGAAGAAAAACAACTTCTTGTTGAGGCTCATCCTACCTTCAAGCAGCTATTCCAAGCTCTATAATTTTTTTCCCCTGAGTTTAAGCTCTGGCACATCTTGTTTTCTTCCTTCTAGAGAACAAACAAGAAGAGCAGCAGCCCTGTAGGTAATGAAACCCTCCTCCAACTTGAAAAGTACTGAGCTGTGAGCAAGGAGGTGACAAACAAGAGAAATTAGTACCTGAGAGGACAGTAATCATGCGTGGGAGTAGTGCTTCCCAGCAGGAAGGCAGATCTCTGCCATGGCAGCCATCAGGAATGTCCACAGCCCCATGTGCCAGACCCACACACATGATTGCTGCCTACATCCTCCTCCTGCCATGCCTGGATCACCCCCAGCTGTGATGGATGAAGCTCCCCCACTTTGGTCACAGGGGCTGTGAGACCACCTGAACTTAATATTGGGCTATTTAGCAAAGAAAAGGTCTACAGCTGTACACATACATCTTTATCTCCACGGTGCAACCTAGGCTGGATTCATAGAATCATTAGGGTTGGAAAAGACCACTACGACCATCTTGTCCAACCAGCAACCCACTGTCCAACTGTTGACCCATCATGTCAATCCATTTGTTGTGTTGACAGGGATGATACTGGAGAGGTTTGGCTCTACCTCACATCCTGGATGATATTTTGCTGGTTACAGGTGCAAACAAGACCTCAGCAACAGCCAGTTCGGAAACTCCCCTCCTCTGCCACCTTGCTTCCTGTAGGGACAGTGCAAGAGCCCTCCCAACGAGATTCCCTGAGACCACGCAGTCAACCTAGACCATGTCCACGTGGGCTCTGGAGGCCTTTGGAATAAGCCAGGTCTACAGCAGCTCCCCACAAACTCCAAGGATCTCCACGAGTGAAGAGGCAGCAACGGCATCACCAAAACCAAGGTCCGAAAATCAAGGCCCAAAGGATCCAGAAGGTTCACAGCAACAAAAACAAGCCCGGGGCTGAAGGCCTCAACATCTGGTGCAAGGCTGAGGCCTCCCTTCCAGGAGATTCGTGTCTCATCACGCATCTGCCTTGATCGAATGCTCTTCCAGGCTTAGACACGCCGAGAGATTCCTTTGGTGAGTAACCACCCGTGAGCTCACTTCAACATTTCTGCCCACTCCCTCCATCCTGCACATAGCCTGATAGCCTGTGGGGTTTCCTTCCCTCCGAGACCTCTGCTCCACCAAACGTGGTCCAAAAACCATCAGAGACAGACAGCAGCAAGAAGTATTGTGGATTTCGGAAGCCACCTCCAACCAGGTCCAGCACTAACGTCACTCACTAGTGACAAGCACTGCATCCACCTGCAGGGCTCAGTACCTGCTGAATTTTACCCATTCCAGTTCAACTCTGCTGTTTTATTCATCACAAACAGCAATTCAAGGCAGGGCAGCTTTTCACAGAACCATAGGATGGTTTGGGTGGCAGTGTACAGCCATTAAATAAAATATAAACACCTCATCTATTCTTAACATTGGGTTTGATCTTCACTGTTTCTACTCCCCTTTTTCAGGGTAATTTGCAATTTATTTGGTTGCTTTTTGAGAAGCGAGAGCGTGGGGCAGGGCTGACTTACTGCCTAATCTCATTTTTGATCTATTATTAAACAGCTGCTTTCTTTTCACTTTTTCACCCTTCTTTAGGAAGCCAGAAGCCCCAGCAGAAATTACAAATCCAGAAAGAAAGATGAACTGCAAAATGAAAGCTGGGGGAAAAAGAATTGCTTGTGGGGTTTTTTTTGTATTGGGATTTTTGTTCTGTTTTCTCTTTCTCAGCTTCAAGAACTCTATAATGCCAGCCAAGTAGGAGAAAATATGCTGAAAGTGATGGAAATGCAAAGTATTGGCCCCAGTGCCACTGCTGACACTGGACAACCCCCAGCCCAGGCCAATGCCTATGAAATTCCCCCATGGAGATGGTTTAAAAACAGGACTGTGCTGATATGTCCTCGTGCTTTTAGCAGCATTGCTGATTCTCTAGCAAATCCCTGGGCTCTGGGAACATGTCACAGAGCCACATGCTTGCATTTCCAAATGATGGCAGAGCTGGGATGCACTGAAAGCTGGAACAGGGTGGCAGAGCCGAGTCCAGAAGTCCTCAAGGAACCCACAAAATCTTTTTTTACCACCTTTATCGGGGTCTTTTGTAGCAAAACACAATCCCTGCCAAGAGCTGACGCACACACAGAACATGCAGCCAGGTATGGGGTGCTGCAAAGGTGCAGCAGCACTCAGTGCCCTCCGCCTTCACTGCAGGGTGTTGTTTAACAGCTTTCTGATTATTTCATTACTTTCTCCTCACCCACTGCAAAATAACAGTGCTTATGCTTGCCCTGCAAACCCATGTGTGACCTCTTGCTCCAGCTCCCAGGGACAGATTCGGTTTCAAGCAAGCACAGCCAGCCCGAGGAGCTGAGCAATTCCCAGGCAGGTCCCTGGCACCTCGCTGCAGGATTCCGCACACATTCACACACGGGGCTGTTTGCACAGATATGGGCTCATTTGCACAGGTACACACCTCACCTGCACACTCCTGGCTTCCACCTCCTGGCCAGACCCACTGCACGGAGCTGGAATCGCTCACTGCCGGCTCCTGCCCAGATCACCCAGGTACAGCCCCAGGGATGGCCGAGCGCTCGTTAGCATCTCCTATTGATTGATTTCATTACTGTAACCCTTTTCCTATTAATTTCCTATGACAGACATTTCATTAACTCACAAGAAGAGAGCCATCCCCCAGCCATCAGAAGCACAGCCCGGTGAGAGTCCCACGTACCGACACTACCCTTTAGAAGGCAGCGCAATGTAGACTTCTTTAGCTTGGAAGTGATCTTAAAGATCATCCAATTCCAACTCCCAGTTTCTTAAGAGCCTTTACTTTAAAGCACAGCTCAAACGGATGAAGATTTTGCAGTAAAACTGGGCAGATTCAGACCCAATCTGTAGGAAAAAGCATTCTCAAGCCACGCTCCATCACCAGCCGGAGTGAGACGTCCCCTTCTGCCCTGCTGACACACCAGCGAAGCAGCCTTCTGGGCAGGAGTGAAGTCAGAAAGCGCCTGCCCCCAGGAATGCATTTCTCCTAACAAGCTTTTCTTACGTGCTTTCTCATAAGGTGGAATACATTGAACAAACTGCACCAAATTTAAGTCTCAGCCATGAATCCTGCTCTGCACAAAGCAGCCACTGGTCCCCCATCAGGGCACAAGAGGTAATTTCAGCTCAGGATTCTATTTTTGCCCCAATAAAACACTACTTCCCAGTGCCCCAGCTCTGTGCCATGCACCGTGCAGAGCAGCTCGTGGGGCTGTAGGGAGCAGCAGCAGTTTTTTTTCACTTGGTTTTGCAGATTGGAAGTGAAGGCTGGAGGTGAAAGGAGGCATTTGGGGCCGTGCTGCCTGCAGCAGGGTGGGAGCAAAGAAACCCAACCCCAAGACAAGTTGATTTGCTTTTGCAGTCAATCTCCTCTCCAGCAGTCACTTCCTCAGTGCTGCTCTGCTGAGGGCAGTATGCAAAACCCTGAATTTAAACAAGCATCCCAATATCTGCACCCTAACATCATCCACATCCTCAACATGCGCACCCCCATATCTGCACCAACATCTCCAACTTCCAACGCCTCCAACCCCAAGTAACATCCGCATTCACCCCATCATAATCTGTACCCCAATATCTGCATCCCCCAGTATCTGCATCCCCACTAACATTTGCATTCACCAACATCTGCACCAAACATCAGCATCCCAACATCATCCATATCTCCCAATAACCTCCACATCCCCAACACCACCTGCATCCCAACACCTACATAACCCAACACCTGAAACCCTATATCCCCTGCATCCCCAGCATCCGCATCCCAACATCTCCATCCCCAGCATCATTGGCACCCCTCAACATTTGCATCCCCAACACCTGCATCCCCCAATAACATCCACACCCCAACACCCACACCCGATGCCATGGCCCAGCACCCCCATCCCAACACAGCCCTCCCACATCCTGGTCCCCATGCCAGGAGGAGGAGACGGAGGAGCCCCTGCACACCCCAAAATTCCACAGCCTCAGATCGCACCGTGCCAGCAGCAGCCTCCTTGCAGCCCTGCATGGAAAGAACTCGGGAGCAACTTTCGCCTTCTCCTATTCCAGGAGCCGCTTTACACAGATGTATGTCGCAGCATCATTGTGCAACCAAAGGTGTTTCCCCTGAAATTTGCATTTTGGGGCTCAAGACTCACTGCCCTCACCCCAATAGGCAGCAGAAAACCCCAAAGGGCTCCAGGAACAAGGCGATATCCCAGGGAGAGCTGCTGCTGGGCTGGGTGTGGGGAGGGGGCAAAGGGAGACGGAGGGGGAGAGTAACGGTGAAGTGAGGGAATGAGGGGGGAGGAACCGAGTGGAGTCAGTGAGGGAAAATGAAGTGAAAGAAACAAATAGATGGAAGTAGGGAAGGAGAAAAAGGGGAAGGAAAAGGGGAAGGAAAAGGGGAAGGAGGAGAAGGAGGAAAAGCGGAAGAAAAAAGAAAGAAAAAGTAAATGAAACAAAAGAAAAAAGAAAGGAAAAAAGAAAGAATAAATAAACTAAGTGAAAAAAATAAAAGAAAAAAAGAGAAAAAATAAATGAAAGGATGGAAGAAATGAAAGAAAAAATAAAGAAGAAAAAAGAAGGAAAAAAGAAGAAAATGGGGAAAAAAGAGAAATAAACGAAAAGAGAAAAATAAAAGAAATAACTAAAAAAAAAAAAAAGAAGAAGAAAAAAAGGACAATTAAAAAAAAATGGGAAAAAAAAAGTGAAGGTAAAAAAAATCAATTAAAAAAAAAGAAATCAAAGAACCAAAGCGAAGAACGAAAGCAATGACGCAGCGGGAAGGCCGGCTCGGCTCCCGGCTCCTGGCTCGGACCCCCCTCGCCCCGTTACCTGCGGAGCGCCTCAGCCCGGACCCGCGCTGCCGCGGCCGCTGCCCGGCGCGGGGCGGGGCGGAGCGGAGCGGAGCGGGGGCCGCGCTCGCTGCATTGTGGGAGCGGCGCTGAGGCGGGAGCGGGGCGCCCCCTTGCGGCGGAACGCGGTTGGGCGGGAAACAGCGGGCGGGAAAGGGAGGGTGTGTGTGTGGAAGGGGGGGTTGTGGGCGTGTGGCTGAGGGGTAATTAGTGCGGCTGGGGGGCAGTAAATGTATGTGGGATGGGTAATTAGTGCAAGTGAGGGATGGTAAGGGTGTCTGGTGTAATGAGTGCAGCTGGTGGGCATGTAGGGTGGGTAATTATTGCGGCTGAGGGGTAATTAGTGCGGCTGAGGGGCAATGAGGACATGTGAGAGGGATAATTAGTGCAGCTGAGGGGTAATTAGTTTGGCTGAGGGGCAGTGAGGACACATGGGAGGGTAATTAGTGCAGTTGAGGGTTAATGAGTGTGGCTGAGGGGTAATTAGCACAGGGTGGGATAGTGAGGGTGTATGGGATAGTGAGTGTGGCTGGGGGGTATGGTGGGTGTGTGGAGTGAGTAATTAATGCAGCTGAGGGGTAATTAGTGCATCAGAGGGGTAATTAGAGCAGCTGAGGGGTAATGAGCGTAGGTGAGGAACAGTAAGGGCTTGTGGGGTGGGTAATTAGTGCAGCTGAGGGGTAATTAGTGCTGGGGGAGATAGTGAGGACATATCGGGTAGTGAGTGTAATTGGGGGGTACGATGGGTGTGTGGGTGGGTAATAATTAGTGCAGCTGAAGGGTAATTAGTGAAGCTGAGGGGCAATAAGGACTTGTGGAGTGGGCAAACGGGCCGTGTGGGGTAATTAGTTTGGCGGGGGGTGATAAGGGTGTGTGGGGTGGGTAATTAATGCAGCTGAGAGGTAGTTAATGAGGGTGAGAAGTAATTAGTGTGTAGCTGGAGTGGGTAATTAGTGCAGCTAGAGGGCAGTAGGGGAATGTGGGGTAGGGAACAAGTGCAGCTAAAGGGTAATTAGTGCAGCTGGAGGGAGTAAGTTGGGGATGTAGGGTAATTAGTGCAGCCGGGGTTGGGTAATATGGGTATGTAGGGCGGGTAATTAATTAGTGCAATCAGGGTGGGGGTGGTAAGTAATGCAACTGGGGCAGTAACTGCAGCTGGGACGGGTAAATAATGCAGCTGGGGTGATTAGTGCATGTGTAGGGGTAATTAGGGCCATAGGGTGATTAGTGTGGATGGGGTTGAATTAGTGACGCTGGGGTTGAAATTAATGCAACCGGGAGGAGTAATTAGTGCAGTGGTGTAATTAATGCATGCGGGGGTAATAACTGTACTGGGGTGGTGGGGGAGTTAATGAGGACAGGTGGGGCAATTAGCGCAGCTTGGTGTACTAATTGCAGCGGGGCAATAACTGCATCCGGGGGGTTACTGGTGCACCTGGCTGTAGTTAAGCAGCCCAAGCCCCGCTCGCCCCGTGCCCCAGTGCCGGGCGCTGCCGCTCACGGGGTGGCACTGTTGTGTTAGGAATGCACGCAGCCCCGCGATCGTGCTCCTGGCCGCCGGTTCCCGCAGCCCTGCCGGTCCCCATGGCTCTCTTGTGGGATTCTCAAAGCTTGTGGAGCCCTCAAGGCACCATGGTGCTGCCCCCGGAGCTGCATCCCTCGTAACAGTGCTGGTTGCAGCTCTCCACTGAATCCAGGAGACGTCCCCGTCCTGAGCATCTCTTTCTGAGCATCCCTCCAACACCTGAGCTTCCATTCGTCCCTGTGGGCATCCCTCCCTCCTTATAAGAATCACAGAATGGCCTGGGTTGAAAAGGACCACAATGCTCATCCAGTTCCAACCCTACTATGTGCAGGTCTCCAACCAGCAGACCAGGCTGCCCAGAGCCACATCCAGCCTGGCCTTGAATGCCTGCAGGGATGGGGCATCCACAGCCTCCTTGGGCAACCTGTTCCAGTGCCTCACCACCCTCTGGCTGAAGGAGATAAGCATCCTTCTTTCCCCCTGAGCATCTCTTCCTCCCTCCAACCACCCCTCCCACCCCAACAAGCAGCCTCCATCCCCCTGTGGCAACATGTCATCTCTTCATCCCCATTCTTCCAAGCTCATTTACGAGTCCACCAACCCCAAGACCCTCAAGGGCGCTTTGTGCTTAAGGACAGAGAGCACAAATGATTTGAGAGAAGCCCTGCTGACAGTGGGAACAGAGGATGAGTTCCCTGCATGCAACATCCCGAGGGCACTGGGAAAGCCCCCAAACCCGCCTGCAAAGGCAAACCAGCCTAGGAGCGGCTGCCTCGCCACAAATGAAAAATAAGAGCAAAGTTAACTTCTGTCTGATCCCATTTTCCTGCAGCCAAGCAGATGGTTTGCTTCTCTTGGCAGAGGCAGCGCCTTATCTGATCGCAGCGCTGGAACGGGGGAGAGCAGAGGGCTTTGAAGGCAGCGCGGGAGCCGGCAGAGGTATGTCGGGGCTGGCTGCTCCTGACAGCTCCAGGTGGGATTTGCAGGGCTGTGTTGCAATGCAGGGCCTGGGGGGATTTCTCAGCAAAGCCGAGCCCTGCACTGTGTGGTGGGGCCAGCAGGCAGGAGCGGGGCAGGAACGAGGGGGATGCAACGCCCTCAGGAGGAGAACAAAGGCTGTTCTGTGCCTTCCAAGGCAAAACATGAAGAAATAAAGTTTGCATTTGAAGTTCTGAGCGCTAGAAACATCTCCTCAGGTGCTGCCCAGAAGCAGCAGAGCTCAGCTCTGTGTCTCTGACACAGAATGGGCAGGGTTGGAAGGGACCTCAAGGATCACGAAGCTGCAGCTCCCCCTGCCACATGCAGGGCCACCAACCTCCACATTTGATACCAGCCCAGGCTGCCCAGGGCCCCATCCAACCTGGCCTTGAACACCTCCAGGGATGGACGGGGCATCCACAGCCTCTCTGGGCAGCTGTTCCAGCACCTCACCACTCTCACAGGAAAGAACTTCCCCCTGACATCCAACCTAAATCTTCCCTCCTTCAACTAAAACCATTTCCCCTCATCCTGCTGTTATCTACCCTTGTAAAGAGTTGATTCCCCTCCTGTTTGTAGGCTCCCTTTAGGTACTGAGAGGCAGGACTCTCCTCCGGGGTGGAATTCAAACACGGCGCACTTTTGGACAACAGCACTGGGATTTTTACACGGTTTTATTAAAAACTCTTAAAGGTCTAAAATGAAAATGTACACCTACTACAGAATAACCAGTTTGTACACTCACAGGTAAAGTGCTAAAAATTAAACGTTACCGAAGCGACACGGGACTACTGGAACTGAGCCCACGGAGAGCTGAGCACAGCAGCAGAAATGAAGGTACAGCCCCAACGTAAGCGTCGGATGAGCAACCACGGCCCTGCAGCCGTGGGCTGCACAAAATGCACACAGAACATCCCGCCGTGTGCCACAATGAACCCCAATCTGTTTATAAAACATTGGCATAGGAGGGGAATTTCACATTCAAGTCTACATTCGGTCGTTAGGGCTGAAGCACGTGGGGATGCTCTGCAGCCCGGGCGCCCGCTTCCCACTGCTGCTGCTTTGGGGTGCTCTGCTGCAAGCACCTCGCTGAGCTGTGGGCTCCTCCAGCAGCCCCCGGGCTGGGAGCACCTGGCAGTGCGTGCCCAGCTTCCAGCTGGATTTAGGACAGGCACCGATGCAGCAGGTGCTGCTCGGCTGTCCTCGGGTGCTGTTTGTACAACCGATAGAGCTGACGCCTGTGCTGCTAAGCTGAGGTCTAGGTGCTAAGAAAACGCAGAGCACTTGAGAGCAGAGTAATTTACAGACAGTTGAGGCTTCTTGCTGCAGTTTGGCTTTTAGGCTCCCCAAAAGATTACCCTTGTGGACTGAATAGGGAGGTGGATCCTTGCTGCCTTTCCTTACAGCGCAAGCACAGCACTGACTCACAATTCCATGATGGGATGCTAACAGGAAAGCACCTAAACATGCCCAGGTCACCCAGAAATCTCCCACACCCTGAGATGCAAAAGTTTGGCAGCCCCAGCCACGAGTGCATCCAGGGTGAGGCCATCTTCCCCCTGAAACAGGCTGCTGGGAAGAAGGTCTTTGAGTCCCAGGGAGGAGGAATGCTGTGCAGGAGTAGCGTGTTGGTTCAGGTTAGGAAGATAAAAGGAAGAGCTTAGGGTTACAGAGGTAAGGGTGACAAAAAGCCCAAGTTTTTCCATCTTAATCCCTTTTCTGGGTGACGAGAGCACTCTCCATCCATGTGTATGCAATAGATGAGCAAGGGACTGCTTAAATACCCCACCTGGAAACAACACGGGGATTAAACCTCACAAATTAGCTAATTTCTGGGAGGATGTACTTCAGACCCCCCCCACTCCCCTCCCTGCCTCTAAGCAAGTCAAAGCACTGCTGCAATTAACAAGAAAGGAGCACAGGAAATTCAGCCAAGGAGATCAATGTTAACACTTGACCTTCGTCAGTTCAGTGTTTACAAGAACTCAGATATTTGGCTTCTTTTACAGATTCAGATTCCAAAAACTACCCTCCCTTTGAAGCAAGAAGTTAGTACGTGTATTTCTAAATCCACCGTGAGTCCCAGAGCAACCTGTGATCTCAAAGAGAGCCCGGCTACGTGCCCTGCTGTTGTGTCATCAGCTGCAATTAGCGTGAGTCATCAGCAGCGCTGCTCAGTTCTGCAGTGTGCGTGGCGCTTGTTGCCCTGTTGCTGCCCTCGAGGCTGTGCCATCTAAACATGTACAGAGGCTTCTCGATGCGCCTCAAGCAGGTGAAGGAGGGAATTATGTAAGGACAATGAAAAAGAGGCATTCGTATCCCAGCAGTGATCTGCAGTCATTACTGAGGTAGGTTTAGGTGCAGCCAGCGCTGCTCGCGCTGAGCGGGTCTGACAGCAGACGCCTCCGAAGATCAACTGTGCCATCAGGAACGCACCCTGACTTCTGCCTGCTGGGCCAGCAGACCTGCTGTACCCTACAAACCATTCACACACCACAAAAGCCCAAACTGAGAATTCTCTGCTGTGAACCTATGGTAGGGAATGAAAACAACCGGAGTAGAGGTTGATCAGGAGAGCACGGATACCTGCCTGCTCCTCCAGCAGCAAGGGGGGTTGGGCTCAGCACCGTGCCCCAGTGCCCGACCTCAGCACAGAGCAAAGCCCCAGGAACACAGCCCAGCCCTGAGGGAGCTCCTCGCAGCCATTTCAGCCCCAGCATTCCTCACCTGCTCCGTGGGTCGGTCAGCAGGGTTTGTTCTGTTGGTGAGAAGGCTGCCCAGCCCGGTGTGGGGGGCAAATTCAGCTCTTTCTGTTTTTAAATAGATTGGGAACGGGCAATCTCAGCTTTTGTACAATAATCTAAAAATAAGTGGCTGAATATTATCTAGATAACTGGTTTTAAAATTCCTCTCTTCCTACATAAATTGTAAACAAGTAGAAAATTTAAATAGTATCTTGTAAAAAAAGCAAGGACAAATGCAAGTTATACAAAAAGCGCCCTTCCTTGCCTCCTTCCTCCCCCTCCCTCCACCCATCCCCACAGCTGAGCCTGAGCAGCCCTGGGAGGAGCTGGTGATCCTCAGCCATCTCCTCTCTCCTCCCAAACGCTGCTCCTCTGTTGCATTTCCAGTGTTATCCGTTACAAACGCAGCCGCTATCTCCCAGACGTCCTTTGTCCAGCACTGAGCACGGGGCCCCTCCCTCTGTGAAACCAAGAATCGCTTTGCTATCGGGTCAGAGATGTGGAGGAATTCCTTCAATATCCAAGAATTTCCTTATGCCCATTAGAAAACATATGGGTGTGACTGTCCGTGGTGGCACCTGCTGATGTGACGACACATCGGAGGGAGGGGAAGGTTTTTCTTCAAGAATAAGGAATTCAGCAACAATGGCTGATGGGTAAATAACAGTTATCAAATAAATAATTACCTACAGAGAGCCCAAACGAGGCAGGCAGCTGGGTGCTCAGCGACTCAAGCTTGCTGAACACTAGCTCTGATGCAGGCATGAGAACCGTGGCTTCAGAACGGAGAAGCCGGCCTCGGCTCCCCGATGCACGAAAGCAGCAGCTGCCCAGAGGCGCCGTAATGCTGAGCAGCGCCGCCAGGCTCAAGCGCTGGTCCCGTCCTCCTCGATGACGCGGTTCATGCTGGTGCCGTGTGTGATGTGTGTCAGGGGGTTGCTGCTCAGGTCCCTGATGCTGCTGTGGCGCGACTGCTCGTTGAGCCGATGGGAGCTGCTGTGCCGGGAGTGGTCGGTGAGCCGGGACATGCTGCCGTGAGGGAGTCTTTCCTCTATGCCTCTGTAGCTGCAGGGGGTGTACCTGGTGTGCAAACAGAGGGGATCATTATTGTCAGCATGCAGTCTGGGAGAGTTCTGCTTTCCCATGTGTTAAGATTGCGGAATTGGATTCACTCGGGTTGGAAAAGACCTCTAAGGTCACCTGGTCCAACCCCAGCTCGCCCCACCGTGCCCACTGCCCACATCCCTCAGTGCCACATCTCCATTTTCCTTAACACCTCCAGGAATGGTGACCCCACCGCCTCCCCATGCCGCTCTCAGAGCTCGTCCCACTTCACGCACGACATGTAAGAGAAGGAAACGCACCGGCCGTCGCGTGAGCGGTGCAGGCTGCCGTGGTAGCTGCTCACTTTGCTGTGCACGCTGCCTGCCTTGCTCCTCTGGTCGTCCAGCATGGCCAGCTGGGTGGAGGAGGCGTGGGTGGAGGTGCCCTGGGTGGAGGTGCCCCTGGACTTGCGGATGATGGGCGTGTTGGGGTCCCGCAGAAGAGACTGAGCGAAATCTGGCTCTTGCAGCACTTGACGGCTCTCGTTGACAACTCTGAATTAGGCATGAGGTTTGAATAGTTAATGTCAATTACTGCAATAAGAGGTGTAAGATGATCACAGTCACAGCACTACAAGTATTTTACAAGCAGGACTTACTCGCATTATAATGGCTTTGTTTGCCTAATTCTAAAGCGTTTAGAATTTGGGTATTTCAGCAAAGTTCATATTCTTGACTCCTTCACACTCTCCGTACCTGATGTACTAAATGTTGTTAGCCATGTGTGTGTCCTACCAGATTCACTTTTGGAGAAATCAACATTTGCTCCAACTCTACAGAAGTCATTTTACTCAGGAGAGGGCCAGTTCTGCTATGGATGGCCAAGCCAACGCCATGGGGCAGCCACTTAAAGACTTGCTATGTTTGCAGACCTATTTTGAAACAGCCACTTATGAGACAATATTTATGATTATGAAACCAGGTATTCATGGCTAATATATAATCAAATACACTGTCTCTAAATTTATGCCATATCTCAGCCTAAATTAATTTTGGCCTTATGAAGCTATAACACAATCTTACCGTAATTTTATCGGAGCGCTTGAGCTTTAAGGTCAGATGCATATGGCAAAATTAAACGTAGAGACAATTGCTTTTAACATGGTGAAAACAGCTTAGGTTTAATTCCCACATGACGATGTGATTCAGTGGACTAGATACTAGATAGGTACCTTTACAAATGACAATCCTCAATTCAATACTACTCTGTGTACAGCAGAGAAGCTGTAGTATTTAACTGAAACCTGATTTTCATTTTGAAAACTGACAGAACCATGTAAATTTGATTCTGGGACCAAAGAAAAATAATGGCTAAAAATGTGACTGTTCTTTAGGGCTTTATTTTTGAAGCTATTGCTTGTGCTGTCCTCCTCTGCTCTGCTACCTGCTCCTGGCCGTGCCTCCACAGAACACTCATCAAAATACTGCCAGGACCACAAGGGAGGAGGACTTCAGTCAGTACTCAGCTGGTTTGTTTGTCTCAGTACTCACTCTTTTTTCCTGCGTCCGTGGAAAAAGCTGGCCCACTCAAAACAGGTCTTTTTGCTTCCAACCCAGAAGACAGAGGGTATCCCAACTACCAAAGCCATGAGATATTTCATCAGAAAGAGGATCAGATCTGGACGACTCATCTGAGTGACCTGCAGAGAGAAAGAGACCAAAAAGAACATCATACAAACCACCATAGCTCGCTTCTCCTCTTATTAACTCATTTAAAATAACTGTCTGTGCCTTGAGCCAAAGTAAACATCAACAGGGTTCCTTTGTTTCATGGCTCCAGAGAGCATGACTGAATGTGACTACGATCCACTGCGGAGTGAAACAAAAGCCCCAACTGCTGTGAGGTCCCAGCCTTTATTTGTACTTCTGGTCTTTTGTCTGTGCCCTGAATAACTGTGAAATACTTTCTAGTCTGCAAATTATAGACTTATTTCTTTGACAGAACTAACCTACATAAAACCAGGTGTTACATTCGCTGTTGGGAAAAATCCCAGTGAAAGGCTTCATGGGATGCTCAACGCTGACCCTTTATTCCCTGCCATTCTCGGTGGGCTTTACCCTTGCTTTCCTTCCCTTGGCATCACCAAGGTACGACGACCTGCTTATTGCCAACTCTGACCTCCCCGCATTTATTCAACGTGACCAGATGAATTCTTGTGAATATTTGTGCATATTTTTGCAAATATTCATCCAAAAATGAGTTGTTAGGAAAAGATGTGGGAGCAAATCCGAAAACGTAATTTCCAGATAGGTCTGTTCGTGCCACTCTGGAACAAATAGGCATCAAGGCCTTTTGTGGAGTCAACAACAAAAAGTGAGCTGTCAAGGACAAATCTTGAAGAACTGACGATGCAGAATTTAACTTAGAAGCATCACAAGCATGATTCTATTTCTCAGAGTTCATCTCTGCATGAAATGGGATCAAGGCTCTTCCCAGGTGAGTTCTCTCCTCAGCACTGCCTGATGCATTTTACATCAGACTGCAGACCTCCCGGCCCTCGCGTGCATGTGACCACACAGCATCAGTCTTCCGGGTGGCTTTGGAGCCATTGTGTGAGGTTTCACCCAAGAAAAGGATATCAATATATTAATGGTGACCCAATAAAAACCTATCCAGCAAAATTAAGCTCTCAGAAATTAACCCTATTATCTCATTTCATAATGCGCAAATGCGGCATGAAGTGGAAAAAGTGGTGAAACTCATCACTTAATGTAGGCAACGCTGAGGTAAATTGTTGTGTTTCCACACCGTGCTGCCCGCTGGCCCAGCTCTCGTGGCGGAGCTGCCTGCCTCAGGTGACTGCAATTCCCATTCTTGTGTTGAAAACAAAATGAGAGTTGGAGCACTGAAGGCCAGCGTGTGATGAGGGGCTCTGAAAGGGCATTTTTATGTCCTGGATTGAGTCAGACCGCTTTATGCTACAGTCAACAGAAACGAGGTGGTGTGTACAGCATGCATCCTTATCCCACTAAGGAGCAGATATTACTTCCATGAAGACACTGCATCAAATCATTTGATAGCAAAGCTTCTGGCTCCACGCATTTCTGCAGGGTGTTGCAAATCATTCCAAGCAGAAGTTGAAATCAATTCACCAAATACCTCTGGGTGAAAAGAGGAGCACCTTGCTCTCAGAGCAAACTATTCAGTGTGCTCACCACTCAACCATGAACTTCTTTGCATGCAATTTGAGCAGGAACACATGGTGGGCTCCCTAATCATTAATACTAAAGTGACTGCACCTGTTTTAAACAACATCTCTGCAGATTAGGAGACACTGATTGCAATTAACAAAGGAAAAATAAGACTTGAAATCACTGTTCCAGGAATATAAAACTGTAACTATCAGGTGCTTAAACCCAAAGCCTCTGAGCTCATTTCCAAAAAGTATGGCACTGATGTAATTCCAAACCCAAATGCTGCCATTTTCTTTCATTAAGACAAAGAAATGATTGCATGGTTTTTAATAGCAGTAAAACCACACAGCAGCTCCCTTATGCTTACCTGTGGAGTCCTGCTATTGAAATCCAGGGCACCTCCACATTTGCTCTATCCATTTGTCTGGATGAGGAGCTACGAGATGTGGTTTTAGTTCTTGTGGTAACAGTGGTGATGGAAGGACGGTTGGACTAGATGATCTTGTAGGTCCTTTCCAACCCTGTGATTCTATGATTCTCTAGGCCTTCAGAGGCACTCAGCTAGCAGGGGAACAGGCTGAGATGGAGCTGCAATAGAGGCGGTGTGCTCTGCTCTGCTCTGTTCTGCTCTGCTCTGCTCTGCTCTGCTCTGTTCTGCTCTGCTCTGCTCAGGCACGTCCCGCCAGCAGCACGGGTACCGATGCTTCGCTGAGCAAAGACCAGCAAACAAGTTCTGTCAGCTACAAAGATTGCATACGTGATAGCAAGGCTTCACAATCCAGCCCTGCTCCCATCTGCCAGGCTGGTGCTGCAGCTGGGCTGGTGCAGGGTGTGAATCGCTTCCCTTGCTGAGCACAGAAAGACATCGGTGCGAACGCACCGCTTCCCTGCCGAACCCACAGTAGCAGGTGTTCAGCAAGGAGGTTAAAAACATCCATTTCAGCATTCCTCTGGGGAAAAACAATGCCTCTTTGTAGGCACACTGTTAATTTAAGATGCTTATATAACTAATTTCTGAATATCTTCCCCTTCTGCCCTTGAACGATCAATCACGGTTGCTTTTTAGTGACAGAGACCAGTGGCCTCTTCCTGCTGCAACGTATGAAATCACAAATTAATGAGCTTGCTGCACATGTGGAGTAAAAGCACAAACCCAACACCTGTCCCCCTCCTTTGGGGCACGGTTCCACAATAAGGCCGATCATTTGATATTTCCCTAAGGATGAAAAGCAATGAAATTCAAATTAACTCATCCTTTTGTTGAAAGCAGAGGAAGCGGGGAAAGACCAAAGGGAATCTGATCCGACAGTCTCACTTTCATTACCATTTCCATCACTGTCACTGCTTTGAAATTCAGATTATACACGTGCTGCTCATTTCCCAGCAAAATGCAGCTGCATTTCTCTCTGTAAAATCAAATTATTTTTTCAGTTCATTAGAATCTCGCCTGTTTTACTCCACAAGCAAATGAGGATCCATGCAACCTCCCTGGCTAAGGGGCAGCACAAGCTGAAGAACTGAGCAACTCCAAGCAACTGTGAACAGCCAAGCTGATGTAGCCCTGATGTAAGAGCTGGTGAAGAAGACAGCCCATCCATCCTTCAGCAGCTTCAGAATGGGTCAGGTCTGTGTGAAAAAGTCACAGCAGGCTCTGGAGACGTCCGAAAGAAACTGAAGGAAGCTGTTCTGGCTCTAAATGCCAGAAGCTGCATGGCAACGCTGTTCTGAGCAGAATAAATACCAACATTCAGGTCCTGCATGGCAGAATGGCTGGGAGCTGTCACACCAGAACACTGATGCCTTTTGTTTCTTGCTCTCAGTTGCACTTTCCTGCTTACTGCAGGGACACAAAAGATCCATCCATTAACTTCGACCGTTGGATCACAGTAAAACATTTGTCAGAACAATTATGAGAAAACATTAGCAAATATTCTCCGGAATTACTTAATAACTACCGAGTTGCTGTATGCCCAGAGTGGAAACTAAAGCAGCGTGTTCAGTCTGTGCAACTTGGGCCAACCTGACCCAAGCTAATAATAAATAAAGCAATGCAATAAAAGCCTTCAGATTACCACCTCGATAGGCTAGAGGCCATTCTGGAGGAAATGTTCCCAGAGATGCCAGGCGTTGGCTCCAGCAACACATATCTGTCTCACAATGCCATCCGCATCCAAAGCACTTTTTTATCCCCAAGAATTCAACCTGTGTGCCTGAGAAACCCATCCTTATGAAACCTGCCTCTACAGTACCTCTGAAATACAAAGCATTATATTTTAGAAGGACTTTGTTTGAGTTTCTCTGCCATGCTGAAATTATTCACTCCATAGGAGGTTGTGGATGCCCCATCCCTGCAGGCATTCAAGGCCAGGCTGGATGTGGCTCTGGGCAGCCTGGGCTGCTGGCTGGTGACCCTGCACATAGCAGGGGGTTGGAACTGGATGAGCACTGTGCTCCTTTTCAACCCAGGCCATTCTGTGATTCACAGAAGATCAGCACTGGTTTTCAGTAGAAGCTTTTATCTGCATCGGAGCCTCATCATCTACTATAAGAACAGCTTTGGGTAACGCAGCAGAGGAGCGGCTGCCACAGGGCTGCAGGCTTCTCATCACCCATCTCCTTGAAAAGGGCTCCCACAGGACAAGCAGAAAGGTCCTGACTCATGGCTGCAGCCTGACACCTCCCCTCCAACGCATCCACCCTTCAGGCCCTGCGGTTACTCACAGTGCAGCCAGGAGCTGCTGTAAGCAGGCGTGCTGCTGGCTGCTCCTGCCTGCACCAGGTCCTGCAGCTATCTTGTGCCAATCCTAGGATTGCTGATCTGCAGCTTCAGGAAACGACCGCTGGGAGAACAGGCCAAGGGAAAGCTGCGTGTCAGAGAAGCTGTTGGGACGTCGTGCAGTTGGTGGCTTTATCTCGAAATGAAAGACAGCGTTCAATCGCAGCAACTGATTTTTTTAAGCGCTAGCAATGGTTTGTAATTAGAGAGACTGCCCAAGTGCCTGTGCTCTGATTTGTACCAGAAGCTCCTGCTGCCATTCAGAGAAATATAGCTTCTCCACTTCAGATATTAGCACTTCACTTGGAATTAAGCAGCGAGTCCAGAGAACAAACAAAAAACCGAATGGACCAGAAAATGAGATTCCTGTGACAACTCCGCCACTGACGCTGCATTTGGATTAAAACCTCTGCAGCATTAACATCCACTTTGGCTTTATATTCTCCTTCTTGAACATATTCAACCCTTGCTGCAGCAGCCAGCAACGGCACGTGAGCCCACTCAGTTCTGCAGCTCCAGCCCTCAGCACCTGTGTAATTTTCTCATTTCCAATTGTGCTTCATGCATGAGCACGATGCCACCCTGCCAGCACTGCCTTAGACTTTAGCAGCTATTTTCAGTGCTCCTTACAGCTTTGGAAAACTAACTGCATCCCTTCTTACCCTTCTTCTGCAAGGCTATGCACACCCATACATCCTGCTTGGGTTTCCTTAGGAAAGCCCTACGCTTTGACCACAAGGCTTGGCTACGTGATGCCCACCGCTTCCAACCTCAGCTTCTCTCAAACAAGAGCATGGAACACAGAGTTATTCATATCACATCTCTACCTAAAAACTGCTCCGAGTTCTCTCTCAAAGCAGCTGCTCCAGGATTAGGGATGAAAGTATTTTTGTGTATTAAAGCTGAGAATCACAGAATGGTAGAATGGCCTGAGTTGAAAAGGACCACAATAATCATGTAGTTCCAACTCCCTGCTGTGTGCAGGGTCACCAACCAGCAGACCAGGCTGAGCACATACAATAAAGCATTTTTAGAAAGACAAGTCCCAAACTTCAATTGTGAATACTGTGTGCTCAAAGCATTACCTCTGATTTGGGAATGCTCTCTATTATCCTCCTATTAAGTACCTTTCTATTTGCAGACTATTCTGAACTTCATTCCATGACACCACTAAGCAATCTCTCAAAGTGCTCACAGTGGAAGCTGGACTTTGTTGCACACGCTGTGCCCTGTGGCACCACAGATACAGTATCTGGAATTACAATTTCCCGGAAAGCCAACGAAACTGCTGTCAGTGGTAAAACCATCAGGGCTGTCTGTTTCAAAGCAATTCACTCTTCTGAGACCGAGGTTTTAAAAGCGCCTTAAAAATAACAATACAAGGAAAACACAAGTGAGAAAAGGAAGAAAGGTAGAAATGCCATTTAGCATCTCTGAGCTGATAAGATCAACCCCACAACAGCCAAGAAACACCAGAGAGCACAAGGACAGCCACCCGACTGGAACTCACTGCGAGGCAGAACGATTAGGCACACAAACACCGGGGTTGAGCATCTGCTGAGATTTTGGCAGAAATGTACATCCATCCCAACCAAAGATGTTCAACCCAAGGAGGCTGTGGATGCCCCATCCCTGCAGGCATTCAAGGCCAGGCTGGATGTGGCTCTGTGCAGCCTGGTCTGCTGGTTGGTGACCCTGCACAGAGCAGGGGGTTGAAACCAGATGGTCATTGTGGTCCTTTTCAACCCAGGCCATCCTATGATTCTGTGATTCTACGATACTTGCCAGCTGGCCCACAGCCATTTTGGCATGGCTGTCCAACACCTCAAAGCAACTTGGAAACCCAGTGAAAAGAGTCAGAATCATCAGTGAATGCCTGGTGCCAACCTGTGCAACCCAACGTCGGGGGTTGGACTCCAGGTCTCTTGAGATTCTATGGTTGTGTGAAGTCAGAGCTCCTAACTCAGTGTTTTTCCTAGCCTTTTAATAGCAGTGAAAACTCAATGGAAGAAAGAGTGCTTCCTTGATAATCAGAACTAAAGGCTGTTCTAGATACGAAAGCCACTTATTAAAAAGAGAACGGAGTGAAATTGAGAACTCAAAAACAGCAAGGTCTGACCTCCTTTGACAAATCACAGAAGGAAAATAGGAAAAAAAGGTGACCTTGAGCAGTCACACATAGGTACACGGACCACTCTGCCTGCCTAAAGATAATGGTTGAGAAATCAGCACTTCCCTTTGTCTCTAGCTCAGTCAATCCAATTAGGAAAAAAAAAAAAAAGAAATGACTCACATGGATGAAATGATTGCTTTCACTCAATATGTTAATGCACTGGAAATTATATGCATGTGAAGGTGAGATAAGAGAATATGGTGCATAGTCTGTCGGATTAATCAGTCCTAGATGTGCACGGAGACAGCACTGATATTAGTAAAGCTGAAGAGAATTCCAGGAAATTAGATAGAATATACAATTTTTCCTGGGCATTCAAGGCAGGAGGAGTTACCCGAAGCACTGCTAGGACACTGAGTAACCCTGGGCTGAACGCTGCTTTTCAGAGTCGGCATTGATTTGTTTTTGAAGAGAAGCGCAGCTCATCATTCCCATTTGCTCGGTCTCTTCTGAGTAAACAGCAATAAGGAAAAGATGTTTTTATCTCACCTTCTTTTTTTTGAGGGCAGAATAATTGAATTGAATTGAATTCAACGAGAAGCAGTTCCTTAGGGCAGATTTAAGCAAATCCATTACCTCTTCTAAGAGGAATTCTAAACAACAACTAATGAAAAAGAGGGAGGAGAAATGAAGATTTATAGACATCTCTAAATCTATTCTCTTTATGCCTGTGCCACACACAAGCGGTCTAAGACATCTCTTAACAAAGCCTCTTTTCTCTACCCAGCTTAGTGCACTCCCCCATATGTTTCTGAAGGCCCACTGTAACACAGATGGTAGAACAGCTGAGATTTGGTATTTAAAATATCATGGCAAAACCCCTGATTAGTAGAGGAAACAACAAAAACCGGAAAACGCACTGTATTGCTGCAAACTCAACTGGGGAAACTACCCAGCTTCATCTGCGGGCCCAAAGAAGCAGAGCCTACGGCACAACAACGACTTCTTGGCACTGTTTTTGCTAAGATGTCTGCAAGCCCCATCTTTTCTTCTCTTCGGTCTGCGTGTGCAATTGTCCTAAAGCACTTGTGCGTGAAAATAAAGCCTGTGTCAACAAGGGTTACCCTTCACCCACAGTGCAGCCATGGGAAAAGACATTCTGCTACGGGAGCGTTTCGGAGCCGCACGCAACTCAGCTTCACCATCGCACAGTTTAAATCCCCAGCACACATTCAAATGCCTAGCAGTAAGTCTGGGGGGGGGGGGAAAGTCTGTGCTGTGTATGGAGAAACCAAACCCAAGCACGGGCTGCAAAACCTGGGCTGAAACGTCTAGCAGTTGAGCAGTGAGGGAATGAAGGCAGATGAGTGCACGCTCCCATCGCCTGGCTCACAGCCTACCAGCTCTTTACCACCAGCGTCGCTTCTCGGTTGGCACCTGCTTGTAAAAGAGCTTCCCTGTGTTGAAAGGGTTCTGCAAGAAGCCAAGCGTGGTCTCTGGTTTCAGTGCTCCTGCAGTGTGTGTTCAGGGCACCAGGCAGAAAGCAAAGCAAGGACCAACCCGTGCCAAGTGGGAATTAAATGCACTTCAAAATGGTCCCCCCGCCCCCGTTATGTGGGCAGCTCTACAGAGGGATGCAAACCAGGCAGATAAAGCACCTTGTAACTGCTGGCCAACCAGGAGTCTGAAATGAAGAGATATTGATCTCAAAAGTTCATTTTGACACATCTAGAGCCACCTTGGAAATTCACAGTAAAAAAAATGGATCGGATCAAAAAGTGTATTTGGGAAAAAGGGAAACAAGAAACCTGACAAATTCCTGATCCTAAAGCTGAGATAACTGCTAATATTGAAATCCAGCTCTCCAAAGCTAATTGTCAATTAATGCATTAACTGCAATCTATAATGCAGTATAATTTAAATGTTAACAGATATATATTAGCAAGCCTGTACTTGGCTTCCCTTGTGCCTGTACCAGATACACAGAACTGCCACCGACAGGGAAGAGGCTCCCTCCACAAAACATTCCTTCTTTTTAAGCTCTTGGTAGCTTAGGTAACCACCATTAATCCTCTCTTTTCTCCCTGACACCAGCAATAAGCAGAAGTGAGTGGGTGAGAATTCCCATCTTCAGAAAAAGCCCATCTGACACTGCTGCAGAGCAAGGCTGGCGCTTGGAATGAGACAGATCAAGCAGAGGGGGAAAAAGAAGTCGGGAGAGACTATTTGTGTTGCTGCTAGAAATGGCAGTTGGCTCTACATCTTCTTAAGGCATCCCTCTTAATAGTCAACTGCTTAAAAATATCGTGGCGGTTCTAATTTTTTAAGGCCAAGATCGTAAGGAAAATAGAAAAGACTTCAGAAGATAGGCAGGGCACAGGAACTGCTTCAAGAACTCGGTCAGAAGGTCAGCAGCAAAAACAGCTGTGTTGTGCTCAGGGTTCGTGCGAAAATCGTCTTCTCCATCAGTAATGGAAGCACATTTGTATTATGCTTAGCAAAGCAAAATGATCTCTGTGGGATTCCCAAACACAGTCCTGTGTCCTTCCAAGCACTGTGGTCTTAGATTCTTATTTATGTCTTCTTTACCAAGAAGAGCAAAAAGCATTTTCTTTCAGGATCTAGAAAGTGTTTAAAGGGTGTTGATGCATATCCTCAATCTGAACAAGAAAAGCTGGAAGAAAAAAACAAGAAAAACCCATCAAAAAAACCCATCCCAAAACCCAACTTCTGTTCTTTCTGTCTCCAAAACATCCCTAGAATTTTCCAGCAAAAAATCCTAATGATATTAGGATACATCTAAATAACAACAAATGTGACCTCTTCAACCAAGCAGTACATCAAGCCAGGGTACAGTTCATCAGAACACAAACCAAGCAGTACAGCAGTGCCCCTATCTCTGCTTCAAAGCAGAAAAGGAAGCTAAGAGAACCACCTCAGCCAGAAACATCTGGAATGGGCTAACTGAATGGTGCTCAGTAACTCTACTTTCCATCTTCACACTGATTTCAATCTAGTATATGCCTAATATTTTACCTCTGAAATTGCACTGGCTTGTATGAAGTCAAGCCCAAAAGCTGCAGAAATGTACGACAAAGAGATGCAGACAGCGTGCAAATGCTTAGTGCTGCTTAGGTTAAATATGCTGCAAACAGTGTGGATATTCAGCACCCAGCACAAAACCGAGATCCTAACAGGAAATACAAAAGAAAGTGAGTTTCCAATACAAAACCAGACTTTGCAGTCTGTTCTGAACTTAGCCTGCCAGCAAGTCTTCCCCATCTACGGTGAATCAAGCGTGCTACCCACATCTCCTTCCATCCTCCTAATTAACAGCTATAAGATAAGCAGGGAGCACTGTGTTTACTCTCAGCAAGTTAAGCACCAAAGTGTTTCAACCCAATGTGTTTTGCCCACGTGGTTGGGCAAGTTGTGAACATCAGATCACAAGCAAAGATAATTCAGAGCGCTCGGTTTCATTTCTCAAAGACTCACTGGGATAGCAAATGCCTTTGAAATAGTTTTTTTCCTCTTGCTTCTCTTTAACATCTAAATTAGATGTCTTTCCCACCAGCACAGCACTCAGCCCAGCCCTGAGGCATTTGAGAAAGCTGTGGGGAGTCTGGGTACGCTCAGATCTAACAGGAATGTATCTTAACTCAAGACCTTTCTGATTTTGCAGAATACCTGATTTTGTGGATCAGTCCAATTAACCTTTTCAGGCCAAAACTACTTCACACAGTTCAACTATCAGAGTAAGAAAAGAGGTAAAAGTTTTTAACGTCACAGTCTGCCATCCCAAGAGAGCAAGCCCAGACTGACCATTGGAATGCTGACTTTTTGTAAGAGGAACGTACATTGCAATCAATCAGAGAATCACAGAATCACAGAGCAGCTTGGGTTGGAAGGGACCTCAAGGATCACGAAGCTCCAACCCCCTGCCACACGCAGGGCCACCAACCTCCACATTTCATAGCAGCCCAGGCTGCCCAGGGCTCCATCCAACCTGGCCTTGAACACCTCCAGGGATGGACGGGGCATCCACAGCCTCTCTGGGCAGCTGTTCCAGCACCTCACCACTCTCATATAAAGAACTTCCCCCTGACATCCAACCTAAATCTTCCCTCCTTCAGCTTAAAGCCATTTTCCCTTGTCTTGCTGTCATCTACCCTTTCAAAGAGTTGAACCAACCTTGGAGACAGATTTTCCTCAGTATCTATTTCCCTTTGTAGCCAAATTTTTTGTCAGTTTTAAGACAAATGTCCATAGATGGGAGTAATCACTGTGTCCCAGGATGATTGCCTTTGTCACTCCCAAGAGGAACAAAAAGAGGAACCACAGGGGTTGGGATGAGATATCTGTAGGGTCCCTTCCTTCTATGGTTCTATGAAAACTCTGCCAATCTCCTTTGTTCTTTGTACATCTACATTCTGTAGATGTGATTATCTTATGATTGCATTCCTTGATTTTTTGCTTCAATACTGCACCTTACCTTGATGCAAAAATGGTGCTACACTCTCATGAAAAAGATCATACATCAGAGATACATCCTCCAGGTCAGAATTTTAATGCACACAGCCCAGCTCAAATGCTACATGTTCATGGTGGGAATAGGAGGCCCTATGGCTGTGCAAACTGATTTTATTTTCCACTACAGGAACTCTCCTTCCAGAAGAATATCCATGTTTTTTGAGGCCAAGCATACATTTTTTTTTATGGCCATGAATGGAAAGTGAGGAATCAACATAAAATTCAGCTTCTCCTTTAATATTGGTGTGTTGAAAGTAAATTACAAAGATGTAATTTGCCCCTCGAGAACAAGAAGAATGTCCCCACAATGTTGAGAATGGAGAGGAACAGGTTAAGGCACTGTTAGGCTGCTGTGAGTAGGTATTTCAGAGGAGTGATCCTGACTGGAAACTGCAATTACTGTAATGGTCCTTCTAGCATAAAATAATTATTTCTGGTAATAAGGTATTCAATTTGTCATCATTCATATTGAAAGAAGGATGATCTAATATAAAAGCTTTAATATTTTAAGCTAAATTAAGAAATTTCTCCAGGCTGATACTAAACTCCCCAAAACCTGTCTAAATGCACACATGAGCCTAATGAGGTTCAACAAGGCCACGTGCAAGGTGCTGCACTTGGGTCAAGGAAATCCCTGACATGATACAGTCTGGGAGAAGAACTTGAGAGCAGCCCTGCAGAGAAGGACTTGGGGGTCCTGGCGAACAAGTGGCTGGGCATGAATCAGCCAACAGTATCCAGGGCTGCATCAGCAGAGGGTGGCAGCAGGGCAGGGAGGTGATTGCCCCCCTCCACTCTGCCCTCGTGAGGCCCCACCTGCAGTACTGCGTCCAGGTCTGGGGCCCCCAGTACAGGATGGATGTGGGGCTGTTGGAGCAGGGCCAGAGGAGAGCTGTGAAGATGAACAAAGGGCTGAAGTGCCTCTGCTATGAAGAAAGGTTGAAGGAGTTGGGCTTGTTCAGCATGGAGAAGAGAAGGCTGCAGGGAGACTTCGTTGCAGCCTTCCAGTACAAGAAGGAGCTTACGAGCAGGAAGGGGACCGGCTTTTTACATGGTCTGATAGCAATATGGCAAGGGGGAATGGCTTCAAACTAAAAGAGGAGAGACTTAGGTAAGATGTTAGGAGGAAATTCTTTACCCAGACAGAAGCGAGGTTCTGGCACTGCTACCCAGAGAGGCTATGGATGCCCCATCCCTGAAGGTACTCAAGGCCAGGTTGGATGGGATACTGGGCAGCTTGACCTAGTGGATGGCAGCCCTGCCCATGGCAGGGGATTGGAACCAGATGGTCTGCAAGATCCTCTCCAACCTAAGCCATTCTATAAAGTTGATACCCACAAAAACAGTGCATCTCTCCTGTCATGGGGAAAGTACAACTGCATTTCTTGTACGTACCATAAATAATTACTTCTCAACACTCGTTTTGTGTTGGGTTTTTTTGTTGCTACAGGATACGAAAGAGAACAATACTCCCTCCACTCAACTTCTGGTGGATTAAGGTCTGTGCCCTCACAACCACAGCACAAGAGGGATGACTGCTGTCTGTTTTTGGCATTTGCTGCCCAGACTAAAGCTGCTACCTGACCTGCAGCAGCCAAAAATTCTAGAGAAACGTGAGCACCAAGATGTGTTCATGAGGAGAGCTGCTGCATGCTTTCAGAAAACCTTCCCATGCTTCTTCATCTCTCCCAGGAACCAGAAGTGCAGACAGAAGGCAAGCTAAGATAACACTAGCTCCAGTTTGCCCTGCATCTTATCCTCAAAGAGAGGGAATATTGGAATATTTTCATATCTTTGTGGCCAAAAAAAAAAAAAGCTTTCATTAATATGCACAAGATTTACACTGCTCAGAGTAACAGAAATAGCAGGAATGGCGTGGATTTAATTTTATCAGGACAGACAGCAAGTAGAAGAGCTAAACATTTTGCAAGGTAAGCAACAAGTGCCTCCTAGACCCCACAAATAACACAGTGATATGTAGCCAGCTTGACCCCAGAAGCACGCAGGTAGCCAGAAAATCAAAGCATAGAAGTCTCTATTTGCTTTCTCTAATTTGGGATCTTTCAGAAACAATTTTGCCCATTTTAAAGCACTCAAAGAAATTTGCCCATTTTTCACTTGAACCCCACTTGCTGAGGCTCACTCTGGCTTGGCAGCAGCCAGGAGCATCTGCAGCACGATTATCTCCTGCACAAGGAGCCACCCAGGAGAGACGTGCTGTATCAGCTGCAGATTCCAACCCCCCATTAGCGGTTCTTCAGAATGATTTACTGTGGCATCATCCTGTGATGACAAAGCTGAAGCAACGGTTGAATGGATCAATGAATTTTTAACCTCAGATTTGCTGCTGTTGGACAAAGCACACCTACACAAGCAGCAAACTCCAGTACAAACCCAACTGAGTTACGCACAGAAAACCCCTATACTTACTGTGGAATCAACTCAGCTTAGGATAAACTTTTCTTCAAGCATGACAGAATTGAAATTCAAACATTTGAAAGTAGAGTTAAATAACATTAAGGCTGAGAAAAATACCATCTTATTGCTAAGTGAGTGACACTCTCTAGAAAGCTTTAAGGTTCCTCTAATTTAATAATTTATTTCACTTGCACAAACTAAGTATAAAATGATTTCTCCCCACTGCTTTGTTCATCTGCTGCAGTTCTACGTCAGGATAGTTTAAATGGAGAAGCATGTTCAGCTGAAGAAAAAAAAATGGAATGGGTTAGAAGAAAAACCTTTCTAACACTCCCTAGGGTCTATGGGTCCTTCAACCCAATTTGACATGAATGAAAGCATTATTGTTCTTTTGACTCCTGCTGAGCCATTATGTGAATGGTTTGCTAGAGACTTGAGCAGCCTTTTACACGTTTTAATCTTCTACAAACCAGGATTCTGGTGCTGAGACATCAGAAGTTTCAACGTTTAAAACAGTTTTTCTTCTATGTTATGAGAAAGCAATATACATTTCAGACAGACATATGGAAGGGCATTTGAAAACAACGAGTGAAAAACACATCTCTCTCTTTCTCTCTTTGTATGCATTAATCAAGTTAACATATTAAAAACTGCAGCAATGAAGAGTCAATCAAGCAAATGAAACTGAACACACCCTCTGACAGATATTTCCTGCCATAAAAATGCTCACACATTGGATGGGAGGGAAGAGTCACACCCTAATAAAATGTAACAGAGAAAACAATAAAAAGGGTTAAAAGGTAATAAAAGGATTATTATCAAGCTACATAAACTAAGCCAAACCTCAAAGTGATATTTTTCTGCATTAAAATGTGAGCCTTGATGATCCAGCTGGTGTTTCAACTGCTTTAGAGACAAAATACTGACTTTAAAAATCTTTACAGCACCACGTAGACGGTCGCTGTACAGCCCTTCTGAATTAAAGTTGCTTTTGAATAAGTTGCAGAAGAAGTATCATCCCAAATCCAATTCACCACTTTGGCTCAAAAAAAAAAGGAAAGTAGGATTTGAGTAATTAACACAATACTTCATCTACAATTCTAATAGCATAATAATGAAGTAAATGGTGGGCAGCTTGATATCTAATGCTCTTAACTGCCTCCTGTCCCTGCGACAGCTCAATTAAACAGCAGGCAGGTACACGTAATTTTCTTTACAGACAGAACTGAAGAGCTGTAAGCTCTGACTTTTCTCAGGAGACATTTCAAATCAGATTTTACGTAGTTGTTTCTGACATGTGCATGGATTGCTCTAAAACAAGACAGAATGTGTAAGCTGATCAAGGCAACAGAACTGGGAAGACCAACAGAATCCAGAAAAAGCAGTAAGGAGGCTGATTACAGCTCAGCTTAAATGCCAAAACTTCTACCACATCTCTAGAGACCAACAATAAACTCACTAAGATCTGTTCACCAAGTTGGTTTAAAACAGCATCTTTATAACCTGTGCAGGTTCTACACAGCCAAAAAACACCAAAGACATTATCTATAACAAAGAAGTACCAAACAGCTGATGCAAAGCTCCAATTTTCCAATCACACTTAATCTTCCAGAAGGTCTAAGTCTTTATCCCAATAACTCGAGCAGGGCAAGAACTTCCCTTATGGGAATAGCACCACTTTCAATAAAGATGACAATAAAGTCTTAACACAGCCCCACAACATCCAGTTTCTGCACTGCTGAACACTTCAACACTTGATATTGATTTCCTCACCTGGTAAGGACACGGGATGTGATATTCCCTGCAGCGTTCTTGAATCCACGTCGTCTCCCACACCCCTCGATAAGCCTGCTCATAGAAATAGCAGCCAATTACAACCAACAGTGGCACGAGGTACAGAACACTGAACACGCCAATCCGGATCATGAACTTCACTAGCTTGTCCTGGTTCTCTTTTTCTAATGGGATTTCAATGCGAACCCGATTGAGAGAGATAATGCCAGCTAGCAGAAGGGAAACTCCAACAACAACATACAGGCAGAGGGGTGCAAGTACAAAGTATCTTAATGCATCCACATCATAGAGGCCAACAAAACATACGCCGCTAATATTGTCACCTTCAATTTTATTCATTGCTAAGAGGACGATGGTTAGAGTTCCTGGAATGCCCCAGGCACTGGCGTGGAAGAGCAACGCTTTCTTCTCGATCGCTTCACTGCCCCATTTTGGCACGGCTGCCAAGAACCACGTGATGGTAAGAATGACCCACCAAACACTGCCAGCCATGGTAAAGAAATAGAGCACCATGAAAAGCATGGTACAGGCTTTGTTGTGAGAGCCCTGCGTCACCGTGGAAGCCTTGTACTGGGCAGGACTAGACGCGTTACACGCTACTCGGTCTTCAAGCAGAAAGCCAATGAAGAAGATTAATGACACCATCATGTAACAGACGGCGTAAAATATTATCGGTCTTTCTGGATAGCGAAATCTTGTGACATCGATCAGAAAAGTTAAAAAAGTAAACAAGGTAGCAGAAAGGCAGACGATGGAGATGACTCCGATGAAGTAGCGAGCAAAGGAGAGCTCTTCACGCCGGAAGTACATATTTGGACAAGGAGGGGAACAGTCCCGTACCCTCAGGAAAGAGTAACCCAGATCGGGGTCTATTTTCAACTCTCGAGGACACCAGAAACCATAATCCCTCTGTACCGCCATGGGGGCCTCTTCTGTGGGCTCCCCGCCCAAACTGAGGTCAACAAGACGAGGATATGGCTCATCACAATCCGGGAATCTAGAAAGCAAGAAAGAATGATTTACAAGAAAGGCACGTGCAATGTGCAAAGGCTACTAGCCTCATTTACTTGTCTGACTTCAGGCACAGTGACTGGAAAGAAAACAGAGACAATCCACATAAGAGGTAATCCACAAATCACTACACCATACATAAACAAGCTTTAGAACTTACTGTCCCAGACTGCAGTAGATGTTGAAACTATAAAATAAGTGTGAAAATACGTGTGAAAATAGAGAAACAAATGGATAAGGGGAATGTTGAGGCCTTAAGCATAAAAGTGAAGATACACAATTCACGTCAGGAAGTCTCTACATTTAGCTTTACTGTGTCCAAGGAAGAATGATTTTATAGAGCACTTAAAACCCTTTCCCTAAACAACCCTACTAGCTGCTATCAGGCAGGATACCACACCAGTTAGACCAAACATCCAACTAGCATTAATACTAGCATTAATACATTGAAATTAGAATGAAGATATTTCTACAATTAGGGCAAGGTGTGCCCTTACTTTCAGTAAGTTTGGCTGTTTGGTTCCTCCCTCTGTTAGACATTACTGCCTCAGCAAGCGCAGCATAAACTAAACATGCTTGGTTCTCTGCCACAGTGCATGTTTTGGTGTATTGACACTAACAAAGCATGAGTAAAACTTTCAGAGTTTTATCTCCCGTTTTGAAATTTCACTACTGACGTTGGTCTTAGGAGGACCTATAGGGCCCAGGCATCTGTTTGCAGCACAGACAGAGCAATCTTTGATTCTATTATCAGGACCTAGAAACATCCTCTGACTTACTCTTTGCTAAAACTAAAGCTTTTCTTTGTTTTCTATTCTTTCCTATTCAACAATAAGGGAGTATTTCTTCTGATTGCACTCCTGAATGCTATTAGCTGTTAAGTCATTATTTAAAAAAAAAAAAAAAAAAAAGCACTAAGAGAATGTTTTCCATTTCAGATACATAATTTCATATAAACTAGAACATCATGGAATACTTTGCTGTAACATTATTTCTGTAATGTAAAGCTGAAAACATCACAGAATCACAGAATCACAGAATCACAGAATTGTAGGGGTTGGAAGGGACCTCTAGAGATCATCGAGACCAACCCCCTGCCAAAGCAGGTTCCCTACACCAGGTCGCACAGGTAGGCGTCCAGGCGAGACTTGAACATCTCCAGAGAAGGAGACTCCACAACCTCCCTCCAACATCTTTCCATACAACATGAGGCAGACCCTCTGAAAACAGAGCTTTGAGATCTTAGATGCTCGTTGAACCCAGCCAGCTCCCCTCAGAAAAACTGACCCTTCATCTCCAGGCATATATAGCTTTGCATGCCTCTCAGAAGAATTTAGCGCCGTGTATTCTACTTTGGTATTCCAGAAAAAGCCAGGTCTGCATACATGATGAGGAAAATAGGTATATTCATTCATTAGGATGAGAACATGTATGCACTTCTTACAGCAACTGCATATCTAAATTTTCAATTAATCTCTTGGGAAGATGACAGAAATATGAATCTAGTTTCCTCATAGAATGGCCAGGGTTGGAAAGGACCTCAAGGATCATGAAGCTCCAACCCCCTGCCACAGGCAGGGCCACCAACCTCCCCATTTCATACCAGCCCAGGCTGCCCAGGGCCCCATCCAACCTGGCCTTGAACACCTCCAGGGATGGACGGGGCATCCACAGCCTCTTGGGCAGCTGTTCCAGCACCTCACCACTCTCATAGGAAAGAACAATATCTGTTTCAAATCATAAAATATCCCAGAAGGTACTAAAATTTCAGTCCGGGATTGTGAAACAACAATTCGCTCACCTGGTACACTCCATATCCTCAGGCCAAGAGACTCCAAACATCTCCATGAGTTTGGAGCATTCGCTGTATGCTCTTTGGCAGAGTCTGCGACATGGCAGAGTGACACGGCCATACTCCATGCACACAGGAGCGTAGAGGGCACAAAGAAATGGTCGAAAATCTCTGGAACATTCCAAATTCACCATCGGATGAAATGGCTACAAAAGAAAAGAGAGAATTCAAGAGCTTTAGCTAGCAGTTTTGTAGAACACGTCAGCAGTAATTTGATTCATGAGGATTTAGGGCTTCCACAACCATAACCATAACCTTCTTTTCCTGAACAATGCCTCTTGGAAGATGTGATCATCATAATGCAGCACTTAGGTTTTTAGGAAGACAGGCAATCAAGAAGCCTGGGGACAACAACAAAGACTCACAAGGGACATTTATGTATGCAATCTGCATCAGAATCAATGGGAATTAGATAGCTAAACACCTTTGAGGATCCCAGCTTAGACTAATATTCTCCAATAAACATCATGTGAACTTCTTTACGTTGCTTGTTTAAATGACAGACGTATTGTGAACTGCTAGCTGCTTATTTAGTAGCATAATATGAAGAACCTGCATTCAATTGATGAGACACAATCTGGGTAATACTGGATAATGCAAGACTCCTTCACAGTACAGAAATAAAACTGATTTTTTAAGATACAGTTTATTTTACTGATTAGATCATCTGAAAATCATCTATTTCTTGAATTATTTTCAGGAAGGCTAGGTTCTTCGTTTTGATTGTTTCTACAAGATGCAAACACAGGACATTTTCCATTACATTCTTTCCTCATCATCTTGTCTCCTGTTGAAATCTCAGCTCTATCAGCAGGGTGTATCTGCAGGCAGAAAGCAATCCCAACATGTGTGCTACCTCAGGCACATATACTCACAGGCTACAAGAATACAGCTGCAAGCACAGTGAAGCTACAACAAGTATGCCTGTCTTTACCTAACCAGAAAGCATCGGGAAATGAAAGCTTGAACAAAACTAATCAGAAAAATAAGTGGTATCTTGTGCTACTTGTTGTCTGATAACAGGTTCAAGTAACAGTGATAATGGTGATAGCTCCTTGGAAGCACTGAGGGAAAATCTATCACAATTAGCCAACATGCAGCTGTAATTAAGCATTTTGAAAGGTGAAATATAAGGAAAGAAACAGAGCAGGGATTTACAGGCTCGTGAAAATTGGTGCACGTTGATAAACCGTGCTACCTTCTTACTATCATGTGGCACTATTTTAGGGCAACCAAAATGATCCCAAGGATGGAACACCTCTCCTATGAGGACAGGCTGAGAGCCTGGAGGAGAGGGGGCAGTGAGAAAGGGCACAGACTCTTCAGCAGGATCTGCTGTGACAGGGCAAGGGAAATGGTTTCTCACTGAAAGAGGGAAGATTTCAATTGGATATAAGGAAGAAGCTGTTTACAATAAGGGCAGTGAGGCACTGGCACAGGTTGCCCAGAGAGGTGGAGGTGCCCCATCCCTGCAGACATCCAAGGTCAGGCTGGATGGGCTCTGAGCGCTGATGGAGCTGTGGGTGTCCCTGCTCAGTGCAGGGCATTGGGCTAAATGACCTTTAAGGGTCCCCTCCAACTACATAGTATCAAAACAAATTAGAATACAACAAAACAGTGTAAGAATTATTGAATTATTCCACTACCTCCAAACTGGAGAAGTAGCAGAGGCATTTTAGTAAGCCACTTCTTTTCCCTAACTTATATTTCAGACAATAACTTGAAGGGGAAAGGTGACAGTTCTTGGCCAATGGCAATACTGAAAGGTACACTAATGTGAACTCTGGACAGATTTTTCTAACCAGTCCATTACATTCATCCCAGCCTGCTCTGCACAGCCTTGCAGGATTAACAACACATTTAATCTCCACTCTGTGCTGCATGGGCAGGACACGATTGAAATGGCTATATATAGAAAAATCTAAATCTTACTGTAACCAAAACTGAAGAGTAAGCTGCTTTGAGAGCTGGAAACACCCTCTGGGTGAAAAACTTCCTCCTAATATCTAACCTAAACTTCCCCTGTCTCAGTTTAAAACCATTCCCCCCTGTCCTACACTGTCAGACTATCTTAAGGTGGGGACATCCACGTGCACCTGGACAATCTGACACAAGATCCATCCTCTGATGGGCACAGCAGACAGCATGCAGGCTCTGTGCAAACTTGCTCCCATCAGGCATGGCAGCTGGAAGTTGGGTAGAAGACACTAGAACATCTGAAATAACACAAATATAATTGAATCTCCACTGGCAAAGTTCCTTGTACCCTAGAGGGTATGTTAGCTGTGCTTAAGGTTCTTTATCACTGCAAAGAGCAAGTCTGGTTTTGAGTATGGTCTTGCCAAACTCCTCAAAAGACAGTACAGATAAACTAAGGCCAAACAACATGAATGAAATCTACTTAAATAGGTATAATTTCATAGGACTGCTATACTACAGCTGGCTGTTTGTTTCTCAGCAGTTCCAGGCCTCTCTCATACTGTCCTGCCTTTTGTGCAAATGGTGATAGCACCAGGAGGCTGTGGATGCCCCATCCCTGCAGGCATTCAAGGCCAGGCTGGATGTGGCTCTGGGCAGCCTGGTCTGCTGGTTGGTGACCTGCACATAGCAGGGGGTTGGAACTGGATGAGCATTGGGGTACTTTTCAACCCAGGCCATTCTGTGATTCTGTGATTCCTTGGAAGACAGGGGAAGAGAAACTTCCTTGCTTTTGATCAGCAACAGCAGCATTTGTGCCTGTAGGCTGCTCAGTCTGTAACTCTGCTCAGCCTAACTCTAAAATTATCTTACTCCTCCTTAGCAGCTCCTAGGATGAAAAGTCAATTCCAGACTACAGATTATGCTTTTCACTGTTAAAAAGAAAGCCAAGAAGATTAAGAGACATTTTTATGATCTTGCCCAGGGAAGCAGTGCAAGTTGTAACATTCAGCCCTACCCCACTTTGGTGCCTGACAAAAGGCTCTCTGTTCAAATGCGTTGAGCTTTTGAAGAATGCAGGTGGAACAGCTCAACACAGAGAGCAAAAAGGGAAAGGACAAGAGGAGATGCAACAGTCAAACAAATTTCTGTAGTTCAGGCCAAGCCAAGGGAAATCCAAAACAGTGAAGAAATTAATGTTTAAGATGAAATGAACGCTTGTGCTGCTCCTGAAGGCACTTAAGCATTTAAAGCATGCCAGATCACATAACTGAGCAGTATAGTTGAAGCTGCACACTCAGTGTTTCTTCTAACTCTGAGACAAACCATGCAAATTCCCTCTAGTCCCATGATAACAACTGCATTCCCAGCTTGGTTCCTTCAGGCTGAGTCAGTACTTGCATCCCTCCTGTGCAATGCCATGCAGGTGTTGTATATCAAATAAAATGCCACATTCACATATCACTGCTCTCCTCAGAGCAGTCCAACTTGCACTACAACCTTATCTATCTCTTCTTTCCCTCCTTCCCAGAATTCTCTTTGCAAAGTCGCTTTAAGAAATATCCCAACTCATTTGGTGTGGCCCCAGCTCCTTCCCTCCCTACAGCTCCCACATGCTGAAAGGACAGAGCCTGCCAATGCTGTAATGGCCATCTCCCACCTTTGTTCTTTTGCTTTTCAGGAGGAGATGAAGGACAAAGGAGAGCCACAAAGATGGGCATCAGTTTTTCCTCCAAAATATATATATTTAGCAAATTCTCACTTGTGCTTACAAAGCAAGAGCAACAGTGGCAGCTATAACTACATCATAGAGCTGTGGTATTTCAGGCTTCTCACAGCACTGAGAGATAAGAATCCATTCTACCTTTCATTTGACACAGCAGTAGCCATTGAGCTGCCCTGTTGGGAAGCAGCAATTGTAAAATGGAAACAAAATTACGTTGGTGACCTCTCATGTTCTTCTTGGCTAGATGCTCCTTTCTCTCAATATAAAAACCAAACAGGAAGCATTCTCATAAACTCACAGAAGGAAGAAGGGAAGTTTTCTCCCCGCAGGCTTGTGGGAAAGGAGCGATGCTCTGACTATCAATTACTGCTGCAATCCTCTGGTGGAAGCAAGTGCCTCAGGGCAGCCACACAGTCTGTTCCTTCTGGCCCACGTTGCCCGTTGTTTGAATTCAGCTTGCTATTTATTGGAAAAAATCTTCAACTGTATCTCAAAGCACCCAGGCAGCATTGCTGTCCAGGCCACGTCCCCAGGAGAATCACAAATGCTGCAGTTGCTGTCTTCAGATAACTGCTAGTTAGAGAGCAAACACATTATTGCCTCCTGCTTTCGGTAACTACACTTCTCATCCTGAGTGGCTGGCACGGCTCTGACAGCACAGCAGCTCCTGTGAATGCTCTCCTGAGACTGTTTCAGGCAGAATTGGTTTTCTTGAGACAGTGGCAATTTGTTCTCTGATGGTTCTGACCCGCACGCTCCTCTGAATCTCTCTAGGTTTCCTGGAGCATTTACCCCCCAGTCATGCTGGTTCACAAATGTAACCTGACATTAGCAGTGAGCTGCTCCAAGTTGATGCTCCGAGCTGAACAACAGCTGCAGTGCTTAAACTGCTGATGCCAGCTTCAACTGAGGCCCAGCTTCAGAGCCCTGACCAAACCTCATGAGTGCTTCCTAAAAATGAGGCGTGCACACAGACAGCACAGAGCAGTGGCATACAAGGAGCAGTGAGTGAGGGCATCTCTTCAGAAAGCACAGGAGATGTGACAAAAACTCCTTGTTCTCCAGTTGTGCCTTGAGTTGGATAGCACCCCACTGCCATCTAAGCGATGGGTGCAGAAAGGCCAGGAAGGCACACTGGGTATGGGAGGGTAAATTAATTTCTTTTGGAAACAATTTGCACTTGCTCACCTTAAACGGATTATGAAGTGCAGCTCCACTGCAGAGGTACTTCAGGTTGTTTTCGGAAGGCAGCAGACTAATTTATTTGTCAAAGTCTGCTTTTAATGCACAGTGCCAAGATAAATTTTGGGCAGAACTCTTAGCATAATCTACATTAAGAGCTTACCTCACTGTTAACTTCCCTGTCTGGAGAAACTTAGGAATTTTATTTTTAGCTTTGCAACGTGATAAAGACATGAACAAGCAAAACAGAGTCACATTTCTGGCCGTCTCTGGTTAGTTTTCCTCCAGAGCAGGGATAAGGGATGTGCCCACACTTTCTGTGTGAACCTTTACAAAGCACACAATCCAATATCCCACATGACAGGGCAGCAATCGTGCCACCCATCCTAAGCTTTCCGGTCTGCACACAGACTGCTGGGGATAATTTCTCAACTACAGGAGAAACAAAGTAGGATAAAAGATAAAAGTAGTTAAAGACAGAAAATGACATCTATCTCTGTCTGTGTGACTAAAAGGCAAAGCCATCTGTTCTTGTTCTTTAAAGAGGTCTCTGCTTCATTTTAAATTCCAAAGTTCCTTTGGAAGACACTGAAAAGATGGCACCCATCTGTCAAACTGCACTTTTCCTCAATGTGATCTTTACATTTTAAGAACTGACGGATGCAGATGGGTGGCCCTGGTAACAAATTCCATTCGCAAGAAGTGTTAGTTTTTATAAGACAGCTGAGACTGCTTGGACTTCCTCCTTCCTCTCCATATGCCTGCTGTGATGGGCTTGGGAGAATTCCAAGGTATTACAGAGAAATAAACATGCAGCCCTTTGGCCAGTATTTTAGACCATTAAGTTAAGACACCATAAAGCACGCTTGCCCAGACAAGCAAGAAACTATACAGCAGGGGCCATAAGTCTTGACAGAACCATAATTTTAATTTAAATAACACATTTCTGTATCCTGTGGTCAAAAAGACAACCTTTCAAGTACGAGCTGAGCGCGATCGATGCTTTGATGACTGCCGAAACAGGCTCCAAGTGCTGCTGTCACTGCGGGAAGGAGAGAGATAGCCATTAAGAGAAGTGGAACATTAGTGATAACAACCTTTCCTCTCCCTCAGCTCCGCCACTGCAGCCTGATCTTCACGTCAGGGACTGGAGGACTATTTCTGCCAACTCGAGGGAGGTCTGTCTTCCTTGAGGAGAACAGGAATGAAGAGTATAAAAATCCACTGCTGGCACAGCGCTCGAAAATTTATCATGCTGAGTGAAGGAGGAAAAACATTTGGTATGAAGATTTGTCAGAAGACTTGACACTATCTTGAGAGAGCACATAATGGAGTCAGCAGCCAGATCAAGATCTTTAGAGTTTAAAAAAGGGAATTTCTAAAAATAAGAAACATGAGAAAAGATACGGTTAAGACACAGCCAAGCTTCAAAACCCCCAGCAGTGCAGCTTTGCCTTTTTGATTTTCCTTCCATCAGCCAGAATGACAGCGTCTGCCACATAATAAACAACATAATGCCACCCTGCAGAATAAAAGCAGACCAGTTGGATTTCTAAAATATTATGTAAGGAATACTGAACACTTCTACTTCAGTTCCACAAAAGCTTGATGGCTACTCCTTGTCCAACAGCAACAGTTTCTTACGCATCTGACACAGCAGAATATCTAAGAGCTCAATACTACAAGGCAGCACAAACCACTCAGATGAGAAAGGAGGAAAACTTATGTTCACTCATTCAAGCCAAAGTGCATCCTGACAGATTAACAAGTGTGTCACCTCCCTTAAAATGTGCACTGCAGAGCTGTCACTGTCAGTCCCCTTTACGACTGTGAATTAAGGACAAATTAAAGTTGTCATTTCAGGCACTTCAGGCTGCAGGCTCACAGTAAGCCTACGTTAATGGGCCTCTGCCCTTTCCCCTGCCACTAGCCTACTCCACTTCAGTCTGGGCTTAAGACTGACTTAAACTATCCACAAAACTCACCTCAAAGCTGTACGCACTGACTTTGAAACAGGAGCAGCGTAAAGAGCCAGGACAAGATCCAGAATAATGTGGCGTTTATGTGTCAGAATCTAAATATTCTTCCTGTAGGCTCAGCACACAATTTTATAAGGTCCATCAAGTCATTTTGTCTAAGGTGAGCTTTTTGCAGGTGCAGCGTCTCAGCAAGCTTCCAGTGAGTTTCAGCAAATACCCCTGCCAGAGTCCATTGCCCCACAGCCAGCCACATGCTGCACATGTTACAAGGACATGTGTAAGTCAAACTCTAGAGCCTTAGAGCAATAGCTCCAAGAGACTGAAGACAAAGACTTCTTGCTATGGCAGAGAATGCACAATGGCACTGTTAGAGGCCAGGAGCACAACCTTCTGCAGACAGAAGACCACAGAGGAAACACACAAATGATTCAGGAAGCCATTTGCTGCTTCCCTGGTAGCCAGGCTGCTGTGAAAACTCTCACAAGCCAAAAACCTGGTTTCATAGATAAGAATGTAATAGCAAATTCATCTCGAATAATGTTAAGGTTTGAGCTGTATTTCACAGCATTCTGTGAAAGCAGGAACAGCCATTCAAAATCCTTCACTCCTCACTTAGTGATGTTACCATCAGCATCTCCTTGGGGATAGGTTACATGACCACATTTTGTTCCTATGAATGTCCACAACAAAGTAAGAAGAGACTCTGCCGGGCACCTCTCCTATGAGAAAAGGTTGAGAGAATGGGCTTGTTCAGTTTGGAGAAGAGCTCTGGGGAGACCTCAGTGTGGCCTTCCAGTACTTGAAGGGAGCGCAGAAACAGGGGGGGGAACGGCTGTTTGTGAGGGTGGATTGTGATAGGACAAGGGGGAATGGTTTTATAGTGAGACAAGGGAGGTTTAGGTTGGATATTAGGAGGAAGTTTTTCACACCCAGAGGGTGGTGAGGCACTGGAACAGGTTGCCCAAGGAGGCTGTGGATGCCCCATCCCTGCAGGCATTCAAGGCCAGGCTGGATGTGGCTCTGGGCAGCCTGGGCTGCTGGTTGGTGACCCTGCACATAGCAGGGGGTTGGAACTCGATGAGCATTTTCCTTCTCAACCCAGGCCATTCTATGATTAATACTATGAGAACTACTCTGAGTGGCAAACAAAATCTATCTATAGAATGCACACTCTTATTTTAACAGTTATCTCAGTAAGACAGAAGTCCTCTGTTGTTTCTATACACCAACAAAAACACACAGACACATGCACAGTTCAATAGGAGGAGAGATTTGCATCTTCTGGCCTCAAAATTAGGGTATTCACAGAGCATTATTTAAAACCCTTTGTCTACAACTTGTCAACTACTTCTTTCCTTCATGATTATTTTCCAGAAAGGTTCCACTATTCCGCTATTAATCTAGTACACTAAGCTTGGTTTTGGTGCAGATAATTGTCAAACTCAGCAGGTTGTTTCACATGCATGAATAATGCAGGATTGATTTTATGGACAAACTCCAGAGCCCTGCCGTCCCCTGCATGCATTTATTAGCACAGGATCCAACTCAGCTGAGGCTGCACCATCCCAGTGCCAGCTGAGCAGCAGCTTCTGCTCCATCTCACCAAGTTCCTCCAGCAGAGCTGTTGGGTTACCCTCTCCCTCATACGCCAACTACACTTCCTGAGTATTTTGACTGAAAGGATTCATAGGGGATTCCATCTGGTTCCGTGATTATTTTAGCCATTTGTTAACCAAAGAAACAGAAAGCTGTAGTACTTAGTAGTGTTGACAAGCATTCACTGGGGAGACATTGGCAGATGATATCATCTAGGCTTTATTGAGGAAACTTGATATATTTACCTGGATACGTGATTAAAAATACACTGCCAACAGAAAGAGAAGCCAACACAGCAGTGCACCTCACCAGGGCTCCGTGCAGAATTATCCTGCACTGGTGGCTGTGCTGTCAGCAACTACAAAGGTGTTACCAAAATCAGAGGTGATCAGGCCAGCTGAATTGCTGGGTCAACTTTGTACACGTTGACACTGTGCAGGAAATTCTTCCTGTGTGCTGTCTTTAATGCTGGACACAAACACTGGGAATGAAGAGGCATTTTTGGAAGCTGTTGGTCTCTGAAAAAAGAGATTTGTCATTTATTATAATTCCCCCCCCGTGACTCTGTATGTTCTGATCAAATCCTGAACCCAGTCATTGGGATTACTTTTTTAAAAGCTTTTCAAAGAGGTTGTGCAGCCCAATATACACCTTTTACATAACTACAGAACAGCAAGAGGGCTGCTAAATGGGCCCTTTGCTTCAGCAAGCTGTAAGATAGAAGAGAAAGACTGAGGAACTCACAATTTACTCCAAGATATTAAATTAAAACTGATTTCTGATCAAAATAGAAGCTTTAAGATAATTAGTTGCTGAATTTAATTTTAATAATTAACTGCTTTTTAAAAAAACATGGCAAAGCACAGCAGCTGCAAATTAAAATTTAAGATTCTTTAGGGGATACAGTCCCTTCTATTCAGCACTGTGTTAATGAGGTCACAAATGAACTCTACAGGGGAGGACAGGGAAGGAGAATTAAAAACACTAATTGCACTGACACAATCTTCCACTGGACAAAAAGCTGTTACAAAAAGCATCTGAACGACCAATTCTGAAAGACTCAACAAAACTCTCAAATTAAGAATCAAACCAAGCTCCTGAAGTTGATTTTTCTTCCCTGCAGTTAATAATTCACAAGATAAATATTTGACAGGAATTCCCACAGTGCCTCGCTTATTTGTTTCGCCGGCATCCTAAAAGCATGCTTGCTTTTTTCTAAATAGATTAAACAGTATTTTGCCCTCAAAGGCTCAGATGTTTCTTCATACCAAGGACAGAAGTTTGTGCCCAGTTCTCTGTACCAGTAACGTACTTTTAGGATACATTGCTCCCATGCTGCACGTCTTTGAAACACTACAGGCAAGTCACAGCACAATAACAGGATTAACAAGAGACAGTGGGAGGAGAGAAGGGACACAACTGGAAGGAAACAAGGGAAGAGAAAAAGATTCTGTGGCTACACATGAGCCCCAACACCGGGGGTTAGACCCCAACTCTTTGTCAGTTAAAGAAATAGAATGAAGAAAGACAAATATCAGCAAGTGTCTGTCAGTGCTACTAGAGTGCACCTTCAAAAGGTGTCTCTCCAGCAGTAAATTACACACACACACACGCTGGGAATGTATTCCATGTGTCAGGTTCCGCATGGAGCACACTGCAGGGATGTTTGCAACTAAGGAACGTGCAGAATGGAGTAAGTGGGATCAAACCATAAAAGAGAAGGTCAGATGAATAGGAAAGACTGCATTAAATTGCTTGGAGATGTGAGCAATTGAGGCTGATGCATGAGACAAGAGGGGGTGTGTTTTCCCACTGATTGTTTGTTTGAATCATTGCCTAACACTACAAAAATCTCTTTTATAAATAAATGTATGCAAAAGGATGGAAAAAAATCACTCGAGTAAGGCCAGGTGTGGGGTTACGAGGCAGGGAAGCCCCATTCAGTTAGACACAGCAGGGCTCACCTGGCAGGACCCAGAGCTGTCAGAAGGTGTTTCTGCCCACAGAACCATGGGGAGTTCATAGGGCAGAGCAGGCTTCACAGATCCTTCTGTCCCTTCCACCTCAAAAGAAGCAGGATAGGAATGGGAGAGCAGAGAGCAGCATATGTACGTGCATCTGTTAGTGCTCTATGATGAGTTCTGCCCAGTAGCCCCGTGCTGGTCTCACTCTTACTTGGCCCCTGCTGCCTCCCATTTCAGGTCTGGCACCATGCAGATCAAAACTGACTCCTCTTTGATGGGCACAACAAGTTACAGCAGAGCAATCAGCCAGCCCTGCAGGAGAACAGCCAGCTGTGCATCTCTTCTAGCCCTGCCTTCCATTCAGTTCCCCTTTCCCAAGTCCCCTCTGTGACCCTGGCTACTAACAGCAACCAGTCCCAAGTGGGAGGGGAACAGAAGCCCAAATTTTAAAAGCCTGGAAGCTTCCTCTCTCAGACAAAAGCAACAGCCTCCCATTGTGTCAGAGAAAGTAACGGATGGATCTAAAGAATTAAGTTGCCTTTCTGTGACGCCACTTAATTAAGGTAAATCAAAGCAACAAGAGTAATTTGCCTGGGATTTCAAAAGGAAGGATAAGGAAAATATCTGTGCATTCTTCAGAGTCTGAAGGCGTTTCAGCATTTTAGCTGCTGCATTCTGTAGAAGTGCAGTTGGAGGAAAAACATCAATTCCGACCACTTACGCGACAAGAGGTTAAAAACTATTTTTCTGTAAGAAGCAGGCAGACTTTGTCATGTAAAAAGCCAGAGTGAAGGTCTGAAGACAAAGGAACTGTACTTTAGCAAATCTATATATATAATACATTTGTTAAGTATGCAGATAAAGTGTCATAAAGGCGTTTAACTATCACGTGATATGTGTTTGTGTTTTTGAATATCTTCATCCTTAACTGACAGCAAGCACTAAAACTCAAATCAAAGGCCCAAGTCTGTAACCACGTTGTTCTCTGCATTCCCATCTCCACAATGATGCACCTGTACAGACTGGAGGACAGGATTAAAGCAGCACAAGAAGAAGGCACAAGAAATGCTCATCAGCATAGAAGTGATGAATGGGTCTACTGATTCTGAGCCACAAGTATTCTGGCACTCCTTCAACAAAAGCAGCAGCTACTCCTAGACACCAGATCACAGAATCACAGAATGGCCTGGATTGAAAAGGACCCCAATACTCATCCAGTTCCAATCGCCTGCTATGTGCAGGTCACCAACCAGCAGACCAGGCTGCCCAGAGCCACATCCAGCCTGGCCTTGAATGCCTGCAGGGATGGGGCATCCACAGCCTCCTTGGGCAACCTGTTCCAGTGCCTCACCACCCTCTGGCTGAAAAACTTCCTCCTAATATCCAACCCAGACCTCCCCTGTCACAGTTTAAAACCATTCCCCCTTGTCCTATCACTATCCAACCTCACAAACAGTCCTTTCCCCTCCTGTTCATACACTTCAAGCACTCCCTTCAAGTACTGTATGGCCAATAAGGTCAGATAACTGACAATACCGTCAATTCTTTAGGTGTTAAGAAAATGTAATAAACTTCAGTCTTCAGGAAAAAAACAAAACAAAACAAAAAAAACATTAAAACATGAACGATGGTTTTGGACCAGTAGGGGAAAACGAAGCAAAATGAAGTGAAATGAATGGATGGCTGATCCACATTCTCTCACCAAATTAAAAAAAAAAAAAAAAAAAGATGCTTCTCGTTGCTCAGTGCCACAAACACGACAACTTTTGTTCGATAAAAATCAAGAAACAGGGAATGTAAACAAGTTTACAAATTGAAAGCAACTTCTAAAAGCTAAATTTCAGGCTTCTCCAGCTCACAAAGATGGACTGGAAGGAGCCTTCCTCCCTCGTTCAGATTCAAATGAGCCAAGCCTTTGTGCTTCCATTCTCCCCACTCCTCTTTTCAAATTTCCTTCCCGTTGCCATGGGAACCCGGCCGGGAGAGCAGGAGAGCGGAGGGGGAGGCGGAGGGCGGCAGATGCCAGCCTTTGTCACGGCGAGGCCGGGGGCACGGCGTGGGGAGCGGGCTGGGGCGGCACACACGGCGGTAGCAGAGCAGGCAGGCACAGCTCCCGTCCTACCTGATGGAAGAGACAACGGGAGGATGCGGATGGAGCGGGTCTCTGCAGATCCAAGCGATGCAGAAAGGACAAACGCGGTCTGATCGGTCTTTGCACCTCCAGGACAAAAAGCCGGACGTGGTTTGCTTGAAAGGAATTACCCAACGACGGTGGATGCTGCACAAAACCCCTCGAGCTGGCGGTGCTGGGACTGCGCTCTGACCCACGGCCGTGCTGGGGGTCCCACACGGACCCACCTCCTTCAACTACACTTTTCCTAGACTGTTTCCTTCAGTAAATACATTCTTTCCAAGCACACGTTACTGACCCGTTACTGTGCTGCAGGTCTGCGAGGTCGGTAGGTTGAAGAATAGCCCCAATTCCCGAGCACTGCTTTCCCCTGTCATTAAAGATGGTTTGCAGCCCTTATCTCCTCCACTTTGTGCCACATCACGGCAGTTTGTTTCCAAAAACCACAAACCCTTCATAGAATCATAGACTGGCCTGGGTTGAAAAGGACACAATGATCATCTGGTTTCAACCCCCTGCTACGTGCAGGGTCATCAACCAACAGAGCAGGCTGCCCAGAGCCACACATTCACACAAACATGATACAAATCCAGGAAAGCCATCCTAAAATTCTGTAAAATTACCACAAGTTTCTCCAACACAAAGCAGGAAAGCGCAGCCATACCAGCAAGACAATGTTGTACAATTTATGGCAACTCTTCTTTGGCATTTAAGTTATTTTATACTTATTCTTTTATTGGTCTGCTTTGGCTTCTTCTTGAATCCAACTATCCTACAGTCAGAATAATCACCATAAAATAGAGAAAATAAGAAAAAAAGCACCAATTCCAGGTGACCAGCAGAATGAGAAGTACACCATCACCAAACCACATAACTTTTCAGAAGTCTGCAATTACACTTATCACTGCCATCTTCTTGCAGGAAAAACACATTCTGGAAGGATGCTAAGTCAAAAGGATGGAAAACTAAGAGCTTTCAATGTAGCTTTCAGCTAAGAAGGTAGACATGAAACAGCTAAATAACCTCAGATGATCAGAGGGCTGGAGCACCTCTCCTATGAAGAAAGGTTGAGGGAACTGGGATTGTTCAGCTTGGAGAAGATTAGGATCCAAGGAGACCTCAGTGTGGCCTTCCAGTACTTGAAGGGAGCACAGAAACAGGAGGGAGAACGGCTGTTTGTGAGGGTGGATAGTGATAGGACAAGGGGGAATGGTTTTAAACTGAGACAGGGGAGGTTTAGGTTGGATCTCAGGAGGAAGTTTTTCAGCCAGAGGGTGGTGAGGCACTGGAACAGGTTGCCCAAGGAGGCTGTGGATGCCCCATCCCTGGAGGCATTCAAGGCCAGGCTGGATGTGGCTCTGGGCAGCCTGGTCTGCTGGTTGGTGACCTGCACATAGCAGGGGGTTGGAACTCGATGAGCATTTTCCTTCTCAACCCAGGCCATTCTGTGATTCTGTGATTAAGCTCTGTGTCAGGAGAATGCAAAAGGGGACTAGAAAGAGCTCTCAGGAACTCAGACAGAAGCAGTGGTTCAATTCTAGATGGGGTACTCTCACATCTGTGCCCCACTGAGGGATGGAGTCCAACACATGCAGAACACAAGGCAGCTAACACAGGGCTAATGCAGGGCTAATACAGCACACCTACCTCCTTGTCTGGGCTGCACATACTACTAGACATAAGGCTAAGTCTTGTCACTAACAAATACTAACCTACACTATGACAGCATCCAATATAAACCTGGGTTTTGTTCCATTAGAGGCAAATGCCATGGGATCAGCTGGTAGATAATGATTAAGATAGAGAAAAAAAAATGAATGACTACATTTGTGGTAGGGAGGTGATGAATGAAAAGACCAACGTTCCCCTTAGATTCTGGCACAGCACTCTTTTGTTCGAGTTTATACTTGTAGATCTAAAGCTACAACTAATGACCAAATACACTGTCATTTAACTATTCAAAATAAATTCATGTGTTCTGCCCTTCCTGATAATTCCTCTTTAAGCCTCCACCAGATGCTACAGAATTAGCCACAACGGAGAGCCATCTGCCTTCATGACCCTGAAAACAAGCCCACTGTGAATAGATGTTGATTAAGATGTAGATCATTCACTTTAAACCGGATCATTACATAAAACTAATGCTTTTTTTACAATATCTTTGTACTAAACTATTAAGGCTAAACTTTGTTTCTATATTTCTGCTTGGATATTGTTCCATATTCGTCTTTCCCTTAAGAAAATATGAAGATGGTGAGTGCTCATCTTCAACACACAGGCAGTACTTGATCAATGGAACAGCACAACAAAAACTCTACTCTTATTTTTCTCACTATTAGTCCACACTTTGAAAATAATCATGCTGCATTTTGTTCTCATTAACAAACATGAAAGACTAGAAAACTTGATTTCTGAAATTATTCTCTGGAGAAAGCCTGTTAGCCAGGCAAAGGAAAGTAAGGGTTGCTAACACCTGCTGCTTAGTTCTGCTGCGTGAGCACCAATCATCTACACTGCAGAAGCTTTAACCCTTGTACTAAAGAAAGTACTCTTTGGTACTCTGTTCTTCCATGCTGCTCTGTAAAACACAGCACTGCAATATCTCCATTACGTTTCTCCAAGTGCAGTGAGGCCCCAGGAGGGAAAAAAAAAAAAAAAAAAAATCAGACTTAGCATTGGGATTGCTCACACTGAACAAGCATCATTTTGTTGTCCTAGAATGGACCACATGCTGAAGTGTGATTCAGGTCTACCAGGAGACCCAGAAGGTTGGATGTCAGGGGGAAGTTCTTTCCTATGAGAGTGGTGAGGTGCTGGAACAGCTGCCCAGAGAGGCTGTGGATGCCCCGTCCATCCCTGGAGGTGTTCAAGGCCAGGGTGGATGGGGCCCTGGGCAGCCTGGGCTGGTATGAAATGGGGAGGTTGGTGGCCCTGCCTGTGGCAGGGGGTTGGAGCTTCATGATCCTTGAGGTCCCCTCCAACCTGGGCCATTCTGTGATTCTGTTCCCAATGCATTCACTTTGCTAATCTGGATCCACATCCCCCCGCACTGACTGTCCTCTTTAAGGCTGTACTTAATAGCTGTCAGAACTGCAGCACGCTCCCAAACATGTAATACTGCACGCAACAACAACCTGAAAGTCATCCCTTGTCTGAATAATGAAATCTGCTCCTGGACATTACTCTGCTGGTGTTCAAGTTCCTAGCCAAAACACAAAAGATTTCTATCCCAAAACATGCCTCTTTCCCATTCTTCCCTCTTTAAGCCTCTGGCAACTTCCATGCACATAAACACGTGCAGCCCCGTCCTTTAACTGAACATAAATTAGCTCCTATTCAGCTTTTCCTCCTGTCTGGAGATTTTGAACACTTTATTTTTACTGAATACTCAACATTCATCTTGATGTTCACTGGATGTGAGTGTGAAAAGGATAGGATCCATGGCCCTAATAAGAGACCTGCAAGAAACACCATCCTCAGAAGCCTCCTGTTGTGAACAAAAGGTCAGAGCAGACTAACATTTGTACAGCCCTCCCTGGCACTGTACAACTCCACTTACCCAAACTGGTTTTGCCCACTCAGGATTTCTTCCACCCCTGCACAACAGTCAAACCCTTTTCAGGTCAGAGCTGAAATAATAAACAGGTGGGTTTCAAACAGACAAGCTTCAGATTTCCCAAAAGCAGGAATCTCTAAGCAGCGCGTTGTTATAAACGCCATAGCTCTGCCTGCACTCTGCAAGGTCATCTTGGAGATTCAAGCTTTCAGATCAACATTCTTGTTTAACAATAAAGTAATCTAAAAATGTTTACATGGTTATTTCTAAGGTAAAAATCTGGAATAGGAAAATCTACAGTTAATGAAAGAGTCGGGTTTAATGAGCTGCTGCACAGCTTGCTTTCTTATGATCATGCACAACTCCATTGTTCTGCAGGCATCATGATCTTATACACTAAAGAGAAGATTAATCCTTACTGCAAATTAAAATGTAAGATTAGGATGCTTACACAACAGTAGCTAATTAAAATTTACTTTTCCGTTAGCTTTGCATTCTTACATTTCTGTATGTTTGGAGTGCAGAGCTGAAGACTACAGAAAGCCAAGGAAAATCGCCAAGGTTTAGAAAGGGATCACAGAATGGCCAGGGTTGGAACTAGATGAGCATTATGGTCCCTTCCAACCCCCTGCTACATGCAGGGCCACCAACCTCCCATTTAATGCTAGACCAGGCTGCCCAGGGCCCCATCCAAGGATTTAGGATCTTCCATCCTAAATTTATAGAATGCCCTGGGTTGAAAAGGACCCCAATGCTCATTCAGTTCCAACCCCCTGCTATGTGCAGGTCACCAACCAGCAGACCAGGCTGCCCAGAGCCACATCCAGCCTGGCCTTGAATGCCTCCAGGGATGGGGCATCCACAGCCTCCTTGGGCAACCTGGTCCAGTGCCTCACCACCCTCTGGCTGAAAAATTTCCTCCTGAGATCCAACCTAAACCTCCCCTGTCTCAGTTTAAAACCATTCCCCCTTGTCCTATCACTATCCACCCTCGCAAACAGCTGTTCCCCCTCCTGTTTCTGTGCTCCCTTCAAGTACTGGAAGACCACACTGAGGTCTCCCTGGAGCCTTCTCTTCTCCAAGCTGAACAATCCCAGTTCCCTCAACCTTTCTTCATAGGAGAGGTGCTCCAGCTCTCTGATCATCTTAGTGGCCCTCCTCTGGACCTGCTCCAAAAGCTCCACATCCTTCCTGTGCTGAGGGCCCCAGTATTTTTCCCATCCCTGCCGCTTAGTGGGAAATAAAATTCACTCTGAAGCATGAAAAGAGGAACAGGGCAGCATGAACTCCCAGTCTCAGAGCAGGCAGCCATCAAGCACATACATAAGGTCAGTGATTTCTGCACGCTTCTCCACGGTTCTTATGAAAATCAAACACAGAGACAATAGTCCTTGTTGAGACCAAAATCCAACTGCCTGAATTCTGTAGTAATGTATGCCTGATAGAAAAACTGTTTGAAAAATACAACTATAATGAATCACTGAAAAATAACACATGACATACTGGAAAAATGCTCCTTTCTATCCCAGGTGCTGAGAGCAGGACAAGAACACAAGAAGAACACTTCTGTTCTTTCTACCTTAAGTATTCTCGGGGCCTACTTTTCATCAATTTTAAGTATTAAAAAAAAAAAAAAAAAAAAGAAAAACCAAAAACATAATTCTTAAGACTCCAAAGGTCATCATGGTGAAGAGACACAAAGAAAAAATCCAAACAAAAAACGATACTGTCACAAAAACCCCTCAGTTATACGAACAGAAATGCAGCCAGCAAAGGCACGCAAATCTTGTGGCAGACTCTCTGTTCAATGTTACTGCTTCTGACTACCTCTCTCACACTGCAGAAAGGTGAATCAGCTGCAGAGTACTACTATTTCTCCATTTCCCCCTTGCATCTCTCACCCACACATCAGTAAGTCTGGCCATAGTGCATCCCTACCTATCCTACTGCTGTTTTTTGATATGCAAAATGGAAATGGAAGTTGTGAGAAAGTGCAAAATAACAGCATGTTATCTCCTCTGCCCAGATGGTGACTGCATCGTTGCACTTCTGGAGCATTCCACCTCCAATATAATCCCAGAAGACAAAGCTTCTGCACACACCCACAGGGGCCCTTTCAGGCCTCATCTCTATCTGCTTCCTGTCCTTTAAAGCCTCTTTGATCCCTAGGAGCATTTGTGAGGTCCCACTGAAATCAGACTAAGGAGCAGGAAGCACTGATGTGAATTTAACTGCAAAGTGGCTGGCAATCGTCACATTAAATTGCTTCTTTTCATTGCTAACAAATGCTCCCAACTTGCAAATTACCAACAGTTACATGCTCTCTATTAAAAAAAAATGACCACCTAAAAAATTGTGTTAAGGCAGCCAAAAAAAATACAGCTTACCATTCTTACATATAAGCAAATTCTTCAAGGCCAAAAGAATATTAAGTGAAAAAGGGACGGAAGATAATCCTTCACACTGTAGCAATAATAATTCAAAGGATGGGTAAGCAAGGTCAGATTCCTCAGGGGAATATTTAACTTCGCCACTGCCTCACTCAGCACACGATCTGCGTAACGCAACAGAAGAGTGGCAGCAGGGCAGTGCAACACCAACTGCTATGCTGTGTGTCATCACGACCCTATAAAGAAGCAAGATTCAGCAGCACAGCAGAGTCACACTGTGCTGGATAGCTACTGCAAGAACCACCTGCTTACAGATAACAGAACACCGTCAGAATACCTTCCAACGCGTCATGTGGCAGCACGGAGCAGGCAGAGGAAGGCCAGCACGGAGCCCTGCTGTGCAGTACTGCGGGCAGGACAGCTCCCGGCTGCACACAGCATCTCCTCTCCATCCCCTCTAACACTGCTGCAATATAACAAGACAACACCAATGACTTACTTACCTTTATTCTAATTAAGGAATCATATTAGCATAAAGGCTTAAAAAGGAAACTTACTGATTTTTGTGTTTTTAAAGAAGTGTCTGTAAGGTTTGAACAGATCCTCCAAAAGGCAACCAATGGAAAGGGTAGAAAAGTATGATGAGTTCAGCTGACGGAAAGACAACAGCTGTAATTCTCTTTACTTCACATGTACTCTTTACTGTAGTAGAAGCCCTTGTCAACTCTGATTATAGAAAGCAAGAAACAAAACAACAAAACCCAGCTCCTAAGTAGTTAAGTAATTCTATATGGCATCCCAGTACACACCTCCTCATTCTCATTAACCAGAGGTAGCCCACAGCCCATCCCCAGGCAGAAGCCACTGGCCTACACTAATTACACTGGCAGAATGCAGTGCTATACACACAGCCACAACACCAAATGCTCCCATGCTAAGTTTAAGAATGGCTGTGGCACTGAGCTGGAATTATCTGAATTGCTGCAACACGGTGCTTCACGCAAGTTGATTTATGCTATGAGGTTGAGCTTTGTGTTACAGACTGCAGAGAAGTAACGTTCACTTCTCATCTGTTTCTTTCTCCTTAGCAAAAAGCTATTTTATGAAGATAAGAGCAATTACAACAGCAATTCTGGCTCAGCCTGTGGGCCCCTATAATCTACTGTTCTGCTTCCAGCAGTGGCTCTAAAGAGACTATTATGGAAAGCAAAAGTGATATTTTGACAGGTCTCTGAAATCATTGGTTTAACGTGAAGCAAAAGCCAGAAGAGTCACCACAATGTTGGTCATTTTTGGGAGCAAAAAGCATTTCATTATTTCTCTACGAATGCTCAGCATGCTCACATCTGGCGTGGTGTGCCATTCTCATCTCTGCACCTCAGCTAGGACTGAGCTACAGAAAGGACCAGAGAAGGATAACTAATGTATTTACAGGGCTGAAGCAGTGGAATTGCAAGAAGCCAGCCCAGACAGCTGGAAGACTTCAAATTGGAGAGGAAAAGCCTGAGTGTCTCCAGAAATCACAAGTGCAGCAGAGGGTTTAACTGCAGAACAACACTGCACAATACTCCAACAAAAGGATGTTGAATGAAACTAGGAGGAAAATCATTTAGAACTGTTCAGAGAAAAAGTGCTCCCCTAAATGGTGGCTAGTTCTCATTAAAGGGTAGAATCAGTACTGTATTCATACAACAGTGTAGAGAAATTTGTTGTCAAACAGCTCCATAAAACTATTCTAGAAGGGGCCAGGCAGAGAGATAGCCTCTAGCATCTGTAATTCAGGAACTGCACACTGGGGAAGCATCAGGGAAACATTATGGGCAATAGGTCAGCCTTGCATCCTTTAGGGACTTCCCTAAGCACTAGGTCACCAGGAGACAAAGCACTCTGCAAAACAGACACACCTCATGTTCCCTAAATGCCCCCTATGCTCTCTGTCTCCATCAATTTTCTTGGCTTTTTCTTTTTTTCCTTTTTTCTTTCTATCTAGTCAACATCCTTGGCATTCTCATTGAGTCTCCTCCAGGTGTTCACAACCACAGTATTCTCTAAGAATTTCACAGCTCTTCTGCAACTATTTGAACAATCTCTGCTTTGCCTTAGCTTCTACCAACTTCATTTGCTAGGGCCTATTTCCTGGGCTGGATGAGACAGTGACACTCCACCCCTACAAACCTTTGCATGCCACTAATGATAGTAGCTGTTAAAAATTAGGCTAAAGTACCCACTGTAGTCCAACCATAGTTCTTCACCTGAGAGAACTTCCATGAAGCTGGGGTCATTGCTCCTGTTCTTCTGCGACCTTCCTCAGCCTCACTGCATTCTTTGGGACAGCCCAGAACTTCACACAACACACCAGCTATCAGTGCATGACAGCATTACAGACCACCACCATAATGGCTGGTCTATTATTTTCTTAATTATTTTAGGTGTCTAATTTTCCTTTTTGCTATCCTACTGTTTTGTCAGGCTTTCAGCTGATATTTCAATACACAAATACAAGAAAACAAGCTGACCACCAGCATTAATGCAACAAATGAGAACGGATAGTGATAGGACAAGGGGGAATGGTGTTAAACTGAGACAGAGGAGGTTTAGGTTAGATCTTAGGAGGAAGTTTTTCACCCAGAGGGTGGTGAGGCACTGGAACAGGTTGCCCAAGAAGGCTGTGGATGCCCCATCCCTGGGAGGCATTCAAGGCCAGGCTGGATGTGGCTCTGGGCAGCCTGGTCTGCTGGTTGGTGACCTGCACACAGCAGGGGGTTGGAACTGGATGAGCATTGTGGGCCTTTTCAACTAAGGCCATTCTATGAATATTATTCTACCCAGTATATAATTATCACTTTCCATTTCCTCCACCATTTTATGTCCCAGTGCAGCTCAAATGTAATCGACTTCTTCACAATTCTTGATTCTGGTTTGGCTTCAGCTTTAAGTCAACCTGTTGATACTGTTCTGTATTTCCATCTTACTGGTAGCCATCTAATTCTACCACCACTCAGCAACAATGCAACCCCACTATCAGCACTTCTCTTCAAGTTAAGTCTCAGAAGCCCTCAACCCTCTTGATTTCTCCAACTCCTTTAATATCCTAGCTTCCAGTTTTCAATTAGGAAATAAACTCTATTAAAGAGTTAACAACTAGTTATGTACTGTACTAAACTTCCTTATTTGCTCCATTTTTTCTTCTTACAGGAAGATTTTCAAAGGCCTTCAGAGCTTACCAGGATCATCTCTAAAACAAACTTTGCTCCTGTTGCTGTGCATTTAGCATAACTGGAAGCCCTAGTCACATCCAAATCAGCAGTTGAAATGCAAGTCCACACAGTTCTTTCAACCACAGCAAATTTAAGGGTAACAATCTCTATTTCCTTCTTGCAGTAAAAAGCTTGTCAAGTCTGGTTCATATCCCTTCCATGGAAGCATTATATAAAGCATTGGCTTGATATTGATTTAATTGCTGTTGTTAGATAATCTTATACTGTTGGGAAGATCATTCAAAAGACAAAAACATATGATTAATCCACCTGGTCCATCTACCAGCAAGGACTCCAGAACACATTAAAAATACAAGAAATCCATTAGCAGAAATCACACAGGGAAATATTTGGATAGGCTGTTTGAAAGCGAGACATGCCTAATGTTCTGTAAGCCCATCAGTTTTATCTTCCATTACACAGAATAGCAAACAAGGAAACTCCTTAAGTACAGGCAGCAGCAGGAAGGGAACAGACTGAAGTGAACTTGTAAGTCTTGTATAAACCACATCATAGAGAATGAGAGAGAAAACGTGGTTAAAGCCTCATCAGGAAACTTCTCCAAAGAAAGGTTAGACAATATCAAGAGAATTTTATGTTGTTTTTATTTTTTTGAGTGAAGGTGATTATGTATAAAACCAAGACAGATTCGGGGGGATAATGGTAGCAGCACTAAGGTACCACTGTAACACAGAAAGTGCAAGTATAAAAGCTTCTCTGCCTGGATATAGAACAGAAACACGTTAATTAAACTGTCTAGAAGACAATAGATTTCCTCGTAGCTAAAGAAAGCAGTGCTAACAAATTAGCAATTTCCATTACTTTCACCGTCTCATTGTTTCACATCTTCTCCACACCAAAGTAAGAAAAGGCCAAGTTCTACAAAGCCACCGAAGTCTTCAGAACTCCAGCCTTTGCTCAGCACACCATTTTCCTGGCATTCAGTTAGCTGACAGACCATTCAAAATATACATTCTTGGACCAAATATTTCAAGAAACATACTAACCCATCCAGTCTATTTCACTCAGTTTATACTAAAAAAGCAAATTTTGTAGTCACAGAATATTTTACTACATATTACAATGTATGTTTTGCAAGTAGTGTTTGTTTCTATATTTAACAATACAGATGTTTTTCATTTTTTACTTCTAATGTAAGTATCTTCTTAGCTCATGTTACAAACCATCTGTCAATTAAAGGCCAAAATCATATATGCTGATAAAAAACAAAAACACACAGCCTTACCTCCATTGCTAATGCTGCTGTCTGCTGGTCATAGTGATTCAGAAGGTTAGGCATGAAGGTGGTGTTGTAAGGCAGATCCTGGCACATCCGCAGGATGATGGGCTCACAAGAAAATAAACTGTGCCCTCTTGTGCAGCCCACCAAAACATCCAAAAGCCAAAAGCAGCAGAACATCCAGCTAACAGCCATCCTTCCACGCCGTGAATGGGGCCAGCTCCTGAGCCCAGCCAGAAAGATCTTTCAACTCTTCTCCTGCCTCCTGATTTTGCTTCAGCGGCAGTTATTTGCAGTCTTGGTTCAGGTTCTTCAAAACTGGGAAACTCTCAGTGCACAGCATTGTTAGCTCAGTCCTGAAGATGATGCATTTGAGACAGACGTATGAGGCATCTTGCTTTACCACCATGCATTAGGTTAAGGTATTCAGATGTTTAACCGCATTCCCACACAATTGACTCCATCCTGATAGAACAGCAGCCAGGTTACATTCTTCCTCTGTCAGGTAGCTTAAGACAAAAAAAAAACAAAAAAAAACACAACAAATAGAATATATTAAAAAAGTTCTCTCATTGATTACAGCTTTAGTTTCAAAAACACCATCAGAAAAATTGCTTAAAAATTCTTGTGTGCAAGACTAAAAATGGTCAGGGGACCCTCTGACCTTCTGGCGGGGAAAAAAAAAAAAGGAGGTATGGTGCAAAACTCCACTTGAAAATGATGGTGAAAAGGCAGAAATCTATTTACTAGGAATAAAATATTTTCAGAGAAACCCTGCACTGTAACTTACAACCACGTGAGACTACAACCACTGACCACACTGAAACCAAGCTTCTCATGACTCAAACTCCACCAGCACGTTCTCAGTGATAGCATCTTTACTTGCACGGCCACATAGCTTCTGCTGAATAACAAAACAAAAACAAAACAGTCACTGCCACCAATACACAAGTCCCAACCTGCACTACTGAAGACTTTTGCTCTGCCCTACGAGCTGCACTCATGGCTTTGCTAGCTGTGCTCACACCTGTAGTTATAGCCCAGCTGTTGCCAACTTTCATCATCTCTAACCCATTTGAGACACACATTTCTTATCTTGCACTCCAGAAACCATCATAACCACCATATATCAGCCACAAGACAGCATTCTTTGCCCATCTCTTTCTCCACATACTGCAAAAGATGGAAATGCACAGGTAGCTAAATAGTGCTGTGTTGCCAGCTCCACTCTGCCTACAGAGCCAAATCAAACAGCAGTCATTCCCAGGGCTGGGTCCACTCCTCAGAGCACTAAGGGGATTCAGCATATTGCATCCATCTGCTGCAGGAAAACTCTGGAACTAGAGGCTAAAGCTTGAGAAAAGCTGACAGAGCCATGAGTCTTTTTTCTTAGAGCAATTTTGTAATTGCTTAGAGCAATGGATTTGTAATATCCAGTCTCTAGCCAAGTGCTTTTAAAAGAATTATGGTTTGTAATGTAAGGTAATAGAAATCTAGAAATATTGCTTGAATCAGGAAACCCAAAGTGCTCCATCAGCGTTCCCAGGTGGAGGCATCACTAATCAGAGCAGGATTATTAATCTCAAGATTGAAAGCTTTTTCTCAGATGTTTGGGACCTAAATTCTACAAGCCCAAAAGGGAAAAAGGTTTTCCTTTCCCTTCAATGCAAACTTAGCGAGAGATATGAAAGAGTTCACTGTCAGCCTTCTGCTAGTATCAGCTGGTCAAAAAAAGTTACAGAGATGTATACATGTTTACATGGGCCCATCTTATGGTCAGAAAAATTAAACACCGTATTCCTCTAAACCCTCACAAACCTTGAGGGTTGGGCTAGATCATCTTGAGAGACTCCTTCCAACCTCAACTATTCCACGCTTCCCTTTAAGATCATGTGAGGCAACGGCTTTGGTTGCAGCTGTTCAAGACATGTTGGAAAAACAAACAGGCAAATAGTAAAAAGACCAAAGTGTTAAACACAACCACGTTACATTCAGTTCATTGACAACTTTCTCCCACAGGCTGCCCACTCTTTCACAACTACTGACAGGAAATCCATGTTTGAAGCCACACTTTAGAACCTAAAGAGAAGTACATAAAGAGTAAAATTGTTCCAAACTACAGAAAAGGAAACATGACCAATAAAAAAAAAGCTGGAAAGTGAACTACCTGAACACTAAGATAAGCAGTAGAATCAGCCAACACAGCTCAGATGAAAGTCTCTTCTTTCATACTGAAGCAAGCAAGCACTGATTAGAAGAGCCAACACACTGAATTTAAAAGATCAAAATTCACCAAAACATTTAAGATGTGCTGTATCTAACCACACCTCATTTCCATCCAACTCCAAGCTCAAATGGCCATGAAAAGCTTTGTCCCCCTAACCTTCAAGAAATGTATTTTTCAAAGACTTCAGGCACCAACTCAAGAAGACTCCATCTAACAACTTCATCAGAGTGAACTCACAGTAAGGATTGGCTATTGCTTTTCTAGTGGGGATCCTATAACTCAGATGCCATTCCAGCAGCAATCAGAAGACAACACCTCCTAAGAGAGGTACCATACAGTACCATAAAGAAAATGTTTACTAGAGCCAGAAAAGAATGTCAGATTACAGAGCCTGGTCAGCTCATGCCCCTTCATGGAAAAGAAATAAGTGAAATTAAGAAAAAAGACAACCATGCTATTGCAACAGGAGGTGAAAATTTCACAGACAAGCATATAAATGACCTATTAATTGGTGCAGACAGATGAATGCCGTAACAAGCAATCTTAAGTGTCAAGATAGTTTCTTACCACAGATCCAGTTCTGTATGTTCTTTGTTAAGCCTCTGCATATGGAATCCTGTGGTTATTTTTACATGTACATAAAAACAAAACAAAATACTTTTGGTGACACCGGGATTAAAGAGGAGGGGGGTAGGTAGGCAGGCAGGCATCCCCTAAGGGGCTGCAAAAGAAACTGTGGGCAAAAGGGGAAGGAAATAGCCCGTTTGTTAGTGTGGTTGCACATTTATACATTATTTATAATCATGCAAACCCATCTAATTCCTGCTGTAAAAGATACATTAAGACATGCAGAGAAGATAATGATAGAGAGTGAAAAGTCACGATGTGAAAGGATTGAATACCACATAAATTTTTTTCTCCCCGAAAATAAATTTCAAAGTTAATAAAGGGGGCAGTAAGGGAAAGTAATGAGGGGAAAAAACAAAAAAAACAAAAAACAAAAAACCAGCAGATCTTAGAAGGGCACTCTATAGGTGAACACTTTAATGGTTAAATCTGCTGGAGATGTGAGACCATACAGCAAACCAGATTTTCCCTGCACAACTGGGAGGACGAGGAGAAAATGTCACCCTAGCCATTCCCCAGCCAGTTCTGACCACGAAAACAGAAAAGCAACCTGCATGTTGCACACAAGCACTGGCAGCTTCCCCAACCCATTCCCACCCACATGAAGGCACAAAAGCAGCATACATTATTCTCGTCACTCCATTTTAATTAGTCAGCGGGAAGGAAACTCCAGTGCTGAACTCCCCTGTTCCATTTGGGTTAGGGATTAAGGGAGAACCACAGCATAACCCCCACATCCTCTACACCAATGAGGAGGCCATAGGGGAAGAAGGGCACACATGTTGACACTCCTCGCCATGGTTTCTCTGCACTGAGGCCAAGTCCCTGCAATCTGCTCCCAGAAGAAATCCTTTCTGCCCTCAACCATGGGGTTTGAACATTCATTAAATCATTCAAGTTGGAAAAGATCTCTAAGGTCACCCAGTTCAAACTCAGCCCATCCCACCATGCCCACATCCCTCAGAGCCACATCTCTGCAATTCTGGAACACCTCCAGGTTTGGTGACCCCACCACCTCCCTGGGCAGCTGTGCCACTGCAGCAACACTCTTTCTGAGGAGAAATTTTTCCTCATATCCACTCTGAACCTCCCCTGGCACAACCTGAGGCCATCACCTCTCATCCTATCACTGATTACCTGGGAACAGAGACCGACCCCCACACACAATTTTGAGTAGACCTGTGGGGAGCCAAGGGCCAGACCTGATGATCCTCAGGGTTCCCTTCTACTTGTGGATATTACACTAATATGGGAAATGGTCTCAAACTAAAAGAGGGGAGATTTAGATGGGATGTAAGGAAGATGTTTTTTACAACAAGGATGTTGAAGCAGTGGAACAAGCTGCACAGAGGCAGTGGTGCCCCATTCTTGGAGATACTCAAGGTCAGGCTGGACGGGCTGCGAGCACTGACGGAGCTGCGGGTGTCCCTGCTCAGTGCAGGGAATGGGACCAGATGGCCTTGAAGAGTCCCTTCCAACTCAATCCATCCTACGGTTCTATCCTTCTGGTGCCTCCCAACCTGGGCTGATCTCTGCTCGGGGTGCTGACGGATCCCGAGGGACAGCTCCGCACCTCCCACCGCGGGAGCTCACGCCGAGCTCAGGGAATCGGATGTGGAGCGAGCAGCCATCCCCAACGCAGCGCTGAGGGAACGAGGAGCCGCCACCCCCCGCCCGCACGGCACGAAGCAAAGGGGAGGCGAGCAGGTGGGAGCAGCACCTCCCGCCCCCCCGGGGGACGCGCAGCGCCAGCGCAGCCCCTCAGCTCGTTCCTCCGCCCGAAGAACGCCTCATGGCCGCCCCCTCTACCGGGCGTCCCCGCTCTTTGCGAGCTCTGTAAGGGCAGAAAGCGCGACATCCTTGAGGGAAAACCCCGACCGCTCCGCCCGGCCCCGAACCCCGCCGTTACCTCAGCGTGGGGTCCCGCCGCGGCCGCTCCGCTCCTTCCCTCAGGTGGCGGCAGGAGGCAACGGCCGCGCCTCCCTCCCGCCCGACCCCGCCGCAGCGCCCGGCCCCGCCCCGCGCCTCCGCCCCGCCCATTCTCCCCCTCAGCCTCACCCCGCCGGAGCTCGTGAACCAATCGGAGCGAGCCGGGCAGGTTGCTAGGTAAAGACACCCCCCCTCCAGCCCGTTGGCGGGATGTGATTGGCTGGAGGCCTCCCGGGCAGCGGTTGCCATAGCGACGGGAAGCGGCCTAGCGGGAGGAGCAGGCGGTGCCGCCCGCGGGAGGGGAGGAGGCGAGTGAGGGGCGGCCCTGGGCCGGGAGGGGACGAGGGGAGGAAGGATCCTACCAGACAGCACGGGGGGGTGCCGGGGGACATGGAGAGCGGGTATGAGGGCAGTAGTGCGTAAATGAAGTGGGGGTATGAGGGGATAAATTGTGTGGGATGTGATGATGCTCGGAGTAGGGAGATAGCAAGGCTTCAAGAACAGAGGTCTGCCCATCTGCCTGCGCTGCCAGGCCTGCTGTGGGGGTTGCGTTGTTTTTGGGTGGAAGAAGTGCTCAAAGTTGTCACGCGCAAAGGGGTGTGGATAAAGAATTGGTTGGATGGTCATATCTAGAGGGTCGTTGTCAATGGCTCCGTGTGCAGGGGTAGGCTGGTCACAAATGATGTTCCCCAGGGTTCCATCGTGGGAGCAGCGCTCTTCAACACTTTTATCAATGACATGGACAGTGGGACCGGGTGTACCCTCTGCAAATTCACAGGTGACGCCTGGCAGAGTGGTACAGTTAACACATTAGAAAGGAAGGATGCCATCCAGAGTGACCTGGGCAAGCTCAAAAGGTGGGCACGTGAGAAACTGATGGGGTTTAACAAGGCTACGAGCAGGATATTGCACTTGGGTGAAGGAAATCCCAGCTGGGAGCACAGCCTTGCCAGGAAGGACTTACTGGTACTGGTGGATGGCAGCTGGACATGAGGCAGCACTGTGCCCTCACAGCCCAGAAAGCCAACTGTATCTTGGGCTGCATCTAGAGCAATGTGGCCAGCAGGGCAAGAGAGGTGATCCTGCCCTCTGCTTTGTGCTTTGAGGCCTCACCTGGAGTGCTGTGTCCAGATGTGCAGTCCTCAGTACAGAAGAGACATGGACCTGTTAGAGTGCATCCAGAGTAGGGCCACAAAAATGATCCCAGGGATGGAACAGCTCTCGTATGAGGACAGGCTGAGAGCTGAAGCTGTGCAGCCTGGAGAAGAGAAGGTGCCGGGGAGACCTGAAAGTGGCCTTTTAATTTCTAGAGGGGGGCTGCAAGAAGGGAACTGGCTCTTTAGCAGGGTCTGTTGTGATAGGACAAGAAGAAATGGTTTCAAACTAACAGAAGAGAGATTTAGCTTGAATGGAAGAATCTTAACATTTTTTTACAATAAGGGTGGTGAAGCACAGGCACAGGTTGCCCAGGCTTATGATGGGTGCCTCATCCCTGGAGACACTCAGGTCAGGCTGGACAGGGCTCTGAGTGTCTGATGGAGCTGTAGGTGTCCCAGTTTATTGCAAAGGATTTGAACTAGATGGCCCTTGAGGGTCCCTTCCAGCTGAAATGATTATGTCATTCTATGACCTCTGTGATGTAGGCAAAGAGAAAAGCAGTCAGGTACAGATGCCAGCAGTGAGGGGAGATCACTGAGCTTATTGGAAGACTGGAGACCAGGAAAGGTACCAGTCCTTTGGTCTGAATGGGGAAAAGGGGAGTAGGTATGGAAGTTAAAGCAATGCAGCAAGCTTGCTGGCAATGGCATGGAGGAGAACAAGGGGGTTGGGGTCTGTGGGTCAGTGGAGGTGCTTCTGGTATGGGATATGGAGGTACTGATGGCTCAGTGGGCATCGTGGACCATGGAGAAATGCAACTACTTAATGCCTGGGAATTGCAGGGTTACTCAAGCCTTGGTTTTTGAATATTTCTGGTACATTCTGGCAGGGGTAATATTGTTAGTCTTAGGCAGCACAGGCTGCACAGAGGTGTTGAGCTGGGGAGGAGCAGAAATGTCAGTGGCAGAAGGTGCTGCAGATGTCTAGGTTTATCAGTACTGTGGCAGTGCCATGCTCTGGATTTATTGATCCCAAATCATTGGCACCACAGTGACCCTGGAGGCTAGGGCTGGTCAAGGAGAACAGTGTTGGCCTCTTCATTGTAAATCATTCGTAAATCATTGCAAATAAGCAGTTAGCCTGCTGCTCTTCTCCTCTTGCCATCCCTCTCTGTGTCCCCCTCATATAAGTACCTGTTTCTCTTTACCTGTTCCCTCCAGACCTATCATCTTGAATTTTTTTCTGTGCTGAAAGCCCTGTGGTTTGGCCTGTATTCCAGCTCGCTTTTCTGTTACTGCCTCTTAGGCTGCTTTGTCCATGGCATTAATCAGCGCATTGTTTATTGGTGATAAAGTAATTTACATTAAAAATGACTTACTTGTCTGAGCTTTAGATTCATGCATAAATCTGTTTATTCAAAGCAAAATACAACTGCACCATTGTCATCACATCAATTAATGTGATTAGATTCTTTCTCTGGAAAAGGCATTCTTAAACCTCTGAGTGCAGCAGGCTGTATTGAACCACAAGGGCTTATTGCTATAGAGATGTGGTCAAAAACATTAATAAAATGGGTCTGCTTCTGAAGGACTTGTTTTGAGTATGGTTTGTACAAACCTCTGGAATGCCATTCTATAGGGTTAATCCAGCTACAGGGAATGATTCCAATGCCATTAGTTAATATGATATGATCATTATGTATGGCTAATCTTTCCTGAATACAATCATGCTTTTTTAAATCGAGGGCTTGACCCAACTTGTAGTGAAATCAGTGAAAGCATTTCTGTTGGCTTCAGCAGGATTTTGATCAGTTGTTAAACTATTTTGCTATATTAGACAATGCCACTTATGTTTTCTTCCCTGTGAAACTCATATATGCCACCTCCAGACATAACAAAAAGCACAAACCTCTTGAATGCTCTCTCAATTTATTCAAACCTTATTGCATTTTAACCATTCGTAGGTACTCTCTGGCTGTAGTAACCCAGGCAGAAGTATCATCAAGTTTTCTTTGCGTGCTTGTGAGGACAGCAAGTGAAGCTATCATAGAATAATAGTATCTTTTGAGTTTGAAGGGACCCTTAAGTGCTGGCTCGTGTCCAGCTGCCCTCCACCAGTACGCATAAGTCCTTTTCAGCAGGACTGCACTCAGTTCTTGTCAAAAGCTTTAAAGAAACTAAGATATATCATTAATTTCAGTGCTCTCAGGGCTTGTTATCCCACTGTAGAAGATCAGATTGATTGACACTGTTTCTTCTTGACAGATAAAGGTTGAATCTTGGACCCTCCTATCACCCAGAGGTGTAGTTAAATTATTTGCTTCAGAAGTTTTTTTCAGGAGCTGGAGACAAAGTGTCCAGTGCACAGTTCTCCTGCTGCTCTTCTTCCTTTTTAACATCTGTGCTCTGCCAGGCTTACCTGCTTTCTGCAAGTTGTGCAACACCATTACTTTGCAAGAGCTGGAGATCCCCAAGCATCGTGGTGTGAAGTCAGTCAGGCACAGCCAACATGCAAACATTGTGTATAGTCACACAACTTTATCCTTTGCCAGGCTTTTGCCCTCAAATCTCATTTGCACTGATACATACACCTGCCACTCCTCACTTGCCTTTTTAGTTTTCTTGTTAGGATATTCTGTATGTTTAGCATCACGTGTCAATAGCTGCCCCTCTCTGGGCAATGAATGTTTTCCATACAAGCTTTAAATAGCTTGATTTCTTCTTAACATCATCTCATGTCTGTTGCTGGTTGGACATCTCCGAATCAGCTGATCATGATTAATTTCATCCCAGGATACGTGAAGAACAAGCTAGAGCAATCTCAGGAATGTTATTTTGGGCAACCTGTTCAAAGATAACAAGTACTGCAGAAGAAACATTGGGCCTGAGCTAAACAGCTTGACAAGCACAGGTCTGCACAGTGCACCAGCTGCTCTGTTGTGCTCAGTGAGCCACTGCTGCAGCCACCTCAGCATCATGTCACAGATTAACTCTGCTCAGAGTTACTCCACACTGTTGGAAAAGCAAGATTTGCTGTGAATCCTGCTAGGGCTGGGGGATTCAGGGTGAAGACAAGAGCTACTGGTTTTCCTCTGGAGGACAGACAGAAGGAGAGAGGGATAGCATGCTAGCACGCTGTGCACTAATAGGTTATCCATTTGGCTATGCTCATCTTTTTGCCTGATGGTACTTGCCTTTGCAGGCCTGTTTACACATTGGGCTCGAATACCAACTGCAATTCAAACAAACAGGTTTTAGGGAATATGCAGCAGGGGATGTGACTTCAGCCAGTTGTGTTGGGAGCCACATTTTTGGCACATAAGCAGCACGAGAGGATCCAGAGGCACTGCTGTTTCTCTGGGCTATGGGGCTGTTCATGTGCCAACTCAGTGAGATGTTTTCTGAATTGCAGCTGTTCCAACACCAAGAAAGCACTGCCTGCACTGGGGAGGCAAACTGGAACATGAATCCTGGCCTGGGAGTGTGCTGCAGTGACAACTGATGGTTTTGTGACTAATGTAGAAGGTTGTCCCTGAAAAACAGGACACGGTTGCCAGAACCTGTTTTTTTGGCAGAGCAGCTGTTTCTCTAGCTCGTAATGTTGTATTTCTGTGTGTTGAAAAGGGCAGGGGCTCTGTAGAAAAACAAAACAACAACACAGAAAGTGATTGTAATGCATATCCATAATGCAACTTGTGAGTTGCACAAGAAGCTTCTAATGTTTGCCAACTACAGAATGTGAGGATTTGAAGCTTCTGTAAGTCTTTTAGCTTTTAACAGCTTCTCTGTGGGAAGTTAAAATTCCTGGGCATATCGTAAGTTATTTCAGCATCTCTACCAAAAGAAAGAACTCAGACTCTTGGGAGGAACTTATTTTCTTACTGTGGACAATATTACATCACCAGAGGCAGATAGATAAAAAGACTTTTCACTTTTTCTTTAGATTTTGATTCCAAAAGAATTTAGGGAAAAAAAAAAAGAAGGGAGGAAAAACTGATCCAAAATGGTGGAGTGCCCAGACAGCTCCTGCAGTGGGTTTTTGAAGATTAATCTCCCATTAATGTAGATGGGAACTTTGTCTGGATAAGGAAAGAAGGACTGAGCTTTCAGGAAGATGTATTTTGTGAGCCTTAGAACTGTATTAGCCATAAAGGTGTTTGTTGTATGGAGTTGGAGGTGCTTGGATACACAGTGGGCTGGAAACACAACGTTGGAGTCACTTAGAGCTGAGTTTCCTTTTCTTTCATTCCTAAAGTCCATCTTGCCACCACGAACCTTTTAAGCAGACTGAAGTGCTTGCAGAATGATTACCTAATAACTGTATGAAAGAAATATATTTTTTTTAAATGTTAGTTAGAAAGAAAGCTGGTTTTTAGGCAGCTCCAATCTGGAAATTGGATCTCTGAGCTGAGCAATGACATTATCCTGCTGAATCCATCCGTGGTATAGAGGACGAAGGAAAAAAAAAAGCTTTTCCTGTCTGGGGGCAAAGGTGTATGAAGAAATGGATTTTCTGACCAAAGTCCAGTTATTGGATTTCACAAAATGGAAGGGAAAATTGTGTTAAATGCCCTTTTTACTTCAGGTAGGATTTTTTTGTTTCAAAGAGCAGCACAGTCAATACAAACCATCAAAACCAATCTGCTTGAAGACAGGATGCTGAGAAATTTCAGTTGATTCTGAATCATTCTGGATTTCATTCTTTCAGTTAAGTGTGATGGAAACAAATTGGCCCTTTGAAGCCTGGCATTATATGCCCATCAGAATCAGCAAAAATCTATCTGATGTCACTTAAGTAGATGCACAGGCAATCTCCAGTTTTCAGTGCCAGCAAATGGGAAGAAATTTCATGTGCTTTCGAGATGGGAAGAAATTTCATGTGCTTTCTAGCTCTCTGCAAATAGTCTCCTGTGATTACTTATGCAGCAAAAATCAAAGGCACGTTCAATAACATTTGTGATGGGAAAGACTTGCTTAATTATTAATTATTGATATCATGTTAGCACACAGAGGTTTCCATCAGGAAATCTGGGCTTTGCTGTCAAGTTACTATGAGTGCCCAAAATAAAAAGAAGCCCTTACCCTAACTGACCTTCAGACAGTTTTACTTGTATCACTGCTGTGCTTCAAAGTCACTGAATTGCAATCTGCAGTGATTTGCTTTTCACTAACATACAGTAATGGAGTAGCACAAGGATAATGCTGGTCTTTGTTCTGTTCAATTGTTGTAGGGGTTGGTGCTTACAAGACATTGGTAGATTCACCATCTCACCTATCGATGGCATTTGCAACTTCTAAAAACATGAATAGCCCCAAGCTACAAATCAAGATGAGCACCTGGACACCACTGAGCAACCCACTCATGAACGAGCAGGTAAGTTCTGTGCAGATGGGTCAAATTCATGGAATCACAGAACTGGTGAGTTTGGAGAGGACTTCTGGTGATAACTGAGTCCAACTCTTCAAGACAAAGTCAGCTAGAGGATTCACTCATGGTCTTGTCCAGTTGGGTTTTGAATATTCACAAGCCTTAAAGCAAATTCTCAGTTTCGTTTCACCAATTCTCAAGTCTCAGAAAAAATTAACTTATCCTTTTGGCTGTGTAAGTCATGAGTAATGGAATCAGAACTTCAATAATTTGTTTAATATTAGGAATAAATGTATATATATGGAATACATAGTCTTTATGATATATTCACATGTATAAAACCTACTATGTTATGTAGAATCTGAAAGTTCTAATGTATATTGTTTAAAGCACGTAAGCATTTAGTTTAAGTAAAAAATTTGAAGAAATTTTGGCAAGTAAACCATTTTTAAACAAAAAATATGTATTTATTTCTTAGTGAAAGCCATTGTTTTTCTGCCTTAGAAGACTTAGCCCCAGAGCAAACCCAGTGTCAGTATTTCTGAGTGGCCAGTGCTCCACCACAATTTGCAGGAGAGACCTTAGTACCCACACCCTGACTCCTTTGCTAAGCCTGGCCATGGTGAGATTGAGTTGATATTTTGTTAACTGAAGTGATGCACTCAATTTATAAATAACAAGATGCATTTCCTGGTCTCCCACTCTGCAGGCTAAATCTGGGATCTGCTAACGCAAGGAAGGTATTTTTTTTTATCTCATGCATCATCAGGAGAACATTCCTCCCTCAGAGTTCAGTTAATATATCTGTTGATGATTCATTGAATTTAATCCAGAGTGGGCCATTACGTTACACAGTGTGACTTCCTGGATTTCTCAGCCCTCCTTTCACACAGCTCCCTGTGTCTTCAGCTCAGTAACTAGAATTTGGCTATAATGTATCTTCCACAAAAGCATATAGACTTCCTTGGGGATTATCAAGAAATGAAAATTTCATCACTTTGCTAACATTTTTTTTTTCTTGGCTAATCCTCTGTACCATTAAAAGATTAAACCTTGTCTCTTGTCTGAATACCTCTAGCATTAGCTTCCATCATCTAAATCTTCCTCTGCTAGCTTATTAAACTCTTTTGTAATGAGGTTTTTTTTTTTTCATTGTGGAAGTACTTTTACTCTGCTTCAAGCCAACACTTGATCTTTTTTTTGATAAACTAAACAGATTGAGTCCTTTGAAGTTCTTTCAGTTTGGCAGATTCTCCAGCCTTTGCATCATTTTAATGTCTGCTTCCTACACTCTTTATAACACATTTTTACAGACACACATCACTAGGTAATAAAGTGTGATCTGACTAGCAGTGAGTGGGTAAAAAAAAAAATCCTTTCTCATCTTTTTACTCCTCCACTCTTTAGGCAATGTGATGTTGCATTGTGCTGCAGCAAAACTTGTAGGAGCTAATATTGGACTGTTTTGTACGCTTGCCCTTAGAATCATAGAATTATAGAATCACCAAGGTTGGGAAAGACCTCAAAGATCATCTAGTCCAACTGTCCACCAGTACTGCCCACTACACCATGCCCCCAGTTACCACATCTATCCTTTCCTTAAACACCTCCAGGGATGGTGACTCCACCCTGGACAGACTGTTTCAATGCATCAGCACTCTTTCGGAGCAGAAATGCTTCCTAATATCCAACCTGAACTATCCCTGGTTCAACCTGAGGCCATCACTTCTTTTCCCTTTGCTAGATACCTGAAGAAGAGGCTGACTGCCATCTCACTACAACCATTTATCCCTGCACAGCTCTCAGTGCTGGCTCTGCAGAGTTAGCAGAAAACAAATAGTTGCAACAAAAACATTGCCAACAGGTGAAATCAGGAGATAATCCGATTGATATATATAAGATGTGAGAAGGTTTTATTTTCATACAATCCTGTCTCTGTTCATTTCTGCACTTTTGAGTGAAGACAAAGTCTGAAAGAGTAAAGAGTTTATAGGAAGAAGGTATGTGAAAAACAATGAGAAGATAAAAACAGAGAAGAGGTGCCTAAGAAAAATACTTCTGAGATGAATTGGCAGTGAGGGGCAGGAATGGTGAGAATTTAGAGCTGGTCAATAGCATTTAAGCTCCATCTGAACAACTGCTAGGAGCAGGTTCAAAACTGTTAGTGTAAATTTGCCACCTGTTCTAATTTGGGTTAATCCAGGAGATGCTTCTTCAGTGGTTCCTGCAGATTTCCCTGGATTTTCAAATATGCTCAGGAGTGCACTTATCTGCATTAATGTCAGGACCCAAGATGTCTCCTGCTCATTGTATATCCTGAGTCTTGTAGCCTCCATTTATATTTTTCTGCCCTCACTACAGCTGTCAGAGCTTGTCCATGGCGTTACCACTGGGTCATGGGCAATCATTTACTTTAAATCCACAAAATCTCCATCAGGAACAAACCAAAGTAAAGAAGCCAGAATTAGGAAACCTTGAATTAAGCAATATTCACATTCAGAAAACCAGAGGAGGAGCTGCATTTAAGGAAGGACTGGAAATTGAGAGATTATTTGCCTTCAGTTAGTGAGAATTATGCAGTGGGATAGAAGAGCCCCAGTGGCATTTGCAACAAAGACTGGAGGGATTTGCCAGACAGCCCTGAACTTAAGCTTATTTATAACTACCTAAGAACAACCTGGGCTTTAAGCTGAATCCTAGGCCAACCAACCTAGGCAGGAGATAGGTGTAACTTGAAGGCCTTGGAGGAGAAGACAGTAAAAATAGATCTGATTAACTCAGTGGATGATTATACCAATCTGGGGCTATTCTGTTGCTAATTAATACTTCCAAGTGCCTGGAGTAGGCAGAACTTTCTAACAGTTGGCTTAGTTGTATCTCCAAAAATGCTGAAAGCAAATATGTGTCTTTCTTTGATCAAAGACCATTAAATTGCATTCAGTTACATAAATAGCTCCCTGCCTCACTTGAATTATCCAACTCAAAACTTAGATCTTTGACTATTCATCATTTGCTTGTGGCAAATCCCTTTCCAAGTTCAGCTTGTTCAGCTTTTGTATTTTTTTCACTTTGCCAAGTGTCCCACATGCAAATAAAGCAAATAATAACTGTCAACATGCAAATAAAAGAAATGTCACTTTTCACTCCTCACAAGAGACACTCCTGCTGAGAGAGACAGAGCTAATGCTGACAACTGCAGTACCAGACATCAGCACTGATAATGTCTTTCTCTGCAGGAACCTTCTTTGCAGGCTGTCAAAGCAATAACATTTTTGGAGTTTATAATGATCAAGCATGTTTTCCTAGTTGTGGTTAATAGCTGTTTTAATGTACAGTTAAAAACTGGGCTTTTTCTTTGATCTGTCTTCTGGAAAAAAAAAAAAAAAGAAAGAAGCAATACATCTATAGCATTTCCTCACTTGTAAGGTCATAGTCCTGAGCATAAAGGCAGTTTTGTAGTAGTGGAAAGCCACAGTGCTAGTGCTTTCATATCTAGCTCCCTAAGGATGAAGGTCAGCATCACAAATCCTCCGCTGTATTTTGATACCATTCATCCATCTTGTTAGTTGTCACTGTAAAGAACCTAGGGACAGCATGAGCCACAACAACTGGCCTTATGAAGCCATTGCCAGAGCTCTGTGATAGCTTCCCACGTTGTATCCATTCCATTACCCAGTTTCTCCAACTCAGGAGAACTGAATTCTATTGAAAATAGTAAATAAAGATCTATGAAGGGCCACACAGTAGGGCACGAGCAACCCAGGAGGTTTCAGGAATACTTTGATGACACAGGTCATCGAGGAGCCAACAAGGGAAGATGCTCTGCTGGTCCTCATTCTTATAAACAAGGAAGGATTGGCTGTGGATGTGTCTGATTCTGGACTCCCCATACAAGAAAGACAAAGACTTATTGGAATAAGCCCAGTGAAATATCACAGAAATGATCAGGAAAGCATCTGACACACAGGGAAGAGTTAAGAGTTATGGGATTGTTCAGCATGGAGAAGAAAGGCTCGGATACAGATCTTATCAGTGGATAAGATCCTGGATTGATACCTGATGGGAGGAAGTAAAGAACACAGAGCCAGAGTTTTCTTGGTAGCTTCCAGGGAAATGCCAAGAGACAATGGTTGCAAACAGAAATGCAGGAAATTCCACTGACCATAAAAAAAACATTTTTACCATGAGAGTGGTCACACACAAGTTACTCAGAGAGACTGCAGAGTTTTCATCCAAGAAGATATTCAAAATCCAGCTGGATGTGGCCTTAAGCAACATACTTTAGCTGACCCTATCAGGGACTTGGGACTTAACCATTCTCCTTAAGTTCCTTCCAACTTCACCCATTTTGTGATGCAGTTTCTATTTTCCAGGTTTTATAGTTGGTTTTTTTTTTTTTTTTTCAAGCTATATTTTTTTCTTAGCAAATACTAAATCCCCTTACAGTATTCATTTTTAATTGCTTGTGTGTGTTTTACAGGTATTTGAAGAAAGAAGAGCCCTGTTCAGAAAATGGGTAAACTTTTCCCTTTATATATATTTAAATACAGTTAGGTTTCTGAACTTATCAAGAGATTACTGTAATGGGAATGTATAACATCCTACTTTGAAAAAGGGGCTAATTTTCCTGATAGATATGTGAAAGTGAACTTCAACTGGTCTACTTTTGATAAAGGCAAAGGTATAAATTTTTCTCGGTGCCTTATTTCTGTAAGTTTTGAACTTGGGAAATTACATTCTTTTCTCAAAATTTTCTGTAATAAGATAAGAAGCCCTCAGAAAAGTCTGTGAAGTCTTCAGAGAGGATACTGGGTGTTCAGGTATTGCCTTTACTTGATAGAAAGTCTTTAAAGCTGGTAATAAATGACACGATATCTACTAAGAGCACACATAGGGCTCCTAATGCTGTTATCGCTGAGCATCTCACAGCATCACGCCATCAATATCTTCATAACTTGTGTATGAGTCAGGAAAGTGCTGTCATCCTATTTTTCATAAAAAAAATGAGGCATACAGAGACTTAAAACAGAATTTTCTGCCGCAGCCAGAGATCACTGTGAGATAGGCATTCAGGATAGGGTTTGTCTGGCCAAGTGTGTATGACTGAAACATAGGGATTTCAGCCTGACTGGTCTGGTCATCATAGGCTCAGTGTACAGTCAACAGAAAGAAAGCAGTGCTTGCAGAGGGTAATTCATCTCACTTAATGTAGGATGAAAGAGCAGCCCTCTAGAGATGCCTGTTTCTGTAGCCTATGAAGGGAGTCATAGCTGGCAGCTGTAAAGGACTGCAACTGTAAGTGACTTACCCTGGAAGCAGATGGCACAGCATGCAATGGCAGAATATCTGCAACACCTGAAATATCACATTGTCCTTACTCTTTTATGAGTAAAAACTATAGTTATGGGAAAGTAGCTGTAATCTGCTCAGTCTCCTATGCAAAGAGGAATACAGACTCAGTGATTTTATTGCAGTAAATGAGTGGCTGTATTAAAGCAGTGACTGTATGGCTGAGCCCTTTGCACATCTTTATAAATGGAACCACAGAACCAGGTACATTGTTACGTATGGTACTCAGGCTAAAATGAAATGTAGAAATAATGCTCTTTGAGAAAGGATATTTGCACAATAACTTTGTGTGAACTGTGATGCTTATTCTTTATGCCTAATAGGGCACTTGTGTGAAAGCTTTTTGCATGTAAACTGTTTCTTACAGACAAGCATTTTGATTTTAAGGTCATACAGATTATTCATCTTTACAGGAAATACACAAATACACTGTCCACACCTTGTTATTTGTGTGTCTTTTGATAACAAGGGTTTTAACAAAAACCAAGAAAACAAAATAATTGGATGATTGTTTACCTTTTAACATGAAAGTCAGTAACTGATAGACTTCAAATCTATTTCTTGAAAATTGATGGGTGTTTTAAAATGCCTCTGGTATATATGTTGGTAAAAAATGTTGTTGGAACCCCTACTGAAAGAGCCAAAATCTGGAAATAACCTTCCTCAAACACAACACAAGTGCTGAATCATCTTCTGAAAGGTTAAATACCTGACCCCCATCTGACACTTGGTCAGTACTTCTCACCATGCTCCTTTGGAGTTAATTCTCCTTGTGCTTCTGTCATCCATCATACCAATGAAAAGGGCATGGAAAACACAAAAGCTGTTCTTAGCTCCCTTCAAAGCCTTTGGCATTATGTTGTATGCAAAGCCTAGGGCAGCTTGAGTTCGGGAGAAACTTTATCAAGAAAAACCACAGTGCTTTGGCAGGACTTTTTACATTGATTCATACAATCCTCTCAGAGTGCACTCAGGAAGTATGGACTAGATGAAACTGCTGGAGGTTGGCTTTCTATGGCTGGGAATCCACATTCAGCGTAGTTACAAATGGCTTATTATGAAACTGAAGGGCTGAAGTCCATCTTGAGTTTAGCATTGTTCATTTTTGGTGATATCTGGGTGAAGGAATGGAAAGTACATACTCATTTACAGATGCTGTCAGGCTGGGAGTGATTTCATGAACTTAGAAATGATGAACTTAGAAATGATTAGAAATGAAAAGTTCTGCAGTTTGATAGGGACAAATGGAAAGCGTTATGAGTAAGAATTATATTTATGAAAACTGCAGATACAAGAAAACCAAAGTATGCTGCAATTCTGTATAAAATATACTGGGAATTACGAATATGACTGTCTTATAATGATAAAATGGGGAAATATCCCAAAGAGCTGTCTGAAAGGCAGAGCCATTGCCAGTGTTGTACCATGCATACTGAGAAAGGTGAGCACCAGCTGGAGGTGCTTCTGAGAATGGCCTCAGGTCCAAGAAATTTGAAAATGATCTGTTTACACTAGGGAAGATGGAGAAAAGTTGCAGTAACATCTTTACAATAACAGATTAAAGCATAAGAAAAAGAAAGGAATGATCTTTGTATTCACATCGGGTAGGATAAGAAATAATGGGCTTGTATCTCAATTATGGAGATACAATTGAGACACTAGCAAAATTTACAGCTAATTCACTGCTGCAATAGCTTGCCCTGGGGGCTAAGGGGTGGAAACCTCCACTGCAAGAGTCTTTTGAGGACAGGTTAGACAAATATTTGTCAGGATTGTCTTAGGCAGAATGGATCCTTCCTTGCACTAGGAGCTGAACTAACTGTTTCTCAACCTTTTTAAGCTGATGTCTCCCAGGCTGTTGTGGTCCATAAGACACAGGCTGAGAAGCAGTGAACTGGGTGACCTGAAGGGATTTCTTCTCTCTGTTTCTGCATGGCTGAGCAGTCCCAAAGGGTGTAGGACTGGCTGTGCTGTCACCTGCCCTATTGAAGAGAAACAGTGGGACCCTCTACAGGATTTTGGCTGTCTCACTTTGCACTGAACTCATCAAGGTATAACTGCTGCACAGAGTGGAAGCAGTGGTAGTGCAGCAGATAGTCTGTCCTACATAGCTCCCAGGGCTGAGTATTTGCAGGCTTTGATCTTGCTGGAGGCATTTGTGGTGAATTTCTATCACACAGCTTTACCCAAACGCTTTCCAGATACATACAAAAGATAAATTGCACTGCTGTCTTTCAGTTGAAACACTTCTGGGAAAGGGTTAACATTTCTCAGTTTCTTTTTGTTTTCTTCTAGCTGCTATTCTGTATTGCACCTGGGGCAGATGCCTTGATGGACTCCCTCTCAGCTTCCCTTTCTGCTCTGTTCTCAATACTGCAAGCCAAAACTTCCTCCCATTAATCTAAAAAACACAAAATCATTTTGCTTTACCTTAACATTCAATGCTATTATGCTGACATGCAGGTTAGTAAGTAGACAATGAGGCTAGGATTGAACTTGTATATTAAGATACCTAAGCTTAAGTGTCAACATGTGATCAGAGCATCTGAGCTTCTGCTCTAGCCAAATGAGATGTGGACAAATTGGGGATTACAGTGATTCAGCTCACCTCATGGGTTACATCTTGTCAGAGTACCAGTTAATTCGTGGCAAAGAACCACTTGAGAGAAGCTCTGGGGAGACCTGAGAGCAGCCTTTCAGTACCTAAAAGGGGCTGGAAGAAAGAAGGGGACGGGTTCTTTAGCAGCAGTGGTGATAGGACCACGGGAAATGGTTTCAAAATAAAAGAGGGGAGATTTAGATTTAATATGAGGAGAAGGTCTGTTACGATAAGGGGTAACGAAGCACTGGCATGGATTGCCAGAGAGGTGGTGGTGCCCCATCCTTGGATATGCCCATGTCAGGCTGGATGGGCTCTGAGTACTGATGGAGCCGTGGGTGTCCCCGTTCAGTGCAGGGAGTGGGACAGGTGGCCTTTAAATGTCCCCTCCAACTCAAACAATTCTATGATTCTACGTATGGACACCAGGTGCTGCCTCCTTCATCCCTTTCTCTTCTATCCCTTGCCTCCAAGTAGATCACTGCACTGGAGCTGGGAGAAGGTGGTTGAGGAGGCAAAAAATTGCTTCTGCTGAGCTGAACCATCCATCTACTTGCAAGTTATTCTGCTTTAATGTGTTCCAGAAGGGCAGTAGTGACTTGGGAGTTCTGTGCTATGTTTGCAGAGCACAGGGCTGCCCGAGTGTGATTGTAACCCTGTGAACTCACATCAATATGCTGGGTTGGAGGCGAGGATTATGTCCCAATTCAGTGGCTGGTTCAAGTCAGTAAAACAACCTGCCTGTTAGAGCAGAGAGGGGCCTCTTTAGGTTAAGCGGCAGAGCTTCTGTTCTTCAGCTCTGAGGTCCTGGGCTCTCCCCTTGGTGTCAGGCTGCATTATTTGTGTGTGTGCACTCATGGATTAATTGTAAACTGATCGCAGGAGTAGAGGCTGGGCACTCTGCATTCCCTGGTGACACGGTCGGTAGCCTTATGTCACGCAGTCCCCGGGGAGACATTGTTCTCCAGGGCTTGGGGAAAGACACAGAAAAGGAAAAATGTTCCTGGCTGTGGATTGAGAAGGTGCAGTCCCTTGAAAAGGGGAATCCGGTCCGACTGGTTGGATTGCTGTAATCACATGCAAGGGGAGGAACTGTGGAGAAAGGCGGCCAAATGTGGGATGGGGACATGCTTGTTAATACTGGAAAAGAGACAAATTGTGCCTGCTTAAATACTTGGTTGCTGCTGAATGCAGTGGAGAAGAAGCTGTGTGTTCCCATGCTCCTGACAAGGTGACACTGATTTAGTGGAGTCTCCTATGCCGTGTAAGCTCAGGCTGAGGATGCTGGAAGGAATTGCTCCATTGCAAAGCAGTGGCAGAATGGGAAGAGTTAAATGGACGCAAATATTCTGCCTCTCTGAAAGAGAATCTATATTTCCTTTGATCAGTTCACTTAATCTCTTGTGTGGAACAGAGGAAGCCAGTTACCCCCTTGTCTCTGGAACTTATCCAGGAGAAATTTACCTTCGTTAATAGATGATTGCAGATCGTTTTAATGAGAAAAGGATGTAGCTGTGAACATGAATGAGGAGTCTGTGCAGCAGAAGCTCTTCCCCCTCCAGCACATGACAGAAAAAAACCTTTCACATCAAACTGAAAGTGAGGAAAGCACAGGAAAACCTCCTCTGTCCCCCTGCGGTGCTCCTTCACCTGAATTTGTATTCTTGAGGACACATTCCTAAGTGCTGAATCCAAAGGTCCTGCTTCAGCTTTTACTTAGCACTTTGCTAAACTCCATTAGAGGTGAAAGTTATATGCAAAATAGGGAGGGGAGGGAAGGGTGTATTCCTTAATTCGCTGTCTGTTTGTGTATGAAAAGGCATGGACACTTGGGAGCTTTCTTCTCTTTGGCTTTTTGTCTGGGTTCTCTGTTCCAGTCCTTCTTGTCCTTGCTGACCCACATGAAGGTCTCGTAAAGGTGTCTGCAAGAAGGAGCAGAGCAATAGCTCTGCTCACAGCTTATTGTCCAGTCCTGGAATTAAATACATCCAGGTAAAAATAAAGAAAGGAACAAAGAGTTCTGTAAGATGATCTGTGAAGAAATTACTTCTCAATTACTTTTCATCTGCTCAGTATATTTTAGCCCATAATAATGCTGGTCCTCCAGTTCACCATCAATTTTTGGTGTGGAAACTGAGAAAGAAAAGATTAAATTTGTAATCCATTTTATTCAGAGAGAGAAAGGAAAGGAAGGGAATTGGTCATTGAATCTACCCAGCTCTTCATATACACGTATATATATGCACATCTATATATGAAGATGCATATATATATATATATGAAAAGTTGCATGGTTTTTTTCTTGCTATTTTTAATTTGTGGAGACCATGTTTAAATAAGTTCTTCAAATGCCCCTGGTGTTAAATGCAGAAATAACTGTGCTGTGATTTGACCCAAATTGTCAGCTGTGGAAAGCTGACTTCAGGAAACAGAAAGAGGAACGTGTGTTAAAGGTACGGCCAATGCATGAGAAAGAAAGAAGCAAGGGAAGGCAGCATTCTCCAGACAGGCCCAGCTCTTTAGGAACTTGCCCTTTGTAAGGAAGGGGAGTTTGGGTCGCAAGGAATCTGCACTCTGCTTCTGGAAGTCCACCTTTCTCTGTACCATTCTGCTGCCAGCGGTTCCCACTTGGGGATTCCTGTTGGCGCTGACTAAATGGTCCTCTGCCACGTCCTCCCTGCTGGCACTCTGTGCTGCCCTCGCAGCCAGGACTGCTCCTGCAGGTTTTGAGACAGATTGCACAGATTGTGGCGATGAGGTCAGTCTCCTCCCAGGAGATTCCTGCTGACAGGGCCCTTTCCATCCCCTGCTGTCAACACAGGCTAAACACCAGGTACGGCTGCCGTTGCTCCCACCCTGTTTACACAGCTCTGCAGCTCTCTGCTCAGTGCAGTGCTGCTGTTGCTGCTGTATCAAGCGATACGTGCTTGTGTGGTTAAGTGCTCATTTCTTCCCACAGTGAGGTCCAACTGTTTTCCTCCTCCTCTTTAGATATCTGTCATAAACACAGAAATGCCATGAAAAATCTCTTACCGTGTCACGTTTTCCTTGGGAGATGCAGGCAAATGATGTAGTTTCTCTTTGCTCCGCTTCTTTGCAAGGCAGTGGGGATTTCTCTTTTCTGCAAGCTGTGGGAATAAATACTTCACAAATTGCGAGACACTCAAATACTGCAGTTTTGGGGGCCATATATGAGTCAGGATAGGTGAAGAAGCAGCAGTCAACTTAGGACCCAATCCTGCAAACACACACTTGAGTCTCCTTCTTTTCATGACTGAAGCCAAGTTTCCAAACTGATCCTAGGTGTTGAGAGTCTTGTGAGGATGACTGTGTCCTGGACAAGGTCATCCTGGATCCTTTGAGGATTATAAATCATACGTTATGTGGCTTCAGAGTTTCTTTTAATGTAGACTCTCCATTTGTTCCCAGTTCCTACGTGCTTTGCTATTGAGTGAGTCACCAAAAGCTGCTGTTTGGGCACTTTCCCTTGCCTTACATGTATGATTTATTTTAATTAGCTGAATCTCTGGTTTCTCACAACCTGGAACTCTTTTTTCAGTTTATCAAGTGGACAGATGGTCAGAGACAGAAGATTCTGGTGGATCAGTTGGAGCTCTGCTCCCTGTCCCTGCAGAAATTCTGTGCCAAGCAGCTACAGGATCGAATTCCCATCGAAGCTCTAGATTTTACCATGAAGCTTCCTAGAGTGCTGTCCTTGTACATCTTCTCCTTCCTGGACCCACGGAGCCTCTGTCGATGTGCACAGGTAAAAAAAAAAAAAACAACACATGCTAAGATTCAGAAAGTCAGGTCAAGAAAGGTAAAAAAAGAGACAGGACTAGGTTACAATAAAGCTGTAGGAATGCAAGAATGCCTTATGACCTGGCACCCCGGTGCTATATGCTTAGTGACACTTGTATGAGATAGAAACAGCACTTCCCCAGATCCTAAATTAAATCAAACTGGCCAATGTTTATGAAAATGAAGACTAATTTTGGGAGCTCTGCTCTAACTATTTAACATGTGGCACTTTACAAGTTTGATTGTTCTCAAGAAAGAGGCCTGGCGCTTTCTGAAAACCATGTTCTTTAAAGTATCTTGCACAATGTGCAGAATCATTAATTGTTTTAAGAAGTATCAGCCCATGGTAGTTGTAAAGAAGTGCATATGTTGCTTTAAGAAAAATAGTAAAAACCAGATCCATTAAAATACTTGAAGGTGAAGTGCTGGATGTGCAGAAGCAGAGAAGTTATCGATGTGCTTTTGAGCACACTGTCTTAAGAATTTGGTCTGCTAATATGTTTTCATGGCTTGAAGTGATCCCCAAGCTAGTTCTGAATGAATAAGCTCAAATATGGGTGACATGATTACTGCACTAACAAACGTAGTGCTCCAGATATTACTACTAATACATCAAAATCTCAGCTTGTTTAAGGCTTTCTCTAGTATTTCTCTCCAACAATTCATTTTTTATGTAGATGAACCACAGGTATTCATGCACAGACAGGAAGAAAACAGATTAGAATATGAGAAAGGAAGGTCCTTACAGTGCTATTTCTGTCATATCATTGAATATTTGCTGTTATAAGCACAACTGTGCAAATAGATGATGCTTGCCCTTAGGCTAGAAGAAGTATTGCATGCAAGGTGACTGTGCAATGGACTATAAAAGCAGAACATGAGTAGGGAGAAAACAGAATGTGTCTGTCAGACCTGGGGGGGTTATTTTTCTGTTTTTGTCAGCAAAATGCAATAAAAGGTTTGTTCCAACTCCTATGCACTTACTGGGTAGAAATGTAGGAAGTTGCCCTAACTAAGCTGAAGTCTTTCCTTTTGGCTAGTGATTTTTAGAGCATTTCATCCTGCACTGGAGATCAGCCAACAAACAATGAGCAGATCATGAGGAAATCTGGGTTTACATGGAGTGTAAACAGCACTGAAGTAGTGTGTTAATTTAAGGAGCTGCATCCAGGGGAGATAAATCTCCAGCTGTAATCTGAGATGTCTGAAACCCCAAGATGTTGATTTACTCTTATATGTGGTTACTGGTCATCCACAGGTGAGCTGGCACTGGAAGAACCTGTCTGAATTGGATCAGCTCTGGATGAAGAAATGCTTGCGTTTTGGTTGGTACATCAACTTCATTCCAACCCCCTTTGAGCAAGGAATCTGGAAGAGACATTACATTGAAATGGTAAAAGAGCTGCATGTTACAAGACCAAAGGTATATGCTTACCACCTCTGGAGGTGTTCCATGCCAGTTATAATACTCTGGGCTAATAGAGTTACTGACTTTTAAACTTATTACCTTCTCCCACTAGTAAGAAGGAACATATATAATTTTCAATTAGAATCTAAACTCATGTGTTGCCATGTGGTCTGCTTTCCCTCATCCATCCCTGGTAAGAATGAGGGGGAATGAAAATCTCAGATGTCTGGAAGGAAGAGTCACCAAGGTCTCCCTCTCCTGTCCTCTCTTCAGATTGTTCTGGAGTAATCCTCTAAATTTCTCTCTCCAGCACTCCAGGCTTCTCCCCTCTCTTCTCCAGGTTGCAGGGAGTGTGATAGCCTACATCAATCTGATAAGCAGGAGTGGGAAGCCCAGCATTGCCCCTGCTGAAGCTTCAGAGTCAGTCTAGCTGGTGGAAAGCTAAAAAAAAACCCACTGTTATAAAAATTATAAAAGTTATAAAAAAACTGTTATAGGCCGGGTGTTGTCTCATCCTGTCTTCTTCAAAGGTGGCAGGGCCATTTTGGGGAAGTGGAGCATTACTCAGCAGCAACTGTTTTCTCTTGAGATTCATTGATCCAGACCCCTTATCTGTGGGACTGTGAAGGCAGGAATCTTCTGCCTTCTATTCAAAACTCAGACCTCTAGCCAACTCCCTCATAGGCTGTCTCTGAGGTCAGTGGATTAAGCCAATGCAACTCAGCCCATCTAAGTGCAGTGGGCATTGGGACATGCCCTGCTGGGGTGCCTATTTCTGTCCAGTGAATTAATACCTAGTTCTTACAAATCTGAGGTTAGGTAAAATTAATCAAATTTTCACTGAAGGATAAAATTAATTTTCTTCTTTTAATGTCTCTCATTAGACTGCTTCAAAGGATGAGTCCGTAGTTACTGAAGTACAAAAGCTGAGAAGCAACACTCCAGAAGCAAAACCTTCTGCACCAGAAAAGAAGACTAGAAAGAAGAAAAAAGAAATTCCACCGTGGCGTTCACCAGACAAGTGCCCCAAAGACACCATGCGATTCAACTGCCTCAACAACTACGATCCCATTGAACAGGCTAGACAGGCGTAAGAGGCTTTGTCACTGCCTTCTGCTTTTTCTGTGCTAAAGTTCCCTCTGCCTGTGCTTCATGCTGCCTGGAAGCCTTGTAGCTCTCCAGCCTGGCTGCAAACCCAAGCTAGCACACTGTTCTGCCCTTTTGCCTTTTCTCATATTGTTCTTGATTCTCTTCTGGTTGCAGCTTCACTGCTTTGCGTCCTTTCAGCACCGTGCATTGGTAGATCTTGTTAGTGTCTGCCTATAAAATAGGCTGTAGCTCCTGGGGAAGTTACACAGTTGTAAGGGGAAGAATTAGATCAAGAGTTTGTTCAAGAATTTTTTTAATAGGCTTGTAGTTTTCTAAGCTACAAAGTTGAGAGGAATATGCAATTTCTGCACAAAAGAAGAATGAATGAATTATGATATACGATTATATCAGTTCAAGGATCTTCTGGCTGAAAAGAGATTTAGATGTTCAAATGAGAGTGCAGGTATTAGAATATGTACGTGTGTATATGTTCCATATGATATGTAAGTAAGAGTAGGATTTGTATCTACGCTATCTGGGATGGAGTGCTTAGATCCATCAGTTCGTAGGCTCCCAGAATTACCTGGTCAACAGCTGACAAAAGAAAGCATTTCTGTAACCCAGAGCAAAGTCTTGCACATTGACTTCTTTCCTTTGGCATATCTGGCATAAGGTATTTTCAGAATCTCAGGTTTGTGGTCAGATTTCAGCAATCACTGGCAGGAGCAATTGCAAGGAGGCTGCGGTAGTTGTGCAAAGGAATTTGTCCATTTCTCATTTAAGGCTCTGCCACCTCTCCTTTTTTTCATGGACATTCTCTCAGCAGTTACCTCCATTCGGCTGATGTGCAGTAACTTGTGAAACTGTGGTAACGTTATCATTAGTCTGAGCCTGGTGTAGACGTAGTGGATTAACTTGACCGTTGCCTCCTTTGAAAAGGACTGCACATTCTCACCCAACCAAAAATGCACAGAGGAGGATATTCATCTTCCCTGCGCCAACAAAAACCTTGGGAACCACCTAATCCACAATGAATGTATCCAGGTTGTACATTAAGTAAATAACTGATATTGCTGAGATGAGCAGTATGCACAGGAAGAATCAAGCCACAAATTACCCCAGCCTAGTGATTATTTGGCTAAGCAGAAGTGCACTTGCATAGGTTCTTTCTCAATGTGATTAACTTTGCTGGACCCACCGCTCCTCTGGGGTGTTCCACAAAGTTCCCAGTGTGTGAGCAAAAGCCTTTTATGAATCATTTTTTAATCCGCGTCCCCTAGTCCTGGGATACTGCACTACTTCAAAGAGCATTCCAGCTTTCACCTCACCCTCTTTCTGTGGTGTGTTTCCAAACTCTAGCATTTTAGGTAGAATTCTCTGATGCTTTTAACAAAATATTTTGACAAAATGCCTCTTGTTGAAATAGTTGTTCCAATATTATTTGTCAGCTGTGAAGCGTTCCTACGTAGCCTGTTCCAAAGACTTCTGTGAGGTTTAGGGTTCCCATGTGCTGGTCATGAATCAGTGTCAAAAATGGGACAGGCCCTGTTCAAAGAGTTTGGAAGTTGCTTGTTCCAGCACTGAGCTGTAGATGCAGCTGACAACCAGATGCAAATGATTCTGAGTTGCTAATCATACAGTAAGCACACTGACTGTTTTCTTCTCCTAAGTAAGATTTGAGCCTCTATCCATTTGTGCAATGGTGGATATTTTAATGCCTAGTGATCTAGCAAATCTGGCTTTTATCCGTAATTACAGAGGATTATAGCAAGGAGAAAAATGAATTCTAAGAGATTTACTTGTTTATCAAGGATCTCCCTTTAATATCACTTAAGCTGAAAGTAATTGCTAGTGTGTAGTCTTGCCTGTAATGACTCTTATTTAGCAATACAGGTGTGTTGTTTCAGGTGCTGACCCAGCTACCCGCTCATGAAATGGTGTTTCTGCAGACAGTGTCCCCTCTGCAGCCCCTTTCCAGAAATCCTCCCACTAAGGCTTTGTATTGTATCCTCCATCCTTTCAGCTGCATGGGGATCTGGTCTCCTGCACCTCACCTGCTCCTGGTCTGCAGCAGGACGGTGGGACACCCCTTTCCAGGCTTGTGTTTTCCTCCCATGGCGGCAGCAATGACAGCAAGTAGGCAGCTTGCTAAGAGATCCAAGTGGCCTCAAAATGGTAAAGTGCTCAGAGCCCTTCTGTAATGCCAAGCTTTGTTTTGTTCTGCTGATGAAGGCTGCACTCAGTGAGTATCTAGTCGCCTGAGCAAGGAAAGGTAATGTGAGTGTTGTGCAAGCTGATCCATCACACTGCAGCCTACAGGCTCAGGCAGACCCTGCCTGTCCAGTGTACAGGGTTGTAAAGTAGAACAGAGAAATGAGATAAAGATCTCTGACCCCCTAGGCTGTGTTAGGTATAGTTATTTTTCAGATTAGATGAATGCTTGGAGCTCAAGAGCGTAACATCCACCCTTTGTGTAGACTATATGTCAGAAGTAATGAAATCTATGTAAAATGAGATTCCTAAAACAATAGGAGTGATTTCCTAAAATACAGGGTTTTGCAGTGGTAGTCTGGGAGAGGTAATGAGTTTTGCTGCAGTCTGAATGTATACAGGGAGGAGCAAATATTTTCTTGGGGCAGGTTATAAGCATGGGTGAAAAGGTGCAGCAGAGCTAGCAGAAACACAGCAGACAGCCAAAGTGATGGCTGAGAACAAATAAACCATTCTTTCCGTCTGTCTGCTGCTGTGTTGAGAAAAGCAGAACTTGTAGAAAATTCTTTGTGAACAAACAAAATTACATCAAAGGAATACCTGACGCCATCATCAAAGAGGTGTGTGAGACTAGTCACTGGCTACTTCTTTGAATCAAAGTCAATCTGCCTAATGTTGGGTTAAATCTTGCAGGATTTAAGAGGTAACAAAAAAATTAAAGATTTTCCTAGCTCCTGGAACTAACTAAAAATCTTCTCTATGTTCGCTTTCTAGTCCAAAAAGAGGAGAGAACTCTCCTGGGCATCATAACAGGGTGTCAACTCTGAAGCCAAAAATATTGTCATTTAAATGGTGGAGTCATCCTCTGTTTCTTTGTTGGTCATTGCAGAGGAACCCTTAGCTACAAACTCTCTTCCTCCATTTTAGCTCCACGCTGCTGTCTACTCATAGCAGAGAATTCCTTGCTTAGCCAAAAACTGAACGTGGAAGTGCAAGAAGCAGCAGCCAATTCTCACTTATGTAGGAGAATGGAGTCAAAGGGGGTCATAAAATCATAGAATCATAGAATAGTTTAGGTTGGAAGGGACCTTTAAGCTCATGTAGTTCCAACCCCCTGCTGTAGGCAGGGACACCTCTTTCCAGCCCAGGTTGCTCACAGCCCCATCCAGCCTGGCCTTGAGTGCTTCCATGGAGGGGCATCCACAGCCTCGCTGGGCAACCTGTTCAGTGTCTCACCACCCTCACAGAAAGAATTTCTTCCCAATATCTAGTCTAAATTGACTCTCTTAGACTAAGAGTCCTAAGAGATGTAAAACAAAACATGTACTTTGGCCTATGAGACCATACTTGGGTATTTACTTTTGAATAAGTAAATAAACACATTTCTGTAGAACAATTTGGTAGGTGTTTTGCCTGGTCAGTCCTGGTGCTTCCTGTCAGTGAGAAGAGGAATTATAACACTGGGCCACTGCCAGATAGTGCTTGAAAGATGGTAAAATGAGGTTAATTTGCAATCTGGATGATAATTGAGTCTTGACAGGTTTGTTTTGTTTTGTTTTTGTCTTTTTTTCTGATGCTTTGATTTTTTTTCGCTGCTTGCTCAGGAAAGCATCAGAAATAGCACCTGAGAACCTCAACAACAAATATCCCTGCAGCTTTAGAGGAGCTGGGACAGCAATCCTGGAGTATGATCAGTACACATTTCTTGGTTCAGATGGGGAAGTGTGGGAAAAACTCAGTCCCTGAGCAGTGAAATCAACAGCAGTGATGAGCAGATGCGTGGTCGAGGGAGTGGCGAGGAGATAGAGGAGAGATACAGACAGGGGTAGAGTTACAAATTGCCTGGAGGCCTCATCAAAATCACTTGCTAGAGTTATAGTGGTGGCTTTCTGTGCTGCTGCACGTCTGTGAGCAATATATCACAAGGGTGATTTCTGCTTGGTCTGTTTTCTGCCTGAATTGTCCAGATATTTTTTTTAATTGTGTGCAAACAGAGACCAGCAAGGATGGATTTGTCTCTTTGGGAACACGAAGCAATACCACAAAGGTGAAATGAAGCATTTTTATCTAAAGCCTGGGACCACACTAGCAAATTTTCCCTGGGATTCTGAGCGGGAGGGGCGTTCCTTTCCGGCTGCGCACATCCAGTTCTGCTGGAAGGCATCTGGTGATGGTGCTGCTCGGTGCCAATAAATCAAAAGATCTGCCTCCCACTTTATCAGGACTAATGAATCCTGATTCTTAGCTGAGCGCTGGACCCCCGCCAAGACTGTGTGCTTGTGCCTCAAGAAAGAGCCCTGCTACTTCTCATGACAACAGCTCAGCCAAAATGAAAGCTCCTTCCCCCAGCCAGCCCTGCCTTCTAGCGCTAATTCAGTTAGATAATTTATGGACATGGGCAGGCTCTAAAAACAGTTGCGTATTGTGCTGAAGTGTTTACCCAATGAGAAAATAATTACTTTCAGTAATTGTTCTGTCAGCAGCTTAGGCCCAGTTTCTGACAAAACGGGGCTGGGTTGTGTGAGAAGGGCATGATGTTTCGCTCGTCCTCTGCATCCCAACGCCTGTGTCTTGCTTTTCATGTTTCTGAATAGCCAGCCCCATACTCCCTGCCTGTTAGGCTTGTGGGAATTTAAAACACTCCTTGGGAGAGAAAAGCAGGGTGAGAAGCACTGAGTTCAGCACTGGAGCAAGAGCTGCCTTGCCCTACTCGGCTGTGATGCCATCTTCCTTTGCAGTGTCTTCCTTTCCATCCCCACCACTCATTGTCCTGACTGTGGGATGAGATCACGGCGATGCCCTGCTGCAGGGGGATGCTGTGACACCAGGAGCATGGACTTTAGAATACAGCAGTAGAATTTAAAATCTTAATTTGAGACCATAAACCAAGATTTGACAGGATATTGGTATTTTCTCCTTGCGTAAGTGGATCAGTGTGTTTGTTTTCTGAGTAGATGGGCTTATTCCAATGCTGCCACTGGACTATAAGGAATGGAGTCAGAGCCACTCCTTATACTCTTAGAACACTCCCAGCTGTAATAATAAGTGGAGAGCCTTCTGTATGCTAAATCTTTTTGGCAGAAGACTGCCTTCTTATCTAAAGAGGACCACATCATTCCCTACAGGCTTGAATTGTCTCTCTCGGATGTTAGTGTTTACAAAGAGATTGCAATTTTCCTCAATTTGCTATTTGAAATAATTTGTCTGATTTGTCTTGATGGTTTTTGATCTGCAGCTGGTCTAGGACTAGTGAATAACAGACTGCTGCTGGCTGCTTGTGAGGATGTGCACGTTATGCAGTGTGGCCCTGCTTCTTTGTTGGATGAGTGTTGCTTTCAAGGTTTGCTTCCACCCAGTGAATTCAGGACTTCATGTTCACTATTTGCTTTTTAGCATGCTTTCCAGGAGCCCAGACATGCTGGTGGTGGAGCTGGGAGGTGAACCCACAGAGCACACAGAGTAGCTGCTTTAAATTTACTAAATCTGTAAATTTAGCTGTGATTTGCAGAATGTGAATGTGGAAGGCGAATGAATACTTTCAGATCAAATGTGTTTGTGAACCTGTCCAAATTCCTAAAAAAACCTTCTTATGGTACTAATTTTAATCCTGATACTGGAGTAATACGACAATTGGCCATATTCACTTAATTTTCGCTCTCTGGAATATGCCTGTTCTGTTTGCTATCATATTAACTTTAATTATAGTTGCAAATAAAATCATTTATATTCATAAGAAAGTCTACTTGGCTATAGTCAAGAAGAATAACTTGTTTAAGGGGAAGTCCTCTAACACTATTTATGTTGCAAGTTACATGGACTAAACTAAAAATTCAAACATTATTTAGCTAAACTTCCCTTTCTGTGAATTCCCTTAAGCTGGTGTAGCACCGGTTATGTGTTTACCCAGTGATTTGTTCATACATCCATAAGTGTCAAGGCAAGAACTTGCATTTGAACGCTATGAAGTTATCATAATTAAAAAAATAGCAAGCTCCTCTGAGCCACAGAACTGATTGTGCACTCTTGGTCTGCCCCAGGTACAAGATCAAATGTATGAGCTCAAACCATGTCTTTTCGGGTTTATCATAAGGAATTTTCTTCTTCTCACCCCAGGGAACTAACTCCATAGCATTTGTTAATACTATTCTGTTCTACTCTGCAGGAGAAAGAAAGGAGGAGGGGAGACCCCAGACCTTAGCCGGCAGGCAGCTGGGAAAAAAAAGAAAGCAGGTTGTGGATCTAAGAAACTCCAGAAATCAACATCACTGGTGAGTATCACTGGCTTGTAATTATGTTAGTCTGTTGTCAGTTACACCCAGGAATATTTTAGCTGAGAACATTTACTTAACTTAGGCAACAGTGAAACTTTGCTCCTAACCACAAGCAGGCTGCCAGGCACACGTGCTGCCTATTTGGCCAGTAGCAATAAGGCCATAAGGAGGACACAAATCATGCCACATCTGCCTGCTCCAGGGGCAGTTTCTCGTTGCAGCCCAGACATTGCCCATCTGCCTGCAATGGGAAAAAGGGACAGCAACTGTCTGTGTGTAGACAGTGATCCTGTTATCTGCTCCTTCCTCATTTTGTGTACTGCCTGGTATCCTGACAGCCAGTTTCCACTGCATCAGTTCTCTCATGACATTTGCATCTTTCCCCAAAGCCGCTCTTCCATTTCCACAACTTTTGATTATTGCAGTTTGAAGTTCTTTTATTACTTTGTTCATTGCACTGAGCCTGGGCAAGCAGCCCTAAGGTCTTAATACTGAGGATTCATTGTGCTTATCGCTGGTAAAATAGGGCATCCTCACATGAAAGGAGGCTTGGGAAGTCAGGCTTCCAGAAAGCATCATGGGTTTAGCTTTTGTAGATAGGGCAGAAAATAACTGCCAGAAGAAAGATGTGCTTGCAAGCGTATCAGGGCTTTTTGCAAACCTGGAAGCATGTTTCCCAAGCAATGAAAGCCAGGGAACAGCATGTGAGTTGAGCCAAAGAAGGTTTACATAAAAAAGAGGCATTGTCTCCGGAGATTGAGAGGCATTCTCCTGACCCATATACAGCCTCTTTGAAAGGAAATACATTCAGTCAGTGTTAAAGAACAGAAATATCATTTAAGTTATTCAATGTGTGTCTTAAAATTTCCATTCTCCAAAGGCTCCCTCTGTAGCCTTTAGATCAGAGAGACCTTACAGTTTCATTCCTCCATGGCTTCTCATTTCAGATTTAAAGCTGTTTTATTGTCAGTACAGAGGTGAAAGAATTTTAGTCAGGGTAGAAAGAGGTGGCTGATTTTTTTTCTTTCCCTAGGGTTTAGGAAGTTGTTCAAAGTTATTTAACCTGCAGCCCACAACTAGAAGGTGCAAACACCTAGTCGGAGTCCCAGTGTGAAGTCCAAACCCTCTTTCATAAATTCAGCATCAGTTTTTGCTATAAATTGCAGCAGTACAAGATCAAGTTGTGTTTATGCCTGTGTTACTTTCTGTTGGCTGCTCATAGGATCATAGAATCACCAAGGTTGGAAGAGACCCACAGGATCACCCAGGCCAACCATCCACTGATCACCAATAGTTCTCACTAAACCATGTCCCTCAACACAACGTCCAAACATTCCTTGAACACCTCCAGGGTCGGTGACTCCACCACCTCCCTGGGCAGCCCATTCCAGTGCCTGACCACTCTTTCAGAAAAGTAGTATTTCCTAACATCCAGCCTAAATCTCCCCTGGAGCAGCTTGAAGCCATTCCCTCTAGTTCTATCACTAGTCACACGAGAGAAGAGGCCAACCTCTAGCTCACTACAACCTCCCTTCAGGTAGTTGTAGAGAGCAATGAGGTCTCCCCTGAGCCTCCTCTTCTCCAGACTGAACATTCCCTCTCTCATATGAGGAGAGTCCTTCAGCCTCTCCTCATATGGCCTGTGCTCCAGACCCCTCACCTGCTTTGTTGCCCTTCTCTGAACCCACTCCAGGGCCTCAATGTCTTTTTTGCAGTGAGGGGCCCAAAACTGGACACAGTACTCGAGGTGCGGCTTCACCAGAGCTGAGTACAAGGGGACAATCACTCCCCTGTTTCTGCTGGCAACACCATTTGTGATGCAAGCCAGGATGCCATTGGCCTTCCTGGCCACCTGGGCACACCGCAGGCTCATGTTCAGCTGAGCATCAATCAATAACCCCAGATCCATTTTCTCTACACAGTCTTCCAGTCACTCCACCCCAAGCCTGTAGCATTGCCTGGGGTTGTTGTGGCCAAAGTGCAGGACCCGGCATTTGGTCTTGTTGAACCTCATCCCATTGGCTTCAGCCCAGCTCTCCAGCCTGTCCAGATCCCTCTGTAGGGCCTCGCTACCCCCAGGCAGATCCACACTTCCAGCCAACTTGGTGTCATCCACAAACTTACTGAGGGTCAATCAATGCCCTCATCCAGGTCATCAATAAAGATATTGAAGAGGACAGGCCCCAGCACTGACCCTTGGGGAACACCACTTGTGACCGGTCACCAGCCGGATTTAGCTCCATTCACCACCACTCTCTGGGCCCGGCCTTCCAGCCAGTTTCTTATCCAGGCAAGAGTGCACCTGTCCAAGCCACGGGCTGCCAGCTTCTGCAGGAGAATAATGTGGGAGACAGTGTCAAAGGCCTTGCTGAAGTCTAGGTAGACCACATCAACAGCCTTTCCCTTGTCTACCAGACGGGTCACTAATCGTAGAAGGAGATCAGGTTGGTCAAGCAGGATCTGCCCTTCGTGAACCCATGCTGGCTAGGTCTGTGCCCCCACTAGCTTTAGAGACATTGTTTTTCCCATAGCAAATAGTCATCAGAAAACATTTAGCTAACACTAAATGGGGGTCTGCCATTCTCTGCCCACAAAAAGCTCTGAGAAGACTCTTAGAGCCAATGCATGCTGTCAAAGCCTGCCAGCTCCACCATCCTCTGTCAATGCTTCATAGGCAGTTAGGACAGCCTATCCCAGGGGTAAGCACCCTACAGCTTTAGTGGTCACAGCTCTGTGACATTAGCTCAGAACAGAACTTTGTGTGTTCATGTTATGCAATCTTGGTAGCACTATCTTCTTTTTGTGTTAAAATCTGGGGCAGTCCATGCTGTGTCCCTCTTTCCTAGACCTTTACATTGAAAATTGACTTCTATTTCTCTAGAGCAGTACAAATTTCAGCAGAAGAGCTGTGTTTCTCATCCTCTTTTGGTATTGCAGTGTATAATCCTGCTGTTTCACTGACCATTAATGACTACAGAGCTACATGACAACAAAAGTTAGGTTACAATAGGCTAATGCATAGAAAAAAGAATATATAGCTCACTAGGAAACATCCAGAATTAATTTCCATTTATTATTAGGGAAATCTTGTTGAAATTAAGACCTGTGAAAACACTCTTACTTAATCAATTCCAAATAAAGAAGCTTAATATTCAAACCTTTTAGTAAATCCTTGGAAGAAGGACAGAATATGATGAAAGAATAAGTGCCCCAAGCATGCAAACATCAAGTCAAATTAAAGTGAAGCTCTTAAATAGATCAATGATTCAAGTGTAGAAAGCAGACGAGAATAAAGTATATTACAGCCAAAATGAAGATGTGAAAAGGTCCATTATACAAAGCTCTGAGCTCAGGAGGCTGAACAGCAACACACAAAACAGAAGAAACATGTAATTAAAGTGATGACCTGAATCCGCCGGCTCCAGCTTTGCATAGGGTGAATCAGGTCTCCTCCTCGTAAACTTGTGGTGTTTTGGAGTTTATTAGTAATCATGGAAATAGTAGCATAGAATGTGACCAGGCTCACACTTAATTTACAATAAATTAAAGTGAATTATCTAAATTACTTTAAATAATGTGTTACAATAAATTAAGTTAATTAGGTCTCTGAACTAAGGGCTGCTTTCCTTCTTACGAGTATGCATGCAACCACTGTATCTCTACAGTGGGATGGGAATGCCTGCTCTATCTTTATTGAGGGAAATGCCTTACACTAAAGACAAGTAGAGTTTCATTGTTAATCATCTCTTTCAGCACTTTGCTGGATCAAGGCTTTGTGGCTTGTCTACACCACCTTGAGCAGCTACTGCCCCAGTATTGTACAAAGCAAAGTGAAGAAAGGCTTACTGACTCAGCTGAGCTTTTGGCAGGCTGGGCACGGAAACCAGATCCCCTTGTTTTGGGCCACTGTTTCATCCCTCCTGTTCTTTCTGATGTGGAGCTGTGCTGCCCTGCTGTAATTCCCCAGCTCTGACCCTACAGGTCCCCTTGCAGGTGACAGTGCTGCCACATCAGTGTCCTGTACACAGTGAGGGGCTCTTCCTTGGAGGACTTCCAATAAAGAGTTTTGTGCAGCTTTCAGCAAAACAGGAAGCATCATGCCAAATCCTCCCTAGATGTCAAAAAGCACAGATACTTTATTAGAAAGGTAAAAATCCATCATATTGATGCTTTTGACAGCTTTGCAAATGACTGCAATGTCAGCAATTAGAGGCTGGTTTTGCCTTTCAGGCTGCCTGCTTGTTTCTGTTTGGGAGACTGCTCCACCCTCCCAGCTGTTCTTGAATTACTGACTTATTTTTAGTGCTTACAAAATAACATCTTTTTGACAGATCAGTCATTCTTGCCTCATTGCCTAAGGTAGTAAGATTGCAGCATCTGAAGTCAGGAATAAATTATCTGATGACAGATACACAGGGAACTGGTGTTTGGAGAATGGATCACATGTATATACTATGTGGGTATATCACACATGAAGATCCAGGGCTCTTGGCACTGTGACACAGTCCTGTCCAGTGTATATTTACGTCACCTATATTCTGCAAATCTCATTTCAAATGTTATTAATTCATCCAAGAAATCCTGTCGAACCACCTGTGACTACTCTTGAGTGTGAAAATATTTTGGAAATTGAAACTGAATTTATATGTGTCATTCTAATTTGAAGGCATGGCCTGGCTTTGATACTCCTTGTCCTTTTAACTCTAAAACAGAACCAACCAGGACACAAGAGCTGAAAACCAAAGTGCAGTCAGATCTGTGCTGCAGCTGCTACTGCTTCTTTGGTATTGTGCTTTTCTCACTAGGACAGAAAAACTGCAGCAATTTCTATCACACCATCTCTGTTACACATCAAGTACTGCTGAGAACCTGGGCCACCTTAGGCACTTGTATAATCACCTGCCTTTCTTCAGGCTGATAGCCAAAAGTTGCTGAATTGCTTATTTATTGTCAGACAGTTAGGTATGAAGCACCATATATTGCTGCTGCTGCCAATCCAAACAATGGAAAGGGGAAACAGGTGGGTAGGAACTGCAAAACTTTTCCATTTTAAAACCATTTTGCTGTGGACACTAATTTCTCATTCTGCATAACTGAAGATATTGCTTTCTAATGCAGTGTAAATGTTTGATTTTGTTGATGTTGGTTCACTATTAGTACTAAATAATTCGTTCTAAAAAGCCAAAGCTGTTGGTCTGCTCAACTGTGTTTTTCAATATTTGGGATCTTTTTCAATGGAAAAATCACTACATTGCTAAGATTCTTTTTTTTGCTTAACTTTTATAGTGTTCAGTGAAACACTCACTGAGCAGCATGTTAAAATAAACTTCATCCTTTCCACTGTGACTTCAAACAGCAAGACTCGGATTAGTTACAACCATAAGCACAAAGGAGAATTTGTGCATTAAGAAAGGAGTCAATCTGGAGAATTAAATATTGTAGGTTTGGCTTTACTAGCATCAATTTCTGATTGGATCCTTTTGTCCTTAAGGTAAACTTAAATAAGCGCACAAGTCACTGCAGTGTTATGCTTGTATCATCATTATGAGTATCATTTATAGTTTAAAGTTTTCAACAGACTCCAACTTTTTTTTCAGCCTCTCTGTTAAGATACTTACTGTCTTCTTTTCTAGCTATCAATTACTGAAGATCTTGGGTCGACTCAAAAACCACCAGCTCGCCCCAGCTGGGCCACTTCCCAGCTCATTGGGAAGCTACCTTACAGAGAAGCAGCAAAGACCCTCGCCCAGAGCTCCCAGTTCAGTGCTGGGATACGACCAGCACCTGTTCGAGCTCCAGTGCCAAAACCACGTGCAAGAGAAAAGAGAGACTTCACAGAGACAACCACCATGTCTCCATGTCAGTATGCTACGTGTGCTCTGTGAAAGCTATTGCAGAGGTTGATAATACTCAGATTTTGTGCACGGAGGGAAGGGGATAGAGCTGTGGAGGTATATCCATACGTGAAGAAGAAGGCAGTCATTCTGAATGGTGGGAATCCAGATGATGGCAATTTGCTGCCTCTCTAGAAAGCATACATCATTATACATCATGCAGTACACATTCAGTCCAGGTCTTGCACATGTGTTGTGGCAATCCCCACTATCAGTACAAGCTGGAGGATGAAGGGATAGAGCACAGCCCTTATTGATACTGGACTTATTGATACTGGTGGATGGCAGCTGAGATGAGCCAGCACTCTGCCCTTGCAAACCAAAAAGCCAATCATATAATGGGCTGCATCCAAGGCAGCATAGCCAGCAGGGTGAGGGAGAGGATTCTGCCCCTGTGTGCTGTGGTGGTGAGACCTCACTGTGTCTACATGTGGAATCCTCATTACAGGAGAGATGTGGACCTCTGGAGTGCATCAAGAGGAGGGCCCCTAAAATGATCCCAGGGATGGAACACCTCTCCTATGAGGACATGTTGAGAGAGCTTGGGCTCTTCAGCCTGGAGAAATGAAGGCTTCAGGAAGACCTGAGAGTGGCCTTTTGATTTCTAAAGAGGGGCTGTATGAAGGGGACAGGCTCTTCAGCAGGGTCTGTTGTGATAGGACAGGGGGAAATGGTTTTAAGCTAATAAAGGGCAGATTTAGACTAGATATAAGGAAAATATTTTTACAGTGAGGGTAGCAAAGCACTGGCGAAGTTCGTCCAAAGAGGCACTGGATGCTCCATCCCTGGAGATGCTCAGGGTCAGGATGGATGGAGCACCTGAGTGAGCCGTTTACTGGTATCCCTGTTTACTGTAGAGGAGTTGGACTAGATGACCCTTAAAGGTCCCTTCCAACTCAAAAGATAGTATGATTCTGTGATTTCTAGCACTTGCTAGACTTACCTGTCTGTCATGACTGTCATCTTAGTGTTGAACACTGTCACGGGCTTCACATTGGTTTAACTCACTGATATTCAGTAACAGAGCAAGAGATCTTACAGCATCAATGGCAGTGAGCTCAGTACAGAGTCCATGAACTCTGCCATGCCCTGGATAGATGCCAGAAAGAACTGGTACTGAGCATTTCGAATATTAGGGGATAAAGCAGTCAACTCCAGGGGCACAACAGCTGAGAATGCAGCTGGTCTATGAAGGCCTTCCAAAAATAAGGAGGCACACTGACACTGTCAAAACCAGTTTCATGCCATTTCAGTCTAGGGCTGCCTTGGGCAGTTATTCACTGAGACTTCATCTTTCAATATACCCAGCATCTCCGTATAGGGAAGAACTCATAAAGCTTAGGCTAGAGGGTTGCAGTCCCTCGTACGAAGCTTCCGCAGCAATACAACATTCATGTTAACTAGGGTCCTCATCCTGAAGTAGTACTGCATGAACAGAGCCTTAGGAAGGCTTCACGCAGGACTGGGGCTTAGTTAAGAAGAGCTAAGCATAGATCTGGGCCTTGGCTGTGTCATTGGCTTCCACCCTGTGGTCCAGGAGGCACTGAGAAGTATCTCTTACATCTGGGAACCAATTTACAATTGCTAAGATGTGGTTTATTGTTGTCAGAAAGGATGTGGGGCATGAAGTATGGGGAACTTCTGCAGGGATGTGGCTACCCAGTTATTCTTAAGGATTCCAGATGAGTGGAGAATGGAGCATGTAGGGATGTGCAGCATCCTGCCTGATCTCTGTGTCTTCTACATGATAAGAAATGTTAAAGCTGTGCATGAGGGAAGGGCTTTGGGTAGCAGGGAGCAGGCAAAAATGCAAGTTCCCTATAAACACCATTGCTGTAGTATAGAAACTATTGAGGTAAATGAGCCTGAGGGATTGCATTTGGATTACAAATAATTTGTTAGGCAATACTTGTTGTGGATAGAAATGGCTACGTTTTACACTTCACTCATAAGGGAGAAGCAGGAATATATTTATTGATATAATATAGATATACAATATAGTGATTTAATAGCAACAAGATTTGAGATGGCTGGATACACTTGATTACTGACTGCACAGTGGGAGGAATTAAACATATATAAATATACAGGTGACCCTTCCCTTGAGTCACAAAGTTCAGAGTGGAACCTCTTGCTTTCTAAACTCCTTGAACCACAGAGGTAAGGAGCCTAGATGTGCCTGATCCACTCCTCGTCCCAGACTTGGTCAATGGTTTATGTGAGGAGGTTCTCCCATTTGCAGGTTGTCAGAAAGGCAGGCAGGAGAAGCAAAGATGTAATGAGATGACAAAGGAAAACAGTCAATTCAATCCAGATTTGTAGAAGTATTTGAGATATTAAATGCTAACAAAATCCCATGGTTTGGATTGTTTACCTAAATATGTTTAAAATCTGAAATGTCTGGCTAAATTAATGACTGATTCTCATGATTTTTCTCCTTCATCTAGCCCCTCCACAATGTGAGGCTCAGCCTGGGCTCATTCCTCCATCAAATAACGATCTGGTACAGGCTAAGGAAGGATCTGAAGCATCTGTCTCAGTGGAACAGAAGTTTACCTGCCTGGATGGGGGAGACAACAGCAGTGTTGCCTGATTTATAGACTTTCATTTACCTCACTATACCACGCAAATAAATAGGCATGCAAGTCCTACATCCATTCTCACTTATCTCTCCAAAAGAAAACTTGACTGCCTTGCTGCCAGTTTTGGTGTTGGAGCAATGGCTTTGTACTTTTTTGGAACTGCAGCAGCTGATGCGATGCCTCCTGCCTGCCTTTAAGTCTCCTGGTCCAAGCTGCAGCAAATCAAACGTTTACCTGATGTGCTTTTCACCCTGGCTTCGTGTTGCTGGTGCTATAATTCTCATTTTCTTTGGGGTATGTTGTTTCTGCAGAATTCACCTAGGCTTTTGATAACCCTTTTGCAGGTGCCTACTAGAGCTGCTGGACATTAAGCTTGCCTATGTCACCGGGACATCGTGGGGCACATCTTATGGCCTGATCTGCTTTGTGTTGCTCTCACAATGAATTGCAGAAGCTGCTTGTCTGTGGGCAGTGAGGGGATTGTGGAGGACAATGAAGACTACTGGCCACTACTGGCCACCTGGGTGATGTAAACTGTATTC